>NC_090451.1:27255498-28455498 GCF_031143425.1 Pleurodeles waltl
ACATTATAGACAAGCAGGGCACACAACAGGGACTTCAGGGGCAGTGGAAAAGGGTGAACACTGATTGGTATGGGTACTAAGTGAGAAAAATAACCAACATTTTTGAAGATTTTCAAAGTAGAATAGGGTTAGTGGTTGCGCTTTAGTCTTTGTGTATGGGTACATGCCTCGTGAAATCAGACACTAACCGTTCCCGGCTGAAAACACCAATACCAGACTATTGAGAAGATGGTCACGTAAAGGTCTCATGCAAGCTCTGAGAAGAGGTCATATGAAGGTCTCAAACAAGCAGTGAGGATGAGGTCATCTTTAAGTCTCTCAAGCTATACTAAGTGACAACTATTACGTAATCGGAACACTGACAAAAACTGGGCTTTGTGATCTTACAAGATAGAATCCCAGCAGGTCTACGGTGGCGTTCCCTAAAACGGCTCTTCAAGCACACATCCACCTGACACAGCCCAACCCCCTCGTAACACTGCACTTGTGTGACCAACCTCATTGGCGCCATCCGTCACCTTGTACCAGTTCCAGTTCTCCACTGGGGGGTAAGATTTGCTTTTGCAGGTCATGACCCCGACGTCCCCTTCATTGCCATGTTCACTTTGCTTGTATGCAGCCACGTGTGGTGGAACTAGGGAAATGCAAAGAGTGCACACAGGTCAAGAGCCAGTCTAAGGAGCTAATCAGCAAAAACCCACTTCACTGCAGACATTGGTCCAAAGCCCAGAGGCCAGCAGTGCATGTGTAAGGCGAGACCTAACATAACAATCTACCCATCTACCCATCTACCCAGCCATGGTCCAAATTGTTCGTGCCGCCAAATCTGCTCAAGCTGGAGCAATCTCTTTTCAGTGCTTTAAGGTGAAAGCTGCACTTTGCACAATACAAAATTTGCTTGCATGCCTGAAAAGCAAAGAACCACCTGTAAAGATCTTTACAGTAGTGAATACTGAGCTATCAGGCACAGAGGGAAGGCTTTCTTTTCAACAAAGCAGCTTCAGACCCCCTCCAGAATAGAACCCACACCCTCAGTCTGCTCCCATACTTAGCTAATAAGCTCCCTATCCTACACTTCAGCCCCACTCCCAACAATCCCTCAAAACATGCCCAGTGGAGAATTCAGCTCTGGGAAAACACCCAGTCCTGTACAGCCATTAAAAAAAGGGGTCCTTTCACAGGGGTTTACCTGCAACCTCGATGGTTCCAGTCACAGGTGGGTCAGTCTTGAAGTGGCAGGTGTACACACCGGAAGTGTCTGAATTCACCTGTGAGACACTAAAAAGACAAAACATGTGCAATTATGAGCAACCATACAATGGAACAGACTAGGGCTTTTCATGTGCTCAAAGCAGGCCTCAAATTTACTGTCAACAAGGACTTGACCAGCAGCCTACCTGCACCTTTGTAATATAGCCATTTTAATGGTGTCTATGGGCACATTTCAGCACCTAGGCCGGCTGCCTGTGCCCTTATGCCTAGTTACATTTTATTCAGCTTTATTTTTATTATTTCAGGATCAGACACATTCATGGTGCCATTTTATTTTCTTTATCTAGTTATTTCATCTAGGAAAGATTTGCGTTTCCTAGCAAGACACTTTTCACTTTGTGCTTTCCTCAAGGCTGCAGGAGTTAGGGTTGCTGGCAAAGTGGTACACTGCCTCCAACATTCACAGAAACATACACATCCTTACGTGGGGACATTTTCTCAGAACATGAGCTCTTTTATTATAAAAACACTTCTGTCAAATGCACAATAGAGGGAAGTTCCAGCCAGATGACCACGACTGCATGCTGATTGACATTTCTAAAGCTGCTTGCTGAGACCACCGGTTACCTGGCCTATATGGGGATGGTGTCAACAGGCTTCCTTGCTCGGGTATTTGGGGGGGGGGGGGGGAGAGGAGATGATGTTTTCCCAGGGGTGGTCATGAAGGGTAGATCAGGACTTATGCTGTGCTTTAACATAGCTTAGGTAGGAAACGCATAAATCACACTCTAGTGACAGTATGGTGGAACTTTCTCAGTTTCACTTTTCTTGTCACCATTTTGCTTCCAGCATGTTCCATCATTCTAATTATTGCAATTCATGCCATTTTATCTAAGACGCAGCTGATTCAATAAATGATATTGAAACAGTTTCAGTCCATCTGTGCATGTGTGAGACCAATCAACTGAGAAAAAGATGAGATCTGATCTACCACGATTTCCCTGAGAAGTCATTAGGTCATGTTGCCGGTTGCCACAGACCATCCCCGTTCTTGGGCAGAGATGAGGCGCTGCTAGCTGGCTGGAAAAGGATTAGACAAACCGTTGTCCTATGGTGTGGAATTTTTTCCCCTACAATTCAGGTGATACTGCCACCTAAATCCAGCAGCCTCATTAGGATAATGAGAGCCCACGCAACAACTTGCTCTGAAAACCCCGTAAGACCTAGTCACCAAATTAAACACCAGCACAGATCTTTGTACACAGCAGTAATGTGGCTAACAAAACACTTGTGTTCTGTACAGCCAAGCACAGAAGCTCAGCAATACTACTGGGTCATCCACGGTGCCACTTTCTTCAACACAGCCAGTAGCACTGCCTAAAACAGCTCCAGCAGACATACAGCACAACACTTTTTGCTTATTTTACCCAACATTACCCTACTACCTCCCGAGGAACGCTGGTTTCTGCTAAAAGAAAGCTTGTAAATTTTATGTATAAAAAAGTTGGGAACATGCAATCAATTTGACAGCACACAGCTACAGTTGTGATGCAAGTGGAGCAGAAGTGAGAAGTTGGGCTTCTTTGAACGAGTCAGTTGCCAGCATACGCCCCGTTCCCTCCGCAGAGCTCTGCCATTTGAGGCCGCAGGATTAACAGGGAGTGACAGGCTGGTAGACCGTGGCCACAGCACCCATTCCACAAAGGATTAAACTACTTCAGCAGAGAATGAGGCCACTGTTCCCAGACTGCTCCTCTTTCCAGCTGACTGGTTCTCCAAGCAGAGACCAGTGTGAGAACTTCTCAAGAGTCACTTCTACAGCACAATCAAAGGACACGTCAAAATGGATTTGTACTTTTTTTAAATAAAAAAATAAAGCATCACGCTGGTAACAGACAGAGGAACAGTTCATTACATACAGCTTTAACAGTCTGATCAGATACTTCTAGAAAAGTCAAGGGAATGGTTGACAAGTGAACCAAAAGCAAGTTTCATTACAAAACCTACAGGCTGCAGAGGGGTGAGACCCAGCTGAAGGAAGGAGGGAGGTTACAGTGAAGGAACTGAAGCGGGATGGAGCGCTCTGCAGCTCACAAGCAGCACAAAGTTGGCAACATTGGTAGGGACAGGTCAATCAGTGGATGGTCTTAAAAACCAGGTTCAAATGTTAGAATGTGTTCCCACTGATGCCAGGCAGACATCTGGCATGAAACAAATGTGGAAGGTGGTAGCTTGGATGGGCGAGGCTGGGGTGGTACGTGGAAGGCAGACCCAGTGTTACTATCATGTTCCCCCAACAATGGGATCACCTGTCAGATTCCCCAAACGTTTTTTTTTTTTTTTATCAAGCAGGCGTCTCACTTCAGCTGTCGCAAATGGCACTGTTAACCAAAGAGTTTTAGGAGTCAGACAATGCCATCAGAGAACCTTATCAGTAGGCGATGGTGAAGTGGAGTCCAGTCTCATACCCAAACTGATACACACAGTCATCGCTATTCCAAGATTGTTTCTTCATTTAATTTTCAGTACATGGCTATACAAGGGGTATCAATGTCCCATTATTATTAACTTAGCAGGTAATAAGTAAATTAGGGCACACGTTAAGAAACTGACAATCATTTCAACATTCATTCATAACCTGTTAGCCTAGTTCGTGCTGAATGTACGAGTTATGGTTTTACAAATCCAGCCTTAATGGTTAGAGAAGGTATAATGTATTATGCCATGACATGCGGTTTCCCACTTACCTTGTGCCAGCAGATGGCAAGTGGAAAATACTCCGCCCTGCCAAGCTTCCCAGGTCCATGCATGCTGTACTGCTCCACTCCAGGTTTTTTTCTTTGAGCTCTGGGACTTCTTGTGTATTACATAGTAAAACAGGACCACAAGTCCCAGAATTCAAATAAACGGACAGCAGTAGCACATGCATGGACCTGGGTAGCTTGGCAGCTATGAACGCTGTTGGTAGTTTCCTGAGAGGGTGCATGGGTTCAGGAAAAAGGAAAAAAGAGAACGCTGAAGGCAGATATGGGGAGAGCAGCGCATGCATGGATATATTTCCGAAAGGTGGCTGGACAGTGCAAACTGTGCAGTATAGGCTGATATCACTGTCCAATCTCTGGAGCAGTGACTGTCGAAGTTTGGAGCATCTGTGGACCTCCACTTTGTCATTACTGGAACTCGGGGACCCCAGTCTAAACATTGTCAATGATTTGGATCACAAACCAATACACAAATACAGACACAACATACACAAACGATAACACTTAATTTGCAAACAAATTAAAAAACAAACATTTTAGAAGGTAGGTTGAAGATTTTCTAAATTCAAATGAAGCCACGCATCATTCGTACTATATTCTGTTTGATGCACCTCCGCTGCGTCTGTTATTCAGTCGGATGATACTAATTCAACTCTTAGCCTCCAATTTCAAACTCTGAAACCTTAAAACATGCTGTAAATGTCACTTGTACATTTCGCCACTTTATTAATCTGTTGATGTTATTTAATTTTCTAAGCAGTGGCGGACCCCCAGACTGCACTGGGGCACGGGAAAGAGTCCGTGCTCCACAGCCGCCACCACAATGCTCCGTGCTCAGTACTCACTTGTAGGTGCTGCTAATGTCGTTGGTGTCATCTTCCCGCAGAACCTTCTCGCCCTTCATCCACTTGTGGCCTGTGATGTTCGATGGAGGCAACGAGACATTGCAGAAGAGAACAGCGCTGTTGCCAAATGTGAACTCTGAAGGGCTGGTGAACACAACAGGATCTAGGGGACACAAGAGAAGCCAGCATAAATGCAAAAGGCAGGAGAGTTTAAAGTGCTGTCCCTGGTGACTTCAAGTCAAACAGCCAACCACGTGTCCACCGGCCTCAGCCACCGACTGGCCCCAATCACCTGCAGACCACCTAGAAAGGGCGAGCTAAACACCTAGACGGTGCTCAAACTAGAATGAAGTGAATTCACAACTGGAGAAGTAAAACCTAATATCTATCATTAGTGAGAAAGCGAGTCACTTGCAAATTTTCCGATACAAATTACTATCGCTAAAACAGATTAGTGTGCTGGGAGGGCTCGATGCGAAGGGTGTCGTGATGTGGCTTCTGTAAAGAGTGGACCACCCCAACCCACCCAGATCTGGTTGGAAGACGCCCACTTTCTCCTAGCCACGTTCACTTCTTGCAAGAACCCAAAAGACATGTTTTCACTAGAAGTTCACCGTAAGCACACAAGACTGCAGCATGTCCAAGGCTACTTAAGAGTCTGCCTTCTGCAGCTCACCAGCAAGCGTCACAGTAAGGATGAAACATGTGGTTGCAGACTACATTCAAAACTCGTACACAAGATGTCTAGCATAAAAATAAGCCTCTAGGCGAGTAACACATCTACTGCACAGCACCAGAGTTCAGGAGCAGGAGGAAGGTTAGTGGGAAGAGGTACCAGACAGACAGAGGCTCTGCCTTGAGAGCAGCGAAGCCGGACTTTAGAAGCTCGGAAACACAGGATCGGACACCTTGAGGAAGGTGGGAGGGGTGACAGTGTTTGGAGACCAACAGATGAGACAGGTCGGTGCCAGGAGCGCAGCCCTCCCTAAGCAGGTCTGGTGTGGTGGGCTTGCAGGAGAAGGGTTCACAAGGGAGGGAGTCTCTTGGTTCTACACACGGTGGTTCAGGAAGGAGTCTTCAGAGGTTCCACAACAGGGGACACGCAGGGTAGACGCGGACATCCGGGTGGACTGCGCGCCACTCACATTCTATCACGATCACATTTCCCTGGGAGCGGATCCACTTGACTTTTGGTGTCTTCCAGAGGTGGTTGCGGTCTGGGTCATTGCTTGCCCGGCACTCGTAGGTGCCGGTGTCTTCCACAAGAAGGGTGGCAACATGGATGGTGCTGGTGGCATGGACATTGTAGGTAGCATGGATCTGGACGCGGTCTTCCCGTGCACCTTGCCAGAGCTGAGAAAATGTGGCATTGGGTTCATCTGCTTCAAACCACCACTGGATTTCAGGGATGGGTCGGCCCACAGCTTCACAGTGCAGCTCCACACTGTCCCCACTCAGCTTCACCTGGGACAGCGGCGACTTGATGAATCCAGCTAGAGAGGCGGAAAGTGTTGGCACAAACAAGGTTAGTAGAAGAG
Organism: Pleurodeles waltl; assembly: GCF_031143425.1. NCBI lineage: Eukaryota > Metazoa > Chordata > Amphibia > Caudata > Salamandridae > Pleurodeles > Pleurodeles waltl. The sequence goes on from NC_090451.1 coordinate 27,261,856, forward strand.
GCAAACAAGCAGAAAGGTTAGAAACACCGGCCAACTCACGCCACCATTCCCCAAACTCAGGCAAGTCTAAGACCGCAAGCACTGAAAAGCTTCTAAACAAAGCACACATCTGAAGAGGCTTGGATACCACACAGGGCTGATTGTGAGGGCACAGATCTGCAGAGGCTTGGATACAACACACAGGGCTGATTGTGAGGGCACAGATCTGAAGAGGCTTGGATACCACAGACGGGGCTGATTGTGAGGGCACAGAGCTGAAGAGGCTTGGATACCACAGACGGGGCTCATTGTGAGGGCACAGATCTGCAGAAGCTTGGATATAAGAGAGGGCTCATTGTGAGGGCACAGATCTGCAGAAGCTTGGATACCACAGACAGGGCTGATTGTGAGAGTACAGATCTGCAGAGGCTTGGATTCCACAGACAGGGCTGATTGTGAGGGCGCTGATCTGCAGAGGCTTGGATTCCACACACAGGGCTGATTGTGAGGGCGCTGATCTGCAGAGGCTTGGATACCACAGACAGGGCTGATTGTGAGGGCGCAGATCTGCAGAGGCTTGGATACAACACAGGGCTGATTGTGAGCACAGATCTGCAGAGGCTTGGATACCACACACAGGGCTGATTGTGAGGGCGCAGATCTGCAGAGGCTTGGATACCACACACAGGGCTGATTGTGAGGGTGCTGATCTGCAGAGGATTGGATACCACAGACAGGGTTGATTGTGAGAGCACAGATCTGAAGAGGCTTGGATACCACAGACAGGGTTGATTGTGAGGGCACAGATCTGAAGAGGCTTGGATACCCCAGAGAGGTTGATTGTGAGGGCACAGATCTGAAGAGGCTTGGATACCCCAGACAGGGTTGATTGTGAGGGCACAGATCTGAAGAGGCTAGGATACCCCAGACAAGGTTGATTGTGAGGGCACAGATCTGAAGAGGCTTGGATACCACACACAGGGCTGATTGTGAGGGCTCTCGAGCTGTTGCCAGAGACGCATCTTCGCACTCCATCTTTGCCCCATCCGGACCGTGCAAGGGGCACGGCTGGTGCAAGAAGAGATGATAGCACTGGATGACTGGAGAGGTTCACAAGTGGTACCAGACCTAAAAGTACTGAATATCTGACTCCGTCAAGGGGTTACGAAAAGCCTCAAGCCCTCCATCTTCTACGCCATCACCCCACGTTACTCTGCTCCTGCCTAATCCAGATTGGCTTTTACTTAAGAGTAGGTTTCTCGAGAAGCCCCAAGTCCCAACCAAGCTCGACATGAGACTAAGAGTGCACCCTTTAAACATTTCTGGAGAATTCTACACTTTCAAGGATAAGAAAGAAACGCACTTAGGAGAAAAGCATTCAACTTATTCGATAGACACCCAAAAATTACTCTGACACTCCAGATGCAAACAGGCGAGCTGCACATCACTGCAGGGGACCCGAGGCCCTGACTGCAAGAGGGAGAGAAGACTAACACAAAGAAAGGAGTCCAGGGTACCCAACAAAGGATCCAGGGCCTCTGCAGTCTCGGGCACTGCCCAGGGAGACACAAAACACATCCACCTGTGCATCTCCAGGGCACTGAGAGGCTAGTGGCGCGGGGCGTGTACACGGGGAAGGTTCATATGAGCAAAGGGTGGTGGGTTAGGTGGAAAAGGGGTCAGCTGTGGAGTGCTGTGCGCGTGGTATTGAACAGTGGTGTGATGAGATGTATGCTATAACGTGTTGGTTCAGTGACGTACGTGGGACTGCGGTGTATGCTGAAGTGTGGCAAGTACTGCTGGGGTGTGTTGCGAGATGACGTGTCAGATATGATGAGTTTAGGGCATCACCTGTCGGTAGAGTTGGGATATCGTGCGCAGTGTCAATACCGGGGAAATATAGGTCTGGGAAGGGCGGTGTGTACACGATGGTACATTGTGTGTACACCTTAATGTGGAATGTGTGCGCAAGATAGTCTCGCAACAAGTGTCAGCACTGGGTGTGTGTACAGCACCATAGTCACTAGACTGGGGCACGAACTACCTTACTCGCAGAAATGTTCACATCTAGTACGACCCTTTTAAAGACAGTCCTATAGTGGTCGAGAATAATGAGAAACCCTAAAGATCCTGCCCGCGTAGTCCAAATATCTGTAAATGGACTCCCAATGGATAAATTGTGCGCCCAGAACGCTATATGCAAGGCACAAACCGAGAGGTACACAAACTGAGGTTGAGAAGACTCCATCAATCCCGCGACAGACCCAGCAGAAGAGGGACCGAGGAGTAGTCCTCGGCCTGCTTCAGCCCAGGCTCGTCACACCTTCAGGGACGCCGGACTTGGGTTCAGCGCCGAGGGTAGGAGCGTCTCCAGGCCGGAGGGTCACACGACGGCGGACATTTCTATCTAGAGCGACCCTCGGGGGCACTGGAAGCCTCGTGAAAGTGCCACCGCCCAGGGCCAGTGGTGTCTGTTCACTGGTGCATCCACACTCGTGTGCACGCTGCTAGTGTGCCCGGCCTCGCAGAAACCCCCCAGGAAGCACAGGCCAGTGGTGTCTGTTCACTGGTGCATCCACACTCGTGTGCACGCTGCTAGTGGGCCTCGCAGAAACCCCCCCACCAGGAAGCACAGGCCAGTGGTGTCTGTTCACTGGTGCATCCACACTCGTGTATACGCTGCTAGTGGGCCTCGCAGAAACACCCCCCCAGGAAGCACAGGCCAGTGGTGTCTGTTCACTGGTGCATCCACACTCGTGTGCACGCTGCTAGTGGGCCTCGCAGAAACCCCCCCACCAGGAAGCACAGGCCAGTGGTGTCTGTTCACTGGTGCATCCACACTCGTGTGCACGCTGCTAGTGTGCCCGGCCTCGCAGAAACCCCCCAGGAAGCACAGGCCAGTGGTGTCTGTTCACTGGTGCATCCACACTCGTGTGCACGCTGCTAGTGGGCCTCGCAGAAACCCCCCCACCAGGAAGCACAGGCCAGTGGTGTCTGTTCACTGGTGCATCCACACTCGTGTACACGCTGCTAGTGTGCCCGGCCTCGCATAAACCCCCCAGGAAGCACAGGCCATTGGTGTCTGTTCACTGGTGCATCCACACTCGTGTACACGCTGCTAGTGTGCCTGGGCCTCGCAGACACCTCCCCCCCCTCACAAAGCACATGATCAGATGTGTGTTCACTGGTGCATCCACACTCGTGTGCACTGGGCCTCGCAGACACCCCCTGGAAGCTTAGGACCAGTTGTTTTTCGGTTTACTGGTGTATCCAAACTCGTGTGCACTGGGCCTTGCCTCCCCCGCCCCGGGTAAAGTCACCTTGGCAGCGGGGCGGGCCTCGCAGCAGCTGAGCTGTAATCATAGGCAGCAGGACCGGCCCGCCCGGGGAGGACGTGACTGTCCGCTCGGCGAGCAGCAGCTCTCCGGAGACAGACGGGTCTGTGTCCAGAGACAGGCAGTGGGTCTGCAGCCGCCCAGAGTGACCGTCTCTAGAGACAGGGGGTCTGCAGCCAACCAGAGTGACCGTCTCTAGAGACAGGGGGTCTGCAGCCACCCAGAGTGACCGTCTCTAGAGACATAAGGTCTCTTTACAGCTACCCAGTGACTGCCTCCAGAGAGAGAGTCTGCAGCCACCCACAGTAACCGCCTCTAGAGACGGAGGGTCTGTCTACAGCCACTCACTGGCTGCCTCCAGAGACAGGGGGATCAGCAGCCACCCAGAGGGACCGTCTCCAGAGACCAGCAGAGCGACAACAGCCGTCCAGAGTGACCAGAGAAAGGCAAACAGCAGGCATCCAGAGACAGGCAATGGAGTCTACAGCTACCCAGTGACTGCCTTCTCCAGAGACAGGCAATGGGGTCAGCAGCCACCCAGTCACTGCCTCCAGACAGTGGGGTCAGCAGCCAGCCACCCAGTGACTGCCTCCAACAGAGACAGTGGGGTCAGCAGCCAGCCACCCAGTGACTGCCTCCAACAGAGACAGTGGGGTCAGCAGCCAGCCACCCAGTGACTGCCTCCAACAGAGACAGGCAGTGGGGTCAGCAGCCAGCCACCCAGTGACTGCCTCCCCCAGAGACAGGCAGTGGGGTCTACAGCCACCCAGTGACTGCCTCCTCCAGAGACAGTGGGGTCAGCCACCCACCCAGTGACTGCCTCCTCCAGAGACAGTGGGGTCAGCCACCCACCCAGTGACTGCCTCCTCCAGAGACAGTGGGGTCAGCCACCCACCCAGTGACTGCCTCCAGAGACAGTGGGGTCAGCCACCCACCCACCCAGTGACTGCCTCCAGACACAGTGGGGTCAGCAGCCACCCACCCAGTGACTGCCTCCAGACACAGTGGGGTCAGCAGCCACCCACCCAGTGACTGCCTCCAGAGACAGTGGGGTCAGCAGCCACCCACCCAGTGACTGCCTCCAGAGACAGTGGGGTCAGCAGCCAGCCAACCAGTGACTGCCTCCAGAGACAGTGGGGTCAGCAGCCAACCAGTGACTGCCTCCAGAGACAGTGGGGTCAGCAGCCACCCAGTGACTGCCTCCTCCAGAGACAGCCAAGCAGGTCTACACACACCTAGAGTGACTATCTCCAGAGACAGGCAAGCAGGTCTACACACACCTAGAGTGACTGCCTCCACAGACAGGCAAGCAGGGCTACACACACCTAGAGTGACTGCCTCCACAGACAGGCAAGCAGGGCTACACACACCTAGAGTGACTGCCTCCACAGACAGGCAAGCAGGGCTACACACACCTAGAGTGACTGCCTCCACAGACAGGCAAGCAGGGCTACACACACCTAGAGTGACTGCCTCCACAGACAGGCAAGCAGGGCTACACACACCTAGAGTGACTGCCTCCACAGACAGGCAAGCAGGGCTACACACACCTAGAGTGACTGCCTCCACAGACAGGTAAGCAGGGCTACACACACCTAGAGTGACTGCCTCCACAGACAGGCAGGGCGTCTACAGCCACCCAGAGTGAGTCTCCAGAGACCAGCAGAGCATCCACAGGTACCCAGAGTGGCCAGGACAGAGGCAGAGTAGAACAGCAGGACTGCAAAAGCAAGCAGATCACCTGCTTCCCAATGTGACAAGGGGGCAAGCAGAGGCCCACGGCAGACCGCCAGAGAGTCTGCTCATACTGTTATCAGGGCTAAACCACTAACAACTTCAAAGACTCCCAAGGCAGGCAGGAAGGCGCATGCAACTATAAACACAGCAGGCACCACCTGTCCTCCCCACCCAACCGCGGCCCCAAAACAAGCTGGGAAATCCGCACACAAGGCGGCGCCTCCAAACAACTTGTCAGATCAGAGACCTCCTGCGGAAGCTGGTAAGTGGGCCTGCAGTCACAGAACTGACAAATGTAATCGTGGCAGCAAAACTCCATCAGCACTGATCGTGGGAACGGGACCAGGAAGCGAGGCCTGACCAGTAGTGACCGGCGAGGGGTCTGCCGAGGGTCTTTCAGCAAAGGTACGAGGGGCATCGGTGATCGAAGGGGTTCAAACAAACACCAGGTCTGGATGTATTGGTAATTAGAAGCTCCCACCTCTACTGGCGAGACGCACTCCAATGCGGGTACTTCCGCAGTTGTACAGAATAATCCAAGAGTCCCCAGGGAAGGAGCAAGCCAGAGTAAAGCAGGCATTGCAGGGGGCGCCTCTCTCTTCATACAAAGACAGCTTCTCACCAAACCCCGTCTTCTGTCTGCTGGTGTAAAAGCAGCCTAGGCACAGAGCGGCTCCACGGCAGTGGAAGTCAGACGAGAAAACAGCGCAGGATAGAACTGCGAGAAATGGTGCAGCACATGCACAGCAAGAACTCATTGAGAGACTCAAAGCCAACGTGGCCTGGTGGAAGGGACCAGAATAGAGCCAGGAACATGGAACCGACAGCTGATGCTGCCTTCCAAAGGGACCTCACTGAGCCGGGGTCAGCTTTGAGGTGATACAGGGTGAAGGAGGTCAAGGAGGTGACCTTCACACGTGACTCGCGAGCACGGACTGCCAAAGTGTACACTGACCAAGCACCACGGCTACAACTCATTCCAGCCGCAATCTGAAGGCGAAGAAGGAACCTAGGAAAACAAGCACTGGCAAAGTCAATGGACCCTGCCTGTGCGCGATTTATAGGCTTCGTCAATGTTACAGCAACACGAGGGGAAGGAGCATCGCTAACAGGCAGCAGGAGCAGCGGAGATGAATGGAAATCAATATGATTGGGGGGGGAGGAGAAATACTACTGTCACGTCAGGAAGTGTGAACAGGCGCTGTCCAAGGTGAAGCAATTGGTGCTTGGTCCGTGCTCTAAAGTAAGGAAGGAAGGAAGTGACGCTTGGCCAGCGCTGGCCAATCAGGGGTCTGCAAAGAAGATTGACAAAAGCAACAAGTGTCAAGCAACGGTGGCTCCAAGCCCCTGAGCGTAAACAGTGTCTCGCAACTGAGCGCACATGCGCGGCCTCATTCCCAACCTCAGACCAAAGGAGGAGAGAAGTGGTCCACCGCCTCCGCTCACTCTAAGAATCCCACACTGACCACAGTAACTCACTCACCTGTGGAGAGCCTGCAGCGCAGACTCCAGCTCCCGAGAGCCTCCTCCGGACACGGGCAGCTCCCAGGCACTACACTCACCTGCGAACCATGCAAGACTGCAAACAGTACACACAGGAACTGGAGCCTGTGTGCAGAGCTAGTGATGTGGCAGGAGCCAACCACGTAGTGTGGCGTCACCACTGCTACAGCACCCACCACTGCACGCACCATCATCACTCAACTATTCCACAATCAGCCGTCACACCAGCAGAAACGAGAAGTCCAACTTTCCAGGAAGTGAGCTCACCGCTTTCACATGACCCCCGCTGGAGTTGGCTTCTACGTGCACCACTCAGGAGTGAACAACTCATCCTCAAGGCACGCATTTATGGCAAGTCAAGAACACAAGTGTCTCGCAATCAGCAAGCCCCTACAGGTCGAGCACATATTGGTTTCACCACACAGTGATCAGCACCACAGAGGAAACCCTGCAATCTCACAAGGAGTGAGCGAATATAGCTAGCACAATGAGGTCCCTGTAGTTCAGTCTTAGCTGCGGGCTTGAGGCAGGCAGCAGCCAGTGACACTACCAGCGTCCGCTCCCCCAGAAGGACTCTGCTCCCGGTGCATGAGCCGGCACCAACCATCCATGATCTCGGCATTAAAGTCACCGTGCTACTGGTAGCAAACAAATGACAGAAGCCAACAGACTGATGAACACCAAACAACGGATCTACTTAACACTTCGAAAGTCATTCCCATTCTAGTACTTCGTATACAAGTTGGAAATGTATTGTTAGACCTAGCCTACAGACTGCTTTAGCTGCCGGTTGTCAATGTCTCGTCAGAACAAAACAACACAGAGTGGGCTTTGGACTGCCCACTGCTGATCATGGGCTGCTTTTCTTGTCAATCTCATCTCCTAGCTCCTAATTCAACTGCTTTACTTCGACTTGTGCTTCCACACCACTGGAGTACAGTGTTTTACAGTATTTAATTATCTGAGTTATATTCTATCACTTACACTCAGAACTTTTTGTTTTTTTACAGCATTCCATGTTAATCCCCGTGATTTTCCCTCCCGCCTCCCCACGACTGCTTGCTTTCTCTTCCAAGTTTCACCATGTGTGATGCTTCACCCACTAGTTCGTCCATTACGCTGCCAGCCTTGCCCCATTTCATGTTTCCATTTAATTATACCCTCCATCCAACCCCCACCTCCAGTACACCATTTCCTCCTCTATTGCACACCCAGCAACCCCACCTTCTTATCCCTTTGTTATTTTCTACTTTAGTTGCTCACACTCTACCCCATTCTTTCAAGTACCACCTACACACAGCTTTAAGCTGCATGTTGTCAATAACCGGTTGTGTACAAAGCAATGCAAAGACTGGGCTTGGAGCCAGTCCACTGCTTATCAATTGATAGCTTTCCTGTCAATCGGTTGTGTGTTTGCTGACTTTGCTTGCGATCGTCACTGCTCTTTTGATTGGATGACTTGAACCCTTACAAGGCTTACATCATACATGCTATTGATGACTACAAGGTAGTGAGTGTGCTTTCTTGCTCTCGTCCCCTTCTGCTCCCACCTCCATCACATCCTTGCCCTTACATTCTCTTCTTCCTCATTCGTCCATAAAGTACAGGTACATTTGAACAACGGCGAGGCTAAAGAGCTTCATATATCATGTAATCTCCTGTACCTGCACATGTTGCGCAAATTCCAAGGCCTTGGCACACAAAGAAGGCATTTGTGATGCTGTGGATGGGTGAGTTACTACAGTGCTACCCGGCCTTTGAGGAAGAAGTTGTACTTAGCCCAACTGGAAAAGAGATGTGTCTTCTGAAGGCCGTACATCTGCTCTCCAGGCTGGTTCATAGCAGGAAATGTCGAAACATTTGTTCCATGTTGAGCGATGACTGACCTGAAAGCAGCCTTGGTTACCACGTTTGTCTTCAGTGGCCCCAGAGAGCTGAAATTATTTTATAGGTAGGAGCAACTGATCCTTCCATATTTTTAATGTGGATCACAACAAAACTTTTAAAATTCTGCTTAAAGTCTTTCTTTGTGAAAAGAATTTGAATGTCCCGCGGGGGCCACCGGCTACAAATTCCTGCTGCTCACTTTCTGTACATTGACACCCACCCCAGTGTTTGTTTTAAAAAAAACATTTTTCTGCATGGGCCCTAAAGCAGACACTGAGGTTGGGCTGTTTGTGCGCGCAGGTGCATTATATATATTAAAAAACTGGGGCCCTATGATGTGCGAAGTACACCTGAAGAACTCCATAATTCCCTTTACTCTGGTCCAGTTTTATTAACACACCCTAACCAATAACGGATTGAGGGATGCTAGACACTAAATTATTTCATCACCCAACAGAATCGATTTGGCCATGAACAAGAAAGATTGAATGGGTTTCACCTTTTCAGGCTGGTGAATCTATCGCCCCAAACATCCCCCTCCCTCTAAATCCTTCTAGGCTTTATTGAACTTTACTCTGGTCGTCAAATTGGCTAATGTCAACATACTTGGGGATCTTAATCTCCATCTAGAATCCACCCAGGATAGCGATACACCCAAGTTTATCGAAGACCTTGCTGCGGTGCAGCTAATTCAACTTGTGGACGGTGATACTCATTCAGGCGGTCATCTGCTTGACTCAGTGATCTCTAATCTTAACATCTTAAGAACCACAGTTCCTCTATGTAAACTGTGGACAGACCACTTCCTGATTTCCGTGACCTTTTCTCTTCCATGGAAGGCGACTGTATTGGCCTCAGAGCATCTTAAGAGACCAAGGTAGAAGCTTGATAATAAAAATGTGGCCAGTTTATTAATAGCTGCCATGGTCCGCCTTCTAACGTTGGGATTGCTACCTCCACTCTGGATAGCTGGCTCACCCCAGCCTTGGATGCCTTTATCCCAGGCAGGTCACTGTGAAAAAGAGACCCCATGCCCACTGGTTTACAGAGTCCCACATCGCTGAGAAAAAGCATTGTAAGGCTTTAGAACGCCCTTGGAGGAGATCTTATGACCCCACTCTAAAAGCGGTTTATATATCAGCTATTAAATCCTACCACAAATTTATCATGAAATCTAAGGCAGAATACTACGCTAGTAAAATAAATAGCAGTAAGAACCCTGCTGAAGAAATTCTGGGACAAGACCGTAGCCTCCAGTGTTCAATGTGATAAATTAGCAATTATTTCCCCGAATAAGATATAGGATATTTATCCACACTTTAATTTTCACACTTGTCAAACCATCATCCAGCCAGTCATACTGTCTCACAGCTGGAATACTCTAATATCCATTGCCTGGGCTCTATTACATCTGCAATTAAGAAATTAGAACTCACCTAAAATACAAACCCTAGGCTGTTATTTTCTCTTACTAAAGTATGCCATGCTTCTAGTCTTCTGTGCATGCTACAACAGCTCCTGGTGGAGAAGCGTATCCAATTCAAAACTCTTCACTGCTTTTAAGATCCTCTACTCTCAGACAGCACCTATTTTGAGCCATCTCATCGCCCCACACCCCACTTTCGTTCCGCCAACCTCAGCCTAACTTCAGTTCCTCAAGCCTGAAGAGCCAAGGCAATGGGGGGGGGGGTCGTCCTTTCATGCCTTTGCTCCTTTCCTCTCAAATGCCCTTCCTCTGTCTATGAGAAATAGTCAGCATCATCTTCTCTTTACTAAGTCCCTCAAGACATGGCTGTTTCGCCACCTCAGTGTTGAATGCTGTGTAGTGTGTGTTTTTTTGTTAGACCAGCGCTGGGAAGCCCTTTTGTTAGGGTAGCTATGCGCTTTACAAATATACTAACATAACATGGACTCTATAGTCCTTCCTCCACCTGGGTCCGATGTATGTGAGGTTGTGATCTCGGGGTCCTGGGTGCATGGGATAATTTATACTGCTTGTCTGGTTGCGGGTGCCTGTTAAAGCATTGTGTCCATTTACATAAAGTGCGATCACGTGAAGGCAGACCCGAATGTGTGTACTAACTACGAGGACCTGCATGTTTTTTTCAGTACTAGTTTCTATAGATATCTGAATTAATTTCTAATTAACTGAACAAAACAGAGGGCGATTCTTTTGACCTTCCACCTGATAAATGCTTGAACCACCTTTTGGGTAGAAGTAGCCGGAATCTACTGGACACTGATTAAGATAGAGATCCAATAACTTTTAGAAGTAACCATTATTGGTGGAATATATTCAAAGCAAATTGTGATAAACTTTACCCCATTATCTGTGCGGTAGCTTAACACCATAACAGCCTGGTAACAGACAGACAATGAGGAGTGACATTAACAGCAGTGATCTAGTGTGCCAGCGTAATACTAACCTATAGACCGGGGGTCTTCAAACGTCTTGGGGGGGGGGGGGGGGGCATTATGCTGGAAACAGGGCTTTGCTTTAAGCTAAAAAAAAAATGAGCAGCAGTAAACCGCTCTGTAACGGGCCATCACCAGCACGTTTTGCTATTTAACTCCAAGCTGGGAGTATGTGTCAAAAGGGAAGGGACTACAAATACTCTTAAAAACCTTCACCCTTCACTCACATTTCTAATAACACTGTGGATACTTTTAGACGTTAGTAAGGCTCTCCTGACCCTAACAGTACGTATGGTATCATCTATTTGATTGTATTTTTAAAAACAGGAACAGAACTTAACTGCAACGTTTAAATAGGCCTACACATTTAAACGTTACCAATTTAAGAAGTGTGAAAATGTGTAGGGGGGGCGATATTTCTTTTCCCAAAAGGGAGTTAGTGTCAACATGTAAACGCTTGAAGACAAGCACTGTAGATCCACTGCTACAAGAATGATTAACATTTTACCGCTTCGGTAAAAGAACCCGAGCGCATCCCACTCCAGATATAAGCTTTAATAACATTAAGGACACCTCTATCTGGGGTTCTAAAGCAGTCACTTTACATAGATTTGAGTGTGGATAGTTGTAAGATATTCTTGAATTTCCAGTAGTAAGCTGCACACGGTTTTGGAAACTGATCTTCCTGGTGGATTGACGAGAATGGTTTGTTACAAGTGTCCTTCACCCTTGAGTTGCAAACTCGGAGGTCAGTACTATTTAAAATCTGACTGGAGTCACCTGACCTTTAATCCTGTTCTCAGCCACTACTGGGAATCAGTATCCCGGTTACACATTACACTCATTAAAGTAGGAGAACGCTGGGCACCGGAACACGAGGTGGATCAGCGACAACAAACAGCAAAGAGCGCACACAAAGTTCTAAACTTTGGACCAGGGAAAGAGTAAACTTTTAAATACGTTGGACTGAGGCCCAATAAATTCCTGCGGCTCTAGGTAACGGATTAAGGACACAGGTCGCATGATGCGCTGGGGCAAGGGGATTCGCTCGTCAGAACCCCAGTCGTTTGGCGGATGGGCGAAAAAGGGCATGCTTGGGGAAACAGTTAACTTGTGTAAAGAATAAAGTACTGAGCAAGCACCAACAGGAGACGAAAGTACCCGGACTATTGCATAACTGTATCCATTTCGGCACCGATCTCCATTCGGAGTGGAAAATAAAATCAGATTACTGTTAGTTTCTGCCCAAACACTCATCACTGATCTGGCGACAAAGGCCCTTCCAGGAGAGGGGGCGCCAGGATGAGTAAAAGAACACCAAGCATGTGTGCAGGTGAGCGGGAGACTCCCCACCAGCAGCAGACACCAGCGAGGGGCAGCTGCTGATGGTGCGGCCTCGTCCCTTAGCAGACAAAGTATATAATAACCAGCGCTTTAAATGGGCAGGAGCTGTCCGGTACTTAATACCTACACTGCTTTAATTTGAAGCAGAGAGTACCGGCACTCGTCAGCACTGTTGCTACACATTACAATGGATGAGTGCCGGCCCTTGTCAGACATCACAATGGATGAGTGCCGGCCCTTGTCAGACACATCACAATGGATGAGTGCCGGCCCTTGTCAGACACATCACAATGGATGAGTGCCGGCCCTTGTCAGACACATCACAATGGATGAGTGCCGGCCCTTGTCAGACACATCACAATGGATGAGTGCCGGCCCTTGTCAGACACATCACAATGGATGAGTGCCGGCCCTTGTCAGACACATCACAATGGATGAGTGCCGGCCCTTGTCAGACACATCACAATGGATGAGTGCCGGCCCTTGTCAGACACATCACAATGGATGAGTGCCGGCCCTTGTCAGACACATCACAATGGATGAGTGCCGGCCCTTGTCAGACACATCACAATGGATGAGTGCCGGCCCTTGTCAGACACATCACAATGGATGAGTGCCGGCCCTTGTCAGACACATCACAATGGATGAGTGCCGGCCCTTGTCAGACATCACAATGGATGAGTGCCGGCCCTTGTCAGACATCACAATGGATGAGTGCCGGCCCTTGTCAGACATCACAATGGATGAGTGCCGGCCCTTGTCAGACATCACAATGGATGAGTGCCGGACATCACAATGGATGAGTGCCGGCCCTTGTCAGACATCACAATGGATGAGTGCCGGCACTTGTCAGGGGCACACGGGGGCTCTCAGGGGCCCCCTGGAAGGTGTTTAACAGTCCCGCGCCTTCATCCAGATCAAGCAGGGGAAGGAGAGCGCCCCCCCCCGTCACAGGCGCCCGGACACCCCAAGCATGTGGGATGGAGCACCTACCACCCGCCTCCAGGCGCTACCTACCCCCCATACAAACTGAAGGAGACACCTACCCTCGGGCACCTGTCACCCCCCACAGCACGGAGACTCGAGGCGCTACCCCCCCCTTATACAAGGCTGAAGCGGACACCCCTCCTCGGGCCCCCACATCACCGATGGAGGCTCGAGCGCGTACCGCCAGCCTCGAGGCGCTAGCGCCCCCACTATACGAACAGCTGAAGCCGACACCCGCCCCTCCTGGGGGTCGGGGGGCGCTCGCCCCGGTCTCCCAGCGGGAGCCCCCAGGCGGGGGCCGGACACCCACCTGAGGCGTCGCCGCGCGCCCCGCCGAGCAGCAGCAGCAGCAGGCAGGCGGTGAGCGGCAGCATGGCGCGGTCGGCGGGTCCCTGGGGCCGTCAGAGGGGGCTCCGGCTCGGTCCGTCCGTCCCTCGGTCGCTCCGTCTGTCTGCCGGCGCGCGCGCCCCCGCTGCGCTTTCTATACAGCTGCGCGCGCGCGCCGCCGACAGAGAGGAAGGACCAAGCTCCACCCCCCCGCCCGCGCAATGAGCGCGCGCGCGCCGCCGAGAGAGAGGAAGGACCAAGCTCCACCCCCCCCCGCCCGCGCAATGAGCGCGCGCGCCGCCGAGAGAGAGGAAGGACCTGCTGTGCGCTGAGCTAGCCGGGGACAGACGAGGGAAGGAGGGCGCGCAGCGACGCGCGCCCGCCGCCGAAACAAAAGAAGGACAACGAAAAGGCCGGGCGGCGCGCGCCCGCTCGCGACAGGTCGACGGCGGTCACGGAGCTGCGCGTGCCCGGAAACCCGCAATGTAAACAAGACGCGAGGGGCGTGGAGACACGGGGGAGGCATGGAGACACGGGGGGGGGGCATGGACACACGCGGGGGCATGGAGACAGGGGGGGCATGGAGACACGGGGGGGGGCATGGAGACACGGGGGGACGCACAAATACAGCCCTGCCCCGAGCCAGCGCCGCGAGCCGGGGTGCGCTTCCTTTATGGTACAGCAGCCCAAAAAAATATATATATATATATATACAGACACACACATATATATATACATATCCTGTTTCCCAGCAGCACCTGGGAATAGAACTACAAAACACGTGACCCTGCACCTTCCCCGGTGCTCTGCACTGTCCATGAACGCCTCCAACATCCTCAACTACATCACTGCATCCTGGTCTCCACACTCAGTAATGCCGTGTACTCATTCAGTTTATTAATGAGTTTTAAAGAAACATCAGTGTGAGTCCATCCCTTGTTTGCAGTAAGCAAATTGTGCACCTAGAAGGGGCTCCTGCCTGTGTTTAAGAGCGGAGTCTGCAAGCAGTGAGGTGTCTGGCAGGGGGGATTTGATGGGTAGTGCTCGTGTCAGCTGTTTTCATGGCTTGGAGCAGTGTGTGTGTGCAATGTCCCAATGCTGGCAACCAGGAGCGCAGAGCCCCCCGCCAGACTTCTCAAAAGCAATGCAATGCTACCACCATATTCAGCCACCTTCACCAGTGAAGCAGCGCCTGCCATGCCGCCATACCTTATTTAGTGACAGGTGCGACTGGAAGCCAGAAATCCCTTACTGTTCTGTGTTCCCGTGATTCTCCCACTCCACCCCCATAATAAAGTAGTTCCCCACAAGCCTGGGTGGGACTATCACATCAAAAAGGAAAGGCTAAAATGTGACCATATGAAGAGAGAAAGGAATATGCAATCCTGTAAACATTTGTACATAGCATGTTGTGCTATTGTCACGTGCACTGCATACTCCTACTATCTAGTGTAGGGATAGAACATTTGCAACTTTTTTCTTCTTCTAGTCTTTTGGGTCATGGGATATAGCGACTTCACCCTTAGATCTCAATGTTCCGGGGCATCAGCTCCATTGTTAGATTATTTTTTCCACCATTGGATTTGGACTTGTATTGTTTAGGGTCTGTGTTCATCATCTGATACTGCCTCCCTTAGGCCTTTTCTACCCTTCTATTCCTATTGTCCAGCAACAATCTTCAAAGATTTGTACTCACACTTCATCTTCAGTCTATGATCCAGGAATCCCAAACTCCATTCGACACCCTCTGTTAGCGACTTCCAATCCTCATCTCGAGTCTTACTTGTCAAGAATGCCAGGTAAGTGATGGAAAGGACACCTTACCCATACTGCCCCAGTGTCACTCCAAGTACCCCTGAACTGACCACCATTAAGCCTGCAACCTCTGCCTCTTGTCTGAGCATGATGAAACCACGTGTCAGGCCTTCCTCACCTTTCCGTAAAAGGAGACTCTTCGCTATTGAGGGACGCAGACGCAAAACAAAGACGACACCCCTGACGTCTTTGGGCAGTGCAACATTGAGGGGAAGAAAGAAGCCAGCCCTTCCTGGGCATAGCTGCTGTAGTCTAGCTTGGAGGCAAGCGTATCCTCTGAATCTGATGTGGACCACCAGCAAGATTCGCAGGCTCCATGACCCACCGTGCTGTCGGCTGTGAGTATGGTAAAGACCCAGTACTAACTCACGGCCCCATAGGAGCAGGATTACAGAGAAAACAGATTAAGTTAAAAGTCACCCTGATGGAACTTTGTTTGACCACACTGTGCACACTGATCATCATTCAAAAAATAAAGCCTTGGGATGAGAGGGACTCTCTTCCTCTTCAGCCTGAGGGGGAGACTCTTCCCCTTTATCTGATGCGGGTCTTGAAGAGGAGCAGTAGAGAGAGTTCCTGCCCTCGGTGTTAGGAAGTGCTGGTCACATCATTAGAACACTCAAAGTAGTGTTGACGACGTGTCTGATACAAGGGGTTAATGTGCCTAATGGTTTGCGTGCTGTCATTTTGCTGAATAAACAAATATTTCAGAGGGTTCTGTGATATAGTTTCCATACTTCAAAGGAAGATGTGAAATACCTTTTATATTTTACAGGTCATTATGAAGAAAGGGGTTTTATATCAATGCATTTTTTGTAAAAAAAAAATATATATATATATATATATATATAGTGTCATTCCAGTGAAAACACACAGGCTCAATAGAACAAGTGTAATAATAAACACAGACTCACACAATTATTCCTACTATACAAAGTCAAATTCCATTGTATTACCAAAGTATACATTGTAACTGTTCTCGGAAAATAATGTTTCATGCCTCACAGATTCCATTCTCATACGCATTTACAGAAGAAAACTGGGACCATACTCAAAGGCCTGGTTATTGTAATTTTATCTTGCTGCACATATTTGTGCACTCGTTATCGTTAAATGTCTCTATTTATAACCCCTGCATATAAAAATATAACATTATGTATCGACCATATGTGCAGATATGCAGAGCATACTATGCTCTTTATTAGCATTGTTGAAGGGCTGAGGAGTGGTACAGCAACTGAACCACACATTTGAGTGTACTGGTTGCTTCTCAAAATGATCAAGAAATCACACTTTGCAGCCATAAATGAAGACAAATTGCATAACCGATAAAAACAACTCCAATTTATTGCTAATCGAATAGGTTAGGAATTCAGATTCACAATGGCTGTGAAACTGTGACAAAGCCAAGAGGCAGTCTAACCTCGAGTTAGGCAGCAGAGTGTTTGCAATGTAGAATCTATATGACCAACTGTATAGCAGGCAGACTTTTCTGCAAAGCACTAGCTAGCGAGATACCTGCAGTTGCCCTCAGGAGACCAGAAGAGGGAGAGGCAGGTGCAGATACCCTTCCTATGAGCAGGTGAAGCATCAGGTAAAGGGAATGAGATACTCAGACTAGTAGCGTCTAGCAGAAGAGCAGCACGGGATGGAGCACAAGCACAGAGGAGGCACTGAAGGAAATGGAAGAGATATGCAAAGGCTTATTTCAGCTAGAAGAGGGCAGTGTATGGAATGGAGAGCATATGCACAGATCTTTTCTGGCAAGCAGGGGTCACATTCTGAAATGGACATGAGATGCATAGCTCTAGGGAAACTCTTCCAGTCACCAGAGTTTGAGGCAGATACATTGACAAATATAAGAAGGGAACCTGAAAAAGAATGATCAGAGACCCCTTCTCATCAGCAGAAGGAACTGAAGGAGATGGAGACAAGATTCAGCGACTGTATCCACTCAGTCCAGCCAGCAGGAGACAATGTCGGGGTTAGAGAAGAGGTACACTGACACCTTCCACCCACAGAGAGGCTGCTAGGAATGAGACGGAAACAGAGACATCTAACAGTCAGTTGGGGCATGCCGGGATTAGAGAAGAAATACACAGACCTCTTAAAGCCAGGAGGGAAGTCTGCAAAGAATGCAGATGAAATACACATATATTTTCTCCTCAGGAGGGAGTACGTCAGAAACAAATGGAAATAAACTGAACTTTTGAAAGCAACGGGGGATCCCAGAGGGAATGAACAGAGAGAGGTTTTTTCAGTCAACGGACGGTTGTCAGCAACAAGAAAGTGGCACAGAAACCCGAAGACCTCTTCCAACCTGCATGTGTAGCCCTCAGGGAATGGAGACGTGATGCACAGACTACTTCTGCCAGCAAGGGCTTATTGCAAGAAATGGACAGAAGATTAAAAGACATATTCTAGTCAACAGAGGTCACTGCCATTCATGGAGAGAGATAATGGGATTTCTTCCAGCCAGCAGGAGGCGCTGCAGGATATGGAGATGAGTGTATCAGACAGATTATAGTCAGTGAGGTGGCACACACATCTTCTACTCAGCAGAGGTCACTGCATAGAATAGAAAGAGATACAGAGACTTCTCCAGTTCAGCAGTGGGCGCTGTAGAGAATGGAGAAGAGCTGCAAAGACCTCTTACACCACTAGGTGGCACTGCAAGAAAAGAAACCATTACCAGATCTATTCTAGTCAGAGAGGGGCGGACAAATCTTCTAGTCAGCCAAAGACACTGCATGGCATAGAGAGATACAGAGACCTCTTCCAGCCAGCACGGGACTCTGCAGGGAATATAAAAGAGATGCATATGCCTCTTGTGCCATCAGGGGGCACTGCAGCAAACAGAGGAGAGTAACAAACATATTTTACTCAGCAGGCGGACACATATATTCTACGCAGGAGAGGGCACTGCCTGGAATAGAGAGAGACACAGAGACCTCTTCCAGCCAGCAGGAGCTTTGATGGAAATGTGACAGAGTTAAAGAGACCTCCTCCAATATACAGAGTACACAGCAGGACAGGGCTCTGTAGGCCTCCTCAAGGCAGCTGCGGGTAACGTGGTATGACTCGAACCCATCGAAATAGAACTGGTACCGCCAAGGAAAGTACCAGAGACTTCTTCGAGTATGCAGCGCGCCTGTGGGCGATTATGTATATGCATAGACATCTTTCAACTAACTGGGATAGGGCACTAGAGTGAGAAACACAGGTAAACAATCCTTGTACAAGTCCCAGATAGAAGAAGACTTTCAGAAGCTTCTTTTCTTTTGGCCAGGAGTGGGGGAGAAAGATACTGAAGAAGAGACACAGACTATCGAGCCAGCAGGAGGCAGCGCTGCAGGAATCTAAACAGATGAGGAGTGAGTCTAAATGTACATATCCTGTACCAAACAAAGAGTGCAGCTGGGGCAGCTGAACAAAGAAGCTGGGCAGAGCAAGCAAAATTCTAGGCAGGGGAACTGGAGCAACTGGGTTGGAGAGCCCTGATCTAGTCAGCGATGGAAGCTGCAAACGTCAGAGCAGAGACAAGGCCGCCTAGAAATCAGGGAGCTTCTGGCAGAGAACACTTCTGAGAAGACGAACAAGTGGAAGATGCAGGATGGCAGAGCTGCAGTGCTCCATCAGTCCGAAGCCATGTATCATCGGATGTCACTTCTTTGGAGAGCTGTTCTAAGTGTTGCTTATACAGACTGATGTTCTAGGTGTTGCTTCTGCAGACTGTTGTTCTAAGTGTTTCTTCTACAGCCTGATGTTCTAGCTGTTGAGTCTGCAGACCGCTGGCTGTTTTAGGTGTTGCTTCCACAGACAACTGTTGTAGGTGTTGCTTCTGCAGACGGCTGTTGTAGGTGTTGCTTCTGCAGATGGCTGTTCTAGGTGTTGCTTCTGCAGACATCTGTTCTAGGTGTTGCTTCTGCAGACCGCTTTGCGAGGTGTTGCTTCTGCAGACTGCTGTGCGAGGTGTTGCTTCTGCAGACTTCTGTTTGAGGTGTTGCTTGTGCAGACGTCTGTTCTAG
This sequence comes from Pleurodeles waltl, assembly GCF_031143425.1. Lineage (NCBI taxonomy): Eukaryota > Metazoa > Chordata > Amphibia > Caudata > Salamandridae > Pleurodeles > Pleurodeles waltl. The sequence continues at coordinate 27,281,213 of NC_090451.1, forward strand.
GTGTTGCTTGTGCAGACGTCTGTTCTAGATGTTGCCTGTGCAGACATCTGTTCTAGGTGTTGCTTCTGCAGACGTCTGTTTTAGGTGTTGCTGGTGAAGATGCCTGTTTTAGGTGTTGCTTCTGCAGGCTGCTGTTCTAGGTGCTGCTTGTGTAGGCTGCTATTTTAGGTGATGCTTGTGCATATGTCTGTTCTAGGTGTTGCTTCTGCAGACTGCTGTTCTAGGTTTTGCTTGTGTAGGATGCTATTTTAGGTGCTGCTTGCGTAGATGTTTGTTCTAGGTGTTGCTTCTGCAGACTGCTGTTCTAGGTGTTGCTTCTGCAGGCTGCTGTTCTAGGTTTTGCTTGTGTAGGATGCTATTTTAGGTGCTGCTTGCGTAGATGTTTGTTCTAGGTGTTGCTTCTGCAGACTGCTGTTCTAGGTGTTGCTTCTGCAGACTGCTGTTCTAGGTGTTGCTTCTGCAGACTGCATTTGCAGATTTTGCTCTAGTAGTCAGTGTTCTCACTGGAGCTGCTGTAGTCCGCCTTAGGTGAAGCCATTGTGTTCCTGATCCAGGGAAGGAACTTGGTAACTGCTGTTGCCACAGGGGGCTTGGATTTGTCATTGCACCCTCTGAAGCTGAACGAGATGAGGCCTTGTAGCACGCCGTTCTTGCAGATCACTGGGTCACCCGAATCCCCCTGTGGACACAGGACAGAAAGCTGATGAGGAAAACAGAGTCTCGTTTGCAATACAGGTCCACCACCCAACACCCCCCATGCCTTGGTTACTACAACAGAGCACACAAAGCATCCGGGCCAGGGTGTTAGACAGCAGGAGGAGTCTGGGCCCGGCTGCGGGCACTGCCCCCTGCAGGAGACATCAGAACCGCCTCATTCAGGCCTCCGATGAGAAGGGCTTTTAAGGTCATCTTTCACACGGACAGGAGCCGACAGAAATAGGACGTAATTGTGGGAATTTTGCACCACGCTTGTTATGTGAAATTCCATAAATTATGCAGAATGAATGCACCAAAATTATAGTGTGTTATGGTGGGAACAAAACGAACAACCAGAATGTGAGCAGCAGTTGTTTGCGGCAGTTGTGTTCCCTGCGCTGTTTTGAGTGAAAAATGCGCTTGTATGAAACAACGATGCACTCCGTGCTAACATGTAGCGCTGAGTGACAGGTTTGCATTGTGCATTATTATGTGTAATTTTGCATAATTTTCCTGAAATGTCATGAATTGCGCAAAAGCAGATTATGCAAATGGTGGATATCCCTACCTAAAGGAAATCATATTATCCCCCCGATAGACCAGGGGCTCCTCGAGGCCTCTCCCGCTCACCCAGGCCTGAATGAGGTGCTCCGGACAGAGACTGACTCCTCCTCATCCATAACTGCCCTCCAGCGCCCTGGCACACCCGAGATCTTCCCTCTTCCCCATTAGCCTGGTCCATTACCAGTGGCACGTGGCACTCGGAAGACATCACGTGATCCATCACTCCTCTCCCATCATCACCAACTTCTCTCCCTCGAGTGACGTCATTAACACTTCCACTCTTAGATACTTCTCAGAAGCCCTGAGAAAAGATCAACTACCTGCTTCCCCCCAAAAAGGGGGGCGATGGACCCCCGCCAAGTCCCACCCTATCACCCCCTCCTGGGCCTGAGCCTATCACACAGTAGCCCCCCCACACCGGTGCACAGTGTCCAGCAGGAGCCAGTGAAGCCCCAGTAACCTGCCTCTGCTGGCCCAGCCCTGAGGCTGCAGCCCCAGGGGGAACCTCACCTACCAGGGACACCTGCCTCCTGGACCTTCCTGACCCCTGGGCGTTCACACCCTGGAACATCGTGTCCCTGCTGACCCTCAGACCCAGATCACACACAGCCCCCACAAACACACACCAGCACATCCATGTGGCCTCCTCAGCATCCCACTGCACCCAGTGGCATGTAGGGGCACCCCCTGAATGTCTGCCACAAACCCAGAGGACCAGAAACACAGATTCCACCGGTGGGTGTCTCGGACACGCGCAAGAGCCTCCGCGGGGGTACCCACAAGGGGGGGACAGACCAGAGAATCCGGAATCAAGACAAGCTAGCAGAGGCAAAGGGGGCACATTGCTGCCCGCAGACAAAGGTGGGCTCTAAGACTGGCTGTGTTCCTCTGTAGCACACTGATACGTTTAAGAAAAAAGAAAAAAAGCAAGAGAAATGAGGTGTCCCCCCCAAAGCACCCTCATTGCCCCCTTGATATTCATCCTTTAACGAAGCCCCTTCTGTTACCGCACACACATCCTGACATCTCATACACTCTTTTAAATCAATGTGTTTATGTAGGTGTTTTGTGCAGCGCTTTAGCGCCACCTACTGGTCACTGCAGAGACCCCCAGTACGGCACATGGAATATTGAAGAAGACACCACCGGAGCTAGTCATGAGGTTAAGATACACTTGTAGTAATTTACATGTATAAATGACTCCTACACCTGAGTAGCTTTCTTAGTTTTGACTAGTCACAAAATCTGAGTGTGGAGTTAGTCAGAAGTGTAGACTTACACATCTCTACCCTCCAAGAAGGGCGTGGAGCCTAACTTACAAGGCTAACTTAAAAACAGTAGCAAGCCTGGCACCATTCATAGCACCCTGGAAGTGCACACCTCCCCACAGAAGATAATGATGGTAGCGACTTAAATGTAAAATCCACAGGGAACAAAGCTAATGTAAGAACTTCATTTAAATATTTAAAAATATAAATGCATATCATTTCATGTTAAGAATATAAAAATAGTACATATTTTTACATTTATTATAACATCTTTTAGTAACTTCTGCATTTGGAAAAATAACTGTATAGATCACTTAATATTTAATAATGCATAGTAAAAAATGTTTACTTACTTTAAGGGAATTTTTTTTTTTTTTTTTAATTTAACCTTGCAGAAATTATTTTAATATAATATATCTTAAATAATGTAATTTCTAATTAATGTGCTTAAGAGTGCTACATCTTTTTTTCTTTAGTTTTACATTAATTTTTAAAAAAAATAATTTATATTAATATTTAAAAAAAACATATTGTAACAAATGTTTTGCAAGTTAAAACAACTTTTTTTTGTTGAACTTTTCACCTTATTTTACCATGCAGAGATCTCCACCCCAATGACATTAAATTACGACTACGATTAGTTATATTTGTAATCATTTAATTGAACATTATTTCCTATGTGTTTATTTTAAGTCTCTAACAACTGATTTCTAGGGGGGTGGCGGGTACTAGTAGGTGTCAGTGTGTAGTGCTGGACTTCCACCAGCTACAAGCTGTAGTACATTTGCTGCTATTTTGGGTCCCTTTTCGGCTGTAGTAACTTTAAAAGTGCAGTTTGTAAGTAGGAATGGAGTTATTCTTTTCTGGACGGGTAGACGTCTCTTCCAAAATCCCTCTCTTGACCCTCCTTTAACCCCTCCTTACTCCTTCCTTGTTCCCTTTAGTAGTAAGCATTCCTCATTTTCCACCCACTTCTGTCTGTCCTGCCCACATTTACTACAAAAGCGTATACCTGCTTGTGCTGAGACTCAGAGTGTGGGGTGGAGAACTCAGCAGAGAAAAAGACAGAAGAGACTGAGGCGTAAACTCGCACGTAGGTTTGAGAATACCATTTTGCAATACTTTAAAACATACCACAATGTACACTTTGTTAACAGGCCATGCATTTCCAACATTAACTTTTCCCAGACGCATCTATCTGTTTAATAATGTTATCTAATTCCATTCACTCTTCTTTTCAGTTGTGAATTGTACAGTTTTGCTCTCTGTAAAGAACCTCAATGTCTCATGCGAGGGAGCACGATATTAAATCCCACAAATGACATCTCACTCCTCTAATAGTAATGGGTCAGCACAGACCTGCATCTAGAACTGTTTTCTCCCACTAACATGCTGCACTTATAGTCAAGCCTTTGCCTTGACCAATGCAGATGTCATCCACTTCACTGAAACTCAATCCCAACATCAGATTGAAAACTGGCTAAAGGGAGAGCGACCAGATGACCTCATGCTATTCTCGCGACTAATGACAAGTCACCCAATGTCTCCATTGACCCTGGTCTGTCCTTCAGAGGCACTGACATTATGGAAGCAGGAGCTGGGATCAAAACTCCCTGGAAGGGGTATTCTTTGTCCATGTGACCTCAGTTGGTTAACAACAGAAGGTCCTGACTGAGGTGCCTGGGACTCACCTGTCTTGGTTTATGGAAGGAATGGCGAGTCCAGCTATTAGAAGGCAAACATGCCTCCCCTGTGGCTGGGAAAAGGACCATGTGTTGGAAGGCCTTGGCGATCCTCACTGGACTCGGTGGAAGCAAGACCTTGTGGCCACAACTGCCCACTGCCACTTCTAAGCACCCATCACAGCTCACTGAGAGATTTATTCCCTTGGGTTCCCTAGGCAGTTCTGCTACAGAAACTCTGCAACTCTCCTCCATGACACACAAGGCGTGGTCCAAAAGATCTTAAATTCACAGCCACCTTTAACGAACTCAACAGTAAGGGTGACCCCTTCCCCTCGTCTGAACATCTACAAACAGTTAGGAGCGGCAGCTTGAGATAGTTCACTTGAGAGAGTGAAGATGTTAATTCATTCATTCAAGAACACGAGTGAGGCCTAAGAACAGGACGCCCTGCAGCTCAAGGGGTGGTTTGCTGGTCACCATATGACGATGGTTTAAGGAGGTCGAGAGTCAAAGCAGCATGATCTTTTCTTCTCCCCCCCCCCCCTTTACCTCATTTCAGTTACTGTAGTGGAATTTGCGTGTTGACCACTGATGTCGTGTCATACCGCTTTGCACCTGGCTTAGCTGCCTATTGTCACTTTAATGGCCACTGGTTATAGACTCCATTTGGTGTTCAGCCTAGCTTCACCACCACGTTAAAGTATTTTTCCATGGAAACATGTTATGCAATGTGTTTTTCACTTCTGCGTATTTCCCTTCTCACCGAAGAGCTAGGACTGGGACATAATATGTAGGAGGTAAGCAGTCAGTACGATAAGACCGTACCAAGCTGGTGATTATCATAGGCAAGGGAACGGTTTGACTTTGGGAGGGGTGCCTTGGGAAGGTGGCCAGCTCCCAAAGCATTTTTTCAAAGTTTACCTAAACTAGCCAGCATTTTTTAATATTTCCTTCTGCGAGGAGGGGTTCTTCTAGAAGGCCCTTTCCATGGTTGTTAAAGATATAAAAAGGTGGCCCTGCTCAGTAGCGATGAATTCCGAGACCTCGGTCAGGGTTGGACGTCAAATGCCTGACGTTTGTCCCCTGAGGGTGAGGATCTCTTTCTCGCAGTTGAACGGGGTCATCTTCTTGCTGGCATGAGAAAGATGAAGCATCTGACAGGCCCTACGGTGATGAATTTTTATTAATCATTTGCTTTGCATTGCATATGAATATATATCTATATATCAAAATAAGTGTTTGTATCCTTGCATGTATATATTTGGTATTTTTAGACTGAAGATTCTTTATACATGGTCTTACATTGTTGTTACACATTTTTGAAAGGACACTTTATTACTATTCAAACCTTCCTTTATGAACCTTGCAAAAAGCTATAATAAATGTCTCCTTCAGATTAAACAGAGCATTCCAGAGAACTGTTTCGAGTCCTTTCAATGTGTATATCTTGGCTCAGTCAGAAGTAAAGCAAAACACTTACCCTCTCCTGCACCTCCCCCCCTCTCGTGCTCTGTTCTCCCCTCTACCTCTATTCAGTTACCTTCTCCTGCACCTCTCCTCCCTCTCGTGTTCCCTTCCCACCTCTACCTCCATCCAGTTACCCTCTCCTGCACCTCTCCTCCCTCTCGTGTTCCCTTCCCACGTCTACCTCCATCCAGTTACCCTCTCCTGCACCTCTCCTCCCTCTCATGTTCTGTTCTCCCCTCTACCTCCATTCAGTTACCCTCTCCTGCACCTCTCCTCCCTCTCATGTTCTGTTCTCCCCTCTACCTCCATTCAGTTACCCTCTCCTGCACCTCTCCTCCCTCTCGTGTTCCCTTCCCCCCCCCACTTCCATCCAGTTACCCTCTCCTGCACCTCTCCTCCCTATCATGCTCCCTTCTCCCATCTGCCTTTATTCTGTGCCCATCTCCCTTTCCTCTGTGGCTCCGGCTCAGGGCTTTAAGTGCATCAAGATCCGCTTTAACTACACAACCACCCACCATAAAATCGTCTTCACTCTTCTTCTCATGCTTCAGCCTCCGTCTCCTCTTCACCACAACACTTCAAGTGCTCAGACGTGGTAGAAGCGCTATACCAGCCCCATCGGGACAGGACATGATCCCTGGACTCCTGCTCGAGGCCTGCGGACACTCATGCAGGCACTGAAATCAGTCAAGTGCATTGGTACACTAGCCCAAACCTGAGCAAGTCATGAACAGCTCCTAGGATCCAGGAATTATGATCTTGGCACTGTAAAAAACCTATGCAAGTTGACATCTAGCCTTCCGTTGCATCAGGAGGAGTTGTGTACTGAAGAGCTGGAACTTGCATGTCAGTACAACACCTACATTATAATACAGATTTTGCTTGTGAGGTCTCACCTGGCAGGGGAAGCTGCCTTCCTTCACTCCCTGTAGGCACATCATGGAATTAGTGATTTCTCCATTCCAATGCCGGCTGGTGTTGCACACCCGGCCGTCGATTACCTTCAGCGTCATCTCCTGTAGCGCCTTAGATGGTGGCCCATTATACTTCAAGGAGCCCCAGCCGGCCACACTACACACTATACCCGGGGCCACACGTCTATCTCTCTCTGGAAGCCTCAGCACAGCCACTTGGTCATTCAGCTCCACCTTCCTGCTCAGCTACAGAGGGGACAGAGAGGAAGAGGTTTAGAGTGTGATATCCAGAGGAGCCCCTGAAACCATCACTCATATCTGTGGCACACACACACATCTTCTTGGCCTGTATGCAGGTGTTTTGAGTGTTACGAGCAGAGGAACCCCTAAAATCATCACTCTGGTACGCAGTGAACATGCACACCTCCTCGGAGTGCAGAGAGGGGCTTTAAGTGTTGCATGTAGAGTTCCCCCTTAAATCATCTTTCTGGTCAGCAGTGAACCCCCTAAAATCATCTCACTGGTCTGCAGTGAACATGCACACATCCTTAGTGTGCATAGAAGGGTTTAGAGTGTTGCATGTAGAGGACCCCCTAAAATCATCTCTCTGGTCCGCAGTGAACCCCCTAAAGTCATCACCCAGGTCCGCAGTGAACATGCACACATCCTTAGTGTGCATAGAAGGGTTTAGAGTGTTGCATGTAGAGGACCCCCTAAAATCATCTCTCTGGTCCGCAGTGAACCCCCTACAATCATCACCCTGGTCCGCAGTGAACATGCACACATCCTTAGTGTGCATAGAAGGGTTTAAAGTGTCACATGTAGAGGACCCTTCAAAGCCCCGCTGTACATTGTGCGGAAGGATTCAGACTTGGGCTAAATGGCCTCACAACCATGCAAGACACAAAGAACTATTTACTAAGAAAGAGAAGGAAGCTGGAGTGTGTTGGCCTCTTTACACTGGATTGTCTACAAATAAGACTCATAATCATCTTTCTCTCACAGATTGCATTGTATACTGGATATCGACATCAACAATATCAACATGGCAGAATATCGAGGGACAAAATATCGAAAGCTAAGTGCATACAAGTAACCACAGATATACATTTCTTAACTCTGCATCTCCGTGCCTTGAAGATATATGTGCAGCTTATGTACATATGTGGAGTTATCTACAGAAAATCTCGACTTACCAGGTGATATTCTATTTTCAATATTCTGTCCCCAATATTATGTCCCATTGATATTGTGGTTTCAGTATTGAACACCATTGACTGTATTGATAAAGGAAGGAGGGAAAACTATTTATGCCTCTGCAGTGCTGGATAGAATTTTCATTGCTATGGACTGGGCCATTGGGAAAGATATCCCTCAGAGAGTTGAGGAGACTCTCGGAGTGATCTGACTGTTGATGGCTCGCCATTAACATCCCGTCCAGTACAGGAAGTCTCTTTTCTTTTGTAGGTCTGTTTTGGAGACCACACTGACATATTATCTATTGATATTACTGCATCTCACAATTATGCTGTAACATTTTTTATTTGTTAATTAAAAAAGAACTTCGCTTTTGACAGTCGGGGTTCAGACCCAAGCACTCTAAGGAATCAGTTTTGTTAGAGGTGGCCTGAAACTGTAAACATGATGTTGGATGCAGGGAATAATGCAGAGTTGGTGTTGTTGGAACTTTCCGCAACATTCAACACTATTTCCCACTAAATTCTCTTACGGAGAATTGAAAACATTGGCATCTCGCATAAAGTGCTGGCGTGGATTAAATATTTTCCAACTGAGAGAAGACCTGGGACTATTCTACTCTACGGAAAGGCCAGTCACTATGGAGGACCCCCAGGGTCCCTCACTCAGTCCCACCTTTTTCTTAAATATATATATGACTCCTCTTCTCTATCTTATCACTGCGCATGACATTGAAACTACATCATATTCTGATGCTACTCAGTTAATCCTTTCCCTGCACAAAAACTCAATGAAGATTTTTCAAAGTTGTCAAGCGGACATTATTTGTTGGATGCAGAAAAAATCTGTTAAATGTAATTCAGCCAAAACTGATAGAATTCTTTTCGGTAAATCTAATTCTTTTTCCCCTGCCTTTTGGTGTCCTAAGTCGGTCCCCCCTCCACCAGCCACCACTGAAATGGTAAAGTAGTGAAATCTAATTCGCCTCTACGCTTTTATTTCCAGGCTTTAGCAGTGGCAGGAAATTGTTTTTACTGAAGCCCCTCCAAAAATGTTTTCAATTCCTACCTCTGGCTGCTAGGATAACTGTTGCCTTTTCCTTGATTACTGCAAGACTGGACTTCTGTCAAGGTCTTTACACAGGGTGTTCCAAGTGACCTATACATAAGTTGCAGATGGTACAGAATGCAGCTGTGAGATTTGTGCTGCAACTCCATCATCTGCTTTGGGGAAATTGCACTAGCCTCCCATTCATGAAAGAATATTGTTCAAGATCTTGTTATTAGTGTTCAGAGCATTTAACAATACAGGTTCAAAATACATTTCTGCCCAGTTCAAACGATATAAGACACTTAAAGTATTGAGATCCTCAGATGCAAACTTGTTGCGGTCCCTCTTGTACAAACTTAAAACACAAGGAGGAAAATTTTTCATGGTGCTAGTAACGAAAGCCTGGAATCTGTCACACACTCATCTGCGGTTCAGCCAAATCGAAAAAATATTTAAAAGAGATCTTAAAACCTGTCTCTTTTAGGCACCGGGTGGCCTGTGCTCTGCACTTATCCAATCCATAGATACTTCTCTTGTTCCTAATTCTGGGTCTCAGGGAATGTGATTATCTTTAGTTTAAGCACCAGGATGCTCTCATGAGAGTAACAGCTATGCTTTACAAGTCTGAGATAATTCGTTCATAATCTGTATGTCAATTTGTCTACTATAACAGTATCTTTGTCATCACAGTTTTGACATGATCATTGTTAAGCTTCAGAAAGTTAGTGGTCACCTAATGGTGAGATGAAGAATTTCATATCAAAGTTAATTGTTGCTAATCTTTCCTTGGACCCCCTTCAGTACCATGCTTTTTCTCCATTTTTGTCAAGTCCAAGATCAACTCACTTTCCCTTCATAAGGAATAGAACTGCACCATACTGGCACTATTGTTCCCATTGAAATGATTTATTCTTTATCTGAAAAAAGCAGAATGTGCAAAGTGGGTGCACTATACCATCTTCTTCACCATCTGGAACACCTTTGTTTTTTGCCCCAAAGAAAGATCACAATCTTCACCCTTGTATTGATTACAGAGGGTTATATCAAAGTACAATTTTGGCTGATTATCTTTTGCCTCTCATAACGGAGCCTTTGGACTCTATTCAAGAAGAATGAGCCTCCACCATGCTTGATTTGTGAGGCAATTATCACCTTGTTCATATAATGGATAGCAAAGAGTGCATAATGGCTTGCTGAATGCCATTTCGGTTAATAGTTACTGATGTTTTGAATCACTCAGATGATATACTTGTGTTTTTCAATACTTTCTTTGGACATCAATAACATTTGTTTTCTATGTTGACAAGATTTCAGCAACATCATTTTAGATCGAAAACTAGAGAGTGTGATCTTACAGCTCTTTATTACAAAAAGAATTGCATATTTATAAATAGAGCATAAATAAGACATTAGGTTAAACAAAATATAGTGGCCAAAGTCACGTACCAAAACAAGATGCATTTCTATGACATAAACCAGGTGCCTCGATGTGCACAACCTGAAAGTATTTTATAAATTGTCATGGGGGTGCAGTAATTCTGTGCAGGTCCTGTGATCATCATGCCTACAATGCTCTTGGGAGCATGCTTTGTGACACATGTGCCCAATTTACCAACCCCCCTGCCCAGCATCCTCTACACTTGGTAAAAGAAAAAATGGGACACTCAACAGGAAGAAACAAATGATGGTGTAAGAACCCTTTAACCACATACGCACCGAAGTATAACAGGCTTTGGCAAAGCCAACAGTCTGCCATTGTGTGCTAACTATTGGCTTTGCCGTTTGTGATTTTTTTTTATAAAACTGCACAAGGGAACATGTTTTATGCATTAGTGTACATTATTTATAAAATATTTTCCACAGAAAAGAAAAATATGCCTGAAGCATGTGAATAACCCATAGTTCTTGAAGATGTAATTAAACCTCTCTTTAGCAATAGCTTACAAAGTGTACACAATATTTTGTTTTGGTAGGAATTGTTAAAAATCATCAAAGGTGTGGAATGGGTATATAAAAAAAACAATTTCACTGGATAAACGCTAGACATTCTGTATTACTGAGAGGCCATGTCTCTGTTTCCTCCGTTACTGGTCAGAGTGCAACTCAATATCTCCTGTAATGCACCAGCCACATACAGGAAACCACATTCATCTTTACAATACATGCGCACTTCTGACATCCTGAGCGACATGGACGCTAAGCTCCTATTATTCACCATAAAGTAAAAAGCCTCTGATGCCGCTAATGGTATTTGGCAACAAATCATGTTGATAAATTTTGTCATGGTCAGTTCTTTAGGAACATGAATTTCATTTTGTCAAGTACGAGCAAGTATTTTTCCCACTGGTACCTTCCAACCACCACTAGCACTTTAGACAGAAAGTTTCTGTGTACATTGGCCGCCTCGCTTTTCCCAGGTGCTAAACTCTTCCTTTGTTTAAAGGTGATGTGTTTTGGGTTTCTGTGCAGATATTCCATTCCCCTCCCAGGCAGGTTTACATTGTTGTCTGCTGACAACAGCAGCACAACACATTCTCCAGGCATTATTGGCAGAGAAGTGTGATTTCATGAAGGAAGCGTTTGTGCCTGTTGGATTCAAATGCAAGTATTTGGGTTTTCAATGGATCAGAGAAGTTTTCAGCTATTCTGGAATGGCCTGCACCTACAATTGCTGAAAAGACTCAACATTTTCTCGATCTATCAAATCAAATCATTAACATTTATAAAGTGCGCTACTCACCCGTGCGGGTCTCAAGGCGCTAGGGGGAAGGGGGGGATTACTGCTGCTCGAAAAGCCAGGTCTTGAGGAGTCTCCGGAATGCGGAGTGGTACTGGGTGGTCCTGAGGCTGGTGGGGAGGGTGTTCCAGGTCTTGGCTGCCAGGAAGGAGAAGGACCTCCCACCTGCCGAGGAGCGGCGGATGCGAGGGACGGCAGCGAGTGCGAGGCCAGAGGAACGGAGGAGACGGGTGGGGGCGTAGAAGCTGAGGCGACGGTTGAGGTATTCCGGTCCCTTGTTGTGGAGGGCTTTGTGTGCGTGGGTGAGAAGTCGGAAGGTGATCCTTTTGCTGACTGGGAGCCAATGCAGGTGTCTCAGGTGTGCGGAGATGTGGCTGTTGCGGGGTACGTCGAGGATGAGGCGGGCCGAGGCGTTTTGAATACGTTGCAGGCGTTTTTGGAGTTTAGCGGTGGTCCCAGCATAGAGGGTGTTGCCGTATTCCAGGCGGCTCGTGACGAGGGCGTGGGTCACGGTTTTTCTAGTGTCGGCGGGGATCCAGCAAAAGATCTTGCGGAGCATGCGGAGGGTGAGGAAGCAGGCGGAGGACACGGCGTTGACTTGCTTGGTCATGGTGAGAAGAGGGTCCAGGATGAAGCCGAGGTTGCGGGCGTGGTCTGAGGGGGTCGGTGCGGTGCCAAGGGCCGTGGGCCACCAGCAGTCGTCCCAAGCGGACGGGGTGTTGCCGAGGATGAGGACTTCTGTTTTGTCAGAGTTCAGCTTTAGGCGGCTGAGCCTCATCCAATCTGCGACGTCCTTCATGCCCTCTTGTAGGTTGGTCTTGGCGCTGGCGGGGTCCTTGGTGAGGGAGAGTATAAGTTGGGTGTCGTCGGCGTAGGAGGTGATGATGTCGTGCTTGCGTACGATGTCGGCGAGGGGGCTCATGTAGACATTGAAGAGTGTCGGGCTGAGCAATGAGCCTTGAGGTACGCCGCAGATGATCTCGGTGGGGTCTGAGCGAAACGGTGGGAGGTAAACTCTTTGAGAGCGGTTTGAGAGGAAGGAGGCGATCCAGTCCAGGGCCTGGCCTTGGATCCCGGTGGAGCGGAGGCGGGTTATTAGGGTGCGGTGACAGACGGTGTCGAAGGCAGCCGAGAGGTCGAGGAGGATGAGGGCGACTGTTTCACCGTTGTCCATCAGGGTTCTGATGTCGTCTGTGACTGAGATGAGGGCGGTTTCAGTGCTGTGGTTGGTTCGGAATCCGGTTTGTGAAGGGTCGAGCAGGTTGTTGTCTTCCAGGAAGGTGGTAAGCTGTTTGTTGACGGTCTTCTCTATTACCTTGGCAGGGAAGGGTAGGAGCGAGATGGGGCGGAAGTTTTTCAGGTCGCTTGGGTCAGCCGTAGGTTTCTTCAGTAGGGCGTTGACTTCGGCGTGTTTCCAGCTTTCGGGGAAGGTAGCAGAAGAAAATGAAGAGTTGATGACGGCCTGGAGGTGCGGGCGATGATGTCGTCGGCTTTATTGAAGATGAAGTGAGGGCAGGGGTCCGATGGGGCGCCGGAGTGGATAGAGTTCATGGTGGTTTTGGTTTCTTCAGTGTTGATGTGGGTCCAGGCGTTGAGGGTGATAGCCGGGGGTGTGGGTTCGGTGATGCATGGTTGGGTCTGGTGTCCGAAGCTGTCGTGGAGGTCGCTGATCTTGCAATGGAAGAAGGTGGCGAGGGAGTTGCACAAGTCTTGTGAGGGAGTGACGGCGTTGGCGTTGGAGAACTCTTTGACGATGCTGAAAAGTTCTCTGCTGTTGTGGTTGTTTTTGGCCAGTCTGTCGGTGAAAAAGTTCCTTTTGGCTGCGCGGATCAGGTGGTGGTGTTCGCGGGTTGCGTTTTTGAGGGCGGTCATGTTGTCGGCGGTGTGGTCCTTGCGCCAGGCCTTCTCGAGGGCGCAACATGTTTTCTTCGATTCTTTAAGGGTGTCAGAGAACCAGAGAGGTTTTTTGGTGATGGCCTGTTGATGCGAGCGTCTGAGGGGAGCAAGGTTGTCTGCGCAGTTGGAGATCCAGTTCGAGAGGCTGAGGGCTGCGTCGTTGGGGTCGGTGGTGAGGGTAGGTTGGTTGACGGCAAGTGCGGAGAAGAGTTGCTCTTCGGGGATTTTGTTCCACTGTCGACGAGGGATGGGTTGAGTGCGGAGGTGGCGGGTCTCGCGTCGGAATGTGAAGTGGACACAGCTGTGGTCGGTCCAGTGTAGAGCGGAGGCGTGGCTGAAGGAGACGTGTTTGCTGGCGGAGAAGATAGGGTCAAGCGTGTGTCCGGCGATGTGGGTGGCGGTGTTCACCAGTTGCTTGAGGCCGAGGTTGGCGAGGTTGTCGAGCAGGGCGGTGGTGTTGGGGTCGTTGTTTTGTTCCAGATGGAAGTTGAGGTCGCCTAGGAGGATGTAGTCCGGCGAGGCGAGGGCGTGCGGGGAGACGAAGTCGGCGATGGAGTCGCTGAAAGGGGCACGCGGTCCGGGGGGACGGTAGACGAGGGATCCTCTGAGGGTCGTCCTGGGGTCGGTGCGAATCTGGAAATGCAGATGTTCAGCGGCGAGAGGGGTGTCTTTTGTGGAGGTGGTGACGCTGATGGAGTCTTTGAAGACGATGGCGATACCTCCTCCTACTTGGTTGGTGCGGTCTTTTCTGGAAATCTTGTATCCTTCGGGGATGGCAGTGGCGATGTCTGGGGCCGAAGAGGCGTTCATCCAGATCTCCGTGATGAAGGCGACGTCCGGTGCAGTGGAGTCCAGGAGGTCCCAGAGTTCAACGGCGTGCTTGTGGACAGATCGAGCGTTGACCAGGATGCACTTGAGGTGGTTGATGGCGCGTGGGCTGGTGGTCGTGGTAGTTGCGTGGTGGAAGATGCGTTTGCAGGAGTTGCAGGCAAAGGGTCCATGGGTGCGTTTGGGGTGAGCTTGGAAGCAGGTGTTGGAGCGCCCTGGGTTGAGGGCGTGGAGGGTGGTGGAGTCGTAGCGGAGCAGCGGGGTTTGGGAGAGCTGGGGACCAGGGGTCGTGGTGCTGGGCGCGGGCCAGGCGCGGGCCAGGCGCAGACAGGCGCAGATTGGCTTGCCTCTGGCGCGCCAGCGGCGTGGTCGCGCAGCGGCCGCCATAAGAGGGAGGAGGGGGGAGGGGTCAGCTGGGGGCGAATGGGAGCTGGGGGGCGGGGCGTGCAGGAGGTCGCGGCGGGAAAGCGGGAGGGAGGGGGGACAGGTAGAGTGAGAAGAGCTGGGGGAGGGTGGTTTAAGGGTGGAGGGGGGTGAGTGTTAGGAAGTTTAGGAGATTAGGGAGAGAGATAGGAGTAGGGTTGGGAAGATAGGGGAGGGGGGGTTGTAGAGGTGGGTGAGGGTGAGAGGTAGAGTGAGAGGATAGGAAGATAGGGGTGGAAACAGAGGGGGTGGCGGGAGGGGGGAGAGATAGAGAAATAGGTAGATAGGAGGAGGTGGTGAGTGAGGGAGATAGATAGTGAGATAGAGAGATAGGTAGATAGGAGGAGTGAGGGAGGCAGATAGCGAACGGGGTAGATAGGGGTGATAGAGAGGGGGAGGCGAGTGAGGGAGAGAGATGAGACAGGAGCAGGAGGGCAGGCGCGGGAAGAACAGAAGACGGAGGACGAGGAAAACAGAAGAACAGAAGAACAGAAGATGAAGAACAGAAGACGGAAGACAGAGGACGAAGAAGCAGAAGACAGAAGATCACAGAAGAAGATACAGAAGACGAAGAACAGAAGGCAGAAGACCACAAAAGAAGATGAAGAAGAAGAGAGGCGACAGGAGAGGCTGAGAAGCACACAGATGAAGAGAGAAGACGGGGAAAAGAAGAGTACAGAAGAAGATTACAGAAGAGGAGCGAGGAGGAAGAACAGAGAGGAAGAAAAGAAGCAGGAGCAGGAGAGAGGGTGAGTAGAGCGGGGCAGGCCGAGGGGCTGGGAGGTGGGGGGTACTTACTGCGAGGTAGCTGGGCGGTCTCAGGAACCTGGAGGAGCTGTAGGAGCGGCAGGGGGAGCGACCTACCCTTGGGTCTACAAATTTGTATCAGTTTATTAAGAATTTTACTTGGATAACAAGAGACCTCTCATGTGTTTTGAAAAGTAAACATGAAAATAGGATTTTAGTGTGATGACCAAGATAAAAGGTGCTTTAACCAAGCACTATTTCTATATAATTGTCATATTTATAGGAAGCTTAACTATGGAACCAGGTGTCTCCGAAAGAGCAAGTGAGGCATATCTGCTTCAAGAAAAGATGATGGACAAGAACATCCATTTTTACCATGAAGGCAGTTTGTACTGAATGGAGACATCTTTTGTTGGCCACTTGAGACCATTTGAAAATGATCATCAAAATCTGCAATGTTTGTGACATCTTCAGTGCAAAAATAATGAAGAAGTTAGATGAGCATTTTTCTTTGCAAAGTATGATTTTGCAATCGCATATACTCCTGCTTCAAATAATAAGTTGTCTAGTGTTCTGTCACTCTGTTACCCTGAGTCGCCACGAACGTATGACCAGCCTGTAATCCATTCCCATTATGTGACTGAAAAGTTTCAGTCTTTTACGGAGAAAATTAAAATAGATCAAAAACAAACGGGTCCAAAAGAATTAGGAGATATCCATCTCTGTTAGTTTAACTAAATGAATTGTATTTCACTGACCAAGTTATTCTTGTTCCACTAAAAGGATTACAGTTGGATGTAATGACAATGTGTCATGACTATCTGTGGTCATAGAGGACATATTGCATTTAATTTTACAATCTTTTGACACAGGTACCCAATATCTATCATAATTTAGAAAGCTCTGCGTAAAACATTAGGAACTGGACAAGCCTTTTCTTTTTTAAATCATCACCAATCAGCTGGCCAAACACAGCAAACAAATCAAATGTCGGAACAATATCTACTATGCTAATTTCTAACAGCCCAAGATATTTGTGCTTCTTATGTACCAGCCGTGACATTCTAATAACCATGTAAGTCATAGTACTAAAGTTTCACCTTTTTTCCAAGATGTTTTCCTTCCCCCCCCCATTTGCATTGATCCATTGGTTCCTGCAACCACTGTCCATCTTAATTAGTTACAGAAACCTAGACAACTTGTTTTTGAAAGTTTATCTAGATCACAAAGAAAGAACACAATAATACATCAAGATCAAATTCTCCATCTTTTCTATCTAGAGTTAAAGATTGTGAAACTTCTTGGTTCCATCCTAGACATACACTGGCAGTCGAATTTCAATTACGATTCTATGGGCTAGCTGTCATTTCTCCCTAGACTAATACTGTGGATTTTAGTCTGATGTCGCCTCGCACGTTGAAGAGTCATCCCATCCTTCATTATTCTCAGATAGTCATGTTCCTGGTCCTGAGCCTCAGCTTTCACCTGAACCGCCACCAGTCATGGTACAATGGCAGCCAGGATATGTGGGTCAAGAAATCTGGGACTCACTGATGCGTTGAGATCATCTTCAGTTCTTAATTCACATAAAAAAGTACCCATCCGGTGACCATTCTTTAACAAATGCTTCTTCTCTGCATGCTCCCATATTTGCTCGCCAGTTCTTCCAACGACATTCTTCTAAGGCTTCACTTCCATGCCGGGACCTTACCAGAGGTTACAAGGGTTCAGAGGCGTACTGCTATGTGCTACTGTGCGTAACGCAAATTCAGACGGCATGTAGAAGAACGCAATGTTCAGGACCTGGTCATAGTGAAATTTACGTGGCCTAGCGCTCTGCCACTAACAAGGAAGTGTCCAATAGGAAGGGCACCGACTGGGCAGTAGAGTTCTGCACTTGGCAAAGGATGTCAAACTTGGGTGGTTTCTTCTTGTACAAAGCAGACGCCATGAGCTATTGGAACTGGTCAAAAGTATGAACTGCAGTTTCCAAGATGGTGGCCTGATCAGAAGATTCAGTCCTAGGTTCCCAATCCAAGATGAAGTTGAGTCTTTTCCAGGGATGTCATATGTAATGGAGGCGTTAACAAGCGAAAAATACATCTCAATGCATTTGTTCCTTTATTTTTCTGTTACGTTCAACACGGTGCTCCTATTTTTAGCTCTGATTTGTACTCCTTGCAGCTAGACATGCTTTGGGATTTTCTTCTGGATTTCTTACATGTCTGCTCCTTTTCCCTGAAATCAGTGAGGGCGTGGGCATTGCCTTTCTACTTATACATTACTCTTCATCCTTAATTAAGAACTTTAAGATTGCCAATAAGTTTCTGTCCCTTGTTTCTTTCCCCAACTAGTGATCCTAAGGAGACATTTGACACTTTCACATGTATATTAAATGCAGGGCGGCACTGTGGCTACCGAGAGGCATCGCCCTTTCATCAGGTAGTCAAGAGGGACTTAACTGACCTCCTCTGCGTCTCGGCCTTAACATTCGCATCTTTCCATGCCTGCGTTTGATACGGCGGCTGCAAAGCAGATGCTGGTAGCCTCAATGTATGGTTCCTCTTACTTTCAGGCCCTTCAATGAACTCAGATCTCTCCCCGGGCCAGAGGTGGCTTGTACCTGCCTTACCTGAAGCAGCATGATGTCATTGTCTTTCGAGAAATCATCATACTCAGGGTGAGGGAAGTAGCCCTTGACTAGGAACTCCTGGTGCTGGTGGTGCTGTTTATCCAGCCGGTGAAGCCCCACAGCAGCTCTGATCGGTCCCTGGGATCTGCATTTAAAAGATAAAGCAAGTAAATACCACATACAGGTCTCTCCGTGAACCACCTCCATTCAGCCAAATACCACTAAAGGAAACTTATCAAGCATTCTCGACTTGTAATTAAGACAACAAGGTGTTCTGAAATGAAAGAATGCATGAGATCAAAAGTGCAAGAGAACAGACTATGAATTTAACAGGAAAGTGAAAAGATAAAAACCACCGGCATACATACCGGATGCCTGCATACGGTTCAAGTAATACACATAACAGCATAACTTTCCGTAAGAAGGAACTGTAGACCACCCTCTCAGTGACACAGGGCCAGATGTATCAAAATCACATTTTGCATTCCCTAAATAGCGAATTTTAAGAAATCAGTATTTGGGGAATGCAAAATTCTATGTAACAGAATAGCGATTCCCTAATAGCGATTCCTACAGAATCGCAATCACTATCAGGGAATTACTATGAGGGATTGCGACTCCATTCATTCAAATGGGCCTGAAGGCCTTATGTGTGATGGTTTTGCATTTGCTATTTTGAGATTTCCTATTAGAAAATCGCACAATAGGAAATGCAAAACCAAGGGTGCCGAGAGCCTAAGGCCCCCATTGACGCACCCCCCACAACAATTGTGCACATGTAAAGCATACACATGCCCTAGGGGCATGTGTGCGCTACATGGCACTTTAAAAAATGCATTTTTGATGTATTCTTTCAAACTGAACATGGTTACCATCAACTTGGAGTTGGTGGTAATAGGATTCCCCACATGCCCAGTGCGCATTTAGGAAATGCTTGTTACATGTGCATAGGGAATTGCAAAGAGGAATTTCCTATTTGCGATTTCCTATTTAGGGAATCGCGAATTGCCATTCCCTCTTTGGAGTCGCAATTTTAGGGAATCACAAAAAAGGAGATTCCCTAAATGGGACTGCAATGCCTTCCATACTTTGTGAAAGGCTATTTTGCATTTGCAAACTGTGAAATTTACCGATTTGTGAATGCTAAATCTTTTGATACGTCTGGCTACAGTTACAAAGGTCTGGTCACACTATCAGTCTCCAGAAACACGGTACGCGGCCACCACGGATTTATGTGCTACACCCAGGACAGGGACTGTAGCTCTCTGAACATTATGAGGTAGGCTTGATGCCCCCCTCCAGGTAAAGACACAGCTCCTGGACCTCACATTGTCAGCGACAGGCACAGGCCTCTGTGAATATGTTACATTCGAGTGACACCAGATACACCAGTGTTCGAGCCCTTCGGGCAGGAGTTCAGCATCGCCTGGGCAAGGATGAGAAGAAGCATTGTGCATAGGTGCAAAGAGGGCAGAACAGGCAGAGTCCGGCAAGGAGGGTCATACAAAAACAGTATCTAAGTTGGAGATGGGGAAGATGCAGGCTGTGGCCTCTCGCACCGCAACTTCAGAACGCTTCCTTTTTATCTGCTGTTGCAATGTGACAATTTCCTCCCACTTGGCACCCAAGGGACACATTGAGTAAGAGTTCATGACGTGCTGCTGGAGGTGACACATTTGCAAAAGCAACATGCGCAAGTGCGTCGAAACACTAACCACACAGGAATTTACACTGTTTTCCTGCAGCCTAGTCATCAGCCTCAGGAGGCAAGGTGTGAAATGCTGCCCACGGTGGGCCTGGGTGAAAGCAGGTACATACAGGTTCTCATGCCACATCCGCCAACTATGTCCCAGCTTCACCAAGCCCAAAGGTGTTCAAACATCTGTGCATCTAGGAGACAGAGAGAAGGAGCAGTTCTTTCACCTACATGTTGGGGAAGCAGTGAGCCACCGTCAGCACCCACTGCTCGCCGACCAGGGCGCCCCCACACTTGTGGCGGCCCCCGACCTGGAAGGACACCATGTAGGGTCTGGAATGGGGCTTTGCCTCACGTCCTCCGATGATTTCAACCTGTGATCTGGCAGCTGCAACGGCAAAGACATCAGTGGGTGTCATGTGAGACAAACAGTGCCCCCCTCAGGCCCAATGTTGTGTTTCTGTGCTGCCGGCAGCCCCCTGAGCAGCATTTAAAAGCCCTGTTGTGGCCTGTCCATTTCCTGCCCACACCCAGCACAGCAGACCTCCTCCTGTTTATCACCTGTAGCCTGCGACTGCACCAGCAGGCCTGTCCTCCTGCAAGTGACAAACCTACTGATACACTGAAAGACGTCTCCAAGCTTGGGGCAGTAAAAATCTAAGCTCATCTCTTTCACCCAGGCAGTATGCCACCGCTGCTACACGCGCACCTGACCATTCTGTCTTGTCTTGGAGTATGTATGATGGAACCCTTTTGGCTCCTGAGAGACTCCGTAGGATGATGGCAGAGGTGTTAGAAGCTGGTGGAGTGAATAGGGGTTTAGAATGCTGAGTTCGCGGTTACACGCTGAAGAATAAAGGCGTGTATACATAGCTCCGTGTGTGGAGTATTCATTGGTGGGTACCCAGGCTGAGGAGGACGTTACACATTTGTGCATCTCTCCTCTATGCCAGCCACACCTTTTGAAAACCTTGATCCCTCTCCCTAGTTCATGTCTCTCTGGCCTCTCCTTACCCTTACCTCTCACCGTCCTCTTCATCGACCAGGTGCCTAACCTTGGCTTCCCACAGTGACCTACAGACTGCTAGCCAGTGTGGCACCACCAATCTGGGGCACAATATGGGTCCACAAATTCTTTCTCCCCTGGTCCCTCTCCTCCTATAGGTCTCTTGGCACGTTAAGGTGGCCTCATAGCAGCATTAAGCCCACTACTAGCTACCAACATAATATAAAAAATGACATTACGTAAAATAACACAGCCTAGCACATAATCTAGCCTACCATAACATAGTGTAACACAGTGCAGCCTAACATAATGCACAATAGTCTAACCCGAGCCTGCCATCACACAGCATAACCACACCTAACATAACATAGTCTAAGCCACAAAGGCCACCTTAACATAACACAGTCCAACCCATAGCCTAGTCTAACATAATCATTTATTTGCACATAATGTTTTATTGATTTCATAACTTTGCAACAAACAAGACAGTCACGCAGCCAGCATGGTAACCTGTCCTTATTATCACATGCAGCGGTGTTCGCAGCTAAACTATAATATACCATGTTAAACGATCAAAGGTCTGCCTGGTTCTCTGCCAGAACACTACGCCCTGTTGACGTACAAGTTGTAGCAGATGCTCATGCTGCTCTCGATATCTCATTATTTTGGGATTTCAGCCCATCCCATCTATCTGGGATGACCACCATCTCCCTGTGTCGCTCTGCCTTCTGTCCGCCCACGCGGCCTTCCACTCACCTTTCTCTTCCAAGTATTTTTTTTCTTTACTTTACAACACCATGGTCAGGGCCAGTGGAATTATGCAGCAGGGGAGGACCAAATTATGAAGCAGAGTTGAGTAAATTATGTGGCAAGAAAAGGCAAATTATGCAGCGTAATGCGGCACATTTTGTGATAATATAACTTCAATATTTTGACATTTTTACACTTGTTATCACTGTCTGGGCAATGATTGCGCCTCATTAATACCAGTCTGATCTCAACATAGCAATAAGCAACAGAAAGGTGACCATTCAACCTTTGAAAAGGGCCTTCTACTGTGCAGCCTTTTTGTAACTTTTGAACAGTTTGAGCTAGAAATAATTTTTTTGCTAAAATCTGCACATTACGCAGCATACGATGAATTGTGTGACAAATGTGGCCAATCTCTAGTAATGCGAAGAATACTGCAGCTGCACAATCGCATAATTCCGGTGGCCCTGAGCACGGTTTTCATTTTGCCATATTTTCTTTTGCTGGCTTTAACCCACTGGCCCCTCCACAGACCAGTGGCATAACGTCTGGATCATTACAAAGTGCAGCTTTAATCAATAACTGTGCTTTCATTCTCAGAGCAGCAGGCAAGTAGTATTTTGGTTATGGAGCGCTCCCCTGCAACCAATGAAAAGACAATGAGCAAAGTGTTGTAAAGGGCCTTACCTTGCTCCACGGGAATGCCAGCCCCTGGTTTTGCCTTAGTGAAATGCTTACCTGCTCGACTGCCACTCGAGCTGATGGGAAACATTTGCAGCAGGTCTGGTGAGTATAAAAAAACAGACATAATCACTACAGTGCTTTATGACAGATTTACCCAAAAGGTATTCTCTGGGTTTTAAAGAACCTCCCTGGCATTGATTGGGTGTCACAAGCTCACACAAGCATATTTTATAATTACTATATATCTACAACTCCAAAGATCATCCCTCTGTTCAAACCAGGCTTACAGATAATATGTTTCAGAGTATATATATTTATTCACTGAAGAAACAAAGGTTACAGGGACATTATAGTTAGGCTCTGAATTAACTCACACAAAACCATAGAAATTCAGCAGTTATAGTTCTGCTTATCTCAAGTAACTATAACTCGCCTCCTAAGATAACTATAACTCGCGCCCCCGCCATGCACAGCTAATTACCCCACATATTACATCATTGTTGACACCTACTACGGCATCATTGATATTATCATTGCACATTTGCAAAAATTGCTGATGAGAAATTTGTTCGTGGTGGGGGCGGCAGTTGATCCAGACCTTTTTTTTGTTTTTTTTTTGTCAAAAGTTGCTGGTTTGAAGTCGTCTCTATGTGCATATGACATTTTGTAAAGAACATTTGAAGCAGTTCCATTATTTATAGGCACTATGCAGAGCCCATCTTAAAAATAAAAGTAATAAAAAATGGCGTTCAAAAAAGGCATCTTAAAGCATGAAATCCACTAGTAATCTATGCTTTACGTATGCACACAGGTATCATCTGCATACAGCTAATACAAATTTGATGAACTTTGGTTCAAATTCTAAAAATGTTGGAAAACGTGAGTTTTAATTCTCAGTGAAACCATACCTTAATCTTAACCATATCACCAGTGCACTCAAATGTACTTGTGGGTTTTTTGCGAGCACGAACAGTTCACATCTAGTGGCAGCAGGGTACGGGTAGGCGCTAACCAACCCCCTGTAACAGTGTAGCAACACAAAAATGTGATTTAGGACTGAATCAAAACCTTGACCACCCGCACATGCCTAGCAGTCTTCGGACAGACGCGCCACCCTGCCCCATTCCCTGGCCTGCCCTGTAGTTTATCCCCTCAGTGGTCACAACAAGGCCTCTGAGGGTTTTGGTGTTTTCTGTGAGGTTTTCCAACTGAGCACCAGGCCCTGCTGACCAAGGGGTGTGACTCAGTGTACGCACCCGTTAGACAGTGGTTACTTCCCAATCCACTCTGGGCACTGGGAATCTAGCTGAAACCATGGTGTATGAACACAGGCTGTTTTTACCTGCCTACAGGCCAGCAGAAGCCTTCAAGCCCCATTAACTGGGCTCTGGGCCAGTTCTTTTGGACACACAAAAACCATAATCGTTCTGTGCACAAGTACCCCATTTTAGCTCTGCGTGGTGGATTTTTACATGATGAAGCATCTCTGTGCTTTGCAACATTTCTGGGAGATTTTAGCGGTCCGAGGAGCCCAAACATACTAAGTTGCCTCTGTTTCCACCAAGAGCTGGTGAGAAACAGACAACATGCAGGCAGATCACGTTACACCTGATGTAATGGGGTGCAGTCTAGTAACTCTGTTCCATTAATCAGAGAATGTAAGCAAAGGCATGGTTAGGTGGACGGGGCTCAAAGGTTTCCGAGAATAACCACCCAAACCTGCTTCACTGAAAAATACTGCACACAGGGCCCTTTTTTAGGTCTCAGCATTAGACGGCGCGCATGCGTCGTCTCAAACCGAGATATGCTGTATCTACAAAGTGGGCTTCAATCCACCCATAGGCTTGCCATTGGCTGGCTCCATCATCCCTCTCCCATTGTTTCTCACCATTTGTGTTTGGCATGCATTTGGCATGCCTCGTCCTCTGTGTGCTCGTCCCCGAGAACAGAGACTAAGTACACAATCCCTCTATTATCCCACAATTTAGTACCATTTTTGGGACTTCTTTTTTAGGTTTCACCTGCAAAGCGCTTGACTGTGATGACATCTTTTGTTTTATGAAAATAAAATCTTTAAATCGGCCTACAGCCCGCTCACAGCCTTTCCATTGCTTACCATTGGTAGGCTTCTCCGGTCACTCTCCCTTTCTTGCTTCTCATTGGTCAGCAGCAGCCTCCCACATCATCCAGCCGCACTTCCTCTCTTTGTTCCTCGGCTTCGTCCATCCTTTGGAGTTTGGATCAAGTACCCTTTTTGGTTGGTGATGAGTGGCTGGAAACCAGTGTCCTTCCACTAACATTGCGCTTCTGAGGTACTTCCTTCATTCCATGCCCGCACTCCATGCAAGGCAAGCTTGTCACTATAGCGAGCTCAGTCCTAGCGTATTGAGCATAACCTTTCCAATAAGGCAAAAAGAGTTGTGCAACCACTCTTTTTCAGTGGACACATCTTTGCCTAACAAAATTCTGCAGTCAGGCGAATCATCTTATTGGATGAGACAACTCCTGTCTCTAGTTATGCTGTTCAAATCTATCGGGATGCGGGTTGTTATCCAGTGCAATGGACCAGGTGATAGTCATCTCAGTTGGGGAGGAGGTCGGCTACTCTGGGAAGAGGCGGCAGAGTGTTGGCATCCACTTCTGCCCGGCTCCTGAGGTGAGGTACAGGGAAGGGGGCACCTAGCGACACCCCAGAGTAAGGAAGGATCACTGACAGTGTGGGAGACCTTAAGTGAAGAGAGCCGCAACCTTCATTGCCAGCAAGGGGCCCATCTCGTCCCTCACCTAAATTGGTTCTTCCACTGCAAAGGAGTGTCAGCCCCAGAGATGCTAAAACCAGGAGAACTTCCTCCAGGGACACCCATGACCTGCGTCAACAGGAGAACCTTGGAGAATGCCTAGCGCCCCACTTAAGATCTTACAGCCCCGCGGCTGTCCTAGAAGGCCACTTAACGGACAGCGTGCTCCAGATATCCCAAATAGGAAATCCTTTCTGTACAGCTTCCTTGTGTCTCCCCAGGATGACCCTTAGCCAGGAGATCTAATCCCCCAGCCCGGTTCCGACTAGGAGACTCTTCCAGTCCCTCCTTTAGGGTGAACCTAATTCAGAAACCACAAAGGGCAATGGCATTCTCGTTGGGGGAACCGCTGCACCCGCCCCCTGAGCCTTCTCCCGAGGCTGGGAAAAACTTGTGCAATGAGGCTGGCGGCTTTACACCCTGCTCTCTGTGGGTGGACTGTGTCTGTTGGGCACCACTACACTTTCCATCACAGAAACACTCCATCAGTTTGACACAGCTGGGAAATGCACGTGAGTTGTACATACACAGGGAGGCGGACACCTACTGGAGCCACCCACCCCTATCCTGCTTTCGAGGAGTAGAGTGGCACCAGGGCCAAAAGCGCTAAGGACCCACTAAAGACAGGTTATTGCTAAATTTTACTACTAAACAGGCAGGCCCAAGTACAGTTATCTTGCTTGCTCTGGGGTCATGATTTGAATGGTGCAGCAGGTGCAGTGGCACCGGAGCAACAAGGTGTCCCTCTGAACACAGATTATTGCTAAATTTTAATATTAAACAGGCCGTCATAAGTGCAGTGATCTTGCTGGCACTGGGGTCATGATTTTAGTGGTGCAGCAGGTGCAGTGACACATGGGTCAAAAGCTCTAGGAACCCTTCTAAACACCAAATATTGCTATATATTACTAATAAACAGGCAGTCACAAGTGCAGTTACCTTGTAGGCACTAGAGTCATGATTTGAATGGCACAGCAGGTGCAGTGGCACCAGGTTTAGTACTAAACAGGCAGTCACAATTACGGCTACCTTGCAGTCCAGCTAAAAGTGACATGTTTTGAATGGTGCAGCAGGTGCAGTGGCACCCTACTATCTACACATTACTATACTCTAATACAATGTCATATTAAATAAGGTACAAATTAGAATTTTGAAACCCTAGGGTATTAATTCAACATACATCACAACATAAACAACTATTAATGGTTTATCAAATTTAAAACAAACATTATAACCGCTTTCTAACATTTATAATCCAGTAACATAGAATGCAAAAGAAAAAGCAAAGGTGAAGCCCATTGGCTTTGCCAATGCTTGTTCTTGGTTTACAAGCCCTCCACGGGAGAGCTGGTGTTTTTATTTGTTGCGTTGTTTTTCCTTGGTTTACAAGCCCTCGTACTCTCCCTTCTACTCAGTGCGTGCGCGGCTATATAAAACTGCTTTGTTTGTTGCTCTCCAGGCAAGGTAGTGAACATCTGCCTGGGGCCCAAGCGGCCTGAATCCGCTGGAGGTTCCCGAATGTGGGATTTACCATCCATAACTACAGCACACTGCAGAACGATTTTTGCCTTTGCTTTGCAGCCAACTTCTCTTCAACTCTTTGAAAAGAACTAGAACACGTTGTGAGGGGCGGCTCTAGAAAGATCACTCTTGCCGTACTTCCGAATAAACATTCCAATGGATGTGACTTCTGAGCCGGAAACGCCCGCCCACTGCTCTGGAAGATAGGCGTGGCCCAGTCACACGCGTGCCAGCGCTCCAGGCAGCGCGCGATCAGCATCTCTATAACAGTCTACGGCAGAGGTCTTCAAACTGGGGGGGCAGGCTACCCCTAGGGGGTCCTCAAGTGATCCCTAGGGGGGCACCAGACTCTGGCCAAAAGCAGCATTATACAGATAACAGGCCTTTGTTTTAAGCAAAAGCATGTTATTGCATTTTTTTAAAGTAGGTCTAGACATATTTATCAACATTGCCATCTTTATAAAATAATAGTGAAAAATTCTGTGGGGGGGGCAATGATTTTTAATTTTTCAACTGGGGGGCGCGGCATTAAAAGGTTTGGAGACCACTGGTCTATGGAAAACGGGGACTGTCAAAAGACTGCCTCCGCTGCAGAGCAAAAACTAAAGTTGGTTGTCGATGCTTAATGTTCGCACATCCGCATTAGGATGTATGACAAGTAGAATCAAGTTCAGTGAAATTGTTGTGGGTGCCAACCTGGTAGAACACCCAACCACCACAGGTGTTGATGCACTGGTCAAAAGAGAATTGAACTGTGCTGAAGCAACATCAATGAATACCAGGGCACACCAAGTGTAGTCCAAAAATCAATTCCAATGTGGAAAGAAGAGTCCAAAGTCCGACACGTGTTTCGTCACAAGGACTTTTTCAAGGCAAGACTGTAGGTGTAGATAGTACTAATGGAGAGAACTGGATCGTTTCCAATAAACCAAAAGGGTTCATATGATAGGTCTGGTAGAGAAACTACCATGTGTTGATATACTGGTGACAAGTAAATTCCAAGCAAAGTCTCTGAAATTATGGGTATTGGTCACGTGGAGAAGAGGTGGCCATGATAAGCCAAGGATGAGCTCTAAGGTGTCGGTCCACGTGATCAGGCAATATTAGTAAAAGTCTGCAGAGCGGTTGTCTGTCATCTGAAGAAAGGTGACGGGACAATGGCGACCCGCGAGCTGGTCAGTCGGGGAGTTATTAGCCCAGGTTTTTCGGCTGATGAGGGAGGGAAAAGACGCTTCACGTACTGACGGTACCCAGCCGGCCATTTTGAGAGGAATGATGGTGCTGAGGGAGCGCTATAGGAAACTAGGCCCGAAGGGCTACCGCTTGTTCATGTAGCGCCTCTGCACAATATTTCCACATTCGGAGTGTGCTTACGTGATGTTTGAAAGCTGTCGTACTGCGACAGCTGACTAGCGCTTACTACTCCTCTGTGGGGCGTTGTAGTGCTTACCTGCACGGATAGCACGCTACACCTGAGGGTGTGTAGTTGGAAGAGTTTAGTCTTTGCTATGAATCCCCATATGGGAAGTGTTTGTTTTATGTGGGGCACTTAATCACTTCTATCTATGAAACTATTTTGAGAATTTACACCTTTTTTAAGAATGCAGGACTCATGAACGAATTGTAAACTCTGCGGGCATTATGCGTGTGGGGACAGAGAGGAATATCTTACTCATACCATCCAATGACCTGCTGAGATCCCCCCGCATGCAGGTCGGTCTTCGTGCACAGCTGTAGGTCCAGGCCCCCCAGATGCCTCCCTGGGCACCCACCTTGTTTTTGACACTTGTAGCAGCTGGTTTTAAACACACCGGCGCTGTTAGCGATAGACGGTGGGTGTTCTGTTGACGTGTACAGTCCAGCTACTACTACTAAAATACACTGTTCCTAGGTCACAAGGGAAGACAGGACGAGTACTCTGGAGTCCTATTTAATAGGAGCAAGAGTCCTCACACACCCAAATGGGTGTCATGCTTCATCATCGGACAAGCTCCTCGTCAGACCGGCGCTGCAATGTCTGACGGGCACCACCCTTCCGGGGGGCTCTTTGCCGGAGATCTTTTCTCGATGATGCCACTCTATCCCGCAAATGAGTAGGGAGAAAGAAAATGGGGAGAGTTCAAAGAAAGAAAAATAAAATTGGCTCAGGACCCTTAATGAGTACTTAACTTTATTCTGTCTATGTGGGGTGAAGGCCAAGGTTAAAATATAGATCAGGAGAGTGAGATAGAGATAATGCTCTGTCACTCTCTAACTGTATATCTAATAGCGGTGGGTCAGACAATTATGGGACCCACCTCAAAATCGGGTCGACATGTTTCGCGTCTTTGTGGTCCATGTGGATCCAATGACGCTTCTTCAGGACCTAGTATAAAAGACTTCTCCAACTACAAGCTAAATTGGCTATCATATATCAGAGCTGACAGTCAAACAAAAAATTATCGTCAGTCACTTACTTAAGTCTATTGTGACCCTTAGTGTAATTCCTATTCGTCACCCCTCCCACATTGAGTTAGGGCTTCATGGGTTCACGCGGGCCATTGGCCAGGTTCAGTTAACACACTGTGTAAAGAGCCTGGCAGTGGGCGGCTACACCTACCCCTGGACGCGCTCCCGGAAGTGCGTCCAGGGGTAGGTGAATTACACTAAGGGTCACAATAGACTTAAGTAAGTGACTGACGATAATTTTTTGTTTGACTGTCAGCTCTGATATATGATAGCCAATTTAGCTTGTAGTTGGAGAAGTCTTTTATACTAGGTCCTGAAGAAGCGTCATTGGATCCACATGGACCACAAAGACGCGAAACATGTCGACCCGATTTTGAGGTGGGTCCCATAATTGTCTGACCCACCGCTATTAGATATACAGTTAGAGAGTGACAGAGCATTATCTCTATCTCACTCTCCTGATCTATATTTTAACCTTGGCCTTCACCCCACATAGACAGAATAAAGTTAAGTACTCATTAAGGGTCCTGAGCCAATTTTATTTTTCTTTCTTTGAACTCTCCCCATTTTCTTTCTCCCTACTCATTTGCGGGATAGAGTGGCATCATCGAGAAAAGATCTCCGGCAAAGAGCCCCCCGGAAGGGTGGTGCCCGTCAGACATTGCAGCGCCGGTCTGACGAGGAGCTTGTCCGATGATGAAGCATGACACCCATTTGGGTGTGTGAGGACTCTTGCTCCTATTAAATAGGACTCCAGAGTACTCGTCCTGTCTTCCCTTCTGACCTAGGAACAGTGTATTTTAGTAGTAGTAACTGTCATTGGAGGGTATACACTGGACCTTTAATCCTCCATATCTCCTTTATTTTTTATGTGTACAGTCCAGCATCACTCAAGGGTGTCCGGTGCCGGAGAACACACGGCGAGCCGGTGGAGGTGGGATATCCTGTGACCCAGCGCTTGCACGCCCCATCCAGAGACCGAGCCCCGGGGTCCACGCACAGCTGCTGCCCAGCGCCCGCCAGCGGGCTTCTAAGCGCCCTCATACACCCACCTCTGGGAGATGACCAGCACATGGGAGCTACGAGGCAGATCACTGTCTCCAGCCCAGCTTGTGCCCTGCACCCGCTCCCTGACAGGGACATCCATGTAACAAGTGACAGACGACACAACTCAGAAGAATATTACAACTTTAGGTCGGCTGGACGCTCACGTTTCAGCAAACATAGGCCTTCAGGAGGTTGGGGCGCCTTGGTTGTTATCTTTTGAGGCACGCTGGGCTGCCTTTGTTCGGTTCTGTTGCCCCAACGCTAGATTATTCAAGGAGAGGCCGCGCTCTGCCACGGGTCCTGCTTCCTGTGCCCCCTGTGGGTCCGCCTCACAGAGCTGCAAGTGTCCAGGCTTCTGCGTGACGCTCAAATCTCCGAACATGCGCCCTCTGCGCTCCGACCACTCCTGCTCTGCGTTGAAGCTCTGCAGAGGAGTGCGTATGATTGTATTACTGGGCTGCGTGCCATGTGCCCATCCCTGGCTGCTTCTTTCCCCCCCACCCACCCTGTCCTCTCTTCTCCCCCCCGCCCCTGCCCCTGTTTCATCTCCTCCCCACCCCCACCTGCCCTCCTGTATGTCCGCTCTTTCCGTGGCTTCTCACTGACCCCAGAGCACTTAGGCCCTCATTACAACTTCGGCAGTCTTTTTCAAAGATCACCCACACCGCGGGCCCCAACATACCGCCCAGTGCCGGTGGTATGTTTGGCGCCTTAATATGACTTTTCTGCTGCGCGAGCGGACGGAAACAGATTTGCACCCGCTGGCCCAGGGGAAAACTCACCACAACATTGAAGCCGGCTCGTAATTGAGCCGGCGGCAATGTTGAGGTGCATCGGGTGCAGCAGCACCCGTCGCGCATTCAACTGCCCGTAATTCGGGCAGTGGAATGTGCGATGGGGATGTGATGGGGGCCCCTGCAGTGCCCATGCCAAGTGCACCGCCATGGAAAGGCTGGCAGTATGGGAGACTTGAAGTCACTGCCAGCCTTTCCATGGCGGTGTTTACCGCCGTGGCCAGGCTGGCGGATGGGGAGTCGTAATCCCCTGGCGGATTGCAACTGCTGGGACGGCCAGACTACAGCCTGGCAGCAGCCTGGCGGTAGCAGTGGTATTACCATTGCGGCTCCGCCAAGGACATAATGTGGTGGTAAGTACCGCCAGCCTGTTGACGGTACTACCGCCAAATTATCGCCTCCTGCCGGGGTCATAATGATCCCCTTAGTCTCGCAGTGGCACTATCTTTGGGGCACAAATATAGGAGCCCTCTCGTTCCTGCTCTCCCCCATGCATGCTCCGCTCTCAGTGCTGCAGCAGTGAAGGGCGTAGGCCCCCAGTTTATCACACCACCCCACCCCATTGCTGTGACCTATTGGCTTTGCCAATGGTTTTTTTTAACAGTATCACCTCAATGCATCAGCTATTTAAAAGTGTTTGGGGTTCAGGCCTGTGCTCAGAAGGTAGGAAGTTCACCATATTGCGTTGTCCCTGGGCACAGGGGTACCGGGTGGCTGTCCTCTCTAATTGGGGGAGGCCTAGAGTTCACCCCACAGTTGGCAGACCTGTTTATATGGAGGGAACAAACCTTCAACGAACACACCCTCCTTTTCTGCAATGTGCATTAGAGGTTGCAAGACGTGATATTATTAGAATCTGGGGAGGGAGCGGGGTGCATCTGTGCCCACCCTCCCCCCTCTAAAAATCCAATCTGGATTGGTTTATAAAACCTGAGGAGCTTGTGGATGTTGCGTGGGGTGCCCCTGGGAAACCCCCAATACATGGGCTCCCTGGCATCCCCCGGAGCAGAGCTGAATGAGCCCCTAAACCTCTCACGGCTCGAGCCTGAAGCCTGGCTCGGGCTCAGCTCGAGGTCCTGCTAACCTCAAGCCCATCATGAGCCGAGCTTGCACGTGGCTTCAGCCTGCACCCCCCGCTCCCCAGGACCCGGGCGGCACCAGCGCCAGGCCGGACTGTGCGACCCGGAACCAGGGGCCCGGCTCGGTGGCGCCTCCAAGTCCTGTGATTCTGACAAATCATTTCATCTCCCCGGCCCGCCACGAACAGAATGTCTCCTGGTGTGATATGAAGCGCTCCGAGGCCTGCGACGCAAGCTTGTGCTGGATAAGAACTGCAGAAAGAGCCGCTAAGAGGTAAAAACAAAGGATTAACATGACAGATCCGCCGTCACTGGCTGCTTTGTACAGAGAAGCCAGAACTCCCGCATAAGGGAGGCTTCTCCGCTCAGATTGTGTGATCTTACGCAAATAGCTTAATTCACCAAAACGCTTTTTTTCTTCATTATGGAGTATGAAAGCGCTCTCATATGTAGGGTGACCAGACGTCCCGGATTTCCCCGGACAGTCCCGGTTTTTAGGGGACCGTCCCGGTGTCCCGACGCTTGTCTTAATTTTAAACAAATGTCCCGGTTTTTGGGGCAATGGTCAGATCATTAAATAAATGTCCCGGTTTTTGGGACAAAGGTCTCGTCATGCAGGGAATCATAAGAAAAGTATGAAATAAATAAAGTAATGTATCTGTTACTATCAGGCAAGACAGCCCCCTGTCTGCCAGCAGAGAGAGGGAGTGGGGAGCAGAGAGAGGTGGGTGAGCGGGTTGGGGGTGCAGGGTGGGAGGTCAGGCCATTGCTTATTCTATATATGTAGTCTTGTGCATGTGTATTCACAAAGCTACACAAAAACGGGACGGCCAGATATAAAAATGAGAGTAACGTCTTTAGTCCTTCTTTTATGTCTGACCTGTCCCGGCTTTTGCTTCTCAAGATCTGGTCACCTACCTATATGTTTGTCCGGAGTCCCAACTGCAGACTATGGTTTCTCTACAATAACCCGGGCCAATGCAGTGTTCACGTGACACTGCTCTTCGCGCGGGGCTCACTAGTGGTTCATGTTTAAAAACCATCACTTTCATGACGTTCTTCTTAGTCCGGGGCTTTAATGTGACGGATTAATGACAAACCTTCCTCGTGTTAAAAACTACCCTTCTTTGAATTTTGAGTGATATCGTAGGAGGTGTTTGTTGTGTGATTTACAGAAGAACCGCTTTCAGCGCTGGTCTCCTGCGCAAGCTGCAGGAGCAGAGGCTCGGCTCGGCTCGGCTCGGGCTCGGCTCTCTCTCTAGTGGAGGAGCTCCAGTACCTGTCTGGCAGGCAGGGGGAGCAAACACTTGGGGAAACAGATAGTTGCTGAGGCGATACTGTGACTGTAACTTTGGAAGGTCCCTTTCCGACTCTGTTCCTCGTCCACTGTTTTCTCTTTTTGTGTAAAGGAGGCAGGAGATGCTATGTTTCTGGGTTGTTCACTGTGTTATCTAAACTGCCCCCCCCCCCGCTTGTAACACAATAAATACACAGAGACACGGACTCACCCGCCGACGGCCAGGGGGCGCAGAGCAGGGACAGCGTCAGCCACATCATCCTGGGCTCTGGGTTCAGGTACCTCTCTGCGCTGCATCTAGCGCCTTCTGCTGCAGGTCAAAGCAGGCAGCGCCTCGTCGACAACACTGCGCCTGGAAGCGGGCGGGCTCGTCAGCGCCGTGGGCGAGGGGGGAAGGGGGCAGGCGGGGGCGCCCCCGCCGAGGTGCGAGTTTCATTTCTGATGTCACAGCGGAGGGGAGCTGGGGGGCGATGCATGGTGGGGGCGTCACTGGAGCTGAGGGGTCTCAGCAGCACCTCCGGCATCACAGACCTGCTTCCAGTTCTAGAGCCTCTGTGCTGCTGATGCCAGAAAGGCCTAGAACACAGAGGGTCTCAGCAGCACCTCCGGCTGCTTCCAGTTCTAGAGCCTCTGTGCTGCTGATGCCAGAAAGGCCTAGAACACAGAGGGTCTCAGCAGCACCTCAGACATCACAGACCTGCTTCCAGTTCTAGAACCTCTCTGCTGCTGATGCCAGAAAGGCCTAGAACACAGAGGGTCTCAGCAGCACCTCCGGCTGCTTCCAGTTCTACAGCCTCTGTGCTGCTGATGCCAGAAAGGACTAGAACACAGAGGGCCTCAGCAGCACCTCCGGCATCACAGACCTGCTTCCAGTTCTAGAGCCTCTGTGCTGCTGATGCCAGAACGGCCTAGAACACAGAGAGTCTCAGCAGCACCTCAGACATCACAGACCTGCTTCCAGTTCTAGAACCTCTCTGCTGCTGATGCCAGAAAGGCCTAGAACACAGAGGGTCTCAGGAGCACCTCCGGCTGCTTCCAGTTCTAGAGCCTCTGTGCTGCTGATGCCAGAAAGGCCTAGAACACAGAGGGTCTCAGCAGCACCTCAGACATCATATACCTGCTTCCAGTTCTAGAGCCTCTGTGCTGCTGATGCCAGAAAGGCCTAGAACACAGAGGGTCTCAGCAGCACATCAGACATCACAGACCTGCTTCCAGTTCTAGAGCCTCTGTGCTGCTGATGCCAGAAAGGACTAGAACACAGAGGGCCTCAGCAGCACCTCCGGCATCACAGACCTGCTTCCAGTTCTAGAGCCTCTGTGCTGCTGATGCCAGAAAGGCCTAGAACACAGAGAGTCTCAGCAGCACCTCAGACATCACAGACCTGCTTCCAGTTCTAGAACCTCTCTGCTGCTGATGCCAGAAAGGCCTAGAACACAGAGGGTCTCAGCAGCACCTCCGGCTGCTTCCAGTTCTACAGCCTCTGTGCTGCTGATGCCAGAAAGGACTAGAACACAGAGGGCCTCAGCAGCACCTCCGGCATCACAGACCTGCTTCCAGTTCTAGAGCCTCTGTGCTGCTGATGCCAGAAAGGCCTAGAACACAGAGAGTCTCAGCAGCACCTCAGACATCACAGACCTGCTTCCAGTTCTAGAACCTCTCTGCTGCTGATGCCAGAAAGGCCTAGAACACAGAGGGTCTCAGGAGCACCTCCGGCTGCTTCCAGTTCTAGAGCCTCTGTGCTGCTGATGCCAGAAAGGCCTAGAACACAGAGGGTCTCAGCAGCACCTCAGACATCATATACCTGCTTCCAGTTCTAGAGCCTCTGTGCTGCTGATGCCAGAAAGGACTAGAACACAGAGGGCCTCAGCAGCACCTCCGGCATCACAGACCTGCTTCCAGTTCTACAGCCTCTGTGCTGCCGATGCCAGAAAGGCCTAGAACACAGAGTGTCTCAGTAGCACCTCAGACATCACAGACCTGCTTCTAGTTCTAGAACATCTGTGCTGCTGATGCCAAAAAAGTCTAGAACAAAAGGGTCTCAGCAGCACCTCAGACGTCACTTACCTACTTCCAGTTCTAGAGCCTCTGTGCTGCTGATGCCAGAAAGGCCTAGAACACAGAGCGTCTCAAGGCATCACAGACCTGCTTTCAGTTCTAGAACCTCTGTGCTGCTGATGCCAGAAAGGCCTAGAACACAGAGGGTCTCAGCAGCACATCAGACATCACAGACCTGCTTCCAGTTCTAGAACCTCTGTGATGCTGATGCCAGAAAAGTCTAGAACAAAAGGGTCCCAGCAGAACCTCAGACATCACATACCTGCTTCCAGTTCTAGAACCTCTGTGCTGCTGATGCCAGAAAGGCCTAGAACACAGAGGGTCTCAGCAGCACATCAGACATCACAGACCTGCTTCCAGTTCTAGAACCTCTGTGATGCTGATGCCAGAAAAGTCTAGAACAAAAGGGTCCCAGCAGAACCTCAGACATCACATACCTGCTTCCAGTTCTAGAGCCTCTGTGTAGCTGATGCCAGAAAGGCCTAGAACAGAGGGTCTCAGCAGCACCTCAGACCTGCTTCCAGTTCTAGAATGTCTGTGCTGCTGATGCCAGAAAGGCCTAGAACACAGAGGGTCTCAGCAGCACCTCAGACATCACATACCTGCTTCCAGTTCTAGAGCCTCTGTGCAGCTGATGCCAGAAAGGCCTAGAAGAGAGGGTCTCAGCAGCACCTCAGACCTGCTTCAAGTTCTAGAATGTCTGTGCTGCTGATGCCAGAAAGGCCTAGAACACAGAGGGTCTCAGCAGCACCTCAGACATCACATACCTGCTTCCAGTTCTAGAACCTCTGTGCTGCTGATGCCAGAAAAGTCTAGAGCAAAAGGGTCTCAGCAGCACCTCAGACATCACATACCTGCTTCCAGTTCTAGAGCCTCTGTGCTGCTGATTCCAGAAAGGCCTAGAACACAGAGGGTCTCAGCAGCACCTCAGACATTACAGAGTTGCTTCCAGTTCTAGAACCTCTGTGCTGCCATGCCAGAATTGTCTAAAACATGGAGGGTCTCAGCAGAACCTCAGACATCACAGACCTGCTTCCAGTTCTAGAACCTCTGTGCTGCTGATGCCAGAAATGTGTAGGAAAAAGACACGCACTGCGCAGAGATTTAACCCCACCTTAGTATCCAGAGGTAAAAGGCAGACCACCTAAAGCTCTATTTTTGTGGTCGTGTGGGCGAGCCGGTGAGCTTATCTTGGCATTTGTTCTACTCACAGTATCAACAAATGTTGACAGACTCAGAAGAATAACTCAAGACCAATTTACAAAAGTACTTCAGATTTGTATACATTTTTTAAAACCAAGATCATCACTACACGGTAAGTACTTCTTTAGTTATGATTTTTCAAAGTTTAGGAAATGTTCTGTTTTTACATACCGTAGGAATCAATGGGAAATCTTAAAAAATCCATATAAAATCAGGCAATGTTCTCACAAGTGTCACCTTCTGTTTTTGGGTCGAGGTCGTTGTGAGGTCAAATGGTCCAGTTGGGGAAGTTCGGGCAGTTCCTGGTTCGAGTGGGAGCAGCGGCTAAAAGTCTTGGAGCTGGCGCACAGGCGAAGGGGACCATTCGAAACACTGTGAGAAAGGGCCTCTTTTGGTACGGTTAGGCCTCCCAATTGTTGCCTGGAAAACAATGTGGTTTCAAACTGTAAGTGACCTGGGCCCCTGCTATATAGGTTCCCAGGACCAGATGTCTTCCCCCAACACTGTACAATGTACTGGCACTTAAGGCACCTTTTAAGACCTAGTAAATGGTGCCCCTAGTACCTACCTAGAGCATGGGAACTGAAGAGGGCCACTCAGAGCTGCAGCACCCTTTGTGCCACTCTAAGAGGCCACACACCAGCTTCATGCAGACTGCTATTGCAAGTGCATGACAAGGTGTACCCAAAGGTGCAAACTCAACATGGCACTCACCAAGGGTGCCAAGCCCACTGCATGCAATATAGGAAAGTCACCCCTCTGGCAGGCCTTGCAGCCCCAAGGCACGGTGCACTATAATGCATGTGAGGGCATATGTGTGCATGAGCAGGTATGCACCTACTGTGTCTTTGCAAACTCGTAGGCATAGTAAGTGTACAGTGAAGCCATAGCAAATGCATGTGCTGGACACTGGTCAGAGCAAGTTCCCCAGTTACATGATGGTTGTTTGGTACTCAGAATAAGAAATCCACACTGGTGTTATATGGGATTTATTATAAAATGTACCCAGGGGGGGGGGGGGGCGTGGCCACGGAGCTGAGCATGGCGCACGCTTAACCGCTCGGCTCCGGAGGGGCCGACTTCAAACGTATGCCTAGACGCGCTGGGGCGGGCAGTGTCGCGCTCAAAGTGGAGCGGAACGACTGCTGAAGACGTGGGGAGACGGTGGCGGCGCGGCTTGGCCCCCGGGGTGAGCGCCTGGGTTCCCGGGGCTGATCGGGGCTGCGGAGTGGCTGCGGCCTAGCTGACGGGCGGGGCCGCCCCGCGCTGAATTGAGGTGCCGCTGGCTCGGAGCGAAGGAGGAGGTGAGCGGCGATTGCGGGTGGGGCCACTGGCGAGGGGCCGTTGCCCCGGGGGTGGCCCCCTGCGGATTCGTGTGGCCCGGCGGGGATCGTGCCCGGGGGCCTGCTGGCGGGCTGCGGCCGCGGTCCTGGGACGTGCGGCGTGCCGCGCCGGGCGCGGAGGCTGTGCGCGGGCCCGCCCCGAGGTGTGAGGGGCAGATCGGAGTGCCGAGTGGGGGCGCCGGACGGAGTGAAATTGGCCTCCCACCCGGGAGACGTGGCCCGGTGCTTCCCGGCTGCGGGGGCACGGACGGTGAGGAGACAAGGGGACAAGAGGCGCCCCGAGGAGGACTGATAGGGAGCCCGCTTCTCCTGTGCCCCCTGGGGGCCGTACGACTGCCGTTGCCCGGGTGGCCCCAGTGTGGTGGCGGGGGGGCCCCCTGTGCCTAGGACGGTTCAAGTTGGACGCTGATCGCCCGTCGCGGGGTGTGGCGGCGAGGGTCCGCCCCGTGCTGATTGCTGTTATCATCCGAAATTTTAGACTGCGCACCATTGTTGGGGTCCCTCCTGGCTACTGGAGACGGCGCGGCCTTGGGGGCCTGCCGCGGCTGCCCCTCCCGCGCAGGGCGGCGCGGTCTTGGGGGAGGCGCCGCCCCCGACCCGACCCAAACCACCTTGTTACCGACTACGCCGCTGGTGGGGACGCTCGTCGGAGGCGAGCTACACGGCGACATCGAGGATCCTGGGCGCACCTGCTTACTGTGGCCCAACGAGCTGGAGATGACTGGCTTGGTGGCTGAGACTCCTCCTAGAGCGACCAGAACCTGAGATCTTGACGGCAACAGATTGGGTGAACGAGCAGGCCAACAGCAGGCAGCATAATTACCTGTGCAGCTCGCCGGCCTCGCTGAGACGCCCTCCTCTGCATATCCAATGCCCTCCAAGGGCAGACACAAGAACAAAGCCATGGAACCCATGACACTGATACCAATGGCGGACAACGAGCTGACCACACAGAGCCAGTCACAAACCAAGGTTCAGGACACCCTGGACAAGATACTGGGTGCCATTGAGGACACCAAATCCACTCTACAGCGTGACATTAATCAGGTGGCGATAGAGGTTGGGCTATTGAGAGCCGACCACCACAAATTGGCCGACAGAGTAAAGGAGGCAGAAGCAACACTAGAGGAAGTTGTTCCAAAACAAGCAGAAGTATCAGCGGAGGTGACCTCTCTGGCAGACAGAGTGGCGAAGCTCGAACGGCGAGCTGAGGACGCAGAGGGCAGAAACAGGAGAAACAATATTCGCGTGGTGGGTCTCCCTGAGGGGGTCGAGGGGACTAACATGGTGGAGTTTCTGGAGAAATGGCTAAGTACGGTTGTGGCACCAGGATGCCTGACCCCCTTTTATTCATTGGAACGTGCACACCGGGTGCCGGCTAGACCGCTTGCCCCTGGCAGACCGCCCCGGGCTGTAATTGCTAAACTCCTGCACTATAGTGACAGAGACATCCTCCTGCAGAAAGCCAGGGAATTGGGTCCGTTTAAAGTGGCCAATGGCGAAGCAACACTGTTCCCTGACTTCACCTTGGAGGTCCAAAACAAGCGTGCCTCCTTCCTGGCCGTTAAAAGAACTTTACGAGAAGAAGGGATACAGTACTCATTGCTCTATCCAGCAAGACTACGAGTGATTGTGGAGGGGAAAACCACTTTCCTCCAGACTCCGGAGGAGGCATGGGAGTGGCTTGAGAGCTCGGGGTCGGGCCCGGCGCGGCCTGCGCCGGGGGGCCGCGGTGGGGGGGGGTCCCGGCGGGCCCTGAGAGGGAGAAGGCAAGGGGGCGGCCGACGGCTAGCACCCACGCAGGCACAAAGGGAGACTGGAAAGAGAGAAGCCCTAAAAGCGGCAGCCAAGATGGGAGTGGAATCGTCTCCGCCGGCGGTCTCTGAAGAGGAATCAGAAGACATAGTGGTGTCCTCGCCCGAGGGCTCTGGGGGATCGACTAGTGCGCCGGAGGTAACCCCACAAACGGCTGATGAACTGATCTAAACAGAACCTGCACCGGCGCTGAAAGGCGAGTCAAGATAAGAAGTACGGTGGCCCCTCCGGACCTGGCCGCCCCCCCGGACCTGTTTCTCGCCTGTCAACCCTGACCGGCGAGTATTGACTTGATGTGTTTGTGTGATCTGCAGTGTTGTAGGACTTACTGGGCAGCCTACAGTTTTGGAGGCGCCCTGGGGAAGGGGAGTTGGGTTTTTTTGTTATTAGTTATACCGGCTATATGTGCGATGTGGGCTGATCATAATGAAGGTGCAAGCTTCTGGGGGGCTTGGCCGGGGCCGTGGGCGCGTAGACTCCATGTACAACGGGTTCTAAGAATACGATGGGGGGCTACAACACTATGACCTGGAACGTTAGGGG
Organism: Pleurodeles waltl; assembly: GCF_031143425.1. Classification (NCBI taxonomy): domain Eukaryota; kingdom Metazoa; phylum Chordata; class Amphibia; order Caudata; family Salamandridae; genus Pleurodeles; species Pleurodeles waltl. Next base: position 27,321,396 of record NC_090451.1, read on the forward strand.
GATGGGCACTCCGAGTAAGCGACATAGAATTCTTTCCTTTTTAAAAAGAAGAGGGGTGCATATAGCTATGCTACAGGAGACTCACCTCGCGCCCGGAGAGGGGGAGAAATTACGGAGGAGATGGAGGGGTCAGGTATTTGCCACAGAATATTCAGCTTACGCAAGAGGAACCCTAATTTGGATTAGAGCGGGAGTTCCATTTGTGCTAGATTCCTCCAACATAGACAGGGAGGGAAGATTTGTCATTCTAGAAGGGAAACTACAGGGGCTCCAGTTGACCCTGAGTTGTATATACGCCCCCAACCAGGAACAAGCATTATTCATGACGGGCCTGTCTGGGCATCTCACTCGTCAATGCACGGGGGAAGTACTAATAGGAGGAGACTTTAACGCAGTGCTTGATATCGACCTAGATAGGTCTAACCCCCCACTGCAGGGAGCAACATCAATTAAAGCAGCAAAAAAACTAGCAGAGTGGCTGGACGCCTGGGGACTGGTGGATGCTTGGAGGCTACAACACCCTGTTGCCAGGGATTATTCGTTTTACTCGGGCCTCCACCAGGTACATACTAGAATCGACAGAATAGTTTGCACAGCAGGGCTGGCCCGAAATATGACCCACGCGGAGTACCTTGCCCGCACAATATCTGATCATAATCCTCTATTGATGACATTGAATGTATCTCGGGACAGACCTCCTATACCGGCATGGAGAATGCTTCCGTCGGCCTTGGAGGACCAAGCGTACAGGGAGGGGGTACAAAGCTACTTAGAGGAACACATAGAGGATAACCGGGGATCCACTTCCTCCAGAGGCATAGAGTGGGAGACACTCAAGGTGGGGACGCGGGGTCATTGTCTGGGACAGTCAGTGGGGATAAAACGTACACTTGAGAGAGAACTAAACGCACTGGAGAAGGTCATCCACGAGGGGGAGTTGAGACAGGGCCCCACAAGACAAGCGGATGAAGAGTACGAGAGTGCGCGTAGGGAGCACTCCCGAATAGAAGAGCGTCTTAGATGCCACAGTGTGCAAAGATACTTGGTATCCATGCAATCAGAGGAGGGGAGATCCGGTAGACTTTTGGCGTGGCTAGTGCGCCCGAATGGTGATAGTGGTCCTATTGCAAGTGTATTGGACAGGGGTGGGACACGCAGAATTAGTCCAGAATCCATTAACGACGCATTCAAAGATTATTATACGTACTTGTATAGGAAGCCCACAGACTTGGAGGTGGGGATCCTTGATGGTTTCCTAACTCGGATGTCTCTGCCGGCTTTGAGCCCGGAGGACGGGGCCGGCCTGGGGGGTCCAGTGACTGTAGAAGAGATAAACGAAGCAATCACGCAGCTGGCTCCTGGGAAGACCCCGGGCACAGATGGTCTTCCGATGGATTTTTATAAAAAGTATAAATCCTTATTAACTCCCAGACTGAAGGAAATGTATATGGAGGCGGTAAAGAATGGGGTGCTCCCTTCCACGCTCCGTGAAGCATTGGTTGTGCCGCTCCCAAAAACAAACATTAGTGATCCATCGGTAACAGAATTTAGACCACCATCAATGCTAAATAGCGACTTTAAGATCTTGAGTAAGATACTAGCTAATCGGTTACTGCCCCTTATGCCGACCCTGGTGCACCCTGACCAGAATGGTTTTATTCCTGGTCGCAGCACCTCCTTGAATCTTAGGCGGATTTTCTCTATAATGCATATGCCTGATGAGGCGAAGCCACCAGCCGGGACCTTGCTAGCTGTGGACTTTGAAAAGGCCTTCGACTCGATCAGATGGGATTACTTGAGGGCGACAATGTTAAAAATGGGCCTGGGTGGTGGCTGGGTTGCCTGGGTGGACCTGTTATATTCGTCCCCATTGGCAAGGGTCAAGACGGGTAGGACGGTCTCAGCTGCTTACCCAGTGCATCGGGGAACTAGACAGGGATGCCCCCTGTCCCCATTGTTGTTCGCGTTGGCGATGGAACCCTTAGCGGCGTGGGTGCGAGGTGAAGGAGCGGGCAGAGGGATTCGGTGGGGACCAGGGGATCACATTATCTCGCTATATGCAGACGACATTTTGATATACCTTAGAGACGGGGCGAGTGGACTCCCCTGGGCCCTGAACGTACTTGAGGAATTTGGTTTAGTATCAGGATTAAGACTTAACCGTAATAAAACATATGTGTTCCCCCTGACGTCTGGATATGGTCGCCCCATAGCGTGCCCGGTGGACCTGAAATGGGCTCCGCGTACATTTAGATACTTGGGGATCCAGATCTACCATGGTATGGCTGACCTAAGAGAGGGTAACCTAGGTGGAGTGCTTCGTTCGCTGAGATCATCAGTAACATTCTGGCGCTCTTTAAAATTGTCAGTGATGGCTAGAGTGGCGCTATCCAAAATGATCATGCTCCCCCGACTGCTCTATTACTTTGCCAATTTACCGCTGCTAATACCCCGGGCATGGTTCCGTGATCTGAACACATTGCTTAGAGAACTAATTTGGGATAGTGGGCGAAGACGTACCACTCTCGTGACCATCTGCAGGCCTCCCCAAGCGGGAGGCCTGGGGGCACCTGACTTTGAGGCATATTACCTTGCATCCCAATTGCAGTGGATAGCCGGGTGGCTTACGGGTCGGGGCCAATTGGATTTATATACGGCCCAGGGAGTGATTGATACGGCGTGGATTGCGGCAAACATGGCAAACAGGAAGATAACTCTCCCTGGGAACAACATAATGATAAAAGTGGCAATAGGATGTTGGAAAAGATGCACGAAAAGAGTAGGAGTTGGTCACCCGTATTCTCCAGCTCTGCCGCTGGCAGTACTTGCTATAGAACCCAGGGGGAGGGGGCCGGGAAGTATGGGACTCAGTCATTGGCTAGCAGCGGGAATAGAAGTAGTGGGAGGACTTTTCAAAGAGGGAGTCCTGAGGGGATTTGATGACTTGATGGAAGAGGGTGTTCCCGGTGGACAGTTTCTACTGTACGGGAGACTGGTACATACCCTTAGGGCTCACTGGGACACGGCAAATGCGGAACCTGACACACACGGGGTCTTGCACTCACTGATGACATTAGGTGAGGAAACACGTCTCATCACCAAGATATATCGGTCCCAGGTTGAGGCAGCTTTAGACCCCCTACGTTCACTGAGAGGAGGCTGGGAGGGCACGGTTGGTCGAGAACTCACAGACTCGGAGTGGAAAAAGATACTGGCTTACCCCCGGATGGTGTCCCGTAATACACGCTTAAGGTACCTTCAATATAATTACCTGCATAGAACATACCTCACACCCCACAGGCTGTTCCGTATATACGGTGGATCTCCAGCGACCTGCCCGAGATGCGGGGGGGGTGGGGCGAATTTCGACCACATGGTTTGGACTTGCCCGGTGATCCAGACTGGCTGGAAGGAAATGTTGACTACCTTAACTGAATTGCTTGAGGTTGAGTTAAGACCCAGCCCCGAGATGTGCTTGCTGGGCCTTGGACCAACGGCACTCCGTGGAAAAGTGAAGGGGCGCTTTTTGGACCTCACCCTGGCACTATATAAGAGACTAATCTCGAGGGGCTGGAAAGCTGCGGGTTGTCCTTTACTGACTGTCTGGGAGAATGATACATTAACGTGGGCTAGAGCTGAATTACAGGTCCTAAAAGCAGAAGAAGCCAGGAGTATCCGCCGGGTTCCCATAGCTCCGGGGTGGGAGAACTTAGTGACGAATTGGGAGAGTATAACTAGGAGATTGGTGAACCCAGCAAGAGAAACCAGCGACTCCCAACCCACGCCGAGGTCGGAGCCAGGCGATTGTAGCACATAGATAGGCGCCCAGAACAAACCCGACCCCCACGTGGCTTTCATTAAGTGTAGAGGCCTGAAGACAGCTGGGCCGTGGATCCCCACCTCGCCATCGAACATGATAGGCAGTGTGCGTGCCCCTCCGCCTACACGGCGCGTCCCTGCGCCCTGGGTCGATATTACCCCCTGCTTAAAATTAAAATAAAAAGTGGATCTGACATAGCACCTTCAGTTCAACAACTATAAAAATCATTTGCACATAGCCGCATGGTTGGCCCTGTGTGGCCTGTTCTTTTTTATTCCCGCCTCTTCCTCCTTCCTCCCACACCCAATTGGGTGGCACCTAACCCTCTATATCATTATTCCAAGTTACAAGGAAGAAGGGGTTTAAACCTGTTGCTTGACTATTGCTTATGCAGAACAAAGAGCTGTAACAAAGAAAAGTGATTGAATAAGTAAAAGAGTAACTGGTTGAATAAAGAGAAATAAAACGACTGTTAATAAAGTTTGAGCAATAAGCGAAAAAGTACAAAATAAGAAGCAGATATAAAAGTGCATGTGAAATGAATAAATATGTAACGTTGTAATAGCAAAATGTTAATAAAAATATATTCTAAAAAAAAAAAATGTACCCAGGGGGCACCTTAGAGGTGCCCCCTACAAAACCTAACAGCCCTGCCATGGTTGCTGACTCATCCTGACCAGCCTCCCACTGCCAGACATGATTATGGACTCCTGGGATGAGAGTCTTTTGCTCTTAGGAGCCAGAACACAAAGCCTTTCCTCGGTGGAAGCACACCTCCTCCCCCAGGCGGGCACCATGCACCTGCAGTCAGCTACCACCTTTGAAATCTGGGCCCGCCTTCTGCTGACAGCAGAAGGCAGCTGAATGTTTTTACCCCGACTTTGGGCGAGTAGGGAGAATGGAGTGGAGTTTTTGTTTGTTGAAAAAAAAGTAGGTGGAGAAAGAGGCCTGCGTCTGTGGAGTAACGAGCATCTGCGGTGAAGGCATGGTATGTGCAGAAATCTAATTTTGCACTGCTCTGCGATCACTGCTCAGTCCTAATTTTGCGCCGCACTGCGATCAAGGCTCAGTCCTTCAGACAAGCCGCGAAACGCTTCGAGCGTGCTGGTCCTTGAGCACGCTCATCTTTAATTGCGATCTCCGTTCCTGGTCAAACTCTCCCAATGTCAGGGAATCTGATCGGGTTGGGTCTGGGGATCGCAGGGGCCCAATGTGGGCCTCTCTGCGGCTCTCTCCGATGTTCTGGAGTCGGAGAGGCAGGATACGGCAAACCTCGCTTCCTTCCTCCTGCCCAGGTCCAACCCGCTCGGGAGGAGCAGAGATCCACCAGGAGACACCGAGGAGCAGGGGTCCGTCCGAAGACAGCAAGATTCATAGCTAAGCAAGAAAAGCTTTCCTAACACTAAAGGCAATAGCTAGTTCCATAATTTGGAATGGCATCTGGCAATCTAACACAAACATTAAACTTAAGAGTAGACATCCATTATAAACCCTCAGAAGTAGGAGACAAGTACGCCTCTGTACAGGAGCAGCTAATAAAAGGGGAAGATTGTTGTTGGTATGTTTAGATATGTTATAGCAAGATTCCAATATGGAATATGTTCACTTTATGATGTATGTTTATTCTTTAAAGGGCTGCATGTTGGGGCAGCAGTAGAGGACTTATGCGTAATGATAGCCTCCGGTCTTGTAATGAAATTGCCTCACTTGCTCTTTCAGAGGCACCCTGTTCCATAGTTAAACTTCCTAGAAACATGACAATTATATAGAAATAGTGCTCGAATCCACATCTGTTTAAGTGTATAAAGCACCTTTCATCTTTGTCATTCCACCAAAAACCTATTTTCATGTATGCTTTTCAAAACACAGGAGATGTCTCTTGTTATCTAAGTAAAATTCTTAATAAACTGATGATACAAATTTGCAGATCCAAGGAAACCTTGAGTCTCTTCAACAATAGTAGGCAAAGCCCATTCCAGAATAGCTGAAAACTTCTCTGGAACCATAGAAATACATAAATACATAAATTTGAATCCAACAGGCACAAATGCTGGTGTCAGCAGACAACAATGTAAACCTGCCTGGGAGGGGAATGGAATATCTGCACAGAAACAAAAACACATCACCTTTAAACAAAGGGAGAGTTTAGCACCTGGGAAAAGCGAGGCGGCCAATGTACACAGAAACTTTCTGTCTAAAGGGCTAGTGGTGGTTGGAAGGTACCAGTGGGAAAAATACTTGCTCGTACTTGACAAAATGAAATTCATGTCCCTAAAGAACTGACCATGACAAAATTTATCAACATGATTTGTTGCCAAATACCATTAGCGGCATCAGAGGCTTTTTACTTTATGGTGAATAATAGGAGCTTAGCGTCCATGTCGCTCAGGATGTCAGAAGTGCGCATGTATTGTAAAGATGAATGTGGCGTCCTGTATGTGGCTGGTGCATTACAGGAGATATTTAGTTGCACTCTGACCAGTAACGGGGGGAAATGGAGACATGGCCTCTCAATAATACAGAATGTCTAGCGTTTATCCAGTTAAATTGTTTTTTTATATATACCCATTCCACACCTTTGACGATTTTTAACAGTTGCTACCAAAACAAAATATTCTGTACACTTTAAAAGCTATTACTAAAGTGGAGTTTAATTACATCTTCAAGAACTACTGGTTATTCACAAGCTTAAGGCATATTTTTCTTTTCTATGGAAAATAGTTTGTAAGTAATGTACACTTACGCACAAAACATTGTCACCTTGTACAGTTTTACAAAAACATTCACAAACGACAAAGGCAATAGTTAGCACACAATGTCAGACTATTGGCTTTGCCAAAGCCTGTTATATTTCGATGCTAATGAGGTTAAAGGGTTCTTACACTATCATTTGTTTCTTCCTGTTGAGTGTCCCATTTTTTCTTTTACCAAGTGTGGAGGATGCTGGACAGGAGGGTTGGTAAATTGGGCACAGATGTCACAAAGAATGCTCCCATTACATTGAAGGCATGATGATCACAAAACCTGCACAGAATTACTGCACCCCCATGACAATTTATAAAATACTTTCAGGTTGTGCACATCAAGGCATCTGGCTTATGTCATAGAAATACATCTCATTATGGTACATGTGACTTTGGCCACTATATTTTGTTTAACCTAATGTCTAATGTATGCTATATTTATAAATATGCAATTATTTTAGTAATAAAGAACTGTAAGATCACACTCTCTGGTTTACAATCTAAAATGAAGTTGCTGAAGTCTTGTCAACATAGAAATCAAACGTCCTTAATGTCCTGAGAAATTATTGAAAAACAGAAGGATATCATCGGAGCAGAGCAATACAAACTGATTCAAAACATCAGGAACTATTAACCCAAATGGTGTTCAGGAAGCCATTATGCAGACTTAAACGAACAAGATGATAATCGCCTCACAAATCAAGCATGGTGAAGGCTCAATCTCCTTAAAGAGACTCCAAAGGATCTTTTATGAGAGCCAAAAGGCAATCAAACCAAATTCGTAATTTGATGTAACCCTCTGTAATCAATACAAGGGCGAAGATCTTAATCTTTCTTTGGAGCAAAAAACAAAAGTGTTCCAAATAGTGAAGATGGTTCAGTGCACCCACTTTGCAAATTCAGCTTTTTTTGGATAAAGAATAAATAATTTCAAAGGGAACAATAATGCCAGGTTCAGTTGGTATGATGCAGTTCTATTCCTTATGAGGGGAAGTGAGTTGGTCTTGACAAAAAAATGGAGAAAAAGCATACTATTGAAGGGGGTTTAAGGAAAGATTAGACACAATTAACTTTGATGTGAAATCATTAGGTCACCACTAACTTTCTGAAGCTTAACAATGATCATGTTACAACTGTGATGATAAAGATACTGTTCTGGTAGACCAATTGACATACAGATTATGAACGAATTATCTTAAACTTGTATAGCGCTGCTGTCACTCTCAAGAGAGCATCCTGGCGCTTAAACTACAGATAACCACATTTCCTGAGAGCCGGAATTAGGAAGAAGAAAAGTATCTATGGATTAGATAAGTGCAAAGCATAGGCTATCTGGTGCCTAAAAGAGCCAGGTTTTAAGATCTCCTTTAAATAGTTTTTCGATTTGGCTGAACCGCAGATGAGTGGGTAACAGATGCCAGGCTTTCGTTACTAGCACCATAAAAGATTTTCCTCCTTGTGTTTTAAGTTTGTACAAGAGGGACCGCAACAAGTTTGCATCTGAGGATCTCAATACTTTAAGTGTCTTATATCGTTGGAACCGGCACAAATGTATTTTGAACCTGTATTGTTAAATGCTCTGAACATAATAACAAAATCTTGAACAATATTCTTTATGAATGGGAGGCCAGTGCAATCTTCCCAAAGCAGATGATGCAGAACTCCGCTTATGGAGCTGCAGCACCAGTCTCGCAGCTGCATTCTGTATAAGTCCATTGGAACACCCTGCATAAAGCCTTTTACAGTACACCAGTCTTGCAGTAATTAAGGAAAAGGCAACAGCTTTCCTGGCAGTCAGAGGTAGGAATTCAAACATTTTTTGGAGGGACTTGATTACGTTAGAACATGTTACGGCCACTGCTGAAGCTTAGGGATAAAAGGATAGAGCTGAAGCAAATTTCATTCCAAGAGACTTTGCCACTTCAGCTGTGGCTGGCAGAGGAGGGACTGACTTACGCCACTGAAAGGCTTGGTAAAAAGAATTTGATTTACTGCAAATAAATATTTCTGTTTTGTCTGAATTGCATTTTACATGATTTTTCTCCATCCAACAAATAATGTCCGCTAGACAACCTTGAAAAGTTTTCATTGAGTTTTTGTCCAGGCAAAGTATTAACTGAGTATCATCAGCATACAATGTAGTTTCAATGCCAAACACAGTGACAAGATCTAGAAGAGGAGTTCTATATAAACACTAAAAAGAGCAGGGCTGACGGAGGAACCCTAGGGGCCCCCACAGTGACTGGCCTTTCCGTACACTAGAATTGTCCCAGGGTGAAAGGTTGTTTTCTCTCAGTAAAAAAAGATTTAATCCACACCAGCACTTCAGGAGAGATGCACATTTTTTCATTTCTCCGTAAGAGAATTTGGTGGGAAATAGTGTTGAATGCTGCGGAAAGTTCCAACAACACCAACTCTCCATTATTCCCTGCATCCAACATCATGTTTACAGTTTCAGGCCCCCTCTAACAAAACTGATTCTGTAGAGTGCTTGGGTCTGAACCCCGACTGTCAAAAGCAAAGTTCCTTTTTAATTAACAAATAAAAAATGTTACATCATAATTGTGAGATGCAGTAATATCAATAGATAATATTTCGTTGTGTACTCCAAAATAGACCTACAAAGGAAAAGAGACTTCCTGTACTGGACGGGATGTTAATGGCGAGCCATCAACAGTTCAGGTCACTCCAAGAGTCTCCTCAACTCTCTGAGGGATATCTTTCCCAATGGACCAGTCCATAGCAATGAAAATTCCAAAGGCACCGCTATCCAGCATTGCGGAGGCATACATAGTCTTCCCTCCTTCCACTATTAGTACAATCAGTGATGTGCACCCTGAATACTGAAACCACAATATCAAAGGGACATAACATTGAGGACAGATTATTGAAAATAAAATATCTCCTGGTAAGTCTAGATTTTCTGTAGATAACTCCACATATGTACCTAAGCTGCACTTCGAGGCACGTAGCTGCGGAGTTAGGAAAAGTCTATCTGTGGTTACTTGTATGCACTTAGCTTTCAATATTTTGTCCCTCGATATTCTGCCATGTTGACATTGTTGGTGTCGATATCCAGTATACAATGCAATCTGTAAGAGAAACAGATGATTATGAGTCTTATTTGTAGATGATCCAATATGAAGAGGCCAACACACTCCAGCTTTCTTCTCTTTCTTAGTAAATAGTTCTTTGTGTCTTGCATGTTTGTGAGGCCATTTAGCCCAAGTCTGGATCCTTCGACACAATGTACAGTGGTGCTTTGAAGAGTCCTCTGCATGCGACACTTTAAACCCCTCTCTGCACACTGAGGAGGTGTGCATGTTCACTGCGGACCAGGGTGATGATTTTAGGGGGTCCTCTTCTCCTAAAACTCTGTGTGTGCCACAGATAAGAATGATGGTTTCAGGGGCTCCTCTGGATATCACACTCTAAACCTCTTCCTCTCTGTCCCCTCTGCAGCTGAGCAGGAAGGTGCAGCTGAACGACCACGTGGCTGTGCTGAGGCTTCCAGAGAGAGACAGACGTGTGGCCCCGGGTATAGTGTGCAGCGTGGCTGGCTGGGGCTCCTTGAAGTATAATGGGCCACCATCTAAGGCGCTACAGGAGATGACGCTGAAGGTAATCGACGGCCGGGTGTGCAACACCAGCCGGCATTGGAATGGAGAAATCACTAATTCCATGATGTGCCTACAGGGAGTGAAGGAAGGCAGCTTCCCCTGCCAGGTGAGACCTCACAAGCAAAATCTGTATTATAATGTAGGTGCTGTACTGACATGCGAGTTCCAGCTCTTCAGTACACAACTACTCCTGATGCAACGGAAGGCTGGATATCAACTTGCATATTTTCTTACAGTGCCAAGATCATAATTCCTGGATCCTGGGAGCTGTTTGTAGGAGGCTGGCCTGATTTGTAGTGGGTACCTTAGGTACTTACACCTTATACCAGGTCCAGTTTTCCCTTATTAGTGAAATGTAGGCAGTGTCTAGCAGCTTAGGCTGAACTAGGAGATATGCAAAGCTCCTGCAATACCACTATAGTTACACAGTACTTATACACAATAAAAGTCAATAATTAGTGTTACCAAAAATAAAGGTACTTTATTTTAGTGACACAAAGCCAAAAATATCTTAGAGGCAATACTCCTTCAGCAGATAAGTATTATACACAATATATACACTAGTACCCATAATCAGGTAAGTAAACAGTGACAGAACAGTGCGAACAGTAGAAAATACAATAGATTGCAATGGGCCTGGGGCAACACAAACCATATGCTAAAATTGTGGAATGTGAATGCCGAATTCCCCTCTAAGCAACTGTAGTGTGTAGAGGGGTGCTGGGAGTGTAAGAAAACACCAAGGGTATGCAAAGTACCCCACCCCAGAGCCCAGGAAAGCAGGAGTAAAGTACAGCATGTTTCCTCAGGACACACTGCAAGTCGTGAAAAAGGATTTTGCAAGAACCAAGCAAGACTGCAAGCAACAAACAATGGTTTCCCGGACCTGAGACCTGTGGAGACAGGCGACCAAGTCCAGAAGTCGAAGACTCCAGGAAGGACAAGAGCCCCTGCCAACCTTGAAGAAGGTGCAAAAGTGGATTCTCCGGTCAGAAGAAAAGTACAGAAGAGCACCAAAGAAGATGGCTGTGGGTTCCTGCTTGGTGCACATCGAGTTTTTGGATGCAGGCTTTTTGCGTCACTGGATTCTGCCAACAAGCCTTGGCTCAAGCAAGTATGCGGTTTGCGTAAAAAAGGAGCTGTCTGGACCCAGGAGGGACCTGGGGCTCTCAACTCAGACTGAGGAGACAGAGGGGGCTCTCAGCACTTCAGAGAGCCCTCAGAAGACCAGGCAGCACCCACACGAGTCCCAGAACACGGGGACAAAGAAGATGCAAAGTGTGGTCATCGCAGCACTACACTGGAAGGTCCCACGCCACTGGAGAACAACTCAGGGAGCTGTGCGTCGCAGGATGGAGTGCTGGGGACCTGGGCTACGCTGTGCATGAAGGATTCTTGGAAGAAGTGCACAGAAGCCCATGGAGCTGCAGGAGACATGGTGCACAGTGGTACTGTCCCAGCACGGGGATGCAAGCTCCCACCTCCACCAAATTTGGACAGCTGGACCTTTGGACAATCTGGGTCACTTCAGTCCACCAATTGTGTTCCAGGGAGCACGCTCATCATCAGGAGAGGAGTCCCAGAGTACCGGTTGTCGTCGCAGAAGGTGCCTGCAGAAGCAGGGAAGTGACTCAGTCACCCCACTGGAGATTCCTTCGCTTCTTCTGGTGCAGGGTGAAGACCTCAGAGTGTGAACACCTTGGAAACTGTTGCAAAAGCTGTCTGGAGCTGAAGTTGCAGGTCGCAGGAGTCATCCTGGATACTTTGTTTCAGTTACAGCGGTTCCTGGATCAGTCTGTGATTGATCTGACAGTCAGAAGCTGAAGCAGAGGATGAAGAGGAGTCCTGGAGGAATCTTGCAAACCGAATCTGAGGAAACACCCAGAGGAGAGACCCTGAAGAGCCCTGAGTGGGGGATTGGCTAGCTACCCAAGTATGCACCTATTAGGACCTCTGATGTCACCTGCTGGCACTGGCCACTCAGAGGTCTCCAGAGGGTCCCCATACCTTGGAATCCAAGATGGCTAATGCCAGGAACACTCTGTAGGAGCTCTGGGCACCACCCCTGGGTGGTGATGGGCAGGGGAGTGGTCACTCCCCTTTCCTTTGTCTAGTTTTGCGCCAGAGCGGGAACTGGGGGTCCCTGAACCGGGGTAGACTGGATTATGCAAGGAGGGCACTGTTTGTGCCCTTCAAAGCATTTCCAGAGGCTCTGGGAGGCTACCCCTCCCATGCCTGTAACACCTATTTCCAATGGAACAGGGAGCAACACCCCTCTCCTAAAGGAAATGCATTGTTCTGCCTTCTAGGGATTGAGCTGCTCAATCTCCAGAAGGGCAGAAACCTGTCTTTGAGGTGGCAGCAGCTGGGGCTACAGTGGAAACTTCAGAGAGCTAGTCTGGCAGTACTGAGGGTCCCTAGTGGAGCCCCCAGGGTGCATGAGATTGGCCCCCCAATACCAGAATTGGATGGGGGGTCAATTCCATGATCTTAGACACCTCACATGGCCATATTCGGAGTTGCCATTGTGAAGCTACATCTATGTATCGACATATATGTAGTGCACGCTTATAATGGTATCCCCGCACCCACGAAGTCTGGGGAATTGGCCCTGGATGACTTGGGGGCACCTTTGCTACACACAGTAACTTTGCACCTAGCCTTCAGTAAATGAAGGTTAGACATATAGGGGACATATAAGTTACTCAGTACAGTGTAAAATGGCTGAGAATGAGTGTGTGCTCTATTTCACTCAGGCTGCAGTGGCAGTCCTGAAAAAGGTTTGTATGAGCTCCTTATGGGTGGCAAAAGAAATGCTGCAGCCCATAAGGATCTCCTGGAACCCCAATGCCCTGGTTACCTAGGTACCATTTACTAGGGACTTATAAGTGGGGTCCAGTGTGCCAATCAGAATTGGAATATGGAGTCACTAAAGTGTAGTGATAAATTTGGTAAGTAGAGAGAGCATAAGCACTGGAGTTCTGGTTAGCAGAACTTCTCTGACGCAGTCAAGCATACTGACAACACATAGGCCACAAACTCTGAGCACTGGGGTCCTGGCTAGCAGGATCCGAGTGAGACAGGCAAAACACACTGACAAATAGGATTTTAACTATGAGCATTGGGGTCCTGGCTAGCAGGATCCCAGTGAGACAGTAAAAACACACTGACAAACACTCACAAACAGGTCAAATATTAGGGGTGTAACCATGCTAGAAAGAGGCTACTTTCTCACATAACACCCCCCCCCCCTCCCAAAACGAAGGACAATAAGGCTAACCTTGGCCAGTTGAGACTTTATTGTCTGAGTGGTGATAAGTGGAGAGCAGATCTGCAATAGAGTGGTCACTCCCTTTATCATCCACTGTATGGTTACTTCCCGTGGGGATGTAAACCACCCTGTTTGGACATTTTTACCTAGAAAACAGTGCAAGTGTAAATTCTAAGAGTCTCTATTTGTAAGTTTTAAAGTTGGGCAGTGGGATTGGTCCACTGAGCCTATGTCAAGACAGGGCTGCTGTCCTAAGGATGGGAATGCCAGACAGGGATGCTGTCTCAGTAAAGCCGTAGCTGGGCAAAAAGTTTGTCCAAACGGCTGTATGAGAGAACAGTGTTGCTGTTTCTCTTGGGTTGAAGCAGGGCACGGCTGCTGTCCAATAAGCTCCACACTAGGGCGGGGCTGCTGTCCTAAGTGTTTAGAGATAGTGCAGGGCTGCTGCACTAAAGTTTCTCTGGAAGGGTTGGAGGGATGCTCCATATTTACTAAAATGGTGCAATTTTGCACATCTGGTTTAGAGGTTCCACAGAGAGGCACTGGGAGTCCAGCTGTGGTAGCTGTGGACTCCTTTGGTACAGGTTCCACCCAAGGAGAGGTTTATCCCACCACAGGAATGGTATCCTTAGTGGCAGGGTGGGGAAGGGATACTTTAATACACTTTTTCCTGTTGGCGGAGAGGGATCCTGAGATTTCAGGCCTTTTTCTCTCCTTTCCTTTTTCATTTAATCTGAAATGAGAGGAAGCAATTCCTCAGGGATGCCCAGCATGGATTCATGGGTCCTAAACTCTACCTCAGCCCAACCTGAGGCCTCTAGGTCATTAACTAAGAGACAATCTACAGGTAAGCTAGGTGATACCACCACCTGCTTTGGGCCAGTAACTCTACACCAACTAAGTTGAACTACAACTAAGGGGAGAGACTGAGTGGGGTTGTTGACATCAGTAACTTGGTACTTCTATCCAAGGAGGTGTTGTGCAGGTAACACTAGGTTTTCAGTCAACAAAATGATACTGACACCTGTGTCCCTGTAGGCCTGGGCCTCAACACCATTTATAAAAATTGACTACTTGTATCTGTCCAAGTTAAGGGGACAAGCAGCCAAGGTGGCAAAGCCAATGCCACCAGGTGTGACAGAAACTGTTTTGGGAGTGTCTACCCCAGTTTCTATGAAGGACCCAAAAGTGAAGCCAACTAGACCCTTTGTTTGACTATTGCCAGTAGTCCCACCACTATTACCACAACTGCCGGGGGCACTAGAGCTTGATGTATTAGTGGTGGTAGGCTCAGGGGCTTTACCTGGGCAGGACTTATCCCCCTGGCCTATGGCCTTTACCTCTGCACACATAGCACCAGGGCTTTTTATTGTGTGTAGAGTGTGAAGAAGATAAAGATGATTTATCCCCACCCCCAGAGGAGTGTTGTGGACCTGAAGAAGGATCTTTGTGCTTACTTTTATCCCCATGCTTATCCTGAGATTTTTCACCATCTTTCTTCTTTTCTTTGTCACCTCCCTGCATGACCTTTTCTGCTCACCCTTGTTCTGACCCAATTTTCTGCCTTCTTTCCCAATTCTTGGGGAGAGGTCAGATCTGAGTCCACAAGATACTGGTGTAACAAGTCAGACGCACAACTATTCAATATATGCTCTCTCAAAGTCAGATTATACAGGCCCGGTAATCAGACACTCCACTGCCATTTAACCAACCATCTAAAGCTTTCACTGAACAGTCCACAAAGTCAACCAAATTGTGTGAGGATTCTTCCTTGGTTTCCCTAAACTTGATTCTGTATTGCTCTGTGGTTAGGCCAAAACCACCAATGAGTGCATTCTTTACAATGTTGTAGTTGTCTGCATCCTCCTCCCTAACAGTGAGGAGTGCGTCCCTCCCTTTGTCAGAGAAGGACAACCAAAGTATAGCAGCCCACTGCTTTTGATGGACCATTTGAACCTTTCTGGCCCTCTCAAGTGCAGCAAACCACTTGAATATCATCCCCTACCTTGTATGGGGGAACAATTTTGTGTAAGTTTCTGGAGCTAATGTTGTCCTGCCTGACCTCATGATTCCGGACACTTTCAATGCTGCTGCCACCATGGGGAACTAACCCCAGCCCCTGCCTTTCTCTTTCTACAGGTAAGGCTTCCCTACCTAGGGCCAGCTGTTGCTGTTTCAGCCTCAGTCTAGCCTCCTCCAATCTGAGCTTTCTGAGTTCCCTATCTAGGGAGTTATCCTCAGGGTGGGAGATGTGAGACCCTCCAGAGACTGAGGTAATGAAAGAATGGGAAGAATTAGATCTCTCCCTACCTGGTGTAAACCTAGTGACCTGGCCTCTAGGTGTGAAGGGTGCCCTACTTGTGTGAGACCCCGTCCCACTACCAGCTACACTATGGCCCTCATTACAACCCTGGCGGTCGGTGGCAAAGCGGCGGTAAAACCGCCAACAGGCCGGCGGAAAAAAAAAATGGAATTATGACCATGGCGGAAACCGCCAACATAGACAGCCACTTTAACACTCCGATCGCCACGGCGGTACAAACAAACAGCATGGCGGTCACCGCCAACAGACAGACGGAAGACAATGTACCGCCCACACTATTATGACAGGCCAATCCGCCACCTTTTCCAGGGCAGATTCAACGCAAACAAAAACACGGCGGAAACAGGACTTGGAAGGGAAAACACCCACCTCTACACAGCCCAAGAGGAACCAGGACGCCATGAAGCCAGAACTCCAAATCCTCCCTGCGATAGTCTTCCTGCTCCTCTACCAGGAGCACGACCGACGGCGGCGACGACCACGGTGAGTACTGCACCTATGACACAGGGGAGGGGGGAGGGAAAAGAGAGTGACACACACACGCTACATGCAACACCCCCACCCCCACCCACAACACCATACACACAAAAATACATGCTGAAACATTGCATTCACACCCCCAACCCCCCCTGGAAGAACGCAAGGACAAAAGGAAATTATTAACCATTGTAATCAATAAACATCCATTAGTCAAAAATGTATATACACTATAAACAAATATGTACACCAAGAATTCAAGTCCAGGTACTGCACCTATATAGTCTGTGGACCACTGGGCGCAAAATGCATGGGCGAGGCCCACACTCGATACCCGATCGAAACGGAGAGAACACTGCAGGGGCATCAGATCGAAATAAAACAGGCACCTCAGGAGGAAGGGAAGGGGGGGCACCTCAGCCGGATGAGTGCACAACGCCATCTCCACGAGGGGGCTCCATGCCCATTGATGTGTCCTGGGGAGTGCAAAGCCACAGTCTCTCAAGTCTCTCCAGTGGGTGGTTTGCCCACTGCTTTATCCTGGGGAGTGCAAAGCCACAGTCTCTCAAGTGGATAACAGTCTCCACTGGTTCTGGAGGGGGCTTAGTGCCCAGAGTGCTTCATCCTGCCAAGGACTGAGGTAGTGGATGCCTTTCTCCACTGGTTCTGGAGGGGGCATTGTCCCCAGAGTGCTTCATCCTTCCAAGGACTGAGGTAGCGGATGCCTTTCTCCACTGGTTCTGGAGGGGGCTTTGTGCCCAGAGTGCTTCATCCTGCCAAGGACTGAGATAGTGGATGTGACATTCCACTGATGGTGGGGCAACATCGAAGCTGCCCAGGCCCGTGGAACTGACCACCAGCCTCGTACGAATTACCACTGGGGATGGCAGCCATGTCTGCGGTGGTGCCACTGGCTCAGGATGTCGCGTGGCCGCTGGCGGTGCTTGCGGCGGTCATTGGGGCGGCGGTGCTGGTGGCGGCCTCACTAACCGGTGCAGGTGGCTGGCTCACTGACTGCCGTGCTGGTGGCTGGCTCACTGACTGCCGTGCTGGTGGCTGGCTCACTGACTGCCGTGCTGGCGGCGGTGTGAGTAGTGGCGGTGCTGGTGGCGGGCTCACTGACCGCGGTGCTGGTCGCGGTGTCAGTAGCGGTGGTCTCACTGACTGCGGTGCCGCGGAAGGGCACAGTGTCTGCGGTGCTGGTGAAGGGCTCAGTATCTGGGGCGGCGGTGCATGTGGCGGCACCAGTGGCGGTCTTGTCCGCCGTGCAGGTTGGCGGCGACGTTGACTTGCCTTTCTTTCTCTGGCCCTTCCCCACCTTGGATGGTAGCGCAGCTGTCTTGCCACTCCCAACTGTTGTCTTGGCTGAGTCTTTGGTGGCAGGTGTTTTGGCCTTCTCCCTCTGGGATGTGGGCAACTTCTTCTGTTTTGGAGGTGGGGGAATGTCCTTGGACTCGCTCCTTGGGATACTGGCAGCCATGTTGCTTGGCACACTCCAGAATCCGGATATTGCTGGCACCACTGTGCCCGGTGATGTGGTGGCTGAGGTGCTGGGTTGGGACCTGGAAAGGCGGGCCCTAGGGGACGGATGGGGGGGGAGGTGTAGGGAAGAGGCCAACATTTGAGAGGAAAAGCTTTTTTGACACACTGGGACGGGTAGATGGAGGGGGTTTGGGAGTGGAGGAAGAGGTAGTAGTTGTAGGAGGTGTTCGTATGCTGACTTTGGGTGAAGGTGCATGGGCTGGAGGCTGTTGTGAGGTGGATGGCTGTTGGGTGGGTGTGTGACTGCGTTTGTGTAGTTTTGGAGGAGGGCCACTGACACACTGGGAGAGGACACAGGGGATGTGTGAATGGTAGTGGGAGTGGTGAGTGCACGTGAGCGGTGTGTGGTGATTGGCGTGCTGCTGATGGAGGTAGTGGCTGAAGATGTAATGCATGCAGGTGTGAGTGGAGACGTGACAGGGAGGGAGGAGGGAGACGTGGAGGAGGGAGACACAGTGGAGGCAGTGGATGTTGGTATGTGTGCATGGGTATGATGCTTGTGTGAGTGCTTGTGGGATGTGTGGTGCTTATGTTTGCCGGAGCCACCCTTGTGTGTTGAGGTGTGTGCATGCTGGTCTGATGGTGTGCTTGGGATAGGCTGAGGTACTGGGGATTGGGTCTGGGTGGAGGAAGTTGGAGGGGGGAGGTTGGACACAGGGACAATGGCTGCCATCAGTGCTGAGGCCAGAGCCTGAAATGCTCACTGTTGGGCTGCCTGGCCAGAATGAATGCCCTCCAGGTATGCATTTGTCTGTTGCAACTGCCTCTCTACACCCTGGATGGCATTCAGAATGGTAGACTGCCCAACAGTGAGGGATCTTAGGAGGTCAATAGCCTCCCCACTGAGGGCAGCAGGGCTGACTGGGGGAGGGCCTGAGGTGCCTGGGGTGAAGAAGATGCCCACCCTCCTGGGTGAGCGGCCACGGGACACACGCTGAGGGGCTGCTGGGAGGGCGGTGCTGGTGGGGGGGTGGTGGCTGTACCTGTAGATGAGGTGAGCACAGAGGGGCCCGCCACCGCAAGGGAGCTCTTATCAGAGGAAGACCACAAAAAGGGGGGCGGGGGGAAAGAAAGAAGAAAGACATGTTCAGTGCGTACAATACCGCTACCGTTGGCTGACACTACAGACACAGCAGCCCTCTGCACTACACCATGCACTTAGAGTTCCCTAATTAATCACAGGGACATGGGGTACATGGCCTATGCCAGATTGCTGCACACATGAAGTCACGGGAGCCTGACTAGGTGTAGATGGCTCTTACCACTGGTGGGGATGGGGTGCCATTTAGCCTGCCTCACAAAGGGTCCTTGCCTACAAAGCTCGCCCTAGCCTAGGGGAACCAACTGCCCTGCTCCCCCACCCAGACACCGCCAATGCGCGCACAGTCAGATAGATGTGTGACAGTACTCACCCCCTTGTGGCTGCTGTGATGCCCTCAAGCGCCCATCCAACTCCGGGTGCGCCACCGCCAGGATCCGGAACATCAGGGGGGTCATGGTGCGACAGGCACCCCTCCCACGTTGGGAGGCCATCCCCAGCTGGGCCTCCTCCGTCTTCTTGCTCCAGCGGCGAATGTCCTCCCATCTTTTACGGCAGTGGGTGCTCCGTCTGTGGTGGACCCCCAGGGTCCGGACGTCCTTGGCGATGTCACGCCAAATATCCTTCTTCTGGTGGGCGCTGACCTAAAGGAATAGTACAGTGGAAAAGAAAAAACTTTAACCGTCCGGACCGTCACAGTCATTGTCCCACGTTCCCACTCTTGGCCTGACGCACATACACTCACGGTCCGCTCATGCAGGGCTCAGTCCCCCCCCCCTATCTTCCATCCACACGACTCCAAATAGGCATTGCCCATACAGCATGCTCACAGTGTACTCACCTGTTTGTCTGGAGGAACGTAGAGTAGCGTGTACGGGGGGGAGGACCCCATCCACTAGTTTCTCCAACTCCTCCGAAGTGAAGGCAGGAGCCCTTTCCCCAGACACATGAGCCATTGTCGCTTCCAGACACAGGTCACAGCAGCACTTGCAGTGTAGATCCTCTCCTGTCGAAGATCAGGTATCAAGTGAGTGAACAGACAGAAAATGGCGGTCACGTTTGCGGCGGTGCATACCGTCACCGCCGGCGTACATCGTCATTGGCTCCTGGAACCCATAGGGCCCAATGTTAACCAATGCAGGATTGCACCACGGTCTTCGATCACCTACCGCGACGGTGTACAACGCCAGCGCAGTTACCTCATATCCCCTTGTCCCACATTACAGGTCAGGCAGCCGCCATTTCAGGGGACCACATGGCATTAATTTTAAATGCGTCACACATATATAGGCCTTGCATATACACAGAGACAGGCACATAGCGTATTGACAAATGTGTGAAATAAAATTGTTTTTTTACTACCTCAGTGTTGGCTGACTCTGTGCTCGCTGTTCTCATCCATAGGGCACGCCCGCTGGGGCAGGTGAGGATATGGCGGCATCCTCCGGTGTACAGACCGCTGGTGGATCTGTCGACAATGGAAGAGAGACATGTAATAGCCACCTACAGACTTGATCGTGCCACAATCCAGGAACTCTGTGCCCAGTTGGAGCCAGACCTGATGTCAGCTATCCGCCATCCCTCAGGAATCCCCCCTCTAGTGCAGGTCCTGTCAGTTCTTCATTTCCTGGCAAGAGGTCCTTTCAAACTACAGTGGCCATAGCATCAGGGATGTCCCAGCCCATGTTCTCAAACGTGTTGTACAGAGTGATGTCTGCCCTGCTGAAACACATGCACAGCTACATCGTGTTCCCTCAGGTGGAGGATTTGCCTACAGTGAAAGGTGACTTCTATGCCCTGGGACATATCCCCAACATCATTGGTGCCAATGATGGGACACATGTGGCCTTGGCCCCCCCTGCAGGAGTGAACAGGTGTACAGAAACCAGAAGAGCTACCATTCAATGAATGTGCAGATGGTGTGTTTGGCCGACAGTACATCTCCCACGTGAACGCCAAGTTTCCTGGATCAGTGCATGACGCTTACATTCTGAGGAATAGCAGCATCCCTTATGTGATGGGGCAAGTCCAGGGGCACCGTGTGTGGCTAATAGGTGAGGACAAGGACCCTATACCCTGTGAATAGTTGTCTGGGTCGGGGTTGTCCCTAAGGGTTAGTGTGTGTCTAACAGATTTCCCTCGACATTTGCAGGTGACTCTGGTTACCCCAACCTGTCATGGCTACTGACCCCAGTGAGAAATCCCAGGACAAGGGCAGAGGAACACTACATTGAGGCACATGGGCGAACTAGGAGAGTGATCGAAAGGACCTTCGGCCTCCTGAAGGCCAGGTTCCGGTGCCTCCATATGACAGGTGGTTCTCTGTACTACTCACCAAAGAAGGTGTGCCAGATCATCGTGGCCTGCTGTATGCTGCACAACTTGGCTTTGCGACGACAGGTGCCTTTTTTGCAGGAGGATGGTCCAGAAGGAGGTCTTGTGGCAGCTGTGGAGCCTGTGGACAGTGAAGACGAGGAAGCAGAAGAAGAGGACATCGACAACAGAAACAACGTGATCCAGCAATACTTCCAGTGAGACACAGGTAAGATGTCACTGGCTCACACATCGCATCCAATTGTTAGAACTATCATATGTCTGTCACTTTCACCCAGTGTATGGACCCTGACTTGTCACTTTGCCTTTCCATTTCACAGATGTGGGTCCCACTGTGTGACCTCTGCTATATTACCTCATGGACTAGAGCTGTGTGACAAAGGTATGTTGACAATACAATGGACATTGCTATTTTCCTCAGTTATTGCAAATACACATTTGTGAAAGCACAGACTGACTACAGATTGTTTTGTGATTCAAGGGTGCTTATTTCAGTGCTAATTATTGGAGGGGGTTGTAAAATGGTCAGGGCTGATGGTGGAGGAATGTCCATGGCAGAGTCCAGTCTATTAGTCTCACAGGTGCATTGTCCAAATGGGCATAGGAAGTGGAGCTAGGGCAGATAAAGATGGACAGGGTGTCAAAGTGGGACAGAAGGATGACAATCAGGTTGGTCTCATTTCTTGGTGGGGGTCTTGGTGTTGTTCTCTGTCTTTGTCCTGGATCTCAGGGACCACTTGCAGGGTGGTTCTCCATCTACAGGGAGTGGGGTGCTGGTGTGGTGGTCGTGTGGCAGTGCCTCCTGTCCACTAGCGCCGGCAGAGGTGGTGGGCAGTTCATTGTCCAGGCTAGTGTCAGGGACCCCTTGTTGTGCCACAGTGTCCCTCCTGGCGTTCACAAGTTCCTTCAGCACCCCTACAATGGTGCCCAGGGTGGTGTTGATGGACTTGAGTTCCTCCCTGAACCCCAAATACTATTCCTCCTGCAGCCGCTGGGTCTCCTGAAACTTGGCCAGTACCGTTGCCATCGTCTCCTGGGAATGATGGTACGCTCCCATGATGTTGTAGAGGGCCTCGTGGAGAGTGGGTTCCCTGGGCCTGTCCTCCCCCTGTTGCACAGCAGACCTCCCAGTTCCCCTGTTTTCCTGGTCCTCTGTCCCCTGAACCGTGTGCCCACTGCCACTGCCCCCAGGTCCCTGCTGTTCTTGGGGTGGTGGGTTTGCCTGGGTTCCCTGTAGTGGTGGGCACACTGCTGCTTTATGTGTCCTGGGGACAGAGGTATGGTCCCACTAGGTGGGGGCTGTGCTGGTGTTTCCTGAGGGGGGAGGCTCTGTGGTGGCCTGTGCCAGTGTCAGGGGAACCGACTGTCCCGAGGTCCCAGATGGGCCGGGCTGGTCATCTAGATCCAGTTGGACAGAGCTGCTGTCATCACTGTGGGCCTCTTCTGTGGGGGGGTTGGACATGTCTGGAACCTCCTGTCCGGTGACGTTGGGTAGGGGTCCTGCAGGGGTGTAAAGGCATGATTATTGCATCTGTGTGTGCCATGGTGTGCAATGGGTGGGTGACCCTGTACCCCAGTGCTTACATCCTTGTGTAGGACCTTGTGTGATAATTGTTTTGGGGTCTGTGTGGGTATCTGTAGTGGACATGCTTTGGTGATGGGTGTCCATGCTTTGTTGTTGCATGCAGGGCTTGGCGTTGGGATGGGTGGTTTGTGGTAATGGGACATATGTGAGGAGTTGGAGTGATGGGGGTGAGGGCGAGGGTGGGGGTATGTGATAGCATGCAGGTAGGGTGGGGGATATGGTAGTTAAAGATTTGACTTACCAGAGTCCATTCCTCCTGCTACTCCTGCAAGGCCCTCAGGATGCAGTATAGCCAAGACCTGCTCCTCCCATGTTGTTAGTTGTGGGGGAGGAGGTGGGGGTCCGCCGCCAGTCCTCTGAACTGAACTGAAGGTGGTGTCTTGAGACCACGGAACGCACCTTCCCCCGTAGGTCGTTCCACCTCAAGTCCAGATGTCATCCCGTGTTCTTGGATGCTGTCCCACTGCGTTGACCCTGTCCACGATTCTGCGCCATAGCTCCATCTTCCTAACTATGGAGGTGTGCTGCACCTGTGATCCGAATAGCTGTGGCTCTATCCGGATAATTTCCTCCACCATGACCCTGAGCTCCTCCTCAGAAAACCTGGGGTGTCTTTGCAGTGCCATGGTGTTGTGTGGGTGATGTCTGAGGTGGTGTGTGTTGTGATGTGTGAGGGGATGTGTTTGTGTGTGTTGTGTGAGGTGCGTGGATGTTGTGTGAGTGATGGTGTTGAGTGCCTGTGGATGCTAGTTTTTTTATGGTGGTGTCTCTCTCTGGGCTTCTGTCGCAATTCTGGTCATAAGGGTTTGTGGGTGATGTGGGTGTGTGTTTTATATTGGATTGGGTGTGTGGGAGTGGTGTGTGTATGTGTATCAGGTGTGTGTATTTCAAACTGTCCAATGTGGTTGTGTTTTGTAAATGTGTGTGTAGTTTGAGCGCAGCGGTGTGTACCGCCAATGGAAGACCGCTGCGTTGATTCGTGGGTCGTGATAGTGTGGGCGTATTCCTGTTGGCGTGACGGTGGAGGTTTTGTTATCGCCAGTTTATCACTGACCTTTGGTGTGGCGGACTTGTGTAGGTGTCTGGAATTTGGCAGATTCCGAGCTGTGGGTCGCAATAGCTGTAGCGGAATTCCACAGCCGCGGCAGTGTGTTGGCGGTCTTCGGCACGGCGTTAAGCGGGATTTACCGCCAATGTTGTAATGAGGGCCTATGTAGTTTGTTGAGGGAAAGATCTGTGGAAGGACCCTCCCCTGGATCTTCAGGACACTCTCCTGAATCTATATGGTCAGAATCCCCCTCTACCTCCTCTTCTGGCTATACATGACCCTCAGGATACTCCTGGTCACTTTGTAAGAGGAGATTCAAGAAAAATTCCTTGTTAGGGTCCTTCCCAATCCCTGAGCTTCTTTCCAAGCAGAGACCCCTCAGACTTTTAAAATTCAGACTTTCATAAGTGAACAACCCTGGGGGTAGCCTCTACAACAGACATAGTGAAAGAAAAGGTTAGCGAGAAGAGTAAAAAGTTGGCAAACTATTTAACCTAACTTTTTAGAGAAAAAGAAAAACGTTTAAAAACTTTTAGAAAGTTTTAAAGAACGTTTTGAAAGTGAACAAATGACTGCTAGGTATAATTGTATATAGCTCTAGGTATTGGAGTAAACTTTTCTTGTGAAAAACACCAGTAACAAAGTGGTAAAGCAATTGCAAGTACTTATCCCACCACTGCCACCAATATAGGAGGCTGGCCTGGTTTGTAGTGGGTACCTAAGGTACTTTCACCTTATACCAGGTCCATTTAACCCTTATTAGTGAAATGTAGACAGTGTTCTAGCAGCTTAGGCTGTCTAAAGGTAGCTGTAGCAGAGCAGCTTAGGCTGAACAAGGAGACATGCAAAGCTCCTGCAATACCACTATAGTTACACAGTACTTATACACAATAAAAGACAATACTCAGTGTTACCAAAAATAAAGGTACTTTATTTTAGTGACACAAGGCCCAAAATATCCTGTAGGCAATACTCCTTCTGGAGGTGCTAGATCTGATAGCCAGCCTTAGGATGGTCACCCCTAACTTTTTGCCTGCCTCCCTCCACTTTTTGGACACTGTTTTTGCTGTTTTTTAGACTCTGCGAACTTTACCACTGCTAACCAGTGCTAACGTGCATATGCTCTCTCCCTTTAAACATGGTAACATTGGATCATACCCAATTGGACTATTTAATTTACTTATAAGTCCCTAGTAGAGTGAACTATATGGTCCCAGGGCCTGCAGATTAAATGCTACTAGTGGGCCCGCAGCACTGATTGTGCCACTCACGTAAGTAGCCCCTTAATCTTGTCTCAGGCCTGCCATTGCAAGGCCTGTGTGTGCAGTTTCACTGCCAATTCGACTTGGCATTTAAAAGTACTTGCCAAGCCTAAACTCCCCCTTTTCTACATATAAGACACCCCTAAGGTATGCCGTAGGTAACCCATAGGGCAGGGTGCTGTGTAGGCAAAAGGCAGGACATGTACCTGTGTAGTTTACATGTCCTGGTAGTGTAAAACTCCTAAATCTGTTCTTACACTGTTGTGAGACCTGCTCCCTTCATAGGCTAACTTTGGGGCTGCCCTCATACATTGTTTCAGTGGTAGCTGCTGATCTGAAAGGAGTAGGAAGGTCATATTTAGTATGGCCAGAATGGTGATATAAAATCCTGCTGACTGGTGAAGTTGGATTTAATATTACTATTTTAGAAATGCCACTTTTAGAAAGTGAGCATTTCTGTGCACTTAAATCTTTCTGTGCCTTACAATCCACGTCTGGCTGGGCTTGGTTGACAGCTCCTTGCGCATTCACTCAGACACACCCCAAACACAGGAAACTCAGCCTCACTTGCATACATCTGCATTCTGAATGGGTCTTCCTGGGCTGGGAGGGTGGAGGGCCTGCCCTCACACAAAGGACTGCCACACCCCCTACTGGGACCCTGGCAGACAGGATTGAACTGAAAGGGGACCTGGTGCACTTTTAAGCCACTCTTTGAATTCTCCCGACATCAAAGGCACATTTGGGTATATAAACAGGGCCTCTGCCCCTTCCAACTCAGATACTTCCTGGAGAAAAAAAAGTGGAACCAGAACCTGCATCCTGCCAAGAAGAACTGCCTGGCTGCCCAAAGGACTCACCTGACTGCTTTCTGTGAAGGACTGCTGCCTTGCTGCTCTCTGGCTGTGGTGAAGAAGTGCTCTCCAAGGGCTTGGATAGAGCTTGCCTCCTATTCCCAGAAGTCTCAGGACCAAAAATACTTCTCTCTTGCAACTGAACTTCTTGTGAGGCGACAATTCGACGCACAGCTTGCTAAAACTGATGCACAGCCTGCCCCGCAGTGAGAAATTCACTGCACGCCGAACCGGAACGACGCAGCGCAACTTCGCAAGGACCGGAACTTCGACGCACGGCCCACCGGATCGACGCACAGCTGACCTGGGGCGACGCAGTCTGACTTCCAGAGGGGAAATCGACACAGCGCTTGCCGTGTGGGAGAAAATTCCACGCAACTCCCACCAGATTGACGCAGCGCTTGTGACTTCGCTTCGCAAGCCCAGGGATCCATGCACAGACCCCGGAGCGTCTGAAAACCCCGCAACCCGAAGAGGATCCACGACCGAGCGCCAGAAATCAACGCACAGCCGTCCCTGCGTGAAAACTAAACGACACATCGCCGTTTGCGGCCCTAGAAATCGACTCACACCCCTTGTTTCCACGCTTCTCCTCCTCTGCGGCCCTTTGCAGAGATTTTTCACGCAAACCAGGTACTTTGAGCTTGAAAGATAATTTGTTTGTTTAAAAAGACTTAAGACACTTTGGCCCTCATTCGGACCTTGGCGGGCGGCGGAGGCCGCCCGCCAAAGTCCCGCCGTCAGGTTACCGTTCCGCGGTCGAAAGACCGCGGCGGTAATTCTGACTTTCCCGCTGGGCTGGCGGGCGGCCGCCTTCAGGCCGCCCGCCAGCCCAGCGGGAAAGAGGCTTCCACGATGAAGCCGGCTGGGAATCGAGCCGGCGGAGTGGAAGCTGTGCGACGGGTGCAGTTGCACCCGTCGCGTATTTCACTGTCTGCGCAGCAGACAGTGAAATACATTTAGGGGCCCTCTTACGGGGGCCCCTGCAGTGCCCATGCCAGTGGCATGGGCACTGCAGGGGCCCCCAGGGGCCCCGCGACCCCCCTACCGCCATCCGGTTCCCGGCGGGAGAACCGCCGGGAACTGGATGGCGGTAGGGGGGGTCGGAATCCCCTCGGCGGCGCAGCTAGCTGCGCCGCCTTGGAGGATTCCAATGGGCGGCGGTACACTGGCGGGAGCCCGCCAGTGTTGCCGGTCCGACCGCAGCTTTACCGCCGCGGTCGGAATGCCCATTGGAGCACCGCCGGCCTGTCGGCGGTGCTCCCGCGGTCCTCCAACCCGGCGGTCATGGACCGCCAGGGTTGGAATGACCACCTTTATATCACGTTTCAGTGATATATCTACATTTACTTATTGCATCTTTGATCATTTTGACCTGCAAATATCCAGATAAATATTATATATTTTTCTAAACACTGTGTGGTGTATTTTTGTGGTGCTATATGGTGTTATTGTATGATTTATTGTACAAATACTTTATACATTGCCTTCTAAGTTAAGCCTGACTGCTCAGTGACAAGCCACTAGAGAGTGGGCACAGGATAATTTGGATTGTGTGTGACTTACCCTGACATGAGTGAGGGTCCTTGATTGGACAGGGGGTAACCTGACTGCCAACCAAAGACCCCATTTCTAACATTGGTGATCAGCGGTGAGGATAGGTCTTGTATTTGTGCAGTGACATACAGTAGCTAAGTATTTCACTACCTACCCACAGTTGAAGGTCAACTTGATTTTTATCTCTTTTCTGCAATTTTGTTTTTCCTGTCAATTTTTGACTAAAATCCTCAATCAACATGTCTCTAGCTGGGTCTCAAGCAGGAGATGAAGCTTTTGATATGGCTATGCTGGAGACCTACACTGTTAAACAGCTGAGGGCATTCTGCAGGGATATGGGTGTACCTACCCAGAAAGCCTCCAGGAAGGAGCAATTCCAAAGGGTGCTGAGGGCCTGGGCAGAAGCCCCTGCTGAGGAGGATGTTGAGGAGGAGGGTCCAGAGGATGGCCCCTTAAAGGACTTTTGCCCTCATTAGATGAGATTAGTGCTGCAATTGTGCCCCCTGCAAAACCAGGGAGCATTTTCTCTGATCAAAGCCTGACCGCAGAGGAAAGGAGAGAGGAGAAAGAGTTTCAGTTGCAAAAGGCAAAATTAAAAATTGAGGCTCAACAGGAGGAAAGGAGAGCAGAGATAGAGGCCAAGCAAGCTGAGTCCGAAAGAGCAGCCAAACAGATTGAAGCTGAAGGAGCTGAATCTACAGCTGAGATAACCTTGGCTGAGAAAAAACTGTTGTTGGCTCATGAACTGAGTCTCAAGGAGCTGGAGATCAAGGTGAGTCCAGCAGGGATGGTGGCAGCATACGTGCAGGACCGGTTGGAGACAAACAGGTTCGTATACCCAAGAATGTGGTGCCAAGTTTTGTGGTGGGAGATGACATTGATAAGTGGCTGGCTGCCTATGAAGTTGCACTAAGGGCCCATGGGACACCTGAGGAGCACTGGGAGGCAGCCATGTGGTTTTATGTACCATCCTTAGGGAGGGACACACTTCTCACAATTGCTCCACAGAATAGAAATGACTACTCACACATGAAAACCGCTTTTACTGGCCAAGTTTGGGGTGAACCCTGAGAGATACCGTCAGAGGTTCAGGGACAGCACCAAACTTTCAACAGAAACTTGGGTGGATTGTTATGATTTCTCCAACAAGGCACTGGATGGATGGGTGCGGGGCAGCAAAGTAGATGATTATAAAGGGTTATATGACTTCATTCTGAGAGAGCATATGCTCAATATTTCTTTTACAGAGTTGCACCAGCACTTGGTAGATAGTAAGCTGACTGACCCCAGGAAGCTTGCAGAGGAAGCGGACCTCTGGGTTAGCACCAGAGTGTCCAAGAAGGCATCTGGGGGGACTCCCACAAAGGTGGTCAGGGTTCCCAACAGAAGAAAGAGGGGGGAGAAAAACTTAAAGATAAGGAGTTCTCAAAAGGCCCCCAAAAGAATTCCCAAGGGGGGTGGATACCATTCCTCTTCTGGATTTGGGAAGAAGCCAGGGTATTTTGATAAAACATTAGGAAAATTCATCCCCAAATGCTTAGAGTGCTACCAGCATGGACATTCTAAGGGCGACTCCCAGTGCCCCAAGAGGGCACAGTCCACCACTGGACAGACACCTGGGTTGGCTAGTGTAGCACTCCGGGGGGGGACAGTCCCAGTTAGCTTTGGGGAGCAGACAGAGGTTTCCCTAGTGTCCCTGGGAGAAAGAGAGATGGTGCCTAAAGCCTACAGACCAGAAGATACTTCAAAGTATAGGCAGTGGGTCACCATTGATGGGCAAAGGGTGGAGGCTCTGCGTGACACAGGAGCCAGTATGACTACTGTCAAGAGTCAGCTGGTGTCATCAGAGCAGATAGTCCCTAAAACATTCCACCAGGTCATAGTCGTTGACAATCATGAGAGTCACCTACTGGTGGCTCTGATTCCCTTTGAGTTGTGGGGGGGGGTCTCTGGTACTCTGAAAGTAGCTGTGAGTCCTCCCATGTCTGTAGATTGTCTGTTAGGCAATGATCTTGAGCATACTTCCTGGAAAGAGGTAGAGCTCAGATCTCACCTGGAGATGTTAGGTTTGCCTGAGTGAGTCTGCATGACCACAAGGTCTGGGGCTGCCCGGGAAGGGAGACAAGGGCGTCTGGAGCCTGGAACAATGGTCCAGACAGCTGCAAAAAGGAAGGGCAAGAGGCGCAGGAAACCCGCCTCAGATGTTCCCACGGTGGTGGACAGGGCCCCTGAGGAGGAGGAGGCCCCTGAGCCAACTGGGGAGGACATAGCTGACCTGGGTAACCTGCCTGATCTTGATGGCTGGCAAGTAGAGGGTGGGGCAACCAGGGCAGAATTCTGCAAGGCGCAGACGGAATGCCCCACCCTTGAGGGTCTGAGGCAACAGGCCGCAGCCCAAGCAGCAGGTGACACCTCTGGCAATCACCATATTTACTGGGAGAATGATCTCCTTTACAGTGAGCCTAAGGTTCCAGGTCCTGAGGCAGCACATGTGCTGGTGGTCCCTCAGAGTTACCGAGCCTTCCTACTGGGTCTGGCTCACGACATTCCCCTGGCAGGACATCTGGGCCAAGTCAAGACCTTTGAAAGGTTTGTCACCCACTTCCATTGGCCCAGAATGAGGTTAGCCTCAGATAATTTTGGCAGAGCTTGCCCCACTTGCCAGGCTAGTGGAAAGACAGGGCAAAAGCTTAAAACTCTCCTGCTCCCACTCCCCGTCGTTGGCACCCCTTTTGAAAGGGTGGGCATCGACATTGTTGGTCCCCTAGACCCCTAAACTGCCTTGGGCAACAGGTTTATCCTAGTTTTGGTGGACCATGGCACCCGCTATCCAGAGGCAATCTCTCTGAGAACAGTGACTGCACCGGTGGTGACCAGAGGCCTGCTGGAAATATTTACCCGTGTGGGATTCCCTAACGAAGTTGTGTCTGACAGGGGCACAAACTTCATGTCTGCGTACATTAAGTACATGTGGGATGAGTGTGGGGTGACGTACCGGTTTACCACTCCTTATCATCCTCAATCCAATGGGCTTGTTGAGAGATTCAACAAGACGCTAAAGGGCATGATTAATGGCCTGACTGAAGCCATGAGACGTAAGTAGGATGTCCTATGCCCATGCCTGTTGATTGCCTACAGGGAGGTGCCCCAGAAAGGGGTGGGGTTCAGCCACTTTGAGCTTCTCTGTGGTCACCCTGTCAGGGGACCACTGAGCATAGTTAAATAGGGCTGGGAGAAAGCTCGCAAGACACCCCCCCCCCCCGGGATGTGGTCAGCTACATGCTGGCCCTCAACAACCAAACCCAACATTTCTGGAAGCAGACCAAGAGTAACCTCAAGACCAATCAAGAGGTGATGAAGGAGTGGTATGACCGGAAGACCACTCTGGTTGAGTTCTTACTTGGAGACAAGGTTTGGGTGATGGAGCCAGTAGAGCCCAGGGCTCTCCAGGACCGCTGGACTGGCCCATTTGAGATCAAGGAGCGTAAAGGAGAGGCCACTTACCTAGTGGACCTCAAGAGCCCTAGGCACCCCCTAAGGGTCCTCCATCACAACAGGCTCAAACCTCACTTTGAGAGGTCTGAGATCAGTATGCTTCTGGTCACAGATGAGGGCATGGAGGAGGAGAGTGAAACTCTCCCCGACCACCTCTCTGCCAAAGAAGGTGATGGGTCAGTGGAGGGTATCATTCTCTCTGACTCCCTGACTCTAAATCAGAGAGGAGACTGCTATGAGCTATTAGAGCAGTTCTCTTCCCTGTTCTCCCTTACTCCTGGACTGACCCACTTATGTGCTCATGACATGGACACAGGTGGCAGTCCCCCTGTGAAGAACATAATTTACAGGTTATTAGATCAGGTGAAGGCCAGCATCAAGGAGGAGGTGTTCAAGATGTTGACTTTAGGGGTTATTGAGAAATCCAGTAGTCCCTGGGCCAGCCCTGTGGTGCTGGTTCCTAAGGCTGCTGCCCCTGGTGCGAAGCCAGAACTCAGGTTCTGCGTGGACTACTGGGGTCTCAACTCAGTCACACGGACTGATGCTCACCCCAACCCCCGAGCTGATGAGCTCGTTGACAGGCTAGGCGCTGCCAAGTTCCTGAGCACGTTTGATCTTACATCAGGGTACTGGCAGATCGCCCTGACTGAGGGGGCTAAAGAGAGGTCGGCATTTTCCACACCTGATGGCCATTACCAGTTCCGGGTGATGCCCTTTGGGTTGAAAAATGCCCCTGCTACCTTCCAACGGTTGGTTAACGGGGCCCTAGCTGCAAGGATGCCTACTGCGCAGCCTACCTAGACGACATAGCTGTCTACAGTTCCAGCGGGGAGGAACACCTGCTCCACCTCAAGGAGGTGCTTCAGGCTCTGCAACAGGTGGCCTGACCATCAAGGCTAGTAAGTGCCAGATTGGGCAGGGTTCCATGGTGTACTTGGGATACCTAGTAGGTGGTGGCACGGTGCAACCGCTCCAGGCCAAGATTGAAACTATCAAGGCCTGGCAACCACCTAGAACACAGACCAAAGTGAGAGCCTTTTTAGGCACAAGTACTACCGTAGATTTGTCAAGGGCTATGGTACCATTGTGTCACCTTGACAGAACTCACTTCCAAAAAGCAACCTAGGTTGGTGAATTGGACAGAGGCTTGTCAGAAAGCCTTTGATTCTCTGAAGGAAGCTATGTGCACGGCCTGTGCTCAAGACCCCTGACTACTCCCAGGAATTTATTGCGCAGACAGACGTTTCAGAGCATGGCATTGGGGCTGTTCTAGCACAGCTAATTGAGGATGGCTCAGACCAACCAGTAGCCTTTATTAGCAGAAGGCTATTACCACAGGAAGAGAGGTGGAGTGCTATTGAGAGAGAAGCATTTGCTGTGGTTTGGGCACTGAAGAAGCTTAGACCATACCTGTTTGGGACTCACTTCTGGGTTCAGACAGACCACAGGCCCCTCAGATGGCTAATGCAGAGGCGGGGTGAGAATCCTAAACTCTTGAGGTGGTCCATTTCCCTACAGGGGATGGACTTTATGGTGGAGCATCGCCCGGGGATTGACCACGCCAAAGCTGATGGTCTCTCCAGATACTTCCGCATTAGCGATGAGAGCTGCCAGGAGGTTGGGTAGCTCTCCCCACTTTCAGCTGGCGGGGACACATGTTAGACCTGACAGCCTTAGGGTGGTCACCCCTAACTTTTTGCCTGCCTCCATCCACTTTTTGGACACTGTTTTTGCTAGTTTTTAGACTCTGCACACCTTACCACTGCTAACCAGTGCTAAAGTGCATATGCTCTCTCCCTTTAAACATGGTAACATTGGATCATACCCAATTGGACTATTTATTTTACTTATAAGTCCCTAGTAGAGTGCACTATATGTACCCTGGGCCTGTAAATTAAATGCTACTAGTGGGCCTGCAGCACTGATTGTGCCACCCACTTAAGTAGCCCCTTAACTTTGTCTCAGGCCTGCCATTGCAAAGCCTATGTGTGCAGTTTTCGTCTGCCAATTCGACTTGGCATTTAAAAGCACTTGCCAAGCCTAAACTCCCCTTTTTCTACATATAAGACACCCCTAAGGTATGCCCTTGGTAATCCATAGGGCAGGGTGCTTTGTAGGCAAAAGGCAGGACATGTACCTATGTAGTTTACACGTCCTGGTAGTGTAAAACTCCTAAATTCGTTTTTACACTGCTGTGAGACCTGCTCCCTTCATAGGCTAACATTGGGGCTGCCCTCAGACATTGTTTGAGTGGGAGCTGCTGATCTGAAAGGAGTAGGAAGGTCATATTTAGTATGGCCAGAATGGTGATATAAAATCCTGCTGACTGGTGAAGTTGGATTTAATATTACTATTTTAGAAATGCCACTTTTAGAAAGTGAGCATTTCACTTTCTGTGCCTTACAATCCACATCTGACTGGGTTTAGTTGACAGCTCCTTGTGCATTCACTCAGACACAACCCAAACACAGGGTACTTAGCCTCACTTGCATACATCTTCATTTTGAATGGGTCTTCGTGGGTTCCTGGGTTGGGAGGGTGGAGGGCCTGCTCTCACACAAAGGACTGCCACACCCCCTACTGGGGCCCTGGCAGACAGGACTGAACTGAAAGGGGACCTGGTGCACTTCTAAGTCACTCTTTGAAGTCTCCCCCACTTCAAAGGCACATTTGGGTATATAAACAGGGCCTCTGCCCCTTCCAACTCAGACACTTCCTGGAGAAGAAAAGTGGAACCAGAACCTGCATCCTGCCAAGAAGAACTGCCTGGCTGCCCGAAGGACTCACCTGACTGGTTTCTGTGAAAGACTACTGCCTTGCTGTTGGCCTGCTGCTTTGCTGCTCTCTGGCTGTGGTGAAGAAGTGCTCCCCAGGGGCATGGATAGAGCTTGCCTCCTGTTCCCTGTGGTCTCAGGACCAAAAAGACTTCTCTCTTGCAACTGGACTCCTTGTGTGGCGAAAATTAGCCGCACAGCTTGCTAAAACCGACACACAGCCTGTCCCGCAGTAAGAAATTTACCACACGCCGAACCGGAACGACGCAAGAAGAAGATCGATGCGGCGCCTACGTTGCGACTGGAACTTCTAGGCACGGCCCACCGGATCGACGCATAGCCGACCTGGGACGACGCAGTCCGACTTCCAGAGGGGAAATCGCCGCAGCGCCTGCCGAGCGGGAGAAAATTCCATGCAACGCCCACTGGATCGACGCAGCGCTTGTGACTTCGCTCCGCAAGCCCAGAATTCCACGCACCACAGACCCCAGGGTGTCTGAAAACCCTGCAACCCGAAGAGGATCCACGACCGAGCGCCAGAAATAAACGCACAGCCGTCTCTGCGTAGAAACTAAACAACACATCGCCATGTGCGGCCAGAGAAACCGACGCACACCCCTTGTTTCCATGCTTCTCCTCTCCTGCGGCCCATTGCAGAGATTTTTCACGCAAAGCAGGTACTTTGTGCTTGAAAGAGACTTTGTTTGCTTTAAAAAGACTTAAGACACTTTGGGGGTGATTCTAAGTCTGGCGGGCGGCAGAGGCCGCCCGCCAGACTTCCCCCCTCCAGAATACCGCACCGCGGTCGGAAGACCGCTGCGGCTATTCTGTGTTTTACACTGGGCTGGCGGGCGACCGCCAAAAGGCCGCCCGCCAGCCCAGTGTAAAACTACCTTCCCACGAGGACGCCGGCTCAGAATTGAGCCGGCGGAGTGGGAAGGTGCGACGGGTGCAGTTGCACCCGTCGCGAATTTCAGTGTCTGCAAAGCAGACACTGAAATTCTTTTTGGGGCCCTCTTACGGGGGCCCCGCGACACCCCATACCGCCATCCTGTTCCTGGTGGGAGAACCGCCAGGAACAGGATGGCGTTATGGGGTATCAGAATCCAAGCTGCGCCGCCATGGAGGATTCATTTGGGCAGCGGAAAACCGGCGGGAGACCGCCGGTTTTCCACTTCTGACCGCGGCCGAACTGCCGCGGTCAGAATGCCCAGCGGGGCACCGCCAGCCTGTTGGCGGTGCCCCCGTCATTTTAGCCCTGGCGGTCTTGGACCGCCAGGGTTAGAATGACCCCCTTTATGTCACTTTTCAGTGATATCTCTACATTTACTTATTGCATCTTTGATTGTTTTGACCTGCAAATATCGAGATAAATATTTAATATTTTTCTAAACACTGTGTGGTGTATTTTTGTGGTGCTATATGATGTTATTGTATGATTTATTGCCCAAATACTTTACACATTGCCTTCTAAGTTAAGCCTGACTGCTCAGTGCCAAGCTACCAGAGGGTGGGCACAGGAACATTTTGATTGTGTGTGACTTACCCTGACTAGAGTGAGGGTCCTTGCTTGGACAGGGGGTATTCTGACTGCCAACCAAAGACCCCATTTCTAACAGTAAGTATTATACACAATATATACACTAATACCCAAAATCAGGTAAGTAAACAGTCACAGGAGAGTGCAAACAGTAGAAAATACAATAGATTGCAATGGGCCTAGAGGTAACACAAACCATATACTAAAATAGTGGAATGCGAATGTTGAATTCCCCCCTAGGCAAGAGTAGTGTGTAGAGGGGCACTAGAAGTGTAAGAAAACACCAAAGATAAGTAAAGTGCCCCAGCCCAGAGCCCAGGAAAGCAGGAGTAAAGTACAGCAAGTTTCCTCAGGACACACTACAAGTGGTGATAAAGGATTTTGCAAGACCCAAGCAAGACTGCAAGCAACAAACAATGGTTTCCCGGACCTGAAAACCTGTGGAGAGAGGAGAGCAAGTCCAGAAGTTGATGAGTCCAGGAAGGACAGGAGCCCCTGCCAACCTAGAAGAAGGTGCAAAAGTGGATTCTCCGGTCAGAAGAAAAGTACAGAAGAGCACCAAAGAAGATGGCTGCGGGTTCCTGCATGGTGCAGGAGATGTCCCACGTCCGGTTGTTGGACGCAGGCTGTTTGCGTCACTGGATTCCGCCAACAAGCCTTGGTTCAAGCAAGTATGCAGTTTGCGTAAAGAAGAAGCTTCTTGGACCCAGGAGGGACTGAAGCAGAGGATTCCTGGAGGAATCTTGCAAACCGAATCTGAGGAAACACCCAGAGGAGAGACCCTAAATAGCCCTGAGAGGGGGATTGGCTACTTACCCAGGTATGCACCTATCAGAAGGGGTCTCTGACGTCACCTGCAGGCACTGGCCACTCAGAGGTCACCAGAGGGTCCACACACCTTGGAATCCAAGATGGCTAACGCCAGAGACACTCTGGAGGAGCTCCTGGCACCATCTCTGGGGTGGTGATGGACAGGGGAGTGGTCACTCCCATTTCTTTTGTCCAGTTTTGCACCAGAGCAGGGACTGGGGGTACCTGAACCGGTGTAGACTGGATTATGCAAGGAGGGCAAAGTTTGTGCTCTTCAAAGCATTTACAGAGGCTCTGGGAGGCAACCCCTCCCATGCCTGTAACACCTATTTCCAATGAGAGAGGGAGTAACACCCCTCTCCTAAAGGAAATGCATTGTTCTGCCTTCCTGGGATTGAGGTGCTCAATCTCCAGAAGGGCAGAAACCTGCCTTTGAGGTGGCAGCAGCTGGGGCTACAGTGGAAACTTCAGAGATCTAGTTTGGCAGTACTGAGGGTCCCTGGTGGAGCCCCCAGGGTGCATGAGATTGGCCCCCCAGTACCAGATCTGGACTGGGGGGTCGATTCCATGATCTTAGACACCTCACATGGCCATATTCAGAGTTACCATTGTGAAGCTACATATATGAATTGACATATATGTAGTGCACGCTTATAATGGTATCCCCGCACTCATGAAGTATGGGGAATTGGCCCTGGGTGATGTGGAGGTACCTTTGCTAGTGCACGGGTGCACTTACACACAGTAACTTTGCACCTACCCTTCGGTAGATGAAGGTGAGACATATAGGTGACTTATAAGTTACTTAGTGCAGTGAAAAATGGCTGTGAAATAGCATGTGCACTATTTCACTCAAGCTGCAGTGGCAGTCCTGTGTAAGAATTGTCTGAGCTCCTTATGAATGGCAAAAGAAATGCTGCAGCCCATAAGGGTCTCCTGGAACCCCCAATGCCCTGAGTACCTAGGTACCATATACTAAGGACTTATAAAGGGGGATCTGGTGTGCCAATCAGAATTGGAATATGGAGGCCCTAAAGTGTAGTGACAAATTTGGTAAGTAGAGAGAGCATAAGCAATGGAGTTCTGGTTAGAAGAACTTCAGTGACACAATCAAGCATACTGATAACTTACAAAGGCCACAAACTATGAGCACTAGGACAGTAAAAACACGCTGACAATCACTCACAAACAGGCCAAAAATGGGGGTAACCATGCTAGAAAGAGACTACTTTCTCACACTGCTCATGACTTGCTCATGTTTGGGCTAGTACACCAATGCACTTGACTGATTTCAGTGCCTGTAAGAAAGTCCGCAGGCCTTAAGCAGGAGGCCAGGGATCATGTCCTGTCCCAGCAGGGCTGGTATAGCGCTCCTGCCACCTCTGACCTCTTGAAGTGCTGTGGTGAAAAGGAGAGGGAGGCTGAAGCATGAGAAGAAGAGTGAAGACAATTTTATGGTGGATGGTTGTGTAGTTAAAGCTGATCTTGATGCACTTAAAGCCCTGAGCTGGAGCCCCAGAGGAAAGGGAAATGGGAACAGAATAGAGGCAGATGGGAGAAGGGAGCACGATAGGGAGGAGAGGGTAACTGGATGGAGGTAGAGGGGGGAAGGGAGCACAAGATGGAGGAGAGGTGCCAGAGAGGGTAACTGAATGGAGGTAGAGAGAACAGAACATGAGAGGGAGGAGAGGTGCAGAAGAGGGTAACCAAATGGAGGTAGAGGTGGGAAGGGAACACGAGAGGGAGGAGAGGTGCAGGAGAGGGTAACCAAATGGAGGTAGAGGGAGAGACAAGAAAAGATCATGCTGCTTTGACATCTAAGCCCCCACAAGTCATCTTCTATGATGAACAGCAAAACACCCCCTCGAGCTCCAGGGTGTCGCATTCCTAGGCCTCACTCGTGTTCTTGAATGAATGAATTAATGTCTTCACTCTCTTAAGTGAACTATCTCAAGCTGCCACTCCTAACTGTAGATGTTCAGACGAGCGGAAGGTGGGCACCCTTACTAGTGAGTTCCTTAAATGTGTCTGCGAATTTAAGATGCTTCAGCCCTCGCCTTGTGTGTGATGGAGGAAAGATGCAGAGTTTTGGAGTTCTGGAGCAGAACGCCCTCCTCTGGCAGAAAATCCAAGGGAACCAATCTCTCAGTAAGCTGTGATGGTGTGTTTAAAACCAGGGGTGGGCGGTCGAAGCCACAAACTCTTGCTTCCACCAAGTCCAGTGAGGATCGCCAAGGCGTTCCAACACATGGTCCTTTTCCCAGTCACGGGGGGGCATGTTTGCCTTCTAATAACTGGACTCGCCATTCCTTCCATAAACCAAGACAGGTGAGTCCCAGGCACCTCAGTCAGGACCTTCTGTTGTTAACCAACTGAGGTCACATGGACAAAGAATACCCCTTCCGGGGAGTTTTGACCCCAGCTCCTGCTTCCATAGTGCCAGTGCCTCTGAAGGACAGACCAGGGTCAATGGAGACATTGGGTATCTTGTCATTAGTCGCGAGAATAGCATGAGGCCATCTGGTCGCCCTCCCTTTAGCCAGTTTTCAATCTGATGTTGGAATTGAGTTTCAGTGAAGTGGATGACATCTCTATTGGTCAAGGCAAAGGCTTGACTATAAGTGCAGCATGTTAGTGGGAGAAAACAGTTCTAGATGCAGGTGTAAGCTGTCCCATTGCTATTAGAGGAGTGAGATTTCATTTGTGGATTTATATCGTGCTCCCTCGCGTGAGACATTGGCAGCGAAAATGTACAATTCACAACTGAAAAGAGTGAATGAAATTAGATAACATTATTAAACAGATAGATGCGTCTGGGAAAAGTGCATGTTGGAAATGCATGGCCTGTTAACAAAGTGTACATTGTGGTATGTTTTGAAGTATTCCAAAATGCTATTCTCAAACCTACGTGCGAGTTTACGCCTCAGTCTCTTCTGTCTTTTTCTCTGCTGAGTTCTCCACCCCACACGCTGAGTCTCAGCACAAGCAGGTATACGCTTTTGTAGTAAATGTGGGCAGGACAGACAGAAGTGGGTGGAAAATGAGGAATGCTTACTACTAAAGGGAACTAGGAAGGAGTAAGAAAGGGTTAAATGAGGCTCAGGGAGGGATTTCGGAAGAGACGCCTCCCTGTCCAGAAAAGAATAACTCCATTCCTACTTACAAACTGCACTTCTAAAGTTAATACAGCCAAAAAGGGACCCAAAATAGCAGCAAATGTACTGCAGCCTGGAGCTGGAGTAAGTCCAGTACTACACACTGCCATGCACTAGTACCCGCCACCCCCCTAGAAATCAGTTGTTAGGGACTTAATACTGTTAAATTAAATAATAATGTAATAATGTTAAATTAAATACATTGGAAATAATGTTAAATTAAATTATTAAAAATATAACTAATTGTAATTTAATGTCATTGGGGTGGAGATCTCTGCATGGTAAAATATGGTGAAAAGTTAAAAAAAAAAGTTTAACGTGCAAGACATTTGTTAACATATTTTTATGTTAAATATTAATGTAAATTATTTTAATATATCTTTTGAATGTAGAACTAAAGAAAAAATGATGTAGCACTTTTAACCACAGTAATTAGAAATTACATTATGTAAGCTATTACATTAAAATAATTTTTGCAGGGTTAAATTGAAAAGAAAACAAATTCTCACTTAAAGTAAGAAAACATTTTTTATTAAGCATTAATAAATATTAAGGGATCTATACAGTTATTTTTCCAAATGCAGAAGTTACTAAAAGATGTTATAATAAATGTAAAAATATGTACTATTTTTATATTCTTAACATGAAATGATATGCATTTATATTTTTAAATATTTAAATGAAGTTCTTACATTAGCTTTGTTCCCTGTGGATTTTACATTTAAGTCGCTACCATCATTATCTTCTGTGGGGAGGTGTGCACTTCCAGGGTGCTATGAATGGTGCCAGGCTTGCTACTGTTTTTAAGTTAGCCTTGTAAGTTAGGCTCCACGCCCTTCTTGGAGGGTAGAGATGTGTAAGTCTACACTTCTGACTAACTCCACACTCAGATTTTGTGACTAGTCTAAAGTAAGAAAGCTACTCAGGTGTAGGAGTCATTTATACATGTAAATTACTACAAGTGTATCTTAACCTCATGACTAGCTCCGGTGGTGTCTTCTTCAATATTCCATGTGCCGTACTGGGGGTCTCTGCAGTGACCAGTAGGTGGCGCTAAAGCGCTGCACAAAACACCTACATAAACTCATTGATTTAAAAGAGTGTATGAGATGTCAGGATGTGTGTGCGGTAACAGAAGGGGCTTCGTTAAAGGATGAATATCAAGGGGGCAATGAGGGTGCTTTGGGGGGGACAACTCATTTCTCTTGCTTTTTTTCTTTTTTCTTAAACGTATCAGTGTGCTACAGAGGAACACAGCCAGTCTTGGAGCCCACCTTTGTCTGCGGGCAGCAATGTGCCCCCTTTGCCTCTGCTAGCTTGTCTTGATTCCGGATTCTCTGGTCTGTCCCCCCCTTGTGGGTACCCCCGCGGAGGCTCTTGCGCGTGTCCGAGACACCCACCGGTGGAATCTGTGTTTCTGGTCCTCTGGGTTTGTGGCAGACATTCAGGGGGTGACCCTACATGCCACTGGGTGCAGTGGGATGCTGAGGAGGCCACATGGATGTGCTGGTGTGTGTTTGTGGGGGCTGTGTGTGATCTGGGTCTGAGGGTCAGCAGGGACACGATGTTCCAGGGTGTGAACGCCCAGGGGTCAGGAAGGTCCAGGAGGCAGGTGTCCCTGGTAGGTGAGGTTCCCCCTGGGGCTGCAGCCTCAGGGCTGGGCCAGCAGAGGCAGGTTACTGGGGCTTCACTGGCTCCTGCTGGGCACTGTGCACCGGTGTGGGGGGGCTACTGTGTGATAGGCTCAGGCCCAGGAGGGGGTGATAGGGTGGGACTTGGCAGGGGTCCATCGTCCCCCTTTTTGGGGGGGAAGCAGGTAGTTGATCTTTTCTCAGGGCTTCTGAGAAGTATCCAAGAGTGGAAGTGTTAATGACGTCACTCGAGGGAGAGAAGTTGGTGATGATGGGAGAGGAGTGATGGATCACGTGATGTCTTCCGAGTGCCACGTGCCACTGGTAATGGACCAGGCTAATGGGGAAGAGGGAAGATCTCGGGTGTGCCAGGGCGCTGGAGGGCAGTTATGGATGAGGAGGAGTCAGTCTCTGTCCGGAGCACCTCATTCAGGCCTGGGTGAGCGGGAGAGGCCTCGAGGAGCCCCTGGTCTATCGGGGGGATAATATGATTTCCTTTAGGTAGGGATATCCACCATTTGCATAATCTGCTTTTGCGCAATTCATGACATTTCAGGAAAATTATGCAAAATTACACATAATAATGCACAATGCAAACCTGTCACTCAGCGCTACATGTTAGCACGGAGTGCATCGTTGTTTCATACAAGCGCATTTTTCACTCAAAACAGCGCAGGGAACACAACTGCCGCAAACAACTGCTGCTCACATTCTGGTTGTTCGTTTTGTTCCCACCATAACACACTATAATTTTGGTGCATTCATTCTGCATAATTTATGGAATTTCACATAACAAGCGTGGTGCAAAATTCCCACAATTACGTCCTATTTCTGTCGGCTCCTGTCCGTGTGAAAGATGACCTTAAAAGCCCTTCTCATCGGAGGCCTGAATGAGGCGGTTCTGATGTCTCCTGCAGGGGGCAGTGCCCGCAGCCGGGCCCAGACTCCTCCTGCTGTCTAACACCCTGGCCCGGATGCTTTGTGTGCTCTGTTGTAGTAACCAAGGCATGGGGGGTGTTGGGTGGTGGACCTGTATTGCAAACGAGACTCTGTTTTCCTCATCAGCTTTCTGTCCTGTGTCCACAGGGGGATTCGGGTGACCCAGTGATCTGCAAGAACGGCGTGCTACAAGGCCTCATCTCGTTCAGCTTCAGAGGGTGCAATGACAAATCCAAGCCCCCTGTGGCAACAGCAGTTACCAAGTTCCTTCCCTGGATCAGGAACACAATGGCTTCACCTAAGGCGGACTACAGCAGCTCCAGTGAGAACACTGACTACTAGAGCAAAATCTGCAAATGCAGTCTGCAGAAGCAACACCTAGAACAGCAGTCTGCAGAAGCAACACCTAGAACAGCAGTCTGCAGAAGCA
Organism: Pleurodeles waltl; assembly: GCF_031143425.1. Classification (NCBI taxonomy): domain Eukaryota; kingdom Metazoa; phylum Chordata; class Amphibia; order Caudata; family Salamandridae; genus Pleurodeles; species Pleurodeles waltl. Next base: position 27,363,646 of record NC_090451.1, read on the forward strand.
ACACCTAGAACAAACATCTACGCAAGCAGCACCTAAAATAGCATCCTACACAAGCAAAACCTAGAACAGCAGCCTGCAGAAGCAACACCTAGAACAGCAGTCTGCAGAAGCAACACCTAGAACAAACATCTACGCAAGCAGCACCTAAAATAGCATCCTACACAAGCAAAACCTAGAACAGCAGTCTGCAGAAGCAACACCTAGAACAGACATCTGCACAAGCATCACCTAAAATAGTAGCCTACACAAGCAGCACCTAGAACAGCAGCCTGCAGAAGCAACACCTAAAACAGGCATCTTCACCAGCAACACCTAAAACAGACGTCTGCAGAAGCAACACCTAGAACAGATGTCTGCACAGGCAACATCTAGAACAGACGTCTGCACAAGCAACACCTAGAACAGACGTCTGCACAAGCAACACCTCAAACAGCAGTCTGCAGAAGCAACACCTAGAACAGACTTCTGCACAAGCAACACCTAGAACAGACATCTGCACAAGCAACACCTAGAACAGCAGCCCGCAGAAGCAACACCTAGAACTGGCATCTTCACCGGCAACACCTAGAACAGACATCTGCACCAGCAACACCTAGAACAGACGTCTGCAGAAGCAACACCTAGAACAGACGTCAGCACAAGCAACACCTAGAACAGACGTCTGCACAAGCAACACCTAGAACAGACGTCTGCACAAGCAACACCTAGAACAGACGTCTGCACAAGCAACACCTCGCACAGGGGTCTGCACAAGCAACACCTCGCACAGGGGTCTGCAGAAGCAACACCTAGAACAGATGTCTGCAGAAGCAACACCTAGAACAGATGTCTGCAGAAGCAACACCTAGAACAGACGTCTGCAAAGGCAACACCTAGAACAGACATCTGCAAAGGCAACACCTAGAACAGACATCTGCAAAGGCAACACCTAGAACAGACGTCTGCAGAAGCAACATCTAGAACATCTGCCTGCAGAAGCAACACCTAGAACAGACGTCTGCAGAAGCAACACCTAAACAGACGTCTGCACAAGCAACACCTAGAACAGACGTCTGCACAAGCAACACCTAGAACAGACGTCTGCACAAGCAACACCTAGAACAGACGTCTGCACAAGCAACACCTCGCACAGGGGTCTGCAGAAGCAACACCTCGCAAAGCGGTCTGCAGAAGCAACACCTAGAACAGATGTCTGCAGAAGCAACACCTAGAACAGATGTCTGCAGAAGCAACACCTAGAACAGATGTCTGCAGAAGCAACACCTAGAACAGATGTCTGCAGAAGCAACACCTAGAACAGACATCTGCAAAGGCAACACCTAGAACAGACGTCTGCAGAAGCAACATCTAGAACATCTGCCTGCAGAAGCAACACCTAGAACAGACGTCTGCAGAAGCAACACCTAAACTAACAGCCTACACAAGCAACACCTAGAACAGCAGCCTGCAGAAGCAACACCTAGAACAAACATCTTCACCAGCAACACCTAAAACAGATGTCTGCAGAAGTAACACCTAGAACAGCAGCCTGCAGAAGCAACACCTACAACTGACGCATGCAGAAGCAACACCTACAACTGACGCCAGCAGAAGCAACACCTATAACTGACGCCAGCAGAAGCAACACCTATAACTGACGCATGCAGAAGCAACACCTACAACTGACGCCAGCAGAAGCAACACCTACAACTCACGCCTGCAGAAGCAACACCTACAACTCACGCCAGCAAAAGCAACACCTACAACAGACGCCTGCAGAAGCAACACCTACAACTCACGCCAGCAGAAGCAACACCTACAACAGATGCCTGCAGAAGCAACACCTACAACAGATGCCTGCAGAAGCAACACCTACAACAGCGGTCCGCAGAGGCAACACCTACAACAGCGGTCCACAGAGGCAACACCTACAACAGCGGTCAGCAGAGGCAACACCTACAACAGCGGTCCGCAGAGGCAACACCTACAACAGCGGTCCGCAGAGGCAACACCTACAACAGCGGTCTGCAGAAGCAACACCTACAACAGGCGTCTGCAGAAGCAACCCCTACAACAGGCGTCTGCAGAAGCAACACCTACAACAGGCGTCTGCAGAAGCAACACCTACAACAGCGGTCCGCAGAGGCAACACCTTGAACAGCGGTCCGCAGAGGCAACACCTAGAACAGCAGTCCGCAGAGGCAACACCTAGAACAGCAGTCCGCAGAGGCAACACCTAGAACAGAAGTCTGCGGAAGTAACACCTAACAGTAGTCTGCACAACACCTAGAACAGCAGTCGATGGAAGCAACACCTAACAGCAGTCTGCAGAAGCAACACCTACAACAGGCGTCTGCAGAAGCAACACCTTGAACAGCGGTCCGCAGAGGCAACACCTAGAACAGCAGTCCGCAGAGGCAACACCTAGAACAGCGGTCCGCAGAGGCAACACCTAGAACAGAAGTCTGCGGAAGTAACACCTAACAGTAGTCTGCACAACACCTAGAACAGCAGTCGATGGAAGCAACACCTAACAGCAGTCTGCAGAAGCAACACCTAGGATGGCGCTCTGCGGACGCAACACCTAGAACGGCAGTCTGCGGAAGCAACACCTAGAACGTCGGTCTGCGGAAGCAACACCTAGAACGGCGGTCTGCGGAAGCAACACCTAGAACGGCAGTCTGCGGAAGCAACACCTAGAACAGACGTCTGCGGAATCAAGACCTAGAACAGACGTCTGCGGAATCAAGACCTAGAACAGCAGTCTGCAGAAGCAACACCTAGGACGGCAGTCTGCGGAAGCAACACCTAGAACGCCGGTCTGCGGAAGCAACGCCTAGAACGGCGGTCTGCGGAAGCAACACCTAGAACAGACGTCTGCGGAATCAAGACCTAGAACAGACGTCTGCGGAATCAAGACCTAGAACAGACGTCTGCAGAATCAAGACCTAGAACAGACGTCCGCAGAACCAAGACCTAGAACAGTCGTCCGCAGAACCAAGACCTAGAACAGTCGTCTGCAGAACCAAGACCTAGAACAGTCGTCTGCAGAAGCAACACCTAGAACAGCAGTCAAGCAACACCTAGAACATCAGTCTGCAGAAGCTACACCTAGAACAGCAGTCTGCAGAAGCTACACCTAGAACAGCAGTCTGCTGAAGCAACACCTAGAACAACAGTCTGCGGAAGCAAAACCTAGAATAGCTGTCTATGGAAGTAAAACCTAGAGCAGCAGTCTGCAAAAGAAACACACAGAACAGTGGTGTGCGGAAGCAACACCTAGATGAGGTAGGTAGATTAGGCAGGTAAGTAAATAGATTAGGTAGGTAGATAAGGTAAGGTAGGTAGAATAGATAGGTAGATTAGACAGATTAGGTAAGTAGAATAGGTAAGGCAGGCAAAATAGGCAAGGTAGGTAGATTAGATAGTATATATGTAGATTAGGAAGGTAGGTTGATTAGGATGCTAGCTAGATTAGATGGGTAGCTAGGTTAGATGGGTAGGTAGATTAGCTAAGGTAGGTAGCTATTTTAGATACGTAGAGTAGGTTGGTAGGTAGATTAGGTGGGAAGGTAGGTATGTAGATTACATAGGTAAAATAGATAAGGTGAGTAGGTAGATTAGTTAAATAGATTAGGAATGTAGGTTGATTAAGATGGTAGGTTGATTGGGAAGGTGGATCAGGTAGGTAGCTCAGATAGGTCGGTAGATGAGACAGGTAGGTAGATAGGTTGGTAGATTAGGTGGGAAGGTAGGTAGGTAGATAGATAAATTAGGTAGGTAATCTACATACCTAATCTAACTTGCCCTACCTACCTACCTACCTAATCTAAATACCTACTCTATTTTATCTAGCCAACTGCCTTCCTATTCTACCTGCCTAATATAATCTACCTAATGTACATACATAGCTAATCTACCTACTGCACCTACCTTATCTACCTACCTGTTTATTCTACCTACCTAATCTGTTTGCCTACCTCTCTAAACTACCCCCTAATCTACTTACCAACTGGTTTTAATAAAGATCCGTGGAAATCTGGGTGTACCCCTATAGACTGAGGTAATTCTAGTTTCATGGCCACCTCATTTTCCTTTTTGATGATTTTGAATAGTCTAATGTATTAGGGTTGACATTTTCTTGAGCCCCGCAAACATATATTCTTAGTGGAAAACTGAACTTCTTGGTCTTCTTGCAGAGCAGGACCTGGTTGACGGTGGTTATCTGCACACGTCTTGTACTAGGCTTTTGCTGTATTTTGACTGTCTTGAACTTTACAATGGGTGGGCTTCAGTTTGTTTGCACGTTCTTGTACTGCTGGGGCAGTGGAAATTGGTATTTGTTTAATTGCAAACATTCTGGTATAAGCACAGATACAAAACAATATATAACGAGAGGAATTATTAGTAGCATTGTTGAATGAAAATTCCTCTACCCAGAGACAATCTGCCCAATCCAAATCACTTTGTACTAAATGACACTGTATTATTCCATACATTTGTTAAACCTTTAAGGCTGTCCATCTGTTTGAGGATGGTGACAAGATGATAAATGGATGTCCATCCCCCAACAGGCTTCAAAGAGCTCTATAGGATTTTGATATGAACTGTGGCCCTCTGTCAGAAATGAGTACTGATGGAAAGCCATGTAGTCAAACCACGACCCGTAGAAACCCTACAGCAAGTTCTTTAGATGTAGGGAGAGCTTTCAAGGGGGTGAAGTGTGCCATTTTGAAAGGTGATCTACAGTGACTAGTCCAATGGTATAACCTTTTACTGTTTTGGGTATTTAAACTACAAAATCAAGGGACTGTGTTTCATGGTGCACGGAGGAGGGGGTAGGGGCGTCAGTACACCAGCTGGAGCTAGATGTGAACTTTTACCCCAAGCGCAGATAACATGATTCAGGACATATTTATTTGTGTCAGTGGAGCTGGTCGGCCACCAAAAATATTGCTTGACCAGCTTGAGGTACCCTTTTGTAGAAAGGATATCCATAGAGGGATGTATCATAAAGCTTTTTATTAAGTCCAACATTGATATCTCATCCACAAAGATTGACCCAGCAGCTCTCAACACATCATCTTCCTTCCAGCCCTCCTCCAGTCTGCTCTTCTCCAGAATCCCATGACACTAACATTCCATGTGCAAATAGACATTCCGTGACTAGAGATGAAAGGGATGCATACACTATAGATGAAGATACCACACACCTCCCCCCCCCCCCCCAAAGAAACAAAGGAAACAGAAACAAACCCAACATATAAAACGATATACATAATCCTAGTAATAGAATAAAAACTACATATAGAAAGGTGATACAGAATAGGAATAAGTGTTTCACTTCGAAAAATCAAACAATTTGTTTTTTTAGAAATAACAATACGACTGAGATTCCAAATCCTGCCATCGCTAACTTTTACAGCATTCTTGAACAATTTAATTACACTGAACAGGCCCCAAAACTTGCTCCCGCTCTTACCTAAAATGGGTTTCTTGATCTAAACTTTATCTCCAATATCGACCTTCACAGCACATGTACGTTTCGTTTTACCAAAGTATTCTTTCCTCTTTTCCACAGATCTCTTTTCATACATCCTTCCACGCTCATCTTGAGACAAAGAGACAGCTTTATTCTTATCCCCAGTAACCCAACCAGGAACAAGCATAGTATTAGCCTTCCTTCCTCTGAACAACTTAAAGGAACAGCTCCTGTGGATGAATGTGGGGTGAAGCGGTAAGATATCAGAAATTTCTTTAGGCCTTCTTTCCAACATCTTCCTGCTGCCACTTCCAACTGCACACACTCCTTTACACACTTGTTGAATCTCTCAACAATACCATTCCCTTCAGGATGATACAGCGAGCATAACTTGGGTTTAATCCCCAATTTCTTCAGATAATCTTCCATTTCTTTGGATACAAATTGCGGACCATTGCCTGTTAGGATAGCATTGGGAAAGCCTTCACGAGCAAAGATTTCTTCAAGCAAACTAATTATCCTTTTGGTTTCAACACTATTGACTATACCAATTTCCACACACCTGGAAAATTGATCAACCAAAACCAAGATGTAACAACTCCCTCCTTTACTATAGATCGGCCCCACAATATCCATAGCCACAACGTCCCACGGTCTGTTTGACGGACTCCTGATACACATCGAAGGTACTCTCATTTTATAGATCTTATCGCTGTTACAACAGTCAGGGCAATCCCTGACCACCCTTTCTATACTCAAATCCATACTCATATCCATACCTGGCCACCAATAGTTCATACGAATCCTAGCTTTGGTTTAACTTATCCCTTGATGCCCAGTATGTCCTAGTTGAATAACTTTCTCAACCAAAGCACTTGGTACCACTAACCTTCCACCTCGAAACAATAATTCTTCAGAAACCGACAACTCATCTTTTACCTTCCAAAATCCCTTCAAAACCTCAGAATTTCTTAAACTTTCAAAATTCCACTTGTCCTTAAGGAAACTGCATACACTTTGTAGAATGGGATCATTGGCAACTGCACACATCCATTCATCCTGACCAATAACCCCTTCTGTAACACTACACACACTGAAATTTTCTTCTTGTTTATTATACTTGTCTCCCTATGAAATTGATGTAAGTCTGGACAAGCAATCAGCAGTGTTATTGTACGCTCCAGGAACATAAAACATTCTGAAATTGAAATCCTGAAGGTTAACTACCCACCTACTTATTCTGGAAGAAATTTGGTCAAGACCCTTTCTCATGAAAACTTCAATCAAAGGTTTGTGATCCGTATAGACATGGAAGAGTCTTCCACACACAAAATTCTTGAACTTGTTAATAGCCCAAGAAACCCCTAGTGCTTCTTTTTCAATTGTAGAGTAGTTCACCTCTGAACCTCTCAAAGTGCGTGAGCAGTACACAACTGGTTTCCATTCATGCCCTTCTCCTTTCTGTAAGAGGACAGCTCCCAAAACTCTAGTGCTTGCATCTGTCATAACACACAACTCATTAGGATTGAAAGATTTTAAACAACCCACTTTGAATAATTCATTCTTAACCACTTTAAACTCGCTCTCACACTTCTCATTCCATATATATTCCACACCTTTTTTCAGCAATTTACGCATGTTTTCAGTTTTGGAAGCAAGATTGGAAAGGAACTTTCCATGAAATTCAACCATACCAAAGAAAGCTTGCAACTCTTCTTTGTTCTCCGGTGAGTGTAGTTTCAAGATATTCTCAATCAAGTCCAGTTTTGGGTACAACCCAGAAGAGGTAATTTTATGTCCCAAATATTCTATTTCTTCTTTACCAAAATGACACTTACTAAGTTTCAATGTAAGCCCGTGATCCCTCAAGATACTCAAACCTTTTTTAACTCTCTTTTCATGTTCCTCTCTAGTTCGTCCAAAAACCAGAATATCATCCTGAAAATATCTTACACCTTCCTCAAAACCAAACAAATCATGCATTAATCGTTGAAATTCAATTTCACACTTTGATTCAAATATTTATCAAACATTTCATTAGACATCAAAGTTAACCATGCCCCTGACTCAAAGAGAACTTCACATTTAATTCCAGCGATGGTCACAATGTCTTTGGGATATTTCTTCTTTGCGCCTTGCTCATCCACCATCAAAATACAGTCTTGTACCATTTTGACAGAAGTAGAAGGTGAATCTTTTTGTGACCTGCAGCATTTCGCAAAATGACCACGTTTCCCACCCAATTTGCAAACCGCACTGACAGCAGGACACTTCTTATACGATGCAAAATGTCCCAAATTTCATGCATTTCTGTCAGTGGAATAGAATATGTGTATAATATGCTGTGTTGATATTGACTTCACTTATTTTCTATTTTCTTTTGTATTAGTAGTATTTAAACACTTTCCTTTACATATCACTTGTTATTTTGTAAAACATGACCATCCTTAGAAAATTATGAAGCAACGAGGTCGGTTTTTACAGGGAGTTCGTCTTGTTTTTTGACCCTGTAAAGATTTAACATACAATCCAGGAGTGAATATTGAGGAGAGAGACCGGTGCTTGAAAATGTTCACGGCAAGAAATTGACTCGCTTGGCACATCGCTGAAGTCTGTGAGTACACGTTATTTTAATAGAGCGCGTATAATTTGTCAAAGCGCTCCGTTCAAGTCTGAGAGCGCAAACTAAAATGGAGAGCACTCGCGCCTGCACGCGCCGATATTCTTTACAATGGAGACTCGAGCGCAAGTAAACAAGCCACTCTCAGCGCTCGCAGCTGCACGTGCTGAAATACTCCTCCATGGAGACTGGAGCGTGAGAATCGCTCGCGGCAATGAAGGAAGTTCAAATTCAAGTTTGAAAATAAACAAGCGTTGAGTGGTTGCATGCGATGTGCCAGAACCGAGTATTTTAATTAGAATTTCTTAAGGACGAAATACAACACACATTTGAAGTGTGTTAACAGAACCATATAACTTCATATTCGTTGTATTTATATAATAGTTTTTTTTAATTTTTTTATAACTAACTCATAGAACTTAAAAGCAAACAACTTACATTAGTAAATTCCGTTCAGGATTGTGAAGAGATTAGAAGAGTTTAAAAGGCTGTAGAAAATCCTTCTCACTTCTTCATGTACTTTTTCCTTTTGATAATTTGATCCAAAAAATATGCCAAGTTAAAAAGTAGAAACACCAATCGACATTGGAACTCCAACGTTGCTGACTGTTGTGTTGAGATATCCTAATGAATCCATCCCATCCTCGTCGCCAGTGTAGAAAGGATATCCATAGAGGAGTGTATCATAAAGCTTTTTATTAAGTCCAAAATTGATATCTCATCCACAAAGATTGACCCAGCAGCTCTCAACACATCATCTTCCTTCCAGCCACTAACATTCCATGTGCAAAGAGACATTCCATGACTATAGATGAAAGGGATGCATACACTATAGATGAAGATACCACACATTTCCCTTGGATGTACTACCAATGACTGTGTGTGACATTATTCTCTAACTCTGCTAATGAAGGGCAGGGGTGGGAAGATACAAAGCTTCTGAATGTATACCATATCATTAATAAATGTTCTATCATAACTGCGGACAAGTTGTGCAACATCCTCTTTCTTCTGTTCCCACTAACACTTAGGTTAATAAAATCTTGCTTTTGAGCAGGGCTCCTTGAATGAGTTTCAAAGGGATTATGGGAGGAGAATCACTAGTTTGATCCACGTGTTCATACCCTAAGCATGAAAGGGCATCAGCTTTACCATGTGGCCTACTAGGTTTTGGATGACAAAATAATTATCACTAAATAAATGAGTCAAAAGCAATTGTCTTGTTGACGAGGATCTAGCAGATTTCAGAAATTTTAAGTTTCTGTGATCAGTTAGTATAGTAACTTTGTACACATTTCCTAACAAGTAGTGAAGCCAATCTTCAAAGGCTTTCTTGATTGCTAGTAGTTCTCTATTGCCCACTGAGTAATTTATTTCTGCTGGAGTCAGTTTATGGGGAAAAATAAGCAACTGGATGTAAGTCACCTGTAACTTCATCTCTTTGTGAAAGCACCCCTCCTACTAGTACTTGTGATGCATCTGCGTTGAAATTCCAATTCTGCTTCCTCAGTCCACTGGAACTTAACACCCTTTCATAACAGTTAAGTGACAGGAGAGAGCAAAGGCGAAAAATGATCAATGAACCTCCAGTAAAAACTGGTGAATCCCAAAAAGATTTGAGCCTTTTTTAAACTCTTGGGTGAGGCTCATTGTACCAGGGCTTTCACCTCAGTGGGTTCCATTTCAATTCCTTGTGTTGATATAACATAACCCAGAAAGGGCACCTCTAGCGCATGGAATGCATATTTTTCAAATTTAATATACAGGTTGTTGTCTCCATTTCTGAAGAATATTTCTAACATGTTGATCATTTTCAACCAGGTAGTTTGAATAGATCAGAATATCATCTATATATGCTACTACATATACATCAAGATAATCCCTAAGGACTTCATTAATGGAATATTGAAATGCTGCAGGGACATTATATATCCTTAAGGGCATAACTAGGTGCTCACTTAGACCATATTTTGTGCAAAAGGGCAGTTTTCCATTTGTCCTTTTCTCCCATGTTCACCAAATGATACGCTCCCCTCAAATCAAGCGTGGGGAATATTGTAGCTCTTTTGATCTGTTCTAGCAGAGAGGGTATCAAATGTAAGGGATACAGTTCTTTATAGTTACAGCATTACCGGGCTCTGTAATCCATACATGCACTGAGACTGCCCTCTTTTTCAAGTACAAAAACCAATGGGGAAGAGGCAGGCAACCAAGAAGGTCTAATACACCAACGGCCAAGATTACCTACAAAGCATAAATCCTGCTACACAGTATTTGCGCACCAAGGTTGTAAGTCGATGTGACAATCATAAGGTTGATGAGGAAGAACACGATCACCTTCTTCTCTACCCCCATCCTCAAAACCTTTGTAACAAATGGATATTTCAGGTATGTTACTGGTATCGCAATCAACAGCGCCTCACAGTGGAGTTAAACTGGAAATGGATCTCCAACGGCTTATTTTACAATACGAAGAATGCAAAGTAATGGTTTGCTCAAACCAACCAATTACAGGACAGAGTTGCAACCAGGGAATTCAAAGAACGGCTCGAAACTGCGGTGCCTTAACTAAATCAAACCCAATCAATTGTATATGGTTTTCTTGTAGGGTTAGGGTCAAGTCTCCTGAAGATTGAATAATGGGATTTGGCACTAATTCACTTCCATCAATAGTTTTTATAACTTCAGGATTTTTTTTTTTTTTTTTTTTAAGAAGGCAGGGTGTATCAGGTTTGGTACCTAGATCAATAAAGAAAATTACATATTATCAATTAACATAATCATAGTTTCGGTACCCCACTCTAATTGTGCAGTAACATAGAAACGTTGCTAAGCCTGTTCTGTACGTGTTTCTGCCAATGTGTTGGAGACTAAGGTATTCACGTCTGCTAAACTTGTCTCAACCACATTAGTTTCCAGATTCCTGTTTTGTTTGGGGTTTGAGCGTGCAATCCCATAGCAAATGTCCTTTCTTACCACAATATAGACAGAGATTCATGTCTCTGCATCACTGTCTTTGTTCTTTACTTAGGGAATCTTGAATGCTAGGAATCTGCATGGATTAAGTAACATCCGACATCTTACTTGATTCAAGCTTCCTCTCTCTCTAATAGCCAATACCCGTGGAATCTGGACGCAAAAGATCAGACCATCTTTCAGACAATCGAGATCCATTTTAACGACCAAGTCCATTAACTGTGCACAAGTCTCTGGAGGATTCACTACATGCGCTAACAAGTCTATTAATATTTCTTTTAACCGCCTGTAAAATAACTAACCCCTTTTCCTTTCCAGCTCTTCACATTCTGCTATCAATTTGTTAAATGCCATAATGTAAGTTAATAGGTCCTTATTTCCCTGTTTTAAATTCAAGAGTTCTTCATCCAGAGATTTCATAAATGCATGCCTATCAAATAACTTCTTCATCTCAGCTTTGAAGCTTGTAATCGTATATAGGATCTTCACTTTCAACCAGGCGTATTGACCAGGATGCAGCAGTTCCACCCAAGTAGGACAAAATAAGTTACTTTGGACTGTTTAATATGGAAATACATAGGCTCACACAAAGTGTAATTCACACTGATTGAGTGTTGCGAATTTTGTTGGTTCTCCTGTATTTCTTTCAGGTGGTCGTAAAGGAAGAGCTGTAGAAACATGAAATATTGGATTCACAGTAGTTTCCTTTGAAGAAGGAGGTTGTAAGAATACAAAGCTAGCTAGTCTGAAACCTTACATATTTCCTTTTTTGAAGAGGTTCTGCCCCACTCTGTTCCGGTAAAGTATCTACTCACTCACTTAGAAATTATGTTTCTTTCCGCTAATTATCTAACATATTAGCTAAATTTGCAGAGGTGACTTATTGCGGTTCAACCTCACTCGGGTAGGAAATAACTCCTGGGCTTTTTGTTCTATCAAGCACTCACCGGATGTTCCCACAGGAGTGAGCTGGACACGTGATGCTGGTTCCCAACTTCACCACCAGGCTCGAGCCAGCCTATTAAAGTAATAGGCAACAAAGCAAACTCGAGCCCAATGGGGGAAAGAGGAATGGAAGAGAAAAGATATGGCTCCAGAACTTGGACCCTCCGGAGAAGACTGTTACCTGGCGAAGTAATTTAAATGGGACAAAGATGTTTAATGTAAAATGAGTCCACTTCCATGACTGTCGAAGACATAATGGAAAAGCAATTTTAAAATCTCTTTAGGTTTTCACACCCATGTTTTGTCTTTCAATACCAGCAATTTTACGAGAAAACATTTTCAGAGATTCTTCTGTGATCGGGTCAGCTTTGGCACATAGTTTATCACTGGTATTTCTCGTGTCATATGTATGTGAAAAAGTACGCTTTAAAGTCAAATGTGCTCATACGGCCCCTTGATACCAGCACCATGAAGATGTCCTACATCAGTGTCCTCTAGGATTTGTGTACTTAACCATATGTTGTGTGTGCGCTTAAGAGTGTTGTTCCTAGATGCAGAAAGTATAGAGGACTATAGTCTTTTGCCACTTTCCACTTTTTTTAATCTCTTTATTGGCATTTTAATTGAAATCATACATTGGTATACACACAGGAGCAATGTAAAGGCATTGTATAGTATCGGGGTAGTTGCACATACGTTACTTTATGTTATTTATATAGCGCATGGCTACCCGTAGGCCTCCCAGCACTGAGAGTGAAACTCTGAGAAATAGGCTTAGAAATTATGCTTTGAATAGCCAAGTTTTTAGTGCTCCCCAAAAGGAAAATTCATGGTTGATGAGGAGAAAGCAGAGAGGTAGAGAATTCCATAACTTGGCCCCATGGTAAGCCAGAGAACATCCACTCCATCTAGACTTCTTTACCTCTACGAGTGAGAGCTAGGGCAGCTGTCGAGGACCTAAGCGTCTAGCAGGTATGTAAAAGGAAGCTAGTGTCCTTAGCAGGTAAGGAATGTATGAGCACAGTATAAACACAGGATATGCCAAAAAACATTGGAACATAACAGTTTGTTGTAACATAACATTACTTTTTTTTGCAGCTAAAGAAACTGTCTGGGCAGTGTGGTACAACGCCAATATCATAAATATAACTTGGTCTAAAATGAAGTGGAGACGTGGGGGTTCCTACGCATGGGAGAGGGACTCCCGGGATGAAGGATGTATCCCTGAGTGAAGAATTACCCCTGTCGGGAAGTTAAACGTATCTATCTCAAAAGCTACTCAAGATGTGTCGAGGGTGGATGTTCAGAGCCATCTAACTGTATGCAAAGTCGCCGTGTGGCGATGTCAAGCGTCTGTAGGAGGGTGAAAATTATTGTGTATGCGAAGAGCATAGAGATCCCAGGCTGTAATGGCAGAATCCCCACCCCAAAAACGACAGTCCTGAGTCATGGCCTTGGCTTTAGCTAGAACCCATTTATAGGTTACTCGAAGCCAGTTATCTATTGTAGGGGGATAAGGTGCCTTCCGCTGCATGGCAATTAGAGGTTTATAAAGCACAGTTGCTACATCAACAAATTTCAAGCAGAGTTTATTGTGTTTTGTACATGGCGGTATTCCAAGAAAGCAACTGAGTGGGTTCGGGGAAATCTGGACCTCCAAAATCTCAGATATCCATGTCATAACCTCAAGCCAAGACCTGCAGCAGTGGGGAACATTCCCAAACCATACGTATAAAAGTGGCTTGTTCGAAGTTGCATCTGGAGTGCATCCCTGGAAACATTTTGCCGAGCCAATAAGGTATAAGATAAGCCTGATGTATATAGTTAAATTGTGTATACTTCAAATGTGCGTTGCAGAGACAAGCTTGACCTGCATGAGGGCCATATCCCATTGTGTATCAGTGAGTTCCAAGCTTAGGGAGTCTTACCACCGTACTTTGCTCTGGGGCGGTGGGCCACCTTTCCCATGAAAAAGTGCCTTGTATAAGGCAGATACATCTCTATGAAACCAAGTCATGAGTAAGAATTAATTGCAGCCCCACGTGCAGCTCATATGTTCCCAGGGGCCAAATGCCTGCAAGCCTCGCTGTAATGGCAGAGTAGGTGAGAAAAAAGCCCACCCCCCACGCCACGCTGCTCCTGTAGATAAAGGAAGGAGAGTAGGACACCTACTCAATATAAACCACCCAGATTTATCAACCCAGCCTCCCCCCACGGGGAGGATCATGTGTATCCTTTAAGCCACTCATAGCCGGCAAGTTCCACATAAGTAGTTCAGGTGCCTATGTGAGCGGTGCCCACCTGACGCTAATGTAGTGTGTCCAAGTGTGCATCAGCAGTCCTGGCTTACAATCCCACCCATTTGGAGAAAAAAGACATTTCAGAAGGCTGTTATTCCCCAGGTCAGTCCCTATCAAGCTCTTCTCCCCCGTTCCAGTGTCTGGCAACCAGCACCCAGGCCACTGAAGCTGCGCCACAGCAAAATACAATTCTAAATCAGGAACACCTGGACCTCCTCCTGAACAAGGCTGGTGTAGGGTCAACAAGGAGGATCTTCTGCGAGTCAACCCCAACACTAGGGCCGCCTCCAGGCTCCCTAGGGAGTCAAAGAAGGATCCAGGCAGAATCACTGGTAGGGCAGAAAAAAGGTACAACAATGGTGGCAGTGCCAGCATCTTGACCATCAATGCCCTGCCCAGGGGTGATAGAGGCAACTGCACCCAGAATTGCACAGAGTGATGTATAGAGGTCAATACTCGTTCACGGTTGCCTCTCAGTAAGTACTTGGTTGTGTGATAAACATTTAGCCCCAAGTAGTGGAAGGTATCGAAGGCCCAGGGTCCCCCATACAACAGGTCACAGTGTTTTTGTACCACCTTCCGCAATGGGTATATACAGGAATTGCCCTAGTTTATCTTAAGGCCTGCAGCCTCTCTGAAATGTGTAAGCCATACAAATGAGGTAGTGTATTGGCATGATTCTGTAAGTATATGAGGACGCCGTCAGCATACAGTGAAAGATGCCAGGCGGGACCCACTTAATGCCCCATTCTGGACCCCAGGAGCATAGCCCAATAGCCAGTAGTTCCTTGGCCAAGGCAAACAGGACCGGTGACGAGGAGCAGCCCTGACGAGTTCCCCGCCCACTAGAAAAGGAGCGTGAGATGCAGTGACCAGTAAGGACCGGCACTCTAAGAGCCGTGTACAGGAGCTCGACACATCGTAGGAAATTAGGTCCTAATCCAAAGGCTTCCAGGGTTGGTAACAAATAGGCCCAGCCAAGCTTGTCAAACGTCTTTTGAAAGTTCAGGGAGACCGCCACTGGGAGAGTGGTCTCCTCGGACAGGGCATCAGTAATATGGCAAAGAATATGTAGCTCTACCTGGGACAAAGCCACTTTGGTCGTCATTAACAAGAATACTTAATATTGGGAGGAGCCTATTCGTAAGGATTTGGCTTAAGATCTTGTAGTCAATTTAAGCATAGACAACAGCCTATAAGAGCCTACTCTTGGGATCCCTCCCAGGCTTCTGCAGCACAACGATCAAGGCCTCCCGAAGCAATTCGGGCAGTATGCCAAGCTGGTGTGCCTCACTGTAGACCTCAAGGAGACGGGGAGCTAAGGAAGCCCTGAAGGACGCGTGATATCGGACAGGGAACCTGTTTGTGCTCGGTGTTCTGGCCCACTCCATCTGCTGAATCGCTAATGTAATTTCCTCAGTCTGGAGGGGTTGTTCCAGCTCTTGTTGCTGTAATGGAGATATGGTGGGAAGCAACCCCGCCTAGAGCAATGCAGACATTAAAGTAGAGCGGAGGTCCCTCAGGGGCGGAGTACAACTGGTCATAATATTTGGTAAATACTTCATTGGTGTTCTGGACAATCCCTGTGTGATCTCTGTATGGCTCCTTTCAGGGTTCTAGGCGTCTCCGTTTTTAGCAGTCATGCTATTATATTCCCTGGCTTGCCTCCGTCTGCGTGTTGGCGGGCCAGGTAGGGTTTATAATCTAGATCCCCCAGCCTACTGAGCTCCTCCCAGTATTGGCGGCACTGGGTCGCCAGTTTCAAACATGCCTTCGGGAGTGTGATTGCTTCTAGTTCCAGCAAACGCAGAACCTTCTCTGAATTGAGTACACTGGCTAAGAGTGGAGCGAATGCCCCATGTCGTGGAGCTACAATGCCCCAGCATGACTACCTTCGAGGCTTCCCATTCCACCCCTCCAGATGTCCCTGCATTTTCCTTTAATTAGGTGGAGATGGCTGTGGCTAATGTGGTGCGATATACTGTGTCCTGAAGGGTTTGGACTCAGACGCCAGAAAGGAATAACTGGACATAACCTTCCCACTGAAATGTGACCTTAAGCGGGTTATGATCTGAGAAAGTTCTACTCAGGTATTCAGAACTGCGCATTAGCAGCCAGCATTCGGAATTGTAAAGGAGATAATCGACGCGTGTGTGCACTTGATGGCCTGATGCATAGTAGGAGTATTCCCTTTCTTCAGGGTGACCTAGTCTCCAAACACCATGCAAGTCTAGGACCTTGGTCCATTGCTGAAAATGTTTTGTTGCGTGGATAACAGCTGTGCCTGGCATGGGGGGGGGGGCCAGTGACCATTCCCAAACTGAAGTGTGTACAATTAAAATCAGCCCCCATATCCCCGGAGCCTGCAGTTGCAACAGCATAGTCGGAGGACAAAGTATCCAGGAAGGCAGCTTGGGCAGTATTGGGGGCATATAAGGAGACTAAGTATAAGGGTCGGCCATCCAAGGTACCCTCCACTATTACATACTGGCCTTCAGCGCCTGTCAGTATCATATTTGTTACAAATGGAACCTCTGGTGCGACCCAAATTAGGACACCTCGGGCATAGGCTGAGTCGCCTGTATCATAAGTTTGACCACCCCATCTTTTACAAACTTGAACCAACTCTCCTTTGGCAAGGTGAGTCTCCTGAAGACAGGTGAAGTGACCATGGCGGTGTCCAAGATACACATAGAATTTATGCCTCCAGACTGGTGTGGCTATACCCCGAACATTCCATGTGAGTGTGTTATAAGTTGCAGCCATGAGAGCAGTGTGTAAATGTCCAAATGCATGGCATTGCCATTGTCCCCCTTCCGATGACCCCCCTCTTTGCCTGCACACCTACACCGCGTTTTCCAGACAGTAATGTATAACACTGTAATACAAACATCATGAACAACTCCCTTTCCCCAGGCCGGAGTGCTTAACAACGCCATGCCAACCCTATTGAAGTAGAACAACAAATAGTTGATCAACGTCCAATGGGCATATAGGTCCCCGCGGAACAGTTCTTCGGGGGTGGGGGTCAAGGATGGAGTAGGAGTGAGCACAGTGTGGGCCCACATAAGATGAGATACAGCTGCTGGGTCCTTGGCCCTATTAATCTTCTCTCTCTTCGAGGCGGAGTCAGGATCTTTCAGTCAAGCACTCTCCAGCCACATGCTGATGTACCGTGTAATAGACAAACAGATTTACAGGTCGCCTGCAGATCTTGGAGTGAACTGTGGCCCTTTATGGAATGGAGTGCCAAATGAGAGCGAGCTACCAGTGTCAGAGCCAGAGTCGGTCATCGACTCAGCACGCAGGGCCACAAACGGGTTTGTATTGCAGGAGGTGGCCTCTGTGACCGCTCTCGCTTGTTCAGCCGCCACTTAATCTCTAGTTGGGTTAGCTCCAGGCAATCTCTTTTTTCGATTCCTGGATTTGAGTGTTATCTAGTCTACGTGTTCTTGATTCTCCGACAATGCACTCACCAAATTCTTGGCGCGGAGCCAAGTCCGTACTTCCTCCAGGGAGGGGAAGACATGACTCATTTAGCCGTTTATTATACAAAGCTCTGCCAGGAGCAGCAGGGCATACATCAGGTAGAGGTTGTTTTACATTAAGGTAAGAGTTTCTTTGTCGCTGTACCGCCATGGTGAAGTCAGGACACGCTGTGATTGGAGTATTTTCATACTGCCAGGGTCCTTTGGTTCGGAACCGCTGCAGTAGCAAGTCTCGGTCCCAATAATTAAGCAACTGGGCTATTACTGGTTTGGGTGGGGCACTGGAGGGCGACCCGGTATGTGGTGCCCTCTCTCAAAGGAAAAGAATTTCGGTGTTATGCTTTCCAGCACCGTTTCTGTGAGCCAGGTTTCAAGGAAAAGTTCTATGCTAGGGCTTTCAGTGCGCATAGGGAAGCCCAGGAGACTAATATTGTTGCGTCTGGAGCACCCTTCCACATCTTCAGCTCTACGTTGCAGTGCAGCCACTTCATCTTCCACTTGCTGTAGTCAAGTGTGAACATCCTGCACTGTTGGCCACACAGTGGCGAGAGTGGACTGTTTTCTCCACGCGTTCCACTAGTTTGCGATGGTCAGCACATAGTAGACTAACTTCTATAGAGATTGTATCAATCCTAGACTCAAGAGGTTTTGGTATCTAGGGTGGCTTGAGGTACCTTGTCAAATTTCACAGAGTGTGTTTGAAGCGTAGTCTCGAGGTGTCGGAGGCTCTCCAAGGTATTGTCCGGGGGACTGGTAGATTGCAACACTTTACATGTCCCCGCCGATGGCAGTCTGAGAGATTTAGACTTTCCCATCATGTTAGGCATGAGCCAGGAGTACAACAGGATGACAAGACACCAAATCTGGTGATAGGCCCCACCTGGATCAGTTATAGAGTGGTATTTTTCCATACAGAGATGTACGTAGCCCACAAGGTACTTCTTCCCCGTGGTCAGTAATGTCCTGCCTTAAGTGTCCCAACCTAAACAAGCAGTATAGTTCCAGGTGCCGGGTCGCGTTGATGGATGCCAAGCAAGGATCGGAGCGCCTCCGTCCCAAGTGGTGAACCCCGCACAACTGCCTCTCCGGCGTAGCCCATCAGCAGAGTCCTGTCTGGCCAGATCTCTTCTGCAGCCTTGAGGAGGTCAGGAGCAGGCCCCGGCGTTCAGACGCAGGTATTTAATGCGCCCGCCGCCTCTGCGTGTTTTTCTCCAGCCCCGGGCCCTGTTACTGTGCACGCTCCGTGGCCCCAGACCCAAGCAGGTCTAGAGGATTCCCGGATCGGAGCACCAGCAGCTCAGCAGGTGCACTCACTGCTGACTCCTGAGCAACCAAGATCAGCTCGCTCCGTCCGGCAGAAGCTCCAGTGTGCGGCAACAAGGACTGTTGGGCTCCCAGGAGGCGGACACCAGCCTTCACTGCAGGATAATTACAGGGCACACCCGGAGCTCTGCTCTCATGTCTAGGGCGGTCACCATCTTGGCCATCCCACTTTCCATTGTTGGCACTTCAATTGTTGCTATGTAGAGCACTAGTCTTTCCTCATTTTGCAGAAATGGTTCATACTCTTTCTACGGTAGAAAGGGTGAATAATGTAATGTAGTAACTGCGCATGTTCTATGTTTATTGCAGTAACAACTAGCAATTGAATAAATGCTCCTTTTGTCATCATACCAGATGTGCAGAAGCACAATGACTGACCTATAAAAAATGTGCATCTTCCACGAGGGACCTCCTGCTGAGCTTTCATGATTAGAAAATGTGTCTTGGACGGGTGATCAGGGCGCAAAGTGAGAGGCTCCTAGAGCTATTCGAGAATGGATACTTACAAACGTCACAGTAGTCACAGAGGGTGCTGGAAAAGATGCAGCTGCTTATATTATTTTCTAACCAGAACAGGGGGATTGTGTCAATCACTTCTCCACCCAAGAGTAAAAGAAGAACACATACCAAACTTTCATAAGTTTGACATATTTTAGCTTACCTCTTCCACCACTACCACTCAGAAATCGTAGCAAGTCACCAGATACTTCCACAAAGTACATTAGTTTTATTTTTTTTAATTAAATAATTTCAAAAAATGAACAAAAACATTCAAAACAATACCTTACACAATAAAATATAAAGACGATAAAGTAACTCCACCCACGACCAAGCAACCAAGAAGGTTAAGACTGCGTTGGTCAAACACCTCCCTGGCCCTCTCGCCAACAGGCACACTGCTACCATGCTCTGCTTTATAGGAAGGGCACAGCCCATGTACCGATGATGCCGAACTAAGCTCTCCATCAAGGATACAGAAATCTCAACACCCAAATTCAATCTGAGCACGGGCATCTGCATGGCAAAGCGAGGAACCCCAGGATTGCAAAACACTGGTGGGGGCGAAGCACATCACAGTACAAGCAAACACCCCTCCACCAGTAAAAGTATTCATTAGTCATCCAATCTGCCCAAGTCTGATTGGCCACTCTAAAGCTCCCTGAAGCAATGCAGGGAAAGAGGAGTCCGATGGCCGACGGGAAACAAAGGTAACATCTAGAAAGTCAACATTAGGGCAGTGAAAGGCATCCAACACAGTGGGTGTTAACTAGACAGACACTTATGCAAAAACCTGCTGTATACCACAAGCCCCTGAGACCGCACACCCACATCCTCGTCCTGCAGCGCCCTAAATGTACAGACTCCATAGTGCCAGCTTTTAAGGGTCCATTCCTCATCGCCATGCAACTAATTCAGGCCAAACAGTACGAGGCTGCTGGAGCCGCGACAACTCTCAAAAGTCTGACGACACGACTGCCTGTTAAAGTTTTTTTTGACAGAAAGCCTTTTTAAGCAGAAGATGCTCCCAGGGTTAAAAGCACCAGTTGTGGTGAAAGGAAATGCATCCAAACCCAAGTACATGTTCTAGATTGTGGGGGACAGTTGGTGTGTGTGGGGAGCTGGGAGTGGCTAGGGATCTCCAGTTTGATGCAGCTGGTGTCAGGACTCCTCATTCCCAGAGTCATCTTCGTCCTCAAAGCAGCTGTCCCCATCCTCGTCCTCCTCCATGTCATCCTCCTCATAGTAGTCATCGTAGAAGAGGTCGGAGCCCTCGTCAGGCGCCGGAGCCTTGGTTTTCACGCAGTACTCTGCCAGAGTGGTGGGCACCTTCACCCCATCGCGGTCGGCGTCAGCCTTGGTGGCCTGCACTTGTTTCCTGGAGATGAGGAGCAGTTTAGAGAAGGGAGGGCGGGAGAAGGGGCAAAAGTACTGATTAATTCACACAACATTGCAGACCGCCTGCTAATAGCAAAGCACATGCAAAACGTCAACTTGGTCAAGATCACATGAGCAGTATCTAGGCACTGGGTCAAAAATATCAGCTTCACACCAAGAAATAGCCTTTACCTGCACTCGCCACAGAGGGTCTCAAGACCCCTTCACTGTGCAAATACCACAGCATGGGTGCAGATCGCCACACAAGAGCATCATCACAAAGCCTTAAGGGCACAGCCAGGTGACAGGTTTAACTGCTCTCATCACTATTTGTTTCATGAATTCTAAGCTGCACCAAACAAAAAGTCCGCACTTTTTGAAATCTACATAAGGTAACAACAGTAAACGGGCACAGACCTGGAACCTGCATTTATACCAACCCATAATTCCCAAGTGCTGCATAATGAGAATCTGAGACTGAAAGGCAATCAGAAGATTTTCTAGAGAGCCTCTTTACCAGTTTTCTTTTTTTCTTTGGCGCAGCATACACAGCCTGTGCATATTTATCTTACAATTAGACATTTCAGTACAAGTTCACCATGAATCTCAGGCCACCTGAAGCCTGGTGCACAAAGCACATGGGCAAAGCTCACTTAAGCATCCATTAGACAGCCAAGTCACATGAGCTTCCGTCTCCTTTTCAAGGTGGGTTTGGATGAAAAGCCGCAAGTGTTGATAGATGTTTAACAAGAGTTAGGAATGGGTTTTCCGGCACAAGACTGGTGCTCAATTGAAGCAGCAATGCACAGTGTGTGCTGGTTTCACAGAGAGCTCCTCCGCATAGATATGCAAATGTGGGTAGATAGCACGAGAAGCAAACGAAACATGGAGGAGCCAGGGCGTGAGCCCCCTCATGTGTACCACCTCAGACAGCCAGGGTACAACTCAGACATGTATTAATCGCCCCTCTGTGAGGAGCAGAGACAGACAGTATGTCAGATGGGCGACTGCTACAGGGAAAGCACGACATACCAACCAATGAGCTGCTGCTTTCTGTGCTGCTAGTCTTGTGCTGACAGACCTACTCGCTGCTTTCTGTGCTGCAAGTCTTGTGTGGACAGACCTACATGTAAACTGTGCTGAAAGTCTTGGGTGGATAGACCTATATGCTGCTGCCTGGGCTGCAAATCTTGCATGGATTGATCTACGTGGTGTTGCTGCCTGTGCTGCAAGTCTTGTGCTGAAAGTCATGTGTGGATAGACCTATGCAGTGCTACTGCAAGTCTTTTGTGAAGAGACCGAAGTGATGCTGCTGTCTGTGCTGCAAGTCTTGCGTGGGCAGCTACGTGCTGCTGGCGTCTGTGCTGCAAGTCTTGATCGGATAGACCTACGCGCTGCTGCCACCTGTGCTGCAAATATAGTGCAGACAGACCTACGTGCTGCTGCATGTGCCGCAAGTCTTGCGTGGAAAGACTTACACGCTAACTGTGCTGCAAGTCTTGCCTGGATAGACCGATGTGCTGCTGCTGCATGGGATGCAAGTCTTGTGTGGATAAATCTACGTGCTGCTGCCTGGGCTACAAGTCGTGTGGATAGACCTATGCAGTGCTACTGCCTGTGCTGCAAGTCTTGTGTTGAGAGACCTAGGTGCTGCTGCTGTCTGTGCTGCAAGTCTTGGCAATAGACCTACGCTTTGATGTTGCCTAGGCTGCAAGTCTTGAGTAGACAGACCTAAGTGCTGCTGCTGCCTTGGCTGCTGTCTTGTGTGAAGAGACCCAAGCGCTACTGCTGCTTGGGCCACAAGTCCTGTGTGAAGAGACCTAAGCGTTGCAGCTGCCTGAGCTGCAAGTCTTGTGTGGATAGATCCACGCACTGCTGCTTGGGCTGCAAGTCTAGTGCGGACAGACCTATGCCCTGCTGTCTTTGCTGCAGTGTTGTGAAGATAGACCTGCCCACTGCTGTTTGGGATGTAAGTCATGTGGACAGACCTACACGCTGCTGCCGTCTGTGCTGCAAGTCTTTTGTGGATAAACCTACATGCTGCTGCTGCCTCAGCTGCAAGACCAGTACGGATAGACCTATGCACTGCTGCCTTGGCTGCAGGTCTTGTGGAGAGAGCTACACAGTGCTGCTGCTTGTGCTGCAAGTCTTGTGTGAATAGGACTTATGCACTGCTGCTCCTTGGGCCGCAAGTCTTGTGCGGATAGACCCGTGTGCTGCTGCTGCCTGTGCTGTAATTGTTGTACAGATAGACCTATGCGCTGCTGCTGCCTGGGCTGCTGTTGTGTGTGAAGAGACCTAAGTGCTCCTTCTGCCTGTGCTGTAAGTCTTGTGTGGACAGACCTAAGCGCTGCTGCAAGCCTTGAGTCGACAGAGCTGTGCGCTGCTGCCTGTGCGGTAAGTTTTGTGCAGACAGACCTACGCGCGCTGCCTGGGGTGCAGGTCTAGTGTGGCTAAACCTTCCCGCTGTTGTCTGTGATGCAATTCTAGAGTGGAAAGACCTACGAGGTGTTCCTGTCTGTACTGCAAGTCTTATGCGGACAGACCTACGCACTGCTGTCTGTGCGGCAAGTCTTGTGCGGATAGATCTATGAGCTGTTTGGGCTGCAAGTCTAATGTGGCTGTACTTGTCATGAGTATGGGTAAGCCTGCAGCGCCGAATGAGCTGTACCTGGTGGTTGGAAATGGAACCTTCTGCAGGGTTATCCCCAAACTTTCTGCCTTTCTCTTCTAATTTTTCAGACCCTCTTTTTGGTGGCTTTAGGACTCTGGGCACTTTACCACTTATAATCAGTCCTAAAACTTGGTATAATTGGTTTACACCAGTTTGGCTTATTTCATTTACCTGTAAGTCCCTTGTAAATTGGTACACCATATACCCCAGAGCCTGTGAATTAAATGCTAATAGTTGTCCTTCGGCACTGATTGCACCACCCACAGAAAAAGCCTTTCAAACTTGTTTCAAGCCTGCCACTACAGGACCTGCATGCACAGTTTACTGGCACACTGATTGGCAAGTCAAACTACCTGCCAAAGACTAAACTTCCTTTTTTTTTTACTACACCTAAGTCACCCCTAAGGTAGGCCCTAGATAGCCCTACGGGCAGGGTATGTATGTAAAAGGTAGGACATATATTTCTATGTGTTATATGTCCTAGTAGTGACAGTCTATTTTGTTTTTCACTGCAGTGAGTGCCGCTCCTCCCATAGGTTTACATTGGGAATTCCCTTCTATATACCCAAGTGGTCATTTCTTATCTTGAAGGAGTAGCGTGGGCATGTTTGGAATGATCGTGAGAAATCCTGCTTACTGGTGTCAGTGGATTTTACATTGGTATTTTATAATTGCCACTTTTGGAAAGTGGGTATTTCTCTGTGCTTCTAAATCTAGTGCTTTGCAGCATGACTCCAATCCACGTCTAGGGCAGAGTGGCAGCTACACTTTGTGCTTACTTTCCAGACAGCCATCACACAGGAGAGGATGGGTGCATCTGCATACCGATAGTCTTCCTGGGCTGGGCGAAAGGGAGGCGGGACGCACTTACATTTGTATAGGCTGTGTCCTGCCTTCACACAAAGGGCTTGTTTAACCCAGACTAAATGTGTGGAGCCAAAGTAGGGCACAAGGAAAACCCCTAGAACTGGTCAGACTTTGCTGGAAACTTCTCCCCTTCTAGAAACAGGGAATCTGGAGTATAAGTAGAGGGGCTTTGACCCCATGAATTTGAGAGCGCACTTTTGGAACTGGGACTGCACCTCTGTCAGAAGAACTGCTGGACTGCATAAAAGACTCATCGGGGCAGCTCTTCAGTTGCTGCCCTGCCACCTGCTGCTGTTGGGTGGCATAAATAACTCACTGGATTGCTTTTCTTCTAGTTGCCCTTCTACCAGCTGCTCCCTGACCTGCCACCCTCCCGTTCAAGGTACTGGGGTACAGTCGGGAGGAACTGGCATTGGGTCTGCTTGTTTGGCTGTGCCTCCCTCCTCCCCCCATTATAACTCAGTGTGTGCCCCCTTCTCTGGCCCCACCAGTGCGATCCCATGCAAGGTGCGGAGCTAAGGATCGCAGGGGCATTGGTGGCAGTCTTCAGAGACCCATGCGTTTCTTTCTGATCTAACCTGCGCAGTTATGCTGCATGTGTGTACTTTCTAGAAAAATGAATTTGCCAGCTCAGGATATCCGCTCAAGGATCTATGGTGCCCTGGGATGAAGTGTGTGTATTTCACTGCACTGATACTAAGTTGCCTGCGGGGACACTTAGCAGTCTGTGTGTGAATATTGTATTACATGCCCCGATGGTTGCAAATGCATGTTGGGTGGGGCCAATAAGGACCTGGACAACTAGTATAAATTCTGTGTTGGCATGATATGCACAGCATTTCTAAACCCTACTACCTGGCTGTACATCCTCAGGGTAATATTATTCAAGAATTGCACCACATGCCCAATGTGTATGACGTTTAATGACTTTGGACTAAGGCTAACTACAATATAGGACATATTTTTGCATAACCCTTAGTGCAGTCTCTTTTGTGGTGTATTTATTGTGTCACTGGTGAGTGTTGCGCAATTACTTTACACATAACCTCCGAGGATAAGCCCGACGGCTCTGTGCCAAGCTACCAGGGGGTGAGCACAGGTTATCGTTGGTGTGTAACTTACTCACCCGGACTAGAGTGTTGGGCTCTGCCTCGCTAAGGTGCGTACCCTACACAACCAGAAACCCCATTTCTAAAACTGGTCTGCATACAAGGATGCCTGCACTTCCATGAATGTGTAACGCAAGAATTAATCGCTTTGAATACTTAAGTCGACAACACATACCAACAAAATGTGATAAAGAAAAGTACTAGACAACCACCATACTGACCGTGCCCTGCATCTAGCAGAGTTTGTTGCTTGCCTCACCTAATGATGTCTGCATACTCGCGATCGCGGCCTTTGCTGTCCTTCCACTTCCTGTACATGACTGAGGCATCTACGTTTGCTGGCGAGAAGGTATTTGGCTCATTCAGTAAAGAGATGACACTAAGCAGGATGGTTCTGGGGGACAGACAGAAGGCAGGGGATGTTAGAGTATTGGAATGTGTGCAAGGAATCAGGCTTTTACTTCTTGTACCCTGAATATCAGACCAAAGTTAGATGTCGAGGAGATTATAAAAATGTGTCTTCAGTGATCAGCCAACCAGGTGCCCTCAATAGACATCATTTCAAATATCCAGTGTAACGCTGCTGTGCATGGAGAATTTAATGCAGTTGGAATGGTTTTACAAACCAAGTTACAGTTAAACGTAAATGCAAAGAGTTCCTCACTGATCTGCCTTAAAACAACGAATGTCTAAGCCCACCTTGCCTGACTCGAAGTTTAAAAGAGTTTGCTTTCCTATACATCCTGAAGATGGCGAAGGCCACCAGGTAGGGCCGGACTTCATCAAGAGGCACTCTGTCACCATGTGCAGCCATAAGTGATCAGACACCGAAGAAGATGAGGGCGTGCAGGAAAGAGGTGCTCTAAACCCTTCTTCACTGTTCTAATCCTTAACTGGTAGGGGTGGCAGAGCTCAGGATTGAAGCACACTGTGAGCCATGCATGGAGATCAGTGCCGGGAATTATTCTTTTAAGGCCTTTCGTAAATACCTTAATCACAGGTATCCTGAACAGTGATAAGTGCTGTCTACTTTATAGATAAGCAGCTACCGCAGCCAGGTGTGGTCGTATTGATGTGTACGCTAACCCACAAGTGTGTGAATGAAGCAAAGAGCAAACAATATTTTGAATAGTTGCGTTGAAGGGGTCAATGTTTGTTTTGAAAATAGAAAACAAATCTTTTCCATTTAGCAGCATAGCATACTCTAGTTGTAGGCCTACGTGCTTCTTTAGGAATCATCATGCATTCTGTAGGTAAGTTCAAATATCTAAACTCTAGGACTTCAGGAGCCAAATCACAAGATTGAGATCTCTGGGACTTGGGTGCCTGATTTCTGAGTGAGAAGGTCAGGACCTAGGGGGAGCTTCTCACGGGGAACTACGGACAGTTCGAGTAGGGTTCTGAACCACAGTTGACGTGCCCAAGTGGGAGCTACTAGAATGAGAAAAAGATCTGCCTGAGCTGCCTCACCACAAATGGAAAGGGGAGTGGTGGAAAAGCGCAGGCAAATATCCCTGACCAGTTAGTTAATCCATAGAGGACTCGAGGATGGAGTTCCTATTTGTGGACTTGTTGCCGCATCCTGCTGTGCAGGTCGTTAAAGTCATTGTCCATCCATGGGAGGTGTTCTACTAACAAGTGAATCTGATATTGAACTGCCCAATGCCAGACTGTCTGAGATAGGTGTGACAACTGTAAAGAGTTGTATGTTGAGGATATAACCTAGCTGGCGAAAATGAAGTGTTGGGGTGTGCTGAAAGCACAGCGGGAGTGAATTGGACTTGATTAGCCAATCGTCCAGATACGTAAAGACATGAATGCTCTGCCTGCGTAGATCTGCTGCAACTACCGCCAGGCATTTCGTGAATACATGAGGTGCAGTTGCTACTCCAAAAGGGAGTACTTCGAACTGATAATGTCTTCCCTGTATTACAAATCTGAAACATTTTCTGTGGGATAGATGTATTAGGATATGGAAATATGCATCCTTTAAATCCAGTGCAGACATGAAGTCTCCTTGTTGTAATAGAGGTATTAGGTCTTGGAGAGTTCCCATATGGAAATGTTCTGATAAAATGTAGCGATTTAACGGTCGGAGATCCTGTATTGGTCGCAGTGATCTGTCCCTTTTGAGAATAAGGAAGTAGAGTGAATACACTCTTGTTACTCTCTGATGAACTGGGGCTATTTCTATTGCCTCTTTTTGAAGGAGAGCTTGCACTTGCCGATTTAGTAATTGTAGGTGTTCTACAGAGTTTGTTTGCGCGAGGTGTTGCTAGAAGTTAAAAGAGCTCTTATGTATTATATTGATAGGACTAAAAGTTTTACAAAATCCAAAAAACTTTTTATAGCATTTTCAATGCCTCACAAAGGCAACCCAATCTCAAAAAACGGGATAGCTAGATGGATAGTCAAGTGTATTCAAACTTGTTACCTACATCACAACCATTCATTAACCACTACTGTGTAGATATTTTACCTCATCAACAAGCAAATGTTGGCTAGGCAGTGCTCAGGACACTTTTTAAAATTACTCCGACTCCTACAGGATAGCCACGCTTACTGGGAGAGGACTGCTTTACAGTCTATGCACAGCATGTGTATCTACAGCCACACATGCCATTGAAGGAAAAATGTCACTTACCCAGTAGACATCTGGTCATGGCATGTCATGCTGTAGATTCACATGCGCCCTCCCATCTCCCCGGAAGCCTGTGGTTGTTGTATGACAATTATTGGACATATGTATATGCACTGCATGGACAACCTTTTCTATTATTTTATATATATATATATATATATATATATATATATATATATATATATATCACATATACACACACACACACACATATGGAAAATGTCACTTACCCAGTGTACATCTGTTCGTGGCATTAGTCGCTGCAGATTCACATGCTGTGCACATCCCGCCATCTGGTGTTGGGCTCGGAGTGTTACAAGTTGTTTTTCTTCGAAGAAGTCTTTTCGAGTCACGAGACTGAGCGACTCCTCCCATTTCGGCTCCATTGCGCATGGGCGTCGACTCCATCTTAGATTGTTTTCCCCCGCAGAGGGTGAGGTAGGAGTTGTGTATGCTAGTAATAGTGCCCATGCAATGGAGTAATATACATAATGTAGTTTAAAGTAATATATTTTCAAATTTACAAATGTTCAAGATCAACTTCTTAACGGCTACAGGCTCCCGGGGAGGCGGGAGGGCGCATGTGAATCTGCAGCGTTTCATGCCACGAACAGATGTACACTGGGTAAGTGACATTTTCCGTTCGATGGCATGTGTAGCTGCAGATACACATGCTGTGCATAGACTAGTAAGCAGTTATCTCCCCAAAAGCGGTGGTTCAGCCTGTAGGAGTTGAAGTTGTTTGAAACAATGTTCGTAGTACTGCTTGACCTACTGTGGCTTGTTGTGCCGTTAACACATCTACACAGTAGTGTTTGGTAAATGTATGAGGCGTAGACCATGTTGCTGCCTTACATATTTCGGTCATTGGAATATTTCCTAGAAAGGCCATGGTAGCACCTTTCTTTCTGGTTGAGTGTGCCTTTGGTGTAATAGGCAGTTCTCTCTTTGCTTTAAGATAGCAGGTTTGAATACACTTAACTATCCATCTAGCAATGCCTTGTTTAGAAATTGGATTACCTGTATGAGGTTTTTGGAAAGCAACAAATAATTGTTTTGTTTTTCGAATTAGTTTTGTTCTGTCAATGTAGTACATTAACGCTCTTTTGATGTCTAATGTATGTAGTGCTCTTTCAGCTACAGAGTCTGGCTGTGGGAAGAACACTGGTAATTCTACTGTTTGATTCAAGTGGAACGGTGATATAACTTTTGGTAAAAATTTAGGATTTGTCCGTAGAACTACTTTATGCTTGTGTATTTGAATAAATGGTTCTTGTATGGTAAATGCTTAAATTTCACTCACTCTTCTTAGAGATGTGATGGCAATTAAAAATGCAACTTTCCATGTTAAGTATTGCATTTCACAAGAGTGCATGGGCTCAAAAGGTGGACCCATGAGTTGTGTTAAGACAATGTTGAGGTTCCATGAAGGAACTGGTGGTGTTCTTGGTGGTGTAATTCTCTTTAGTCCTTCCATAAACGCTTTTATGACTGGTATCCTAAATAGTGAGGTTGAGTGCGTAATTTGCAGGTAAGCTGAAATTGCGGTAAGATGTATCTTTATGGAAGAGAAAGCTAGCTTTGACTTTTGCAAATGTAGTAAGTAACTTACGATGTCTTTGGCAGAAGCGTGTAAGGGTTGAATTTGATTATTATGGCAGTAATAAAAAAATCTTTCCCACTTATTTGCATAGCAATGTCTAGTGGTAGGTTTTCTAGCTTGTTTTATGACCTCCATACATTCCTGTGTAAGGTCTAAGTGTCCGAATTCTAGGACTTCAGGAGCTAAATTGCTAGATTCAGAGATGCTGGATTTGGATGTCTGATCTGTTGTTTGTGTTGTGTTAACAGATCTGGTCTGTTTGGTAGTTTGACATGAGGCACTACAGAGCGGTCTAGTAGTGTTGTGTACCAAGGTTGTCTTGCCCATGTTGGCGCTATCAGTATGAGTTTGAGTTTGTTTTGACTCAATTTGTTTACCAGATATGGAAGGAGTGGGAGAGGGGGAAAAGCGTAAGCAAATATCCCTGACCAGCTCATCCATAACGCATTGCCCTGAGACTGATCTTGTGGGTACCTGGATGCGAAGTTTTGTCATTTTGCGTTTTCCTTTGTTGCAACTAGATCCATTTGTGGTGTTCCCCAATTCTGGAAATATTTGTTTAGTATTTGGGGGTGAATCTCCCATTCGTGGATCTGTTGGTGATCCCGAGAGAGATTGTCTGCTAACTGGTTCTGAATTCCTGGAATAAATTGTGCTATTAGGCGAATGTGGTTGTGAATCGCCCAATGCCATATTTTTTGTGCCAGGAGACACAACTGTGTTGAGTGTGTCCCTCCCTGTTTGTTTAGGTAATACATTGTTGTCATGTTGTCTGTTTTGACAAGAATGTGTTTGTGGCTTATTATGGGTTGAAATGCTTTTAGCGCTAGAAATACTGCCAGTAGTTCTAAGTGATTTATGTGAAACTGTTTTTGCGGAGTGTCCCATTGTCCTTGGATGCTGTGTTGATTGAGGTGTGCTCCCCACCCTATCATGGAGGCATCTGTTGTTATTACATATTGTGACACTGGGTCTTGGAAAGGCCACCCTTGGTTTAAATTTATACTGTTCCACCATAGAAGCGAGATGTATGTTTGGCGGTCTACCAACACCAGATCTAGAAGATGACCCTGTGCCTGTGACCATTGTGATGCTAGGCACTGTTGTAAGGGCCGCATATGCAACCTTGCGTTCGGGACAATGGCTATGCATGAGGACATCATGCCTAGTAGTTTCATCACTATTTTGACTTGTATCTTTTGTTTTGGATACATGGTCTTTATTACATTGTGAAATGCTTGAACCC
The DNA here is from genome assembly GCF_031143425.1 of Pleurodeles waltl. Lineage (NCBI taxonomy): Eukaryota > Metazoa > Chordata > Amphibia > Caudata > Salamandridae > Pleurodeles > Pleurodeles waltl. Next base: position 27,394,774 of record NC_090451.1, read on the forward strand.
TTTGTGGGCTTGGAGTGGCAATCCCTTTTGCTGTGTTGATTGTCGCCCCTAAGTATTGCTGTGTTTGACACGGCAGAAGGTGTGACTTTGTGTAGTTGATTGAGAAACCTAGATTGTGGAGGATTTCTATGACGTACTTCGTGTGTTGTGAACACCGTTTTAGCGTGTTGGTTTTGACTAACCAATCGTCTACGTACGGGAACACATGTATTTGCTGCCTTCTGATATGTGCAGCTACTACTGCTAGGCATTTTGTAAAAACTCTTGGCCCAGTTGTTATTCCGAATGGCAACACCTTGAACTGGTAATGTACCCCTTGGAATACAAACCTTAGGTACTTTCTGTGTGAAGGATGTATCGGTATATGGAAATATGCATCCTTTAGGTCTAGTGTTGTCATGTAGTCTTGTTGTTTGAGCAGTGGGATTACGTCCTGTAATGTCACCATGTGAAAGTGATCTGATTTGATGTAGGTATTTAATGTTCTGAGATCTAGTATAGGTCTCAGACTCTTGTCTTTTTTGGGTATGAGAAAGTACAGAGAGTAAACTCCTGTCCCTTTTTGTTGGTTTGGTACTAATTCTATTGCTTCTTTTTGTAGCAATGCCTGAACTTCTAGTCCTAGAAGATCTATATGTTGTTTTGACATATTGTGTGTTTTCGGTGGGACGTTTGGAGGGAATTTGAGAAATTCTATGCAATAACCATGCTGGATAATTGCTGGGACCCAAGTGTCTGTTATTTCCTCCCAATGTTTGTAAAACTTGGTTAGTCTCCCCCCCCCCACAGATGTTATGTGTTGGGGATGTGTGACTTGGAAGTCACTGCTTGTGTTGAGGAGTTTTGGGACTTTGGAACTTTCCTCTATTCTTTTGGAATTGTCCCCCTTTATATTGTCCCCGAAAACGTCCCCGCTGATACTGGCTCTGGTATGTGGGTCTTGTTTGTGAGGTTGTGGGTTCTGTGCTTTGTCCTCGAAACCCCCCTCTAAACTGTGTTTTTCGAAATGTGCCTCTGCTCTGTGGGGAGTAGAGTGCGCCCATGGCTTTGGCCGTGTCAGTGTCAGTGTCTTTCTTAAGTTTTTCGATCGCAGTGTCCACCTCCGGCCCAAACAACTTCTGTCCGTTGAATGGCATATTCAGCACAGCTTGCTGTATTTCTGGTTTAAATCCTGATGTACACAGCCATGCATGTCTCCTTATTGTTACTGCTGTGTTGACAGTTCTAGCAGCTGTGTCTGCAGCATCCATTGCTGACCGTATCTGATTGTTGGAGATACTCTGTCCTTCTTCTACTACCTGCTGCGCTCTCTTTTGGAACTCCTTGGGCAAATGTTCTATAAAGTGTTGCATTTCGTCCCAATGGGCCCTATCGTATCTGGCCAACAAAGCCTGTGAATTGGCAATACGCCACTGGTTTGCTGTTTGTGCCGCCACCCTCTTGCCTGCTGCGTCGAATTTTCGACTTTCTTTATCTGGAGGTGGTGCATCCCCTGAAGTATGTGAGTTCGCTCTTTTGCGCGCTGCCCCTACTACAACTGAGTCCGGTGTTAGCTGTTGTGTGATTTACACGGGGTCTGTTGGTGGCGGTTTATATTTTTTCTCCACCCTTGGAGTAATGGCCCTTCCTTTTACAGGCTCTTTAAACACTTGTTTGGAGTGTTTTAGCATTCCGGGTAGCATAGGAAGACTTTGATACTGGCTGTGTGTGGACGACAGTGTGTTAAAAAGAAAGTCGTCTTCAATGGGCTCAGCATGCAGGCTGACATTATGAAATGCCGCTGCTCTCGACACCACCTGTGCGTAGGCTGTACTATCCTCTGGTGGCGACGGTCTAGCTGGATAACATTCAGGACTATTATCTGACACTGGTGCATCATAAAGGTCCCATGCGTCAGGGTCATCTTGACTCATTCCTGTATGAGTTGGGGATTGCATCATTGGTGGAGTGGCTACCGGTGATGGTTGCGGAGAGCATTGTGGAGATGGTGGCGGGGTTACTTGTTTAGCCACCTTTGCCTGTGGCTGCTTGTCTTTTTCTTGAAAGGCAAGTTTGCGTTTCATTTTAATCGGAGGGAGAGTACTGATCTTCCCTGTTTCTTTTTGGATATGGAGCCTTCTTTGTGTATAGTCTGGCTCTATTGTTTCCAATTCCTGTCCAAATCTATGTGTCTTCATTTGTGTGGACAGTCCTTGTTCCTCAGTGTAGGAACTTGTTTTCGGTTCCGTGGCCGGATGTTTCGGTATCGAAACCTTTTCGGCTGCTTTTTTCGGTTCCGACTAAACCTTTTTTACTTTCGGCGTCGTGGTCGCTCGGTGCCGACCCATTTCGGTGCCGCTATCTCGGTGCCGAACCTGCTCGGAGCCACTATCTCGGGCCCGAGATTGCTGTGTGGCGGTATCTCGACCGGAGTCGGATGACTTCGCCACCAGCGTTCCCTTTTTCAGTGCCGATGATAGGTCACCTATTTTTCGGGTTAAGCCATGGCCTGTTGGCGGTGGCGTCCTCTGGGCTTAAGTGGTTTTTTCGTGAGTTTTGTGTTTCGACGTCTTACTCACGGTTTTCGGCGTTTCTTCGGGATCGATCTCATCCGAGTCAGATTCCTGGATGGAGAATGTTTCTTCCTCCTCCTCGAAACGCTCTTGTCGTGTCGGCGCCGACGCCATTTTCAGTCTCCTTGCTCTTCGGTCTCTTAGTGTCTTCCTGGACCGAAACGCTTGACAGGCTTCACAAGTATCTTCCTTGTGTTCCGGCGACAAACACAAGTTACAGACCAGATACTGATCTGTATATGGATACTTGTTATGGCATTTTGGGCAGAAGCGGAATGGGGTCCGTTCCATCAGCCTTGAAGAGACACGTGGCCGGGCCGACCAGGCCCGACGGGGGATCGAAAAAACCCCAAAGGGCCACCGGAGCTCGTCAAAAGTCGGTGTCGATCTGGTGTAACTAACCCGATACCGAACACAAACAATACAGACGATTTTTCCGAGATTCTAACTAACTTTCCGACCCGAAACACGGAGCGAAAAGGAACACGTCCGAACCAGATGGCAGAAAAAAAACAATCTAAGATGGAGTCGACGCCCATGCGCAATGGAGCCGAAATGGGAGGAGTCCCTCGGTCTTGTGACTCGAAAAGACTTCTTCGAAGAAAAACAACTTGTAACACTCCGAGCCCAACACCAGATGGCGGGATGTGCACAGCATGTGTATATGCAGCTACACATGCCATCGAACACATATATACACACACACACCCAGACACACAAACACACACTCCTTACCTCACCCATCTGCTGGAAAACAATCTAACAAAGGACTCAATGCTCATGCGCAATATCGAGAGGAGGAGTCACTCGATCTTGTGACTCAAAAAGATTTAAACAAAAACAACTTCCAACACTCCGAGCCCAAAACTTGATGGCGGACTTATGCAAATCATGTGTACCTACAGCTACACATGCCATCGAACATGTTTTCTGAAACCCAATTTTCCCAGAATGTTAATACATTGCATAGTTTTATCAGTAAACCTGCAAGTTAGGAGGAAGGGTTTTGGACATTTCTTGGAAATGTTCTGTTTGTAAATAACAGTGTGCAACCACATCAAGCTTTAGTAATATATTCATTAACAGTGAGTGTTTAAAGATAAACTGAGAAACTCCTTCCCTGATGGCAATGCTATTAGTAAACTAAGAGGCAAGTAATGGATCATGTGTTCCCTATATGTGGGCTAGATTATTTTATACATGAAGCAAACGTTTAGTCTATTTAATCAAACAAAGATGTTTTTTGTACAGCAGAAATGCTAAGCTCACATATTTGAAGGCACCCTCATATATGCCAATGAAGAAAAAGGCCACTTTGTAAACTAAAATATTTGACTTAGATCACACATTGTGACCAAGTTACAGGTTAAGTATGTTACAGTTATGGTTGAGTAGATTATTCAAGTTACTCGACCTGCAGGTCTAGTAACATTTGTATGATTTTTCTAGGCCTGTGGGCTGTAAAAGCAGACACTGAGCACAGCAGCAGAGTACAACGAAGAAGTTAAGTCCTCGAGGAGCATTCAGTTCTAAAGGGGAGTGATGACAAGGGGCGGTCTGTGATCCGGCAACACACTGACCAATCAGCCACTCCCTTAGGCAGAAGGCCAGGGGGAGACCTCTGCTAAGAAGAATCATGCTAAAAGGTATCTCTAGCAACCCCACTTCCAAGCGACAGCCCTCACCTGACATTCTGGGTAGGGTTCCACCTTTCAGACGGCAGCTCTCCACTCTGAGGATCATCCACAGGAGGATGCAGGATAGAAATACAAACATCTCCGTTCTGCAAAAAGAACAACAAAGATACATTAACCTTCATAAAAATCACTTGTGGAGGAAAAAACAGCACAAGTGATGAAACTCTGACACAGCCCAACTGGCAACTTGGTGACAATGTAATTTGCACATTGGTTAGCGGGATGTTTAAGAAACACATCTGTCTTGCTGGGTCCATGAGGCGTGAACAGGGGTCCCGTGTGGACAGGGAAAGAGGTGTATATGTCCCGTGTGGACAGGGTGAGCGGTGTATACGTCCCGTGCGGACAGGGTGAGCGGTGTATACGTCCCGTGCGGACAGGGTGAGCGGTGTATACGTCCCGTGCGGACAGGGTGAGCGGTGTATACGTCCCGTGCGGACAAGGGGAAGATCCATGTGTGGATGAAGTGCTCAGAGGTTGCTTGGAGTTCTTATTTCACGGTTTTGGAGAGGGCTGAGTTCTCGGCTGGTGTCTTTTTTCACAAGAGGTGGGTTACGTGTCGTTCTGCGGTGCCTGCTGGCTGAGGTCTCCTTTAAGGTTATTTAATGTGGTGCTCTCTGTGGGGTCATGGAACAGGGCAATTCTCTGGGGCTTTTAGGTGAGGGGTGGCTTAGAGACTTAGGCCGAGTATCTTCTAACATCCTGCTCCTGGTAGGATCTATAAATTCGTACTTATACTTTTTCAGAAGTTCATAATAAATTTACATCTGCACACCGGGTCTGCCCGCTCCCGTGTCAGGCCCTGCTCCCTTGACCCGTCGTGCTCACAGAGATACAGGAGGTGCTGTTAGGTCTCGGGTAAATCCGTGGCACAGACGAAGCCATCATGCCCTGTGGGACAGAGCTAAAACTGAGGCCTCCAACAAAGGTTCATTGATTTGGAGGCCACAAGAATCCAAGGTAGTGTGGCACTCAGTGTGCTCTGCGGGTTTTAAAGCGCCTTGAGGGTCAAAGACAAGGACTCCAAGAGCATCATGTTGTCACATACGAGGACTCTGCCAGGTAGGAGGACAGTCAAAGCAACTGCTGCAAGATGTTCTGCCTCAAGCATCCCAGTGCTTTCAAAACAATGCGGACCTACCTTGTCTATTCACAACAAACCATTCAGTAAACCCATATTAAACGCACTGCAATTCACAATCTAAAGCTTAGATTGGAGAATGCGCCATAGTCCGCAGCAGACTTTGAGGGTATCAGTACATATTACATATGACAAACAGCAATACACTAAATAAATGAAAATCAAGAAACTACTGCTCACAAGAGCCTAGGCGCACCATTTCCATCAGCCCACCTGAGTAGAGCAGGACGGGTGAGTTAAGAGTCACGTCTTATCTATTTCAAGCAAAGTTTCCTGGCGCCACACGTGACATCAGAGTGTGTCAGCTTTTGGAAGCATAATGTGTGATTTATCATTACTGCAGCCCTCCTAGAGACCGTGCCCCGCTCTCGCCCATGAGCAGCAGGGACAGACCACACTGCTGACCGCTGCACATAGTGCTAACGAGAGCCAAGGCTCCTAGAGGGGACAGCGCCGCTGTAAGGTGGATGGACGAGGTGCTTTATCTCTCTCACGGCAGGGGGACAGCGTCCTCCGGGCAGCACGGTCCCGTTTCTGTCTTTAGACGTTCAGAGACCACAGCTCCACTTCCAGGCGAAGGATCTGGAGATACTCCTGCGGGATGATCCCCACCAGAGCATCCAAGGCATTGCCCTGCCGGGAGTAACACAATGTATATTTTAGCACTGCTAAAGGCAAGGCACGTAGAGTGCCTCACCGAGCCCACCTGTGCAGAAGAGGGAAGCCTGGCTTTCCAAGAGTTCACGTGATGGAGATAGAAACCCCGAGAGAGGCACCTCTGGAGAGGACCCGCCACATGCGGGCAGGAAGGAGATGCAGTAATTCCGGTGCTTTCAGGAGTAGCTGAAGCCCTGCCCAGGTGCCTTCGGGGTCTGTGCTGAGAGAGCAGACTGCTTCCAGGTTACTCTGCTAAAGAAAGGACGGCCTGATGGAACCCGACACTTATGATTACACGTTGGTGTGTAATGTACACACCCACAACTCTTCTGAAGAATGCATCCTTCTGCAGAGCCGACCTTAAGTGCACTCCCACATACTGCACAATGTTCCACACATCTCCTGTACGGACAGTGCAACAGGAGCCTTGCTCTAGCCTTAAAGAGAAAAAAAACAGCGACACTTGAAGCTGTACCCAACCTCCTGCGACACATGGAACGGGCCAAGCCTACATGCAAGGAAGGCAGCGGTCAGGGACTGGCTTCTCTGGACTAAGCCCTACTTCTTCGCCCTTGCTCTCAAGGCCATCACCCAACATGTCGCCTGAGTTGACATGCACTTCTAGAATGCCGAACCGGAAGAGCTCTCTATAGCTACATGGTACTTCCACTACTGCTCGGTCAATGGATGACGCCAGTACTCACCACAGTACCGTCCCCATTAAACTACTGCAGTGGCACCAAAGCACCAAGCACGCAACCCCTGCGACTTTGCCCACCACAGCACCAAGCGAGCAACTGTCAGCTACCTCTAGCTTCACAACACCAAGCGTGCAAGCATCCCACAGTACCACACGCACCAACACACCAAGCACGCAACCCCAGAGTACCACAAGCACCAACACCCCAAACACGCAAGCACCCCGGAGGATCAAAACAGCAAGCGTGCATGCAACTCCTGCCTACCAAGAGCACACACAATAAAAATAAAGCCCACAAACTTGCAGTATCGGAATACCACATGCACCAAAACATCAAGCACGAAACCCCAGAGTACCACACGTACCAACATCCCAAACACGCAACCCTGGAAGACCAAAACACCAAGCGTGCAATCAACTCCCGCCTATAAAGAGCACCAAGAAAAGAAAAAGAAAAAAACACACCTGCAACATCAGAGTACCACAAGCACCAACACACCAAGCACGTAACCCCGGAGGACCAAAACATCAAGCGTGCATGCAACTCCTGCCTACCAAGAGCACAAAAAAAAGCTGCATCTGAGTACCACAAGCACCAACACCCCAAACATGCAACCCTGCAACTTCGAGCACCACAACTGCCAGCTACCTCAAGCTTCTAAACACCTAGCATGAAACTCTCAAGAGAACAAAAAAAAAAAATAACAAATTTGCAACACCCAAGTACCACGAGCACCACAACACCAAGCACGAAACACCAGAGTACCACAAGCACTAACACACCAAGCACGCATCCCAGAGCACCACAAGCACCAACACACCTAGCATGCAATCCCAGAGTACCACAAGCACCAAGCATGCAACCCTAGAGTACCCCAAGTACAAAAACACCAACCACACAACCCCAGAGTACCACAAGCACCAACACACTAAGCATGCAACTCCACCAAGGCACCAAGCATGCAACCCCTGCTACTTCGAGCACCACAACACCAAGGAAGCAACTGGCAGCTACCTCCAGCTTCTAAACACCAAGCGTGAAAGACCGGTATATCAAGAGAACAAAAAAACAAAACAAAAAAAAGCTAATTTGCAACAGCAGAGTACCACAAGTACGAAAACACCAAGCATGCAACCCAGAGTACCACAAGCACCAACACACCAAGCATGCAGCACCAACACACCAAGCATGCAACTCCTGCTACTTCGAACACAACACCAAGCAAGCAACTGCCAGCTACCTCTAGCTTCAAAACACCAAGAGTGCATGCAACTCCTACTTATCAAGACAAAAAAATAAATACATAAAATGTGCTCCATTCACCAAACACACAACCCCAAAGTATCACAAACACCAAAACGCTAAGCATGCACCCCCAGAGTACCACAAGCTCCAAAATACCAAGCATGCACCCCCAGAGTACCACAAGCTCCAAAATACCAAGCAGGCAACACTAGAGTATTGCAAGTACCAACACATCAAACAAGCAACCCCAGCGTACCAAAAGTGTAAAAACTCCAAGCATGTAACCGCAGAGTACCACAAGCATCAAAACACCAATTGCATAACCCCAGAGTACCACAAGCATTAAAACACCAAGCTCTTAACCCCCAGAGTACTACAAGCAGCAAAACACCAAGCAATTAACCCCAGAGTACCACAAGCAGCAAAACACCAAGCACTCAACCATAAGCAGCAAAACACCAAGCGCTTAACCCCAGAGTACCAAAAGCAGCAAAACACCAAGCACTTAATCCCAGAGTACCAAAAGCAGCAAACCACCAAGCACACAACCCCAGAGTACCACAAGCAGCAAAACACCAAGCACTCAACCATAAGCAGCAAAACACCAAGCGATAACCCCAGAGTACCACAAGCAGCAAAACACCAAGCACTCAACCATAAGCAGCAAACCACCAAGCGCTTAATCCCAGAGTACCAAAAGCAGCAAAACACCAAGCACTTAATCCCAGAGTACCAAAAGCAGCAAACCACCAAGCACACAACCCCAGAGTACCACAAGCAGCAAACCACCAAGCACACAACCCCAGAGTACCACAAGCAGCAAAACACCAAGCACTCAACCATAAGCAGCAAAACACCAAGCGATAACCCCAGAGTACCACAAGCAGCAAAACACCAAGCGATAACCCCAGAGTACCACAAGCAGCAAAACACCAAGCGATAACCCCAGAGTACCACAAGCAGCAAAACACCAAGCACGCAACCCCAGAGTACCACAAGCAGCAAAACACCAAGCACGCAACCCCAGAGTACCACAAGCAGCAAAACACCAAGCACGCAACCCCAGAGTACCACAAGCAGCAAAACACCAAGCACGCAACCCCAGAGTACCACAAGCAGCAAAACACCAAGCGATAACCCCAGAGTACCACAAGCAGCAAAACACCAAGCACGCAACCCCAGAGTACCACAAGCAGCAAAACACCAAGCACGCAACCCCAGAGTACCACAAGCAGCAAAACACCAAGCACGCAACCCCAGAGTACCACAAGCAGCAAAACACCAAGCACGCAACCCCAGAGTACCACAAGCAGCAAAACACCAAGCACGCAACCCCAGAGTACCACAAGCAGCAAAACACCAAGCACGCAACCCCAGAGTACCACAAGCAGCAAAACACCAAGCATGCAACCCCAGAGTACCACAAGCAGCAAAACACCAAGCACTTAATCCCAAAGTACCAAAAGCAGCAAAACACCAAGCACACAATCCCAGTGTGCCAGAAGCACCAAACCACCAAGCACACAACCCCAGAGTGCCACAAGCAGCAAAACACCAAGCACGCAACTTCCGGCTATCGCGAGCACCAAAACACTAAGAATGGAACTATCAGATACCTCTTTAAGTTACCTCGGAGAAGATCAGCCTGGCAGGCGTCTGTACTAAAACACCCCATGGGTAAGGCCAATTATTTATGAGACTAATTACAGTACTCATTAGGGACAGTGGCTGGGAAGAAATGCTCCTTCGCCACGGTTACTACAGATCTAAACAAACTCCTAGTTCCTTGAAATATGAAACTCCTGACACCAAGCACGTTATAAACAGCAAACTCTAAATATCCACATCACCAAATATAAACACATTTTTTGTTAGGAAACACTTTCACCTTTGGTTAAAAAGAAACATGCAACCTTCTCCGTATTAGGTGGGATCTGCGTCTGACGTGTATACATTCATTCTTCATACATACTGTTTCTGAACAGCGGCTAATACTTGAAAAAAGATTGAGATTGTTTTTCAAACTATGATACTCAATCACAGGACTCCCCGCTCTAGTAAGCCATTTCCCAAGAGATGGACTGAGTCTAGAAGAGGCTTCCATCCCACATGCTCAGGGCTGTGCATGAACCCTTTCTGCAAGCAGGGTAGGTAACCAGAGGCGCCTCTGGGCTCCTTGAATAGAGGAAGCAGAGGGTCCCCATCAAACAATATGCACCAGAAAATGGGAGCCACTAGGGACCCCCTGACTCTCTGGACGGATGTGGGCGAGCCCTGCGTGAGACCATCCAAAGGCGCAGTGTGCCACACAACAGTAAGAAGGTGTGGCTGTCCAGCCAAAGGTTGTATCTCAATAACACTTACAAGACTAACACATCTATTTAATACAGGTACAAGGTATCAACGCAAGCAGATCAGATGGGAAGTAAAAACAATACTAAATAATAGTCAACAATAGAAACAGAAATGGCACTTTGAGCCAGCGATCTCCGTAACCTTCCCACCAAAAGAGGATACTTTGTATCCAACAGGTTAGATCACCCAGTATTCACAACACTATACGTTTGCAAACAGCTAAATAGAACTATGGGGGGGGGGGAACAAAGGATTGTCAAGGGCACCTACAAACAAGCGGACAGTGTTTTGGGCTTCATTATTTCCCCAGTCACACAGACAACAGGCAGCAACGCATGCGGCACAGGGGCTGAGCCGGCTAGATAGCCAGCAGAGTGCTGGAGCGATGCACAGGGCAGGTCAAAGGGAGCCGCAAGGAAACCTGTAGCAATATTTCAAGCCAGGCTGAGCCACCACAGTCCCACATGCACTTCTGGGGGTTGCGCTCTCGGCCGCGGGTCTTCATCAGGTCCCACTAATATCTGCAAAGGATTGACCAGCAATGACTACCTGCAACATCTGCAAACCTTTCCATGAGACGGACACTCTAGAGGCGTAAGCTGAGGACTTTCTTTGCACATCTGCTGCGCGACAGCAAAGTGCCACAGTTAACAACAGAACTCAATGAAAACTGAGGATACCGCCAAGTAAATGAACAGCAGCTGCATTTGTTCAGCGGGGTTTGTATAGTTAAGACAGTACGAGCACTTACAGCGGGAGTGCTGGGAGCCTGAGGAGAGAGGCTGCTCACACTCAGACCCGCTAGCATGCCTCTATGCTGGGCGGCACACAATGGTGGGCTGTGCGACAAGTTCACTATACTGATGCAAGAATTCAAGGCAATCTGGAAGCTTTCGGGAACGTTTCCTCCACTGACAATGGCTTAGAAACACAAGCTTGCAAAAGAATAAGTCATGCGGTAAAACGTTCAAGAACAGTTTGGGATAAACCCTTCTGGAGCTGGTAAGGCAGGGGCAGTGAGCCGCAGCATTCATGTGAAAGACAGTTCATCATGCTTAAACCATCCAGCGGTACCAGTAGTGTGGAAACAGCTCCTCTGGTCAGCTCCAGTTAGAATACTCTAAGAAAACATGGCTTGCGCTTCTCTTCATCCCACCGAATGCCCAAGAGAATCCCTTTCCATAAACTACACACATAATACACACATTCAGCTCAAGGTAAGAAGACAGCTGAAACCGTTTTGCTGGTATTACAATACCTAAGTAGAGTAGAAGAAGCAACATGAGCCTGTCACTGAGGCGACAGGAGCAAAAGTGATAGACACTGCGTCCTAGACCACATCCATGCACACTGTACATTGTTTGCCATCGTACCTCGTAGATGTTGGGGTGCCACATCTTGGTGATGAAGCGGAATCCTGGGGGTGAATAGGGATAGTCCATAGGGAACTTCAGACGAGCCTGCAGACAGAGAACACAGCAAAGTTAGATGTGTGGAGAAGATACTCCACCCCCCTCCCAAATGTGTACACTGCAGTTCACCTCTCACTGCTCCAAGTAACTCACCCCATTCTGTCTAGCCTCTGCTAACCCCAACTCCCCACAAAATGAAGCACCCCATCAAAACATCAAGACAGAACGTAACCCGAGTGTATTAACAGTGAGAGGGGTTCCAGTTTCGTCCTTAGGAGCACAAAGCTTTTCCAGGCTGGGAATAGGTGCCTTCCATAAGTAAAATGTAAGAGTCTTCTGACAGCCCTATCCCCAGTGACCTCACAGAGAGAGGGGAGATGCACAACACCACTGCCACCCAGCTGCCTGTGTCAGAGCCCTGCACAGACCCAGGTTGGAGTTAATGCAAGGTCTGCTGAATCCTTCAGCCAAGAAGGACCATGGAAGGGCCAGTTCAGCAAGACTTTCCAGCCAGTGCTGCTGAATGACATGTCTAGTCTTCGCGACTCCCTACTCTGTGACCATGTTACAGGATCCAGAACCCTGGATCACAGGCTGCACTCGTTCAAGGTCTCCACTGCGCTACAGCTTCTGTCCTAGATGTCAAGCACCCCACCCCCAACCTTCTCCTTGTCGTTCATACTCAGCCGTTTGTAATCTGCAGCCCCAGGGATTCTCAATTTCTACCTGTGCAATACCAGAGCTCATCAGAACTGGACACCTGCTACACTACAAGAGCTCTCTTCTAGGCACTACTGTGCACGGGAGGAGAGACGTGCACATGTGTGTGCTACACACCTCTCGCTGCCAAGCTTTTGGTTCAGCAACTCGGGGGTGCACCACAGAATCAGGTAACCCAAAAGAAATCCTCAAACTTCAATACACAAGAAGAGTTCGCAAGAGGGCTCCTTTACCATCTCTATGCAAGGTACGGGCTAACACAGGCTTCGATTACCAAAACTTCCTAATACCAAGATTATCCCAAACTCTCCCCTCCTGTTATCAACAAGCGTTGTCAAAAAGCAAAGGGTTTTTTCAGAGCCTTAATGCAGAGCTGCAGGACCCCCTGCAATCTAAAAAAAAAAAAAAAAAAAGGCTAAACCCAGAAAGGTTGTTTGGTCTCAAGAAGCAAACATTGCCATAGTAGACACCGGAACGTTGGGGAAGCAGTTTGTGCGAGGACGTGCTCCCGGTGAAAGGATGATGCCGTCACTCACGGTGACATTAGTTAACAGAGACGTGGGCTGAGCCCTTGCCAAGTACTGCAGAGGGAACTGCAAATGGCAGCAGAACAGACCAACTGCATGGACAGGAGTTGTTGAAAGCCGCTATAAGCAGGGCTGCTGCAATTATGCGATTCTGTGCCAGTTGCATTTTCCGCATAGTTATGGATTCACCACATAATCCATGTTCAGCAATATCTATAGATTTTAACAAATAAAGAAATGTTTCTAGCTCAAGTGGGTCAAAAGTCTCAAAAACAGAGCAACGCGTGTTGCTGTGCAGTGGAAGGCGTCACTAAGGTTGACGGGTCCTCTTTCAGTTGCTTATTAATGTGTCTTGGTGTTAAACTGGTACTAGTGAGGGGAAACATTTGCCCATACGCTGGAGACATGACTAAATGCAATAAAACAGTGAAGTAAGAATTTCAAAACGTGCTATATTACACTGCATTATGTAACTTTTCTTGCCAGACAATGTAGTTAACCTGTCACATATGTTGGTCCACCCTGCCACGTAATTCAAGAGGCCTTGCCCATTATTAAGTATATTATACATATAATTGTAGTAACATTAAAAGGTCTTGGCTAAACCCAGACCTGAAAAAAAAAAAAAATACGCTGCAAACCCCACACAATACAGCTGCACAAACCGACAGGATGCTGCAGGACTGCTACAGCTGCCCCCCCCCCCCCCCTCTGAAAGAGGGGCTCGGCCCTGTCCCCGATGAGCGGAGCACTATTCATGCCGCCGCTGGGTGACTGGAAGGAGCCCTTGCTCACTCTGTGCAGGTGCCCAGCACCCCCTCCTGTTACTTGTAAGCAGCCACAAGCGGCTAGTGGGGTCGGTGGTTACAGGTGGGCGCTGGGGGGGGGGGGGGGGGAGGAGGCGGCAGCAAAGCGTCTCAGGAGACAGGTGTCTGTCCTCCTTGTTGCTGGAGTTGAAGGTAAAACATTGAATTTCTCAGTGAGTCAGTTGGGCCTCGGGCATGAGCCTGCGCAGGTCCCTCGCCCCTCCCTGGCCCCTCCCCAGAAGAGGCTGCTAACACAGAGGTAGAAGGCGCAGATGGAGAGCCAGGCGTGCTCACCAAGCCACCAGGGCATGATTCAAGCTATCCCTTCCCCTAGCCGCCCAGTACGCCTACGTGGGGGTGCCCCGCTCCAGGGGCGCAACACCGAAGCCAATACACATTCACCTCCCAGGCAACGCACCTCCAGAGGGCACCGCAGGAGTCGGGGCAGAGCCCCAGCCCTGCTAACACGTCTGGAAAGGCGGCAGGAGGCCAAGGAGCTCTCAGCTCTTCACTCCTGATGAACGGGGGCCCCTCCTGCCCACCCATAATGAAGCGGGGCCTACAGAGAAGCCCCCTCCTGCCCACCCATAATGAAGCGGGCATATAGAGAAGCCCCCTCCTGCCCACCCATAATGAAGCGGGCATACAGAGAAGCCCCCTCCTGCCCACCCATAATGAAGCGGGGCATACACAGAAGCCCCCTCCTGCCCACCCACAATGAAGCGGGGCATACACAGAAGCCCCCTCCTGCCCACCCACAATGAAGCGGGCATACAGATAAGCCCCCTCCTGCCCACCCACAATGAAGCGGGGCATATAGATAAGCCCCCTCCTGCCCACCCACACTGAAGCGGGCATATAGAGAAGCCCCCTCCTGCCCACCCATAATGAAGCGGGGCATACAGAGACGCCCCCTCCTGCCCACCCATAATGAAGGGGCATACAGAGACGCCCCCTCCTGCCCACCCATAATGAAGCTGGCATACAGAGAAGCCCCCTCCTGCCCACCCATAATGAAGCGAGCTTACAGAAAAGACCCCTCCTGCCCACCTACAATGAAGCGGGCCTACAGACAAGCCCCCTCCTGCCCACCCACAATGAAGCGGGGCATACAGAGAAGCCCCTCCTGCCACCCATACTGAAGCGGGTATACAGAGAAGCCCCCTCATAATGAAGCTGGCATACAGAGAAGCCCCCGCCTGCCCACCCATAATGAAGCGGGCCTACAGAGAAGACCCCTTCTGCCCACCTACAATGCAGCGGGGCCTACAGAGAAGACCCCTCCTGCCCACCTACAATGCAGCGGGGCCTACAGAGAAGACCCCTCCTGCCCACCCACAATGAAGCGGGGCATACAGAGAAGCCCCTCCTGCCACCCATACGGAAGCGGGGCATACAGAGAAGCCCCCTCCTGCCCCCCCATACTGAAGCGGACATACAGAGAAGCCCCGCCTGCCCACCCATACGGAAGCGGGGCATACAGAGAAGCCCCCTCCTGCCCACCCACAATGAAGCGGGGCATACAGAGAAGCCCCACCTGCCCACCCATAATGAACCAGGGCCTACAGAGAAGCCCCCGCCTGCCCATCCATAATGAAGCAGGGCATACAGAGAAGCACCCTCCTGCCCACCCATAATGAAGTAGGCCATACAGAGGAGCCCCCTCCTGCCCACCTACAATGAAGCGGGCATTACAGAGAAGCCCCCTCCTCCCCACCCATAATGAAGCGGGGCATACAGAGAAGCCCCCTCCTGCCCACCCACAATGAAGCAGGAAGGCCCGGGTGCACCAGTCCAAGCCTCTGCCCCTTAATGGGCCGGGGAAGTTCACTCGTCACAGATGACTGTGTGTGCCGCCATGTACACACTGGTGCAGGGTCCGCTAACAGGCCTTCTGCGTCTGCACACTCAGGGTCAATCAGGACCTACCCTCCTCATCCTTCGGGTTAAAAGAGACCAGGATACACATCTCTTAGAGTAAAATATCGCGTAAGTAAGAGCCCAAACAATCGTATCTAAAGGCAGGCATCGCATGGTGTGCACCCTGGCACTGGAGGCGGCGCGGAAGGGCACATTAGGCAAGTGCGGAATGCCCTCGCTCGCAGTCAGGTCAGCCAATGGCTGAAGTGGGCTGACCCTGTGCCATCTGCTGTGACGAGGAGAAACAAAAGGTGAAGGACACTGCAGGAGGCCAATGAGTGACTGACTGGAGGTCCCTTTAAGTACGCATGTAAAGTATATTTTTATTAACAACAAACGGTCTTGGCTCTCACCAGACATAAAAAGAAACCACCGTTCCGGACTGTAAATACAATGAATTATCAGTGGAGGCGGTGCTCCAGCCCGTGGCCGCCATCGAGCACCTGCTGGTCCACACCAACAGGGGCCCAACACCGAACCGAAGGACACCCTCACCCGCTCCCCATGAACTAAGCCCGACTGCTCGAGGATTCCAATCAAAGCAACTCGTTCACAAGACACAACCACAGACAAGCCCCAGGCTGGCCCCCAAACCAGGCGGCTGCCCATCGGCTGGCCCCCAAACCAGGCGGCTGCCCATCGGCTGGCACCCAAACCAGGCGGCTGGCCCATCGGCTGGCCCCCAAACCAGGCGGCTGGCCCATCGGCTGGCCCCCAAACCAGGCGGCTGGCCCCCAAACCAGGCTGTCACGTCAGCTGGCACCCAAAGACGACGATTGGCCCATCGGCACAGAATACAATCAGACTGGTTTCGTTGTTTATACGCCCCTGTAAGACCTGCCCAAGTCGTTTTTTTAAACAGTGACGCATCGTCTGGTTACCTATGTTTCAGGTCCGCCTTCACGTTCCACCACCGGGATCGTCATTAGCTTAATAACATCCGAGTATAGTCTTTTACAAGCAAGTGTCAGACACGGAGCTATGACTTGTGCAAGTGACTCAGTTCCTGATCACAAGCACAGGGTTCTTAAGTCAGTAGCTCAAAAAAGGTTCTTCACACAAAATGTGATAAAACTCCTCGTCTTCAAAATCGAAGGAGGAGTAAACATGTAGCAACTCCAGAAGGCACACATTTATCGACAAAGAAAGATGTGCATCTCCTGTTTCAATGTACACAATCTGCCTCTCCAAGGTACTAAAACCTGCTCCAATGCCTCGGCCAAAATTGTAATCACTGCACTGGTCAGGTTCTGGCTGACTGGTGCTGCAGTCTAACCAGGGGAGGCCCCTTTAGCCCCGTCTCCCTGGCCACCACCCACAAAACAAGGTGGCAGTCATTAAAAATACTAGAGTTGGGTGATCGACTCCGCTCCGCTGGCAGAGTTTTGGACAGTGTTACGCATGCATCGCAGAGTTCCGGCCAAATTCCGCCAACCACAGCGTGGAGGAGATTTTTTTCTTGATCGTGACTCACCAGCGGGCTAGCGAGAACTGGCGCCCCCTATCATGATTTTCAGGCACTACGAGGGCACCCGGCGAGATTTCCTAACGTGCGATCGCGGCCAGTCACATTAGGAAAGCTGCTGCTCGAGTAGAAAATCTACTCGAGCTGCAGTAAAACCAATGTGAACAGCAGCGCCCTCCGGCACGCAGCGTAGTGCCATCTCAACACTTTACTCATTGAGGAACAACTTCCTGGTGCTAAAAATCAGTGCAACATACCGATGTCTGCCCCCTTTCAGGACCCTGCGGAATTTTGCTGAGTTTTTATGTAACCCTGCGGAGTGAAATTCTGCAAGTTCCGCCCACCCGCCCTAAAAACACTTCTGATTCTTCATCACTACCTGACAATACTTTTTAGGACTGTCAGCCAATTGCCCAAAACAAGCTTCTTGTAAACCCCTTATCGCGCCCAAGTCCCCATCTCACCAGCATGTGACATCCTACCACCAGAGACTACCGGCAGGGTGCGGAATGACACACCAACAGATGTGATGGCTACACCGCTGCCGACTTCTTTTATCAATTATTAAACGCCCTGCTATTTTAATAATACTGTATTCCTTCACCTGGCTGCCAAGGGCAAAGCCGCCCTATTGGCTTCTCAGTGCTATATAAATGTGAGGTGACCCAAGCCCTTGGTTCAGACACTCACACTGACAGACCCCTTCAATACATGCTGTACCCTCTGGGCAAGAACTGCACCCACCAGACAGAACCCATAAGGAGCCCTATGGGCCAGCCCCTCATATCCACATCCTCTGCTCAGTCACTGTAGCATCGGCCCTGGTCCTAAAGAAGGACTCAAGCACAGCTTTGTCATTTACTCAAAGTCTAATTGGAGCCACAGATAACCAAAGTAGCTTTTAGTGCGAGCTGGAAAAAACGCGGTCTTGTGAAGGACTATTTTGTGGGACTTGGCCATCTCCACCACCATCCAAGATAAACCTGCTACAACACACACGTCGTACAGCACGTAAGCTCCAATGCACTGTGCGGCTCGTCTCCAGCGACCTACAAATGCACTACACTACCTGGTCGCTGTGCGAGAGGCAGCCTTCTGTCGGGTCAAAACCTGCTCCTTTCAGGAAGGAAACCATTCCAAATATATAAACATTAACTGCCCTCCAACTGAAATATTAGTAGGAAACTAGAGTGGCAGGATAAACAACACAGTCTGTTTGCTCCCCTTTGGCCACTATAAAGTCCATTCCAACAACTTGAACCCACAACGGAGCTAGGGAGGGGAAGCGTTCCAACACACCAGCTGCAGCAGAAAGTGCCGATACCGAAAGATGGAAAATGTGAATTTGTGTAAAGTCCACTAAACTACATTTTTATTTAAGAGACTTAGGTGCACAAGCTAATCAACAAATGTTAAACTCCTACTCGGCCCGAAATGAAGCTTATGTACCACCCCATCCTCTCCTCAGTCCGCCTCCCTCCTGCCCATGCTTTTGGGAGCCAGGTTTCCCCATCTGCTTCATCCTCACGCCTCTGCCCTCGGCACATCCCCCGCTAGCTGGTACTTGGCAGGTTCTAGCAGGTGAAAGCGATGCTTGGATCTCAGCTACTTCACGACTTACGGCCAGAACTCCCAATGCTGCTGGAAACGAACTGACAAGGAGCCAGGAGGAGGCGCACACCAAGAAGCAAGCAGGCCACATGTTACATATAAGGCAGTGTGGGGTGCGCTTCCACACTGGGAAATCAAGCATCTGCAATGCAAGAAGTCTTGCATTTACTTGAGTCAGACCTTTTGGCGTTGTAAATGCATAACTGGGCTTTTCTTACCACACAGAACTGGGCAAGCCAGCCGCGTAATTTGGTTCTCTCTGCCACATATTTCCAGGAGCCCTGCATATAACTAAAGCACTCCAGTTTACCTTCTTCCTCTATCAGCAGCAAAAAATGAAACTATTGCCTCAATTATATTTATATTGTTATTATTTTGCCCTCCCCCACACACACATCTAGTGTGGGAACCCAGAGATGATAGACAGAAAGAGCACGTCTGCTGACCGTTTTGATTGTCTTCCCAGTATCCTAGGACAGCCACACAGGGAGGTATTATGGGGCACGTTTTCGAGTACAGCGAATACTGTAGTATCTCGACTGTAATGCTCAAAACAGCCCCTACAGGACACTGCAGTAAAAATAGCATTTGTAAGAAACAGTCATGTAACCATATAGTCAGCCCCTATAGAGCAAAACCACATGAGAACAGAATGGCAGAACGTGAAGTAGTGTAACCATATATTTATCCCTTAGAGGGCACAGTGCATTACGTATTTTCATGCCTAGCAGGCCTACTAGAATAATATTACAAACAAGGCCCTTAAAACACAAACTACTCCCAGTTGTAAAACAAAAGTTCCAGCCATGAGAGAACTTAAATATATATATATTTTTTTTAAGCTGAACTGTGGGAGGGGTTATTGCTTTGGCACAACCCTCCCCCCCTCCCTCCCAACCTACTGTGAGACACAGAGATGACCTAGAGGGAAAGAGCACATCGTGCTGACAATTTTGATGGTGGTCTCATTGTCCTCTGACCACCACATAGTGAGTTTTGGGCAAAAATGATCTGTAAAAGGAATGTCCTGCAAAGCATTATGGAGCGAGTTTCAGAGTGCAGGAAACATTGTGGTATCTTGACTGTAATTGTCAAAACTGGCCCTAGATGACACAATAAAAATAGCATTTGGAAGAAACATGGTCACGTAACCAGTCATCCCCAGAGAACATAATCACAAGAGAAAAGAATGGCAGAAAGTAATGCAGTGCAACCATGTATTTAGCCCCTAGAGGGCGTAGTGCCTTACACATTTTCAGGCCTATTGCACTTATAATACAAACAAGGCCCTTAAAAACACAAAGTACTCCCAGCTGTGAAAAAAGTTCTAGCCATGAGAGCTTAAAGACAGTGGGAGAGGTTACTATTTTGGGGTCCCTCTAACCTAGCCTAGTGTGGGGAATCAGATGACCTAGACAGAAAAAGTGTGTTGTGCTGAATGGTGTGGTAGTGGTCCCATTGTCATAGGACCACAACAGACTGAGTTATGGGACAAAATATTTTGTAAAAGGAATGCTCTGCAAATCATTATGGGGTGAGTTTCCCAAGTGCAGTGAATATTGTAGAATCGGCTCTCCTAGTGTGCAAGGAGAGCCGCGTTGAGGATTTCTCTGTTTCTTCTGTCTAAATGCGCCAGTTTGTATAGGTCTCAATTGCTGAACTTGTACTTAAGTGGCACTCATGTAAGGCGCTCCTCCAATCGAGTTTGCGATATATGAAACTTCCCAAAAATACATAAATTAAAAAAAGTAAAAAAGAACTCAAACCCCGCCCCCCCCCCCCCCGCTTGCAACCTTTGGGCGCCGACACCACAAGGAAACAAAGGCATGCCCAAAAACAAGAAAAAGGAAGAAACAACATACGGACATGGAGCACAAAATGGAGTGGCGAAAGAAAAAAGTAGTGCAACTCACTAAGGTATATGGCGGATCGTGCGGTAATCCATGTAACAGGGTCCGCCTCCAAGGTGGTAACGAAGCAGCCTCAAGGCGGGGCAAACGTAAAGCTTTTACCTAAACAATCAAGGGAATTTTGAAAGGCAGGCCAAGGAACGATTGAAAGTGATGGCCGTGAGATGGACGTGGTGAAAGCCCACAAGAGAAGATTACACGTCGAAAACAGCGCATGTCTATGCTCGACCGGAAAACAGAACAAGGAAAAAAGTGACTAGAGGGAGTAAGGGAAAGGCAGTGACTGGAAGGAGTAAGGAAAAGGCAGTGACAAGCTAAGGAATCCACTGGCATCTGAGTCTAGATGAAAGAGCAAGCAAACAAGAGTGACTGCTCACGTCACCCAGAGAGGTGAGCAGCCAGAAGATGTCCATAGCAGCTAACAGAAGAACGCAGGAGCAGGCATGTGTAACCTCAACAAGGGGCCAGCAGGGAAAGAATACAAGATACAAACAAAATGCTCCCATGATGGGGATGCAAACAGACTATAAGAGCACAAACACCCATAAAGATGAATGGAACACTTGCATCTACCGGAGGAAAAGTAGGCAAACTAAGAATACCAATGGTAAGACTGACTGGAGAGAGAAAAAAAAAAAACACAGAAGCAGACCAATGCATACCCTGCACAAGAAAGGGACTTAAAGTAAACCATGATGCATGTAGTTCAAAAGAAGAAAAAAAGGTCAAATTATGAAGCCGGGTATATTTAAATTAAGAAAGAGGCTTCAATCATTTAATTTGAAAACAGCAAATGGAAGGAGGGCTTTACTGATCTAATATGAAGCACGAGAATGGTTCAATGAATAAGGAAGCCTGTTAAGTTAAGGGTTGAATTAAACGAATAACCATGTTAAGCACAGATGAGAGCCATTACTAACAGGGCAAGAGCAGCACTGGAGGATCCAGCATATTACTGAGTAAGCAAGCATATGAGAGCCAAGTATTTAAATACACGTAATACGGGACGCCTAGAAGCCCTAAATAGCACAACAGACGCACATTCGTCCAGCAGGAGGCTTTAACTGTATAAAGATACAAAACCAGGGCATATCCAGTACACATTAAAGACACGTGCAGTCGAAAGCTGCCGATGGAGCTTGAGTAGGTTAAGTTTCCAGGGAGAGGTGAAGATGATCAATGCCCTTTTTAGGTCTTGCTTGTAAACAGATTCCAAGTGTCTGTAGGCAAAAGTCCTTCGTGGACTACATGGGGCAAAACTTAGAGAAGGCTCAGAGTCCTTCCACTGTTTACAACAATCTTGTCAATTGTGTTTGCTTGCCTCCTGTTTGAACGATTGTCTCCCTCTCCTTCTGTGAGCCCCGGTCTGGAGCAAAGTCTCTTTACCACCCTTTTGAGAGGCTGACTTGTATCCTTCTTACGTTTAAAGAAATACTGTGTTTTCGCCTTTCAACACTCCATGAGATTACAGGTATTTTTTACCTATCACCCCTAGCTTGCTGCTTTCCCCCACCAAATACACTTTTGTCCTATGTTCCACGCTGTTAAAAAATATATAATATGTCCCCCCAGTGCTGCTTTTGCACTCCTTTTTTCCTCACCGCACCTCACCACATAATTGATTTTCAATTAAACCATCCACCACCCTGGCCTCCCATGGCCTAAATCTTGCCAAGTGCCCCCCAGCGCCCCCCTCCCCCAATTGCTCATCCACCTTTCACAATCCTTAATATGCTTCTTTTTTAAATACTTTTAATTGGAGGACCCGGTAGGTTCTATTTGCTACCAGCAAGCCTACTTTAAGAAAATGAGTTTTGCGCAAGTGAATTCCGTTCACCGCGCCAAGTTATGTTGGATCACTAAATAAGCAGGAAATGTTCACTGCACCATTTAGGTTGGTGTGCACGAGCTGTGATGCATGAGAGAGTTGTAACGCATGAGCGCATCGAATGAAAAACACGAAGGCATGCCGTCATGAAAAGTATGGCTTCAAAGACGTACACGTCATTTTGCGTAAGTTATTGTTCTTCCGTCTTTGTTGGTGATGCACAGCATCGGAAATAATGCGGTTTCACCAAAAACAGAGATAAAAAGTCAATAAAGTACGAAAGCAAGAACTAGTGCTTTTGGCAACGTCTGTTTTAGGTAGCTGCGGGTCATTATAGAAGGTGACACTGTCCCTCTCCATACCTTGAAGTAGCCACCCTGGTAAGCGGTGTTGGGGGGCCCGAAGATGGCCACCTCCCAGCTGTAGAGGTCCGCCTCTTCCACCAGGGACACCCGGAAACCCTCCACCGGCTCCTCCTGCAGCGACTTCAGCTCCAGCAGCAGCGCCTTGGACGAGCCACGCACGGGGCCAGCGCGGGCCATGGTGGGGACAGGGGGTGAAAGGAGCTAGTCAAGGGGAACAATGGGGCTTCCGGGTCTAGGAGGCACAATCCTCAGGGGGGTCTCCGGGCAACAACCACAAGGAGACCCTCGGCGGCTGATGTCTGAGAGGGGCTACACTTTCAGGGGGTCTGCAGGCGACAACCGCAAGAAGACCCTCGGTGGCTGGGGTCGGGGGGTTCTACACTTTCAGGGGGTCTGCAGGCGACAACCGCAATGAGACCCTCGGGAGCTCTACACTTTCAGGGGGGAAAGGGGGTCCTCCGGGCAACAACCACAGGGAGACCCTCGGTGTCTGGGGTCGGGGGGTTCTACAGTTTTAGTGGGGGTCTCTAGGCAACAACCGCAATGAGACCCTCGGGAGCTCTACACTTTCAGGGGGGTCCTCCAGGCAACAACCACAGGGAGACCCTCGGGAGCTCTACACTTTCAGGGGGGTCCTCCAGGCAACAACCACAGGGAGACCCTCGGGAGCTCTACACTTTCAGGGGGGGTCCTCCAGGCAACAACCACAGGGAGACCCTCGGTGGCTGGGGTCACTGTCAGAGTCTCTAGGCGACAACCACCGGGAGGCTCTCGGTGGCCGGGTCTGCGAGCTACACTTGCGGGGGGTCTGCCCTCGGGGCGAGCGTGTTCGGGGCTGTGGAGCTCTAGATCTCGGTGGGTTCCTCCCGTGAGTAGGGGGCTCTGGGGAGCACGGGGGGCAGGGGGTCCTGGATTCCAAGCTTTGGGGGGGGCACTGCCGGGCTCCTTCGTATCTGTAGGCGGACGGGCGCTGGTCTCCTCAGAGCCGGGTTTTGGGGTGTCTGCTACCCTGAGGGTGGCGAGGGTTGGGGTCCTGGGTCTAACGGGTAGTTTCAGGTGGGGGTCGGTTGTTGTCTGGATACGGTGAGGTTCAGGGGGGCTTTGGGACTGAGCTCGGCCCCGGGCACTGCTGGGGCACCGGAGAGGGGGGTCCCGGGCAGAGCCTGAGCTCCACAGAGTGGGGGGGGGGGTCCCGGGCAGAGCCTGAGCTCCACAGAGAGGGGGGGGGGGGGTCCCGGGCAGAGCCTGAGCTCCACAGAGAGGGGGGGGGGGGTCCCGGGCAGAGCCTGAGCTCCACGGGAGGGGTCTGTCCCGCAGCTGGGTGGGGGCGCGGACAGCCCCGGGGTGCTGGGGGTCCCTGGGCTTCGAAGCACGGGGCTGGGCTCCGGCAGAGGGCCGGGGCTCGGGCTCAGGCCTCGGACGGGGGGGTCCTTCGCGGGCGGAGGGGCCTCGGGCTCCGGCTCCTTGTTCTGCTCTCTGTCTCCTGCCACTTCCGGCCTGCCGCAGACACAAAGAGCGGACTACAAAAGTAGCGCCGCTGACGCCACCGCGCCATCTTGGATCGGTCTGCGGCGTCATTGCGCATGCGCTCACCTCCTACGCCTACTACAGGTAATTTGGAAAAAGGGAATCAAAGGCAACGCACTGGACGCCTGTCACATGCCTGTCACCCAGGGGCACCGCACGGACAACCACGCTAGGGTGACATTTACACAAGCTTCGAGTGAATAAACAGTCTTTCCCACTATGAAGCACCGACGTCAGCCCAATTAAAGATGGCTACCTTGTCTTTCAACAAAACAAAAAAGACTAGAACGAGCTGTCGGGACTGCTCCCGCAGTGGCCATCTTGGAGAGGTCACGTGCAATAGGAACCAATCCCAGTCATGCCTCCGGCAGTCAACGGCAACCCTTCCCTTGCCTGTGTGAACAGTGACACATTACTAAAAATGTTTCATGCTCAAAATTGCAGTACACCCAGTCTTGTGAAACAAACAGCTGAACAGTTACTCATTTAAATAATCTTGCCATGTGATTGTGAGTGACACAAACAGCCCAAGTTGTTTTTGTCATGTATATTTTAAAAATCGACCTTTTCATTTTGCTTCTCGGGTTTTATATATTTTTTAACACCCTGTCTGTATTTGTACATATTCATTTTTTTGCTAATTTTATCTGTACTTATCCATATTTATTTTGGGTATTGAGAACATAATGAAGCAGCACGTAGTGTATTTCCACATTTATTTAATCAATAAATGTATGGTCTTAATTGGATGCCTGACATGTTTCAATTACATGAACACCCACCTATGATAAATCAATACACTCATATGTAAACATGAACACTCTAGTGTCAATCTGGTGCATATCTGCTACAGTTAGAATTTCATTACTTTTATTCCTCTAGTTTTTAATCCCTTTTACCTGTTAATCCGCACAGCCACTGGTCTGGTAGTCATTTAAAATCACTGAAAAAAACAACATAATTTCCATTTTTATTCACAGTTAAAAATGAATACAGACAGGAAAATAAATGGTTTTCTTTATTTATCTGTAAAAAATAATCAGTAACAACAGAAAACAGGGAGCCTTAATTATTATACTGGGCCTTCCATACACAAGGGTATTGTCCAGTTCAAAGTACCTCAAATTACCACAGGAATCAGGCTTTGACACAGCCCTGCAATCCACATTGCTGTCCAGTAGGCTCCCTTCAACCTCTAACATACCACTACCATACAAGACATCCAGAATGTGTGTTATATACCAGAATAGCACAGCACATAGGCTCAGGCTACCACACACAAGTAGGTTGAAGATACACGTAGGGCTTTGCAAAGATGGAGGAGCAATAAGTCACTGGACTCAGTAGGGCCTAAGGGAAGGCAAACGTAGAAGAGATGGCGCACAGTTCAATGGAAATTCTACTGTTCAGCCCTTAACACTGCATTTCCCAGAGTCAGAGTTGCAGCTCTTGACCTGGGAGGACAAGCACAAGCTGACACGTTTCCACAACAATAGTGGAAGCAACAGTATTCAGACTAGACTCACATTGACCTCACGTTTCTCGACTCAGCGGCTGCTGTGACTCCTTACATTAATTCAAACTGGCTTGACTTGTTTCTTAATTTTTGTTTCTCCACATTTGGTACCCTTGGTTTCCTTGTGGCCTCTCCAGCTGTTCGTTATTTTTCCTTTCACATATTCTTTTGTTGAGTTTGTATTTCCCATGCAGTCTCCTTCCCTAACAGTGCTGCAGGGGTCTCTATCTTCAGCTCCTACATTGGTTTCATGGAACACCTGTGGCTAGTCACAGTCTTCAGTCGGCTTACCACCACCTGTGGTGTTTGTTTCTCATACTTACCTTGGGTGTTTATACTTCCTGGTGATTTGTGTTCTCTCACCCGTGGGGGAAGGCATAGTCTAGAAACTTTTCATGCGCTCCTTGTGTGCGCTGCACTGAGCTCTGTGTCCTGTACATAGCATGAGTGCTGAGATCCGTGTGTGCGCTGCATTGAGCTGTGTGTGCTATACCTAGCATGAGTGCTGAGCTCCGTGTGTGTGCTGCACTGAGCTGTGTGTGCTATGCCTAGCATGAGTGCTGAGCTCCGTGTGTGTGCTGCACTGAGCTGTGTGTGCTATACCTAGCATGAGTGCTGAGCTCCGTGTGTGTGCTGCACTGAGCTATGTGTGCTATACCTAGCATGAGTGCTGAGCTCCGTGTGTGTGCTGCACTGAGCTATGTGTGCTATACCTAGCATGAGTGCTGAGCTCCGTGTGTTCTGCATTGAGCTGTGTGTGCTATACCTAGCATGAGTGCTGAGCTCCGTGTGTTCTGCACTGAGCATGGGTGCTGTATCTAGCATGAGTGCTGAGCTCCATGACTGTTTTGCACTGAGCTCTGTGTGCTCTACTTCGTTTGAGTGCTGAGCTCCCTGTGTGCCCTGTACTAAGCACGGGTGCTGTACCTCGCATTAGTTCTGAGCTACATTTGTGCACTGCACTGAGCATGGGTGCTGTACCTAGCATGAGTACTGAGCTCCGTGTGTGTGTTGCAATGAGCACGGGTGGTGTACCTAGCATGAGTGTTGGGCTCCTTGTGTGCGCTGCACTAAGCTCTGTGTGCTGGATCTAGCATGAGTGCCGAGCTCCGTGTGTGCCCTGCACTACGCTCAGTGTGCTGTACCTAGCATGAGTGCTGAGCTCTGTGTGTATTCTGCACTGAGCATGGGTGCTGTACCTAGCATGAGTGTTGGGCTCCGTGTGTGTGCTGCACTGAGCTCTGCGTGCTGTACCTAGCATGAGCACTGAGCTCTGTGTGTACGCTGCACTGAGCAGAGGTACTGTACCTAGCTCCTGCGCTGAGCTCCATGTGTACTCTGCACAGAGCTCTGTACCTAATATGAGTGCTGAGATCCATGTGTGCGCTGCACCTAGCAGGTGTGCTGTACCTTGCTTGAGTGCTGA
Source organism: Pleurodeles waltl (assembly GCF_031143425.1). Taxonomy (NCBI): domain Eukaryota; kingdom Metazoa; phylum Chordata; class Amphibia; order Caudata; family Salamandridae; genus Pleurodeles; species Pleurodeles waltl. The sequence goes on from NC_090451.1 coordinate 27,422,155, forward strand.
GCTCTGTGGGTGCGCTGTACTGAGCATGAGGGCTGTACCTAGCATGACTGCTGAGCTCTGTGTGTGTTGCACTGAGTACAGGTGTTTTACCCAGCATGAGTACCTCAGTATGTGCACTGCACAGGTGCTGTACCTTGCTTGTGTGCTGAGCTCCGTGTGTGCGTTGCACTGAGCTCTGTGTGCTGAACCTAGCATGAGTGCTGAGCTCTGTGTGCTGTATCTAGTATGAGTGCTGAGCTCTGTGTGTGTGTTGCACTGAGCACGGGTGCTGTGCCTAGCATGAGTGTTGAACTCCGCGTGTGCGCTGCACTGAGCACGGGCGCTGTACCTAGAATGAATGCTGAGCTCTGTATGTGCGCTGCCATGAGCTCTGTGTGCTGTACCTAGCATGAGTTCTGGGCTCCCTATGTGTGCAGCACTGAGCATGAGTGCTGTACCTAGCATGAGTGCTGAGCTCCGTGTGTGTGCTGCACTGAGTACGGTTGCTGTACCTAGCTTGTGTGTGTGCTGCACTAACCTCTGTGTGCTGTACCTAGCATGAGTGCTGAGCTCTGTGTGTGCACTGCACTGAGCTCTGTGTGCTGGACCTAGCATGAGTGCTGGGTTCCGTGTGTGTGCTGTAGGAGGCTGGCTCTCTATGTAGTGTGCAAAACCAGGTACACTGTGTAGAGGGTCCGGGCAACCACTTGCTAGTTTACGGAGGTAAAAACTGGACCACCTAATGCTCCAATTTGTAAGGAAGCTGGTGGAGCAGCTATGCTAATCTTTGAGAAGTGCAAAGCATTTGTTGAACTCACAGTATCAATAAAACAAAACACACACTCAAAGGAATAATTAGAGACTGGTTTACAAAAATTCCTCAGATTTTTAGAACATTTTTAAGACCAAAAGGGTCAAAATCAAGTACGTACATTTTTACTTACATCTTTTTTAAGTTTAGAAAATGTCCCAGTTCTGTGTGTAGCTACACACCGTAGGAATCAATGGAGAAGTACTTCAAAAATGCATATAAAATCAGGCAATGCATTTACCAACGTCTCCTTCTCTGGTGCAAGGCCACTGCGGGAGACCACTTGGAAAAGCACTACGCAGGTGGACTTCAAGGCGAGTCCAGTGGGTCCCCTTGAAGTGCTGAGGTCATAAGGAGTAGAGGACCCTTAGGGCACAGCTGAATCTTCAGAGCAGGGCACAAGGTGGCCGGGTGCTGAGTGAATCGGTGAGCCAGGAGCTGTGTTCAAAGGTACCTTTGGAAGCCGGAGGTATGTCGTGTTGAGGGTCGCTTGCAGGTCAGCAGGGGCACTCTGGTGGGAGGTCCTGGTGATTTCTGAAGTCACTCAAAGGGCTTACGGAATCTCTGACTCCAAACAGAAGCAGGAGAAAACTACTATCACAAGACTACACCATATTAGGAGAGAGTTATCTGTGGGCGTGGCATTGGGAGGGCGGGGTCCAAATTTCTGGCATTCTTTGTTCCAGTGACGACCTGAGGCCGCTATTTTTGCAAGACACTGTGTGATCGGGCAGCCACGATCACGGCGCACGAAGAAACAACCTACGACGTGTCGGGGAACCCCGACACGTCAGATCCGTGTTTAGCCGTTCCCATAGGAACGGCTGCGGCGTCCTGGGGGCGTTTCCCTGTTGCTGGGGAAACGCACAACGCCTTCCGGGCCGTCAAGGGTGAAAAGGAGGACATGACCATTGAGCGAGACGAGCGGGAAGAGAAAAGGACGGAGACGAGTGGAAGCAGAGAGGAGGAGATCACGACGAGACCAAGGACCGGTTACCCCGACGACGAAGTGGAGAAGGAGAGTATATCTCACGCGGCGCCGGAGACGGGGAGCCCCAGAGCCAGCCACGACCCCGGAGGGTCGTGGCTTACAAAGGTACGGTTCCTATTTGGTAGAACCGACGGGAAAAGGGAAACCTCACAGGGGAAGGGAGCTGGGAGGAGCGAGAGGGAGAGGAGGGAGGAGGAAAGAAGGGAAGGCTCCCTACCTAACGAAAGAGCCTGACTATCCCCTCAAGCCTGGGAGCACAGTGTGTTTAAACCCTAGACACATCGCCACGGTTGTTTTCATAGTGCACGGGTGTCTCTGCACTCCTTCTCTATAACCCACTTGCCCTCCCTTCTTCCTACTTGAAAGATAAACCCCAGAAAATAACCAATTACTTACCGTGGGTTTTTCCATGTGTTTTTTTTGCCGGTCTTCTCCCGGGAGCCGCTCGCCTTTCCGGAGGACAGTAACCTGAAGAAAGAAAGGAAGAAAACGACAAGACTAAGGAAGAGAAGCACTAAATAATAGACTATACCAATACTTACCAAGTGGGACTTTAAATAGAAAGGAAATAAGAGATAAGAAAAGACACTAATACAATAAAATTCTATTTACTCACCTCCTTACGCCGTTTCTAGTCTGGTTTATACCGCATAGCCTGTCACAGTGGTGTCAGAAGTGGGATTTTATTCCCCTAAAAACAGGCTAAGAAACGGTATAGACGATGAGTGAAGCTCCTACTTTAGAGGACATGATCAAACAACTGGCCGAAGGCCAACGCCATTTACAGTTGGTGTGGGAAGCGCACCAACGTGAAGCCAAAGAGGATAGGGAAGCCCTGCAGTCTGCCTTGAAAAGTCAAGCCACTATCCTGGCGAACAATCAACTTGTACATGAAACCGCGATGAAAACGTTAACAGAGACAATAGCCTCTAGTAAAGTACACCCGAATGTCCCCAGTTCAGTCCTACAAAAATATCAGGAGGGGGAAGACCCGGACTCATTCTTCACTAATTTTGAACGGGTAGCATCTTCTGCTCAATGGCCGGAAGAAAGATGGGGACAATATATTGCTCCTCTACTCACAGGATTTATGCAAACGGCTTACCAGGCGGCCAATCCCGGTGGTACCACCTCCTACCAGGACATCAAAAGGAGCATTTTGGAACGGGTGGGTCACGATACAGAGTACTACAGAGTAAAATTCCGGAAAGTAAAATGGGGACACAATGAGGACCCCCGCACCTTCTACTTCAGGGTCCAGGATTTGGCACTGAAGTGGCTGGGGCCGATAGGAACTAATAGAGAAGATATAATAAAAACGATCATCCTCGAACAATACTTGGAGTCCCTCCCTTTCAGTACTAAAAACTGGATAAGGCAGCATCCTAAGGTAGATACAGACCTAGCCATAGACTTGGCGTGTGCCTATCACAGGTCCACCGATGTGAGAACACTACCATCACGACCCAACGTAAAGACACTCCCTACTCCATCAAAACCCATTCCACGATTTCCTTTAGAGGAGTCCTTCCAACGTAGACATGGGGAAGTCCCTCCCATTCAAGGACCTCAATGTTTTAACTGTGGGGAGTGGGGTCATATAGCCCGGGCCTGCCCCAGGAAAACCGAGGGAGTTGAGCCTATGGAGATAGGGGTAACCCGACGCCGAGTTTTGTGTACAGGAGGGGGAGATACCAAATTTAAGCAGATCGTAAAAATCAATGGCCGCCCTCTCTCTGCCCTTATAGATTCAGGCTGTAGTCAATCAGTCATACGACAAGATCTGGTAGAGCCGGTTGACAGGAACGCCAACAGATGGGTAACTATCTGCTGTATACACGGCGACAAGGAACACTACCCTCTTAGCACTGTAGAGATAGAATGGGATAAGCACCGAGACTTGCTTCCCATGGGTATCATGGACCAACTGATCGAAGATTGTATTATAGGTACTGACTACATACATTTTCAACAACTCTTAAATGAGGTCCAGACCCAGAGGGAAAAACATCAGTGGCTGAACGAGGCTCCCTTCTGTGATAGTATCATTGAGTGTCCCCCATACCGCAGGAAACTTTCTCGACGAGAAAAAAGAGAAGAGAGATTTAAGTTTAGGTCAGTTAAAGACAATAATCTACCCATAAGAGTTATAGCAGAAACTCGTAGCGCTCCTATCAGTTTCCGTCAACATCAGAGAGAAGACCCTACTCTCACTCATGCCTGGAGAGATGCAAAAACTGAGGAAACCAATGAGGTGGGTCCCTATTTTTTGGTACAAAGAAACCTTCTTTATAGAATAAGCACTACACAGGCAGGAGAACGCAAGCGCCAACTAGTAGTCCCAGAATCCTATAGAGACCAAGTACTCTTCCTAGCACATAATCAGCCAGGTGGGGTCATTTCGGCAGAGAGAAAGCGGAGGAATATCTCCTCAGGAAATTCTACTGGCCCGGTGTTTTTGCCCACATTAGAAAATATTGCTTGCAATGTCCCCGATGTCAACTCACCGACCCAAATCGACCCCGGAAAGCACCTCTCCTACCCCTGCCCATCATTGATATTCCGTTTAGCAGGGTGGGGATGGATTTGATCGGGCCCCTACTTCCCTCCTCTAAAGGCCATACCTATATCTTGGTTATCATAGACTATGCTACCCGTTACCCCGAGGCCCTTCCTCTGTCAAGCATAACCACTAAAACAGTAGCACAGGCCATGATAACGGTATTCACTCGGACCGGGTTTCCCAGTGAGATACTTACTGACCAGGGTACGCCATTCATGTCCAACCTCATGAAACAAATATGTAAGGTATTAGGAATTGTACAAATCAAGACTGCAGTTTATCATCCACAGACAGACGGACTAGTAGAGCGCTATAACAGAACCATTAAATCACTGTTAAAAAAAATTGTTGACGAAATAGGGAGGGACTGGGACCTGAAATTGCCCTTAGCCCTTTATGCCATTAGAACCCACGAACAGGCTTCAACGGGCCACAGTCCATTCGAACTGGTGTTTGGCAGGCAACCCCGTTCTCTGTTGGATATGGCCGTTGAGACCTGGGAAGAAGATGAGGAAAAAGAGGGACGACCACTGTTAGAATATGTCCAAAAACTGAAAGCACACTTACAGGATCTGTGGGAAGATGTACGACAACATCTTGAAAAGGCACAAGAGACTCAAAAGCATTATTATGATAAAGGAAGTAAGTTGCGTACATTCCTCCCGAACGATCAAGTTCTGATCATGCGGCCCACGTCTGAACACAAATTATTGGCTAGATGGCAAGGGCCATATAAAGTGATTAGAGCCGTCTCCCCTGTCACTTATCTCATAGAACTCAGTGTCAACCCGAGGAAGACCCAAATCTATCACGTAAATCTCCTAAAAAAATGGGAACCCGTAGATGAGGGTCCAGACCCCGTTGGGATGGGTCGTTTTGTATCCCCCTACAAAGAATTAGACATCAAATTATTTCCCGTTGAAACACCACAACAAGAGACAAGACCCTGTATCAACGCTTCCCTAACAGCGTCAGAGAAGCAGCAATTGTATGCCCTGTTACGCCAATATCCACAGGTCTTCTCCGACATACCGGGAAGAACATCCTTGATTTATCACCAAATAAGAACGCCTCCAGGACAAACTGTCCGACTACGACCTTATCGTGTCCCTGAGGCACGAAAACACCTCATAGAGGAGGAAATAAGCAAAATGTTAAACTTAGGGGTAATTGAACCCTCCGTTAGTCCCTGGTGTTCTCCCGTGGTCCTGGTTCCAAAACCCGACGGATCAGTACGGTTTTGTATAGACTTCCGAAAACTCAACTCAATATCCTTGTTTGACACTTACCCTATTCCCCGGGTAGATGATGTCCTGGAGAAGATAGGTAAAGCTAACTATGGGGGTCATTCTGACGGTCAACGACCGCGGGAGCACCGCCAACAGGCTGGCGGTGCTCCCAAGGGCAATCTGACCGCGGCGGTCCCGCCGCGGTCAGAAACGGAAAACCGGCGGTCTCCCGCCGGTTTTCCGCTGCCCTGAGGAATCCTCCATGGCGGCGCAGCTTGCTGCGCCGCCATGGGGATTCCGACCCCCTCACCGCCATCCTGTTCCTGGCGGTTGTGACCGCCAGGAACAGGATGGCGGTGAGGGGTGTCTTGGGGCCCCTGGGGGCCCCTGCAGTGCCCATGCCAATGGCAGGGGCACTGCAGGGGCCCCGTAAGAGGGCCCCCAAAAGATTTTCAGTGTCTGCCATGCAGACACTGAAAATCGCGACGGGTGCTACTGCACCCATCGCACCCTTCCCACTCCGCCGGCTCCATTCGGAGCCGGCTTCCTCGTGGGAAGGGGTTTCCTGCTGGGCTGGCGGGCGGCCTTCTGGCGGTCGCCCACCAGCCCAGCGGGAAACAGCGAATAACCGCGGCGGTCTTCTGGCGGCTCCCGCCGGCACTGCGGTTACCGCGGCCGGCGGGAGTCAGAATGACCCCCTATATGTCTACACTGGACCTCACAAAAGGGTATTGGCAGATTCCTCTCCTCCCCGAAGACAAAGAGAAAACAGCCTTTTCTACTCAATCTGGCCTTTATCAATTCACGGTGCTACCCTTTGGGCTCCACGGAGCCCCGGCCACATTTCAGAGATTAATGGATCGACTATTGAAACCCTTCCATACCTTCTCCGCTGCTTATCTAGACGATGTCGTTATTTTTAGCGACACCTGGGTAGAGCATCTAGACCACCTACGTCAAATCTTGGCCACTCTGGCAGAGGCAAGATTGACCGCTAATCCAAAGAAGTGTATATTAGGAAAAACGGACATATCATACTTAGGCTATACAATAGGCAACGGCAGGCTACAACCCCAAATTACAAAGGTCGAAGCCATTAGTAACGCCCCCACCCCAAAAACAAAAACAAAAACACGTTCCTTCCTGGGTTTAGTGGGCTACTACCGTAGATTCATACCTGCCTACTCCACTATCGCAGCCCCTCTTAGAGATCTGTTAGCTAAGCATCATCCTACCAAGTTGGCACTTTTACCGGGGTTCAGAGGGCTAGTTTTGACCATCTGCGATCCATTCTTACAACAGAACCTGTTTTACAATGCCCTGATTTCTCTAAGCCCTTCCATCTGTATACTGATGCTTCCGATGTGGGCCTGGGGGGAGTAGTTGCCCAACCTGATTTGGAGGGTAGGGATCACCCGATTGTTTTTATTAGTAGGAAACTGCTTCCCCGGGAGTGTCATTACCCCATCATCGAAAAAGAGTGTTTGGCCATTAAATGGGCGATTGAAAATCTGCAGTATTACCTTTTAGGCAGACCTTTCGTTCTATATACAGATCACGCTCCTCTTACTTGGCTAGCCTCTCACAAGGACTCCAATTCTAGGATCTTACGCTGGTTCCTTGAACTACAGCCTTTTTCCTTCCAGGTCCGCCACATTCCAGGGTCTTGCCAAGGCCCTGCGGATTACTTATCGCGCTTTCCCACCTCGTCCTCAATCCTCGAGCAGGATCGCTCTTGGGATGGGGTGTGTGATCGGGCAGCCACGATCACGGCGCACGAAGAAACAACCTACGACGTGTCGGGGAACCCCGACACGTCAGATCCGCGTTTAGCCGTTCCCATAGGAACGGGCGCGGCGTCCTGGGGGCGTTTCCCTGTTGCTGGGGAAACGCACAACGCCTTCCGGGCCGTCAAGGGTGAAAAGGAGAGCATGACCATTGAGCGAGACGAGCGGGAAGAGAAAAGGACGGAGACGAGTGGAAGCAGAGAGGAGGAGATCACGACGAGACCAAGGACCGGTTACCCCGACGACGCGGCACCGGAGACGGGGAGCCCCAGAGCCAGCCACGACCCCGGAGGGTCGTGGCTTACAAAGGTACGGTTCCTATTTGGTAGAACCGACGGGAAAAGGGAAACCTCACAGGGGAAGGGAGCTGGGAGGAGCGAGAGGGAGAGGAGGGAGGAGGAAAGAAGGGAAGGCTCCCTACCTAACGAAAGAGCCTGACTATCCCCTCAAGCCTGGGAGCACAGTGTGTTTAAACCCTAGACACATCGCCACGGTTGTTTTCATAGTGCACGGGTGCCTCTGCACTCCTTCTCTATACCCCACTTGCCCTCCCTTCTTCCTACTTGAAAGATAAACCCCAGAAAATAACCAATTACTTACCGTGGGTTTTTCCATGTGTTTTTTTTGCCGGTCTTCTCCCGGGAGCCGCTCGCCTTTCCGGAGGACAGTAACCTGAAGAAAGAAATGAAGAAAACGACAAGACTAAGGAAGAGAAGCACTAAATAATAGACTATACCAATACTTACCAAGTGGGACTTTAAATAGAAAGGAAATAAGAGATAAGAAAAGACACTAATACAATAAAATTCTATTTACTCACCTCCTTACGCCGTTTCCAGTCTGGTTTATACCGCATAGCCTGTCACACACGCTGAGGACATGGGGATGTCAAAGCTGGCATACCTCTTTGGCTAAACAGTAAGGTTTGAAACGTGCCACTTAACACTATATATACCTACTAGGAATTACCAGAATTTCACTTAGCAGACTACCAGTTTTGTCTCTCAATGCTTATCTCTTAGTGCTAAGTACTACCACAGATAGACTCGATAATCTGAGTCACTCTACATATATAATTTATTACAGAGCAAGTAGGTTATCACCTGAGCTAGATAGGACATGCAGTGGAGGTGTTAGACACCTAGTACCACCCCGTAGCAAGTGTTTTTCTTTCCCTTTTCCGCAATGTGTGACTACAAGGGGCATCACCCCCACCCCAGACCAAGGGCATGCTGCCCTGAAAGTTTAGGATAACAGTATGAACATTCTCGTGAAACAATGAGAATAAGTGGATGTGATAAGTAACAATGATAGACACCACGTCCCCATGAATAAAGACTTGCATGGTTTGTGATACCACATGTAGCATGATATTTGGTGCCTTGTTTTCAGTGGTGTGCTGTGTTAGTATAAAAGACGCGCTCATATATATAGTCATCAGTGTATGCAACATACATAGCTACTCCAGTGAAGGAGCAGGTTTAATGTGTTCTGTTCCTATTTTTCTCACACATAGGTACCTCCATGATTTGAATAAATACTCAGGTAGGCCTTGAGTATGTTGTATATGAGCCTCTCACTAGTAAGATAGGATCGGTGGCACTTCAGACAAGAATTAATAGGGATCTCAGGCCCTGAAGAATGCCCCTGAGCAGTTATGGCTTAGCGTGAGGGCAGAAACATGTTGGCCTAATGGTTGTAGAGACGGAATGAGTCATTACTCTCAAGAACCGTCCATTTCCTGTTTTTAATTTTACCAGCAGGCGCCATTATTGAAGGTGTGAGTTACACTGGTTAGTTGTTAGGTAATTTTATTTAGATGACTGGATCCCTGTATTATCCAGAAAATCTATATTTAAGATATTCAAGGTTGAGTCTGCCCAGGTGGCACTGTCCTTCCTGGGTGGGGATAGATGGCCAAATGATGAAGCATGACACTAATATGTGTGTGGGACCACCTATTTCTTGAGGAGAAACCCCCAGCATAGGTTCCAAATTAACGGCCTTCATAAACCATCCCTTAAGAGACTAACGGGATCACAATAAAAGAGGTCGCAACCAATAAGCAGGTCCTGTCTCTTGTTCCCTCCATACTTTTTGTGTTCCCGGCTACGACTTTGAGAGATAGTATGGAGGTTTAAACCTCCCTTCTCTCACATTGTGTGTAAGAAGGACACAGTAGGGACATATTGCACTTGTATCTATGCCCACACATCCAATATAGTGCACCCTGCCTTAGGGATAGAAGGCCTTCCAGGGGGGTGACTTGCCTACATTTCATGCAATGTATTGTGGAAGGCATACAGGCGGTGTGCCAGGTCGAGTTTGCATTTTAGGATTGCACCAGAACACTCAGCCTGCAATGGCAGTGCTGGGTGAATCTGTATGCATGGCGCTGGAGTGTGGCAGAATCAGTGCTGCTGCCCTGAGGGACCTACGCTTAGTACTCCTTGCCCTGGGTACCTAAGTAACATTTACTAGGGACTTATAGTGGCAACTAAAGGTGTTGCCAATTGTGTCAATGCATCACAACAGTTTTGGGAATGAGATCTGGCCCAGGGAACCTGGTTAGCAGGGGCCCTGGGCACTAACAACTTTGAGACCACATCAAATACCAGTCAGAAAGTGGGTCTAACCATGACAAAAGACGCCTTTTCTCACACTACCCCACCCCCCAAATGAAAGAGGACGAGACTATCCTTTCCCTTGTGAGTCTTCATCCTCTAAGTGGAAGAACCTAGAAAGGCCATCTACATTGGCTTGGGCAATTCCAGGTCTGTGTTCCACTTGAAAGTCCATTCCTTGTAGGGAAACAGACCACCTAAGCAGTTTGGGGTTTTCACCTTTAAACTGTTGTAGCCGTCGGAGAGGCCTGTGGTCAGTCTGAAGTATGAAGTAAGAGCCAAACAGATATGGCCTCAGCTTCTTCAGGACCTGAACCACAGCAAAGGCTTCCCTATCTATGGCATTCCATTTTTGTCCCCTTGGGCAAGCAACAGGCTGGTCATGTCCATCATCATTTTTCTGGGCTAGGACCTCAACTACTCCCAGTTCCAAGGCATCTGTTTGAACATTAAACTGCCTGGCGTGGTCTGGAGCAGAACACATAGCATTCTTCAGAGAGCCAAAGGCTGTTTGACAACTCACTGTCCAGTTAACCATTTTGGGCATTTTCTTGGAGATTTACTCTATGAGGGGGCAACTATGGTGCCATAATCCTTCAAAATTCTCCTATAATAGGAGATGTGTGCATAGGACCGGCATACCTCAACCACCACCTCGCCTTCTACGTACCCAACAGATGTCTCTGTTTCTCCCAGCTCGCCCTTGCAGCCGTTCCCAAGATCTGGAAAAGCAGAGCAGGAAGAAGATCCTTCTCCTACCTCACAGCCCAGACATGGAACACTCTAGTTCTCCAGCTCAGGCAGACAACATCACTGAAGCAGGAAAGGAAGGGCCTCAAGACCTGGTTCTTCGATTGAGCAGCACGCCCACAAATGCCTTAAATCCCTACGGGTGATTAGCCGCGCTTTAAAAATCACTGATTGATTGATATAATCCCCAGTCAAGGGTTGTGGGAGCTTCTCAAGCCAGAATAGTCTTAATCTTGTGTGGGAGGGGTTGAATTTGACCTTCACCAAACAAGTGGCCTAAGTAAACAACTTTAACCTGCCCTATCTGGCACTTACTGACCTTGATAGTGAGGCCTGTCATCTACAGAGCCTCAAGAACCTTCCCTAGGTGGATCTGGTGATCCTGCCAGGCCGCACTATAGACAGCCATGTCATCCAGGTAAGCTGCATTAAAGGATTCCAGACCAGCAAGGGCTTGGGTCACAACCTTCGGAAGGTGGCAGGTACATTCTTTAGTCCAAAGGGTATAACAGTGAACTGATAATGCCCACTAGGAGTAGAAAATGCTGACCTCTCTTTTGCTCCTGGGGTCAGACCAATCTGCCAGTTCCCTGATGTTAAATCAAAAGTACTCAGATATGTGGCTGCCCCTAGTCTGTCAATGAGCTCATCAGCTCTTCTGATTGGGTGTGCATCAGTGTTTGTTACATAACTGTGGCCACTGTAATCCACACAAAACCTCATTTCCTTTTCCTCTCCTTTAGAATCAGGTTTGGGGACTAAAACTACTGGGCTAGCCCAGGGACTCTAATAGGGTTCAATGACACCCAAATCCAACATGTTTTTGACTTCTGCTTGTATGCTTTCCTTGACATGGTCTGACTGTCTGTAAAGTTTGTTCTTGACAGGCAAGCTGTCTCCAGTGTCCACATAATGGGTACACCAATCAGTCTTCCCAGGGGTCAGGGAGACTAGCTCAGCATACTGTTTGAAGACTTTCCTGCAATCAGCTTGCTGTTGTTCTGTGAGGGTGTCTGATAAGACCACTCCATCCACAGAACCATCTTGTAGGTTGCTAGAGAGGAGATCAGGGAGAGGTTCAATGTCTTCTTCCTGTCCCTCATCTGTAACCAAGAGCATGGTCACATCAGCTTTATCATAATAGGGTTTTAGACGGTTGACATGTATGATTCTTTTACGTTTTTTGCAACTGCAGAAGTCCACCAAGTAGGTGACTTTCCTTTTCTTTTGAAGAATGGGATAGGGCCCAGAGCATTTGTCCTAGAGAGCCCTAAGAGCAACAGACTCCAATGCCCAAACTTTCTGCCCTGGTTTGAACTCCACCATAGAAGTTTTTCGACATACCAGAGCTTTTGCAGCTTCTGGTTCCATGTACTCTACCATCCTTGAACATAGGCCATGTACATAGTCCACAATGTCTTGTTTGGGCTCTTTGAGAGGTTTCTCCCAGCTGTACCCCACAAGACTTAGTGGTCACCTAAGAGGATGCTCAAACAAATGTTCAAATGGAGAGAATCCTACTCCCTTTTGTGGCACTTCCCTGTAGGTAAAATACAGACATGGAAGTAAGACATCCCATCTCCTGAGTTTTTCAGGAGTCCTCCAATCATGCCTTTTAGGGTCTGGTTAAACATTTCAACCAGCCCATTTGTTTGTGAATAGTAGGGGGTAATGAACTTATACGTCACTTCACACTCCTTCCACATGTATTTTAAGTATGCAGACATGAAAGTAGAAACTATGGCCCTCATTACAACCCTGGCGGTCAAAGACCGCCAGGGCTGTTGTGGAGATTGCACCGCCAACAGGCTGGTGGTGCAAACTCGGTGATTACGACCGCGGCGGAAGCGCTGTGGTCGCACCGTCGGGACCAGCGGTTTTCTGCCACGGTGGTCCCGGCGGTTTTAATCCGCCAGGGCAGCGCTGCTTGCAGCTCTGCTAAGGGGATTACGAGTCCCCTTCCTGCCAGCCTTTTCATGGTGGTAGGAACCGCCAGGGAAAGGCTGGCAGGAAGGGGAGTCGCGGGGCCCCAGGGGGACAGTGCCTTTGGCATGGGCAGTGCAGGAGCCCCCTGGCACAGCCCCACACAGCTTTTCACTGTCTGCACCCGTCGCACGGCCGTAACACCGCCGGCTCCATTTGGAGCCAGCTCCCATTTTGCGGCCGACATCCCTGCTGGGCCGGCGGGCGGAATCTCTATTTCCGCCCGCCGGCTCAGCGGGGATGTCATAATGGGCACTGCAGGAGTGCGGCCGCATTGGCGGCCGCACCCCGGTTACAACTTGGCGGGTGGTGCTTGCCGCCCACCTAAGTTGTAATGAGGGCCTATGTCTGATACTACCTCCTTAGGGAACCCCACTCTGGTAATAATACCCGAGAGGGCTTTTGCTACTGCAGGAGGAGTGATGGTCCTAAGGGGTATAGCCTCATGGTATCTACTGGCATGATCCACTACCACCAGAATGTATATGTGCCCTGATGCTGTTTGAAGGTCAAGGAGGACAACAATGTCAAGCCCTACCCTTTCCAAGGGAACCCCAACCACAGGTAGTGACATTAAGGGGGCCTTTAAGGGTCCACTTGCCTTGCCACTGGCGTGGCAGGTAGTGCAGAACTGCCAACACTCATTCACTTTTTGGGACATTCCTGGCCAGTAAAAATGGTTATCCACCCTACTCCAAGTTTTATTTTGGCCCAAATGGCCAGCTAGGGGAATGTCATGGGCTAGAGGGAAGAGAAACTCTCTGAACTGCTGAGGTACTCCACCCTTCTGGTTGCACCAGGCTTGAGGTCTCCAGTCTCATTGAAAAGGAGTCCATCCTTCCAATAAAACCTGTGGGTACCACTGACACTAATCTTTTCTCCTTGTGCGGCTTGCTGCCTCAGACCTTCAAGAGTGGGACGGGTTCTCTGCCCCTGGCACAGATCCTCCTTAGAGGGTCCACCTGGGCTGAAGAGCTCTGAGTGGAAAAGCCCAAGCTCTGCAGGCTCAGTTCCCACTGGGAAAATCAGGTCCTCTTCCAGGGAAGGGGGGTTCTGACTTGTAATCTGATTTGAAGTTGGTTCCTCAGTCTTCTTGCCCCTTCTCTTGGGAGTCTGGTCCACTATTTCAGGATCCAACTCTCCTTTTTCTCTCTGAAGTTTACTCTGTACCCTAGTCTTGACACAAGCCCATTCTGGGATCCCAAGAATGGCTGCATGGGTCTTCAGTTCTACTTCAGCCCAGGGGGATGCTCCAGGTCATTTCCGAGCAGGCAATCTACTGAGATGGTTGAGGACACAACCACTTCTTTCTGCCCTCCTACTCCCCCAATCGAAGGTTGCCATAAGGTGGACCTTTTTCTCATTGCCAACTTTGGTGACAGGATAAGACTTCCCTACCAGGAACTGGTCTGAGTGGACCAAGTGCTGAGTTACCATGGTAACACTGGCTCCTGTGTCCCTCAAGGCTTCAACTTTCTCCCCATTAATCAAAGGGCACTGCCTGTATTTCTGCATATTACACTGACCAGGCAGCACAGGATAATTTTACCCCTCCCTCGGTGACTAGTGTTGCCTCCTAGAATCACTGACATGGTCAGGCCTTACCTCTGAGCTGACCTGTAGACCTGTAGATTAGCTACTGCATTTACTGCAGGTTGGGTGGAGGCATTTTATTTGTTTTTTTCAACTACAGTCTCCAGTTTGGTGCCCTCTATTCTTGCAATCATAGCACCAAGCCTTGTTGGGATCAAGGTTCTTTTTTTTGTACCCACCCCTAGACTGTGAGGTGTCCCTGGGCCCACCCTCCTTTGCATGTTTTTGGGGAACTTGAGAAGACTGTTTATTTTCGTTTCTGCTCCCATCTCTCCCTTGGGAGGGTTTTTTGGCCTCTTTCTTTTCTTTTTTTTTGCCCCCACCAGTGGTAGTTTTGGTTACCCTTCTTTTGACTCAGTGGTCTGCCTTCCTCCCCAACTCTTGAGGGGGAAGTGTACCTTAGTCTACCAGATACTGACTTAGCATCTCATTGTAACAATTGCTCAGCAGATGCTATTTCATGAATAGGTTGTACAGCCCATCATAATCTTGTACCTTGTTACCAGCTAACCAACCACCCAGCATTTTTATTGAATAGTCCACAAACTCTACCCAACTTTGGCTCTGGGTTTTTGAGCTTCCCTGACCTTTATGCAGTACTCTTCAGTTGTAAACCAAAAATTCTCAATCAGGGTACACTTGATAAGGTCATAGGATTTAGAATCTGCCTCATTCAGTGCCGGGAGCCTATCCCTGCACTTTCCTGAGATTAGCTCCCACGACAGTGTGCCTCAGTGTTTTGTATCAAATTCCCACCTAATACAGGTTCTTTCAATGGCAGAAAACTATTTCACTAAATCATTCCCTTTTGTAAAGGGAAGGACAACTCCTATTGGGAGTTCAAGATTGAAAGGTCTCCCTTTCAATACTTGGATGCTGCCACCAGAGATGGGTCCTAGGCCCAACTCTTTTTTTTGTTTCAATTTCTAGAAGCTGAGCCTCCGGGGACAGTCTTTTGGTCAGGCCCGCTATGGCCAGGTCTTCCTCTGTGGGTGTACCAGTGTTGGATCTAGAGGAGCTACCCTCATCTCTATTGTCCACAGGGTTCTCTTCTTCCCCAGAGACTTAGGCCCTCATTACGACATTGGTGGCAAAAACCACCTACCACCGCAGTGCGGCCGCCAAAAGAGCGTTGCTGCGGCTCCCAGCCGTCCTCCATATTAGGACCACAACCGGATTTCCACCACCAGAAGGGCGGAAATCCGGCTGTGGCCATACTGGTGGATGGCGGTAAGGTGGCACTGCTACCACCAGCAGCGCCACACCAGTAGACCGCCGCCAGCCGTATTATGAATAATAATACGGCCTGGCGGTGTTCTGCTGGCGGGCGCTGCTGGCGGGCGCTGCTGGCGGTAGCAGTGCCCCGTCCCGTCCCCTGCCGGAAGACCCCCTGGATCCAGGTTCCGACAGGGGAGGAGGTTGTTGTGTGTGTGTGTGGGGGTGTGTGCATGTATGTGTGAGTGTGTGCATGAATGCGGGTGTGTGTTTAGTGTTGATTGCGTGCATGAATGTATGGAAGTGTGAATGCGTATATGTATAGAAATTGGAATGCATGTCTGCATGTATGCTTTGAAGTGTGTGCGGTTGTGTTTGTGATTGGATGTATGCATGCATGTATGTATGTGTGAATGAGTGTGTGTCTGTATGTGTGTGTGCATGGGGGTGTGGTTGTAGGGGTGTTTTTTTTTTTGGAGAGGTGGGGGCATCCTATCAGTGACAGGAAAAGATTTCACTGTCACTGATGGGGCCTACTTCTATGGTTTTCGTGAAAACCATGGCAGTAGGCGGGGTCATAATCCCACAGGCGGCACAATGGTGGCTGCCGGGCTGGAGATGGTTATCGCCAGCCCAGCGGCTGCTACCGCCATGGCGGTTGGACTGGTACATTGGCGGGTTGGCTTCAGCCAACCCACCAATGTCAGAATGTGGCGGTAAGTATCGGCAGCCTGTTGGTGGTACTACCGCCACATTAACGCCGTCGCCGGGGTCATAATGACCCCCTTAATCATTTACTCCATCTGTGGGGTGATCTTTCGCATGCTAGGCCACCAGAAGCCTAAGCTTATCTGTGGTGGGACTTTTCCCGGCACACATCTGGTACATCTGGCAGAGTTTCCTTAACTGGGCAAAGCTGTATGCCTGGTAAGGATCCAGGTTGAGCTCTTGGCTCTGGCTCCTTGCAACAGACATGTTTACTTTACTAAAGTTGGGACCTTTTTATGAATTTGGAGCCCTTTTTGAAAAGGCCAAGTAAAGTAAGGACTTTTAAACCTTTGATAGTGTTGTACGGACCTAACAGGAGCCCAACATTTTATTTTTTTAAATTAAAAACATTTTTAGCCAATTGAAAAAAAATGCAGTTAAGCTTAAGACTATTTGGAGAGTTATTCATGTGCTCACAAACTGACAAAGTGGTATCAGCAAATGCAAAGTCTTTATCCCAACGCTGATACAACAAATGTAGGAGGCTGCCCCTCTATGTAGGGTACAAAACCAGGTACACTGTGCAGAGGGTCCGGGCAACCACATGTTGGTTTACAGAGTTGAAAACTAGACAACCTACGGCTCTAATTTTTGTGGTAGCTTGGTCGAGCAGTTTGGCTAATCTTGGAGAAGTGCAAAGCATTTGTTGTACTCACAGTATCAATAAAGCAAGCACACAATCAAAAGAATAAATTGAGACCAATTTACAAACATTCTTCAGATTTTTATAAAAGTTTAAGACCAAGGTCATCACAATCGGGTAAGTACTTTTTAAGTTATGAATTTTCAAAGGTTAGAAAATGTCTCAGTTCTGTGAGTTATTATGCACCATGGGAATAAATGAAGAAATACTTTAAAAATGCATATAAAATCAGGCAATGCGTTTACCACTGTCTCCTTTTGCAGGTACGTCAAGGTCATTAGCGGGCCCTATGGACCAGCTGGAGATGATTGGGCGGCTCCCAGATTCTGCAGGAGCAGCTGCAGAAAGTCATTGGAGCTGGTGGAAGGCTACTGAGGGAGACCACTTGAAAAAGCAAAGCACAGGTGGACTTCAAGGTGAGTTTGGTGGATCTCCTTGAAGTGTCGAGGTTGCAAGGGGTGGGGGACCCTTATGGCACATCTGGTTCATCGATGCAGGGCACAGGGTGGCTGGGTGCAGAGCGAATCGGTGAGCTAGGAGCTGTGCACAAAGGTGCTTGTTGGAAGCAAGAGGTAGGTCACTTTGCTTGTAGAACAGCAGGGGCACTCTGGTGGGAAGTCCTGTTTTTTTTCTAAAGTCCCTTGACTGGGTCTTCCTCCTGGTCCTTTTACAGTCTGCGTTGGACTATCCTTCTGGGTGTCCGATGTGGAATGACCAGTACCTGGGGCTATTGCGTGGTTTGGCCACTGGAGATCACAGTGCCAACTTGCAGGGTTTGTCCTCCCGGTCCATCAGATGAAGTTTGGTCTGACTGTGGTATCTGGTTCCCTGGTCAGCAGCTGGTCAGTGAAGTGGACTTCACTGGTCTTCTGGTCTTTGTTGCAGGAGAGTGAATCCTTCACTCTGGAGGGAGATCTTTGGTGATTTTCGGAAGTGTGGAGGTCCACTGGGGGTTTGTAGAGTCTGCCCAATGTCCAAGCAATCCCTCAGCGGCAATTGTTGAGTCCTGGGTGCAGCAGACAGGGTTTGGCGCCTTATTCTTGGTGCAGCAGGACTTCAGTTCGCAGGGCTTATGTCTTCATTGTTGCTGGTCTTCTTGTGTCCTTGGAATCTGAATCTCTGGTCTAGGAGTGCCTACTAAATACTGTATTTAGTGGGTGTTTAGGGGAGTACCTCGGAGTGACCAATGGGTCATCTACCTTAGGGTGGCTATACCCACTAAGTGACCACTTGTTGTGGGCAAACGTCACTTCTCTACACCTGATTGGCTATTTCCCTTCCATGCAAGATGGAGGAAAATTAAATGGAGGGGTCACCTCATATGCAACACCTTAGGGGTGGTGCAAGCTGGGGCTGACCACTCCTCCTGTCCTTTATGCGTTTTCTCGCCGTTGATCCCACCAAAAGTGCTGGTTTGCAATAGAGGAGACATCTGCTGCTAGCAGCTGCATTGGGGATCTAGTTTCATGGGCAGCGAACCCTTTGAAGCTCGCTAGCAGAGCAGTGCACAGTCCTGGGAGGAGGGGTGATAGCACCTCTGCCCAGGAAGAGCTTTTTTCTGGGACCCAGAGAGCAGGATCTCTCACCCCAGGGTTCAAGAATCTTGTCTGGTGGTGGCAGGCTTGTTGTGACTGGCCACCAACCTTGTCAGGGTAATTAGCTTTTGCATGGGGCACCTCTAAGGTGACCCCTGGAATCATTTTGTAATAAATCCAATACTGGTACTTGTTTCTATTTTTCATTCTGAGTTGTTTGATACCAAACAACCCAGGGTTCAAAGTAGCCATCATGTAGGTGTGAAGCTCGTACCGACCAGTATCCAGCACTTGCATTTAAAATGGCTGCTCTGTTTACTTACATTGTTCCAGGTTTGTCAAGGACACAGTAGGGGCGTATTGCTCATGCATCTATGTCCACACATACAATATGGTGCACCCTGCTTAGGGCTACAAGGCCTGCCAGAGGGGTGACATACCTATATTGCATGCAGTGTGTAGTGAACAGGGCACACAGACTGTGTGCCATGTGGAGTTAGCATTTTAGGATTGCACCAGAACACTTAGCCTGCAATGACAGTGCTGAGTGAATCTGGATGCATGGCCCTTGAGGGTGGCACAATCTAAAGGTGTTTCAAATTGTGCCAATGCATCACAACAGTTTTTGAAAAGAGATCTGGCCCAGGGAGCCTGGTTAGCAGGGGCCCTGGGCACTAACAACTTTGAGACCATATCATATACCAGGCAAAGAGTGGGGGCTAAATATTGTATTGTATTGTATTGGGTTATTTGTAGAGCGCATTCCGGCAAAAAGCATCGAAGCGCTATTCAGACCAGAGATACAGAAAACGACACAAGCTATTTCAAATATCTAATTAGCAAAGAGCCAGGTTTTAAGACTTTTCCTAAACGAGAAATGAGTCAAAGTTTGACGCAACGATATAGGCAGACCATTCCATAGCCTGGCCGCTTTCCCCCGTAAAAGCCCGATCTCCCCATCTAGCTTTTTTACAGCGCGGCACCTTGATCATAAATTTGGAGGATGATCTCAGATGTCTCGGTGGTTGATAGAACGACAAGGTGGATTTCAGATAATCGCATCCTACCGACTGAAGTGCTTTGTGCGTAAGACAGAGGGGGTCATTCTGACCCCCGCGGGCGGAGGAAGCCGCCCACCTGGCGGGAACCGCCAGAAGACCGTACCGCGGTCAAAAGAACGCGGCGGTCATTCTGACTTTCCTGCTGGGCTGGCGGGCGACCGCCAAAAGGCCGCCCGCCCGCCCAGCGGGAAAGCCCCAGCAACGAGGATGCCGGCTCTGAATGGAGCCGGCGGAGTTGCTGGTGTGCGACGGGTGCAGTTGCACCCGTCGCGATTTTCATTGTCTACCAAGCAGACACTGAAAATCTCAATGGGGCCCTGTTAGGGGACCCCTGCAGTGCCCATGCCAGTCATGCATGGGCACTGCAGGGGCCCCCAGGGGCCCCACGACACCCGTTCCCGCCATCCTGTTTCTGGCGGTGAAAACCGCCAGAAACAGGATGGCGGGAAGGGAGTCGGAATCCCCATGGCGGCGCTGCTTGCAGCGCCGCCGTGGAGGATTCCCTTTCCCTTTTCTGACCGCAGCTGTACCGCCGCGGTCAGAATGGCCCCAGAAGCACCGCCAGCCTGTTGGCGGTGCTTCCGCGGTCGTTGGCCCTGTCGGTCCATGACCGCCAGGGTCAGAATGACCCCCAGAGTGTTTTAAAAATAATTATCTTCCTAATCGGGAGCCAATGTAGGGATATAACACATCTTTTGGCAGATATAGACTGATGAAAATTTAAGGTTAAACGAGCTGCCGCATTCTGAATTGACTGCAATTTATCTAGGGAAGCTTTTTTAGCATTGAGCAGCAACGAATTACAATAGTCTAGTCTAGACGTGACTAATGCCAATACCACCGGTCGTCTTAGGTCATCCTCTAAAAGATGTAGAATTTTCTTAAGTGTTCTTAATATCCAAAAACAAACTTTGACCAGATGATTAATCTGTAGCTTAAAAGAAAATGAATCATCAATAAATGATGCCTAGATTTTTTGCAACAGGCACGGGCGACGGGCCGCCCCCACAGACGGGAGGCCACCAGCTATTGTCCCAAGGGGAGTTGTTGCAGCCAAAGCACATAATCACTGTCTTGTCCCCATTGAGTTTAAGCCAGTTGCATGTCATCCAATTATTAATTGCTAACATGCAGCATTGAAAGTTTTCCTTTGTGTCCACCAAATTGTGAGAAATAGGCACAATTATCTGCGTATCATCTGCATAGGAGACGACCTGGGCCCCAAATGAGCGTACCAGGCTCGCCAAAGGTGCCATATAAAGATTAAAGAGCGTCGGACTGAGAGAAGATCCCTGCGGGACGCCACACGGGAGTTGGAAGGGCGAAGCCCGGTGATCACCACTTGCCATCGTAATAGTTCTGTCCGTGAGGAAGGAGCTAAGAAGCTGCCAGGCCTTCCCTCTCACTCCAGCAAGGGCCAGACGGTTACATAAAATAGTATGAGAAATAGTATCAAAAGCTGCTGATAAATCTAACAGCACCAAGATCGAGCCCTCACCTAAATCTCCTCTTCGACGGATCATGTCAGACGTGGAAATGAGTGCTGTTTCCATACTATGAGCACCCCGAAAGCCATGCTACGAAGGGTCCAGTTTACCATTCTCCTGAAGGAAAACTGACAACTCATAGTTAAGATGTTTTTCTAATATTTTGGTCAACCACGGGAGTAGAGAAATCGGGCGAAGATTAGTGAGATCCGCCACTTCTTTTCCTGATTTTTTAATAATCGGGATCGCAGTGGACTGCTTCCAGGCTGCCGGGAAGATTCCTTCCTGGAGAATCTCCGCAAACACCGGTTCAAGGGCCTCGGCCACAATCTGAGGGGCTAGCTTTAGAATACGGGGTGGGCAAAGATCTGTGGGTGCCCCTGATTTAAGAGTGATAAGAAAATCACTAATTTTGTTAACATAGAGAGGTTGAAAATTATCCAATACTTGCACTGATTCTACCGTGCCTGAAGAAGCTATATCCACTGAGTCTGCCAAAACAGGGAGAGGGGGACTAAAATTAGTCAGCAATTTAATAATTTTATGATTAAAAAAATCCGCCACTGACTGACAGAATTGTAGGGAATTTTCCAGTGAGGCAACTGTAGCTGAGGGAGCGGTTAAAGAACGAACTGTATTAAACAGTTCCTTAGGCAAATACAAGGCCCCTCTAATAACATTGGAGAAGTGTGAAGTTTTAGCTAGCTTGATGGCTGTCTTATACTTCCTCAGGGCTTCCCTAAGAATTCCTCTTTCTGGAAGGGATTTATTCAAAAAGCCATTTTCGCTCTTGCCTACAATAGTTTCTTTGAAGATCTTTCAACTCCTCCAAAAACCAGGGAGCAGATTGCGCCCGCTGGCCATTAGAGTTTATCCTGGCCTGAGGGGCAAGCTCGTCAATGGCCCTTTTCAAGCCACACTCAAAAATTTCCAGTTGGGATCCTCCTAATGACTTAGCTTGGACCCAACCTGCTTGCAAGGCCTGAGAAAAATTGCCCTTATTGATTTTGTACCATGGTCTTTTTAGAGCAGTATTGAATAGGGGTTTAGATATAGGTGGTGACCGGGAAAGAGTAAAAGATAGAAGAGAGTGATCAGACCAATCTACCTCCCTATTATTCCTAGAGATCAATCCTGGTCTTGAAAAGATTGCGTCTAGCCTATGGCCAGCTCTATGAGAAGGAGCGCTATCTCCAGAGAGCCAATCCAAGCTCTGCATATAGCTTGTGAGGTCCACCATACTAGGGTCAGCGAGATCATCTAGATGAAGATTGAAATCGCCTAGAACCAGAGCGTTCTTAACTAGGAGCAAAGGTTCCAACATTAACGGCCAGGCCGCCAAAAAAGCATTCTTGGGGCCTGGCGGTCTGTATAGAAGCAGACCTTCTATAACCTGGCTATTCTGAATTTTAATTTTGAAATAGGTACTTTCACAAGTCTGGGGACAGCCTTTATGTTCCATTAATGAGCAACTTAACTTATTATTAAAGATAATGGCTAACCCTCCTCCTCTTTTTCCTATTCTATCTAGTCTCACAAAGGAGTAGCCTGGAGGAGTAGCAATTATAAAATCTGGATTAGAGTCCTCACAGGCCCAAGTCTCCGTAACAATGAGACAATCCAAATTGTCTGACTTAATTAATTTGTTAATTTCAAGGGCATGTTAAATTAAAGAGCGGGCATTGATCAAACCCCATACCATGCTTTGCTTGGAAAGCTTCATATTACTCTGCGAATCTGGAATATCCCCATGTTCCAAATTAGGCTTGGGTTTCCAATGGCAATGATTACAGATCACGCTCAAATCCCCTGCCGGATCAAAACGACTGCAACAATACTTAACAGGGATTTTATTTAAAGACAATAAGTCCTAATTCAAGTATGCAACAGAATGATTTGTAGCATAGTGTCCGTCCCCCGGCCCCTTCCGGACACGGACGGGCGCAGACGGACGCAGACAGGCTTGCCTTTGGTGCGCCTTAGGCGCGCCCGCTGCGCGCGTCCCCTTTCGTGCCAGCATTTGAAGTTAATGGCACCCCAGAGATCAACGCGTCAGCGAGCGTCAGCAAGCAACTAGCTTGCTGACCTAAATTCCTCCCAATATGTCTGCCGCTAGATGCCTCGTGGGAGGTGGGCTCTAACAGGCCCAAACCTCACGGCAAGCGTCAGAACAGCACAGCTGATGAAATATGACAAAAGAGGCCTTTTCCTCACATGTGCTGCACTAGCATAGGTGCTGTGCCTAGCATGAGTGCTGAGCTCCGTATGTGAGCTGCACTGAGCTCTGTGTGTTATACCTAGCTTTTTTGCTGAGCTCCGTGTGTGCGCTGCACTGAGCACAGGTGCTGTACCTACCATGAGTGCTGATCTCCATGTGTGTGCTGCACTGCGCACAAGTGTTGTACCTAGCATGAGTGCTAAACTCATTGTGTGCCCTGCACTAAGCACAGGTGCTGTACCTAGCATGAGTGCTGAGCTGGGTGTGTGCGCTATACTGAGCACTGGTGCTGAACCTAGTATGAGTGCTGAGCTCCGTGTGTGTGCTGCACTGAGCACGAGTGCTGTACCTAGCATGAGTGCTTGGTCCAGCTCGTACACAACTCTCAAGTGTCCAAGGCTGGTGTGCGAGTAACTCTAAAAGCCCAGGGGCCAGATTTACAAGAAAGTGTTGCATCAGTACTGATTCACCACTTTTCTTACGTCGCCCGTGCCCAACCTAACTGCACCATGTGTGCGCCTTATTTACAATACGGCACACCATGGCAGTAGTTAGAATAATGGTGTCAAAATTTTTAAGCTATTGTGGGGCTTTGCTACACTAGCATCAACATTTTTTACACTAGTGTAGCAAAGTGGACAATTGATTTCAATGAGTGCGTAATTTTAATGCCTGTTCTGAGCAAATTGGCTCAGTGAAATCTTGTACATTTCACGACTCCATTTTTGCAGGCACCCTAACGCCGGAAGGCCTCAGTTGCATACATTATGCCTGACACAGGCCTCCTCCGTTTTTTGCTATTTGATGCTCCTATTCTAAAGCTAAAACATAGGACATGCTTTTTTCTTTTTCCTTTTTGTTTTTTAGTAATTATGTTACCATCTGGTTTGGTAGGTGAGGTAGGGACTGGGGCACAAACGTGACTTGAATTTATTTATAGATTATGTGAATAATAGGTGGATTTTATTGAGTTGTGATTAGTAATAAGCGCAGTCTTTTACTCTGTTTTCATATCGGTGTAATTAGATTTGAGTAACTAATTTTCATTCGCTACGTGTGTACATCTAAATATTTTGGTCGCTCTAGCTGGGAATCATGGTACACTGGGGATACGATTAAATTTGGTTTCCTCTTTAAAGATACCACTTGCTTTCTTTTCTTCCTTTTTGTAAGTAATTTTTCTCTTACTACGTGTGTTTATTTAAATTAGGATCGGTCGAATTGGCAATTACGATACGCTGGGGATACGGACTAATCTTGGTTTCCCCTTTTAAGATGGCGCCCGTGTTTCTTCCTTATTACTTTCCTTTCCTTTTAATACGTTTCATTCGCGCTCGAGTTGTTCGAACGCGCGTGAGGGACTTCATCTTCCCGCGATATTAGGAAGAGAATTACTGTGTTGTTTAAATGATGGCGGACAAATCGAACGCCTTGCCACTCGTCTTTCGGAGCTGATAATTCGGGCTCCACTTTCGTACTTTCCGACTGATTTTGAATTAAGGTGAGTGGGGGCTGCAAATCATCATATGCGCAGACAGCACAGTAAACATTATTGGATGGTATTATTTGACTTATATATTCACCGCTTTAACCTGTGTTAACTCTATTGTTCCAGGTGTCAGTGACACACTTTAATTGTGTATGTAGCCACAGGTATATGGTCAACTGCTGGTAGGTGTTTTATGTTGAACTTTGGGTGGATTTCACAGAGTGTTTATTACTTTACTTATTATTTCACGGTTTTCCTGTTGTGCTCTGATAGTGATATACAATGTATTGTGTCAACAGAGTCGAGTATATTTATTGGTTCTGAATTTTGGGATACTGTTGGTTCCCGTGTCACACCCAGCTGAGGTATGGTTTGCTTTGTTCTGGGTCTCTGTGGGTACACTTTGGGATTCCTTGCACACAATTGGTTTGCGTGGAGATATTCTATGTATATGTATTATACTCTTTTATAGCTATATTCCTATTTTGGGCGTGCACTGGATAATTTTGCACTTCTTTTGTCTTTTCACTTACGGATTGCTCGTGGTTATAGTCCTTTTGACTTTCTTTATATATAGTGTCATTATTCCTCGCGGGTTGTGCCTTGGTTCCTCCCGTTCATTTCCAAACTAGATGGGGCTGATTTTGGGTTCATTTCAGTACTAAATTGATGTAATTGATTGTAAATAATGGAATCTCAGATCCGATTGTAAAAGCGTGGATTACATTTTAAAAAAAAATTATTTAATTGTGATATGTTGATTTAATAAGTCTTGTGTGTCATGTACAGTGTATGTATTGATTTATGTTATATTATATATGTATTTTATGTTTGATATTTTTGCAGCCTTGAAAAAGTCACGGGGAGCATTCACTCCCATGACGAAACACGTGTTGGCTGTTCTGTGTCTTATTAAAGATGGATTCTTCACTCGAAAGGATTCTACTGGATTTTTGTTCATTTGCATGTCTTATGTGAATTGGATCATTGAATTATGAATTTGAAAGTTATGTATTATTGACTCTATAGCTATAAATTAATTTACGAGTGCCTAGGTCTCTGTTATAAAGTTTGTTGTGTTTGTGCTGACACAGTTTTGGAGGAAGGGGGGAATCCTCCTAGGTCGGGAGCACCGTATCTTTAAGTGGTTTAGTTTTTTAATTTTAAGAGGGGAATGTTGGGAGTGCTTTTTTTTCCCTTAATGTTTCTTCCCATTCAGTATACTATATAGTTTGTGTAAGGGTAGCAGCTCCATACACCTTGATTCTTTTCTTTACTGTAATGTTCAATATGGATCGTGCCAAATTGGCAGCGGACTTATTTGGTGATTCTGGATCTACGAAAGATGCCCACTCTTCCAACCCTTCATGCAGTAGACCAGAGAGGGTTGGATTACGGGATAAATTTATCAAATTTGAGAGATTAAAGAAGCAAGAGGTCTTGAAATGGTGGGACGGGCCACATTGAAACATTATGTTAAACTTAATAGGATACCTAGAGGTCTGAGATCTCATATATTCCCCACGTTTGACGATTTGGACCCAGACCTATTAGACAGTTGGGAACAGGAACTGATATCAAGTTCTATGAAATTGATGAATATTTTAATAGAGAATTCCAAGAGGAAAGTTAACAAACTTCAGGCAGACATTTCCTGTTTAGAAACCGAAATCAAAGATATGAATATGGAGGAGGCGACTGTAAAGAACTATGCAATTCTAAATGAGATCATTAGTCAACACCAGATAGAGGTTACACGTAGGAAGTCACGTAAACTTAAACAGGACGAGTTGGAGTATATGAGAGGGAGAGTCTTTACATTTTCACGCAAGTATGACCATTTAATTAAGGATACAGAATGTTTGCAGATCCAACAAATGGGCTCCCAGTCATCGCTTAGTAACATCTCAGCCAGTAACAGTGAATCTAGTGAGGTGTCCAATACCTCAGGGCAGGATGTCACCAATAAACAGGGCACTTTGTCTTTTTTAGCCGAGGTTCAAAGAATCAGATAAGGACAGAGGGAGACAAACAGACATACAGAAGACCCCGTAAAACAAGGAGGAGTAAGAGAGGGGGATCACACAGAAACAAAAGTAGGGGTTCAAACCAGGTCATGGCACAAGCGGAAATAAGGGGGAACAGTAGTGGGGCAATTACTATTGTCAATCTATCTGGTTTGGAACTGTCAACGCATGCCAATACACTACTGACAAAGGGCCTGGGTTTTTGCCCGTATAACTTTGGGGACTTTCAAAAAACTAAAATTTACTTTTTCAAATATGTTAGGAGACTTAAACTCAAAAAGTTTTTTAGTGCTCACAGTGGCACTAAGGATAGGGATATCCTATCTGCTTGTAGTAAAGACTACCACTCTCTCTCCATTAAAGACATACAAGACACAGCTGTGCTGCTTTCCATTACTGATTACGAACAGGATCCTACCTCAATATCCAAGATTCTGGAGGATATGGATATTGTGCCAGATACCATGGCAAGTGGTCTTAAATCTAAGTCAAGATGGACACCTACTCTCAGTGGGGGTAACTGCATAGATACTTTCTTTAAATTGGTATGGCAGGACCTCATTAAAGCGGAGAGTAAGAATAAGGCTCGTTATCGGACTCGTTGTAGTAACTTGAATCAAGGAGAGCTGGAGTGCCTTAAAAACTTACGTACTTGCAATGAGATTACCATCAGAGAGGCTGATAAGGGTGGGAATATTGTAATCATGAACAGCCAGGAATATGAATTGGAGATCGCCAGACAGTTGGGTGATCCAGATTGTTATGAGAGAATTAAATCTAACCCTATACCAGGTCTTTCCAATAGGATTAATAAATTCCTGAAACTCTGTTTGCATCGACAGTTATTGAGGGAGGAAGAGTACATGTATTTGCGAGTGTTTAGACCTAGATTCCCATGTCTTTATACTCTACCTAAGATTCACAAGGACTCTCGCTCACCACCTGGTAGACCTATAGTATCAGGAATGGGTGGTCCAACGGAGAGGTTATCTGAGTATGTCGACATCTTCTTACAGCCATTTGTTACCAACCTCCCCTCTTTCATTAAGGATACTAAGCATATTCTTGGTATCCTTAGTGACCTTACTTGGGACCAAGGTATGACATTAGTGACTTTGGATGTTACCTCATTATACACGAGTATTGATCACGATTTGGGCATGATTGCCCTACGTCACTTTCTATACAGTCAATCGGCCAGTTTATATGGACACACTAACATGATATTGGACATGATCAGGATGATTTTAGATAACAATTTCTTCTTCTTCAAAAGGGAGTGGTATCGCCAGAAAAGAGGTGTAGCCATGGGGTCTCGATTTTCACCAGCGTATGCAAACCTCTTTATGGGGTTCCTTGAGCATAAATTCATTTGGGGCAAGGAGGCGAAAACTTGGAATTCGAATATACTATTTTGGGGTCGATACATCGACAATTGCATTATGATTTGGACAGGAGATAATATTCAACTGAATGAATTTGTCAGTTATTTGAATTCAAATGACTTCAATATAAGGTTTACCTGGGAACACAGCGAGACTAGCATTACCTTTTTGGATGTGGAACTTTTCATCCTTCAAGATAAGATCGAGAGTCGCTTATATAGAAAAAGCACAGCCTGTAATTCAATTCTGCACGCAAGTAGTGCACATCCGAGACACCAAATTTACTCCATTCCCTATGGGGAAATGGTTAGTGCCAGGAAAAATTGCAATTTGGAAGTGGACTTCAGAAATAATATCGAAGACATGACAGCCAGGTTTAAATCACGGAGCTATCCTACAGGCATTCTGGACAAAGCATATAGTAGGATTGGATGCTTATCCAGGGCTGACACTTTGAGACATAGGAATAAAGTTACAGATAATAATGTAAGGTGTGTAGTCGACTATACTCCTGCTTCAGCGGCCCTACGGAGATGTATGAGAAAACATTGACACATACTCAAGGCAGATATAACCCTGAAAGGTCAAATATCTGGCTCACCTACTTTTACTTATCGCAGAGGAAGAACCCTTAAAAATATTTTATTTCCTAGCTACTCATTGACACCCCAACAGGACATTTGGCTTACGACTCGCAGGAAGTTTTTTTTTAAGTGTGGTCGATGTGGGATGTGTAAATGGAGTAGATCAGGGATTTCCACTTTCGATAGTCTAATGGGGGATAGATTTCGTATCACCTCTAATATCACATGTGACAGCTGTTTTATAATTTACATGATTGTGTGCAAATATGATCTGTATTACATTGGTAGCACCATCAGATCCCTTAAAGTAAGAATTAGTGAACACTACAGAGCTCTGATACAGCGGGATGAACGCTATCCCATAGTCACGCACATGTATCAATGCCATAAACAGATTGACACTTGGGCTTTTGAATTTTTTGGTTTTGAGAAGGTACATGCTGGTCCATGCGGTGGTAATAGAGAGTTAGATCTGAGAAAGAGAGAATGCTTTTGGATTCTCAAATTAAGAGCGGTGGAAATGGGTCTCAATACCAACTATGAGATGGAATACTTCTTGGATTGATTTAATGATACTATATGTGCTGATGTCTTATCTTTCATATTACTTTAGCACTATTCACATATGGGCCCTTATTATTGGGGTAAATGTTGGTTAAATTAACTTCTCATCTGCATTTCTGTAGCAATATAATCTTCAAAATACATTATTTTCTCATTTCAAAATATTTAGGGGACAGGGTAATTTTCATTTTTATATATCATTGTAATCACAGGCCTATACTATGTATTTGTATAACCCCTAGAGTTATATGTGAACTGATAATGGTGATACAGGACATCTTGGAGAGATACACATAATAGCTGGTTATATTGTCTATCTAATGTTTGTTTGGCTTCTTATGATAGCATGGGATAATGATACTCATATCTTACTAATTGTGTCACTATTAGATACTATATGGTGGCCTTCTCCGTTTTTTGCTATTTGATGCTCCTATTCTAAAGCTAAAACAGAGGACATGCTTTTTTCTTTTTTTTCTTTAGTAATTATGTTACCATCTGGTTTGGTTTGTGAGGTAGGGACCGGGGCACAAACGTGACTTGAATTTATTTATAGATTATGTGAATAATAGGTGGATTTTATTGAGTTGTGATTAGTAATAAGCGCAGTCTTTTACTCTGTTTTCATATCGGTGTAATTAGATTTGAGTAAGTAATTTTCATTCGCTACGTGTGTACATCAAAATATTTTGGTCGCTCTAGCTGGGAATCATGGTACACTGGGGATACGATTAAATTTGGTTTCCTCTTTAAAGATGCCGCTTGCTTTCTTTTCTTCCTTTTTGTAAGTCATTTTTCTCTTACTACGTGTGTTTATTTAAATTAGGATCGGTCCAATTGGCAATTATGATACGCTGGGGATACGGACTAATCTTGGTTTCCCCTTTTAAGATGGCGCCCGTGTTTCTTCCTTATTACTTTCCTTTCCTTTTAATACGTTTCATTCGCGCTCGAGTTGTTCGAACGCGCGTGAGGGACTTCATCTTCCCGCGATATTAGGAAGAGAATTACCGTGTTGTTTAAATGATGGCAGACAAATCGAACGCCTTGCCACTCGTCTTTCGGAGCTGTTAATTCGGGCTCCGCTTTCGTACTTTCCGACTGATTTTGAATTAAGGTGAGTGGGGGCTGCAAATCATCATATGCGCCGATAGCGCAGTAAACATTATTGGATGGTATCATTTGACTTATATATTCACTGCTTTAACCTGTGTTAACTCTATTGTTCCAGGTGTCAGTGACACACTTTAATTGTGTATGTAGCCACAGGTATATGGTCAACTGCTGGAAGGTGTTTTATGTTGAACTTTGGGTGGATTTCACAGGGTGTTTATTACTTTAATTATTATTTCACGGTTTTCCTGTTGTGCTCTGATAGTGATATACAATGTATTGTGTCAACAGAGTCGAGTTTATTTATTGGTTATGAATTTTGGGATACTGTTGGTTCCCGTGTCACACCCAGCTGAGGTATGGTTTGCTTTGTTCTGGGTCTCTGTGGGTACACTTTGGGATTCCTTGCACACAATTGGTTTGCGTGGAGATATTCTATGTATATGTATTATACTCTTTTATAGCTATATTCCTCTTTTGGGCGTGCACTGGATAATTTTGCACTTCTTTTGTCTTTTCACTTACGGATTGCTCTTGGTTATAGTCCTTTTGACTTTCTTTATATATAGTGTCATTATTCCTCGCGGGTTGTGCCTTGGTTCCTCCCGTTCATTTCCAAACTAGATGGGGCTGATTTTGGGTTCATTTCAGTACTAAATTGATTGTAAATAATGGAATCTCAGATCCAATTGTAAAAGCGTGGATTACATAAAAAAATGTTTTTTCATTAATTGTGATATGTTGATTTAATAAGTCTTGTGTGTCATGTACAGTGTATGTATTGATTTATGTTATATTATATATGTATTTTATGTTTGATATTTTTGCAGCCTTGAAAAAGTCACGGGGAGCATTCACTCCCATGACGAAACACGTGTTGGCTGTTCTGTGTCTTATTAAAGATGGATTCTTCACTCGAAAGGATTCTACTGGATTTTTGTTCATTTGCATGTCTTATGTGAATTGGATCATTGAATTATGAATTTGAAAGTTATGTATTATTGACTCTATAGCTATAAATTAATTTACGAGTGCCTAGGTCTCTGTTATAAAGTTTGTTGTGTTTGTGCTGACACAGTTTTGGAGGAAGGGGGGAATCCTCCTAGGTCGGGAGCACCGTATCTTTAAGTGGTTTAGTTTTTTAATTTTAAGAGGGGAATGTTGGGAGCGCTTTTTTTCCCCTTAATGTTTCTTCCCATTCAGTATACTATAATGTGGCGCAAGGGGTCACAAAGTGGTGCAATGCATGCATAGCGCCACTTTGTAAATATGGCGCAGTGAAAATTGCCTCCTTGAGTAACATTAGCGTAAAAAAAATGACTCCAATGTGGCACAAGGAGGCGCTAGGGCCTTGTAAATCTGGCCCAAGTTTTCCTATTTCAAATCTGGGACTTCTAGTCCTGATCTTATAATGAGACAAACAGAACTACAAATCATAGAATGCAAAGAAAAAAAACTTGTCCAGAGGATCCGCTCACCTATGGGTATTAAAAACAAAATGTGGCAATTAAAAATATTACCTTAGTAGCTTTGAAAGCTGCAAGTCATGCAATACTTGGAATGTCATGTGGCACTTGATTTTTACACAAAGTGGATTTGTGCTCAGAGTAAAACTTTTTGCAGGGGAAAGGCAGTCTTGCTGTGCAAATGTGCATATTTTTTATTTTTCTTCATGCTAAAAACATTTTCCTTTGTGGATAATCTTCTTTCCCAACACTCCTGTAAAGAGTGGGGTGTTCTGTTCCTATGGCCACCCTGGAAGGGGATCTACCTCAGCCTTTTTTTTCTCCTCAAACTTTATTGATTTTGCCAGGCACAAACAGTGACAGCATTGCGCAAATAGGAGACCATAAGCAGCTGCGGCTGTTGCAGATCTCAAGGAAGGACAGAGATAGGTGGATGGGGGGATGGGGGGAAATAATTTTTTTTTTTTAAACGTACGTCTTCCCATAGCCGCCGTCTCCTGCCACCTTGCTTGTCACTTCTCTTGTCACTTCTCTTCTTCTGGTGTCCCAGCATTCACTGGGACACCAGCACAGGCTCTCCAGCAATCCTGGAGCTGTTTCATGATGAACATAGCAAGAAAGCAGCCTCAGGATTGGTCTAAGCAGGTTGGATTGCCACTCAGACACAACCCTGGAGTCTGTGCAGTTTCTCCAGCCAGGCTGTTCAACACAGCCGGGCTGGAGAAACCTAAGTGTGCTTGTGTGTTTGGCCGGCCTGAGACAGCTGGCCCAATACGCAGGGGCACTGAGGTGCACTCTCTCCTTATCTCCCCTCCCACCTCCCGTGGCCCAGCCCCGTCCCTTCCTGAACATGCTGCTAGCTGAGCCAGCAGCTGAAAGATAAAATGATAATTAAATATTGTGCTATGTTTCAGCTCCTGGCTTAACCGGAGGTGGGGAGTGGTTCAGGGGTGGGGCGACACTCCTTCACCATTGCGAAGAAGCAGCCCCTGACCATAAGTACATGTTGAGTACGCAGTAGAGTAAACAGTGTCTATAACTCGCAGGCCTCTCAGCTAAGAGAAAACAAAAAGATGGATTATCACTTTCAGGTCAGTCACAACGTATACCAAACATTTACCCATTTAAAGCCCCCCGCCGCCCCAAAACAATTAAATAGAGTGAGTAGTGATGTGGGAGTTTCAAACTGCGCGTACGATGGTAAAGTCAGCAGGACAGATGCTAGAGTGAATCAACGTCCTCGAGCCCACGAGATGGGCAGGAGCACCGTCTGGCATTAGGTCTGAAAAAGGGGTCACACTCTAGTGTATCTAGGACAGGCAAATAAGGGTAAGCCAGCGGATAGAAATCGTACCAAGGGACCCTATGTATATTCAAAATGTTTACGTTTTTCTAAGAGCATGTCAACCTTTCTCTCCATGGTTAGTGCTCGCATAAGCGGGCATGCCATTGCGAGAATGAAGGGGCTTCCGTTTTCTACCAGGCTGTAGCCAGAGCAGTCTGAGCCACCAGCAAGCATAGCCATAACTTGGAGCAATCGCTAGAGGTTTGCTGCTTGAATGTTTCGTTACGGAACCCCAGTAAGGCAAACCCCGGAGTATATGGAAGGGAATATCTGAAGACCTCCTTAATCTGGCCAATACCTGAGACCAGAATGGTGTAATAATGGGTCAGTCCAACCAGATGTGTTTAAAGTCCGTAAGTATCCCACAGCCCCTCCAACGTAAATCAGATGTGGTTGGGTAAATCTTTTTAAGTTTCGAGGATATAAATACCAATCATAAAGAACTTTATAGTGTGTTTCTCTCATCCCCACTGAGTGGTTGAATCTAGTTATATCTTTACAAATCTTACTCCATTACTTTGGGGTAATATCCACCCCAAGGGTTTGCTCCCAAAAGTCTATGTGACGAGGTCTTGTTGTGCGTGTGGAGGAGATTCAGAGTAGGTAGAGAAACAAAATTTTACCCTGTAGCCCTCCTGCTCTCCGTCCAAACTTTTCTCTGGGGGAAAGTTCTCCTGAAGCTGCTAGTCTATTTTCTGGCTTGAGTGCCCAATGTTTTAGTTGGGTTTAATTACATTTCTGTGAGTGGGAAAGTAAAGTCTTGTTGGCAGTGTTCAAAAGTTAGGATATCCCACCAGGGGTAGAGCAGAGATAGTGAGGCATTCCCCTTCTCACCATGAATCAAAAGGGCCTGGAAGCAACGCTGGTGGGACTGCTGCGTTGTAGTGTACATGGGTGTAACTTGGGTAGGGATAGACCCCCTGCCTCTCCAGGCAATGTGGAGACCTTGAAAACGGTGCAAAACCCATGGTAGATTGGTCATTTTATCTGCACTAATGTGCCCGAGCCAGGATAGAAAGAGTGGCCCAATGTTTAAGGTTGTTTTTTAGTTGGTACTTAAAGGGAGGTGTGGGGTTAGTTTGCTCTATAGAGGTCAGCCACTCTCAGAGTGATATTAATCCCCAGATAGGTCAGATTGTTTTTAGCCCATTGAAAGGGTTCAGATCTGGCTGTTTCCTCAATCTCGCTCATGGAGAGAGTTAAATTAAGTAGAAAGGATTTGTGGAGATTCTTGCGAAAACCAGCCACCATCTTGTAGGTCTTAAGTTCAGCTTGTAGGGCTGTTAGTGAAGTCGAAGGGGATGTGAAGGACAGCCGGTCATCGTCTGCAAACGTAGATATTTTGTGGTCTGTCAAGCCAGAGGATAACCTACGGATGTAGGGCCGTGCTCTCACTCTGGCTGCTAAGGGTTCAATAGGCAGAGCAAATAAAAGCGGGTATAGTAGGCACCCCTGTCTCGTGCTGCGTTCCAGACCAAAAGGATCAGAGGCAGGTAGGTTCACTACCATGCCTGATCTTGGATGGGCATAGTTAGCTTGGACCATGTTTATAAATTGTTCCCCAAAGCAAAATCCATGTAGGGTGTGAAAGAGCAAGGGCCAGTCCACCAGGTCCAAGGCTTTCTCAGCATCCAACACCAAGAGAACTGCCAGGGTACATTTCTTAGTTGCTTTTCTCGACCATGTGGCCCATGCTCCTCAGATTGTCATGAGTCTGCCTCCCCTTAATTAATCCAGATTGATCTGGATGGATCAGTTCTGGCATGATATCTTCTAGCCTATTGGCCAAGATTTTGGTATCTAGATTGAGCAGTGCAATAGGTCGCTAAGACGTGCAGAGGCAGATCATCTATACCCGGTTTCAGAATAATAGATATGAAAGCCTCGCCCATAGTGTGTGACACTCTGCAGGATTCGGCTATGTAATTAAGTAAGGCAGTTAAGTGTAAAACCAAGTCAGAGCTAAAGGTCTTGTAAAATTGAGCCATAAACCCATCTGGCCTGGGTGATTTATGCAGTTTGAGGGTGTCAATAGCAGTTTGAACTTTGTCATCCCAGATGGGGCATTCTAGGAGCTCATTTGGGTCTGCGGTCACCTGGGGGAGTTCCAGTCTCTCTAGATAAGCTAGTTGATCCATCTCCTCAGTGGAGTCTGAAGTATATAATTGTTTATAAAAAAAATCTTGAAAGGCCTGAGCCTTACTCTCTTCTGTACTAACAGCTTCTCTGGAGTCTAGGCGCATCTGGCAAATGTATTGCTTTTCTTGCTTAACTTGAAGCAGATGCGCCAGATCGGCCTATCTTGTTCCCCTGTTCATATGTAGTTTTTTAAGGCACAGTAAGGTGTGTTCCACCCTGTTTGTGTATTTAGCGTTAAGCTGGCCCAGCAAGGCTGTCACTGTCTGTTGTAAGCAGGGAGGGGGAATTTTGATGGGCTTGCTCCGCTGACTTGAGTTCGGCCTTGAGTGCTATTCAATCTCGGGCCTTCTGTTGGGACAGAGTAGTCATTAATGAGATACATTTCCCTCTAAGGACCACTTTAGAAGTATCCCAGGTTTTGGAAGGGTCGGTGTCTTGGAGATTGTTCATCTGGAAATATTCCCTGATGGTCTTACTGAGTTTGTCTCTGAAGAGATGGTCCTGGGTCAGTGGTGCTGGATAAAACCATCTCAGAAATTTGGATCTCGGGGCTTGCCACTCCAGTATAAGCTCCACCAGAGCATGATCTGAGAGTGTTATAGGATGAAATCTAGCCTCAGTAATAGTGTGTTATATTAATTGGATTATGAATATGTAGTTGATCCATTAATACTTGCTGTAGGTATAGGAAAAGACTGTACAATCCTGCGATGAAGGGTGAATGACCCTCCAGGCGTCTATCAAACTCCAATCGAGGATAGCTTGCTTTAGTGCCTTTGAAAAGTTTCCAGTTTGTATTCTATGGAGGTGAATGCTCTCAAGGATGGACTCCCAGGTTAGGTTGAAGTTGCCCATCAAAATAATGTCCCCCTCTGCAAATATACCCAGGAGAGAAAGCAAAGAGTGGCCAAACTTGGCTTGTCCAATAGTAGGTGCGTACACCAAAGCTATAGTGCAGACCCTTCCCTTGAAGTGTCCTTGACCATAACTACCCTCCCATCTTTGTCTTTTTTTGCTGCTGGTTATTTGGAAGGTCAAGGAGTGAAAGAGGAGGGCCACTCCATTGTCTTTAGTGGTTGCAGATGACTTGTAAATCAGCGGGTATGCTCTATGTTTAGCCCATGATCTTCACTATGCTTAAGGTGCATCTCCTGGAGGGACATAGGTGGTCATTACAACCCTGGCGGTCGGTGTTAAAGTGGCGGTAAGACCGCCAACAGGCCGGTGGTAAAAAAAATGGAATTACGACTGTGGCAGAAACCGCCAACATAGACAGCCACTTTAACACTCCGACCGCCACGGCGCTACAAACGAACACCGCGGCGGTCACCGCCAACAGACAGGCGGAGGACAATGTACCGCCCACAGAATTACAACCTACCAATCCGCCACCTTTTCCGGAGCGGATTCACCGCGAACAAAAACACGGAGGAAACAGGATTTTCAAGGGAAAACGCTCACCTTTGCACACTCCACGAGGAACCAGGACGCCATGGAACCAGAGCTCCACATTTTTCCAGCCTTTATCTTCTTGCTCCTCTACCAGGAGCACAAACGCCGGCGGCAAAGACCACGATGAGTACTGCACCTACGACACAGGGGAGAGAGGAGGGGAAAAACAGTGACACACACACGCAACACCCCCACCCCCCCTCACCCACAACAACACACACAACACCCCCTACAACCCCCCCGGAAGAATGCAAAGACAAAAGGAAATGAGGTGAATGATTGTAATATATAAAAATTCAGTATTCAAAAAATATACATACACTATTTACAAATATATACACCAAGAATATTAGTCCAAGGTATTCCACCATTAAAGTCCAAGGACCACTGGGCCCAAAAGGCATGGGCGAGGCCCACACAAGATACCCGAACAAGACGGAGAGAACACTGCAGGGGCATCAGATAGAAATAGAACAGGCACCTCAGGGGGAAGGGAAAGGGTGGGCACCTCAGCCGGTTGAGTGCACGATGCCAAATCCACGAGGGGGCCCCATGCCCACTGTTCAATCCTGGGGAGTGCAAAGCCACAGTCTCTCAAGACTCTACAGTGGATGGGTTGCCCACTGTTCAATCCTGGGGAGTGCAAAGCCACAGTCACTCAAGTCTCTCCAGTGGGTGGTTTGCCCACTGTTCAATCCTGGGGAGTGCAAAGCCACAGTCTCTCAAGTGGGTAACAGTCTCCACTGGTTCTGGAGGGGGCCTTGTGCCCAGAGTGCTTCATCCTGCGAAGGACTGAGGTAGTGGATGTATCTCTCCACTGGTTCTGGAGGGGGCCTTGTTCCAAGAGTGCTTCATCCTGCTCGTGGCGGCCTCAGTAGCGTCAGAGCTTTTGGCGCTCATGGGCCTGCGGTGCTTGTTGCGGCGGTGTCTTTGGCAGCGGTGCTTGTGGCGGCGGTGTCTTTGGCAGCGGTGCATGTGACGGCAGTGTCCTTGGCAGCGGTGCTTGTGGCGGCGGTGTCCTTGGCAGCAGTGCTTGTGGCGGCGGTGTCCTTGGCAGCGGTGCTTGTGGCGGCGGTGTCCTTGGCAGCGGTGCTTGTGGCGGCGGTGTCTTTGGCAGCGGTTCAGCTGCTGGCGGTCCTGTTGTGGGCAGCGGGGCTGCTGCTGGCGGTCCTGTCTTGGGCAGCGGGGCTGCTGCTGGCAGTCCTGTCTTGGGCAGCGGGGCTGCTGCTGGCAGTCCTGTCATGGGCAGCGAGGCTGCTGCTGGCGGTCCTGTCTGGGGCAGTGGGGCTGCTGGCGGTCGGCTACTTGGCAGCGGGGCTGCTGCTGGCGGTCCTGTCTGGGGCAGTGGGGCTGCTGGCGGTCGGGTCCTTGGCAGCGGGGCTGATGGCGGCCTTCTCCGCCGTGCTGATCTTCCCAGACTTGCATGTTTTCTTGTGCCCCTTCCCCACCTTGGAAGGTGTCGCAGCTGACTCCACACTCCCACCTGTACCCCTGGGAGCAGCTTTGGTGGCTGGTGTCTTCCCACACTCCCGCCGGGCACTGGCCAACTTTTGATGCTTGACAGGTGGGGGACTGTCCGTGCTGTGGCTCCTTGCCACACTGGCTGCCCTGCTGCCTGGTGCACTCCAGAATCCGGTGACTACTGGCACCACTGGTCCCGCCGATGTTGCGGCTGAGGTGCTAGGTTGGGACCTGGAGAGTCGGGCCCTAGGAGATTGACGGGGTGGGGGAGGTGAGGGTAAGAGGTCAAGGCTGGCCAGGAAAAGTTTCTTAGGAACACTGGGACGGGTAGAGGGAGGGGGTTTGGGAGTGGAGGAAGAGGTAGTGGTCGTAGGAGGTGTACATTTGCTGAGTTTGTGTGAAGGTGCATGGGCTGGAGGCTGTCGTGAGGTGGATGGCTGTTGGGTGGGTGTGTGGCTGCGTTTGTGTACCTTGGGAGGTGGGCTCACAGACACACTGGGAGAGGACACAGGGCATGTGTGAATGGTAGTAGGGGTGGTGTCTGCACGTGAGCGTGGTGTGGTGGTGGGTGTGCTGGTGATGGATGTAGTGGCTGAAGATGTAGTGCATGCAGGTGTGAGTGGAGACGAGACTGGGTGGGATGAGGGAGACGAGGAGGAAGGGGACACAGTGGAGGCAGTGGATGTTGGTATGTCTGCATGTGTGTGATGCTTGCGTGAGTGCCTGTGGGATGTGTGGTGCTTATGTTTGCCAGAGCTTCCTTTGTGTGTTGAGGTGTGTGCATGCTGGTCTGATGGTGTGCTTGGGATAGGCTGAGGTACAGGGGTTTGGGTCTGGGTGGAGGAAGTTGGAGGGAGGAGGCTTGAGACAGGGACAATGGCTGCCATCAGTGCTGAGGCCAGAGTCTGAAAAGCTCGCTGATGGGCTGCCTGACCAGAATGAATGCCCTCCAGGAATACATTGGTTTGTTAAAACTGCCTCTCTACACCCTGGATGGCATTCACAATGGTAGACTGCCCAACAGTGAGGGACCTGAGGAAGTCAATGGCCTCCTCACTGAGGGCAGCAGGGGTGACTGGGGCAGGGCCAGAGGTGCCTGGGGCGAAGGTTATGCCCACCCTCCTGGGTGAGCGGGCATGGGGCAAAGGCTGAGGGGCTGCTAGGAGGGCGGTGCTGGAGGGGGTGGTGGCGGCTGTACCTGTAGATGCAGGGTACACAGTTGGGCCCGCAACCTCAAGGGAGCTCCCATGAGAGGACGAGTCCGTATCACTGGTGTCAGCTCCTGTCCCTACCGTGGAGCTCCCCTCGCCCTCCGTCCCACTGGTGAAATCGGAGTCCGGAGTCTTGCCCTCCAGGGCCATGTGGGATGCAGCTCCCTCCTGCTCAGGTGCCACTGCTCCTCTGTCTGATGATGCTAATGCACACAAGTACAGGGATACCACAAAAAGGGGGGGGGGAGACAGAAGAAAGACATGTTGAGTGCATGCATTACCGCTACCGTTGGCGGACACGACCGACACAGAAGCCCCCTGCACTACGCCGCGCACTTGGGGTCCACTATTCAATCCCCGGGACATTGCCTACAAGGCTATGGCCGATATCTGCACACATGGATGTCACAGGAGCCTGACTAGGTGTAGTTGGCACTGTACCCAGGTGGGGTGCCACAGGGTCTGCCTGAAAAAGGGGACTTAACTAGCACACTTGCCCTGGCCTAGGGGAACCCACAGCCCACCTCCCCACCCAGACACCTCCACTGCGCGCTGAATCAGCAGAATGAGAGTGTACTCACCCCCTTGTTGCTGCTGTGATGCCCTCAAGCGCCCATCCAACTCCGGATACGCCACCGCCAGGATCCTAAACATCAGGGGGGTCATGGTGCGACGGGCACCCCTCCCACGTTGGGAGGCCATCCCCAGCTGGGCCTCCGACTTCTTCTTGCTCCAGAGGTGAATGTCCTCCCATCTTTTACAGCAGTGGGTGCTCCGTCTGTGGTAGACCCCCAGGGTCCGGACGTCCTTGGCGATGGCACGCCAAACATCCTTCTTCTGGTGGGCGCTGACCTACAGGAATTGTACAGTGGAAAAAGAAAAGTTATTACCAACTGCACCGTCACAGTCATTGGCCCGCATCCCTACCCTTGCCATGACGCACATGCACTCACCGTCGTTTCATGCACGCCTCATTCTCCCCTCCCCCATCTTTCATCCACCCCACTCCACACAGGCATTGCCCATACAGCATGCTCACAGTGTACTTACCTGTTTGTCTGGAGGACCGTAGAGTAGCGTGTACTGGGGGAGGACCCCATCCACGAGTTTCTCCAACTCCTCCGTGCTGAAGGCAGGGGCCCTTTTCCCAGATGTACGAGCCATTGTCTCTTCCAGACTGAGGTCACAGCAGCACTTGCAGTGTAGGTCCTCTCCTGTCGCAGATCAGGTATCGAGTGATTTAACTGATAGAAAATGGCGGTCACGTCCGTGGCGGTGCGTACCGTCACCGCCGGCGTACATCGTCATTGGGTCCTGGGACCCATAGGGTCCAATGTTAACCAATGCAGAATTGCGCCGCGGTCTTCGACCGCCTACTGCGACAGTGTACAACGCCAGTGCAGTTACCTCATATCCCATTGTCCAACTTTACAGGTCAGGCAGCCGCCATTTCAGGGGCCCACATGGCTTTATTTTTAACTGCGTCACACATACCTAGGCCTTGGCTCAACACTCATACAGGCAAATTTTGGATTATGAATAGTTTTCCGAGTAAGCTGTGTTTACGTACCTCTGAGTTGGTTGACTCTGTGCTCGCTGTTGTCCTCCATAGGCACCGTCCACTGGGACATGTGAGGAGATGGCGGCATCCTCCGGTGTACAGACCGCTGGTGGACCTGTCGACAATGGAGGAAAGACATGTAATCATCACCTACAGGCTTGATCGTGCCACAATCCTGGAACTGTGTGCCCAGTTGGAGACAGACCTGATGTCAGCTATCCGCCATCCCACAGGGTTCCCCCCTCAAGTGCAGGTGCTGTCAGTACTCAATTTCCTTGCAAGTGGGTCATTTCAAACAACAGTGGCCATAACATCAGGGATGTCCCAGCCTATGTTTTCCAACGTGTTGTCCAGAGTGTTGTCTGCCCTGCTGAAACACATGCGGAGCTACATCGTTTTCCCTCAGGTGGAGGATTTGCCAACAGTGGAAGGTGACTTCTATGCCCTGGGACATATCCCCAA
Organism: Pleurodeles waltl; assembly: GCF_031143425.1. Taxonomy (NCBI): domain Eukaryota; kingdom Metazoa; phylum Chordata; class Amphibia; order Caudata; family Salamandridae; genus Pleurodeles; species Pleurodeles waltl. The sequence continues at coordinate 27,463,651 of NC_090451.1, forward strand.
CATCATAGGTACCATTGATGGGACACATGTGGCCTTGGTCTCCCCCGCAGGAGTGAACAGGTGTACAGAAACCGGAAGAGTTACCATTCGATGAATGTGCAGATGGTGTGTTTGGCAGACCAGTACATCTCCCATGTTAATGCCAAATTCCCTGGCTCAGTGCATGACGCTTACATCCTGCGGAATAGCAGCATCCCTTATGTGATGGGGCAACTACAGAGGCACCGTGTGTGGCTACTAGGTGAGCACCTGGAACCAAATCAGTGGGAATAGTTGTCTGGGTCTGGGGGTATTCCTAAGAGTTAGTGTGTGTCTAACAGTTGTCCCTCGCCATTTGCAGGTGACTCTGGTTACCCCAACCTGTCATGGCTACTGACCCCAGTGAGGAATCCCAGGACAAGGGCAGAGGAACGCTACAATGAGGCCTGTGGGCGAACTAGGAGGATTATAGAGCGGATCTTTGGCCTCCTGAAGGCCAGGTTCCGGTGCCTCCATATGACAGGTGGTTCCCTATTCTACTCACCAAAGAAGGTGTGCCAGATCATCGTGGCCTGCTGTATGCTTCACAACTTGGCTTTGCAACGACAGGTGCCTTTTCTGCAGGAGGATGGTCCAGATGGAGGTGTTGTGGCAGCTGTGGAGCCTGTGGACAGTGAAGACGAGGAAGCAGAAGAAGAGGACATCGACAACAGGAACTCTGTGATCCTGCAATACTTCCAGTGAGACACAGGTAAGAAGACAAACCTGCCTACTACATGTACTTTAACACTACTACCTCTCTACTGTCTGTCCTTTTCACCCAGTGTATGGTTACTGAGTTGTCACTTTCTCTTACGATTTCACAGATGTGGGTACCACTGTGTGACATCTGCTTTGTTTCCTCATGGACTAGAGCTGTGTGACATAGGTATGTTGACATTAAACTTGAAAGAGCATTTTGTCACTGTAATTGTTAATACACTAATTCGAAATCACAGACAGACTCCAGATTGTTTTGTGCTTTAAGGGTGTTTATTTAAGTGCTCAATATTGGAGGGGGTTGTTAAATGGTGAGGGGTGATGGCGGAGGAGTGTCCATGGCAGAGTCCAGTCTATTAGTCTCACAGGTGCATTGTCCAAAGGGGCATAGGAAGTGGAGCTGGGGCAGTTTGATGATGGACAGCGTGACAAAGTGGGACAGAAGGATGACAATCAGGGTGGTTGAATTTCTTGGCGGGGTCTTGGCATCGTTCTCTGTCTTTGTCCTGGATCTCAGGGACCGTTTGCGGGGTGGTTCTCCCTCTGCAGGGGGTGAGGTGCTGGTGTGGTGGTCCTGTGGCGGTGCCTCCTGTCCACTACCGCCGGGGGAGGTGGTGGGCAGTTCATCGTCCAGGCTAGTGTCATAGTGTCAGGGGCCCCTTGTTGTGCCACAGTGTCCCTCCTGGTGTTGAGGACTTCCTTCAGCACCCCTATGATGGTGCCCAGGGTGGAATTGATGGATCTGAGTTCCTCACTGAAGCCCAAATACTGTTCCTCCTGCAGACGCTGGGTCTCCTGAAACTTGGCCAGTACCGTTGCCATCGTCTCCTGGGAGTGGTGGTAGGCTCCCATGATGTTGGAGAGGGCCTTGTGGAGAGTGGGTTCCCTGGGCCTGTCCTCCCCCTGTCGCACAGCAGCCCTCCCAGTTCCCCTCTGTTCCTGGGCCTCTGGCCCCTGAACCGTGTGCCCTCTGCCACTGCCCCCAGGTCCCTGTTGTTGTTGTGGTGGTGGGTTAGCCTGGGTTCCCTATAGTGGTGGACACACTGCTGCTTGACGTGTCCTGGGGACAGAGGTATGAGCCCGCTGGGTGGGTGCTGTGCTGGTGTTTCCAGAGGGGGGAAGCTCTGTAGTGGCCTGTGACTGTGTGAGGGGAACCGACTGTCCCGAGGTCCCAAATGGGCCGGGCTGGTCATCTAGATCCAGTTGGACAGAGCTGCTGTCATGACTGTGGGCCTCTTCTGTTGGTGGTGTGGACATGTCTGGACCCTCCTGTCCGGTGACGTGGGGTAGGGGTCCTGCAGGGGTGTAAAAGCATGATTATTGCATCTGTGTGTGCCATGGTGTGCAATGGGTGGGTGACCCTGTACCCCAGTGCTTGCATTCCTGTGTGGGACCTTGTGTGATGATGGTTTGGGGGTGTATGGGTATGTGCAGTGGCCATGCTTTGGTGATGGGTGTCCATGCTTTGGTGTTGCATGCAGGGCTTGGTGTTGGGATGGGTGGTTTGTGATATTGGGACATTTGTGAGGAGTAGGAGTGATGGGGGTGAGGGTGAGGGTGGGGGTATGTGATAGCATGCAGGTAGGGTGGGGGATGTAATAGTTAAGATTTGACTTACCAGAGTCCATTCCTCCAGCTACTCCTGCGAGGCCCTCAGGATGCAGAATAGCCAAGACTTGCTCCTCCCATGTTGTTAGTTGTGGGGAAAGAGTTGGGGGTCCACGCCAGTCCTTTGAACCGCAAGGTGGTGTCTTGAGACCACGGAACGCACCTTCCCCTGTAGGTCGTTCCACCTCTTCCTGATGTCATCTCTATTTCTTGGGTGTTGTCCCACTGCGTTGACCCTGTCCACTATTCTTCGCCATAGCTCCATCTTCCTAGCTATGGAGGTGTGCTGCACCTGTGATCCGAATATCTGTGGCTCTACCCGGATGATTTCATCCACCATGACCCTGAGCTCCTCCTCAGAGAACCTGGGGTGTCTTTGCCGTACCATGGGGTGGTGTGGGTGATGTGTGCGGTGGTGTGTGTTGTGATGTGTGGGGTGATATTTAGTGCTGTGTTGTGTGAGGTGCGTGGATGTTGTGTGAGTGATGGTATTGAGTACCTGTGGATGCTTGTTTGTAGAATGTGGTGTCTGTCTCTGGCCTTCTTTCTGAATTTTTGGTAGTAGGGGTTTGTGGGCGATGTGGGTGTGTGTTTTATATTGTATTGGGTGTGTGGGAGTGGTGTGTGTATGTGTATCAGGTGTGTGTAGTTCGAATTGTCCAATGTGTTAGTGTTTTGAAAGAGTGTGTGTATTTTGAGCGCGGCGGTGTGTACCGCCAATGGAATACCGCGGTTGAAAGACCACCGTGTGGATTCGTGGGTCGTGATAGTGTGGGCGTATTCCTGTTGGCGTGACGGTGGAGGTTTTGTTTTCGCCAATTTATCACTGACCTTTGGTGTGGCGGACTTGTGTGGGTGTCTCAATTTTGGCGGATTCCGAGCAGTGGGTCATAATGACCGTGGCGGAATTCCGCTGCCGCCGCGGTGTGTTGGCGGTCTTCTGCACGGAGGTAAGCGGCTTTTACCGCCAATGTTGTAATGACCCCCATAATATCGAATCCCCAGTCACAAATGTATGTCCAAAGCTGTAGAATTGAGGCCTTTGGTATTCCACGACAATGGATTCGGTACCATAGGTTTAAAGTAGTAGGTATGCTGTGGGAAGCTGGCTCAGTTTATGGTGTACACCTGTGGTGTGGCACCCTAAACTGAGTCCTGGCAACCCTTAGTGAGAGTGTTTAAGTGTCCAGATAGAAAAAGCTCTTTAGGGGTAGCTGAGGCGAGCAGCTGAAGCTTATCCAGGAGGAAAGTAAAGACCTTGCAATACAACAGTAGTCAGACTCACTCACTCACTCACAAAAAATAAAACAGACAAGTATTGCAAAAATAAAGGAGAATTTATTACAGCACTACTACTAGACTAGCATTGATATATCTCCCTTTGGAGATATCAACACTTAACACAAAATAACCAACAGAAATAGCATAAAATATATATGGCCCTAAGGGGCCAAACCATATACTAAATAAGTGGAATGCAAAATAGTGAACTCAACCAAGGTAAGTGTGGTAGTTAGCTAGGGGCTAGAGTAGATAAAAACACCAGAGGTAAGTACAGTAATTGTCCCCAGCGACCAGGTGCAAGGTAATTACCCACCCAGTCATCCCATAGGCTAGCACAGGGAGTAGTGGTTGGAGTTTGTGGGTTTCAAGACCCTTCCAGGTGGACCCAGGGAAACCAGCAAACAAGAGGGAGGTTAGAGAGTGCCTCCACCTGAAGATACCCAGAAGTCAGGAGTACTTACACCAGGGATGCAGAAGGGAGAAGGGACTCTCTCTGTAGTCAGTGGGTGCCTCGGATTGCCCAGCTGCTGTCACAACCCGTGGACTAGGCCGGTGGAACCCAAGGATGGATCCCGGATGTGGAGGACATGAAAAGGAAATGGACAGAGTCCAGCACCCTTGGAGGTACCCAGGTGGTACAGGTGGCATTGCCCACCCTCCTAGGAGCGATGTTCCTGCATGTTGGTGGAAGAAGAAGTCTGGCTCCGGGGTCCAGGATCTGCAGAAGATCTCAGTAGTTGCCTATGAGCTGTCCCTCGATGGTCGCTGGATTGCAGGGTCAGTGGCCAGCCAGGTCACCAACAAGCACTGACAAATGCAAGCAGGAGCTGAAGAAGTATTTGCACATTTTTGGGGACCAACAAGGTCCAGGAGACTCTATGAAGGGAGATTCCTTCATGCTTCCTGGTGCAAAGAGTCCTTGTTACCCTGGAGGATGCACAGCCTTAGATTTTTCAGAATTCTTGCAGGATCTGGAGAAACAATGTTGCAATCAGAGCCTTCCCACCAGAAGCAGATGTATTTTGGTTCCAAAGCAGACCAGCAGCTGTTTGAGAGGCCAAAAGCAGATGTCTTGCAGAGAGGTCCTTGGAGAGTCTTGCTTTTTGGATCTGAGGACCAACCCACAGAGTACCCCTTAAGTAACCCTAAAAGGGGATTGGTCACCATCTGAAGTGACCCACCTATCAGAGGGGGTCAGGGACGTCATCTACCTGGCCTAACTAGTCAGCTGCTACCAGGGGCCTCTGCCCATCTTGTTTCCAAGGTGACAGAATCAAGTGGCAATCTGGCAGTGCTCTGTGCACCTCCCTAGGGGAGGAACTGGGCAGGAGGGTAGTCACTCCCCTGTCCTTTGTTCAGTTTAGCACCAGAGCGGGAACCGGGGGTTCCTGAACTGGTGCAAACCGGATTATGCAAAAAGGGCTTCAAATGTGCCTTTCAAAGCAGTATGGTGGCACTCCGAGGCCACCCACCCCAGCCCTTAGACATCTAATACATGCAGAGAGGTGGTCACACCTCTACCTAGCAGGAAATAATTTGTTCTGCCTCTCTGGCCTAAACCAGGCTCACCAGCAAGAGGGCAGAACAGTGTCTGGGGTCAGCAGCTGCATGGGATGGCAGCTAGACCCCATGAGGCTGCACAGGCAGAACTTTGAGATCCTCCAAGGAACCCCCCTGAGTACATGGTATCATGCAACTAACACTGGCATTGGTGTAGTTGCATGATTCCAACATGTTTGATACCAAACATACCTAGGTTTGGAGGCACCATCATGTAGTTGGACCACTCGTGTTCACCAGTGTCCACTACATACCTTAAGATGGCTTCTGCAGACTTACAGAGTCCAGGAAATGGCCTGGGGTGTGCAGGGGCACCCTGCTCATGCAGGGGTACCCTCACACTTAGGGACATGCACCATGCCCTTGGGCTGAAAGGCCTACTAGAGGGTTGACTTATAGTGCCTAAGTGCAGTGACCAGGTTTGGTGGTGAAAGGATGCATGCATCATTTCACAAAGGCCGCAATGGCAGGCCTGCAGACACAGTTTGCATGGGCCCTCATGGGTGGCACAACATATGCTGCAGCCCATGGGAGATCCTTGGTGTACCAATATCCTGACCACCTAAGTACCATATACTAGGGACTTTCATGGGCGCACCAGTATGCCAACTGTGGGTGTAAAAAGTTTACCAGCCACCAAATTGGGAGGAGAGTGCACAATCTCTGGGGTCCTGATTAGCAGGATCCCAGTTAACCACAGCCTAAACACACTGACATCAGACAAAAAGTGGTGGTAACTATGCTAGAAAGATGGCACTTTCCTACATGTGCATCACTGTCTGCGCAGAGTGATGGAGGATGGGATGAAATCTCTGTTGCTGTCGACCAAACTCAAACCACTCCATTGTTCCTGGCTTCCACCCGACCCATCCCCGCCGCCCCTTACCCATCTATTCAGAACGCCCCCGACTCATGCATTAGTTACAAAAACATTGTAACAGGAAAAACAGGAAATCTAACTCCCCAACCTTGAGTTAGAATGACATTGAACTTGTAAAATTGAGGTGTTCAAGTCAAGAAATGCTGTAGTATTCTATGAGATGCCATTAGATATCAAGGTAGACTGGCCGCTGGCATCTGGACAGTGGGGCGGCAAGGTGACCAACAGGTACACAGCCAGAGTTGTGCCTCGGTACAGTTCACTAGTCCATCACTCAACAAAACATACCACATCCTTTCTGTAGTGTTCCTCCCACACAGAGCTGAGGACCCGAACCTGGGGCAGGCGTCCAAGGGCATCAGTCCTTGCATGGTGCTGAGATTGAAGGGGAAGCTTTGTTGGGCACACCCTATCTCAAAGTCCCTCATTTGCCTTGGCACTTCGTTTTACGATGCACTTGTCATTGACCCCTGGCAGAGGTGTACGGGGAATCTGCAGCTCTGTAAAGTGGTTAGATTTCTTTTGAAATGAAAGGCGAGACCAAAGGGGTAAGTCCATCTATACTTGACGTGGTTGCGGCAAAGTCTTTCTGTAACTGGCTTCAATTGTAAGCAACAAGACAGTGTAGCTGTGGCAATATCCTGGAAAATCAAGCATGAGGTCGCCTGGAAGTAAACTGTCTCTAGCTTCCGAGCAGCCTGGCAAATCAGTTATTTGGTTGTGTAGGAGTACGGCTTTCCCAGTACATCTCGGGGTCGCTTCCCACCTCCATGAGTTATCGGACCTACTCTGTGCACTTGATCTATGCACTTGATCTAACTTTACTTCTGTGTGGTTCTCCCACAGGATCTCAGAGAACATGCCTACCACAAACGATTCCCGGTCCGGGCATCTGGCCCCTTCTTCCAGGCTGAGTATCCAAAGGTGATCTTGCCAGGAGTGATTTTCCAAATATTCACACTTCAAAAGGGCAGAATGGTATTGGTTCCGCTGTTGTGCTTCCAAATCTCCCATCCAGCCCATCCTCTCTTCCAGTCCCTGGCATTTCATGTTGAGATCCAAGGTCCAGGTGCCTATCGAGTCCACCTCTTGTTGGAGTGAAATGAGCTTGGCATTAATATCATATTTGAAGGTTTCAAGGGAGGAAGCAAGATCCGCTTTCAGTTCCTCTTAATTCTTTAAAAAAATATTTTAGGGAGGAGAGGCGGTCTTCTTCGGTCCGGGTGGGAATCAAACAGGTCTCAGCCACCCCTGTCTTCCATTCCTGAAGTTCAGGATGTTGGTCAATGCTTCAGGCCCCCTTCGCTTGTTCTGTATCATCTGATCAGTCCGGGCAAGATATGACCGATATCTACGAGGGCCCGTGCGGACAGTCTGCAGGGCTCTCGCCACCTGCCCAGCACCGCCGACCTCACAGCCGAGGGAGGTAAGATCGCACCTCGGGTCCGACGGCTGCCACGAGGCTCGTCACCTCCATGGGCCAATGTCAGGCCTTCGAATACCACCTCAGTGCAAACGCAGCGCCCATAGGGCCTCGCTTGTTGTGCCAATCCCTTACATGCCGGAGGGCACTAAGAGATGAGAATAGACCACTACAGTAGGTCATAGTGTGGAATTGTGGGTCATACCAGGGGTAACAAAGTGCTGTGTTCCTTCCACCTTGGAAATCATGCCCTCACCTACCTTTGGGTGAGGGAAGAGCTGGTGGTTTCCTCATGTCCTGTGGGCCAAGTAGTAACTGCTGAACAGCTGAGCAAAAACTAAGGAAACCCTCTGATCGTAGGATCCAGGAACTGTTGCCAAAGATCTCAATGATGACAAAACGTATAAAATAATAAAATATGGTGACTAGTAAAACTAGAGGCTGCCAATAATGCAGTGTGTAGTCAAAGAATGTTATATTCCGCGCAACACCCCAAATTAGCTGTACCAGCTCAAGCGTACCCCTCTTTTTTAAAAGAATGATACTTTGTCGTTACACTCATTATCCTAGCAAAGCTTTCGTGTATGCGTCACAAAGAAGTGCATTTGACGTCATACATCATCACCACCTGATGAGGTCAGAGTAGGCTGTGAGGCAGAGCTTCCCGGAGCAGTGATGCAGTCCCTAACTCCGAGTTCACGCGATGGCAGGCCCGAGTGGATCTTTAACGTGCACGCGTAGCTTTCAGCTCTCATTAGCGGTGTTATCATTATTATTTAACGCATGCGCACTGAAGCATCGGCGTTAGGAGCTACACGTGGCAGAGAAGAGAGACAGAGAGAAGAGGCAGGGAAGAGAGACAGAGAAGAGAACTATACAGTGAAGAGACAGGGGAGAGACAGGGAAGAGACTGGGAAGGGAGCTATACGGTGAAGAGAGACAGGAAAGAGAGACAGAGAAGCGAGTTTTACAGGGAAGAGACTGGGAGGGGAGCTATACAGTGGAGAGACAGGGTAGAGAGCTATGCAGTGGAGAGAGGCAGAGAAGAGAGACAGTGAAGAGAGCTAAAAAGTGAAGAGACAGGGTAGAGACCTACACAGTGAAGAGAGACAGGGAAGAGAGCTATACAGTGAAGAGAGACAGGAAAGAGAACTATGCAGTGAAGAGAGACAGAGAAGAGAGACAAGGAAGAGAGCTATATAGTGAAGAGAGACAGGAAAGAGAACTATGCAGTGAAGAGAGGCAGAGAAGAGAGACAAGGAAGAGAGCTATATAGTGAAGAGAGACAGGAAAGAGAACTATGCAGTGGAGAGAGGCAGAGAAGAGAGACAGTGAAGAGAGCTAAAAAGTGAAGAGACAGGGTAGAGACCTATACAGTGAAGAGAGACAGGGAAGAGAGCTATACAGTGAAGAGAGACAGGAAAGAGAACTATGCAGTGAAGAGAGGCAGAGAAGAGAGACAAGGAAGAGAGCTATACGCTCTCTATCTCAGATGGTAAAATTTGTTAGTGGGCGTCGAAAGGGTTGTAGAGCGGCCGCCAAAGCTCTATTGGCCGAATCCTGTATGGAATCATCAATTGCTCTCACCAATCGGTCTTCAAATTTAATTCCTGAAGGGTCATCATATCCATAGTGGCCATCAGTATAGCCCTCACAATTCCCCTCTTGGGTATATTCTGCTATTTTTTATGGAATCTCTGAAATATGTCTATTTTTGGCAGTTCTTGTGGTGAGGATCAAAGTGTGGGTGGGGGGATGGCCTCAACCAGGCACATGCCAGCAGCCTTAGATTCACGCCTGTGCACAATATAGGGACCAAGACGACAGTTCTAGTCCTTTTCAGTTTACTGGGGGAGGTGCATGACCCCCCCGAGAAGCGCTCTGATCAGGTTTTGTGCGTCCCCTCAGGCGTAGGAAGGAGCAGGGGTAGGACTCGTCAAACAGTAGTCTTTCATCCTTGACTTCCCGATTTAACGAGCGCTCAACCTCGTGGGTGCCTCGCGCATGCGCCGCCGGGCACCCACAATAAAAAAAGGACTGCGTAACTAGCGCGCGTCCTGCTCCTTTCTCCCCCCAGGCGTCCGTCAACAAGGCTGGGCCCTGGAACCTACTAGAGGCTCCAAACAAAGACGGCGATTGCTGTATGCAGATATCCCCCCTTCCCAGTCACTCTTTAGCATTGTGCTATGGGGAAAAAAAGCATACACTGCGCACACTGTGCGTCTCTCACCGGACGGTTGATAACTACTGGGAGCACATGCAGTAAAGAGCACCGGTGAGTGCAATGCAAATTCAAAGCGTTATAACATAAACTCATATAAAGAATATCAATTCACTTATCTCCCGGCTGCTGAGCAGCAAAGGAACAGGAATAAAGATGGTGACAGCAGGTTATATAAGCTGCAAAGGGACATGATTGGACAGAAAATGTGATGTCATTTGTAGTAAGTAGTATGTTTTTCATTCGATAATGTTAAAAAGTTCTAATTGGCTGCTTTTTTAGCAGTGAAGATAAAACAAGCATAATCCGAAGCCTCCGGTCCTGACATAGAATTGATTCCCTTGTGTCCTACTGCAGCCTCCTAGAGTGTTCTAGAGAACAGCTATAGAAATATGGTTAGTGCTGTAGAAAGAAAAAATAGGACATGTTTTAAGTGAGTTCACAAATATCTTACTCTTATTTTTCATTAAGATATTCTGGCATGCAGACTGAAACATGCACTTTCAACACCAGCAGCAGACTGCCAGTGTACTTCCTGGTGAACAGCAGCTTTACTAGAGAGTTCTAATGAGCAACTTGTGTGCTAACATTCTGAATAATGAGCAACTCGAGTGCTAACATTCTCAATTTATGCCAAAAGTGTGGCACATCTAAATGCCATCTTGATGAAATTTAAGTGGAAAACTGAAAGCATTTTCTACTGAGGATACTGAAGTAACTGTGGAAATTAGGGAGCTTTATAACAAACAAGTCTCCCAAGATGGTCACCAGAGACAAAAGAGCCCAAATGCAGCACAAACATCACCCAAATGTAGCCCACATATAGGCCAATGACAAAAGTGTGCAAAACACTTTTTTTTTTTGTACAGTTTCATAGGGTGCAGTCAGGCATGCTACACTTTTGCAACAAATAAAGAATTTTAGCAATCAAGTTGTCATTAGAGTACTGTAGTGAGGCTGAGGTCAAGGACATGGGCTTGAATAATTGAGGGCACGGAGGAGGGTACAAAGACAACAAGTTGACCATGCTGGGCCAGGGGGAAGGGCAGCGACAGCACAACAGACCATGGAGGGCAGTGGAAAGGGGGACAGGGGCAACAAACCAACCATGCAGTACAGGTGTGAGAGGATGTGGCAATATAAGAGACCATTGAGGGCTGAAGGAAGAGGCAGTGGCAGTACAACCATAAATGCCAACAGATCTGATTTAGGCAGGAGACTCCTGGTGTTTTAAAGTTTCCTCTTTTCAGTGTAAGTCAATGGGGGAAATCTATTACCCAGGCTTGTTATTTTAAAAATCTCCCTCTTACCAAGTTCAAAATGTTGGCAAGTATGGTACACTGGATCACGGAGGCCAGGAGGGAGATGAACAGAGATACCGAAATGACCCTATAAATCAGGCGTCAGGTGTGGCACCAGCACAATACACCACGCAGGGCAAGCGGGATAACAGTGCAGCACAGCGGACCATGGAAAGCAATAGGGAGGGGACAAGGCCATGCACATGGACAACAGAGATCAGAAGGGAAAGAGGCAAGGGCAGCAATTTGACCATACTGGACATACAGGAGGGACAGCTGCAACATAGCGGACCATGAAGGGCAGGAGGGAGGAGGCAGGGACACGACAACGGACCAGACAAGGCGCAAGGGAGGGGGTAGGAGCCTGCACAGGGAAAACGGAGGGCTGCGGCAGGGAAGGAGCAGCAAGCTGAGCATTGAGGGCAGGCGGGATGGGCACTGGAAGCACAACACACCATGGATGGCATCAGTGAGACTACAAAGCCATATACAAGGACAACAGAGGGAAATAGGAAGGGGGTCAGAGGATGACCACACAGGGCTGGTGGGAGGGCTGTGGCACAGAAGCCCATGCATGGCAAGCGTAGGGTTAGGTGCAGCACAACGGCCATGGTGGGCAAGAGGGAGGGGGCAGGGACATGCACAAAGGGCCATGGAGGACAGAAGGGAAGGGTAGGGGCTGGACACAGACAAGAGAGGGCAGGGGAAGGGGCTTCACAACACATCATGCAGGACAGGCAGGAGGAGCAGTTGCAGCACAAAAGAGCATGGAGGGCAGAAGGGAGTGGCAGCAAAATGGACCATGGAGGACAGGAGGGAGGGTATAGAGGCATGGATCTCGGACAGGCTGGGCAGAGGTGGTAGGGACATGGGGCAGCCAGGTGGGAGGGGCAGAGGCAGCTCAACAGAACACTCAGAGTAGAAAGGAGGGGCAGTGGCAGGTCTATGGAACGTGGTGGGAAAAAAGGAGGGAACAGGGGCAAGCACACAGACATTGGAGGGCAGGAAAAGGAGGGTAAGGGCAGCAAGCTAATCACAAAGGCTAAGCAGGAGGGTAATGATGGGGCATAGAATTGGGCAATGAAGGGCAGAAGGAGTGTGCAGGGACATCAAGCTAAAAGGACTGCAGTACCAGCACATTTGGCCAGGCAGGTCAAATGGGAGGGGGCTGGTGCATAAACTTGGATAACAGAGGGTAGGGAGGTGGTGGATGGTGCAGCAAGATAACTGTTCAGGGCAGGCGGGAAGGGCAATAGCAGAACAATGGCCACACAGGGCTGTAATGAGGGAGCTGGGGCATGAACTTGGACAATGGAGGAGTGGGGGTGGGGGCAAGAGCAGCATGCTTGAGTGGGGGCAGCACAATGCAGGCCAGGCCCTGCCTCCAACCCCCCCACTGCGCATTGCGATGGGCATCTTACTTAATGTAAAGCAAACCCTAGAAATTCAATGAAAAAAAGGTTACAGGGATGTTATAGTTAGGTTTAGATTTTACATGCAAAAAACATATAAATTCAGCTGTTATAGTTATTTCAAGTAACTATAATTTGTGCCCCAAGGTAACTATAACTTGCGCATTTGCCGTGCACTGCTGATTACCCCAGATATTATATCACTCATGACATCTATGACATCATTGATAATATCACTGTAATATTTGCAGTAAAATTATTGATCAGAAAACTGTGCATGGCAGAGGCATGAGTTATAGTTACCTTAGGGCACGAGTTATAGTTACTTGAAATAACTCTAACTATAACAGCTGACTTTCTATGGTTTTGTGCATGTAAAATCTGAACCTACCTATAATGTCCCTGTAACCTTTGTTTTTTTTAAATGAACACATATATATATATATATATATATGAGAGAGAGAGCGAGAGATGATTATGAAACTAGGAAGCATTATTATAGTATTGCTGTATCAAATGAACTAAGAAAGCAATGACTGCCTTTCAACCTGATGCTGAACTAGAGGAAAAGCAATGCTGATATCAGAGCCTGTTTTAGTAATTGAAAAAGAAGCCAGGGTTCACATGCGGGCTTTGTGTAGGGTGTGACTAAAGGCTGGATCCTAAGTTCATCCGGCATGTGTGTGACCCCAAACTGTGCACAGTGGGATATGTTGATAATGATGCTTAACACATTACAAGGCTAGAGGACAGGCCCTGGTTTCAGACACTGCTGCATGTGGCTGAAGGATGCGCAGTGAGGTTTACAGGAGGAGGGACTGACCGAAAGCTAACCTCTGCAGTGCCAGGGAGAAGGCCATGCACAGTGGATTATGTCCACACAAGGGCTGGGGGCAATGCTTGGTCGAAGGTGAGGTGACTTATGACAACACTACATATTGACACATAGCAACACAAAATCCGCAAATAATTGCACATACATTAATAAACAATTCTGAGTTCATGCTGATGTCATTGAAGTCAGTGCTAAGGTTAAATGTGAACTCACTAGTTATGCTGATAATTTCATTTGTAATTCATCTGTGACATCGCTTGTGAGGTCATGAGCAGTGTATTAGGGCAGATTAACCACTACTGGCAATTTCAATAGCTTTTTGACTGAAAACAGTTTCTATAATTTCAAATTAAATATATTTTTTCAGAGAATTTCTAAGAGCTTTTCAAAGCATATGGTAATGTGTTGTGAGCAAAAGTAATCATAACTTAAACCTTAATATGTTTTTCAGTGCTTTTTTAATGAAAACTTTACTCGGCTTCCATGTTTTTATATTCCGTTACACCTAATGATATGTGCATGGTACTCAGCTCCCTAAGGCATCCAGGGGGTCATTTTGACCTTGGCGGACGGCGGAGGCCGTCCGCCAAGGTACCGCTGCTGAATGACCGCACCGCGGTCAAAAGACCGCGGCAGCCATTCAGACATTTCCTCTGGGCCGGCGGGCGCTCTCCAAAAGAGCGCCCGCCGGCCCAGAGGAAATGCCCCTGCAACGAGGACCGAGCCGGCGTAGTTGCAGGGGTGCGACGGGTGCAGTTGCACCCGTCGCGTATTTCAGTGTCTGCTTAGCAGACACTGAAATACTTTGCGGGGCCCTCTTACGGGGGCCCCTGCAGTGCCCATGCCATGGGCATGGGCACTGCAGGGGCCCCCAGGGGCCCCGCGGCACCCCCTACCGCCATCCTGTTCCTGGCGAGAGACCCGCCAGGAACAGGATGGCGGTAGGGGGTGTCAGAATCCCCATGGCTGCGGAGCGCGCTCCGCAGCCATGGAGGATTCACAAGGGCAGTGGTAAACCGGCGGGAGACCGCCGGTTTACCCTTTCTGGCCGCGGCTGAACCGCCGCGGTCAGAATGCCCTCGGGAGCACCGCCAGCCTGTTGGCGGTGCTCCCGTGGTCCGTGACCCTGGCGGTCACCGGCCGCCAGGGTCAGAATGACCCCCCCAGTCTTGTGCCCAGCCTCCCATGCACCATCCGCTTGTGCTCACGTCTGAAGACCAAGCCCTGCACCCAACAGACCTTGAGGCCAACCCTAGGTATGCACAGTCCTTGGCCCTGTGCAGCACGGACTGTTTGCATAACCAGGCCCTATGCCCACCTCCCAAACAGCCAATACCAGACTGCCCACTCAGTGAATGTATCCTTTAGCCATATGCAACAGAAGTTGGTCACAGGTCCTGGCCACAGGTGCTACAGCAATCCTGGACTGGTCAAAATCTGACACCTAATCTCATGTACAAACAACCCACACTGTGCATGACATTTTGTCTTGCACAGTAGGGGTTGCTGCCAGACGTACTCCAGAGGCACAATTCGGCCATTACCCATTGCTCATGGCCTTCTGCTGTGTTCAGCAGTTGGTGCCCTGTGGCCAGGCCCTGCTCCCAACCTCCCATGAGACCAACTTCCTGCTACAAATGCAGTTGGCAAGTAAACACTGCACTAGTTTCTCAGCATTTGCGCAGCTCCATCCAATGGTGCTGTTATGCACAAAGCAAAGATAAGATTTTTTTACCCCTCCCTCTTTAGTTTTCCCACCTCATTGCCGCAGCTGGCAAAACATAAGGAACAGTACTAACATTCGTAGCAAATGAAAATGATGCCTACTTTTCCTTAGGCCGCCTTTGACAGACATGGAAGAGACAATCCAACCGTAATCTAAACATACTAATGCCTGCCAGATTTTGAGTAGATTTGCCAAATCCCACTAATGGTATAAGCAAATTCAACAACTTCATTTCATGAAAACTACACCTTAACCACATATTGCATATTTTAAAACTGTGGCCTAGAACAGTGAATTTGAGTTAACTTGCAAATCTGAACAACCTGACTTACGCTGACTGCAGTAGTTCAATTTGTTAAAGACCGTTTTCTGACAAAAGCCATTTTCCACATTGCCCTTGCCTCCCACTCGGCTCCAACAATCCCCATCCTGCTTCCCAAATCACTAGAAATATTTTTTCTACCATAAATTTGTACAATCTTGCAAACTGAAGATGGCAAGGGAAAGCTTAAAGACTTTAACAACCAAATATATTGCTCTAAACAGACTCAATTTATAGCATTTTACATCCAGGATAGTTATAAAATGTAACCCTTTGAAAGCCAACCAAAACGTTTCTGTAACATCACAAAAAATACTGAACAGATTTACACGAGAGATGACAGATCCTGCTCTGTATAAAGTTCTAGTTTCGTGGCACGTTTTCTGTAGTTCCATGTAACACTTTGAGGTACAACAGACAGCAAAAACTCCTATATGACAGGCTTCTCCAACCAGTAGCTCCTGAGCTCCTGGTAGCTCTCCAGCTACCTGTGAGTAGCTCTCCTGTGTGCAGCCCAGCATACCAAATTACGTTTTGTATGGTTTAATTATTATGTGTATACCAAAACTGAGAAGTGTGTACTTCAGACGAAAATGTGTGTATTTTCAAAATCCATAATTTCTAAAATATATTTAAAGCTGATATTTGAATGATAAATCATGCAACATTGTGTGACTTCTTACGATCATTATTCCCTTTGTTGTAGAGGGCATTGCAGATATGGCTGTTATGTATTACCCTGGTAGAGGTATCCCTGACTGACTAAGTATTTTTTATGTTACTGTTGGCAGCCTTGTACTAAGGTGATCACAGCTGGTAATCTTGCATGGGTGGTCACTAAAGTAGTCTTGGCTTAAGTGTACAAAACTAATTATTTTGGTAGGACGGATGATTTTGTGGAACAAATGTAGCTGTCATTAGTGAAAAGGTTGGAGCCCCTGCATAGAAGATAACAAGAACTCACTTCGTCTCACAAGCCCCTTAGCAGAGCAGTGCGTGCACACTACTGAGTAGAGCCTGCAGCAGGGAGCGGGACTTCTGCACCGCAGCATGTGCACGAGCAGCTCTTCTACAGAGGGCGGAGCCTGCGCGCAGTTTAGGGAGGAGCCTGTGCGGGGGCGGGGCCTGCTTACGCATTGTTTGTCTCTTCTGTCGTAACCGTTTCCGGGTACAGAGTCCTACCACTGTAAATGGCAGCGGACTGGCCCAATGAGTGACAGGATCGTAGCTTGGCCGTCCAATGGAAAGCTGGGGGCGGGGCTAGCACTGACAGCTGTTAGCAAGCACTAGCAAGGAAGCCCCTCGGACGCCATCGCCCGCATGGGTCATCAGACTGGGCATTCTCGCTGGCGTGCGAGGGTCAGACACGCACGGGCGGAGGCAGAGATGTGGCGGAGGGGTCCGTTTCCACGCTTCCCTCACACAGGTGTCTGTCACTGCCACCTCCAAGATGGCGGAGCGGCGGCCCCCTAAACCTGCCGGGCCCTGAGCCAATGGCAGGCCGAGGGCGGGTCTGAGTGATAGTGAAGCTGACGAATGGGCTGTGAGTGAGTGGTTTCCGAGCCAATGGCACGGCGCGTGTGGGCGGGGCTCCGCGTGTAGGCAGTGGGGAGCCGTCCCGCGAGCAGCGGGTGAATTCGGTGTTTGAAGCAGAGACCCCCCCCGGGCCAGCGTGACCCCCCCCGGGCCAGCGTGACACCGCCCCCCGGGCCAGCATGACCCCCGCCCCGCCCGCAGCATGACCGGCGAGAAGAAGAAGAGGCCGAGCCGCAGCACGCTGCTGGGGAGGAGAGTGATCATCAAGGAGGGGGGGCCGGTGAGCGCTCTCCTCGTTCCGTCTCGGGGGGGCTGGGGCAGGTGGCGCACAGCGGGCGGAGGCGGCGGGGTGCGCGGGGGCGCCGCGGGAAGGAGGAGCGGAGCCCTGCAGCGCGTTAGCTTCGGGGCGAGGGGGCATCGCAGAAGAGGGGGGATACGGAGGGATCGGGGGGCTCTGGCCGGGGGGGGGGGGGGGGGGGGGGGGGTGAAGAGCCGGGCCGCCGAGAGGTCCCGTGCGTGGCCCCAGCAACGCCGGCCTTCTGCTGCCCGATCCGTGCAGTCCCCTTCTTGACTCACAGCGCCATGTGTGAGCTGGGGCAGCCGGAGCCTTCCGAAAGGGGGCAGTGAGGAGCAGGAGTGACCCCCCCCCCCCACCAGGAGCAGGAGTGACCCCTCCCCCCCCCCCCACCAGGAGCAGGAGTGACCCCTCCCCCCCCCCCACCAGGAGCAGGAGTGACCCCCCCCCCCCCCCAGGAGCAGGAGTGACCCCCCCCCCCCCCCCCCCCCACCAGGAGCAGGAGTGACCCCCCCCCACCAGGAGCAGGAGTGACCCCCCCCCCCACCAGGAAGGGGCAGTGAGGAGCAGGAGTGACCCCCCCCACCAGGAAGGGGCAGTGAGGAGCAGGAGTGACCCCCCACCAGGAAGGGGCAGTGAGGAGCAGGAGTGACCCCTCCCCCCACCAGGAGCAGGAGTGACCCCTCCCCCCCCCCCCCCCCACCAGGAGCAGGAGTGACCCCCCCCCCCACCAGGAAGGGGCAGTGAGGAGCAGGAGTGACCCCCCCCCCCACCAGGAGCAGGAGTGACCCCCCCCACCAGGAAGGGGCAGTGAGGAGCAGGAGTGACCCCCCACCAGGAAGGGGCAGTGAGGAGCAGGAGTGACCCCCCCCCCCACCAGGAGCAGGAGTGACCCCTCCCCCCCCCCCCCCCCCACCAGGAGCAGGAGTGACCCCCCCCACCAGGAAGGGGCAGTGAGGAGCAGGAGTGACCCCCCCCCCCCCCCACCAGGAGCAGGAGTGACCCCCCCCCCCCCCACCAGGAGCAGGAGTGACCCCTCCCCCCCCCCCACCAGGAAGGGGGCAGTGAGGAGCAGGAGTGACCCCTCACCAGGAAGGGGGCAGTGAGGAGCAGGAGTGACCCCCCCCCCCCCACCAGGAGCAGGAGTGACCGCCCCCCCCCCACCAGGAGCAGGAGTGACCCCCCCACCAAGAAGGGGCAGTCAGGAGCAGGAGTGACCCCCCCCCCCACCAGGAGCAGGAGTGACCCCTCCCCCCCCCACCAGGAAGGGGGCAGTGAGGAGCAGGAGTGACCCCTCACCAGGAAGGGGGCAGTGAGGAGCAGGAGTGACCCCCCCCCCCCACCAGGAGCAGGAGTGACCGCCCCCCCCCACCAGGAGCAGGAGTGACCCCCCCACCAAGAAGGGGCAGTCAGGAGCAGGAGTGACCCCCCCCCCCCCCACCAGGAGCAGGAGTGACCGCCCCCCCCACCAGGAGCAGGAGTGACCCCCCCACCAAGAAGGGGCAGTCAGGAGCAGGAGTGACCCCCCACCAAGAAGGGGCAGTCAGGAGCACAGGAAGGGGGCAGTGAGGAGCAGGAGTGACCCCCCACCAGGAAGGGGGCAGTGAGGAGCAGGAGTGACCCCCCACCAGGAAGGGGCAGTCAGGAGCAGGAGTGACCCCCCCCCCCCCCCCACCAGGAGCAGGAGTGACCCCCCCACCAAGAAGGGGCAGTCAGGAGCAGGAGTGACCCCCCACCAAGAAGGGGCAGTCAGGAGCACAGGAAGGGGGCAGTGAGGAGCAGGAGTGACCCCTCACCAGGAAGGGGGCAGTGAGGAGCAGGAGTGACCCCTCACCAGGAAGGGGGCAGTGAGGAGCAGGAGTGACCCCTCACCAGGAAGGGGGCATTGAGGAGCAGTATGCTGGCATTCTGTGGGCCACTGAAGCCACTTTTCAACGAGAGGGTGATGAACACTGTGGAGCATCCTCACGGGTGGTAAAATAAGGAGCTGGCATGAGAGGGCTTCCCTAAGGGAGAACAATAGCAGGGAAGTGGCAAGGGAGAAGCGGAATGAAGTTTCCTTCTCCACAAGAGGGTTGTAAAGGGTAAGATGACCATCTGCTCAAGTTGCCTCTGATGAAGTTACTGTAAACATAACGTGTATTTGTAAAGCACATGTTCACCCATGGGCATCTTGGCACTGAATAACAGATGTTTATTGTTAACCAACTCAATGGTACTCATTTTATCAACCTCAGAAGGATGAAAGGTTGAGTGGACCCACCAGAATTTGAACCTGTGATCATGAGGTCAAACACAGGCCCCTGCAGTAGACGCATTACTCCGCTAAGCCACCAGATCTGGCCAAAAAAAGAGGAGTAACTCCATTAAAAGGTTGGACTGTGAAGTAGAAGTGAAGAGGTGGGTCACCAGGGAGGAGTGCAGGACAGTTAGTCCTGTTGTACTGGTAGTATCACCATAAATGTGAGTAAAAGGCTTTGGCCTGGTGAAAGTGTGGTTGGGAAGCAGAGGTGGCACGTGTATGTGGGCACAGCAGGGAGAGTATTCATGTTGGAATAGGCTGGTAAGGGTCAAAAGTAGTATCGTGTTAGACATGTGGTGGCAGATGGTACTTTCAAGAGGTGATGGGTGGTGAAACCGTCTGCAGCTTTTTGGGGTCAGTTGTGGAGGTAGGGTGACCAGACTTTAAAACCCCCAAACCGGGACATTTCTCAAAAATAGAAGGAGGACTACAATTCTACATTATCTGAGTGCCACAGAAGGACAGCACTCATCAACACAGAAATAGAGAATAACCACTAAGAAAATATATAAAATGCAGTTTTTAAACTCCGTATCACACCCATTAATAAGTTGCATTTCTCTAACATTTGCTAGCTAACCCTTCTTTGGAACACATGAAAATGTGCCTCTAACAGTTTGCAGTCGACCCTCTCTGAAAACTGGGACACAAGACAAATTTGCTGAAACCTTGCAGGACAGCTGGTGAAAAGCTGGAACTGTCCCGGTGAGTCTGGGACACCTGGTCACGTTAGGTGGAGGGTGAAGAGGATTCACCAGCTAGGTACATGTACACTGGCAGAGACCGGCTGCACTGCTAAAACGGCTCTGAATACAAGGTTGAGTTTCGTAGCATAAGGACAATTCTATTAACATACACTAGTAAAGATGTTTCTCCTCAAAAGATTGATATCCTTTGTATCCCATGTAATTAATGGTGTAGGTCAGGTAGGTTTACAAATGATTTGTATCTTTTCCAGTGGGATTATTTATGTAGTGCACCATCCTGACACTTGGCTTCTTTCTCTTAACTCACAATTTTGACAAATCTGGAAAATCAAGCACGGAGACAGGAAATCATTTGCAATGCATCCCACAGTGTGGCCAAGTGTGGGAAGCTGGTCTCATATTAACCTAGGTTTTCTGGTCTCCTGATTTTCTACAGTGCTTAAAAGCAACAGTGAGTCGCCCCTGAAAGTTGTCAATGGCAAACACACTCTTGCATTTATGATGTTGCAGCTTTAGTTTTAAAGACGTTTTGGTCAGGCTAGATATATAGGCTCTGTTGACGAGTTGCATGGTACTGGGGTGAATTTACTTTTACCATGCAGTAAAATCAGCCTACTGTCGTGCAGTTATGATTGTAACCCCATGGAATGGGGGAATTACTTTGTATGACTGACTTTACCAGCAGTAAAACCACGTAGAATTATTTGCCATTCCACAAGTTTTTCCTCATAAAGTTACCACCTGCACGCAGCAAGTAGTAAGTGTATGCTGGGATGTGTGGAATAGGGAAAGCAACATTTTTTCTTTTATAGTTGCAGGACGCTTCGTCTAACCTGATGTTTCTTGCTGGAAAAAGTAGGTCAGCTCTTTCACACCTGGTAGATCCAGCTGCTTAAAAAACTAACCACTACTCCTCAGACTGAGCAGAATTACCGCATACAAGCATGAGTACATTTTGGTGTGCCTCATTTATAATCAGGCCCGTAGTGTTTTGGCATGTAGTATGTTTCTGGTTCTTTTCAGTCTTTACCACTACAGGAACTCTGCAGCCGAGGATATAGTAATTTGGACCATGATCACACAGTGTGGTCAAGGGGGATGCCCGAGTGCAACTAAGGTTTTCCAGGTCCTCAGCTGGCACTTGAATCACTTGGTTACACCACTGCAGTGAGTCCCTCCTTGAAGCTTTATGGCGACAACAAGACACAAAGCCGTAGTTACTTACAACAGCTGTCATTTTCATGACCATAATAGGGCTAAACCCGCTCTCCATTAAATTTCACATTAGAAGGTTGAATGTTTGGTGACCCGTCTATACGCTTTGTACTAAATGCCTCCTCAGAATAGAATTCCATCAGAGATTGGCTGCATCACTTTCAAGGTCTCTGTCCTGATCCTAGGTGGTCTTTCTGATGGAAGAACACCCTGAGGGGTTTTGGAAGGGCAGGGTTTCACTAGACTGGACAACCCAAGATACCAAAAAATTCCCTGGGTCAGATAGTCTAAGTTCTCTTCTGAAGCCTGCTCTGCAGCTGACCTTCGCCTTTGTAAAATGCAGCCTCTCGATGCACTGATAGTTAATTTTTGATTTTTAAATTCCTGTTTACTTCTCATTGTAGCGTTCTTGTGTGCCAAGTGTTAAGTCAACCAGTGAATGCACTTTGGTACTTGCAGTCTGAGCTTTTTATTTATTTATTTATTTATTTACCAGTATTGGCAGGGTTTTTTGTGTGTTCTTCAACTTCATTACCCTAGGTCTTATTTTTAGGGTTCAGAGGGGATTTTGAGAATTTCAGGCTTCTCCTTATTTTATATAGTGCAGTATGTTTTTCTGTTTTAGTTTGATTCCTGTAAGAGTGCTTGCTACCTCAGATTATAAGTGTCTGTATTCTTAGATTTGGCTGTAGTTGTGGCTGTTCCTTATTTCCTTGTTCCATAGGCTCATTTTGCGAATGGAATCTGATTTTGCGAACTTAGCCTCATTATGGTCCAGATGTACTAAGCCTGTGGTTCCCAACCCAACTCCCGACGACCCCCACTGAATCATTACTGGAAGCCGGGGAGCCCCAAGCAATTTGTATGATTTACATTTCAAACCTTAAAACAGTACTTTGAAAAAAATACACAAACAAGTACACACGAAACACATACTCAAATTACTAAAGAGATAATTATTTTAAATTGAAAAAATATGCAAAAATTGAAACATTTTAATGGGAAGGTTGGCACTGCATCTCAGTGACTAACTTTTTAATGTTTAGTTTTATTTAGGAAAGCTGAATTCTCAGGTCACATTCTACATTTCCCAAGTGATTTCTGTTTTTATTTTTTTATGTACATAAGATCTTAGAAAGCTCTTTCACATAAATATGTTGTGGGAAAAGGAAGAAAAGCAATACGGGCCTCTCAAAGTATACACAAGCAAACCTTTTTTTAGCAGTGCAGGGAAAATGGAAAAAACAACTTTATGATTTGGGCCAAGAGTTTGCAAGCAGCTCTTTAGTGGCAGTTCACAGATCACTGTGCTAGATTACAATTGTAACTTATGAACTGTGCCATAACTAAAGAATCTCTGTGACAAAAGCAGTAACCCACTGTGTTATGCTCATAAAATACTGTTCTTTGCATGACACGTTCTTTGCAGCAGGCATATTCACCATCTGCGCTACCTTTGGGTCAAAAATGCCACTAGGCAAAACTCCCATCTCTCCCCAGTAGGCACATTAATCACTTGAGTTATCTTGATCCTTTTATTTTTGCCCAAATGCTGCTGGATATACAAGGAACTTCGCAAGGCTTTTAAAACTGTTGCACATAAGACGTAATAAATATAATAACACGCACATGTTTGTCAGAGGCCCCAGCTGGAGTAGTGCCTTCCTCCTAATCTCGGCCTATAGACCCCTGGGGGTCTGCAGACCACAGGCTGGGAACCACTGTACTAAGCATTTGTGTGGTCAGAAATGCCCCATTTCGGCATTTACACCTGCTCTGTGTACCAATCCCATTTTAAGAGTCAGAAAGAGTTTTGTCAGATTCTAAAATAGGATTCCAAATGGATACTGATTTGGTATCTAGAAGGGGCATGTTGTAGACGTCCCTTTCAAATACAGAATTAGAATCTTATGTATCAATAGTTTGCTACCCAAATTCGGTCGCAAAACTTTGAACGTTTACCACTGTTTCAAAGGAGATGGTAATCCATTTGCAAATAGTTCTTCGGGAAACCCTTTCCATTTGTTAATGTACATTTAAAAAAATAAATAATAATAATGTTAGTAAGGTAAGGCAGATTGAGACTCAGTCCAATTCTGTTTTACCAACGGACCTAATGGGAGACCTAATGGGAAATAGGCTGATTCTTAAAGATATTTACTGATCTTAAAACTAGTGGTTGAAAACTGCAACCAGTGAATAGTACAGCTGACTCTTTGCACTGTTAGGTAAGCACGCAAAGTCACCCTTTGCAGAAAGTCCCAAAAATTACCTGAACTCTTAATATTCAGTAGCTGGGTCGCAATTTGCAACCACCGATGATTGTTTGCAGACACAAGGAGCGTGGCCTACAAGGGACAGCAGACCACCAATCACTTCATTACATTGCAGAACAGAGCCCTACCCCTTGGGAATCGTTACCTCTTTCTTTGAGGAGTTTGTAGCTTTTCAGTGGTTTGCGACTGGAATGGCGGTCACAGGCCATTGAAACATAACATATTGAATCGCTGTTTGCAAGGAATGTCCCTTTCACGCCCCTACAAAATTGCAACTAAGTGTGGTGGGTCTCAAAACCCATTTTATGACTCAGAAAAAGTTTTGCAACTTTCAAAATGCGATTCTATTTTTACAAAAAGAGCCGCAAACCTAGTGATTTTCTGAAAGGCAGAGTTTACAACCGCAATATATATTTTTTTTAATCATTTTTTTTTCTTCCATTTAGCCCCTGGTTCCTAAATGTTCTAATCCTTTTTAGGGGTGGGTGGCTTATTCTGACGTCACATCTCTCCAGCACTACTCTTCTCAGGCAGGCGTCCTACCCCTGAAGTTAAAACCATCCGTTTCGCCTTGCCAGCTGTCAATATTGACACAAGGCAGATGACTCAAATGCTTTTATTCACACTGGCAATTTCCCAAGCGAAGAAACGGTCTCGTGAAGCATACCAGAGATGGAAAACAAGCTTTATGGTATTAATTTTAATTATGCAGACGTGCACTGCTTCCAGCAGCCTCCTTATTACCTGTGAAGCCTCCAGTTGAATTAGTACTGCTTCTCCCAGCCTCCCTCTTACGAGTGCATCCTCCAGTGGAATCGGCACTGCTTCCTGCAGCCTCCCTCTTACAAGTGCATGCTCCAGTGGAATCAGCACTGCTTCCTGCAGCCTCCCTCTTACGAGTGCATCCTCCAGTGGAATCGGCACTGCTTCCTGCAGCCTCCTTCCTACCAGTGCATGCTCCAGTGGAATCAGCACTGCTTCCTGCAGCCTCCCTCCTACCAGTGCATGCTCCAGTGGAATCAGCACTGCTTCCTGCAGCCTCCCTCTTACCAGTGCATGCTCCAGTGGAATCAGCACTGCTTCCTGCAGCCTCCCTCTTACCAGTCCATCCTCCAGTGGAATCAGCACTGCTTCCTGCAGCCTCCCTCTTACCAGTGCATGCTCCAGTGGAATCAGCACTGCTTCTCGCAGCCTCCCTCTTACCAGTGCATGCTCCAGTGGAATCAGCACTGCTTCCTGCAGCCTCCCTCCTACCAGTGCATGCTCCAGTGGAATCAGCACTGCTTCCTGCAGCCTCCCTCCTACCAGTGCATGCTCCAGTGGAATCAGCAGTGCTTCCTGCAGCCTCCCTCTTACCAGTGCATCCTCCAGTGGAATCAGCACTGCTTCCTGCAGCCTCCTTCTTACCAGTGCATCCTCCAGTGGAATCGGCACTGCTTCCTGCAGCCTCCCTCTTACCAGTGCATGCTCCAGTGGAATCGGCACTGCTTCCTGCAGCCTCCCTCCTACCAGTGCATGCTCCAGTGGAATCAGCACTGCTTCCTGCAGCCTCCCTCCTACCAGTGCATGCTCCAGTGGAATCAGCACTGCTTCCTGCAGCCTCCCTCCTACCAGTGCATGCTCCAGTGGAATCAGCACTGCTTCCTGCAGCCTCCCTCCTACCAGTGCATGCTCCAGTGGAATCAGCACTGCTTCCTGCAGCCTCCCTCCTACCAGTGCATGCTCCAGTGGAATCAGCACTGCTTCCTGCAGCCTCCCTCCTACCAGTGCATGCTCCAGTGGAATCAGCACTGCTTCCTGCAGCCTCCCTCTTACCAGTGCATGCTCCAGTGGAATCAGTACTGCTTCTCGCAGCCTCCTTCTTACCAGTGCATGCTCCAGTGGAATTAGTACTGCTTCTCGCAGCCTCCTTCTTACCAGTGTATCCTCCACTGGAATCAGCACTGCTTCCTGCAGCCTCCCTCTTACAAGTGCATGCTCCAGTGGAATCAGCACTGCTTCCTGCAGCCTCCCTCCTACCAGTGCATGCTCCAGTGGAATCAGCACTGCTTCCTGCAGCCTCCCTCCTACCAGTGCATGCTCCAGTGGAATCAGTACTGCTTCCTGCAGCCTCCCTCCTACCAGTGCATGCTCCAGTGGAATCAGCACTGCTTCCTGCAGCCTCCTTTCTACTTGTGCACCGCCAGTGGAATCAGCAGTGCTTCCTGCAGCCTCCCTCTTACCAGTGCATGCTCCAGTGGAATCAGCACTGCTTCCTGCAGCCTCCCTCCTACCAGTGCATGCTCCAGTGGAATCAGCACTGCTTCCTGCAGCCTCCTTCCTACCAGTGCATGCTCCAGTGGAATCAGCACTGCTTCCTGCAGCCTCCCTCCTACCAGTGCATGCTCCAGTGGAATCAGCAGTGCTTCCTGCAGCCTCCCTCCTACCAGTGCATCCTCCAGTGGAATCAGCACTGCTTCCTGCAGCCTCCCTCCTACCAGTGCATGCTCCAGTAGAATCGGCACTGCTTCCTGCAGCCTCCTTCCTACCAGTGCATGCTCCAGTGGAATCAGCACTGCTTCCTGCAGCCTCCCTCCTACCAGTGCATGCTCCAGTGGAATCAGTACTGCTTCTCCCAGCCTCCTTCTTACCAGTGCATCCTCCACTGGAATCAGCACTGCTTCCTGCAGCCTCCCTCTTACCAGTGCATGCTCCAGTGGAATCAGCACTGCTTCTCGCAGCCTCCCTCTTACGAGTGCATCCTCCAGTGGAATCGGCACTGCTTCCTGCAGCCTCCCTCTTACCAGTGCATGCTCCAGTGGAATCAGCACTGCTTCTCGCAGCCTCCCTCTTACAAGTGCATGCTCCAGTGGAATCAGCACTGCTTCTCGCAGCCTCCCTCTTACCAGTGTATCCTCCAGTGGAATCGGCACTGCTTCCTGCAGCCTCCCTCTTACCAGTGCATGCTCCAGTGGAATCAGTACTGCTTCTCGCAGCCTCCTTCTTACCAGTGCATGCTCCAGTGGAATTAGTACTGCTTCTCGCAGCCTCCCTCTTACCAGTGTATCCTCCACTGGAATCAGCACTGCTTCCTGCAGCCTCCCTCTTACAAGTGCATGCTCCAGTGGAATCAGCACTGCTTCCTGCAGCCTCCCTCCTACCAGTGCATGCTCCAGTGGAATCAGTACTGCTTCTCGCAGCCTCCTTCTTACCAGTGCATGCTCCAGTGGAATCAGTACTGCTTCTCGCAGCCTCCTTCTTACCAGTGTATCCTCCAGTGGAATCAGCACTGCTTCCTGCAGCCTCCCTCCAACAGTGCATGCTCCAGTGGAATCAGCACTGCTTCCTGCAGCCTCCCTCTTACCAGTCCATCCTCCAGTGGAATCAGCACTGCTTCCTGCAGCCTCCCTCCTACCAGTGCATGCTCCAGTGGAATCAGCAGTGCTTCCTGCAGCCTCCCTCTTACCAGTGCATCCTCCAGTGGAATCAGCAGTGCTTCCTGCATGCTCCAGTGGAATCAGCACTGCTTCCTGCAGCCTCCCTCTTACCAGTGCATCCTCCAGTGGAATCAGCACTAATTCCTGCTGACTCCTTCCTACTTTTCCACCGCCAGTGGAATCAGCAGTGCTTCCTGCAGCCTCCTCCTTACCTGTGCTGCCTCCAGTGGACCCAGCACTGCTTCCTGCAGCCTCCCCCCCCCCCCCTACCAGTGCATGCTCCAGTGGAATCAGCACTGCTTCCTGCAGCCTCCCTCCTACCAGTGCATGCTCCAGTGGAATCAGCACTGCTTCCTGCAGCCTCCCTCTTACCAGTGCATCCTCCAGTGGAATCCGCACTAATTCCTGCTAACTCCTGCCTACTTGTGCACCGCCAGTGGAATCAGCAGTGCTTCCTGCAGCCTCCCTCTTACCAGTGCATCCTCCAGGTGAATCGGCACTGCTTCCTGCAGCCTCCTCCTTACCTGTGCTGCCTCCAGTGGACTCAGCACTGCTTCCTGTTGACTCCTTCTTGCTCTGCTGCCTCCAGTGCAATCAGCACTGCTTCCTGCAGCCTCCCTCTTACCAGTGCATGCTCCAGTGGAATCAGCACTGCTTCCTGCAGCCTCCCTCTTACCAGTGCATCCTCCAGGTGAATTGGCACTGCTTCCCTCAGGCTCCTCCTTACCTGTGCTGCCTCCAGTGGACGCAGCACTGCTTCCTGCTGACTCCTTCTTGCTCTACTGCCTCCAGTGCAATCAGCACTAATTCCTGCTGACTCCTTCCTACTTGTGCACCACCAATGGAATCGGCACTGCTTCCTGCAGCCTCCTTCCTACTTGTGCACCGCCAGTGGAATCGGCTCTGCTTCCTGCAGCCTCCTTCTTACAAGTGTATCCTCCAGTAGAATCACCACTGCTTCCCGCAGTCACCTTCATACATGTGCAGCCTCCAGTGAAGTCAGCATTGTTTACTTTGGCCTGCCTGTTAGTTACACTGGAGGTAGCAAAGCTATCACTGCCTCCCGCAGCCTGCATCTTACCTGTACATCCTCCAGTGGAATCAGCACTGCTCCCTGCAATCTCCCTCTTACCAGTGGAATCAGCACTGCTTTCCGCAGCTTACCTCTTACCTGTTCAGCCTCCAGTACAATCAGCACTGCCCCCTGCAGCCTCCCTCTTACTAATGCAGTCTTCAGTGGAGTCAGCACTGCCCCCTGCAGTCTCCCTCTTATCTGTGCAGCCTCCAGTGTGACCAGCATTGCTTACATTGGTCTGTCTATTAGCAATGCAGCCTCAAGTAGGACCAGCTCTGCTTACCTTGGTCCGTGTGTTAGCTGTGCAGCTTCCAGTGGGACCAGCACTGCTTACCTCGGCCTGCCTGATAGCTGTGCAGCTTCCAGTGGGACCAGCACTGCTTACCTTGGTCTGCGTGTTAGAGGTGCAGCCTCCCGTGGAACCAGCATGGCTTACCTTGGTCCATCTGTTAGCTGGGCAGCTTCCAGTGGGACCAGCACTGCTTACCTCGGCCTGCCTGATAGCTGTGCAGCTTCCAGTGGGACCAGCACTGCTTATCTCGGCCTGCCTGATAGCTGTGCAGCTTCCAGTGGGACCAGCACTGCTTATCTCGGCCTGCCTGATAGCTGTGCACCACCATCTACTCGCGCAGGATCTCGCAACAATTGTCTGCTCATACCCGACCATGTGAACTCTTAGACTGCAATTCATAGACCTCGCAAGGACCAAAACCTCTATCTTATGTCGGCATTTCTCCACTATATTTGGCCTCCACTTAATTTCACTATCAGTCTCCTGCCCCCAAACATGCTGAAGCGTGAATAATAAATTACTCCAGTCCTAAAACGTGCAGGACGTGGGTCTGGTTGGATTTAGCACTGCTTGATGTCGTGTTAGGGGAATATGTTGTAAGGAGAAGAGGTTGCCTGCCTGCATCTCAGAGTTTTGGTTATTTCATAAGATGGTTTTGAAGTCTGTTTTTCCATGGAGTGGTTGCCCATGTCTGGTGAACACTGTGGCAATCCCAGCATTCTCCAGGTGTGCACCCAGCCCCGTGGCCATGAGCAGGCCAGATTTGCTTTTCAGTAATTATGTGTTCCAATGTCCTCGCCAAAATGGCGGCCACTTCATCATCCGCAGTCCTACAGAGGGACAGACCGCATGATGCCCTAAATACCCGCAAGCAGTTGTTGGGGAGGTTCCACCCTGTAGCTTATTTGATATTCCTCGTCTTTCAGTTACACTTTGTTCCTCCGCGGAAAGTCAGTGTTTGCTTTGTTAAATGCTAAGAAATGCTAAGTGGTAAAAAGTCACTTTAATGACATCAACTGACGATATTCCTTCTGACTTATATAAGTCCCAACGTTAGTTGGATTAATAAATGTCACTGATGTGACCCACGATACCATCAGACTCTAGCTTGGCTTTGAACGCTGAAGAATGTGAATATTTGCTTGAGCTTTTAGCTTCTATAGCGGAAACCGTTCCTTGCGGCAGTGCCCATGGCTGAGGGATGAGAGGCCTCCCATTCTTGAGTAGTCGCTCTTGGGGACGGAGAAGTGCAGCCGCGAGAGCACACCAGTGGGTTGATGCAGCAGATACATAGAGCGCAACCATGAAACTCATCGTCTTCTACAACATCAGTGAGGTGGGAGAGACAATCAAGTGCTTATTGAGCTGGCTGGCCTTTAAGGGGCCAACCTTCACCAAGGTGTGTGTTTTAAAAAATGTTGGACTCCTCCAGGCTTTGCCTTTACTACTTCCTGCCACCAGATGCTCACTGGCGCTGCAGGGTTGTTTTATTGAGTTTCTTAATGTAGATTACCAATCCTTAAAATATATTTTTAGAGGCTCCTGCTCTTGGTTGACTGTTGTCTGTCTAACAAGCAGGCAGCACAATGTCCTGGTCATTGTAGTACCATGCGATTGCTCTTCTTTGAAATGTTACTCCTCAGATCACACTCAGGGATTGAAGAAGGACCAAGGGTGACCGAAGGGCGGTGAATAGTATTAGACCCGCAGTGTGTGTTCAGTTCGGCGGTATGAGGCATACAACTTACTGAAACTCCCCTCGCGGTGTGACACTGTGGTGGTGACCCATTAGGTGCAACTTGGTGCCACAATACTTCACCAGCACATAAGCCTGTCAGCGAAGTGAGTCCATCACAGAGTTTAAAAAAAGAACCAAAGGGATAATCCCCCCTCTCGTTTCTTTAGGATTCTTCAGAATGAGTGAAGAGCTTTCAGTTATTCTGCAGCATTATAGAAGCCATGCAGAAAGACTGAGGTTGGTGGCGTTTCTTTTGAAGATGGCTGATGTTAACCACCAGTACATGCAGTAACTGCTGAGCACTTTGTGTAATGGATGCTGTTACGAACCGCATAAATGAACCCCAATATGGCAGCAGAAAGTACAGAAAAATAGAGGGGGGTGGATCCACAGCAAAAATAGGTAAAATGTGGAGCTTTGAGGTGGTTTCAGAGGAGTGGTTGATCCTGTCCCTTAGCATGTCCAGGAGGTGAGGTCCTGTTCCGGGTATGAAAGCGAAGAGGACAGTTAAACACCACAGAATGACAGGCTCTTGGCATGGGGAGGTCTTTGGTGATGGTAGACACCAGGCACCTGTATGGATTTCCCTGAGGAATCCACTACAGTATCTTCAACTCTGCAACACCCTCATTTCTCAACTTCTCTGTTGAAGGGAGTCATGGTGAGACGTGTTTGTGCTGTGAAGAAAGTGTGTATGGGCACCCCACTTTGATGAGTAGTTTTTCTGAGTATTCCTCACCCGCCACTCAGCTGATCTCTAGTTGCACTTGCAGGTCTCCCAGCAGATAGCTTGCTTTCTGCCTTACCATGATCTGCATTATGCTGTAAAGTATATAGTTGCAAGTTCCACAAGCCCAGGTGCATTCGTGCCAAGGGTTTCTTCTGCTGGCTGGAAGGGCGGCCCATCTTGGGCTGTAAGTATATTTCGAGAGAATAAAGAAGTCCCCATTTTACAGTAGCACGCTCTGGCATAGTTATGGCAACTCTTACGGCAATGTCTCGTCCTTTGATTTGACATTTCCGAGATCTGTGAATGTTGTTTCTGTGATGGGTGTGTGTAATAGAACCAAAAGGAGGCTTCATGGGCATCGAGATTGCACTTGGTCTGGTGCCAGTGTGATAGGCAGAGCAGTGGATGTCTGGTACCAAGGGAACGATCCCATTCTGGCATTGATGTAAAAGGCAAGGGAGGTCTCCGTGCAACCAGTCCCAGCTTCCAGTGAGCCTCTGTGTTCGTAGGAATGAAGGTTGAACATGGGTCAGCTCTTAATATCTCCGCTGCAACTTGTAGCCACAGATTATTAGTTTATGTGACTCGGCCATCGTCCAACTCCTCCATTGCTCCTGTGAACGAACACTTTAGGACTGGGGATACTCGTCCTTTTCCAGCACACATGCAGACAAGCGAAGCCCGGGTTTGTTGGTGATCCACCTTGTGCCTATGGTCTGTAGCATCACTCCTGCTGCTGGATGGACCTTTCATTTTATGCAGTGAGCGGGGCGTGCTTGGCCAGTCAGTGGGCAGTTTAATGGATTGCTGCCGCCACACGTAAAAGCAAAGACTTACTCAGAGGTTAGTAATTGCAGTTGTGTAGTAGTAGCTGGGACAGGTCTGTTAATTGGTCCCCGCTCCCAACCCCAGGAAGGGCTCCGGCAGAAACAACGATTAAAATACCGAGAACTTCCATACCCTGAAGACTTGATTTAGTCATTTCTTCAAGCCCCAATGGATGCTTTGGTGGGTGCTGCGGTTGCCCCTCGCTTTCTTCTTTCTCTGCAGTGTTTTTGACTCTTTAGGCGGCGGTGATGTGCCCCGTCTGTCTTCATGTGGTTGGGAGGAGGTTTGGGAGGTATAGGCAGCTTCCTAGCCATAGGTTGTCCAGCTTCGATTGTGATGTCGGGAGCAGCTGAACTGATATTTTCAATTCTTTAAACCTCACATGGGCATAGAAAACAGAAGTCATGGATCTGGGGAGGTTGCTAAGTTAGACTTGATCTGTAGTCATGAAAGAGCCCCATTCCCTAAATTAATGAAAACATTTTATGAGTCGTGTTGATTTGTAGTACACACTAGCACGTGTAACAAGACATCAGTGCCAGAGCGGAGGATTGGTGGTTGCCTGGCTTTCTGTATGAATCCCCTCTAAGGGAACTGTGTGTCCCTTGTCTGTACTCAGCATTGTCCTCTCACATGCCACAGAGTGCACTAATGGCTTCTCTCTCCTCTTTCTCCCCAGCGGCTGGGGATTGGCGAGCCCAGTGTCTACCATGCGGTGGTTGTTATATTTTTGGAGTTCTTTGCCTGGGGTCTACTTACAACCCCCATGTTATCGGTAAGTGGCACTTGTTTTCTTTCTTTTTTCATGAATCGTCAGGGTTATGTTGCATAGAGTCAATGTGGGCAGGCATCCAGACATTTCTACTCAGTACCAACTTGGCTAGGTTTCCACAGCTGTTTCCAGTCTTGACTTTCAGGACACCACTGGCAATGTAAAGGATTCCCATTAATGTGTACGGTTGGTGAGTCTGTGCCACGTGGACATCCTGAAAACCTGGCCTGCATCTGGCCGCCTTGGACTAACTTTGCAAACTTCTCTTTTAGTCTTGTGGTGACGGCATTGATCAAACACAACCAGGGATGACTAAACCACAGTGCAAAGACTTTACGTTGAAGTTTATCATATTGTCATCCCATTAAGCACATGCTTTGGGGCTGTGTTTGCATATCTATATATATATTTATGTAAGCAACTAAAGGTTACAGAAACCTTAAAGTTAGGTTCTGAATTTACTCGCACAAAACCAGAGAAATTCAGTAGTTATAATTAGAGTTTTTTCAAATAACAATAGCTCACGACCTAAGGTAACTATAACTTGCGCCCCCGCCATGCACAGTTTTTTCTTTGATAATTTAACTTCTAATGTTTCATTGATATTTTTGAGGTTATATAAGTTGTTCTGAGTGCTGTAATATCTGGGGTAACTAGCAGTGCATGGCGAGGGCGCAAGTTATAGTTACCTTAGACCGCGATCTATAGTTACTTGAAATGGCTCTTTAACTGCTGAATTTCTCTAGTTTTGTGCATGTAAATTCAGAACCTAACTATAACGTCCCTGTAACCTTTGTTTTTTAGGTGAATTTCTAGTTTTTATTTATTTAACATAAAATAATTTTCATTACAATACATTAATCCAACCGTGTGCGGCGGGGTTGACCGCAGGGCCAGACCCTGCGTCCAACCCTGCTAACCACCCAAACCCGCGCTGCGCAAGGCCTTTGGCCATGTGCGGCAAGAGTTTGCCGCAGGCCTGGTTCTCTGGGTGTGACACTGGGTATGAGAGTGGGTGTGAGAGGGTCTATGTGGATATGAGCGTGGGTGTGAGGGTCTGTCTGGGTGTGAGAATAGGTGTAAGAGGGTGTCTCTAGATGTGACAGTGGGTGTGAGACTGAGTGTGTGTGGGTTTGTGAGTGTATGTGTGAGAATTTGAGTGAGTCTGTGAGTACGTGCAAGAGTGTCTGAGTGGGTCTGCAAGAGGGTGCGCGAGTGTCTGATTTGGTGTGTGAGTCTCTGGGTGTGTGTGTGTGGGTGTGTCAGTAACTGTGTGAATGACTCTGCCACAAAGGAACCTTACCTGCCCTTTTATCCAACAAGAGTCCACAGCTTTGCAGAAAATATCTACCCAAGTGGAGTTCTTTCTGACTTTGGGTAGATGTCCAGTACCTGTCTACACTACAACTGTGTAATGAAGCACAAGGGAATGTCACCAGGGAACTTTTTTTCTATTTGTCAATGTGATTGTTCCTGTTGCCTGTTTCTCTAGAATTCTGTGATAACCTGAATCTTCCAGTAGAGAGGCCACCAAGACTGCAAAGACATAAATATCCACCAGACCGAAGTCCTTCCTCTTATCTGTATGAAGTAAATGCTTCTTTGTTTTGTGGCGATGTCCTCGTATTCCTCACCATCAAGAATGTGCCATCAAAATCGGCAGGAAATGCACTGGGAGTGCCCTTTGGGGCGACTTTGTCATCTCATTGGCCTATAGGAGGATTCATCTTATCACAGAATTCTGAGAAAGATGCACGAGGAAGAATCATATTGCTAAACGCACACAAGGTAACTGGAGATATTTCCTCGTGGTCCATTACACAGCTGTAGTGTATAATGCACACTGGACATTTACCCAACAAGGTAGCACTTATTGACTAACCAGTAGAAAGTGCTGCAGTTGGGTAGAAATGTTGTGCAAAACTGTGGACTCTTGTTGGATAAATGAGCAGGTGAGCTTCCCTTCTGGCCATAATGCTCATTTCACAGAATTTAAACCTCAACGGGAAGCATTTACAAAGATAAACTTATCAGGTGCCACAGTTGAAACTCCACTTTTGGAAAGGACAAATGATCCTAACTCCTGGGCTTGGCAAAGACTCTGAGATTCCTATATTGAAATTATCTGAAATCCTTTGTGGAGGTCAATGCATCATTAATCTATTGGAGTGCAATTTATGTGACTGTGATGAGTGGGTTCTTTCTTTTCCTTTCCCTGGGTTCCAGGGGGATAGGGGGCACGTGGCCCCCTTCCCCCAGCTGATTTCGGCCCTGGGGACCCCATACCCTGGGGCCCGGCTTTAACATATATTTTTAGGGGGGAGGAGGGCAGGATTCCCTCAACCGATTTCGGCCCTGGGGACTCCATCCCCCAGGGCCCACCTTTATTAAATGGAGGAGAGTTTAATTTTGGTCCCGGGACTCCATCCCCCAGGGCCCAGACATGTCACCTGAGTGCTCCCAGGGCACCCAGTCACCATTGTTTGGGATTGTGGGGGGAGTCTCAAGTCTGCTGCGGTGCCAGCCAGCTCCCCTCCTCCTGCGGGAGCCGACATTGCTGTCGCAGACAGGGAGCTGCTAAACATGCAGCTCCCTGTGCGTGACGGCAATTGTTTCCTAGGGAAACAGGGGGAACATCCACTTCCAACAAGTGAGAGTTCTTTGACAGCTCTCACTTGCTGGAGCCAGAGTGTTTGCTCTGTCTTGGCGGGAGCTGTGAAAGCTCCCGCCAAGTCAGAGCAAACAGCAATGTCCTGGGAGTGGGAACCCTGGGACATAGCAGGAGCTGGCCCTTGGGGGGTGGCAGTCGCCAGAACCATTATTGGTCCCACAAGGAGGCCCGGCGGCCCCCCTCCATCAATAAAGTTAGCCCTGGGGAAGAGGTGGTCCCCAAGGCCGGGGGTCCGCAACTGTATGAGGCTGGTTCTCTATATAATGTACAAAATGAAGTGCACTGTGTGGAGAATCCAAGCAATCCCTCCTTGGTTTCCAGAGGTAAACAGCAGACCACCTAATGCTCTGTTTTTGTGGTAGTGTGGGAAAGCAGTTAGGCTTATCTTGGAGATGTGCTAAGCATTTGTTGTACTAACAGTATCAATAAATATGGACACACACTCGGAAGAATAACTTGAGACCAATTTACAAAAATACTTCAGATTTTTATAACATTTTAAGACCAAAATCATCAAAATTGGGTAAGCACTTTTGAAGTTATGATTTTTCAAAGTTTTTGAAAATGTTCTGTTTCTGTAGGTAATCACACACCATAGGAATCAATTGGACAAAACTTTAAGAATGCATATTAAACCAGGCAATGTTCTTACAAGTGTTGCCTTTTGTTTTTAGGTCGAGGTTGTCGAGATGTCCTGTGGGCCAGTAGGAGAAGTGCAGGCGGTTCCCGGTTTTGGCGGGAGCAGCGGCTTAAAGTCTTCGAGCTGGTGCAGAACAGTGAAGGGGACCACTTGGGAAGACACTGCTCAGATGGACTTAAAATTATGTCTGGTGGGTCCCGTTGGAGTGTACAGGTCGCAAGGGGTTGGGGACCCTTAGAGCACAACTGGTTTGTCAATGCAGGGGCCAGAGAGACCGGGTGCAGTGTGGATTGGTCATCCAAGGGTTGTGCATCCTATGGTCCTTGGAGGCAGGTGCATGACACATTGGGGGTGGATTGCAGGTCAGCAGGGCCACTCTGGGAGGTGTTTCATTGGAGTCCTGAAGTCCCATGACTGGAGCTTGTTTCTGGACCTCGGGGAGTCCGGATTGGACTTTTCTTCTTGGTGTCTGACGTTGGGGGTCCAGTACCTCGGGCTATGGCACGTCTCAGCCACTGGAGGTCGCAGTGCCACCAAACTTGGCACACTAGCAGGGTTTGTCCTCCAGGTCCGTTGGGTGGAATTTGGTCAGGCTTCTGTGTCCGGCTCGTTGGCCAGCAGCCGGTCAGTGAACTGGACTTCACTGGTTTGTTGCCTGCTGGCCACAGGGAGTGATACCTTCACTCAGAGCAAGGTTCTTGGTGATTTTTAGAAGGTTGGAGGTCCTCTGGGATTTCTTAGGGTCCATCCGATGTCCGGTCAACCCCTCAGTGGAGATTGTAGAGTCCTGGGTGCAATAGGCAGGGTTGGCGCTTTTTTCTTCTGGCAGCAGGACTTCTTTTCTCAAACCTTGGGTCTTCTCTGTCGCTGGCCTTCTGTGTAAATCTGTTCTGTAGGTCCAGGGATGCCTACTAAGTACTGCATTTAGTTGGCATTAGGGGGAGTTCCTGGTAGTGGCCAATGTGACCGCTTCCTGTCTATAGGGTTCACACCCCTAACCCTATTTGGCTATTTTCCTACCATCCAAGATGGGGGGTTGGGGGTGGTGGTGCAGGCGAGGGGTGGTTACTCTTCCTACTCTGGCTAAGTTTTCCCGCCGGTTTTCCAGCTCAAAGTGGGGGAAAACCATTGGATGGCCATCTGCTGCTAGCAGCCAAATCAGCGGTCAGATTTCGAAGGCGGTAAAGCCTTTGAAGCCGACCGCTTGGCCTGGGTGCCTGGGGAGGAGGTGTAAAACCTTCATCCAGGAAAGGCTTTGTGTTCAGGTTCCTGAGAGCAGAGGCTGTCACCCCTGAAGTCCAAACTTTAGTCTGGTGGTGGTAGGCTGGTGAAAACTATTCGGCAACCATGCCAGGGCTGTTAGGTTTTGCAGGGGGCACCTGAGTGCGAGTAAGAGAAATCGCTAAGTTGGCGAGCAAGCTTTCCGAACGCAAGCGGGAACGGTAGGCCGTGCCTGCTCATGATGAGAAAGCTGCCACTCGTGTTGAGGAAGGTGCCGCGCATGTAGAAAGTCTACTCGAGCATCAAAAATAAGTTAGCACCCTCTAGCACTCTGCGTGATGCCGTTCGTACTGATTTCACAGCTTGGGAGAAACTCCTGCGCTGAAAATCATCAGTGCGTACAGCGCGCCTTACCCAAGCTCTGTCGCTCGCGGAACTCCACACAGGGGAGCAGAGTTTTTTCGGCACTTCATGGTGTTCTGCATAGCAGAACTCTGCCCAGGCCTAGTTATATTCCGTGTCTCTGCATACATGGTTTATGCCATGGCTTTTTTTCATTTGTATTTGTTTTACGAATATATTTAACCAAAACACAAATTGAAGAGGTTAAATTTGTGCATCAAGGTACAATCACACTCGTGATATCTGACCAATAGGATGGCTGTGTCCTTGTGTAAAATGGTTTTCCGTCCAATGGCTGAGGCAGTAAAATGTGTTTTCCTGTGTCTCTTTGCTGTACTGTGGTCATAAAGTCGACTTTACATTTGCATTGTAGTAATAAATGTGTTAATGCATGTTTTTTAGTACAGTTGCTCTAAATAACGTATTATTGGGCCACCTTATTTTCACTGTTGTGAAACAAGTCTGTCTGTCTCTGCCTATTTATCTATCTATCTAATTGCCAAGGGATACCACAAATCTTAAACATTAGCTTTTAATCATGAATTGCGCAGTCATTCTAATATGTAGTATACTTTATCTGTTCTGTTCATACATCTGACCCTGAAAAAGCAAGAAACGTGCAAGATGAGCTCGGTGACCAACAATTTTGATGAGTTTAGGAAATTACCCTCTTACGTGGCATGGTTACCCCCATTTTCTACCTGTTGTCAGTGTGTTTGACTGTGTCCACTGGGAACCTTCCAACCAGGACCCCAGTGGTTATGTTCTCTCCCATAAAACTTGGTAACTTGTACCATTTTTACCCCACATTTGGCATACTGGTGCCCACATGTAAGTCCCTAGTATATGGTAAAAAGGGGCCCAGGGCATTGGGGTACCAGGGGATCCCCATGGGCTGCAGCATGTATTATGCCACCCAGGGGGAGCCCATGCAAAGTGTTCTGCAGGCCTGC
Organism: Pleurodeles waltl; assembly: GCF_031143425.1. Taxonomy (NCBI): domain Eukaryota; kingdom Metazoa; phylum Chordata; class Amphibia; order Caudata; family Salamandridae; genus Pleurodeles; species Pleurodeles waltl. The sequence continues at coordinate 27,502,030 of NC_090451.1, forward strand.
CATTGCTGGCTGCATGAAAGGGTGCATGCACCCTTTTTCACTACAGGTCACTACACCAGGTCACTAAGTCACCGCTACGGCAGGCCCTCTCAGCCCAGAGGGCAGGGTGCAGGAACCTGTGTGTAAGGGCACCCCTGAACTAGCAGAGGTGCTCCCGTGAACGTCAGCTCCATTCTCCTTGGTGAGTGTGGGGACACCATTTTACACGTATACTGGACATAGGTCACTACCTATGTCCAGCTACATAATGGTAACTCCGAACCTGGGCATATTTGGTATCAAACATATTGGAATCATACCCCAATACTGTTGCAAGTTTTGGAAGTATAATCCCATGCAATCTGGGGGCTTCTTATAGGACCCCCAGCACTGTACCACCAGTCTTATGGGGCTTTCTGGGCAGCCCAAGCTGCTGCCACCCCTCAGACAGGTTTCTGCCCTCCTGCTGCTTGATCTGATCAAGCTCAGGAAAGCAAATAAAATGATTTTCTTTGGGAGAGGAGGTAACACCCTCCCGTTTGGAAATAGACTGGCTCAGGAATGGTAGCCTCCCAAGCCACAGGTATGCCTTGAAGGGCACATTTGGTGCCCTCCATGCATAAACCAGTCCACATCGGTTCAGTGGCCCCCAGTCCCTGCTCTGGCACTAAACTTGACAATGGAAAGGGGAGTGACCACTCCCCTGTCCATCACAACCCCAGAGGTGGGGCCCAGAGCACCTCCAGAGGGTCCTTGGGTTATGCCATCTTGAACCCAAGGTTGGCAGGGAACTCTGGGTGCATCTGAGTGGCCAGGTAGGTGACGTCGGAGCCGCCTCCCAGATATGTGGTCAACTTGGCTAGGTGACCAAGCCCCCTCTCAGGGCTATTTAGGGTCTTTCTCTGGGGTGGGTCCTTAAATTTGGCTTGCAAGATTCTAGCAGGATTCCTATGCAACCTCCACTTCGGCTTCTAGACACTGGAACCGCGACTGGACCCTCCAGGAACCGACATTCTGCACCCACGAAGAAGTCTGTTCTTTCAAATTGCTTCCACCGCTCCTTCCAACTTCTGCGACATTTCCCCGGCTGTGCAGCCTCTGAGCGCGGTAAGCCTTCAACCTGTACGAGAAGGAAGAAGGAATCTCCCTTGAAGTGAAGGAGTCCCTCCCTTGCATCCGCAGGCACCTACATCAATGATGACTGGACCGGCTGTGTGGATCTCATCCTGAGCGGCATGGATCCTGCATCACGGATGGTGGTCCGAAGTAGTCTTCCTGGTCCTCTACCAGCTGTCCAACTTTGGTGGAGGTAAGCCCTTGCCTTCCCACGCAGGACAGTACCATTGTGCACTGCGTCTCTTGCTGCTGCCAAGGCTTGTTTAATCTATTCCAAGGGAACTCCAAGCTACGTGCAGCTCCAGCCCTCAGCACTCCTTCCTGAGACGCACAGCCCTCTACGTGGTTCTCCTGTGGCGTGGGATCCCTTCCTGTAGTTCTGTGTGGGCTCCTTATGTGACTCCTGTGTCCCCTTCCTGTGGGACTTCTGTGGGTTCTGCCTTTGCGCCTGTGGACTCTGTGTCACTGAGGGTCCCCTATGACTCCCCCTCCAGGTTGAATCCTCCTGGGCCTTGATGGTCCCCGGCAGCATCATTTTCCACTAACAGCGAATTAGCCTTTGCCAAGGCTTGTTGGTGTAATCCTGCACCGACACCCATCTACAATCGTCATTCCAGCGTGGGATATCTTCTGCATCCATCAGGAACTCTTCTCTGACTGCAGTGATGACCTGTTCTTCCTCACAGTCGACCAACTCCTGCAAGTACAGCTGGGTGGGTAGTAGCTCCTACTCCTGGACTCCACTGTGACTCTTGGACTTGGTCCCCTCTCTCCACAGGTCTTCCTGTCCAGGAATCCACCGCTGGTTTCTTGTCTGGGTGTCTTATTTTCCTTCCTTTTGGATGGTTTGGGGAAATTCCAGTGATTTACTCCTGCATTCCTGGTCGCTGGGTGTACTGTGCTACTTACCTCTGTGGTTTTCTAGTACTCCCCTCTACACATTCCACTTACATAGATGGGGGTCCTGTGTTCGCATTCCATTTTTGTAGTATATGGTTTGGGCTCCCCCTAGGGTAGGGTTTCCCTTCTAGTATTTTGTGATATTGTGACCAAAAATAAAGTTCCTTTATTTTTGTCCAACTGAGTGTTTTCTTTCATGTGTTTAAGTCCTGTGTGATTAGTGGTTTTGCCTGAGCTTTGTATGTCTCCTAGATAAGCCTTGGCTGCTCATCCACAGCTACCTCTAGAGAGCCTGGCTTCTAAACACTGCCTACACTTCACTAGGCGATACCTGGACCTGGTACAAGGTGTACTTACCTTAGAAATCCATTACACACCAGGCCTGCTTCCTACAATGAGAAATGAGGACACTGGAACCTAGAAAGCTTCACTATTGCACTGCTTCACATCCTTGTAATTTAACTTTGAAGCTCCAGGTATGGCTAGATCTTTGGGGGGGCACTACTCAAAGACAAAATGTGAGAACTTAGGCACATTTGCATTATTAAAAACACCTGATGGCTTTTAGCAGGAAATGTCACAGAGACTACATATTTTTGTGTGATGGGGTGGCCATGATTGGAGGCCTTACTGATCCTACAAACTATGGTTGTCAGTGATGGAAGTTGAGAGTGTGTACTCACCGTAACCCGGTGTTAAAGCTGTTACTTCAGGTCCGAGAAGATATAATGCTGGGCCTGCCAAAAATATATTTATGATTACCATATACTCAGTACTGCTGTCATGGGTATGTCTCATGCAGCCGAAAGCCTGGAATCCGACCTCAGGTGTACTTTTCGACTCATCCGTTTTATTTTCCAAATCAAACCCCTTACTTGATAAATACTGTAGTACAACCACCTCCGAGTTACAACGAAGGCAGACAGTGTTAAAAGTCATTTGTCCGAATTTTCATTTCATATAATTCAAAGCCTTAACATAAAGTTTTAATTTCTCTTTTTTATGGCAAATTTAATGAAAGACTTGCCTGTCCTTTTCTGTGAGTTTAAAATAATACATTTTGGATTTCGTATGCCAAATTCAGGCAATATTTGTTTCGATTACATTGAGAGCCTGGTCCCTAGGAAGAAGGAAATTGTGAATTACTTGTGTGGGTACTGCGTTTTGATATTGTATCTCTATGGAAAAGACAATTGGTTTGTGCCAAAAACAAGCCTCCCTTCCATAAGCATGGGCCTGGTTCAGGGTGGTGATAGATAATGCCAACTTCTCTGCTGCCTCATTCAGTTTCGGTTGAGTTTTGTATAAAGACTGTAAAAGACACGTTTTTGGGAACTTTGGTCACAATTCTAATAAAAGAGCTCCCACGACCTCGGAATTACTGGCTACATGGGATGCATTTTTGTGATAACACCTCATCATTGCTTTGTGGGTTTCCAGAATTTTATGTTCACATTGAAATGTGGAATGTAGACACTTTGCAGACAGCGAGTGTGAGTGTGTGGGCCCTGAGTCTTACTTGCGGGTCTGACCACAGGGGCTCAACTTACTTGTGGCCGCTTCAGGCGGTCTGTTCAATGCTTGGCCATTAATGTCCCAGAAATGAGCTTCAGGAGTGGAAGCCATGCATCCAACGCAAAGTCAGGCGTAGAGGTAAAAACTTCGAGTGCAAACCTGATGGATGTTGCAGAAGCCAGTGGCATGTGGAGCCATAACTCGTGCATGCTCATGGGATGGCAACATGTACTTTTTGTGCATGGGATGGCAACTCACCTTCTTCTGTAGTAATTCTGCCCCTTCCAACAGTCCATCGCTGCGCAGCCCACACAAGGATCGAAGAGGTTCAGTCAGCATTGGGCTCGTAGGAGACAACCTGACATCTCTACTTTCCTTGTTTGAACACCTGTAAGCCGCAGTGCTTCGAGCATACCTTGTGTGCAGCTTAAGATACCCACCACTGTTTGTGGCATTTGTTATCCAGAGGAGGCATTTGAAGCCTTTGCTTTCAGTAAACTAAACATGCGACCAAAATAAACTGCTAATGTTTGTTTCTTTATAAAACATTGGCCCCAAGGGAACTATGCTAACCTATCTCAAGCCAACAGCACGCATGTGTTCTAGTGAAGCGATAATGGTTTAATTTGTTGAGAGCTTGTGTGGGGTGTGGTTAAAATCTATGGACTGTGGTTAAAATGCCAACTTGTAATGCGCTGCAAGATCTGATGGTTGGCTGATGAAGTGTCTCTTCACAGGTGCTGCACACCACCTTTCCACAGCACACCTTCCTGATGAATGGCCTCATCCATGGAGTCAAGGTAATGCCGGATGTGCCTGCATCTCTGGGCACGCGCAATCAGATGCCCATTGGTAGGTAGAATTGCAGCTCTAGGCCAGTGGGCAACCTTCAGAGTTCCTTTACTTTTCATCAAAGAGAAAGTTAGTATTCTCAAGCTATTAAATGCCAAAAGCTGTGCTTCTCCGAGTGTCTGCTCGAGACTGTGTTACAAAACACTGCAACAACTGCTCGTGGGTTGGGGCTGCTGTGGGACAGAACTATTGGATTGACAGTGGGACCATGTGACTAGAGAGTACTAGTAGGTCTCAAGTTAGACCAGCACTTGGTGCTAGTGTCTGACAGACGCTCACGGAGGAGGAAAAGGTGTGGCTCGTGGGGGCTGCTGTTAGACAGGCTGGCTGTCAGGATATTACTGGATAGGCTGGTTGTGTGAGACCGTCTCAGCAGAGCTGGCTCTTGAGGCAGGTTTGAGAGCAACAGCTGCTGAGTGGAATGGTTTTCCAGACTTGCGGTGGAGATGTGGCAGACCGTGATTGTGGAGAATGTTGTAGGATACAGCGTGTTTGGAATAGACCGTGGGAGTGGTGTTTTGGGGGCTGAGTAATTTAGTTGTGGGACATGGGGTGCTACATACGCAGGCGGTCGTGGTTGGTCTGGAATAGGATGATCGGCTGTGGTTTGGGAGAAGTTCTGGGCACTAGTATTGTGGGACACATTCTGGTCCTAGCATAGCCAAGAGCTACTTTGGACACTGGCGCTGGAATCGCAATGACGTGTGCTTTCCATCTCCCTCAAGGGTCTGTTGTCTTTCCTGAGTGCCCCTCTTATCGGGGCACTGTCTGATGTCTGGGGCAGGAAGTCCTTCCTCCTACTGACTGTCTTCTTCACCTGCGCTCCTATCCCCCTCATGCAGATTAGCCCATGGTGAGTAGAACAGATCCTCGGCCATCTGAAGGTAAGTGAAGGGAGGTTGTCTGCTGAGGGTGGGTATGGGTCAGTGCAACTCTGAGCAGCGATTGGCTCGATGTGGTCATGGAGGTATCTGGGGGTATGGGAGAGGAGGGCACTGTTAACAGAGATTGGGTAGAAGTGGGACACAGTTTAGCAGCCATTGGCAGAAAAGGAGGCTGAGATCGGCTGTAAGCAGTGATTGGATAAATCAAGATGGTTGTTGGTAGCTTGGGGATGATGAGACCTTAGTGATCGGGGTCTGTTTATTTGTTGCAGCATATAGAACATTAAACATGTATAATAAAACAGATGCACAAGACCTCTGCTTGGTGGTTCGATAGAGTCATAAGACAGAAAATCAGTTGATGTAGTCGACTGTGTATGAACTGTTTTAGCAGTCAAATAATTAACCATTGTTGTTGAGTTGGTTAGGTAGACATGTTTTGGATTGATATTAACAACCTTAGATCGTCGGGCACTTTAAAGGAGTATGGGTTAATGTGACCTTGGAGATCTCTTGTTCCATTGGGAAGACCTCACTTCCTGGTGGGAAGACCTTGCATTCTGTTTGGGGAACCTCATGTTCATTGGGGAGACCTTGCGTTCAGTCAGGGAGACATTGTGGTCCTTAGAGGAGTCCTCATGTTCCATAACGGAAACCACACGTTCGGTCGGGGAAACTTTCTGATCCGTAAAGGAGTCCTTACCGTCTGCAGGGAGTGACATCACTGTCTGCAGGGAAGTCCTTGTGGTCTCTGAAGGTGACCTTGCAGTCCCTGTGATCCTTATTTTTCAGATTGTGAGATGGCCGGCTGGTTGCCGGGCACAATCTGAAAGACGACAGACCTATTTGATAAGTTAGAGGATTGACACCTTGGGACAGCAGAGCTGTGGTCCTCTTCAGTACCTGCAACTGCTGGCACCACAGGTGCAACAGTACAGAGCCTCACAATGTCCGGTCTTGGGTTGGATAAAGTAGGGTTGCATCACATGTGAGGCACGTCAAAGTCCCATACCTACACAGTGTGAGGTTTCCTCACCACTGTACAGAACGGGGGCAGCCCCATTAGGGGAGTGAGTGCAGTGGTGCACACTGTTAGGACAATATCAATGGTTCAGTCTTGGTTGCTCGCTGTGCAAAGACACCTCCCTTGGGTGGTAAAATAACCTTATGGTGACAAAGTGACCTCTCCCTCCAGTAGGCTGTAGACAAGGCTTCTTTAATACATGGATGAACGGATGATCATGTATCAAGCCTGGCAGATCCACCTGGGAATGCACATAATTTTCTTGTTAGACGATTGTATACTTTGCAGAGCACATTCTCCAAGAGACCCATGTACTAGGTCACTGCACTGGGATCAGTGTTGCTGTAAGAATCACAGGAGTGGTGGTGAGGAGGTCCCTGATATTGGTGTTAAAGAACTTTGAAGTATAAGACACTTTCTTTGCTCACTCAGTCTTGCAGAATACTAACTGGAAGGACAAAGAGCCAACAGTGGAAGGAAGCGGGGCTGGAGGCGGAGGGTCCAGGTGCAGCAGCGCTGGCTAGTGGGCACTGGGTCCAGTGTGGATCTTCGGACTACACCTCCGGGGCAGCGGGAGGTTGGAGGTACTTTAACAATGGTTGTTTTTCATCTTTCTCTTCTGTAGGTGGTACTTTGCTGTCATCTCCATGTCAGGGGTTTTTGCTGTCACCTTCTCTGTCATTTTTGCATATGTTGCAGACATCACCCAGGAGCATGAGCGCAGCACGGCGTACGGCTTGGTGAGTGCATGAGTGTGAGGGTCACTGCGGGATGTGGAAAACAGGGGTTCTCCCAGGAACAAGAGTGCAGCAGGCGAAATGCTATTCTTTTTGTGCAAGCGTATTTTTATGAAGTTTAAAGCATCAAAATGTAGGCACATTTCATTGTATATCATATATATCTCAGACTCTTACCTCCAGATACCTACAAACTTCTTTTGGCTGACCTCGCACCCCGCCTTCATGGTGGTGCTTTCATCCATGCGACTGAAGACTAACAAGACAAATCATATTTGTTTTACATAAAAGATCATCACAAAGTTAACCCTCACCTCCCAGTCTCTTGAGAGACTAGTCCTATCATGCTGCACTTAGGCGAGCATGCAGTGTTCAAGACCTGGAAGCACATAGTGAGCAGTAGTTTCATTGTGCCTTCGACCTGCATTTATTCCTGTCAAGATTATTCATTAATTACTCGAAAGCGAGATATTCCAGAGTCTGGAGAGCCCCGGAGCCAGTGAGGGGCGATCTTACCTCTTCCATCGACATGCAGTAGGTATTTTTGCCACTCCTGGGCATTGCCTTGAAAGACCCTGGTATCCAGCTGGCTCAAGCCCACCTGCAACATCTAGGGGTCAGATCACATGGGCTATCCTAGTGTGTCCTTGGGAGCCTTCTCTCCTGCCGGCCTGTGGGATCTTAGCTTTGGCATTCCCTGCATGTTTGTAAAGTGTCTCCTTGCAGCCACAGCACGTCTGCCATCCTCGGTTGGCATTGGGCTGTGTCGGGTTAAGCGTTAGAGGTTAGTCATACAGACTTTTGTGGCATAGCCTGCGATTTGTAGCAGATGTTGAGTTTGTACGTCTTTCCCAGATGCTCATGTGATGCTTTGGTTGTTGTGCTTGTTGTGCACCGGCAGCAGAAGAAAGGGAGTAAATGTGGGGGGAATAAAGCCCAGATACCCAGCCTACAGGTCACTCGGATCTTATTCCCTCCTGCTCGAGGTGGGTTCCGGAGCTCTGTCTCAGGCAGTGAGGATTTCTTTTCTGCTTTCCGCCCTAGGTGTCCGCCACCTTTGCTGCTAGCCTGGTCACGAGTCCAGCTATCGGGGCCTGTCTCTCGCGTGCCTATGGAGATGCGTTGGTGGTGCTGCTGGCCTCGGGCGTGGCCCTGCTGGACCTCTGCTTCATTGTGCTGGTGGTCCCGGAGTCCCTACCAGAAGAGATGCGCCCTGTGTCCTGGGGCGCGCCCATCTCCTGGGAGCAGGCGGACCCCTTTGCGGTAAGGAGCCCAGAGAGCTGGAGGAGCGGGAGGGACAGGACACAGCTGCTAGGGGCGGGAGCTTTGTAGTCGGTGTTGGGAACTAATTCTCGCAGACCCTGGGTGATTCACTGCCTTCTGAAGGCCCACACTGTCAGCAGCTATTTCACCTGTTTAAAAGAGAAACATCAGTCAGCCTTGTGCGTAGGTGGCTCGTTGAATTTGGCCTATGGCAAGGTTCTAGGACATCTAAACCCTCATCCTCTCCCAGTCATGCAGCATTCATGAACAGAGAATGCAGTCGTGCAAAAAGCTTCTGTTTGTCAACAATCGCAGTCCTTTGTTTGTCATAGAGAGGCACAGATTCCCACCGCAGAGGACGTGCTGGACTTCATACTTACAGCTTCTGCCATGGGTGAATATATCTCTCTTTCTCTCTTTCTCTCTCTGTCCCCATCCCTCTCTCTCCCTCTAGCTCTCTCTCCCCCTCTCCCCCTCTGTCCCTCACTATCACTATCTCTTTCCCTTCATCCCTCTCTTCCTATCTCTCTCCCTCCTTCTCTCCCTTTCTCTCTCTATCCCTCCCTCTCTCCATCTCTTTTTCTCTCTCCCTCTCTCCCCTTACTCTTTCTCTCCCTGTCTCCCTCCCTCTCGTTCTTATCTCATACACTCTTCTCACTCTCTTCTCTCACACTTTCTCTCTTCTCTCTCTTCCTTCACACACTCTCCCTCTCCCCTCACACTCTTTTTCTCTTCCTTCACGCTCTCTCTCTTCCCTCACACTCTTATCTTTCTTTCTCTTTCTCTCTTATTCTCACCTTCTCTGATGATCCTCTCCACATCTTCTCAGCACATGTTTCCTCTCAGTGGAAGTCTCACACACTTGTCACCCTCATCATCTGTCACTCACAGCATCTCTTCCAACACTGAGGTCAAATGCTCTTGGATGTTGCTACAAACGGGCGAGTTGCTGCACTTAGGATACCCACTGCTTGGAGATCTGCACACTCAGGGCATACCCCGGAATGAAGGCACCAACCCTGAAAAAAGTTAATAATTAGATCTAAAAACCCGGTGTGCCATGATTAACTGTCCTCAAAGGTTGCAGTTCATTCTGACCCCAGGATGAGACCATCTTCCTGGAGAAAAGGAAAGTTAATGTCAGGTGTGGAGCTCCCTGTGGGCAGGCGGCTGAATCCCCCAGCAGCAGACTGCTGAGCTCCCAGCAGATGGGAGGCGCCGGGGGAGATGCTCTCTGTGCTCTCAGTATGTAAACAGCATTGGCCCTGCTTGGCAGAAGCCTGAGACCCCAGAGGGCAGACGAGGGCTGGCTCTCACCTCTGCACACCCCTTTGCCCCCTCCCATGCTCTAAGCGGCAGTGATGGGCACCGGGTCCCATCGCTCAGGGGCTGTAGGTGTTATCTACAGAGGCCAGGCAGAGATGGAGCGATCAGGCCCTGAGCTTCTGCTTGTAGATCGATGGTGCTAGTCTGTCTCAGCTCAGCGCCTGCAGCGGAGGATGTCGGATTCAGAGTGACGGGGAAACACTGATCCCTTGGCAGGATCTTAACAGGTAAATGGATTCAGTGATCCCAGGCATCTGCTTCTGCAAGCTGCTGGTGCTCAGCCCTGGCCAGCCGACAACAGCTAGTGAAGGTGCGGGGCTTGGTGGGGAACTCTGGACTCCACTGTCTCGCTGTGCCCCATAAAGGGGCTGAAAGTGGAGGATCTGGTGTCTTTTTAAAAAAAATTAAAAGCTGTAATTGTTTGTGCTCGGTTAGTACTTTATTTCTGGTGTTTCTTTTTGTTTCCAGTCACTGCGGAAGGTTGGCCAGGACTCCACGGTCCTTCTCATCTGCATCACAGTGTTTCTTTCCTACCTTCCGGAAGCCGGGCAGTATTCCAGCTTCTTTCTCTACCTGAGACAGGTGAGGACCTCTGTCCCTAAGCCATATGTCTTGTTGTAACAGATATGTGTAATCATCCCTGGGCAGCATCTGCAGATTATCTTGGCATTGAATGACACTACTTCCATCAGGAAGTATCTCTGCTGCGAGGCAGGGGACGTGGCATCTCAGTGCACGGAAGCCTATCCAGCCACACCGGCCTGGGTGGCCACTGCTACCACTGTGAGTTCCCTTCTTCAGTGCAAGCTTTGTGAGATCCCACGCTGCAGCTTTTAAAGGGAGGACATACCTCGCTGAGATGGAAGACATGTCTCCACACAAATGCTTTAGCTTTCGGTGGGCGGGTTATTCCTTCACAATAAATCCCATAGGATGTACTGAGATAGTTAGGCGGACAGGCAGTCGGTCACGGAGCCCGTCTGCCGAAACCTAAATCAGGCCCCTAGTGTCTCCGGCTGGTCTGCATGTGGCTCTCAGGGTCCAGATGTCCGTGGAGTAGAAGGTGTGGGCTGCCAGCGGGCGGGGAAACTCGGAGAAAGAGGTGGGCTGTCAGGGAGCACGGAAACTGAGAAATGGGTGGGGCCCGGGGTTCAGAGAGACCGAAAGATGGGTCGACACCCACAGAGCAGGGAAACAAAGATGGGTGGAATCCCAGAGAGCAGGGACGCTGAAAGATGGGTGGACTCCCAGAGAGTAGGAACACAGAGATGGGTGGACTCCCAGAGAGTAGGAACACAGAGATGGGTGGACTCCCAGAGAGTAGGAGCACAGAGATGGGTGGACTCCCAGAGAGTAGGAGCACAGAGATGGGTGGACTCTCAGAGAGCAGGGGCACAGAGATGGGTGGACTCTCAGAGAGCAGGGGCACAGAGATGGGTGGACTCCCAGAGAGCAGGGGCACAGAGATGGGTGGACTCCCAGGGGCACAGAGATGGGTGGACTCCCAGGGGCACAGAGATGGGTGGACTCCCAGGGGCACAGAGATGGGTGGACTCCCAGGGGCACAGAGATGGGTGGACTCCCAGGGGCACAGAGATGGGTGGACTCCCAAGGGCGACAGAGATGGGTGGACTCCCAAGGGCGACAGAGATGGGTGGACTCCCAAGGGCGACAGAGATGGGTGGACTCCCAAGGGCGACAGAGATGGGTGGACTCCCAAGGGCGACAGAGATGGGTGGACTCCCAAGGGCGACAGAGATGGGTGGACTCCCAAGGGCGACAGAGATGGGTGGACTCCCAAGGGCGACAGAGATGGGTGGACTCCCAAGGGCGACAGAGATGGGTGGACTCCCAAGGGCGACAGAGATGGGTGGACTCCCAAGGGCGACAGAGATGGGTGGACTCCCAAGGGCGACAGAGATGGGTGGACTCCCAAGGGCACAGAGATGGGTGGACTCCCAAGGGCACAGAGATGGGTGGACTCCCAGGGGCACAGAGATAGGGGCACAGAGATGGGTGGACTCCCAGGGAGAAGGGACAGAGAGATGGGTGGACTCCAAGGGAGCAGGGACAGAGAGATGGGTGGACTCCAAGGGAGCAGGGACAGAGAGATGGGTGGACTCCAAGGGAGCAGGGACAGAGAGATGGGTGGACTCCAAGGGAGCAGGGACAGAGAGATGGGTGGACTCCAAGGGAGCAGGGACAGAGAGATGGGTGGACTCCCAGGGAGCAGGGACACTGAGATGGGTGGACTCCCAGGGAGAAGGGACACTGAGATGGGTGGAGTCCAAGGGAGCAGGGACAGAGAGATGGGTGGAGTCCAAGGGAGCAGGGACAGAGAGATGGGTGGAGTCCAAGGGAGCAGGGACAGAGAGATGGGTGGAGTCCAAGGGAGCAGGGACAGAGAGATGGGTGGAGTCCAAGGGAGCAGGGACAGAGAGATGGGTGGAGTCCAAGGGAGCAGGGACAGAGAGATGAGCGGACTCCCAGGGAGTAGGGACATTGGGAGATGTGTGGACCCCACAGGGAGAAAAGACTCTGAGATAGGTGAACTCCCAGGGAGCAGGGACAAAGAGATGAGTGGGCTTCCAGAGAGAAGGGCTTCTGAGATCGGTGGACTTCCAGGGAGCAGGGACACCACGATAGTTGGACACCCAGGGACACAGAGATGGTTGGACACCCAGGGACACAGAGTTGGGTGGAATCCCAGGGACACAGAAATGGTTGACCTCCCAGGGAGCAGAAGTGCTGAGATGGGTGGACTCTTGGAGAGCTTGTAAACTGGTTTTTAAACCTCCTCGTTGTGAGAAAGTAGCCTCTTTCTAGCATGGTTACCACCATTTGTGGCCTGTTTGTCAGTGTGTTTTTACTGTCTCACTAGGATCCTGCTAGCCAGGACCCCAGTGCTCACAGTTTGTGGCCCATATGTGTTCTCAGTATGCTTGACTGTGTCACTGGAGTTCTGCTCACCTGAACTCCAGTGCTTATGCTCTCTCTTTACCAAATTTGTCACTATAGTCTAGTGACACCATATTTCATTCCAGATTGGCACACTTGACCCCCCCCCCCCCTTATAAGTCCCTAGTATATGGTACCTAGGTACCCAGGGCATTGGGGCTCCAAGAGATCATTATGGGCTGCAGCATTACTTTTGCCACCCATAGGAGCCCATTCAAAGGCTTCTACAGGACTGCCACTTCAGCTTGAGTGAAAAAGTGCACACACAATTTCACAGGCATTTTCACTGCACCAGGTAACTTCTAAGTCACCTATATGTCTAACCTTCAGTTCCTAAAGGCTAGGTGCAAAGTTACTGTGTGTGAGGGCACCCTTGGACTAGCAAAGGTGCCCCCACGTTGTCCAGGCCTAATTTCCCGGACTTCGTGAGTGCGGGGACACCAGTATAAGCCTGCACTACATATATGCCAATATATATATGTAGCTTCACAATGGTAACTCCGAATATGGCCATGTGAGGTGTCTGATAGTGAAACTGAACCCCCAATCCAAATCTGGTATTGGGGGGCAGTTCCATGCACCCTGGGGGCTCCACCATGGACCCCCAGTACTGCCAAACCAGCTCTTTGAGGTTTCCACTGCAGCCCCAGCTGCTGCCACCTCACAGACAGGTTTCTGCCCTCCAGGGGATTGAGCAGCTCAAGCCTAGGAAGGCAGAACAATGCATTTCCTTTAGGAGAGGGGTGTCGCACCCTCTCCCATTGGAAATAGGTGTTACAGGCATGGGAAGGGTATCCTCCCAGACCCTCTGGAAATGCTTTGAAGGGCACAAACCGTGCCCTTCTTGCATAATCCTGTCTACACTGGTTCAGAGAACCCCAGTCCCTGCTCTGGCACGAAACTGGGCAAAGGAAAGGGGAGTGACCACTCCCCTGTCCATCTCCACCCCAGGGGTGGTGCCCAGAGCTCCTCCATAGTGTCCCTGGCGTTAGCCATCTTGGATTCCAAGATGTGGCGACCCTCTGGGAGCATCTGAGTGTCCAGTGCCAGCAGGTGACATCAGAGACCCCTCCTGATAGGTGCATACCTGGGTAGGTAGCCACTCCCCCTCTCAGGGCTATTTAGGGTCTCTCCTCTGGGTGTTTCCTCAGATTCGGTTTGCAAGACTCCACCAGGACTCCTCTGCATCCTCTGCTTCAGCTTCTGACCGTCGGATCAACCGCAGACTGCTCCATGAACCGCTGTAACTGCAACAAAGTATCCAGGATGACTCCTGTGACCTGCAACTTTAGCTCCAGCCAGCAACTGCAACAGTTTCCAGGTTGTCCATGATCTAAGGACTGCCTGTCTTCACACTGCACCAGAAGAACCAAAGGAATCTCCCGTGGAGTGACGGAGTCACTTCCCTGCTTCCGCAGGCACCTCTCTGTGACGACGACCAGTACTCTCGGACTCCTCTCCTGTCGATGAGCGTGATCCCTGGAACCCAGGTGGTGGACTGAAGTGACCATGACTGACCAAAGGTCCAGCTGTCCAAATTTGGTAAAGATAAGGGATTGCTTCCTTATGCCAGACAGTACCCCTGTACATTGCGTCATCTGCAGCTCCTTGGGCTTCTGTGCACTTCTTCCAAAAGTTCTTTGTGCACAGCATAACCCAGGTCTCCAGCACTCTATTCTGCGACGCTCAGCTCGCTGAGTTGTTTTCTGGTTGCGTGAGATCCTTCTGTGTAGTGCTGCGATGACCGCACTTTCCAACTCCTTTGTCCCCGTGCCCGGGGCCTCCCATGGGTGCTGCCTGGTCTTCTGAGGGCTTTCTGAAGTGCTGAGAGCCTCCTCTGTCCGAGTTGAGACCCCCAGGTCCCTCCTGGGTCTGGGCAGCTCCTCTTTGACGCAAAACTCGTTCTTGATTGAACCAATGCTTGTTGGTGGAATCCAGTGATGCAAACAGCCTGCATCCAACGACTCGAAGTGGAACATCTCTTGCACCAAGCAGGAACCCGCTGCTATCTTTGGTGCATTTCTGTACTTTTCTTCCAACCTGAGAATCCACTTTTGCATCTTCCAGGTGGGCAGGGGCTCCTGTTCTTCCTGGACTCTTCGTCAACTTCTGGACTTGGTCTCCTCTCTCCCACAGGTCTTCAGGTCCAGGAATCCATTGTTGGTTGCTTGCAGTCTTGCTTGGTTCTTGCATAATCCTTCACCAATACTTGTAGTGTGTTCTGAGGAAACTTGCTGTACTTTACTCCTGCTTTCCTGGGCTCTGGGCTGGGGTACTTTACTTACCCTTGGTGTTTTCTTACACTCCCAGCACCCCTCTACACACTACACCTGCCTAGGGGGGAATCCAACTTTCACATTCCACTATTTTCTTATATGGTTTGTGTTGCCCCTAGGCCCATTGCAATCTGTTGTGTTTTTCACTGTTTGCACTATTCTATGACTGTTTACTTAACTGATTTTGGTTACTAGTGCATATATTGTGTACAATACTTACCTCCAGACGGAGTAATTCCTCTAAGATATTTTTGGCCTTGTGTCACTAAAATAAAGTAACTTTATTTTTGGTAACACTGATTACTGTGTGACTATAGTGGTATTGCAAGAGCTTTGCATGTCTCCTAGTTCAGCCTTGGCTGCTCTGCTACAGCTACCACTAGTCAGCCTAAGCTTCTAGACATTGCCTACGTTTCACTAGTAAGGGATAACTGGACCTGGTATAAGGTGTAAGTATCTTAGGTACCCACTACAAACCAGGCCAGCCTCCTACATTGGTTTAGTTGTGGGGTAAGTACTTGCAATCGCCTTACCACTTGGTCACTGGTGCTTTTCACAAGAAAAGTGTACTCCAATACTTACAGATATATACAGTTATACCTAGCAGTCACTTTTCACTTCCAAAAAGTTTTTTCAAACTTTTTAAAAGTTTTACAAAGTTCTGAAAAGTTTTTCTTTTAGTTGAAATAGTTTGCTTACTTCTTACTCTTCTCCCTAACTTTTTCTATCACTATGTCTTCTATTGAGGCTATCCCCAGGGTTGTCAAAACCACTTATGAAAATCTTAATTTAAAAAGTCTGAGGGGTCTCTGTTTACAAAGAAGATTTGGGATTGGGAAGAACCCTAATAAGGAGTTCCTCTTGAATCTTCTCTTACAAGATGACCAGGAACATCCTGATGGTCATGTGCAATCAGAAGAGGAGATAGAGGGAGATTCTGACCAGGTAGATTCAGGGGATGGTCCTTCCACAGAACTTTCCCTCAACAAACCACCTAGTGCAGGTGGTAGTGGGAAGGGGGCACACACAAGTAGGGCACCCTTCACCCCTAGAGGCCAGGTCACTCGGGTTACACAAGTTAGGAAATGATCAACCTCTGCTCACTCTTATGTCACTTCTGTGTCAGAAGTGTCCTACACATCCAACCCTGAGGATCAGTCCCTAGATAGGGAACTCAGAAAGCTGAGGTTGGAGGAGGCCAGACTGAGGCTACAGCAGCAACAGTTGGCCTTAGATAGGGAATCCCTAGCTGTGGAAAGGGAAGGACAGGGGTCGGGGTTAGTTCCCCATGGTGGCAGCAGCATTAGCAGTTCTAGAAGAAATGAGGACAACATTAGCTCCAGAAACTTACATAAAATTGTTCCCCCATACAAGGTGGGGGATGATATTCAAAAATGGATTGCTGCGCTTGAGAGAGCCTGTAAGGTTCAAAGGGTCCCTCGAAAGCAGTGGGCTGCTATACTTTGGTTATCCTTCTCTGACAAAGGGAGGGACAGACTCCTCACTGTTAGGGAGGAGGATGCAGACAACTACAACATGTTAAAGAATGCACTAATTGATGGTTTTGGCCTAACCACAGAGCAATACAGAATCAAGTTCAGGAAAACCAAGAAAGAATCTTCACGAGATTGGGTTGACTTTGTGGACTGTTCTGTGAAAGCTTTAGATGGTTGGTTACATGGCAGTAAAGTGTCGGATTACCAGGGCCTGTATAATCTGATTTTGAGAGAGCATATATTGAATAGTTGTGTGTCTGACTTGCCACACCAGTATCTTGTGGACTCAGATCTGACCTCTCCCCAAGAATTGGGAAAGAAGGCAGACAAATGAGTCAAAACAAGGGTGAGCCGAAAAGCTCATACAGGGGGTGACAAAGAAAAGAAGAAAGTTGGTGAAAAATCTCAGGATAAGTATGGGGGTAGAAGTAAACACAAAGAACCTTCTTCAGGTCCACAACACTCCTCTGGGGGTGGGGATAAATAATCTTCCTCTTCTTCTCACTCGACACACAATAAAAAGCCCTGGTGCTATGTGTGCAGAGGTGAAGGCCATAGGCTTTTGCACTTTTGCACCTTCTTCCAGGTGGGCTCCCGTTCTTCCTGGACTCTTCATCTATTTCTGGACTTGGTCTCCTCTCTCCACAGGTCTTGGAATCCATTGTTGGTTGCTTGCAGTCTTGCTTGGTTTTTGCATAATCCTTCATCACGACTTCTAGTGTTTTCTGGGGAAACTTGCAGTACTTTACTCCTGCTTTCCTGGGCTCTGGCGTGGGGTACCTTACTTACCTTTGGTGGTTTCTTACACTCCCAGCACCCCTCTACACACTACACTTGCCTAGGGGGAATACGACTTCGCATTCCACTGTTTTAGTATATGGTTTGTGTTGCCCCTAGGCCCATTGCAATCTATTGTTTTTTTCACTGTTTGCACTATTCTATGACTGTTTACGTACCTGATTTTGGTTACTAGTGTATATATTGTGTATAATACTTAACTCCAGAAGGAGAATTGCCTCAAAGATATTTTTGGCCTTGTGTCACTAAAATAAAGTAGCTTTATTTTTGGTAACACTGAGTATTGTCTTTTATTGTGTATAAGTGCTGTGTGACTACAGTGATATTGCAGGAGCTTTGCATATGTCCTAGTTCAGCCTTGGCTGCTCTGCTACAGCTACCTCTATCAGCCTAAGCTGCTAGAACACTGTCAGATTTCACTAATAAGGGATAACTGGACCTGGTATAAGGTGTAAGTACCTTAGGTACCCACTACAAACCAGCCCAGCCTCCTACACTCGTTCACTTGTATTTCACTTTTTCTTCCTTGAAAGAGGTTTTCATCCTTCTATCCCCGATGTGTGAAGGGAAAAGAGCTGACAAGGGTGTCATTAGGGGTTTCCCTGCAGGTATGACGTGTGCTGCTGGTGTTCAGGTCCACCCCACCCCCCAAACCCAGCTTTTGACACCTCGCCTCAGCCCCATAATATCTAAGGCGCTGCCCATGGGATTTCACTCTGAGCCGCTTGTCTCAGGATATGAGCTCTCTCTTCAAAGACGTCTCCTTCTGTTTCCTTGCAGGTGGTGGGATTTTCCTTGGAGACGGTGGCAGTCTTCATCGGCGTGGTGGGGATCCTCTCTATACTCGCACAGGTACAGTTTTGTTTCCTTCCTCCATCTTTTGGGAAACACTTGTTCCTTTCACATTCTCTTGTAGTCGCCCCCCCCTCAGTGCTCCTGTTACGGGTCTGTCCCCAGCATCTTCCTCTCCCAGACTGCTTCGCACCCTCTATGTTGTTACCTATAAGAATCAACAAAGAAAGAGAGTCTATAAACTAAAAAAAAAAATCAATCAATCTGTGTTTTATTGTGATTACCTGCCTTTCAATAGCGCTATATGTGAATCACCCATCTCCAAGCACTTTTGCTGCAAGTAGCGACATAATGTTTCCTTCCTGCAGCTGCAGGGCAAAAGAACAGTGCCATGTGAATCAAGCATGCATTGTCGGTGGCTTCCAGCACACAATTGTCACACATTAGGCGTGCTCGTGAAGGGAGATCCAGGCAGTTCGGGCCCACCACTCATCCGCAAGCTTTATCTTCTTGTTTGACATGCTTCAGCTGACTGCTGGGCGTTGGAGAGACCACTGGGCGTGAAACAGACCCCCCTGGCTAGTAGGCCGTGGGTGGAAATGGCAAAATATACTTCGGCTTGCTGTGGTGTCCAGTCACTGGTGGGATCATTCCTCACCCTTGAAACTCTGCCAGTGTCTTCTGTTGGATAACATCCACTGGCTTGTCAGTCTGCTCTTCTCTTCTCTCGGCTCCCCATTGGCTGCATTACTTTCTCACTGATTCCTCCTTTATTCCCTGTTTGCTGCCATCCCTGCTCTCCCATGTAACATTCCCTGCATCCATTCTCCCTCTGTAATGCCCTCTTCTCTCCCTAGACCGTTGTGCTTGGACTTCTGATGCGCTCCATAGGAAACAAGAACACCATCCTGCTGGGCCTGGGCTTCCAGATCCTGCAGCTCGCCTGGTACGGATTTGGGTCCCAGCCTTGGTAAGTTGTCTGGCCAGCTGCCTTTTTATCCCTTTGTATTGCATGGCCTCTTCTGGTTCCCCGCTTTAAAGTCATGTGGCTAGCTTTGGAACACTTTGCAAGAGCATAAGAATGCATACAGTCCCTGAAGTTAGTATTTTCTTATTATGACGCTTTTAGCCCCAGGTATGCAGGTACCTCATGAGGAGAGGTTTTTTAATTGGCTGTGTATCAGAGCATCTGCAATACTTTATTGGGTATTGTTGCTGAAGGCCTCTAGTTTTCACTGCAGCTGCAGAGCGTCTGGCTTGGCACCAGCCTCTGTATTGAGTCACTGATAAGAATGTATCATACCTGCGAGCACAGTTACAAATCAGCAGCAAACGTCCAGCAAGATATGCTCTTGTGTAGTCCAAGAATTAATGGAATGAGGTTCCCTCCCTGACAGAATATTTATGCAAAAAGCCGTGCCTAGGTACAAAAGGATTTCATTTTAAGTTCCATTTATAATAGTACGCATATTGCCTGTTGTAGACTCTCTGTTGGCAAGGACTAAGGGGCTGATTTAAGAGTCCCTAGCGCCTCCTTCTGCCACATTAGCGCAATTTTTATTTTTTACGCTAATATGGCCCAACGAGACCAACATTGCCGTGCCAAATGTACAAAATGGCGCAATGCATGTCTTGCACCACTTTGTAACCCTTTGCACTACATTATGCCTGTGCCAGGGCATTCCCCTGTTAGGGATTTCTTTGCGTCATTTATTTCTGCACTTTTAACGCCTGCTCAGGCAAGGCGTTAAAAGGAGGCACACCATTGATAACAATGGGCCTCATGGCCTTTGCAATTTTTACACTAATCCTACAAAGCTGCAACTAGCGTAAAAAATGTTGACACTGGTTCCCCTAACTACCGCCCTGGTGCGCCATATCTTAAATACGATATACACAAGGTGTATTTTGGGGGGCAAGGCCTAAGCTTCTTTAAAGCACAAGTGAGACTGGCAGGTGGAGGAGATTGTGATGTACACAGTGAATCATTCATGAAAGAATGCCCCTAGTCTATGCCTGTGTGTCCTTCATGTGCATGGAACCGACCTGAAGCCTATGGCGGAGAGCGGGTTCAGTCTCTCCGCGTGTCCGAGCTTGCTGGCAGCCAGAGAGGCAGGCCCACCAACCGTGAGGTATCTTCCTCTCCTCTGAGATGCTGTGCCATTGGTGATAGAACAGAGCTATGATTTGCGACAACCGTAGATTCACGAGAAGCGCAGACTTTCAAGGGATTGGCTATTCCTAGATAAAAAGAAATAAACATGGGCACTAAGGATTAAGGACTACCAATACTGAATCGGTGGTTAAGGTTTGTTAATCAAGAACTGGGTGTGTGAAGATAAGGCTAGTATTAAATTGGAAAAGGGTAACTAGATAAAAAAAGCAACTGAATCCTCTCAAATCATTGTTGCACCCCCCCCCCGTTCAAAGCAGTAGGTGCAACTGGAGAGGTGCGTCTGTGTCGATCAATGAATTTTTAAATTTCTCGTACTAAAGAACCTGAAACATTGATGCGGGTCATCGACTTGAATTAGTGCAAGCAGTGGCTGATGAGTCTGGTGTAAAGTTGTAGAAGTGCTCTGCGAGACTAAGAGGGTGTAGGACGGGTGCATGCGTGTCAAGTCCATGCGTGTCAAGTCCATTCACAGTCCTCGAACATGTTTAGTGCTTTACAGTTTAGGTGGAATCATTGAATATAGGATCTGGTGCCTGCTGCCGGTGTGTGAGTTTAAGGTTAGTAAGAAGCTTGCAGCCTTTGAGGTGCATCACGCCATGGTGCATAACTCGATTTGTTGAACAATGTTCAAAGTGTTTTTCAGTTCTTGACATTTTGGGCAGCCCTCTCACAACACTAGCCTCTGTTGTCTCCAAACCATCAAGGGGGCAACAAAATGTGAGATGAGCTCTCACTTGCAATGAGGCATTCCAGTCCAAAAAGCCCACACGTTTATTGCATGTAAAGAGCACCTCTAGTGGGTCACAGTATTTCAAGCAAGCTGCGAGTTGCTGTGTCCCGGGAATTCAGTCAGGAGGTTGTATTGCACAACCCTGAAAGCCAGTTCTTGAGGCAGAGTATTTTCTTCACTCCTTCAAGGTGATTCAGATACAGGGCCCTAGGTAGGGATAGTAACTTTTACCCTGTGACAAAGCTTGTGCTGTTCGGAAATTCACATACAATAATATAATGTATTTTCTGCCTTGGGAGAGTGCCTCCCAGCAGCAGATCACTTGGCATCTTTTTCAAACCTAGGATACTTCATGATGAAGCTTTTTCTGTGTCTTAAACTATCCCCATTTGTCTGTCGCTGGTTTGATGCCCTTGTCTCCCACTCCTCTCCCAATGAAGCACCGCTCCTTGCTTGTTTGATTCCTGCTGGCTCCCTTGTCTCCCACTCCTCTCTTAATGAAGCACCGCTCCTTGCTTGTTTGTTTCCTACTGGCTCCCATGTCTCCCACTCCTCTCTTAATGAAGCACCGCTCCTTGCTTGTTTGTTTCCTACTGGCTCCCATGTCTCCCACTCCTCTCCCAATGAAGCACCGCTCCTCCCTTGTTTGATTCCTGGTGGCTCCTGTGGCTCCCACCCCACCCCTAGTGAAGCACCGCTCCTCCCTTGTTTGATTCCTGCTGGCTCCCATGTCTCCCACTCCTCTCCCAATGAAGCACCGCTCCTTGCTTGTTTGATTCCTGCTGGCTCCCATGTCTCCCACTCCTCTCCCAATGAAGCACCGCTCCTTGCTTGTTTGATTCCTGATGTCTCCCATGTCTCCCACTCCTCTCCCAATGAAGCACCGCTCCTCCCTTGTTTGATTCCTGGTGGCTCCTGTGGCTCCCACCCCACCCCGAGTGAAGCACCGCTCCTCCCTTGTTTGATTCCTGCTGGCTCCCATGTCTCCCACTCCTCTCCCAATGAAGCACCGCTCCTTGCTTGTTTGATTCCTGCTGGCTCCCATGTCTCCCACTCCTCTCCCAATGAAGCACCGCTCCTTGCTTGTTTGATTCCTGCTGGCTCCCTTGTCTCCCACTCCTCTCCCAATGAAGCACCGCTCCTCCCTTGTTTGATTCCTGGTGG
Source organism: Pleurodeles waltl (assembly GCF_031143425.1). Classification (NCBI taxonomy): domain Eukaryota; kingdom Metazoa; phylum Chordata; class Amphibia; order Caudata; family Salamandridae; genus Pleurodeles; species Pleurodeles waltl. The sequence continues at coordinate 27,524,016 of NC_090451.1, forward strand.
CTCCTGTGGCTCCCACCCCACCCCTAGTGAAGCACCGCTCCTCCCTTGTTTGATTCCTGGTGGCTCCTGTGGCTCCCACCCCACCCCTAGTGAAGCACCGCTCCTCCCTTGTTTGATTCCTGTTGGCTCCCGTGTCTCCCGCTCCACCCCACCCCTAGTGAAGCACCCTCCTCCCTTGTTTGATTCCTTGTGACTCCTGTGTCTCCCCCTCCACCACCAGTGAAGCACCGCTCCTCCCTTGTTTGATTCCTGTTGGCTCCCGTGTCTCCCACTCCACTCCACCGCACCCCCAGTGAATCATGGCTCCTCCTTTGTTTGATTCCTTTTGGCTCCTCCGTCTCCCACTCCACCCCCAGTGCAGCACCTCTCCTCCCTTGTGATTCCTGTTGGCTCCCATGCCTTCTCTCTACCCACCAGTGAAACACCACTCCTTCCTTGTTTGAATCCTACTGGCTCCCTTGTCTCCCACTCAGCTTCACTTCCCAGTGAAGCACTGTTTCTCTCTTTTTTTGGTTCCTGTTGGTTCCTATGCCTCCCATTCCACCCTGCAGTAAAGCACTGCTCCTCCCTTGTTTGATTCCTGGTGGCTACTGTGTCTCCCACTCCACTCCACCGCCAGTGAAGCACCGCTCCGCCCTTGTTTGTTTCCTGGTGGCTTCTGTCTCCAACTCCACCCCCTGTGAAGCACCACTCCGGCCTTGTTTGATTCCTGGTGGCTCCTGTGTCTCCCACTCCACTGCCAGTAAAGCACCGCTCCTCCCTTGTTTGATTCAAGTTGGCCCCTGTGTGTCCCATTCCACTCCAATGCCAGTGAAGCACTGGTCGTCCCTTGTTTTGATTCCTGGTGGCTCCCATGCCACCGCAGTGAAGCACCGCTCCGGCCTTGTTTGATTCCTGTTGACTCCTGTGTTTCCCACTCCACTGCAGTCCACCGCCAGTGAAGCACCGCTCCGCCCTTGTTTGATTACTGTTGGCTCCTGTGTCTCCCTCCACTCCACCGCCAGTGAAGCACCGCTCCGCCCTTGTTTGATTACTGTTGGCTCCTGTGTCTCCCTCCACTCCACCGCCAGTGAAGCACCGCTCCGCCCTTGTTTGATTACTGTTGACTCCTGTGTCTCCTTCCACTCCACCGCCAGTGAAGCACCGCTCCGCCCTTGTTTGATTCCTGTTGACTCCTGTGTTTCCCACTCCACTGCAGTCCACCGCCAGTGAAGCACCGCTCCGCCCTTGTTTGATTACTGTTGGCTCCTGTGTCTCCCTCCACTCCACCGCCAGTGAAGCACCGCTCCGCCCTTGTTTGATTACTGTTGGCTCCTGTGTCTCCCTCCACTCCACCGCCAGTGAAGCACCGCTCCGCCCTTGTTTGATTACTGTTGGCTCCTGTGTCTCCCTCCACTCCGCCACTGAAGCACTGCTCCTCCCTTGTTTGATTCCTGGTGGCTCCTGTGTCTCTTACTCCACCCCCAGTGAAGCTCCGCTCCTCCCTTGTTTGATTCCTGGTGGCTCCTGTGTCTCTCACTCCACCCCCAGTGAAGCAGCGCTCCCTGCTTGTTTGATTCCTATTGGCTTCCCTGTCTCCCCTCTACCCTCCAGTGAAACACTGCTTATTGCTTGTTTGATTCCTATTGGCTCTCGTGCCTCCCACTCCACCCCCAGTGAAGCACTGCTCATTAATTATTTTATTCCTGTTGGCTTCCTCCCACCCCACTTCCAGTGAAGCACTGCTTATGCCACTGCATTTCTTGTTACCTAGGATGATGTGGGCAGCTGGAGCTGTTGCAGCGATGTCCAGTATTACCTTCCCAGCCATCAGTGCCATTGTGTCGAGGAATGCTTTGCCGGACCAGCAAGGTGGGTACCTGCTGCCAGGCCAGTGCTCAGTGTGCTCGGGAGAGTAAGGCTGCCTCCTTTCATGGAGGGATGGTTTTAGGGTGAGGTAAACCTGTGCACAAGAGGGGCATACAGGGCCACATTGGGTGCTTCTTGTGAACACTAGTAACACTTTCAGCTCTTTTCTGAGGTCTTTTGTCTGAAGCAATAAAGGTTCTCCTTGGAAGAGTGAGAGGTGAGAGAGCCTCGTGCTGACCCCGACTCCCAGTATCTGAATTGGCGAGCGGTACAATTGTTCCCAGACAGAGGGATATGATTAGTGGACACTGCTCGTCACTCATAGAACAGTCCAGTGAGGGCTTTTTCACATTTGAGGACTTACCTGTACCAGAGGATAGGAGCTGTTGAATACATTAAGGTGTTTGCTGAAGGGATACCCTCAAAATATGCTGCCCGATTAAAGATGGCCCTATTTCTAAAGCGTGCCACGATGAGGAGGGCAGATGAGTGGGGTAGAAGAAGAACACAGATGCTTGCATGCAACAGTAGCCTAAGATCAAGTTGTCCCCATTCTGTCTGTTTTTGCTGGCGCAGCTCCTGATCCATCCTCTTCCATTCGCAGGTGTGGTCCAAGGCATGATTACAGGGATCCGCGGCCTCTGCAACGGGCTGGGCCCAGCGCTCTATGGCTTCGTATTTTACCTCTTCCATGTGGAGCTCGATGAGCTGGAAGCTGTGGAAACCCAGGATAAATCTGCGAAACCCAACATGGCGAACCCGTCTGACGAGGTACCTATTGCAGCTCTGGCAAAATATCTTCTGATATATTCTGTCCAGTCCGTGGTGGCTTACACCTCTGATGAGGCACCTGTTGTGTCGCTGTCCCGCTCCAGCAAAATATGGTTTTCAACCCATCCGATCCAGGGTTCACGTTTGGCATTCAGTTAGTTTCTCCTCTCCAGCCCTCCCTTGCCTCCATCTCCTGACACCTTGTCCTCGATTGCTGTGCTCCCATTCCCTCAGCTGCAATCATCATTTAATTCCCCCTCACCCCTTCCTTTCTACTTGCATTTCCTATGACCCCTGGCTGACCTATTGTTCATCCTCTATTGTTGCAGGGAAGGCTGAAGTGAGTGAAATAGTGGTAACTCAGTATCCCATTATCAGTACCTCTCTGTGGTGTATCATTCATATGTAGAGGTTCTTTCTGTTTGCCCCTTTTATCTCCATATGGTCCTTCTCCACCCGTGTTGGCCTATAGACCAATGTCCTCTTGTAGACCCCTTCCTGCTGTATGCTCAGAGAAGCAGCACTTATTCTCCAGGCCCCATTTGCTCATTTTGGTCTCTCCTCGCTTCGTTTTTATTTCTCCGTAGGTCTGGTCCCATTCTTTCCACGAGTACCTTGCACACACTCTCTTCAGATTATTACCTTCCACACCTCTCTATTTTCTCTCCTCTGATTCTGGTTCAAGCCCCCGTATGTTGCATTTTGTGACTCAGAGATTATCTTCCCGCCCATTCTACACCTTATTGTATCTCCAGTCTTGTGGTCAATTCCTCCCCTGCCTCAGATCTTCTTATTCCAGCACATCCTCTCAGATGCTGGGCTGGTTCAGTTCCCCCTTTCTTCTCCCCCCTCTGGAGTTATGTATTTTGCAGGCCATTCCAGGACTCACTTTAGCTTTTGTTTACATTTCATGTAGTTGTGTTACTTCAAGAGACCCCTATCTCTTGCAACTCCTGCCTCTTCCTCCCTGTTGGGCTCCATTTAACACTTTGTAACCTCTATCCGATTTCCTCTTCACAGAGTAGTATCATTCCGGGACCCCCCTTTGTCTTCGGTGCCTGCTCTGTTCTGTTATCACTCCTCGTGGCCCTCTTCATCCCGGAGCACCCGAACATGGCATTGCGATCCGGAGCCCACAAGAAGCACGGCAACGGGTCCCAGAGCCACTCCCACAGTGCGCAGGCGGATAGCTCTGACGGCAAGAAGCCCCTCTTGGAAGACAGCAGCGTATGATGAAAGCCTAGAGGCCGCTTGGGTTGCCCATCACTATCCAGCAAAGACTGTACTTCCTGGAGTTTGGCAAGTGTGTGAAAGGGATTTGACTGTCGACTCAAGGTTTCAGTGGAGTACACTGATGTCGTTCCTTACTCTGCCAAAAAGAAAACTATAATGGGGCCAAACGCTGGAGTGGTGCTAGCGGTGTGACGTGCCAGGAGAGGCTGCTCTCTTCTTTGATGGAACAAGGGGGCCTTCAGGAGAAATTTATCTTTCCTGTGCGGACAGCTATCTGCCAAGTATTATGTCGCCAGCGACGCAGAAGACTACTTCCTTATATTTAAAATATGCAAAATGTTAATTTATATCGCTCCATGCCCACAAAATGGCTTTCCATGTTGATTGACCACTAGAGCCAACTAATCTACGTCTTTGCTAACTGTGACCGTTACACATGAAACTATGGGACCAGGTTGCAGTACATGGTGCTGGGTGCTTTCAGGAATTGAGTGTAGCGCAGAGACCAATGCTGGCCGATGGAGGAGAGAAGCTGGTGTGCTTGGGTGACTGGACACGGAAGGCCCACATGTGTGTGTGCACTCCAAGGTCTAAGGCGCAGCGTGGGCAAACCTCATGTAAGCTGCTTACACGCAGTTCCACATAGACAGATGAGTTCTGGCTTGAAGGTATGGGCAGGTTTGTATTGCACTGACGTTTGAGGCAGGATCTGGTTTTATGGAATTCCTTTAACCAATAACCTCATTCCTATTTTGGGTAGATTAAGCAGTTGTGTGGCTCTATTAAATACCCAGAGTTCTAATCATTTTTTGATGCAAACGGTTGACTGGTGGCTGAGTGCACTGCGAACAGACCTTCTGTGTGCCCTCATCAAAAGCGTCTTGTGAGCAATGTCGTGCATCTGTCTCAGTGTTGCCCTCTCCTGTGGAGTGAATGTTCTGTCCTGATGGTTCCTGAGAGCTATAGGGAGGCAGGCAGGCCTGGGTGTATGATTTTCCTTTTTTCTGCACACAGTGTGTGCCTCTCTGCGTGCATGTGTGAGTTAGATTCCTGGATCTCTCCAAGTGTCAGCAAGAGAAGAGTATTGTGAAGCGTAGGGAACCAAGTTGAAAGAAGACAATCTCTTCTTCTTTCATGCAACAGGTTCAGTACCCCTGTGGACAACCATGGCATCTGAACATATCTTGCCCTCCAATCCTTTGTGCAGGAAAACTTTGTCTATCCTTCTACCTGGGAGGGTGCTGCTTACTGAAGCCTCCTGTTATCTGGAATCTACCACCTTTGCTGCCAGGCATCCACTTTTGGTGCAGTGTGGAGGGCGTGGAGGCGTGAAAGCTTCCTGTGATACTCGAAACATCTATTTACTGTTGTGATGAGTCTTACTCTGAAAGACTACAGAATCTTGAGAACAGTACAGAACAGTAATCTCGTCTCTTGTGTGGTGTGCTTTTTATTTCAGAGAAACTCAACATTTTATTCAAGACCGCGTGACCAAGGGCAGTTTGAAGGCAGCTCTAGCTATGAGATCCTGCGTCTTGCTATGTGGCCCTTTCCTCTTCTAAAACCTGGGTTTTCACTAGTGAACACAAGGGACGGCTAATCTTAGCCTGTTCAGTAGCTTTGTGTGGGTCGTAGTATAAGTAACAAGGCATCTCTGGTGGTAGAGTTTGGTACAGAAATGATCTTAAACACCTTTTCTTTTGTCAACTATGGCTTGTGGTGTCCCCAAGGACTTTTTCCTATCCCCATGTATTTGCAGTATCCTTAAGAGGCCGTTGATGTCACCATACTTACTCAAACACACAAAAGGTGATGGGAGGAATGTTCGCAATGAGTCTAACCACTAACAATGGCTCCGGGTAGCATTCCATGGGGTTCCATGTGCAGTTACAGATAATGGAAGGGGGACTCTACAGGAGACCAGAATTTTTCAGAACTAGAGGGTTCTATCTGGACAGACTAGTGCCAGTTTAGTTATGAAGTGGACCATTGCTGGACTGTGTGAAGATTAGGGAAAAAAACTATTGGAGGCATCAACAATTTTAGGGCTATACTAGTGAAATTGATTTATTCAAGAAATTCCAGTCAGTGTTCTCAGTCAATTCACAGACAAAATGTTTGTTTCATTAAAGTATCTTGCTATGAAGGAGGCTTTACCAACACGTTTCCTGACACTCACTGTTTCTTCATCAGGGCATAGACTATATAACTGTAGAAATAGTGGAGTCACAACATTTGTGCATACATTGGATATTACAACAAAAGGAAATGTAAAAGGATTCAAATTGGGAAAAAAAAAAACATAAACCGTAACATCACATATTAACATACACATTTCACTGGTAAGAACACAAAATTAATACTTGCTGTTAATTTGATAAATTAATGGAAATTATGTATTCGGACCTACTTCATGAATATCATTAATATTAATTAAGTAGGTCGCAGATTGTGCATGTAGGAAGCTGGCCTGGTGTGTGGTGGACACCTATGGTGTTATCACCTTATACCAGGTCCAGGTATCCCCAATTAGTCAAGGGTAGGCAGTGCCTAGAAGCCAGGCTCTCTAGAGGCAGCTGTGGATGAGCAGCCAAGGCTTATCTAGGAGACATGCAAAGCTCATGCACTGCCATTGTAGTCACACAGCACTTGCAAACATGAGAACCACAGTGTTACGAACATTAAGGCACTTTAATAGGGTAACACAAATACTAGAATACTGTTAGGCAGTCCCCCCAACTGTAGAGAAGTATACACACTAATTATATACAAAATGGCAATCAGTAAGGAGCATAAAAACAGCAAGCATTGGCAAAAGTATTAGAAAATAGTGAGGGCCAAACCATATACTAAGAAAATAGAATGTGAGATATAGTCCCCCACCCAAGGATGGGGAATCGTTAGAGTGGAGCTGGAGGAGCTAGGAACCTGAAAAGGTGAGTACCAGAGTGACACCCCCCCCCACCCCAGGCGAACATAGGTAAGTACCTGGTTTTCCCCAGAACTATCAGGAGGGCTTAGGAAAAGGATTGTGCAAGACCCAGACCAGACTGGTAGAACCCAAAGGTGGATTCTGGCAGAAGAGGACCTGCAAAGGAAGGGGGCGAAGTCCATTTCATGGTGGAGTGTCTGGTCGTGGCCGGAGCCACAACCCACCCTTCTGTGGATACAGGACCAGGTCGACGGGGAAGACCAGCTGTGCAGTGCAGGAGATGAAGAGGAGTCCCTGAAGCTATGCAGATGGTGTCCCATATCGGGTTGCAGAGGGTCAGTGGTGCCAGAGAACCACCAACAAGCCTTGGCAAACGCAAAGGAAGAAAAAGGAGAGCTGCAAGCTGAAGAGGACTGTCGCGTAGGCTCTCATTATTCTAATGAGACTACTAGATTTTGAGCGGCAGAATCGCCTACGGTGTGGGAGACTGATTCTGACCCACTACAGGTGACGCATGTCGCCCTCATCCGGGTTTTGCCCCGGCTAACTAGCAGTGCCTCATCTCTACCCAAGGGCAGGCATGATTGGGCAGCCGAGTGCATGACATAATTGATTTCTCAGGGAAACCATGGTCATTCAGGTCTCATCCTTTTCTCTCAGTTACATTAGTCTCACATACACAATGACAGAGGCAGTATATGTTTCAATAAGGTTTTACAAAAGCGACTGCATCTTAGAAAGCAAAGCATGGGCTGCAATAACCAGGACGATAAAGCATGACAAAATTAAAATTGTGACAAGGAGAGTAAAGCATAGGAATAACGCTACCATATTGTCACTAGAATCAATAGACTAATTCCTGCCTTGGCTATAGGAGAGCAAAGCATGTTACGGTCTAATTCTGCCCTTCAGGTTCCCCTGGGAAGACATCATCCCCCATACCTGAGCAAAGGCCTGAAGTCTGTAAAGACAGCTGTAGCGAAGCATTCGGCATCCAGTCGTGGTTCTCTGGCTGGAATCTCTCTCTAACGTGTAATGGACAGGGAAGTGTTTTTATAATAAAACAGCTGATGGTCTGAGCAAATGTCCCTACATAAGGATGCATGTTTTCTATTAATGTCTGAGACAAAACTTGTACCACGTTCACCTAAAACCTATCTAACGGCAGCCTTGAAAGAAGCACAGAATGAGCAAGAATGTCTTGTTTAAGAACGTAGTGCTGGCCTCAGCAAAAGTGGCTTTGTAAGAATAATAAAACAAAGCTGAATAAAATATATCTAGGTGAGAGTGCACAGCGGCAGGTCTAGTATGCTAAAATAATGTGCATGGAGCTATAACTAAAATGCCTACACAACAGGGCCAGCGAGGTCCAGGGGACTTGACTCTTTGAGGGGAGTCCGAGGTGATCCTCAGCAGTCGGTAGAAGCACCAGAAGCAGTTGCAGCCCCCACAGGCAACCCACTGGCAGCAGGCACAGCAAGTCGGAGTGAGGCCCAATCAGCACACCTGGAGAGGAGTCCCACGTCGCTGGAGCAGCAAAGAGGAGACTGTGCTTGGCAGGAAGAAGTACTTGCTGAGAGAGTTGCGGTGTACAGTGGTATTGTCCTGCAAGGAGAGGCAAGGGCATATTGTCTCTTAAGTTGGAAAGCTGGCGGAGAGGGCCAAGGGGACCAGTCCACACCACCACCTGTGATGCACGATCCATGCAGTTCCGGAGGAGAGCAGATCCCAGCAGCCAGTCGTCGTTGCAGTTGGTGCCTGCAGATGCAGAGGAGTGATTCCTTCACTCCAAGAGAGAATCCTTCTTACTTCTTGGTGAAGGCTGACATCTTGCTGACTTCAGAGCATGCACAACAGGGGAAATGTTGCAGTTGCTGTAAGGAGCTGGAGGAACAATGTTGCAAAGCGGAGTTGTCTCTGAAGTTGCAAATGGTTGTTTCCTGAGGTGTCCAGTTGCGGTTCCAATGGGCAGAAGATGAAGTAAACAGTGCAGAGACGTCCTAGTGGAATATTGCACATCGAATCTGAGGACCTACCGAAGGAGACCCTAAAGAGCCCTGGAAGGGGACTGCCTATCAGGAGGGGGCTGTGACATCACCTGCTTGACCTGGCCACTCAGATGCTTCCAGTGGTCTCTTCACATCTTGGATTCAAGATGGCAGAATCAAGTGGCCATCTGAAGGAGCTCTGGGCACCACCCCGGGGATGGTGATGGACATGGGAGTAGTCACTCCCCTTTGGTCCAGTTTCGCGCCAGAGCAGGGACTGAGGGTCCCTGGACTGGTGCAAACTGGTTTATGCAAGGAGGGCACCAAATGTGCCCTTCAAAGCAAACTGGTGGCTTGAGGAGGCTACCCTGCTAAAGCCTCGTAGCGCCTATTTCCAAGGGAGAGGGTGTTACCTCCCTCTCCCACCGGAAATCCTTTGTTGTGCCTTCCTCCGCCTGAGCTTGTCATGCGGCAGGAGGGCAGAAACCTGTCTGAGGGGTGGGAGCAGCGCAGGCTGCCCAAAATACCCCAGAAGACTAGTAGGGGCAATGCTTGGAGTCCTCTAAGGAGCCCCCAGAGTGCATGGAATCATACCACAAATTCTGACAACAGTATTTGGGTATGATTCTGACATGTTTGGTAACAAACATGCCCAGGTTCGGAGTTACCATTATGTTGCTGGACACAGGCAGTGATCTATGTCCAGTACACTGGTAAAATGGCTTTCCCTGCACTTGTGAAGTCCAGTGCAATGGAATTTGAGTTTGTAGTGCCCTCACACACGGGGACCTGCACCCTGCCCTCTGGGCTAGGAGGGCCTACCATATGGGAGACTTACAGTGACCCGGTGTAGTGACCTGTGATGAAAGGGTCATGCACCCTTTCACGCAGGCTGCAATGTCAGGCCTGCAGAGACATTTTGCATGGGCTCCCATGGGTGGCATAACACATGCTGCAGCCCATGGGGGACCCCTGGTGCCCCAATGCACTGGGTACCTATGTACCATATACCATAGACTTATAAGAGGGCACCAGTATGCCAACAGTGTGGCTTTTATTTTATTTTTTTATTGACATTCTCACAGGGACCTTCCTTCTTGCTAATGACTTACCACAACAGTTCAGGAGCCAGTAGTTTTTTAGTGCCTTCCACCCTGATTTCTGTTTAAAAACAGTGATATGTGTGTTCACTTTCAGTCTGTAACAATGTAGAGAATTATAAAATGGGATTAGTATATTGTAAAAAGCATATTTGTGGTTGCAAACTCGGAATCCAGATGTTTGTGACTGTAAAAATGCTTTGTACATTGGATCCTAGATTTTGTGTTTTGCTGAGTCGTGTGGTTTACCCTTGTATGTGCTCCAGAACACTCACCTCGTATCTAAATCCTGCCATTTCATTACATTCTAGAGAATACAATTCACCCCACAAAAGTACCTTAAGTATTTAGGGCCAGATGTATCAAAGTTCCATTTCCATTACCTAAATAGCTAATTTTAGGTGATCGCTATTTAGTTAATGCAAAATGGAATGTAACAAAATAGCGATTACTTAAAATTTGCAATCACTATTAGTGAATTAGACTCCATTCGTTCCTATGGGCCTGAAAGCCCATAGGTGCGAATTGTTTGACATTTCCTAATTTGCAAATTCCTTTTAGGAATTTGCAAATTAGGAAATGCAAAACCAAGGGTGCTGACGGGCTAATGCCCCCTTTGATGCACCCCCCTATCTCCCGCTCCCCCACATGCACTTTAAACAAAAGGAATTTTTAGTGCATTTTTTAAAAATTCACTTGGTTACCACCAACTTGGAGTTGGTGGTAATTGCATTTCCTAAATGCCCAGTTCGCATTTAGGAAATGCTTGATACATGTGCATAGGGAATCGCAAATAGGAATTCCCTATTTGAGATTCCCTATTTGAAGTCGCAATTTTAGGGAATTGCAAAAAATTGTGATTCACTAAAATGGGACTGCAATGCCTTTTATATATCGTGAAAGACTATTTTTTATTCGCAAACTGTGGCATTTACCGATTCGCACCGCTTGCGAATGCAAAATCCTTTGATACATTGGGCCCTTACTAACTGATCTGAGGCTTTCTTTTATAACTCACTCCTCACCCTGTGCTGTACCAGGCCACAGAACCACGTGGGTGCCTTGAATTCATGGTTTTGGAATTGTGTGCAGTTTCAGCCCTTTCCCCCACAGCATCAGGCCTGGGTGAAATTTAAATTATACCAGTGTAATTCGCAGAACTTTAGGAATTTCATGCTACCCTTATTATACGAAATTGCCTAAATAATGCAACTTCGTGTAATTGCGTGCCATGCCACAAATGCATGGAAACTACAGGACACGAACTTCTGCTTTTCACAGTACTTCAGTTTTGTGCACTTTTTTTTTAGGGCAAAATATGTTCTTGCATCAAATATTGCGGCAAGGTCTCATTTTGTGATAATATATAGCAGTAAATAATGAATTTGCATTTTGTGTACTTTTGCAGAAATTTGACACAACTGCGCGAAACCAAATTAGTCAAATTTCACACAGCCCTAATCCACTGCACATTGTGTGACTGGTTATGTCCAGTGCTTTGAAGGTATAGTGTGACATGCTGAAAGGTGTCTGTGCTCTCTTCCTGTGCACGCCCCATGTCCTCATTAACGAGCTGCACACGGCCTTCGGCTGCACGCAGCTGCCTTTGGGTCGGGGTAGGAGCGGGGTCAGGGTTGGATAGAAGACCTTGCAGAGCGGTCTTAGAGGAATATTGGGTAATTCCAGGGTTTAGCCAAAGCCCGCACCGTGTCCCGCTCCCCACTGTGCGTGGCCAAAGACCCACGCCTTCTCCTGCTACCCACTGTGCTGGGCCAAATCCCATATTTTGTCCCATTCCCCAATGCGCATGGCCAAAGCCCGCACCGTGTCCGCTCCCCACTGTGCATGGCCAAATCCCCTACCTTGTCCTATTCCCCACTGCACATGGCCAAAGTCCGCACTGTGTTCCTCTCCCCACTCTGCGTGGCCAAAGCCCGCACCGTGTCCCTCTCCTTACTGCGTGTGGCCTAATCCCACTCCCCACTGCCAAAGCCCGCACCGTGTCCCTCTCACCACTGCGCGTGGCCAAAGCCTGCACTGTGTCCCTCTCCCTACTACGCGTGGCCAAATCCTCTCCCTTGTCCCACTTCCCACTGCACATGGTCAAAGCCCGCACCTTGTCCCGCTCCCCACTGCGGGTAGCCAAATCCCCTACCTTGTCTCGCTCCCCACTGCACATGGCCAAAGCACGCACCGTGTCCCTCTCCCTACTGCGCGTGGCCAAATCCCCTGCCTTGTCCCACTCCCCACTGCACATGGCCAAAGCCCACACCGTGTCCTGCTCCTCACTGCGTGTGGCCAAATCCCCTACCTTCTCCCACTCCCCACTGCCCATGGCCAAAGCTCGCACCGTGTCCTGCTCCCCACTGCACATGGTCAAAGCCCGCACCATGTCCCGCTACCCACTGCGCGTGGCCAAATCCCCTACCTTGTCCAACTCCCCACTGCGCATGGCCAAAGCCCGCGCTGTACCCGCTCCCCACTGCGCATGGCCAAAACCCGCACCGTGTCCCTCTCCCCACTGCGCATGGCCAAGGCCCGCACCGTGTCCCTCTCGCTACTGCGCATGGCCAAATCCCCTACCTTGTCCCATTCCCCACTGCACATGGCCAAAGCCTGCACCGTGTCCCTCTCCCCACTGCACATGGTCAAAGCCTGCACCTTGTCCCGCTCCCCACTGCGGGTAGCCAAATCCCCTACCTTGTCTCGCTCCCCACTGCGCATGGCCAAAGCACGCACTGTGTCCCTCTCCCTACTGCGCGTGGCCAAATCCCCTGCCTTGTCCCACTCCCCACTGCACATGGCCAAAGCCCTCACCGTGTCCTGGTCCCCACTGCGTGTGGCCAAATCCCCTACCTTCTCCCACTCCCCACTGCCCATGACCAAAGCTCGCACCGTGTCCTGCCCCCCACTGCACATGGTCAAAGCCCGCACCATGTCCCGCTACCCACTACGCGTGGCCAAATCCCCTACCTTGTCCAACTCCCCACTGCGCATGGCCAAAGCCCGCCCTGTACCCGCTCCCCACTGCGCATGGCCAAAATCCGCACCGTGTCCCTCTCCCCACTGCGCATGGCCAAAACCTGCACTGTGTCCCTCTCCCCACTGCGCATGGCCAAGGCCCGCACCGTGTCCCTCTCGCTACTGCGCATGGCCAAATCCCCTACCTTGTCCCATTCCCCACTGCACGTGGCCAAAGCCTGCACCGTGTCCCTCTCCCAACTGCGCGTGGCCAAAGCCTGCACCATGTCCCTCTCCCCACTGCGCGTGGCCAAAGCCTGCACCATGTCCCTCTCCCCACTGCGCGTGGCCAAAGCCTGCACCATGTCCCTCTCCCCACTGCGCGTGGCCAAAGCCTGCACCATGTCCCTCTCCCCACTGCACGTGGCCAAAGCCTGCACTGTGTCCCTATCCCCTACCTTGTCCCACTTCCCACTGCACATGGTCAAAGCCCACACCATGTCCCGCTCCCCACTGCGGGTAGCCAAATCCCCTACCTTGTCCCACTCCCCACTCCCCACTGCACATGGCCAAAGCCTGCATCGTGTCCCTCTCCCTACTGCGCATGGCCAAATCCTGTACCTTGTCCCACTCCCTACTGCACATGGCCAAATCCTGTACCTTCTCCCACTCCCTACTGCACATGGCCAAATCCCCTACCTTGTCCCACTCCCCACTGCACTTGGCCAAATCCCCTACCTTGTCCCATTCCCCACTGCGCGTGGCCAAAGCCTGCACCGTGTCCCTCTCCCCACTGCGCGTGGCCAAAGCCTGCACCGTGTCCCTCTCCCCACTGCGCGTGGCCAAAGCCTGCACCGTGTCCCTCTCCCCACTGCGCGTGGCCAAAGCCTGCACCGTGTCCCTCTCCCCACTGCGCGTGGCCAAAGCCTGCACCGTGTCCCCCTCCCCACTGCGCGTGGCCAAAGCCTGCACCGTGTCCCTCTCCCCACTGCGCGTGGCCAAAGCCTGCACCATGTCCCTCTCCCCACTGCGCGTGGCCAAAGCCTGCACCGTGTCCCTCTCCCCACTGCACGTGGCCAAAGCCTGCACTGTGTCCCTATCCCCTACCTTGTCCCACTTCCCACTGCACATGGTCAAAGCCCGCACCTTGTCCCGCTCCCCACTGCGGGTAGCCAAATCCCCTACCTTGTCTCGCTCCCCACTGCACATGGCCAAAGCACGCACCGTGTCCCTCTCCCTACTGCGCGTGGCCAAATCCCCTGCCTTGTCCCACTCCCCACTGCACATGGCCAAAGCCCACACCGTGTCCTGCTCCCCACTGCGTGTGGCCAAATCCCCTACCTTCTCCCACTCCCCACTGCCCATGGCCAAAGCTCGCACCGTGTCCTGCTCCCCACTGCACATGGTCAAAGCCCGCACCATGTCCCGCTACCCACTGCGCGTGGCCAAATCCCCTACCTTGTCCAACTCCCCACTGCGCATGGCCAAAGCCCGCGCTGTACCCGCTCCCCACTGCGCATGGCCAAGGCCCGCACCGTGTCCCTCTCCCCACTGCGCATGGCCAAGGCCCGCACCGTGTCCTTCTCGCTACTGCGCATGGCCAAATCCCGTACCTTGTCCCATTCCCCACTGCACATGGCCAAAGCCTGCACCGTGTCCCTCTCCCCACTGCACATGGTCAAAGCCTGCACCTTGTCCCGCTCCCCACTGCGGGTAGCCAAATCCCCTACCTTGTCTCGCTCCCCACTGCACATGGCCAAAGCCCACACCGTGTCCTGGTCCCCACTGCGTGTGGCCAAATCCCCTACCTTCTCCCACTGCCCATGACCAAAGCTCGCACCGTGTCCTGCTCCCCACTGCACATGGTCAAAGCCCGCACAATGTCCCGCTACCCACTGCGGGTAGCCAAATCCCCTACCTTGTCCCACTCCCCACTGCACATGGCCAAAGCCCACACCGTGTCCTGGTCCCCACTGCGTGTGGCCAAATCCCCTACCTTCTCCCACTGCCCATGACCAAAGCTCGCACCGTGTCCTGCTCCCCACTGCACATGGTCAAAGCCCGCACAATGTCCCGCTACCCACTACGCGTGGCCAAATCCCCTACCTTGTCCAAGTCCCCACTGCGCATGGCCAAAGCCCGCCCTGTACCCGCTCCCCACTGCGCATGGCCAAAACCCGCACTGTGTCCCTCTCCCCACTGTGCATGGCCAAAACCCGCACTGTGTCCCTCTCCCCACTGCGCATGGCCAAGGCCCGCACCGTGTCCCTCTCGCTACTGCGCATGGCCAAATCCCCTACCTTGTCCCATTCCCCACTGCACGTGGCCAAAGCCTGCACCGTGTCCCTCTCCCCACTGCGCGTGGCCAAAGCCTGCACCATGTCCCTCTCCCCACTGCGCGTGGCCAAAGCCTGCACCATGTCCCTCTCCCCACTGCGCGTGGCCAAAGCCTGCACCATGTCCCTCTCCCCACTGCGCGTGGCCAAAGCCTGCACCATGTCCCTCTCCCCACTGCGCGTGGCCAAAGCCTGCACCATGTCCCTCTCCCCACTGCACGTGGCCAAAGCCTGCACTGTGTCCCTATCCCCTACCTTGTCCCACTTCCCACTGCACATGGTCAAAGCCCACACCTTGTCCCGCTCCCCACTGCGGGTAGCCAAATCCCCTACCTTGTCCCACTCCCCACTGCACATGGCCAAAGCCTGCATCGTGTCCCTCTCCCTACTGCGCATGGCCAAATCCTGTACCTTCTCCCACTCCCTACTGCACATGGCCAAATCCCCTACCTTGTCCCACTCCCCACTGCACTTGGCCAAATCCCCTACCTTGTCCCATTCCCCACTGCGCGTGGCCAAAGCCTGCACCGTGTCCCTCTCCCCACTGCGCGTGGCCAAAGCCTGCACCGTGTCCCTCTCCCCACTGCGCGTGGCCAAAGCCTGCACCGTGTCCCTCTCCCCACTGCGCGTGGCCAAAGCCTGCACCGTGTCCCTCTCCCCACTGCGCGTGGCCAAAGCCTGCACCGTGTCCCCCTCCCCACTGCGCGTGGCCAAAGCCTGCACCGTGTCCCTCTCCCCACTGCGCGTGGCCAAAGCCTGCACCATGTCCCTCTCCCCACTGCGCGTGGCCAAAGCCTGCACCGTGTCCCTCTCCCCACTGCACGTGGCCAAAGCCTGCACTGTGTCCCTATCCCCTACCTTGTCCCACTTCCCACTGCACATGGTCAAAGCCCGCACCTTGTCCCGCTCCCCACTGCGGGTAGCCAAATCCCCTACCTTGTCTCGCTCCCCACTGCACATGGCCAAAGCACGCACCGTGTCCCTCTCCCTACTGCGCGTGGCCAAATCCCCTGCCTTGTCCCACTCCCCACTGCACATGGCCAAAGCCCACACCGTGTCCTGCTCCCCACTGCGTGTGGCCAAATCCCCTACCTTCTCCCACTCCCCACTGCCCATGGCCAAAGCTCGCACCGTGTCCTGCTCCCCACTGCACATGGTCAAAGCCCGCACCATGTCCCGCTACCCACTGCGCGTGGCCAAATCCCCTACCTTGTCCAACTCCCCACTGCGCATGGCCAAAGCCCGCGCTGTACCCGCTCCCCACTGCGCATGGCCAAGGCCCGCACCGTGTCCCTCTCCCCACTGCGCATGGCCAAGGCCCGCACCGTGTCCTTCTCGCTACTGCGCATGGCCAAATCCCGTACCTTGTCCCATTCCCCACTGCACATGGCCAAAGCCTGCACCGTGTCCCTCTCCCCACTGCACATGGTCAAAGCCTGCACCTTGTCCCGCTCCCCACTGCGGGTAGCCAAATCCCCTACCTTGTCTCGCTCCCCACTGCACATGGCCAAAGCCCACACCGTGTCCTGGTCCCCACTGCGTGTGGCCAAATCCCCTACCTTCTCCCACTGCCCATGACCAAAGCTCGCACCGTGTCCTGCTCCCCACTGCACATGGTCAAAGCCCGCACAATGTCCCGCTACCCACTGCGGGTAGCCAAATCCCCTACCTTGTCCCACTCCCCACTGCACATGGCCAAAGCCCACACCGTGTCCTGGTCCCCACTGCGTGTGGCCAAATCCCCTACCTTCTCCCACTGCCCATGACCAAAGCTCGCACCGTGTCCTGCTCCCCACTGCACATGGTCAAAGCCCGCACAATGTCCCGCTACCCACTACGCGTGGCCAAATCCCCTACCTTGTCCAAGTCCCCACTGCGCATGGCCAAAGCCCGCCCTGTACCCGCTCCCCACTGCGCATGGCCAAAACCCGCACTGTGTCCCTCTCCCCACTGTGCATGGCCAAAACCCGCACTGTGTCCCTCTCCCCACTGCGCATGGCCAAGGCCCGCACCGTGTCCCTCTCGCTACTGCGCATGGCCAAATCCCCTACCTTGTCCCATTCCCCACTGCACGTGGCCAAAGCCTGCACCGTGTCCCTCTCCCCACTGCGCGTGGCCAAAGCCTGCACCATGTCCCTCTCCCCACTGCGCGTGGCCAAAGCCTGCACCATGTCCCTCTCCCCACTGCGCGTGGCCAAAGCCTGCACCATGTCCCTCTCCCCACTGCGCGTGGCCAAAGCCTGCACCATGTCCCTCTCCCCACTGCGCGTGGCCAAAGCCTGCACCATGTCCCTCTCCCCACTGCACGTGGCCAAAGCCTGCACTGTGTCCCTATCCCCTACCTTGTCCCACTTCCCACTGCACATGGTCAAAGCCCACACCTTGTCCCGCTCCCCACTGCGGGTAGCCAAATCCCCTACCTTGTCCCACTCCCCACTGCACATGGCCAAAGCCTGCATCGTGTCCCTCTCCCTACTGCGCATGGCCAAATCCTGTACCTTCTCCCACTCCCTACTGCACATGGCCAAATCCCCTACCTTGTCCCACTCCCCACTGCACTTGGCCAAATCCCCTACCTTGTCCCATTCCCCACTGCGCGTGGCCAAAGCCCGCACAGTGTCTCCCCACTGCACGTGGCCAAAGCCCGCACTGTGTCCCTCTCCCCACTGCACGTGGCCAAAGCCCGCACCGTGTCCCTCTCCCCACTGCGCGTGGCGAAAGCCCGCACCGTGTCCCTCTCCCCACTGCGCGTGGCGAAAGCCCGCACCGTGTCCCTCTCCCCACTGCGCGTGGCGAAAGCCCGCACCGTGTCCCTCTCCCCACTGCGCGTGGCGAAAGCCCGCACTGTGTCCCTCTTCCTACTGAGCGTGGCCAAATCCCCTACCTTGTCCCACTGCACATGGCCAAAGGCCCGCACCGTGTCCCTCTCCCTACTGCGCGTGGCCAAAGGCCCGCACCGTGTCCCTCTCCCTACTGCGCGTGGCCAAAGGCCCGCACCGTGTCCCTCTCCCTACTGCGCGTGGCCAAAGGCCCGCACCGTGTCCCTCTCCCTACTGCGCGTGGCCAAAGGCCCGCACCGTGTCCCTCTCCCTACTGCGCGTGGCCAAAGGCCCGCACCGTGTCCCTCTCCCTACTGCGCGTGGCCAAAGCCTGCACCGTGTCCCTCTCCCTACTGCGCGTGGCCAAAGCCTGCACCCTGTCCCTCTCCCCACTGCGCGTGGCCAAAGCCTGCACCCTGTCCCTGTCCCTCTCCCCACTGCGCGTGGCCAAAGCCTGCACCCTGTCCCTCTCCCCACTGCGCGTGGCCAAAGCCTGCACCCTGTCCCGCTCCCCACTGCGCGTGGCCAAAGCCTGCACCCTGTCCCTCTCCCCACTGCGCGTGGCCAAAGCCTGCACCCTGTCCCGCTCCCCACTGCGCGTGGCCAAAGCCCGCACCGTGTCCCGCTCCCCACTGCACCTGGCCAAAGCCTGCACCGTGTCCCGCTCCCCACTGCACCTGGCCAAAGCCTGCACCGTGTCCCGCTCCCCACTGCACGTGGCCAAATCCCCTACCTTCTCCCACTCCCCACTGCCCATGGCCAAAGCTCGCACCGTGTCTTCCTCCCCACTGCACATGGTCAAAGCCCACACCATGTCCTGCTACCCACTGCGCATGGCCAAATCCCCTACCTTGTCCCATTCCCCACTGCGCGTGGCCAAAGGCCCGCACCGTGTCCCTCTCCCTACTGCGCGTGGCCAAAGCCTGCACCGTGTCCCTCTCCCTACTGCGCGTGGCCAAAGCCTGCACCCTGTCCCTCTCCCCACTGCGCGTGGCCAAAGCCTGCACCCTGTCCCTCTCCCCACTGCGCGTGGCCAAAGCCTGCACCCTGTCCCTCTCCCCACTGCGCTTGGCCAAAGCCTGCACCCTGTCCCTCTCCCCACTGCGCGTGGCCAAATCCACTACCTTGTCCCATTCCCCACTGCACATGGTCAAAATCCGCACCGTGTCCTGCTCCCCAATGCGCGTGGCCAAAACCCACACCGTGTCCCGCTAGCCACTGCGCGTGGCCAAAACCCACACCTTGTCCCGCTAGCCACTGCGCGTGGCCAAAGCCCGCACTGTGTCCCTCTCCCCACTGCGCGTGGCCAAAGCCCGCACTGTGTCCCTCTCCCCACTGCGCGTGGCCAAAGCCCGCACTGTGTCCCTCTCCCCACTGCGCGTGGCCAAAGCCCGCACCTTGTCCCGCTAGCCACTGCGCGTGGCCAAATCCCGCACTGTGTCCCTCTCCCCACTGCGCGTGGCCAAAGCCCGCACCGTGTCCCGCTCCCCACTGCGCGTGGCCAAGCCCGCACCGTGTCCCGCTCCCCACTGCGCGTGGCCAAGCCCGCACCGTGTTCCGCTCCTCACTCTACACAATTTACCATGAGCGGGGAATTTGTTTTTTTTCTTCTCATTTAGGTTCCTCTGTGTACCCATTATATCCCTTCAAATATGGTTTGTTTTAAAGAAGTTACACATATTTATCTAGAATTAAAGGTAACTATAAGGTTTTTGTTTTATATGTGGAATGAATGAAATGAAACCAGATTTGTAAAAGCGCACACATACCCGCAGGTGTCAAGGCGCTAAAGGCCAGTGAGTTCAGCGAAGAGATCTCCGTCCTGGTCACCTGCGCGACCTGTTCTGAGGTGGACCCAGGGGTTCAGGGTTCCTCCGAAGGATGTGTGGTCCCTGAAGCTGGGATTATGGCGGGGGATGGAGTGCTAGAGCTCGTGCCCACCGAGAAGGCTCCACCTCCCTGCCGTGCTTTCCAGAATTTGGGGACCACTAGCAAATTCTGATTTGCCGAGCGAGGCTGCCTGGTAGCGACACCCCACTGGAACACATCTCTAAATGCTACGGGTCTGAGCTGTGTAGAGCCTTGTGAGCAGCACTCAAAGCGCTGAACATGATCAGCTTGTCCGCTGGTGACCGGGGCAGCGAGCTCACTCCCGCTCAGGGGGTGTTTGGGGGTGTCCAGTGCCAGCCTCGCTGCTGCATTGTGTACCGTTGGCAGCCTGGTTAAAGCTGGCGTGCTGATGGCAGAGTGCATTGCAGAAATCAAGCCTGGAAGATATTAGTGGCAGAACCACTTGCTTGCACCCCCGTACTGGAATAGAGGGGGAACACCTAATAATGCGAAAGCAGGCTGAAGCTGTGCGAGTGAGCTCCGTGCATATCCAGACTTCAGTCCACAATCACTCCCGGATATTCTGCCGACTCAGTGGGGGTAGGCGGGGATCCCAAGGCGCCTGGCGCCATTTGTTCTTTGAGAGTTGAGTCCCAGAGGTTGGGACCTCTGCCTTGTCTCCGTTAGTTTCAGTTATTCCTCATTCAGTGAGCCTCTGCCTTCCTGCAGTTGTTACAGTTGGCAGGTAGGACCTCGTTCTCTCTTGTAATAGACACGATTAGTTGAGAGCCATCGGCATATGAAAGTGCCTCTAGCCCAAACGTCCTAATCAGTTGGGCTTGTTGGGTAACATACCGATTACATAAAGCTGGGCTCAGGGACGATGTGTGAACTTGGGGCATTAGAGCGCTTTAGTGAGCACGTGTGTCCTGTTTACCAGCAGTGCGCTGCGCTCAGAGGCCCGTCTTCCTGGCACTGGGGGCCGAGCCCTGCACACGTCCTGTAAGTAAACAGGAGCCTGTCCCTCTGCCTGGCAGGGACCCCAGAGCCAGGGGCCAGGAGGGCGGCTCCTTCCTGGCACCCCCTTCCTTGCTGCTAGCGAGAAGGATGCCCGCGCCTCCACACACAGACCTTTGATCCGGCGCACACACTTCTCGGAGGGTCTCCAGCACGAGCCAGGGGTGATGGGTGACCTCGGCTCCTGGAAGCTTGGGAAGCCCCTGGATGTCCCATCTCCCCGCTTCAAGCCCCCAGCATCAGTGATGGGAAACAGAAGCCGCGAGACAGCAGCGCGTGCCCTCTGCTATCACAGAACAAGCGCCTCGATCAGAGCGCAGCGCCTCCCTCTCCCCTGCAGTGCTTCTCGGCGCAAAGACCCGTGCAGCTCTGCCAATGGACCTCAGTCCGCACCCTCTCGTACTGCCTCTGTGCTGAGGGTCACAACCAGCTCCCCCCAATCTCACATCACCAGCCTTCTTAAATAAGAAACGAAACCTCCCCTACAAGCTCTGCGTGAAACACGCGGGTAGCAGCTGACACTGAGGCCTTGTGGATCGGTGCGGGAGGGGGTGGGGCGGGGCTGAACCCCGACACCTGTTAGGTGGGCGAGGGCCTTCGTCCTGAAATAACGAACCTCTAGACCCACAGAATTTTCTCTTTTCAATCCGAGACCCTCAGCTCTGGTGTCATTTAGTTTATAAGTCAGTAATCCTGCTCCAGCCATGGGCATCTTTGTACAGCAGAGTGAACTGGGGTGCAGGCAGCAAGGGCTCCTATGTGAGCCCTACAGGCACCAGGATTGTAGTCGTTTATATAGTCGGGGCTCCCGGGGGCACACCCCCCATAGTGCCACATGCACCCAGGGTAGGATTCTAGCAGCACTGTGAAGATGTCCGGATCTGTGCTTGCAATCTCTCCAGGGAGCGGGGTGCACCCTCAGAGCACCCCTTTTCTACAGACCAAGGGTATAGTGGGGGACCGTGCAGGAGAGAGGTGGGAGGTAAATCAGAGGATGATGTGCTCGTACCCCCCATACCCGTACCCCACGCACCCACCTCTGCCCAGCTCTTCACAGTTATAAGATGGTGCCCCCCACACCAAGCCAGGGGATTCCAGCAGGTGTCCAAGTGGCCAGCAACCAACCCAGGCCCTCAGGGTATCCAAACAAGATATCCAAACAAGATACCGATCATAGGGAATCTAAACGGAGCTTCTTCACAGAGTCAGTGGTTATCGTGGTACCGGACATCGATCCAGCACCCGTGGACACATGATGGATAGTGCACCCCGCCCTCAGTGAACCACACACCGGTGCTCCCTAGAGATAGCGCACTCTGCACTCAGTATACCACACACCGGTGCTCCCTGGAGATAGTGCACTCTGCCCTCAGTGAACCACACACCAGTGCTCCCTAGAGATAGTGCACTCTGCCCTCAGTGAACCACACACCGGTGCTCCCTAGAGATAGTGCACTCTGCCCTCAGTGAACCACACACCGGTGCTCCCTAGAGATAGTGCACTCAGTGAACCACACACCAGTGCGCCCTAGAGATAGTGCACTCTGCCCCCAGTGTACCACACACCGGTGCTCCCTAGAGATAGCGCACTCTGCACTCGGTGAACCACACACCGGTGCCCCCTAGAGATAGTGCACTCTGCCCTCAGTGAACCACACACCGGTGCTCCCTAGAGATAGCGCACTCAGTATACCACATACCGGTGCTTCTTAGAGATCGTGCACTCTGCCCTCAGAGTACCACATACCGGTGCTCCCTGGAGAAAGTGCACTCTGCCCTCAGTGAACCACACACCAGTGCTCCCTAGAGATAGCGCACTCTGCACTCAGTGAACCACATACCGGTGCTTCTTAGAGATAGTGCACTCTGCCCTCAGAGTACCACACACCGGTGCTCCCTGGAGAAAGTGCACTCTGCCCTCAGTGTATCACACACCAGTGCTCCCTAGAGAAAGTGCACTCTGCCCTCAGTGAACCACACACCGGTGCTCCCTAGAGATAGCGCACTCTGCACTCAGTATACCACACACCGGTGCTCCCTGGAGATAGTGCACTCTGCCCTCAGTGAACCACACACCAGTGCTCCCTAGAGATAGTGCACTCTGCCCTCAGTGAACCACACACCGGTGCTCCCTAGAGATAGTGCACTATGCACTCGGTGAACCACGCACCGGTGCTCCCTAGAGATAGCGCACTCTGCACTCGGTGAACCACACACCGGTGCCCCCTAGAGATAGTGCACTCTGCCCTCAGTGAACCACACACCGGTGCTCCCTAGAGATAGCGCACTCAGTATACCACATACCGGTGCTTCTTAGAGATCGTGCACTCTGCCCTCAGAGTACCACACACCGGTGCTCCCTGGAGAAAGTGCACTCTGCCCTCAGTGAACCACACACCAGTGCTCCCTAGAGATAGCGCACTCTGCACTCAGTGAACCACATACCGGTGCTTCTTAGAGATAGTGCACTCTGCCCTCAGAGTACCACACACCGGTGCTCCCTGGAGAAAGTGCACTCTGCCCTCAGTGTACCACACACCAGTGCTCCCTAGAGAAAGTGCACTCTGCCCTCAGTGAACCACACACCGGTGCTCCCTAGAGATAGCGCACTCTGCACTCAGTATACCACACACCGGTGCTCCCTGGAGATAGTGCACTCTGCCCTCAGTGAACCACACACCAGTGCTCCCTAGAGATAGTGCACTCTGCCCTCAGTGAACCACACACCGGTGCTCCCTAGATATAGTGCACTCTGCCCCTTAGTGTACCACACACCGGTGCTCCCTAGAGATAGCGCACTCTGCACTCGGTGAACCACACACCGGTGCTCCCTAGAGATAGTGCACTCTGCACTCGGTGAACCACACACCGGTGCTCCCTAGAGATAGTGCACTCTGCCCTCAGTGAACCACACACCGGTGCTCCCTAGAGATAGCGCACTCTGCACTCAGTATACCACATACCGGTGCTTCTTAGAGATAGTGCACTCTGCCCTCAGAGTACCACACACCGGTGCTCCCTGGAGAAAGTGCACTCTGCCCTTAGTGTACCACACACCGGTGCTCCCTAGAGATAGTGCACTCTGCCCTCAGTGAACCACACACCGGTGCTCCCTAGAGAGAGCGCACTCAGTATACCACATACCGGTGCTTCTTAGAGATAGTGCACTCTGCCCTCAGAGTACCACACACCGGTGCTCCCTGGAGAAAGTGCACTCTGCCCTCAGTGAACCACACATCGGTGCTCCCTAGAGATAGCGCACTCTGCACTCAGTGAACCACATACCGGTGCTTCTTAGAGATAGTGCACTCTGCCCTCAGAGTACCACACACCGGTGCTCCCTGGAGAAAGTGCCCTCTGCCCTCAGTGTACCACACACCAGTGCTCCCTAGAGAAAGTGCACTCTGCCCTCAGTGAACCACACACCGGTGCTCCCTAGAGATAGCGCACTCTGCACTCAGTATACCACACACCGGTGCTCCCTGGAGATAGTGCACTCTGCCCTCAGTGAACCACACACCAGTGCTCCCTAGAGATAGTGCACTCTGCCCTCAGTGAACCACACACCAGGGCTCCCTAGAGATAGTGCACTCTGCCCTCAGTGAACCACACACCCGTGCTCCCTAGATATAGTGCACTCTGCCCCTTAGTGTACCACACACCGGTGCTCCCTAGAGATAGCGCACTCTGCACTCGGTGAACCACACACCGGTGCTCCCTAGAGATAGTGCACTCTACACTCGGTGAACCACACACCAGTGCTCCCTAGAGATAGTGCACTCTGCCCTCAGTGAACCACACACCGGTGCTCCCTAGAGATAGCGCACTCTGCACTCAGTATACCACATACCGGTGCTTCTTAGAGATAGTGCACTCTGCCCTCAGAGTACCACACACCGGTGCTCCCTGGAGAAAGTGCACTCTGCCCTCAGTGTACCACACACCGGTGCTCCCTAGAGAAAGTGCACTCTGCCCTCAGTGAACCACACACCGGTGCTCCCTAGAGATAGTGCACTCTGCCCTCAGTGGACCACACACCGGTGCTCCCTAGAGATAGCGCACTCTGCCCTCAGTGAACCACACACTGGTGCTCCCTAGAGATAGCGCACTCTGCCCTCAGTGAACCACACACCGGTGCTCCCTAGAGATAGCGCACTCTGCCCTCAGTGAACCACACACCTGCCCTCAGTGAACCACACACCGGTGCTCCCTAGAGATAGCGCACTCTGCCCTCAGTGAACCACACACCGGTGCTCCCTAGAGATAGCGCACTCTGCCCTCAGTGAACCACACACCGGTGCTCCCTAGAGATAGTGCACTCTGCACTCAGACTACCACAGACCGGTGCTCCCTAGAGATAGCGCACTCTGCACTCAGTATACCACACACCGGTGCCCCCCTAGAGATAGTGACTCTGCCCTCAGTAAACCACACACCGGTGCTCGCTAGAGATAGCGCACTCTGCACTCAGTATACCACACAACGGTGCTCCCTGGAGATAGTGCCCTCTGACCTCAGTGAACCACACACCGGTGCTCCCTAGAGATAGCGCACTCTGCACTCAGTATACCACACACCGGTGCTCCCTGGAGATAGTGCACTCTGCCCTCAGTGTACCACACACCGGTGCCCCCCTAGAGATAGCGCACTCTGCCCTCAGTGTACCACACACCAGTGCTCCCTAGAGATAGTGCACTCTGCCCTCAGTGAACCACACACCGGTGCTCCCTAGAGATAGCGCACTCTGCACTCAGTGTACCACACAACAGTGCTCCCTAGAGATAGCGCACTCTGCACTCGGTGAACCACACACCGGTGCTCCCTAGAGATAGTGCACTCTGCCCTCAGTGAACCACACACCGGTGCTCCCTAGAGATAGCGCACTCTGCACTCGGTGAACCACACACCGGTGCTCCCTAGAGATAGTGCACTCTGCCCCCAGTGTAGCACACACCGGTGCTCCCTAGAGATAGTGCACTCTGCCCCCAGTGTACCACACACCAGTGCTCCCTAGAGATAGCGCACTCTGCACTCGGTGAACCACACACCGGTGCTCCCTAGAGATAGCGCACTCTGCACTCGGTGAACCACACACCGGTGCTCCCTACAGATAGCGCACTCTGCACTCGGTGAACCACACACCGGTGCTCTCTAGAGATAGCGCACTCTGCACTCGGTGAACCACACACCGGTGCTCCCTAGAGATAGTGCACTCTGCCCCCAATGTACCACACACCAGTGCTCCCTAGAGATAGTGCACTCTGCCCCTCAGTGTACCACACACCAGTGCTCCCTAGAGAAAGTGCACTCTGCCCTCAGTGAACCACACACCAGTGCTCCCTAGAGAAAGCGCACTCTGCCCCTCAGTGTACCACACACCAGTGCTCCCTAGAGATAGTGCACTCTGCACTCACTGTACCACACACCAGTGCTCCCTAGAGATAGTGCACTCAGTACTCAGTCTAGCACACACCAGTGCTCCCTAGAGATAGTGCACTCTGCCCTCAGTGTACCACACACCAGTGCTCCCTAGAGATAGCGCACTCTGCACTCAGCGTCCTGCACACCAGTGCTCCCTAGAGATAGTGCACTCTGCACTCAGTGTACCTCACACCAGTGCTCCCTAGAGATAGTGCACTCTGCCCTCAGTGTACCACACACCAGTGCTCCCTAGTGAAAGTGCACTCTGCCCTCAGTGTACCACACACCTGTGCTCCCTAGAGATAGTGCACTCTGCCCTCAGTGAACCACACACCAGTGCTCCCTAGAGAAAGTGCACTCTGCCCTCAGTGTACCACACACCGGTGCTCCCTAGAGATAGCGCACTCTGCACTCGGTGAACCACACACCGGTGCTCCCTAGAGATAGCGCACTCTGCACTCGGTGAACCACACACCGGTGCCCCCTAGAGATAGTGCACTCTGCCCTCAGTGAACCACACACCGGTGCTCCCTAGAGATAGCGCACTCAGTATACCACATACCGGTGCTTCTTAGAGATCGTGCACTCTGCCCTCAGAGTACCACACACCGGTGCTCCCTGGAGAAAGTGCACTCTGCCCTCAGTGAACCACACACCAGTGCTCCCTAGAGATAGCGCACTCTGCACTCAGTGAACCGCATACCGGTGCTTCTTAGAGATAGTGCACTCTGCCCTCAGAGTACCACACACCGGTGCTCCCTGGAGAAAGTGCACTCTGCCCTCAGTGTATCACACACCAGTGCTCCCTAGAGAAAGTGCACTCTGCCCTCAGTGAACCACACACCGGTGCTCCCTAGAGATAGTGCACTATGCACTCGGTGAACCACGCACCGGTGCTCCCTAGAGATAGCGCACTCTGCACTCGGTGAACCACACACCGGTGCCCCCTAGAGATAGTGCACTCTGCCCTCAGTGAACCACACACCGGTGCTCCCTAGAGATAGCGCACTCAGTATACCACATACCGGTGCTTCTTAGAGATCGTGCACTCTGCCCTCAGAGTACCACACACCGGTGCTCCCTGGAGAAAGTGCACTCTGCCCTCAGTGAACCACACACCAGTGCTCCCTAGAGATAGCGCACTCTGCACTCAGTGAACCACATACCGGTGCTTCTTAGAGATAGTGCACTCTGCCCTCAGAGTACCACACACCGGTGCTCCCTGGAGAAAGTGCACTCTGCCCTCAGTGTACCACACACCAGTGCTCCCTAGAGAAAGTGCACTCTGCCCTCAGTGAACCACTCACCGGTGCTCCCTAGAGATAGCGCACTCTGCACTCAGTATACCACACACCGGTGCTCCCTGGAGATAGTGCACTCTGCCCTCAGTGAACCACACACCAGTGCTCCCTAGAGATAGTGCACTCTGCCCTCAGTGAACCACACACCGGTGCTCCCTAGATATAGTGCACTCTGCCCCTTAGTGTACCACACACCGGTGCTCCCTAGAGATAGCGCACTCTGCACTCGGTGAACCACACACCGGTGCTCCCTAGAGATAGTGCACTCTGCACTCGGTGAACCACACACCGGTGCTCCCTAGAGATAGTGCACTCTGCCCTCAGTGAACCACACACCGGTGCTCCCTAGAGATAGCGCACTCTGCACTCAGTATACCACATACCGGTGCTTCTTAGAGATAGTGCACTCTGCCCTCAGAGTACCACACACCGGTGCTCCCTGGAGAAAGTGCACTCTGCCCTTAGTGTACCACACACCGGTGCTCCCTAGAGATAGTGCACTCTGCCCTCAGTGAACCACACACCGGTGCTCCCTAGAGATAGCGCACTCAGTATACCACATACCGGTGCTTCTTAGAGATAGTGCACTCTGCCCTCAGAGTACCACACACCGGTGCTCCCTGGAGAAAGTGCACTCTGCCCTCAGTGAACCACACATCGGTGCTCCCTAGAGATAGCGCACTCTGCACTCAGTGAACCACATACCGGTGCTTCTTAGAGATAGTGCACTCTGCCCTCAGAGTACCACACACCGGTGCTCCCTGGAGAAAGTGCCCTCTGCCCTCAGTGTACCACACACCAGTGCTCCCTAGAGAAAGTGCACTCTGCCCTCAGTGAACCACACACCGGTGCTCCCTAGAGATAGCGCACTCTGCACTCAGTATACCACACACCGGTGCTCCCTGGAGATAGTGCACTCTGCCCTCAGTGAACCACACACCAGTGATCCCTAGAGATAGTGCACTCTGCCCTCAGTGAACCACACACCAGGGCTCCCTAGAGATAGTGCACTCTGCCCTCAGTGAACCACACACCCGTGCTCCCTAGATATAGTGCACTCTGCCCCTTAGTGTACCACACACCGGTGCTCCCTAGAGATAGCGCACTCTGCACTCGGTGAACCACACACCGGTGCTCCCTAGAGATAGTGCACTCTACACTCGGTGAACCACACACCAGTGCTCCCTAGAGATAGTGCACTCTGCCCTCAGTGAACCACACACCGGTGCTCCCTAGAGATAGCGCACTCTGCACTCAGTATACCACATACCGGTGCTTCTTAGAGATAGTGCACTCTGCCCTCAGAGTACCACACACCGGTGCTCCCTGGAGAAAGTGCACTCTGCCCTCAGTGTACCACACACCGGTGCTCCCTAGAGAAAGTGCACTCTGCCCTCAGTGAACCACACACCGGTGCTCCCTAGAGATAGCGCACTCAGTATACCACAGACCGGTGCTCCCTAGAGATAGCGCACTCTGCACTCAGTATACCACACACCGGTGCCCCCCTAGAGATAGTGACTCTGCCCTCAGTAAACCACACACCGGTGCTCGCTAGAGATAGCGCACTCTGCACTCAGTATACCACACACCGGTGCTCCCTGGAGATAGTGCCCTCTGACCTCAGTGAACCACACACCGGTGCTCCCTAGAGATAGCGCACTCTGCACTCAGTATACCACACACCGGTGCTCCCTGGAGATAGTGCACTCTGCCCTCAGTGTACCACACACCGGTGCCCCCCTAGAGATAGCGCACTCTGCCCTCAGTGTACCACACACCAGTGCTCCCTAGAGATAGTGCACTCTGCCCTCAGTGAACCACACACCGGTGCTCCCTAGAGATAGCGCACTCTGCACTCAGTGTACCACACAACAGTGCTCCCTAGAGATAGCGCACTCTGCACTCGGTGAACCACACACCGGTGCTCCCTAGAGATAGTGCACTCTGCCCTCAGTGAACCACACACCGGTGCTCCCTAGAGATAGCGCACTCTGCACTCGGTGAACCACACACCGGTGCTCCCTAGAGATAGTGCACTCTGCCCCCAGTGTAGCACACACCGGTGCTCCCTAGAGATAGTGCACTCTGCCCCCAGTGTACCACACACCAGTGCTCCCTAGAGATAGCGCACTCTGCACTCGGTGAACCACACACCGGTGCTCCCTAGAGATAGCGCACTCTGCACTCGGTGAACCACACACCGGTGCTCCCTACAGATAGCGCACTCTGCACTCGGTGAACCACACACCGGTGCTCTCTAGAGATAGCGCACTCTGCACTCGGTGAACCACACACCGGTGCTCCCTAGAGATAGTGCACTCTGCCCCCAATGTACCACACACCAGTGCTCCCTAGAGATAGTGCACTCTGCCCCTCAGTGTACCACACACCAGTGCTCCCTAGAGAAAGTGCACTCTGCCCTCAGTGAACCACACACCAGTGCTCCCTAGAGAAAGCGCACTCTGCCCCTCAGTGTACCACACACCAGTGCTCCCTAGAGATAGTGCACTCTGCACTCACTGTACCACACACCAGTGCTCCCTAGAGATAGTGCACTCAGTACTCAGTCTAGCACACACCAGTGCTCCCTAGAGATAGTGCACTCTGCCCTCAGTGTACCACACACCAGTGCTCCCTAGAGATAGCGCACTCTGCACTCAGCGTCCTGCACACCAGTGCTCCCTAGAGATAGTGCACTCTGCACTCAGTGTACCTCACACCAGTGCTCCCTAGAGATAGTGCACTCTGCCCTCAGTGTACCACACACCAGTGCTCCTTAGTGAAAGTGCACTCTGCCCTCAGTGTACCACACACCTGTGCTCCCTAGAGATAGTGCACTCTGCCCTCAGTGAACCACACACCAGTGCTCCCTAGAGAAAGTGCACTCTGCCCTCAGTGTACCACACACCAGTGCTCCCTAGAGATAGTGCACTCTGCCCCTCAGTGAACCACACACCAGTGCTCCCTAGAGATAGCGCACTCTGCACTCAGCATCCCACACCCTAGTGCTCCCTAGAGATAGTGCACTCTGCCCTCAGTGTACCACACACCAGTGCTCCCTAGAGATAGTGCACTCTGCACTCAGCGTCCTGCACACCAGTGCTCCCTAGAGATAGTGCACTCTGCACTCAGTGTACCACACACCAGAGCTCCCTAGAGATAGTGCACTCTTCCCTCAGTCTACCTCACACCGGAGCTCCCTAGAGATAGTGCACTCTGCCCTCACTGTACCACACACCGGTGCTCCGTAGGGATGGTGCACTCTGCCTTAGTGTACCACACACCAGAGCTCTGTAATGATAGTGCTCTCTGCCCTCGGTGTACCACACACTGGTGAGCCCTAGAGAAAGTGCACTCTGCCCTCGGTGCACCACACACCGGTGCTCCCTAGAGATAATGCACTCTGTCCTTCGTGTACCACACACCGTTGCACCGTAGGGATAGTGCACTCTGCACTTAATGTATCACACATCGGAGCTCCGTAGGTATAGTGCAATCTGTCCTCAGTGTACCACACACCGGTGCTTCGTAGAGATAGGGCACTCTGCCCTCAGCGTCCTGCACACTGATGCTCCCTAGAGATAGTGCACTCTGCCCTCAGTGTCCTGCACACGGTGATCCCTAGAGATAGTGCACTCTGCCCTCAGTGTACCACAGACCGGTGCTCCCTAGAGATAGTGCACTCTGCCCTCAGCATCCTGCACACCGGTGCTCCATAGAGATACAAAACTTTGCCCTCAGTGTGCCACATACCGGTGCTTCTTATAGATAGTGGACTCTGCCCTCAGTGTACTACACACCAGTGCTCTGTAGGGATAGTGAACTCTTCCCTTAGTGTACCACCCACTGGTGCTCCGTAGGGATAGTGCACTCTGCCCTCAGTATACCACACATTGGAGGTCCGTAGGGATAGTGCACTGTACCCTCAGTGTACCACACACCAGTGCTTCTTAGAGATAGTGCAGTCAGCCCTCAGTGTACCACACACCTGTGCTCCATAGATATAGTCCACTCTGCCCTCAGTGACCACATGCGGGTGCTCCGTAGGGATAGTGCACTCTGCACTTAGCATCCAGCACACTGGTGCTCCCTAGAGACAGTGCACTCTCCCTCAGTGTACCACACACCAGAGCTCTCTAATGATAGTGCTCTCTGCCCTCGGTGTACCACACACTGGTGATCCCTAGAGATAGTGCACTCTGCCCTCAGTGTGCCACACACTGGTGCCCCTAGGGATAGTGCACTCTGCTCTTAGTGTCTAGCACACTGGTGCTTTGTAGGGATAGGTCACTCTGCCCTCAGCGTCCAGCACACCGATGCACCCTAGAAATAGGGCACTCTGCCCTCAGTGCACCACACAGCAGTGCTCTTTAGAGATATAGTGCACTCTGTCCTGAGTGTACACACACTAGTGCTTCGTAGAGATAGTGCACTCTACCCTCAGTGTACCACACACCTGTGCTCAATAGATGTAGTCCACTCTGCCCTCAGTGTACCACACGCCGGTGCTCTGTAGGGATAGTGCACTCTGCCCTCAGTGTCCCGCACACCTGTGCTACCTAGAGATAGTGCACTCTTCCCTCATTGTACCACACACCTGTGCTCCATAGAGATAGTGCACTCTGCCCTCAATGTACCACACATCAGATCTCCTTAGGGATAGTGCACTGTGCCCTCAGTTTACCACACACCAGTGCTTCGTAGAGATAATGCACTCTGCTCTTAGCGTCCTGCACACCGTTGCTCCCTAGAGATAGTGCACTCTGCCCTCAGTATCCTGCACACCGGTGATCACTAGAGATAGTGCACTCTGCCCTCAGTGTATCACACACCAGTGCTCCCCAGAGGTAGTGCACTCTGCCCTCAGTGTACTACACACCGGTCCTCCCTAGGGATAGTGCACTTAGCGTCCAGCACACTGGTGCTCCCTAGAGATAGTGTACTGTGCCCTCAGTGTACCACACACCAGTGCTTCGTAGAGATAGTGCCCTCTGTGTCCTGCACACCGGTGATCCCTAGAGATAGTGCACTCTGCCCTCAGAGTACCACACACCAGTCCTTCCTAGGGATAGTGTACTCTGCACTTAGGGTCCAGCACACCGGTGCTCCCTAGAGATAGAGCATTTTGCCCTCAGTGTCCCACACACCAGTGCTCCCTAGTGGTAGTGCACTATGCACTCAGCGTCCAGCCACCGGTGATCCCTAGAGAAAGTGCCCTCTGCCCTCGGTGTACCACACACTGGTGCTCCCTAGAGATAGCGCACTCTGTCCTCAGTGTACCACACACCGGTGCTCCGTAGAGATAGTGCACGCTGCCCTCAGTGTACCACACACCGGTGCTCCATTGAGATAGTGCACTCTGCCCTTAGTGTACCACACACCAGTACTTCGTAGGGATAGTGCACTCTGCCCTTCATGTACCACACACCAGAGCTCCGTAGAGATAGTGCACTCTGCCCTCAGTCTACCACACACCGGTGCTCTCTAGAAGTAGTGCACTTTGCCCTCAGTGTACCACACACCGGTACTCCCTAGACATAGTGCACTCTGCCCTCAGTGTACCACACACCAGTGCTCCGTAAGGATGGTGCACTCTGCCTTTAGTGTACCACATACCAGAGCTCCGTAGGGATAGGGCACTGTGCCCTCACTGTACCACACACCTGTGCTCCGTAGAGATAGTGCACTCTGCCCTCAGTGAACCACACACCGGTGCCCCCCTAGAGATAGTACACTCTGCCCTCAGTGTACCACACACCAGTGCTCCCTAGAGATAGTGCACTCTGCCCTCAGTGAACCACACACCGGTGCTCCCTAGAGATAGCGCACTCTGCACTCAGTGTACCACACACCAGTGCTCCCTAGAGATAGCGCACTCTGCATTCGGTGAACCACACACCGGTGCTCCCTAGAGATAGCGCACTCTGCCCTCAGTGAACCACACACCGGTGCTCCCTAGAAATAGCGCACTTTGCCCTCAGTGAACCACACACCGGTGCTCCCTAGAGATAGTGCACTCTGCCCTCAGTGAACCACACACCGGTGCTCCCTAGAGATAGTGCACTCTGCACTCAGACTACCACAGACCGGTGCTCCCTAGAGATAGTGCACTCTGCCCTCAGTGAACCACACACCGGTGCTCCCTCGAGATAGTGCACTCTGCCCTCAGTGTACCACACACCAGTGCTCCCTAGAGATAGCGCACTCTGCACTCAGCGTCCTGCACACCAGTGCTCCCTAGAGATAGTGCACTCTGCACTCAGACTACCACAGACCGGTGCTCCCTAGAGATAGTGCACTCTGCCCTCAGTGAACCACACACCGGTGCTCCCTAGAGATAGTGCACTCTGCCCTCAGTGAACCACACACCGGTGCTCCCTAGAGATAGCGCACTCTGTACTCAGTATACCACACACCGGTGCCCCCCTAGAGATAGTGCACTCTGCCCTCAGTGAACCACACACCGGTGCTCCCTAGAGATAGCGCACTCTGCACTCAGTATACCACACACCGGTGCTCCCTGGAGATAGTGCACTCTGCCCTCAGTGTACCACACCGTTGCCCCCCTAGAGATCGTGCACTCTGCCCTCAGTGTACCACACACCAGTGCTCCCTAGAGATAGTGCACTCTGCCCTCAGTGAACCACACACCGGTGCTCCCTAGAGATAGCGCACTCTGCACTCAGTGTACCACACACCAGTGCTCCCTAGAGATAGCGCACTCTGCATTCGGTGAAGCACACACCGGTGCTCCCTAGAGATAGCGCACTCTGCCCTCAGTGAACCACACACCGGTGCTCCCTAGAGATAGCGCACTCTGCCCTCAGTGAACCACACACCGGTGCTCCCTAGAGATAGTGCACTCTGCACTCAGACTACCACAGACCGGTGCTCCCTAGAGATAGTGCACTCTGCCCTCAGTGAACCACACACCGGTGCTCCCTAGAGATAGTGCACTCTGCCCTCAGTGAACCACACACCGGTGCTCCCTAGAGATAGCGCACTCTGCACTCAGTATACCACACACTGGTGCTCCCTGGAGATAGTGCACTCTGCCCTCAGTGTACCACACACCGGTGCCCCCCTAGAGATAGTGCACTCTGCCCTCAGTGTACCACACACCAGTGCTCCCTAGAGATAGTGCACTCTGCCCTCAGTGAACCACACACCGGTGCTCCCTAGAGATAGCGTACTCTGCACTCAGTGTACCACACACCATTGCTCCCTAGAGATAGCGCACTCTGCACTCGGTGAACCACACACCGGTGCTCCCTAGAGATAGTGCACTCTGCCCTCAGTGAACCACACACCGGTGCTCCCTAGAGATAGCGCACTCTGCACTCGGTGAACCACACACCGGTGCTCCCTAGAGATAGTGCACTCTGCCCCCAGTGTACCACACACCAGTGCTCCCTAGAGATAGCGCACTCTGCACTCGGTGAACCACACACCGGTGCTCCCTAGAGATAGCGCACTCTGCACTCGGTGAACCACACACTGGTGCTCCCTAGAGATAGCGCACTCTGCACTCGGTGAACCACACACCGGTGCTCTCTACAGATAGCGCACTCTGCACTCGGTGAACCACACACCGGTGCTCCCTAGAGATAGTGCACTCTGCCCCCAGTGTACCACACACCAGTTCTCCCTAGAGATAGTGCACTCTGCCCCCAGTGTACCACACACCAGTTCTCCCTAGAGATAGTGCACTCTGCCCCTCAGTGTACCACACACCAGTGCTCCCTAGAGAAAGTGCACTCTGCCCTCAGTGAACCACACACCAGTGCTTCCTAGAGAAAGTGCACTCTGCCCCTCAGTATACCACACACCAGTGCTCCCTAGAGATAGTGCACTCTGCACTCACTGTACCACACACCAGTGCTCCCTAGAGATAGTGCACTCTGCCCTCAGTGTACCACACACCAGTGCTCCCTAGTGAAAGTGCACTCTGCCCTCAGTGTACCACACACCAGTGCTCCCTAGAGATAGTGCACTCTGCCCTCAGTGAACCACACACCAGTGCTCCCTAGAGATAGTGCACTCTGCACTCAGCATCCCACACCCCAGTGCTCCCTAGAGATAGTGCACTCTGCCCTCAGTGTACCACACACCAGTGCTCCCTAGAGATAGTGCACTCTGCCCTGAGTGAACCACAAACAGAGCTTCCTAGAGATAGTGCACTCTGCCCTCAGCATCCCACACACCAGTGCTCCCTAGAGATAGTGCACTCCGCACTCAGTGTACCACACACCAGTGCTCCCTAGAGATAGTGCACTCTGACCTGAGTGAACCACAAACGGAGCTTCCTACAGATAGTGCACTCTGCCCTCAGCATCCCACACACCAGTGCTCCGTAGAGATAGTGCACTCTGCCCTCAGTGTACCACACACCAGTGCTCCCTAGAGATAGTGCACTCTGCACTCAGCGTCCTGCACACCAGTGCTCCCTAGAGATAGTGCACTCTGCACTCAGTGTACCACACACCAGAGCTCCCTAGAGATAGTGCACTCTTCCCTCAGTCTACCTCACACCGGAGCTCCCTAGAGATAGTGCACTCTGCCCTCACTGTACCACACACCGGTGCTCCGTAGGGATGGTGCACTCTGCCTTAGTGTACCACACACCAGAGCTCTGTAGTGATAGTGCTCTCTGCCCTCGGTGTACCACACACTGGTGAGCCCTAGAAAAAGTGCACTCTGCCCTCGGTGCACCACACACCGGTGCTCCCTAGAGATAATGCACTCAGTCCTTAGTGTACCACACACCATTGCACCGTAGGGATAGTGCACTCTGCCCTTAATGTATCACACATCGGAGCTCCGTAGGTATAGTGCAATCTGTCCTCAGTGTACCACACACCGGTGCTTCGTAGAGATAGGGCACTCTGCCCTCAGCGTCCTGCAAACTGGTGCTCCCTAGAGATAGTGCACTCTGCCCTCAGTGTCCTGCACACGGTGATCCCTAGAGATAGTGCACTCTGCCCTCAGAGTACCACAGACCGGTGCTCCCTAGAGATAGTGCACTCTGCCCTCAGCATCTTGCACACCGGTGCTCCATAGAGATACAAAACTTTGCCCTCAGTGTGCCACATACCGGTGCTTCTTATAGATAGTGGACTCTGCCCTCAGTGTACTACACACCAGTGCTCTGTAGGGATAGTGAACTCTTCCCTTAGTGTACCACCCACTGGTGCTCCTTAGGGATAGTGCACTCTGCCCTCAGTATACCACACATTGGAGGTCCGTAGGGATAGTGCACTCTACCCTCAGTGTACCACCCACCAGTGCTTCTTAGAGATAGTGCAGTCAGCCCTCAGTGTACCACACACCTGTGCTCCATAGATATAGTCCACTCTGCCCTCAGTGTACCACACACCGGTGCCCCCCTAGAGATAGTGCACTCTGCCCTCAGTGTACCACACACCAGTGCTCCCTAGAGATAGTGCACTCTGCCCTCAGTGAACCACACACCGGTGCTCCCTAGAGATAGCGCACTCTGCACTCAGTGTACCACACACCGGTGCTCCCTAGAGATAGCGCACTCTGCCCTCAGTGAACCACACACCAGTGCTCCCTAGAGATAGTGCACTCTGCACTCAGCATCCCACACCCCAGTGCTCCCTAGAGATAGTGCACTCTGCCCTCAGTGTACCACACACCAGTGCTCCCTAGAGATAGTGCACTCTGCCCTGAGTGAACCACAAACAGAGCTTCCTAGAGATAGTGCACTCTGCCCTCAGCATCCCACACACCAGTGCTCCATAGAGATAGTGCACTCTGCCCTCAGTGTACCACACACCAGTGCTCCCTAGAGATAGTGCACTCCGCACTCAGTGTACCACACACCAGTGCTCCCTAGAGATAGTGCACTCTGACCTGAGTGAACCACAAACGGAGCTTCCTACAGATAGTGCACTCTGCCCTCAGCATCCCACACACCAGTGCTCCGTAGAGATAGTGCACTCTGCCCTCAGTGTACCACACACCAGTGCTCCCTAGAGATAGTGCACTCTGCCCTCAGTGAACCACACACCGGTGCTCCCTAGAGATAGCGCACTCTGCACTCAGTGTACCACACACCGGTGCTCCCTAGAGATAGCGCACTCTGCCCTCAGTGAACCACACACCAGTGCTCCCTAGAGATAGTGCACTCTGCACTCAGCATCCCACACCCCAGTGCTCCCTAGAGATAGTGCACTCTGCCCTCAGTGTACCACACACCAGTGCTCCCTAGAGATAGTGCACTCTGCCCTGAGTGAACCACAAACAGAGCTTCCTAGAGATAGTGCACTCTGCCCTCAGCATCCCACACACCAGTGCTCCATAGAGATAGTGCACTCTGCCCTCAGTGTACCACACACCAGTGCTCCCTAGAGATAGTGCACTCTGCCCCCAGTGTACCACACACCGGTGCTCCCTAGAGATAGCGCACTCTGCACTCGGTGAACCACACACCGGTGCTCCCTAGAGATAGCGCACTCTGCACTCGGTGAACCACACACCGGTGCTCCCTACAGATAGCGCACTCTGCACTCGGTGAACCACACACCGGTGCTCTCTAGAGATAGCGCACTCTGCACTCGGTGAACCACACACCAGTGCTCCCTAGTGAAAGTGCACTCTGCCCTCAGTGTACCACACACCAGTGCTCCCTAGAGATAGTGCACGCTGCCCTCAGTGAACCACACACCAGTGCTCCCTAGAGAAAGTGCACTCTGCCCTCAGTGTACCACACACCAGTGCTCCCTAGAGATAGTGCACTCTGCCCCTCAGTGAACCACACACCAGTGCTCCCTAGAGATATCGCACTCTGCACTCAGCATCCCACATCCCAGTGCTCCCTAGAGATAGTGCACTCTGCCCTCAGTGTACCACACACCAGTGCTCCCTAGAGATAGTGCACTCTGCACTCAGCGTCCTGCACACCAGTGCTCCCTAGAGATAGTGCACTCTGCACTCAGTGTACCACACACCAGAGCTCCCTAGAGATAGTGCACTCTTCCCTCAGTCTACCTCACACCGGAGCTCCCTAGAGATAGTGCACTCTGCCCTCACTGTACCACACACCGGTGCTCCGTAGGGATGGTGCACTCTGCCTTAGTGTACCACACACCAGAGCTCTGTAATGATAGTGCTCTCTGCCCTCGGTGTACCACACACTGGTGAGCCCTAGAGAAAGTGCACTCTGCCCTCGGTGCACCACACACCGGTGCTCCCTAGAGATAATGCACTCTGTCCTTCGTGTACCACACACCGTTGCACCGTAGGGATAGTGCACTCTGCACTTAATGTATCACACATCGGAGCTCCGTAGGTATAGTGCAATCTGTCCTCAGTGTACCACACACCGGTGCTTCGTAGAGATAGGGCACTCTGCCCTCAGCGTCCTGCACACTGATGCTCCCTAGAGATAGTGCACTCTGCCCTCAGTGTCTTGCACACGGTGATCCCTAGAGATAGTGCACTCTGCCCTCAGTGTACCACAGACCGGTGCTCCCTAGAGATAGTGCACTCTGCCCTCAGCATCCTGCACACCGGTGCTCCATAGAGATACAAAACTTTGCCCTCAGTGTGCCACATACCGGTGCTTCTTATAGATAGTGGACTCTGCCCTCAGTGTACTACACACCAGTGCTCTGTAGGGATAGTGAACTCTTCCCTTAGTGTACCACCCACTGGTGCTCCGTAGGGATAGTGCACTCTGCCCTCAGTATACCACACATTGGAGGTCCGTAGGGATAGTGCACTGTACCCTCAGTGTACCACACACCAGTGCTTCTTAGAGATAGTGCAGTCAGCCCTCAGTGTACCACACACCTGTGCTCCATAGATATAGTCCACTCTGCCCTCAGTGACCACACGCGGGTGCTCCGTAGGGATAGTGCACTCTGCACTTAGCATCCAGCACACTGTTGCTCCCTAGAGACAGTGCACTCTCCCTCAGTGTACCACACACCAGAGCTCTCTAATGATAGTGCTCTCTGCCCTCGGTGTACCACACACTGGTGATCCCTAGAGATAGTGCACTCTGCCCTCAGTGTGCCACACACTGGTGCCCCTAGGGATAGTGCACTCTGCTCTTAGGGGGTGATTCTAACCCCGGCGGTCTTAGACCGCCGGGGCCAGGGTCGGCGGGAGCACTCCGACAGACCGGCGGTGCCCCGCAGGGCATTCTGACCGCGGCGCTTTGGTCTCCCGCCGGTTTTCCGCTGCCCCTTGGAATCCTCCAAGGCGGCGCAGCTTGCTGCGCCGCCGAGGGGATTCCGACCCCCCCTACCGCCATCCAGTTCCCGGCGGTCCGCCCGCCGGGAACCGGATGGCGGTAGGGGGGGTCGCGGGGCCCCTGGGGGCCCCTGCAGTGCCCATGCCACTGGCATGGGCACTGCAGGGGCCCCCGTAAGAGGGCCCCTAAATGTATTTCACTGTCTGCTGCGCAGACAGTGAAATACGCGACGGGTGCAACTGCACCCGTCGCACAGCTTCCACTCCGCCGGCTCGATTCCGAGCCGGCTTCATCGTGGAAGCCTCTTTCCCGCTGGGCTGGCGGGCGGCCTGAAGGCGGCCGCCCGCCAGCCCAGCGGGAATGTCAGAATTACCGCCGCGGTCTTTCGACCGCGGAACGGTAACCTGACGGCGGGACTTTGGCGGGCGGCCTCCGCCGCCCGCCAAGGTCAGGATGAGGGCCTTAGTGTCTAGCACACTGGTGCTTTGTAGGGATAGGTCACTCTGCCCTCAGCGTCCAGCACACCGATGCACCCTAGAAATAGGGCACTCTGCCCTCAGTGCACCACACAGCAGTGCTCTGTAGAGATATAGTGCACTCTGTCCTGAGTGTACACAGACTAGTGCTTCGTAGAGATAGTGCACTCTACCCTCAGTGTACCACACACCTGTGCTCAATAGATGTAGTCCACTCTGCCCTCAGTGTACCACACGCCGGTGCTCTGTAGGGATAGTGCACTCTGCCCTCAGTGTCCCGCACACCTGTGCTCCCTAGAGATAGTGCACTCTGCCCTCATTGTACCACACACCTGTGCTCCATAGAGATAGTGCACTCTGCCCTCAATGTACCACACATCAGATCTCCTTAGGGATAGTGCACTGTGCCCTCAGTTTACCACACACCAGTGCTTCGTAGAGATAATGCACTCTGCTCTTAGCGTCCTGCACACCGTTGCTCCCTAGAGATAGTGCACTCTGCCCTCAGTATCCTGCACACCGGTGATCACTAGAGATAGTGCACTCTGCCCTCAGTGTATCACACACCAGTGCTCCCCAGAGGTAGTGCACTCTGCCCTCAGTGTACTACACACCGGTCCTCCCTAGGGATAGTGCACTTAGCGTCCAGCACACTGGTGCTCCCTAGAGATAGTGTACTGTGCCCTCAGTGTACCACACACCAGTGCTTCGTAGAGATAGTGCCCTCTGTGTCCTGCACACCGGTGATCCCTAGAGATAGTGCACTCTGCCCTCAGAGTACCACACACCAGTCCTTCCTAGGGATAGTGTACTCTGCACTTAGGGTCCAGCACACCGGTGCTCCCTAGAGATAGAGCATTTTGCCCTCAGTGTACCACACACCAGTGCGCCGTAAGGATAGTGTACTTTGCCCTCAGTGTACCACACACCAGTGCTCCCTAGTGGTAGTGCACTATGCACTCAGCGTCCAGCCACCGGTGATCCCTAGAGAAAGTGCCCTCTGCCCTCGGTGTACCACACACTGGTGCTCCCTAGAGATAGCGCACTCTGTCCTCAGTGTACCACACACCGGTGCTCCATTGAGATAGTGCACTCTGCCCTTAGTGTACCACACACCAGTACTTCGTAGGGATAGTGCACTCTGCCCTTCATGTACCACACACCAGAGCTCCGTAGAGATAGTGCACTCTGCCCTCAGTCTACCACACACCGGTGCTCTCTAGAAGTAGTGCACTTTGCCCTCAGTGTACCACACACCGGTACTCCCTAGACATAGTGCACTCTGCCCTCAGTGTACCACACACCAGTGCTCCGTAAGGATGGTGCACTCTGCCTTTAGTGTACCACATACCAGAGCTCCGTAGGGATAGGGCACTGTGCCCTCACTGTACCACACACCTGTGCTCCGTAGAGATAGTGCACTCTGCACTCAGCGTCCTGCACTCCGGTGCTCCCTGGAGATAGTGCACTCTGCCCTCAGTCTACCACACACCGGTGCTCCCTGGAGATAGTGCACTTTGCCTTCAGTGTACCACACACCAGTGCTCCCTAGAGATAGTGCACTCTGTCCTTAGTGCACCACACACCGCTGCTCCCTAGATATAGTGCACTCTGCCCTCAGCATCCTGCACACCGGTGCTCTGTTGAGATAGCACACTCTGCCCTCCGTATACCACATACCTGTGCTTTTTAGAGATAGTGCATTCTGCCCTCAGAGTACCACACACCGGAGCTCTGTAGTGATAGTGCAGTCAGCCCTCATTGTACCACACACCGGTGCTCCCTAGAGATAATGCTTTCTGCCCTCGGTGTACCACACACCGGTGATCCTTAGAGATAGTGCACTCTGCCCTTAGTGAACCATACACCGGTGCTCCCTAGGGATAGTGCACTCTGCACTCAGTGTACCACACACCAGTGCTTCCCAGAGAACGTGCAATCTGCACTCAGCGTCCTGCACACAGGTGCTCTGTACGGATAGTGCAGTCTACCATCAGCGTCCTACACACTGGTGCTCCATAGGGATAGTTCACTCTGCCCTCAGAGTCCTGGACACCGGTGATTCCTAGAGATAGTGCACTCTGCCCTCACTATACCACACACCAGTTCTCCCTAGAGATAGTGCACTTTGCACT
Source organism: Pleurodeles waltl (assembly GCF_031143425.1). Lineage (NCBI taxonomy): Eukaryota > Metazoa > Chordata > Amphibia > Caudata > Salamandridae > Pleurodeles > Pleurodeles waltl. Next base: position 27,566,410 of record NC_090451.1, read on the forward strand.
CAGCGTGCTGCACACCAGTGCTCCCTATGGATAGTGCACTCTGCACTCAGTGTACCACCCACCGGTGCTCCCTAGAGATAGTGCACTCTGCCCTCAGTGTACCACACACCAGTGCTCCCTAGAGATAGTGCACTCTGCCCCTCAGTGAACCACACACCAGTGCTCCCTAGAGATAGCGCACTCTGCACTCAGCATCCCACATCCCAGTGCTCCCTAGAGATAGTGCACTCTGCCCTCAGTGTACCACACACCAGTGCTCCCTAGAGATAGTGCACTCTGCCCTGAGTGAACCACAAACGGAGCTTCCTAGAGATAGTGCACTCTGCCCTCAGCATCCCACACACCAGTGCTCCGTAGATATAGTGCACTCTGCCCTCAGTGTACCACACACCAGTGCTCCCTAGAGATAGTGCACTCTGCACTCAGCGTCCTGCACACCAGTGCTCCCTAGAGATAGTGCACTCTGCACTCAGTGTACCACACACCAGAGCTCCCTAGAGATAGTGCACTCTTCCCTCAGTCTACCTCACACCGGAGCTCCCTAGAGATAGTGCACTCTGCCCTCACTGTACCACACACCGGTGCTCCGTAGGGATGGTGCACTCTGCCTTAGTGTACCACACACCAGAGCTCTGTAGTGATAGTGCTCTCTGCCCTCGGTGTACCACACACTGGTGAGCCCTAGAAAAAGTGCACTCTGCCCTCGGTGCACCACACACTGGTGCTCCCTAGAGATAATGCACTCAGTCCTTAGTGTACCACACACCATTGCACCGTAGGGATAGTGCACTCTGCCCTTAATGTATCACACATCGGAGCTCCGTAGGTATAGTGCAATCTGTCCTCAGTGTACCACACACCGGTGCTTCGTAGAGATAGGGCACTCTGCCCTCAGCGTCCTGCAAACTGGTGCTCCCTAGAGATAGTGCACTCTGCCCTCAGTGTCCTGCACACGGTGATCCCTAGAGATAGTGCACTCTGCCCTCAGAGTACCACAGACCGGTGCTCCCTAGAGATAGTGCACTCTGCCCTCAGCATCTTGCACACCGGTGCTCCATAGAGATACAAAACTTTGCCCTCAGTGTGCCACATACCGGTGCTTCTTATAGATAGTGGACTCTGCCCTCAGTGTACTACACACCAGTGCTCTGTAGGGATAGTGAACTCTTCCCTTAGTGTACCACCCACTGGTGCTCCTTAGGGATAGTGCACTCTGCCCTCAGTATACCACACATTGGAGGTCCGTAGGGATAGTGCACTCTACCCTCAGTGTACCACCCACCAGTGCTTCTTAGAGATAGTGCAGTCAGCCCTCAGTGTACCACACACCTGTGCTCCATAGATATAGTCCACTCTGCCCTCAGTGTACCACACACCGGTGCCCCCCTAGAGATAGTGCACTCTGCCCTCAGTGTACCACACACCAGTGCTCCCTAGAGATAGTGCACTCTGCCCTCAGTGAACCACACACCGGTGCTCCCTAGAGATAGCGCACTCTGCACTCAGTGTACCACACACCGGTGCTCCCTAGAGATAGCGCACTCTGCCCTCAGTGAACCACACACCAGTGCTCCCTAGAGATAGTGCACTCTGCACTCAGCATCCCACACCCCAGTGCTCCCTAGAGATAGTGCACTCTGCCCTCAGTGTACCACACACCAGTGCTCCCTAGAGATAGTGCACTCTGCCCTGAGTGAACCACAAACAGAGCTTCCTAGAGATAGTGCACTCTGCCCTCAGCATCCCACACACCAGTGCTCCATAGAGATAGTGCACTCTGCCCTCAGTGTACCACACACCAGTGCTCCCTAGAGATAGTGCACTCCGCACTCAGTGTACCACACACCAGTGCTCCCTAGAGATAGTGCACTCTGACCTGAGTGAACCACAAACGGAGCTTCCTACAGATAGTGCACTCTGCCCTCAGCATCCCACACACCAGTGCTCCGTAGAGATAGTGCACTCTGCCCTCAGTGTACCACACACCAGTGCTCCCTAGAGATAGTGCACTCTGCCCTCAGTGAACCACACACCGGTGCTCCCTAGAGATAGCGCACTCTGCACTCAGTGTACCACACACCGGTGCTCCCTAGAGATAGCGCACTCTGCCCTCAGTGAACCACACACCAGTGCTCCCTAGAGATAGTGCACTCTGCACTCAGCATCCCACACCCCAGTGCTCCCTAGAGATAGTGCACTCTGCCCTCAGTGTACCACACACCAGTGCTCCCTAGAGATAGTGCACTCTGCCCTGAGTGAACCACAAACAGAGCTTCCTAGAGATAGTGCACTCTGCCCTCAGCATCCCACACACCAGTGCTCCATAGAGATAGTGCACTCTGCCCTCAGTGTACCACACACCAGTGCTCCCTAGAGATAGTGCACTCTGCCCCCAGTGTACCACACACCGGTGCTCCCTAGAGATAGCGCACTCTGCACTCGGTGAACCACACACCGGTGCTCCCTAGAGATAGCGCACTCTGCACTCGGTGAACCACACACCGGTGCTCCCTACAGATAGCGCACTCTGCACTCGGTGAACCACACACCGGTGCTCTCTAGAGATAGCGCACTCTGCACTCGGTGAACCACACACCAGTGCTCCCTAGTGAAAGTGCACTCTGCCCTCAGTGTACCACACACCAGTGCTCCCTAGAGATAGTGCACGCTGCCCTCAGTGAACCACACACCAGTGCTCCCTAGAGAAAGTGCACTCTGCCCTCAGTGTACCACACACCAGTGCTCCCTAGAGATAGTGCACTCTGCCCCTCAGTGAACCACACACCAGTGCTCCCTAGAGATATCGCACTCTGCACTCAGCATCCCACATCCCAGTGCTCCCTAGAGATAGTGCACTCTGCCCTCAGTGTACCACACACCAGTGCTCCCTAGAGATAGTGCACTCTGCACTCAGCGTCCTGCACACCAGTGCTCCCTAGAGATAGTGCACTCTGCACTCAGTGTACCACACACCAGAGCTCCCTAGAGATAGTGCACTCTTCCCTCAGTCTACCTCACACCGGAGCTCCCTAGAGATAGTGCACTCTGCCCTCACTGTACCACACACCGGTGCTCCGTAGGGATGGTGCACTCTGCCTTAGTGTACCACACACCAGAGCTCTGTAATGATAGTGCTCTCTGCCCTCGGTGTACCACACACTGGTGAGCCCTAGAGAAAGTGCACTCTGCCCTCGGTGCACCACACACCGGTGCTCCCTAGAGATAATGCACTCTGTCCTTCGTGTACCACACACCGTTGCACCGTAGGGATAGTGCACTCTGCACTTAATGTATCACACATCGGAGCTCCGTAGGTATAGTGCAATCTGTCCTCAGTGTACCACACACCGGTGCTTCGTAGAGATAGGGCACTCTGCCCTCAGCGTCCTGCACACTGATGCTCCCTAGAGATAGTGCACTCTGCCCTCAGTGTCTTGCACACGGTGATCCCTAGAGATAGTGCACTCTGCCCTCAGTGTACCACAGACCGGTGCTCCCTAGAGATAGTGCACTCTGCCCTCAGCATCCTGCACACCGGTGCTCCATAGAGATACAAAACTTTGCCCTCAGTGTGCCACATACCGGTGCTTCTTATAGATAGTGGACTCTGCCCTCAGTGTACTACACACCAGTGCTCTGTAGGGATAGTGAACTCTTCCCTTAGTGTACCACCCACTGGTGCTCCGTAGGGATAGTGCACTCTGCCCTCAGTATACCACACATTGGAGGTCCGTAGGGATAGTGCACTGTACCCTCAGTGTACCACACACCAGTGCTTCTTAGAGATAGTGCAGTCAGCCCTCAGTGTACCACACACCTGTGCTCCATAGATATAGTCCACTCTGCCCTCAGTGACCACACGCGGGTGCTCCGTAGGGATAGTGCACTCTGCACTTAGCATCCAGCACACTGTTGCTCCCTAGAGACAGTGCACTCTCCCTCAGTGTACCACACACCAGAGCTCTCTAATGATAGTGCTCTCTGCCCTCGGTGTACCACACACTGGTGATCCCTAGAGATAGTGCACTCTGCCCTCAGTGTGCCACACACTGGTGCCCCTAGGGATAGTGCACTCTGCTCTTAGGGGGTGATTCTAACCCCGGCGGTCTTAGACCGCCGGGGCCAGGGTCGGCGGGAGCACTCCGACAGACCGGCGGTGCCCCGCAGGGCATTCTGACCGCGGCGCTTTGGTCTCCCGCCGGTTTTCCGCTGCCCCTTGGAATCCTCCAAGGCGGCGCAGCTTGCTGCGCCGCCGAGGGGATTCCGACCCCCCCTACCGCCATCCAGTTCCCGGCGGTCCGCCCGCCGGGAACCGGATGGCGGTAGGGGGGGTCGCGGGGCCCCTGGGGGCCCCTGCAGTGCCCATGCCACTGGCATGGGCACTGCAGGGGCCCCCGTAAGAGGGCCCCTAAATGTATTTCACTGTCTGCTGCGCAGACAGTGAAATACGCGACGGGTGCAACTGCACCCGTCGCACAGCTTCCACTCCGCCGGCTCGATTCCGAGCCGGCTTCATCGTGGAAGCCTCTTTCCCGCTGGGCTGGCGGGCGGCCTGAAGGCGGCCGCCCGCCAGCCCAGCGGGAATGTCAGAATTACCGCCGCGGTCTTTCGACCGCGGAACGGTAACCTGACGGCGGGACTTTGGCGGGCGGCCTCCGCCGCCCGCCAAGGTCAGGATGAGGGCCTTAGTGTCTAGCACACTGGTGCTTTGTAGGGATAGGTCACTCTGCCCTCAGCGTCCAGCACACCGATGCACCCTAGAAATAGGGCACTCTGCCCTCAGTGCACCACACAGCAGTGCTCTGTAGAGATATAGTGCACTCTGTCCTGAGTGTACACAGACTAGTGCTTCGTAGAGATAGTGCACTCTACCCTCAGTGTACCACACACCTGTGCTCAATAGATGTAGTCCACTCTGCCCTCAGTGTACCACACGCCGGTGCTCTGTAGGGATAGTGCACTCTGCCCTCAGTGTCCCGCACACCTGTGCTCCCTAGAGATAGTGCACTCTGCCCTCATTGTACCACACACCTGTGCTCCATAGAGATAGTGCACTCTGCCCTCAATGTACCACACATCAGATCTCCTTAGGGATAGTGCACTGTGCCCTCAGTTTACCACACACCAGTGCTTCGTAGAGATAATGCACTCTGCTCTTAGCGTCCTGCACACCGTTGCTCCCTAGAGATAGTGCACTCTGCCCTCAGTATCCTGCACACCGGTGATCACTAGAGATAGTGCACTCTGCCCTCAGTGTATCACACACCAGTGCTCCCCAGAGGTAGTGCACTCTGCCCTCAGTGTACTACACACCGGTCCTCCCTAGGGATAGTGCACTTAGCGTCCAGCACACTGGTGCTCCCTAGAGATAGTGTACTGTGCCCTCAGTGTACCACACACCAGTGCTTCGTAGAGATAGTGCCCTCTGTGTCCTGCACACCGGTGATCCCTAGAGATAGTGCACTCTGCCCTCAGAGTACCACACACCAGTCCTTCCTAGGGATAGTGTACTCTGCACTTAGGGTCCAGCACACCGGTGCTCCCTAGAGATAGAGCATTTTGCCCTCAGTGTACCACACACCAGTGCGCCGTAAGGATAGTGTACTTTGCCCTCAGTGTACCACACACCAGTGCTCCCTAGTGGTAGTGCACTATGCACTCAGCGTCCAGCCACCGGTGATCCCTAGAGAAAGTGCCCTCTGCCCTCGGTGTACCACACACTGGTGCTCCCTAGAGATAGCGCACTCTGTCCTCAGTGTACCACACACCGGTGCTCCATTGAGATAGTGCACTCTGCCCTTAGTGTACCACACACCAGTACTTCGTAGGGATAGTGCACTCTGCCCTTCATGTACCACACACCAGAGCTCCGTAGAGATAGTGCACTCTGCCCTCAGTCTACCACACACCGGTGCTCTCTAGAAGTAGTGCACTTTGCCCTCAGTGTACCACACACCGGTACTCCCTAGACATAGTGCACTCTGCCCTCAGTGTACCACACACCAGTGCTCCGTAAGGATGGTGCACTCTGCCTTTAGTGTACCACATACCAGAGCTCCGTAGGGATAGGGCACTGTGCCCTCACTGTACCACACACCTGTGCTCCGTAGAGATAGTGCACTCTGCACTCAGCGTCCTGCACTCCGGTGCTCCCTGGAGATAGTGCACTCTGCCCTCAGTCTACCACACACCGGTGCTCCCTGGAGATAGTGCACTTTGCCTTCAGTGTACCACACACCAGTGCTCCCTAGAGATAGTGCACTCTGTCCTTAGTGCACCACACACCGCTGCTCCCTAGATATAGTGCACTCTGCCCTCAGCATCCTGCACACCGGTGCTCTGTTGAGATAGCACACTCTGCCCTCCGTATACCACATACCTGTGCTTTTTAGAGATAGTGCATTCTGCCCTCAGAGTACCACACACCGGAGCTCTGTAGTGATAGTGCAGTCAGCCCTCATTGTACCACACACCGGTGCTCCCTAGAGATAATGCTTTCTGCCCTCGGTGTACCACACACCGGTGATCCTTAGAGATAGTGCACTCTGCCCTTAGTGAACCATACACCGGTGCTCCCTAGGGATAGTGCACTCTGCACTCAGTGTACCACACACCAGTGCTTCCCAGAGAACGTGCAATCTGCACTCAGCGTCCTGCACACAGGTGCTCTGTACGGATAGTGCAGTCTACCATCAGCGTCCTACACACTGGTGCTCCATAGGGATAGTTCACTCTGCCCTCAGAGTCCTGGACACCGGTGATTCCTAGAGATAGTGCACTCTGCCCTCACTATACCACACACCAGTTCTCCCTAGAGATAGTGCACTTTGCACTCAGCGTGCTGCACACCAGTGCTCCCTATGGATAGTGCACTCTGCACTCAGTGTACCACCCACCGGTGCTCCCTAGAGATAGTGCACTCTGCCCTCAGTGTACCACACACCAGTGCTCCCTAGAGATAGTGCACTCTGCCCCTCAGTGAACCACACACCAGTGCTCCCTAGAGATAGCGCACTCTGCACTCAGCATCCCACATCCCAGTGCTCCCTAGAGATAGTGCACTCTGCCCTCAGTGTACCACACACCAGTGCTCCCTAGAGATAGTGCACTCTGCCCTGAGTGAACCACAAACGGAGCTTCCTAGAGATAGTGCACTCTGCCCTCAGCATCCCACACACCAGTGCTCCGTAGATATAGTGCACTCTGCCCTCAGTGTACCACACACCAGTGCTCCCTAGAGATAGTGCACTCTGCACTCAGCGTCCTGCACACCAGTGCTCCCTAGAGATAGTGCACTCTGCACTCAGTGTACCACACACCAGAGCTCCCTAGAGATAGTGCACTCTTCCCTCAGTCTACCTCACACCGGAGCTCCCTAGAGATAGTGCACTCTGCCCTCACTGTACCACACACCGGTGCTCCGTAGGGATGGTGCACTCTGCCTTAGTGTACCACACACCAGAGCTCTGTAATGATAGTGCTCTCTGCCCTCGGTGTACCACACACTGGTGAGCCCTAGAGAAAGTGCACTCTGCCCTCGGTGCACCACACACCGGTGCTCCCTAGAGATAATGCACTCTGTCCTTCATGTACCACACACCGTTGCACCGTAGGGATAGTGCACTCTGCACTTAATGTATCACACATCGGAGCTCCGTAGGTATAGTGCAATCTGTCCTCAGTGTACCACACACCGGTGCTTCGTAGAGATAGGGCACTCTGCCCTCAGCGTCCTGCACACAGGTGCTCTGTACGGATAGTGCAGTCTACCATCAGCGTCCTACACACTGGTGCTCCATAGGGATAGTTCACTCTGCCCTCAGAGTCCTGGACACCGGTGATTCCTAGAGATAGTGCACTCTGCCCTCACTATACCACACACCAGTTCTCCCTAGAGATAGTGCACTTTGCACTCAGCGTGCTGCACACCAGTGCTCCCTATGGATAGTGCACTCTGCACTCAGTGTACCACCCACCGGTGCTCCCTAGAGATAGTGCACTCTGCCCTCAGTGTACCACACACCAGTGCTCCCTAGAGATAGTGCACTCTGCCCCTCAGTGAACCACACACCAGTGCTCCCTAGAGATAGTGCACTCTGCACTCAGCATCCCACATCCCAGTGCTCCCTAGAGATAGTGCACTCTGCCCTCAGTGTACCACACACCAGTGCTCCCTAGAGATAGTGCACTCTGCCCTGAGTGAACCACAAACGGAGCTTCCTAGAGATAGTGCACTCTGCCCTCAGCATCCCACACACCAGTGCTCCGTAGATATAGTGCACTCTGCCCTCAGTGTACCACACACCAGTGCTCCCTAGAGATAGTGCACTCTGCACTCAGCGTCCTGCACACCAGTGCTCCCTAGAGATAGTGCACTCTGCACTCAGTGTACCACACACCAGAGCTCCCTAGAGATAGTGCACTCTTCCCTCAGTCTACCTCACACCGGAGCTCCCTAGAGATAGTGCACTCTGCCCTCACTGTACCACACACCGGTGCTCCGTAGGGATGGTGCACTCTGCCTTAGTGTACCACACACCAGAGCTCTGTAATGATAGTGCTCTCTGCCCTCGGTGTACCACACACTGGTGAGCCCTAGAGAAAGTGCACTCTGCCCTCGGTGCACCACACACCGGTGCTCCCTAGAGATAATGCACTCTGTCCTTCATGTACCACACACCGTTGCACCGTAGGGATAGTGCACTCTGCACTTAATGTATCACACATCGGAGCTCCGTAGGTATAGTGCAATCTGTCCTCAGTGTACCACACACCGGTGCTTCGTAGAGATAGGGCACTCTGCCCTCAGCGTCCTGCACACTGATGCTCCCTAGAGATAGTGCACTCTGCCCTCAGTGTCCTGCACACGGTGATCCCTAGAGATAGTGCACTCTGCCCTCAGTGTACCACAGACCGGTGCTCCCTAGAGATAGTGCACTCTGCCCTCAGCATCCTGCACACCGGTGCTCCATAGAGATACAAAACTTTGCCCTCAGTGTGCCACATACCGGTGCTTCTTATAGATAGTGGACTCTGCCCTCAGTGTACTACACACCAGTGCTCTGTAGGGATAGTGAACTCTTCCCTTAGTGTACCACCCACTGGTGCTCCGTAGGGATAGTGCACTCTGCCCTCAGTATACCACACATTGGAGGTCCGTAGGGATAGTGCACTGTACCCTCAGTGTACCACACACCAGTGCTTCTTAGAGATAGTGCAGTCAGCCCTCAGTGTACCACACACCTGTGCTCCATAGATATAGTCCACTCTGCCCTCAGTGACCACACGCGGGTGCTCCGTAGGGATAGTGCACTGTGCACTTAGCATCCAGCACACTGGTGCTCCCTAGAGACAGTGCACTCTCCCTCAGTGTACCACACACCAGAGCTCTCTAATGATAGTGCTCTCTGCCCTCGGTGTACCACACACTGGTGATCCCTACTGGTGCCCCTAGGGATAGTGCACTCTGCTCTTAGTGTCTAGCACACTGGTGCTTTGTAGGGATAGGTCACTCTGCCCTCAGCGTCCAGCACACCGATGCACCCTAGAAATAGGGCACTCTGCCCTCAGTGCACCACACAGCAGTGCTCTGTAGAGATATAGTGCACTCTGTCCTGAGTGTACACACACTAGTGCTTCGTAGAGATAGTGCACTCTACCCTCAGTGTACCACACACCTGTGCTCAATAGATGTAGTCCACTCTGCCCTCAGTGTACCACACGCCGGTGCTCTGTAGGGATAGTGCACTCTGCCCTCAGTGTCCCGCACACCTGTGCTCCCTAGAGATAGTGCACTCTGCCCTCATTGTACCACACACCTGTGCTCCATAGAGATAGTGCACTCTGCCCTCAATGTACCACACATCAGATCTCCTTAGGGATAGTGCACTGTGCCCTCAGTTTACCACACACCAGTGCTTCGTAGAGATAATGCACTCTGCTCTTAGCGTCCTGCACACCGTTGCTCCCTAGAGATAGTGCACTCTGCCCTCAGTATCCTGCACACCGGTGATCACTAGAGATAGTGCACTCTGCCCTCAGTGTATCACACACCAGTGCTCCCCAGAGGTAGTGCACTCTGCCCTCAGTGTACTACACACCGGTCCTCCCTAGGGATAGTGCACTTAGCGTCCAGCACACTGGTGCTCCCTAGAGATAGTGTACTGTGCCCTCAGTGTACCACACACCAGTGCTTCGTAGAGATAGTGCCCTCTGTGTCCTGCACACCGGTGATCCCTAGAGATAGTGCACTCTGCCCTCAGAGTACCACACACCAGTCCTTCCTAGGGATAGTGTACTCTGCACTTAGGGTCCAGCACACCGGTGCTCCCTAGAGATAGAGCATTTTGCCCTCAGTGTACCACACACCAGTGCGCCGTAAGGATAGTGCACTTTGCCCTCAGTGTACCACACACCAGTGCTCCCTAGTGGTAGTGCACTATGCACTCAGCGTCCAGCCACCGGTGATCCCTAGAGAAAGTGCCCTCTGCCCTCGGTGTACCACACACTGGTGCTCCCTAGAGATAGCGCACTCTGTCCTCAGTGTACCACACACCGGTGCTCCATTGAGATAGTGCACTCTGCCCTTAGTGTACCACACACCAGTACTTCGTAGGGATAGTGCACTCTGCCCTTCATGTACCACACACCAGAGCTCCGTAGAGATAGTGCACTCTGCCCTCAGTCTACCACACACCGGTGCTCTCTAGAAGTAGTGCACTTTGCCCTCAGTGTACCACACACCGGTAGTCCCTAGACATAGTGCACTCTGCCCTCAGTGTACCACACACCAGTGCTCCGTAAGGATGGTGCACTCTGCCTTTAGTGTACCACATACCAGAGCTCCGTAGGGATAGGGCACTGTGCCCTCACTGTACCACACACCTGTGCTCCGTAGAGATAGTGCACTCTGCACTCAGCGTCCTGCACTCCGGTGCTCCCTGGAGATAGTGCACTCTGCCCTCAGTCTACCACACACCGGTGCTCCCTGGAAATAGTGCACTTTGCCTTCAGTGTACCACACACCCGTGCTCCCTAGAGATAGTGCACTCTGTCCTTAGTGCACCACACACCGCTGCTCCCTAGATATAGTGCACTCTGCCCTCAGCATCCTGCACACCGGTGCTCTGTTGAGATAGCACACTCTGCCCTCAGTATACCACATACCTGTGCTTTTTAGAGATAGTGCATTCTGCCCTCAGAGTACCACACACCGGAGCTCTGTAGTGATAGTGCAGTCAGCCCTCATTGTACCACACACCGGTGCTCCCTAGAGATACTGCTTTCTGCCGTCGGTGTACCACACACCGGTGATCCTTAGAGATAGTGCACTCTGCCCTTAGTGAACCATACACCGGTGCTCCCTAGGGATAGTGCACTCTGCACTCAGTGTACCACACACCAGTGCTTCCCAGAGAACGTGCAATCTGCACTCAGCGTCCTGCACACAGGTGCTCTGTACGGATAGTGCAGTCTACCATCAGCGTCCTACACACTGGTGCTCCATAGGGATAGTTCACTCTGCCCTCAGAGTCCTGGACACCGGTGATTCCTAGAGATAGTGCACTCTGCCCTCACTATACCACACACCAGTTCTCCCTAGAGATAGTGCACTTTGCACTCAGCGTGCTGCACACCAGTGCTCCCTATGGATAGTGCACTCTGCACTCAGTGTACCACCCACCGGTGCTCCCTAGAGATAGTGCACTCTGCCCTCAGTGTACCACACACCAATGCTCCCTAGAGATAGTGCACTCTGCCCCTCAGTGAACCACACACCAGTGCTCCCTAGAGATAGCGCACTCTGCACTCAGCATCCCACATCCCAGTGCTCCCTAGAGATAGGGCACTCTGCCCTCAGTGTACCACACACCAGTGCTCCCTAGAGATAGTGCACTCTGCCCTGAGTGAACCACAAACGGAGCTTCCTAGAGATAGTGCACTCTGCCCTCAGCATCCCACACACCAGTGCTCCGTAGATATAGTGCACTCTGCCCTCAGTGTACCACACACCAGTGCTCCCTAGAGATAGTGCACTCTGCACTCAGCGTCCTGCACACCAGTGCTCCCTAGAGATAGTGCACTCTGCACTCAGTGTACCACACACCAGAGCTCCCTAGAGATAGTGCACTCTTCCCTCAGTCTACCTCACACCGGAGCTCCCTAGAGATAGTGCACTCTGCCCTCACTGTACCACACACCGGTGCTCCGTAGGGATGGTGCACTCTGCCTTAGTGTACCACACACCAGAGCTCTGTAATGATAGTGCTCTCTGCCCTCGGTGTACCACACACTGGTGAGCCCTAGAGAAAGTGCACTCTGCCCTCGGTGCACCACACACCGGTGCTCCCTAGAGATAATGCACTCTGTCCTTCATGTACCACACACCGTTGCACCGTAGGGATAGTGCACTCTGCACTTAATGTATCACACATCGGAGCTCCGTAGGTATAGTGCAATCTGTCCTCAGTGTACCACACACCGGTGCTTCGTAGAGATAGGGCACTCTGCCCTCAGCGTCCTGCACACTGATGCTCCCTAGAGATAGTGCACTCTGCCCTCAGTGTCCTGCACACGGTGATCCCTAGAGATAGTGCACTCTGCCCTCAGTGTACCACAGACCGGTGCTCCCTAGAGATAGTGCACTCTGCCCTCAGCATCCTGCACACCGGTGCTCCATAGAGATACAAAACTTTGCCCTCAGTGTGCCACATACCGGTGCTTCTTATAGATAGTGGACTCTGCCCTCAGTGTACTACACACCAGTGCTCTGTAGGGATAGTGAACTCTTCCCTTAGTGTACCACCCACTGGTGCTCCGTAGGGATAGTGCACTCTGCCCTCAGTATACCACACATTGGAGGTCCGTAGGGATAGTGCACTGTACCCTCAGTGTACCACACACCAGTGCTTCTTAGAGATAGTGCAGTCAGCCCTCAGTGTACCACACACCTGTGCTCCATAGATATAGTCCACTCTGCCCTCAGTGACCACACGCGGGTGCTCCGTAGGGATAGTGCACTGTGCACTTAGCATCCAGCACACTGGTGCTCCCTAGAGACAGTGCACTCTCCCTCAGTGTACCACACACCAGAGCTCTCTAATGATAGTGCTCTCTGCCCTCGGTGTACCACACACTGGTGATCCCTACTGGTGCCCCTAGGGATAGTGCACTCTGCTCTTAGTGTCTAGCACACTGGTGCTTTGTAGGGATAGGTCACTCTGCCCTCAGCGTCCAGCACACCGATGCACCCTAGAAATAGGGCACTCTGCCCTCAGTGCACCACACAGCAGTGCTCTGTAGAGATATAGTGCACTCTGTCCTGAGTGTACACACACTAGTGCTTCGTAGAGATAGTGCACTCTACCCTCAGTGTACCACACACCTGTGCTCAATAGATGTAGTCCACTCTGCCCTCAGTGTACCACACGCCGGTGCTCTGTAGGGATAGTGCACTCTGCCCTCAGTGTCCCGCACACCTGTGCTCCCTAGAGATAGTGCACTCTGCCCTCATTGTACCACACACCTGTGCTCCATAGAGATAGTGCACTCTGCCCTCAATGTACCACACATCAGATCTCCTTAGGGATAGTGCACTGTGCCCTCAGTTTACCACACACCAGTGCTTCGTAGAGATAATGCACTCTGCTCTTAGCGTCCTGCACACCGTTGCTCCCTAGAGATAGTGCACTCTGCCCTCAGTATCCTGCACACCGGTGATCACTAGAGATAGTGCACTCTGCCCTCAGTGTATCACACACCAGTGCTCCCCAGAGGTAGTGCACTCTGCCCTCAGTGTACTACACACCGGTCCTCCCTAGGGATAGTGCACTTAGCGTCCAGCACACTGGTGCTCCCTAGAGATAGTGTACTGTGCCCTCAGTGTACCACACACCAGTGCTTCGTAGAGATAGTGCCCTCTGTGTCCTGCACACCGGTGATCCCTAGAGATAGTGCACTCTGCCCTCAGAGTACCACACACCAGTCCTTCCTAGGGATAGTGTACTCTGCACTTAGGGTCCAGCACACCGGTGCTCCCTAGAGATAGAGCATTTTGCCCTCAGTGTACCACACACCAGTGCGCCGTAAGGATAGTGCACTTTGCCCTCAGTGTACCACACACCAGTGCTCCCTAGTGGTAGTGCACTATGCACTCAGCGTCCAGCCACCGGTGATCCCTAGAGAAAGTGCCCTCTGCCCTCGGTGTACCACACACTGGTGCTCCCTAGAGATAGCGCACTCTGTCCTCAGTGTACCACACACCGGTGCTCCATTGAGATAGTGCACTCTGCCCTTAGTGTACCACACACCAGTACTTCGTAGGGATAGTGCACTCTGCCCTTCATGTACCACACACCAGAGCTCCGTAGAGATAGTGCACTCTGCCCTCAGTCTACCACACACCGGTGCTCTCTAGAAGTAGTGCACTTTGCCCTCAGTGTACCACACACCGGTAGTCCCTAGACATAGTGCACTCTGCCCTCAGTGTACCACACACCAGTGCTCCGTAAGGATGGTGCACTCTGCCTTTAGTGTACCACATACCAGAGCTCCGTAGGGATAGGGCACTGTGCCCTCACTGTACCACACACCTGTGCTCCGTAGAGATAGTGCACTCTGCACTCAGCGTCCTGCACTCCGGTGCTCCCTGGAGATAGTGCACTCTGCCCTCAGTCTACCACACACCGGTGCTCCCTGGAAATAGTGCACTTTGCCTTCAGTGTACCACACACCCGTGCTCCCTAGAGATAGTGCACTCTGTCCTTAGTGCACCACACACCGCTGCTCCCTAGATATAGTGCACTCTGCCCTCAGCATCCTGCACACCGGTGCTCTGTTGAGATAGCACACTCTGCCCTCAGTATACCACATACCTGTGCTTTTTAGAGATAGTGCATTCTGCCCTCAGAGTACCACACACCGGAGCTCTGTAGTGATAGTGCAGTCAGCCCTCATTGTACCACACACCGGTGCTCCCTAGAGATACTGCTTTCTGCCGTCGGTGTACCACACACCGGTGATCCTTAGAGATAGTGCACTCTGCCCTTAGTGAACCATACACCGGTGCTCCCTAGGGATAGTGCACTCTGCACTCAGTGTACCACACACCAGTGCTTCCCAGAGAACGTGCAATCTGCACTCAGCGTCCTGCACACAGGTGCTCTGTACGGATAGTGCAGTCTACCATCAGCGTCCTACACACTGGTGCTCCATAGGGATAGTTCACTCTGCCCTCAGAGTCCTGGACACCGGTGATTCCTAGAGATAGTGCACTCTGCCCTCACTATACCACACACCAGTTCTCCCTAGAGATAGTGCACTTTGCACTCAGCGTGCTGCACACCAGTGCTCCCTATGGATAGTGCACTCTGCACTCAGTGTACCACCCACCGGTGCTCCCTAGAGATAGTGCACTCTGCACTCAGACTACCACACACCAATGCTCCCTAGAGATAGTGCACTCTGCCCTCTGTGAACCACACACCAGTGCTCAGTAGGGATAGTGCACTCTGCCCTCAGCGTTCTGCACACCAGTGCTCCCTATGGATAGTGCACTCTGTCCTCAGTGTCCTGCATAATGTTGCTCCATAGTGGTAGTGCACTCTGCCTTCAGCGTCCTCCACACTGGTGCTCCCTAGGGATAGTGCACTCTGCCCTCAGCGTCCCGCACACCAGTGTTTCCTAGAGATAGTGCACTCTGCCCTCAACGACATGCACACAGGTGCTCCATAGGGATAGTGCACTCTGTTCTCAGCATCCCGCACAACAGTACTCCATAGAGATAGTGCACTCTGCACTCCGTGTCCTGCACAGCTGCGCTCCCTAGAGATAGTGCATTCTTCCCTCAGTGTACACTCTGCCCTCAACGTCGTACACACTTGTGCTCCATCAGCATCCCGCACAACAGTACTCCATAGAGAGAGTGCATTCTGCATTCAATTTCCTGCACACCTGTGCTCTCTAGAGATAGTGCGCTCTGCCCTCAGTGTCCCACACACCAGTGCTCCCTAGAAATAGTGCGCTCTGCCCTCAGTGTCCCACACACCAGTGCTCCCTAGAAATAGTGCACTCTGCCCTCAGTGTCCTGCACACCGGTGATCCCTAGAGATAGTGCACTCTGCCCTTAGTTTCCTGCACAGCGGTGATCCGTTGAGATAGTGTACTATGTGTTTGAGGAGGCCTCTTTTTGCATGGTTAGCCCCTGAAACTCAAGCCCCCAGGCCTTCTGCTAGCAGCTGAGGGCTTCCCCCTTGCAAACCCGCACTTTGGGCGGGAGCTAGGGTGGGAAATGAGACAAGGGGTAGGAGGAGTGGCTTCACTGAGCATGCACCACTCCTCAGGGCTTGCATGCAAAGTGGACCCTCCGATTCAGTTTTCTCCATCTTGGAATGGAGGAAAACAGCCAATGAGGTTTAGGGAAGTGACCCTTCCCACAGAAGTGGTTACTGTAGTGGGTGTAGCAACCCAAGGGTAAGTGTCCCATTGCACACTACCAGGTTCCCCTAAAATGCCCACTAAATTCAGTATTTAGTGGGCTCCCCTAGACCAAGAATTTAGATTTGAAAAGGATCCCAAGAAAAAAAGAAGACCAGCACCAAAGAACCCGCCAGGACGAGAACAGAGGACCTGCTGCACCAGAAGAGGCACCAAGACCCCAGCTTGCTGCACCAGAGTTCCGACAATCGGGACTGCGGAGGAGCTGAACACTGGACCGACCCCAAGAAACACAGGGGACCTCCAGGATCACCCCAGATCTCCCTCCTGAGTGGAGGCATCACTCAAGAAAAACAAGAAACTTGCAAAGGACCAACAAACCAGTGAGGGTCACTTCACTGAATCGTCTATCTCCGCGACCGGAAGTCACAACTGGATGCAACGACACAATGACGACTGCCCGGAAGTGCCCCACAACTGTGCCAAATTTCGTGGCACTGCTCCCTCTAGTGGCCAAGATACAGAAATACCATGAGTACTGGTCAGCTGACGTCGGACCAGGAGAAAACCAGCTCCCCCAGAGCTGAAAAAAGATCAAGAGGAAGCCCCAGCCGAGGGACTTCAGGAACACCCTGGACCGCTGACCAGAGTGCCCCCATTGTCCTGTAAGCTGCCCACAAAGAGACTCACCTCCAGCTCCATTGGACTCCGTTGCGCACAGCCTCCAAGACCTCCAAAATGCCCTGCACCTTGCTGCCCTGGGCCTTGCATCCTGTGATCTGCTGTGTGCCCCGGGTCCCTAACCCCTTGCGACCTCATCAGCTCAAAGGGACCCCCAGGCACCAACTTTAAACCTGCCAACCAGCTGCTTCTCTAAGTAGCCCTGTGCCAAGAACCTCTCCAACGCACGCCGGAACTGGGAGCTGCCCGAGACTCTCCAGCTGGCACAGTGTGCCCACCGACTGCTGCGGACACCTGCAAAAGAAGAGGCTGGTAACTCAACCGTGCGATTTTTAATGCATTTCTAAAAGTGACTGCCTATTGATTCCTATGGTGCGTAATTACACACAGAAAGACTAACTTTCCTACATTTTTAAAAAGTAATAACTTGAAAAGTACTTAATGTATTCTAAAGATTTTGGTCTAAAAAATTATATAAAAGTCCAAAGTATTTTTATGAATTCTGGTCTCCAGTTATTCATTGAGTGTGTGTGGTGTATGATTGGATTTGTGAGTACAGCAAATACTTAGCACATCTCCTGGGTTAGCCTAACTGCTTGACCAGCTACCTCAAAAATTGGAGCATTAGGCGGTCGGATTTTTGCCTCTGGAAACCAAGGTGTGGTTGCCTGAACCCTCTGCACTGTGCGCTTGGTTTTGCACACTACATAGAGGGCCAGTCTCCAACACTCTGCACTTGGTGTACCACACACCAGTGATCCCTACAGATAGTGCACTCTGCCCTCAGGGTGCAGCACACCGATCCTCCATAGGTATGGTGCACTCTGCCCTCAGTGTACCACACACCAGTGCTCCGTAGTGATAGTGCTCTCTACCCTCAGTGTACCACACACCGGTGCTCCTTAGGGCTAGTGCACTCTGCCTTTAGTGTACCACTCACCGGTGCTTTGTAGGGATCCTGCACTCTGCCCTCCCTGTACCACGCACCAGTGATCCCTAGAGATAGTGCACTCTGCCCTCAGCATCCCACACAACACTACTCCGTAGAGATAGTGCACTCTGCCCTCAGAGTACCACACACCGGTGCTCCATAGAGATAGTCCACTCTGCCCTTAGTGTACCAAATGCTGGTACTCTGTAAGGATAGTGCTCGCTGCCCCTAGTGTACCACACACCGGGGCTCCATACGGATAGTGCACTCTGCTGTCAGTGTCCTATGCACTGGTGCTCTGTAGGGATAGTGCACTCTACTCTCTGCGTCCTGCACACTGGTGATCCATAGGGGTAGTGCGTCCCACACACCGGAACTCCGTAGGGATAGTGCACTCTGCCCTCAGAGTACTGGACAACGGTGATCCCTAGAGATAGTGCACTCTGCACTCAGCGTCCTGCACACCAGTGCTCTGTAGAGATAGTGCACTCTGCCATCAGCGTCCCGCACAGCAGTGCTCCGTAGAGATAGTGCCCTCAGCATCCCGCATACCGATGATCCCTAGGGATAGTGCACTCTGCCCTCAGTGTACCACACACCAGTGCTCCCTAGAAATAGTACACTCTGCCCTTAGTGTACCACACATCAGTGATGCCTAGAGATAGTGGACTCTGCCCACAGTGTACCACACACCAGTGCCCCCTAGAGATAGTGCACTCTGCAGTCATCGTCCTGCACACCGGTGCTCCATAGGGATAATGCATTCTGCCCTCAGAGTACTGGACACCAGTGCCCCCTAGTGATAGTGCACTCTGCCCTCAGCGTCCCGCACAGCAGTGCTCCGTAGAGATAGTGCCCTCAGCATCCCTCATACCGGTGATCCCTAGGGATAGTGCACTCTGCCCTCAGTGTACCACACACCAGTGCTCCCTAGAAATAGTACACTCTGCCCTTAGTGTACCACACATCACTGCTGCCTAGAGATAGTGGACTCTGCCCACAGTGTACCACACACCAGTGCCCCCTAGAGATAGTGCACTCTGCAGTCATCGTCCTGCACACCGGTGCTCCATAGGGATAGTGCATTCTGCCCTCAGAGTACTGGACACCAGTGCCCCCTAGAGATAGTGCACTCTGCACTCATCGTCATGCACACCAGTGCTCCATAGGGATAGTGCATCCTGCCCTCAGAGTACTGGACACCGGTGATCCCTAGAGATAGTGCAATCTGCCGTCAGTATACCACACACCAGTTCTTCCAAGAGATAGTGCACTCTGGACTCAGCGTGCCACACACTGGTGCTCACTAGAGATAGTGCACTCTGTGCTTAGTGTCCTGCACACTGGTGCTCACTAGGGATAGTGCACTCTGTGCTTAGTGTCCTGCACACTGGTGCTCACTAGGGATAGTGCACTTTGCCCTCACCATCCTGCACATGGGTGCTACCTAGGGATAGTAAACTCTGCACTCAGCGCCCGGTACACTGAAGATTGGCACTGCCTGGGGACAGTGCCCTCTGCTGTCGGTGTCCTGCCCACCAGCACTCCTTCTGATAGTGCACTCTGCCCTCAGTGACCCACACACTCTCACTTCCTGGGTATAGTGCAGTCTTTCCTCAGTGACCTGCACACCGAGTGCTCTCAGGGAGGGAAGGGCATTTTTATTACCCTCCCATATCCGAGTGTCACTATGAGACGTACAGAAGCAGCCAGATTGTATAGATATTTGGGGCCTGCAATGAACAGACTAAATTAATGTCCTCTGAATTGTCGGTTCATATGGTGATGTCTGGCGGTCAGTGCTGGTGATGGACAACCCTCATAGCAGATATGTCTTATGTGAATTTAATAGGTATAATTTACAGTTTGTTGACGACAGATGTTGTATTATGGTCTTAGTATTAATAATGGAAGTAATAACGATATAATGCAACGGTGAACCATAGGTCAGCCCTTCTTAGCTTACCTGCATAGCGTAAGCA
This sequence comes from Pleurodeles waltl, assembly GCF_031143425.1. Taxonomy (NCBI): domain Eukaryota; kingdom Metazoa; phylum Chordata; class Amphibia; order Caudata; family Salamandridae; genus Pleurodeles; species Pleurodeles waltl. The sequence goes on from NC_090451.1 coordinate 27,586,438, forward strand.
GTTTACTGTTTGAGGTTTGCAATTTGTGGGTTATAAGCTGAGGATTGCGCTTTAGATTGTGACTGTTTTCTGTGCAATGTTGCCGGGATGTGGGGGTGCAGTTATCTAGGAATTAGCCATGTTTTCAGCTTTTCTTCTCAAGTGCATTTGCTTCTGGATGCTTCTAATGCTGGCTGGGAGTGAGCTCCAGAGATTGGCGGCCTGTACTGTGCAAACAGTGCCTCCTGTGGATTTCTTATGGTAAGGTCGTAAGATGATACGTGGCGCAAGCCTAAGGCGCAGTGTTCTGTCTACTTGTATTCCTTAAATGTAACTTTGAGGTACAGGCCCTTTTCCTTGGAAGGCTCTGTGTACAATGCAGGGTGCCTTGGGAAATGTTCTTCTAGCTATAGGTAGACAATGGATTGATTGCAAGACTGTAATCAAACGTTCTCTTGAGTGAAAGCGGAAAAGCCTTGTGGCAGCATTTTAAATGAGTTGTATTTTATATATAATAAATGTGCGTGCACCAAGGTATAGGTTGTTGGCATAGTCTAGCTTGGAGATTACGATGGCTTGTTGGAGGAAAGTACCATCTTGCCTGGCATGTTACCCCCATTTTTACTGTATGTATGTTTGTTTTTGCCCTTGTGTCACTGGGATCCTGCTAGTCAGGACCCCAGTGCTCATAATGTATGCCCTGTATGTGTTCCCTGTGTGGTGCCTAACTGTATCACTGAGGCTCTGCTAACCAGAACCTCAGTGCTTATGCTCTCTCTGCTTTTAAAATTGTCACTGCAGGCTAGTGACTATTTTTACCAATTCTCATTGGCACACTGGAACACCCTTATAATTCCCTAGTATATGGTACCAAGGTACCCAGGGTATTGGGGTCCCAGGAGATCCCTATGGGCTGCAGCATTTATTTTGCCACCCATAGGGAGCTCAGACAATTCTTACACAGGCCTGCCACTGCAGCCTGAGTGAAATAACGCCCACGATATTTCACAGCCATTTTTCACTGCACATAAGTAACTTATAAGTCACCTATATGTCTAACCCTCACTTGGTGAAGGTTAAGTGCAAAGTTACTTAGTGTGTGGGCACCCTGGCACTAGCCAAGGTGCCCCCACATTGCTCAGGGCAAATTCCCCGGACTTTGTGAGTGCGGGGACACCATTACACACGTGCACTACATATAGGTCAATACCTATATGTGGCGTCACCATGGCAACTCCGAACATGGCCATGTAACATGTCTAGGATCATGGAATTGTCACCATGCATCCCCGGGTCTCTAACACAGAACCCAGGTACTGCCAAACTTGCTTTCCGGGGTCTCCACTGCACCTACTGCTGCTGCCAACCCCTCAGACAGGTTTCTGCCCCCCTGGGACCTGGGCAGTCTAGTCCCAAGAAGGCAGAACAAAGAATTTCCTCTGAGAGAGGGTGTTACACCCTCTCCCTTTGGAAATAGGTGTGAAGGGCTGGGGAGGAGTAGCCTCTCCCAGCCTCTGGAAATGCTTTGATGGGCACAGATGGTGCCCTCTCTGCATAAGCCAGTCTACACCAGTTCAGGGATCCCCCAGCCCTGCTCTGGCGCGAAACTGGACAAAAGAAAGGGGAGTGACCACTCCCCTGACCAGCACCTCACAGGGGAGGTGCCCAGAGCTCCTCCAGTGTGTCCCAGACTTCTGCCATCTTGGATGTAGAGGTGTGAGGGCACAATGGACAGCTCTGAGTGGCCAGTGCCAGCAGGTGACGTCAGAGTCCCCTCCTGATAGGTGCTTACCTTTCTCAGTAGCCAATCCTCCTCTGTGGGTTATTTAGGATCTCTCCTGTGGGCTATTCCTCAGATAACGAATGCAAGAGCTCACCAGAGTTCCTCTGCACTTCCCTCTTCGACTTCTGCCAAGGATCGACCGCTGACAGCTCCAGGACGCCTGCATAACTGCAACAAAGTAGCAAGAAGACTACCAGCAACATTGTAGCGCCTCATCCTGCCGGCTTTCTCGACTGTTTCCTGGTGGTGCATGCTCTGAGGGCTGTCTGCCTTCACCCTGCACTGGAAGCCAAGAAGAAATCTCCTGTGGGTCGACGGAATCTTCCCCCTGCCAACACAGGCACCAAACTTCTGCATCACTGGTCCTCTGGGTCCCCTCTCATCCTGATGAGCGTGGTCCCTGGAACACAGGAGCTGGGTCCAAGTGTCTTTGACAGTCCAGTGGCCCTTCTGTCCAAATTTGGTGGAGGTAAGTCCTTGCCTCCCCACGCCAGACAGTAATCCTGTGTACTGCGTGAACTGCAGCTGCTCGGGCTTCTGTGCACTTTTGCAAGACTTCCTTTGTGCACAGCCTAGCCCAGATCCCCAGCACTCCGTCCTGCATTGCTCAACTCGCTGAGTTGGACTCCGACGTCGTGGGACCCTCCTTTGTGACTCTGAGTCGACTGCTGTCCTCAGATCTTCTAAGTACCTGTTCCAGTACTTCTGCGGGTGCTGCCTGCTTCTGCAGGGGCTCTCTGAGTTGCTGAGCGCCCCCTCTGTCTCCTCCTCCAAGGGGCGACCTTCTGGTCCTTCCTGGGCCCCAGCAGCACCAAAATCCTCAACTGCAACTCTTGCAGCTAGCAAGGCTTGTTTGCAGTCTTTCTGCACGCCGTGGGACATCTTTTGACCAAAGGAGAAGTTCCTGGCACCTTCCGTTGTTGCAGAATCTTTGGCTTCTTCCTCCCGGAGGCAGCCCTTTTGCACCTTCATCCAGGGTTTAGTGGGCTGCTGTCCCCCCTGGACACTTGCGTGACTCTTGGACTTGGTCCCCTTCCTTTGCAGGTCCTCAGGTCCAGGAATCTGTGTTCAGTGTTTTGCTGGCAGTTGTTGTCCTTGCAGAAGCCCCTATCTCGACTTTACTGTCTTTCTGGGGTAGTAGGGTAACTTTACTTCTACTTTTCAGGGTCTTGGGGTGGGGTATCTTGGACACCCGTAGTGTTTTCTGACACTCCCAGCGACCCTCTACAACCTACACTAGGCCTGGGGTCCATTTATGGTTCGCATTCCACTTTTGGAGTATATGGTTTGTGTTGCCCGTAGGCCTATTCCTACCTATTGCATTCTATTGTGATTCTACATTGTTTGCACTACTTTTCTAACTGTTAGTTACCTGTTTTTGGTTTGTGTGCATATAATTTTTGTATATTACTTACCTCCTAAGTTAGTGTATCCTCTGAGATACTTTTGGCATATTGTCACTAAAATAAAGTACCTTTATTTTTAGTAACTGTGTATTGTGTTTTCTTATGATATTGTGCATATGACACCAGTGGTATAGTAGGAGCTTTGCATGTCTCCTAGTTCAGCCTAAGCTGCTCTGCTATAGCTACCTCTATCAGCCTAAGCTGCTAGAAACACCACTATTCCATTAATAAGGGATAACTGGACCTGGCACAAGGTGTCAGTACCACAAGGTACCCACTATAAGCCAGGCCAGCCTCCTACACTTGTAGTTTATTTTGGTATGCAAAGTATGTAAAGATGCGAGTTAGTGTTTTCCTTGTTTAGATGACATGCGGTATGAAGGATAGGTCAGAATTCATGGTTAGTCCTTCATTTCTAGTGTACAAGGTATGAGATGCGAGGTAGTTTTCTTTGTGTACAAGGCATGCGGTATCAAGGGCAGGTCAGAATCCATGGATAGTCCTCGGTTTCTAACTTCTCTTGTGTTTCGGCCTTGTGATGGTAGGCTGTCACTTTCGGCATTGTCTGCAGGTCCTAACCTCTGTCTTTGGGGGGCTGTACATGGTTGTTTCTCATCCACGTGTTTATGTCCCGGGGACAGCCTTCGACTTGTGAATTCTACAGGTCTTGGGGGTATCCATTTTTCTTAAAATGATCGGGGATGTCACCCTGCTGGGTGGTGGAGGGTTAACTCAGCCCATATCTTCTGAAAATCAGAAATCCCCTTTTGGAAATACCCGGCTGCCTTGAGGGGGCAGGGGCCTCGTGCTCCGAAGATGCCTCGACTTCCCCTCCAAGGGCATAAAAGTGACGCGCAGCGCCTGCAGCCAGCTGGTGGGAGCTGAGGCGCTTGGCGGACACTTAGCGCTTCCTCGGGAGGAGGGCCTGCACGGAGCCCGCACACAACCTTCAGGCATGAAACAGGAAGCCGGACTCGTCCTGTTGCTGGCAGTGCTGCTGGTCTGTGCTGGTGAGTCTGCGTGACCTGCTGCTGGGCTGTGCTGGTGAGTGTGCTTGTCCTGCTGCTGGGCTGTGCTGGCAGTGCTGCTGGGCTGTGCTTGTGAGTCTGCTTGTTCTTCTGCTGGCAGTGCTGCTGGGCTGTGCTGGTGAGTCGGCTGTCCTGCTGCTGGTCTCTGCTGCTGGGCTGTGCTGGTGAGTCGGCTGTTCCGCTGCTGGTCTGTGCTGCTGGTCTGTGCTGCTAGTCTGTGCTGGCAGTGCTGCTGGGCTGTGCTGATGGTCTGTGCTGGCAGTGCTGCTGGGCTGTGCTGGTGAGTCCGCTGTCCTGCTGCTGGTCTGTGCTGCTGGTCTGTGCTGGCAGTGCTGCTGGGCTGTGCTGGTGAGTCCGCTGTCCTGCTGCTGGTCTGTGCTGCTGGTCTGTGCTGGTGAGTCCGCTGTCCTGCTGCTGGTCTGTGCTGCTGGTCTTTGCTGGCAGTGCTGCTGGGCTGTGCTGGTGAGTCTGCTTGACCTGCTGCTGGGCTGTGCTGGCAGTGCTGCTGGGCTGTGCTGGTGAGTCTGCTTGACCTGCTGCTGGGCTGTGCTGGTGAGTCGGCTGTTCCGCTGCTGGTCTGTGCTGCTAGTCTGTGCTGGCAGTGCTGCTGGGCTGTGCTGATGGTCTGTGCTGGCAGTGCTGCTGGGCTGTGCTGGTGAGTCCACTGTCCTGCTGCTGGTCTGTGTTGCTGGTCTGTGCTGGCAGTGCTGCTGGGCTGTGCTGGTGAGTCTGATTGACCTGCTGCTGGGCTGTGCTGCTGGGCTGTGCTGGTGAGTCGGCTGTTCCGCTGCTGGTCTGTGCTACTAGTCTGTGCTGGCAGTGCTGCTGGGCTGTGCTGGTGAGTCTGCTTGACCTGCTGCTGGGCTGTGCTGACAGTGCTGCTGGGCTGTGCTGGTGAGTCGGCTGTCCTGCTGCTGGTCTGTGTTGCTGGTCTGTGCTGGCAGTGCTGCTGGGCTGTGCTGGTGAGTCCGCTGTCCTGCTGCTGGTCTGTGCTGCTGGTCTGTGCTGGTGAGTCCGCTGTCCTGCTGCTGGTCTGTGCTGCTGGTCTTTGCTGGCAGTGCTGCTGGGCTGTGCTGGTGAGTCTGCTTGACCTGCTGCTGGGCAGTGCTGGCAGTGCTGCTGGGCTGTGCTGGTGAGTCAGCTGTCCTGCTGCTGGTCTGTGCTGCTGGGATGTGCTGGTGAGTCCGCTGTCCTGCTGCTGGGCTGTGCTGGTGAGTCCGCTGTCCTGCTGCTGGGCTGTGCTGCTGGGCTGTGCTGGTGAGTCCGCTGTCCTGCTGCTGGCCTGTGCTGGTAGTGCTGCTGGTCTGTGCTGGTGAGTCCGCTGTCCTGCTGCTGGTCTGTGCTGGCAGTGCTGCTGGTCTGTGCTGGTGAGTCCGCTGTCCTGCTGCTGGTCTGTGCTGGCTGTGCTGCTGGGCTGTGCTGGTGAGTCGGCTGTTCCGCTGCTGGTCTGTGCTGCTAGTCTATGCTGGCAGTGCTGCTGGGCTGTGCCGATGGTCTGTGCTGGCAGTGCTGCTGGGCTGTGCTGGTGAGTCCGCTGTTCTGCTGCTGGTCTGTGCTGCTGAGCTGTGCTGGCAGTGCTGCTGTGCTGTGCTGGTGAGTCTGCTTGACCTGCTGCTGGGCTGTGCTGGCAGTGCTGCTGGGCTGTGCTGGTGAGTCGGCTGTTCCGCTGCTGGTCTGTGCTGCTAGTCTGTGCTGGCAGTGCTGCTGGGCTGTGCTGGTGAGTCTGCTTGACCTGCTGCTGGGCTGTGCTGACAGTGCTGCTGGGCTGTGCTGGTGAGTCGGCTGTCCTGCTGCTGGTCTGTGCTGCTGGTCTGTGCTGGTGAGTCCGCTGTCCTGCTGCTGGGCTGTGCTGGCAGTGCTGCTGGGCTGTGCTGGTGAGTCGGCTGTCCTGCTGCTGGTCTGTGCTGCTGGGCTGTGCTGGTGAGTCCGCTGTCCTGCTGCTGGCCTGTGCTGGCAGTGCTGCTGGTCTGTGCTGGTGAGTCCGCTGTCCTGCTGCTGGTCTGTGCTGGCAGTGCTGCTGGGCTGTGCTGGTGAGTCCGCTGTCCTGCTGCTGGTCTGTGCTGGTAGTGCTGCTGGGCTGTGCTGGTGAGTCGGCTGTTCCGCTGCTGGTGTGTGCTGCTAGTCTATGCTGGCAGTGCTGCTGGGCTGTGCTGGTGAGTCTGCTTGACCTGCTGCTGGGCTGTGCTGCTGGGCTGTGCTGGTGAGTCGGTTGTCCTGCTGCTGGTCTGTGCTGCTGGGCTGTGCTGGTGAGTCCGCTGTCCTGCTGCTGGCCTGTGCTGGCAGTGCTGCTGGTCTGTGCTGGTGAGTCCGCTGTCCCGCTGCTGGTATGTGCTGGCAGTGCTGCTGGGTTGTGCTGGTGAGTTGGCTGTTCCGCTGCTGGTCTGTGCTGCTAGTCTGTGCTGGAAGTGCTGCTGGGCTGTGCTGGTGAGTCTGCTTGACCTGCTGCTGGTCTGTGCTGCTGGTCTGTGCTGGCAGTGCTGCTGGGCTGTGCTGGTGAGTCCGCTGTCCTGCTGCTGGTCTGTGCTGCTGGGCTGTGCTTGTGAGTGTGCTTGTCCTGCTGCTGGGCTGTGCTGGCAGTGCTGCTGGTCTGTGCTGGTAAGTCTGCTATCCCGCTGCTGGTCTGTGCTGCTGGGCTGTGCTGGCAGTGCTGCTGGGCTGTGCTGGTGAGTCCGCTGTCCTGCTGCTGGTCTGTGCTGCTGGTCTGTGCTGGTGAGTCCGCTGTCCTGCTGCTGGTCTGTGCTGCTGGTCTGTGCTGGCAGTGCTGCTGGGCTGTGCTGGTGAGTCTGCTTGACCTGCTGCTGGGCTGTGCTGGCAGTGCTGTTGTGCTGTGCTTGTGAGTGTGCTTGTCCTGCTGCTGGGCTGGGCTGGCAGTGCTGCTGGTCTGTGCTGCTGGTCTGTGTTGGCAGTGCTGATGGTCTGTGCTGGCAGTGCTGCTGGGATGTGCTGGTGAGTCCGCTGTCCCGCTGCTGGTCTGTGCTGCTGGTCTGTGCTGGCAGTGCTGCTGGTCTGTGCTGCTGGTCTGTGCTGGCAGTGCTGCTGGTCTGTTCTGCTGGGCTGTGCTGGCAGTGCTGCTGTGCTTGTGAGTCTGCTTGTTCTTCTGCTGGCAGTGCTGCTGGGCTGTGCTTGTGAGTCTGCTTTTTCTTCTGCTGGCAGTGCTGCTGGGCTGTGCTGGTGAGTCCGCTGTCCTGCTGCTGGTCTGTGCTGCTGGTCTGTGCTGGTCTGTGCTGCTGGTCTGTGCTGGCAGTGCTGCTGTGCTGTGCTGGTGAGTCCGCTGTCCCGCTGCTAGTCTGTGCTGGCAGTGCTGCTGGGCTGTGCTTGTGAGCCCGCTATCCCGCTGCTGGTCTGTGCTGGTAGTCTTTGCTGGCAGTGCTGCTGGGCTGTGCTGGTGAGTCCGCTGTCCCGCTGCTGGTCTGTGCTGCTGGGCTGTGCTGGCAGTACTGCTGGGCTGTGCTTGTGAGTCCGCTGTCCCGCTGCTGGTCTGTGCTGGCAGTGCTGCTGGTCTGTGCTTGTGAGTCCGCTGTCCCATTGCTGGTCTGTGCTGGCAGTGCTGCTGGGCTGTGCTTGTGAGTCCGCCCGCTGCTGGGCTGTGCTGCTAGTCTGTGCTGGCAGTGCTGCTGGGCTGTGCTTGTGAGTCCGCCGTGCACTGGGCTCGTGTGCTGCTATCTGCTACACGCATAGCGCACTTCTGCCATAGGTATGGCCTCGGTGCGCTCACGTTAGCAGCCTATCGTAGCTACTATTCAAGGCGCTAAGGGTGTAGACAAGGGATGAAACTAGACTGCTTGGAATGTTATTTGTTTTTTGCATAGCGGACTTCTGAAACTGGTATGGCCTCACAGCGCTAGCAACTGCTGCCTGTCATTTTATCCTGATGTTTGATATTGTCTTGCTGTTTGCGTAGCGCTTAGAATGCTCCTAGCACTAAGGGAGCAGAGAAGGGGCTGATCGTGCGCTGCTTGCTAAGTTACTTCGTGTATGCATAGCGCAGTTCTGTCACTGTTATGGCCTCGTAGCGCTAGTGACGAATGCCTGTTGTTTTATACCGACGTTATGTCATATTGGTACCGAGCATAGTGCTTAGATTACTAAAAAGCCTTTTCAAAGCACCAAGAGGGCAGAGAAGAGACATCACTGGTAATGTAATCGAGTTGTGTGCTCCATACTTCAGCCGTTGCTGTAGCTACACAGCACTGCACGAGGTCTCTCCAATTATACTGATGCCTGGACATCCTGGTACTCCGGATAGCGCCTTGACTGCGCCGAGACCTATTTATAACACTAAAGGGACCCGAATGAGGTGAGGAGCGTGAGATAATGTGAAAACAAGAGCTACGGAAACTATATGGAAAGGGAACGAGGCGGCGCCAGGGAGCTTCACAGCGCTAGGATAGAGAGGGATCCTGAATGTGTGTGGGGGGAGGGGGCGGCAAATATTAGTGTTTGACGTCTCCCTTGACACATCTATGAGGGGTACAAAGAGCTATGAATATACAAAAACTGCCACAACTAAATATTATACTAAATCATTACGTAGACAGAGAGTGAGAGAACGGAGCGCACTGAAGCCACAGAGGGACAACTGAGTGCTCTGAAGCCATCGGACATGTCGGAAGCTCGCAGTAACGTCTTGCCTGCGCCCCGGAAACTCTGGGACCCTGAGTCTGCCACAATATTTCCTACTCTGGTCCCGTCACCGCTAATGTCTCTACGTACCTGCGTTGTTCTCTCTGTGTGTAGAAATTCCTGGTGAAATCCGACAGACATTTTCCCATATTCGACTAAAAGCCCCTGTACCCAACTATCAATCAGAAAAGGCATTTATTAGGGGGTTTAAGGCAGTGCTTACTTTGTGCTTGTTGTTTCTGGTGCAGAGCACCGGCGCTTATTTTTCTGCCTCAAGCATTTACTGCGAGCAAACGCCTCGTATGGGAATGACGGAGGAAGAGAAAAACGAAAAAGCGTCACAAAGGGAGAAAGCAGAAAGCTGCAGGGATGAGCTGAGGGGGCAGGAGTGGCTGTAAATGGATTCAAGAGGCCTGAGACGCAGTGGTGGCTGGTGACTGAAAGCAATGGTGGGGCACAAATACAAGACGGAATTGCACCTTGTGAGTGAGCCTCACTACCCACATATTTCCATTCACCTACTCACCCACTGCCTTTGGTCAACTACCCATTTACTCATCCACATTGTCATCCACTGCCATTCACACAACTCTTATACACAGACACCAACATTTTCTCAGCCACTCTGTCAAGCCCTACAAACACTTATTCAAACAAACACACATTGCCTCAGCCATCCAGTATCCAGCAGTTTCAGTGATAAAAGCTACACGTTTATTTGAGCTGCGGATTACATGTTTAATATGACATCTCACGTCATTAGTCTGCAGAAGAAATAAAACAATAACTAGCCATGATAAATTACTGGAACCATTACTGCCTTTGAGAGACGAAATCACCTACAGAGGCAGTGAAGGGAGAGGAGAGCTAACAGATTTTGTTCTTATTGTCTGTAAAAAAGATAGAGCTCCAACTTACTTGTGTGCAGGGTTGACTTTGGCATATTTATGATTTGAGGTCTTCAGGTCACACTCCTGTCTCCCAGAGAGCCCTGGATGAAGTTATTTATTGTATTTATTCCATTTCTCTGCCACAGACTGCTTGTAATGCAGGAAAAGGGGATTTTCTTTGCGCAATGCCACATTCTTTTAATAAAATGTGGCCTCTGGTATGTAGACCCCACTGATCACACCCCACCATTTGAGTAAATGGTGGAGAATAATATCGAGTGACATGAAGTTTTCAGAAACCCGGGCTGAACAAAAAACGCTCCATGCTGTTTACTATCAGGGCTTCTGGTGGAGGAGGAGATAAGGCAGGGACGTCACTGCGTTCTGAGAAAGCGTAAGGGCTTTGCGTGGGCCAGCCCTGTCAGCCCCACTGAAGCCCTGTCAGCCCCACTGAAGCCCTGTCAGCTCTACTGTGCAGCTTTCAGCCACATACTGACGCAGGCGCAGTGGGGCTTTTCAAAGTGCACAACTTTCACTCGGAAAATGTTGTGCAGAAAATGTTTTACTTTCATCATGTAATTAAATATATGCTTCACTAGAGAGGCCAGAGAAGGCTAGGGGCGCAGCCCCTTAGCCCTTGAACATCAGCCGCCCCTGCTAAGATGGCTTCAGGATTACGCGGCCTCGGTGTTCCGTGTTCGCACATTATATTAATTGCAGCAGCCGTGTGTTTAAGAGGAGGGCCTTGGGCACCGACACCTTTTTATTCACAAATTAAGCACTGGTATAACGCCTCCCCCAAACGCCCCTGATCAAGCGGCCTGGTTTCTTAGATATGGAATTTTCTTCATAGAGATTCATTTCAGCACCTCCAACACACCTTTAGAGGGAAACTAAAAACCTGGCTAGTCAGTCACCAGATAAACTAATTTCTCATCCCCAATTCAGATTTTTCATGCCAGGATGCTGCCCTGTGAGTGGGCAGCAGCACGGTCGACAAGATTTTCATTCATTCAAACTCTGCACCCCCTTGGCCTTTACACTTGCCTCTACGCTTTCAGGTACCGTACATCAATCTCTGCCCTACACCCCCCACACCTCTAAACTGACCACTTCTGCACCTGCAGTGATGAGACTAAAGCCATCTTGTTTTTGAACACAGGACAAATTATTCGTTTCACATTTCTTCATTTATATTTTCATGTACGTATGTGACTTTATCTAGTACAATTTATATCTCCTGATTTTTAACCATATCATCTTAAAATCTCTATTTATGTATACCTTTTATACGTGGGTAAATAGCTACATATTTATATATTGTCCTGCCACTGCAGAGAAAACAAAATTAACTATTTTTCCCAAATCACTACTCTGACACATTCTATTCCCAGTCGCGGCTCGCGCAAAGCAGAAGGGGCAGAGCGGTGCGCGCGCGGAGGGGAGGAAATAAATGAAATCTAAAATAATTTTAAAAACAAAGCACTTACCTTACCGCCGCACGGCGCTCCGCTCCTCCGTCTCCTCACTGCAGGCACAGGCTCCCAGCCTGCCCTGCGCCAATCCTGACGCTGCTTATAGCCCAACCAGGGCACTCCCATGCAGACCGGGAGCCTGTGCAGGCTCTCTCCAGCCCGGCCGCAGGGTTGCTGGGCTGGAGAGAGCCCTGTGCGCATGTGTGTTTGGCCGGCCAAACACACATGCGCTCTGAGACTCCCCCTTATTGCTTGTAACCCCTGTGGCCCTGCACCTTTCCCCCAAAAAACGATCATAAACACTGTTTATGATCGATTTTTGGGAATAGGTTTGCAGCTGCCGCTGCTGGCAGGGGGTGACGCTCCTCCGCCCTTATGGAGAAGCCGCCCCTGCCTATTCCTCTTTCAAAATCTCCTCTACCTCCACTCTCTGACTCACCCCAAACCTCTTTTACTACCATGAACTACTAAACAACCCTTCCAAAACCTCTTCCGTCCTCCATGCATCCTTTACCCTGTTCATCCAACTAACAGGCTCACAGGTCCACCACTCTCAATAACAACTTGTATTTCCCTCTACTAATCCACCACTAAAGCGCCTTGGGATCCGGAGTAGTGTGCTACTCACTGGAATGAGCTTCAGCGCCTCCTCTCAGGGGTAGTAAGCGCCGTATTAGTAAAGTTACATATTTTCTTCATTTTCTGTGGCTTCACAGGATGCTGTTCTCTTTCCCTGCAGGCCACCCCTTCCGGAGAGAGAGACTGCTCTCCCTGCTGCCAGAAGACCCCCTGGTGCACCTGGGGGACCCGGTCCAGTTTAACTGCTCCATGCCCTGCCTGGAAGCCACATTCACGTGGAAGGGGCTGGACACCAAGGCTGGCCAGGTCACCTCCACCCCCCGGTACAGCCTGCTCTACATAGCCAGCACCGCCCTGCACAATGAAGGGAGCATCATCTGCGAGGCCACCTGCCAGGGCCGCAGGGCGCAGAGGACCAGCCGACTGCAGCTCTATTGTAAGTTTGGGGTGATGGGAGGGAAATGGGGTGTCTGCACTGCATTTCTAATGCTTCTGTTAGGCCACAATTGTCTGACGTAGGCCCAGAAGAGCCCGTTCCAGGGTAGGGTTCAAGGAGAACCACCAAGTAGGTGTTCTACTTAGATTTGTTGTGGGCACATTTATGTTACATGACTGCCCTGACCTGTCCATCCTGGACCCACACTGGACATCACAATGTTAATCCTTCTTAGGCATTCAACTCTCACTACTGCCCACAAGCAACACTCCTGGGTGAGCCCATGGTTACATTTAGAGTGCACTGGGTCACCCATACCTGAGACACTGTGTACACCACAAGCTGTGGTAGATCAGAATCAGAACAGGCACATATCAGGTTTAAAACCCGTCCGTCGGGCATCACTCTGAATATTGTGGGATTTGACTCTGATTTTTAAGGCTAATGATCTGTGTTAAGATGTGGCCACTCTACATTTGACACCAACATACAAGTAATGGGTCTGTATCGACTTGTGAACCCTCAGATTTTGGAACCATGAAGTTGCCTAAAGAGCGGGGGTTCTTGTAATGTGGCCACAACACACAGGGACAATTGAGTCGGAACAAAGCCGTGAACTCTCAAGGTTTGACTCTCACATTCAAGCAATAGAGCTGTTTCAAGACTTGTGAACTCTGAGATTGTGGGACAATAGAGCTGGATAAAGACCAGGGGACTCTTAAAATGTGACCACAATACATAGGGACAATTGAGCCGGAACAAAACCTGAGGGAGTCATAAAGTTTGACTCTAACACACAAAGCAATGGATTTGTGTCAGGACTTTGGGTTCTCAGATTTTGACACGCACACAGGAATAGGGGAGCTGAGTCAAGACTTGGAATCTATACAGTCTGGCGATAAAACGGACGGACAATTGAGCTGGGCTAAGACTTCACAGTTCTCAAAGATTTTCACTAAGATATCGATAACTGGGGCTCTGCCTATTCATGGAAACCCTAAAAATGTGAGATGTGCCAGGACTTGGGAACTCCTAGGGAATGGAGTTGTATAAAGGATTGGGAATTCTCAGAGTTTGTCCCCAAAATATGTGGCAATGAAGCTTCTGGAATAGGAAATACCCCACATGGTAAACAAGCATGTGCCCCTGCCCTGTGTGCCAACTATGTGTATCTGGTAGCCTGACTTTTTTATATTTGGCCCTGGTGTCACTCTAACCCATGTACATGTACAGCGGCCTAGGCCTGTCTCCCGGACTTGTCCTGTGACCTAAAAGGGTACATCAGGGGTGCCCTCATTTGTGACAGAGGACTACTGTCCCTGTCATGGTTTAGCGTAAATAGCAGTAGTGGCCGGGGGCCGTGTTTTGTGAATCCACAGCTGTGACCACATCTTCTTATCTGGGTCACTGGACTGGAGGCACTAGACCATCCTTGAAAAGTTGTGCTTCATACACCAGTTGCTGTGTTAACATCTCAAGTGTGTGTTAAGCATGCTGTGTTTGCCTCTTTCGCACCCCATGGATGTACCCAGCAGCGGCTCCTCCACTATGGCGGAGGAGTGTCACCCTCCCGCCAGCAACAGAAGCTGCAATCCTTTTACAACCAAAGGATAATAAACATAATCTCAATTGGTTAACTACCTCATTGAGAAGCCTGTGGCTGTTGTCCTGCGCGTCAGAAGGGGAGTGGATTGTACTTGGCCCAGATTACAGAGCCACGGTAGAACAGGCCCCCGGACAGCAGTGACAAATGACCTCAACCCTTATGGTTGTAGCCCAGTAGCACCTTGTTCATGGCCTTGACAGACAGTGGCAACTGAACTGGAAAAACACTTGGAAACTTGCAAACTTTGGCCCTAATATAAAGGGCAATGCTGAAATATTTTGAAACCTTAAAAATATGTTATGACGTCTTGCACCAATTCATCTGGGCCACAACATGGGGATTCTTACATTTAGACCCTAACTGTTAGAAATGGGGTTCCTGGTTGACTAGGGTATGTACCTAAGCAAGGCAGAACTCACCCACTCTAGTCAGGGCGAGGGAGTTACACACCCAAGATAACCCCCGCTCATCCACTTGGTAGCTTGGCATGCGCAGTCAGGCCTATCGCAGAGGCAATGTGAAAAGAATTTGCACAACACACATGTGACGCACTATCTCCACCACAAAGGAAACAACGCCAAGTTATATAAAAATAAATGTATTGTACACATCATTAGACCAAACACAGCATGTCGGTAATACCCTGCTACTCATGCAGTTGTCAGAACATTACACAGTACTGTTACCCTGCAGAAACCAGCAGTAGTCACATATAACACACAGGTTACCTATTATTCTGCAACATAAGCAGTAGTCAGGAAAACATTACTACAATAACGCACACGTCATAAGATCCTCATAAATGCCCATAACACGAACATTAGCAATCAGATGGCAAATTATACAAAACAGCAGGTCAGGACAACATTCCCAGAATGTTTGTAATGAACATGTGGCCATTCAAAATACCTGTTTGTTTTGTGGTGAGGGCACCTCGGGTGCCATGAAGTAAAACAAGGGCCCCCAGCACTCCTCAGTGCCAAAACAGGGGGGAGGGTGTCTCCTGATAGCGGGGAGGAGGGCGGCACACACCCCCTCCATTTTTATACAGGGGCCCCTCCTCGGGCACACACCTGATCGGGGTGCCCACAGTCCCTGTGGGCCCCTCTCTCCTGGGGCCATGACCTGCCCTCCCGGGGGCATCAGAACCACAAACAGAACAAGGGGCCAAGCAGTGCGGCGGGCCTCCAATGAGGCTTCCTCCCCACCCACAACCTCTGACAAAATATGGGCCTAGTGGGGCGTGGAGCCTCGGATGGGGCTTCCTCCCAAAAATGAGGGCCTGGTGGGGCAGGGACCCTCCGATGAGGCTTTCTCCCCACCCATCCTCAGGTCGCAAATGAGGACCCAGTGAGACAGGGAGCCTCTGATGAGGCTTCCTCCTCGCCCGCCCTGGGAACATGGACCCGCCCACACCCGATCTGGGACTCGAGTCAGCTGCAGCCCGCCCGTGCCACACCGGTGATTTCACCAGAGTCGGTGCCTGTTGGTGCCCCAGGAGCACTCCTCAGAGCATGCTTCACCGTGGGGGCACCGTTAGGTGCGCGCTCGCTCCAGTCTTCACTTAGTGGCACAGGACTTGGCGCGGTTTAGATGCGCTCGGGTTTTTGTAACGCCTGGGTCACGGTGGTGATTTCTCAGCAGCAACGAAGCGGAAGTGCTTCCAATGTGCTCAAATAAAACAAAAGACACTTCTCAAGGTGCTAGATTCTGCTAAGGGAAGGCGCTTTACAGGCGCTTCAGGAAATGGAAGGAAGGTACTCTCAAGGTGCTAGATGCATTAAGAAAAGCACTTTCTCCAACCGAGGCTGCCCACACAGGACTGCCCTTGCACTGGGAAGCTCAGAGCTGCAGAGGGCTGGGGCCACAGCACCCAGCCTCTGGGGACACAAGGGGCACACAGGGCCACAGCACCCTGCCTCTGGGGACACAAGGGGCGCACAGGGCCACAGCACCCAGCCTCTGGGGAAACAAGGGGCGCACAGGGCGGCAGGGCCCAGCAGAAGGCCAGCACAAGGGGGATGCAGTCAGTGGCAGTTCCTCCTAGTGACCCAGCAGGTCACAGGTCAGCACAGCAGCAGCAGTCCAAGGCAGATCCTGGTGAGTCCCCCCAGCAGCATTCTGTGCCCAGTTCCAAGTATGTTGCAGTGTCTCTAGTGTGTCATTTTCATGGGGTAAATCCCTTGTACTTATAATCAGTTTTGCAAAGCACTAACAAAGAGGGGGAGGGAAGGTTCTAACCAGTTACAACTGGTTCCAGGAGTGTCTCCTCTCTCCTCCAGCACTGGCTCTAGACATCAGTAGGGGGTAAACAAGCCCTTTGTGTGAGGCCAGGGCACAGCCTTTACAGATGCATGTGTACCCGCCTCCCCTTCTCTCAGCCCAGGAAGACCATTCAATATGTCGATGCACTCTTGTGACACCCCCACCCTCCCTGTGTTCAGGCTGTCTGAAAAGTATGCATGAAGCCCAACTGTCACTCTGCCCAGACGTGGCTTGGAGTCAAGCGGCAAAACACCAGAGTCATAAGCACAGAGAAATGCTCACTTTCAAGAAGTAGCATTTCTGTAATAGCAATAAAAAATCCACTTACACCAGTAAGCAGCATTTCTCACTACCATTGCAACCATACCAAACATGCCTAAGCTACCCCTCATAAATCAGACAATACCCCCTATATATAAGGCAGGACACTTCTAATGCAATCCTATGAGAAGGCAGCACTCTCAGCAGTGAGACACCAGGTTAGGCTGTTTGTCACTACCAGGACAGGCCACGCAACGAGGCACATGTCTTGCCTTCTACATACATAACAGCCTGCCCAAAGGGCTAGCTAGGGCCTACCTTAGGGGGTGACTTACATGTAGCAAAAAGGGAGTTCTGGGCCTTGCAAATAAATTTAGATGCTGAGTCCCTGTGGCAGTAATCTACACACACAGGCCCTGCTCTAGCAGGCCTGAGACAGGTTTGAAAGGCTTCTTGAATGGGTGGCACAAGCAGCGCTGCAGGCCCACTGATAGCATTTAATTAACAGGCCCTGGAAATAGAGATACCACTGTACAAGGGACTTACAGGTAAAGTAAATGTGCCAATTAGATGTAAGCCAATCATACCAACTTTAGAAAGGCAAGCACCTGCACTTTAGCACTGATAAAGTGCTCCGAGTCCTAAAGCCACCATAAAGAGGTCAGAAAAGCAAGAGGAGGAAGGAGGCAAAAAGTCTGGTGATGAACCCGCAAAAAGGGCCAGGTCCAACACTAAAATATCGGGAAATGGAGGTGTGTCAAAACTTGGAAGCCCTAAAAATGTGTCCATAATACTTAGGGACAACTGAAGTGTGAATTAAGCTACACCCAGACGTAGGAACCAGCAATCACTCTGAGACATGAATGATAGCACTGTGGTCGCTCCTTAAAATTCACCCAGGCCATAAGTTATGGACCAATTATGGTCTATGTCAGTCTGTACTAGGCATTGCTGACAGTGTTCAGGGTGGCAGGAAGTGACTCTCTGTGTCTCTTGCTCAGCTCTTCCCGACACCATGCAGGTGGCTCACCACCCAGAGGGGGTATCTGGGCAGCCAGCCCATCTTTCCTGCTCCATCCGATGGGTGTACCCCCTCGATGCCTTGACTCTGAGCTGGTACCGTGGAGAGGAAAGGCTGGAGACCCCAGAACAGCAGCTCGTCAGCAGTGAGGAGGATGACAGAGAAGAGGTGCAGAGTTTCCAGCTGAGACTCGACCTCCCAGGAATGGAGGTGATGGAGGGAGCAGAGTACCGGTGTGAGGCGGAACTCAGTCTGGAGGAAGGCACGAGGCATCGGAATAAAACCTTGAACTTCAGTCCCCATAGTAAGTGGCGTAAACCATGAGCCTCAGCATAAAAGCACATTCTGTGTGTTTTATGCTCTAAATCGCTGCATTTGGCCTCGTCTTCCATATGTTGAGATACCGGATGTGCCGTGTTATCCGTGTCTATGTCCTCCCTCTGTCTCCTTCTTAGCTTTAGCGCCTTTGTCTCCTTGGGGTGTCCACCCCATTTGTCTCCGTTGTATGTTCAGTCCCCCTTTGCCTCTTTTCTATTTTGAGTCACTCTGTTGCCTATTATGTTCAGTCCATTTTATTCTATGTTAAGCCCTTTGTCTCCTTTCTTGGTTTACTCCTCTTGTCTCCTGTGTTTACTCATGTGTCTCCTTTCTGTGTGCACTCCTTTTGTCCCTTTCTATGGTCAGTCGCTCTGTTTCCTTTCTATGTGCACTAACGTCGCTCCTTTCTATGGTCAGTCCCTTTGTCTCCTTTCTGTGTGCACTAACGTCTCTCCTTTCTATGGTCAGTCTCTTTGGCTCCTTTCTGTGTGCACTAACGTCTCTCCTTTCTATTGTCAGTCCCTTTGTTTCCTTTCTGTGTGCACTCCTTTTGTCTCTTTCTATAGTCAGTCCTTTCTTTCCTTTCTGTGTGCCCTCCTTTTGTCCCTTTCTATAGTCAGTCCCTTTGTCTCCTTTCTGTGTGCTCTTCTTGTGTCCCTTTCTATGGTCAGCCCTTTTGTTTCCTTTCTGTGTGCACTCCCTTTGTCCCTTTCTATGGTCAGTCCCTTTGTTTCCTTTCTGTGTGCACTCCTTTTGTCCCTTTCTATCGTCAGCCCCTTTGTTTCCTTTCTGTGTGCCCTCCTTTTATCCCTTTATATGGTCAGTCCCTTTGTCTCCTTTCTGTGTGCCCTCCTTCTGTCCCTTTCTATGGTCAGTAGCTCTGTTTCCTTTCTATGTGCACTAACGCCTCTCCTTTCTATGGCCAGTCCCTTTGTCTCCTTTCTGTGTGCACTAACGTCTCTCCTTTCTATGGTCAGTCCCTTTGTTTCCTTTCTGTGTGCACTCCTTTTGTCTTTTTTCTATAGTCAGTCCCTTTCTTTCCTTTCTGTGTGCACTCCTTTTGTCCCTTTCTATGGTCAGTCCCTTTGTTTCCTTTCTGGGTGCACTCCTTTTGTCCCTTTCTATAGTCAGTCCCTTTCTATAGTCAGTCCCTTTGTCTCCTTTCTGTGTGCTCTTCTTTTGTCCCTTTCTATGGTCAGTCCTTTTGTTTCCTTTCTGTGTGCACTCCCTTTGTCCCTTTCTATGGTCAGTCCCCTTGTTTCCTTTCTGTGTGCACTCCTTTTGTCCCTTTCTATGGTCAGTCTCTTTGTTTCCTTTCTGTGTGCCCTCATTTTGTCCCTTTATATGGTCAGTCCCTTTGTCTCCTTTCTGTGTGCCCTCCTTCTGTCCCTTTCTATGGTCAGTAGCTCTGTTTCCTTTCTATGTGCACTAACGTCTCTCCTTTCTATGGCCAGTCCCTTTGTCTCCTTTCTGTGTGCACTAAGGTCTCTCCTTTCTATGGTCAGTCTCTTTGTCTCCTTTCTGTGTGCACTAACGTCTCTCCTTTCTATGGTCAGTCCCTTTGTTTCCTTTCTGTGTGCACTCCTTTTATCTCTTTCTATAGCCAGCCCTTTCTTTCCTTTCTGTGTGCACTCCTTTTGTCCCTTTCTATGGTCAGTCCCTTTGTTTTCTTTCTGGGTGCACTCCTTTTGTCCCTTTCTATGGTCGGTCCCTTTGTTTCCTTTCTGTGTGCCCTCCTTTTGTCTCTTTCTATGGTCAGTCCCTTTGTTTCCTTTCTGTGTGCCCTCCTTTTGTCTCTTTCTATGGTCAGTCCCTTTGTTTCTTTTCTGTGTGCACTCCTTTTGTCCCTTTCTATGGTCAGTCCCTTTGTTTCCTTTCTGTGTGCCCTCCTTTTGTCCCTTTCTATGGTCAGTCACTTTGTCTCCTTTCTGTGTTTCCTCATGTCTCTCCTTTCTATGGTCAGTCCCTTTGTTTCCTTTCTGTGTGCACTCCTTTTGTCCCTTTCTATGGTCAGTCCCTTTGTTTACTTTCTTTGTGGACTCCTTTTGTCCCTTTCTATGGCCAGTACCTTTGTTTCCTTTCTGTGTGCACTCCTTTTGTCCCTTTCTATGGTCAGTCCCTTTGTTTCCTTTCTGTGTGCACTCCTTTTGTCCCTTTCTATGGTCAGTCCCTTTGTTTACTTTCTTTGTGCACTCCTTTTGTCCCTTTCTATGGCCAGTCCCTTTGTTTCCTTTCTGTGTGCACTCCTTTTGTCCCTTTCTATGGTCAGTCCCTTTGTCTCCTTTCTGTGTGCACTCCTTTTGTCCCTTTCTATGGTCAGTCCCTCTGTTTCCTTTCTGTGTGCACTCCTTTTGTCCCTTTCTATGGTCAGTCCCTTTGTTTCCTTTCTGTGTGCACTAACGTCTCTCATTTCTATGGTCAGTCCCTTTGTTTCCTTTCTGTGTGCACTAACGTCTCTGCTTTCTATGGTCAGTCCCTTTGTCTCCTTTCTGTGTGCACTAACGTCTCTCCTTTCTTTGGTCAGCCCCTTTGTCTCCTTTCTGCGTGCACTAACGTCTCTCCTTTCTGTGGCCAGTCCCTCTGTTTCCTTTCTGTGTGCACTCCTTTTGTCCCTTTCTATGGTCAGTCCCTTTGTTTCCTTTCTATGTTGAATCACAAGGTTCCTTTTTATGTCGAGTCCAGTTTTTATGGTGAGACATTTGCTTCCTATCTCTAGTTACTAGCATCGTCTCTTTCCTGAGTTTACCCAGGTGCCTCTTTTCCATGTCCAGCTCCTTTATCTCCCTTCTATGCCCAGACCTTTCGCCTCCTTTCTATGTCCAGTCCTTTGGTCTCCTTTCTATGTTTATTCCAGTTGTTGCTTTCCTACGTTAGCTGGTCTTTCTCTTCTTTCTATGTTTGCTGCACCTCTCTGCTCCCCTTTCTATGCCCTCAGTTTGCACCTGTCACATTGCATTAGGAGACGACTGCAAAGTTGATCATCTATGGCGTGGTGATTTGACAATCAAGCTGTTAACTCATAAAACATAGATTGACTGCAAGGTGGCGTGAATTAATCAACGTGTTTTATTCGTAGATGGACATGCTGTGGACCCAACAACTGCCCCCAGTGAGGACTGCTCCACGTGTGGGACTGTTATCACGAACAGTAACCCCACAAACGAGCCTGTGACCAGCACAGGGTTCCCTACATCTGAGACTTCAACCACCAGAGACACCAGGGAAAAGACGGCTGTTGTCCAAGTGAATGCTACTGGGGCAACCGTTCAAGAAATGCCCCACAGTGGGGCAATCACAACCAGATTAAACCCCAGAAATAAAACCGTATTCAACACAGTGAACCCCACAGAGACTTCAGTTACCAGTGTGAACCCAACAAGTGAGACAGTGACAAAACTGAACCGCAAAGCTGAAAAAGCAAGAAAAGGCAGCCTCAGAAACGAGACTGTAACCTACAGATGGAAACCCACACAAGTGACCTCCACTTCCTCACTGAACCCCAGACCTGAGGCTGCACTTTACCGAAAGAATCCTGTAAATGTGACCTCCACTGCCACACTGAACCCCACAACTGAGACTGTGGCCTATGGTGCGAGTCCTAAAAACAAGATGGTAATGTTCACAAAGAACCCCACTAATTGGACAGTAACATTCAGAGTGACCCACACGAATGAGACCGCAGCCGTCAGAGATAATCCCACAGCTGTGAACCCAACCTCCCGAAGGAAACCCAGAACTGAGACTTTAACCACTAGAATTAAGTTCACAACTGAGACTGCACTAGCTAAAGGGGTGGATGGAACAGAGAACCCCAAAAGAAAAATCACTGCTGGGAGCCGGCGTACCATCCTTGGTACTCTGAATACAGGAGCAACAGATTCTATCGCCTTGAGGAGCGGATACTTTGGTACTAAGCCCACTTTCACTCCAGGGGACAACACAGCTCTAACAATCTCTTCCAAATCACACCCCACTGAAAGAGTGCCCCCTAAGCGTAAGTATGAATGCATGGCGCTGCTGCAAAGTAGCATAAACCCCAAATGAAAACTGCAAATGTCTTAAAAAGAGGAGCGGGTTCCTTATCTAACAATAAGATTTCCATGACTCCTCGAACGCTAGGCATCACTGACAATCTCACTCCAGCTCTCATGAGATATTGAGTCTATCCACTAGCAGGTCTCAGGATGCCTGACAATCTGCAGTGTTGCAGCCCTGGGGTTTAGGGCTGCGTCTGCAGTGCCCAGTTCCAAGGAATCACCTGCAGACCCCCAGGGCTTTGCTCTGCATTTATATTCTGCATGCACCCACATGCCTTGGGCCCCATGGTCGCATGCTGGAAATACACAGGCTGGTTGACTAAGTAGTTCCCAGATCTGTGTGGGGCTCTGGATTACCCCTATGTGTGCCTGGAAGGGTCTGGCTGATTTGTTCCGGGATAACCTGGGTCTGCATGATAATGCCATGGTAATGCTCAGGAGTGACAGGTTGATTGGTTCCTCCTGCCTGTAGGGAAGCATGCCTTGAAGAAGTAGACCAGCTACACCAGGGATTCCCTGAGTCTATATGACTTCTGCTCGGGTGTGACAAGGTGTTTGACACTCAACATCACTGCATGGGGGGGTACAGACTGTATGAATGGAGAATATGGTTGACATACTGCAGTGTTGAAAATATCTTATTTATATTGCTACAAAGCTGGGAGGTGCCTGCAGCTCCAATCTCTCTCCTTACCCCTGTTCCGCATATTTACAATGGTCTTGAAACCTTGAACTCCAGGCTTGCCATGCGCAAACACAACAGTTGTTCTTGTTATGAACCCCTGCTTGTGAGTGTATGATCCGCTGCACATTAATTGTCAGAGCAGCCAGCTGTTTGCACCTGTACATTATAACAAAAGCTGTTCATCCATGTCGCAACTCAATGAAGTCACCATTCTTTGTGTTTCTGAAAGCCACGGGGCTCTCTGTATCCTTACTGACCTGTCTCTCCTCTCGCTCCACAGCTGGACCGGATGCAGATTCAGCCACCATTTGGTCAGTCTTCTCCTTCCTGGGCCTGCTGACCTCAGGTCTTGGGGTCCACCAGCTGAACAAAAGATTGAGGTTTCTAGGGAAGAAGAAGGCTTCGTTTGACCTGACCAGACTCTGAGAAATCTGGGCCTTTTTCCTCTCCTACCCATATGGTCCCCTCTTCATCAGATGGATGAAGCTCCAATTAACCCTATCGGGCACTGAACAAGGCCAAGTCTTGAAGGGAGAGCACGATGGACATGACCGAAAGGTTGGAGAAAACAAGAGGAGACAAACACGAGAGGCCTTCTTTGGAGATACAGTGACTTAAAAGCACAATCCGAAAAACAGGGCAACATTTATTTGTAACTATGGTGCTCTTGATAAAGCAGGATACCTGAGACTGTGAGGTGGACATTTGTGAAGTGGGGGAACTGTTGATGCGTGGATGTCTGAAACATCACAGCAGAAGCAATTTTCGTTCGGGTGGGTGGGAGGTGGGGGTGCTACTGCTCCTGCCTTAAAACCAAACTTGTGGTCACAGAAAATCTGAAAATGTAAAGCATGAGGTGGTTACAATACCATCAATAAGGGAGGCTTCCTCAAATAATGTGAGAAGATATACTTGTGCAGGGGGTAAATATTAAGGAACTGGACTTCTGGCCAAGGCTTCCCCAAAATGTGCTCGACATCAGTGGTTTAGCAGAATTAGACTTTTTGTTCAGGGCTAAGCATGTGTTGGTGATTCCTGGGGAGTTTTCCCCATTGGTTCTTGCATGCAGATCTGTCACCCTGTTTGTCTCAATCATGTGGGGTGTATACCGAAGGCATCTCATGCCTCAGATTAATATTCTGAAAAAGACAAAGATCCTGTGAAACTGATAATAATGAGACGTCTTTCCCTCTTTTATGACAACACTGAACTACTTGGAGATCTCAGGAGATGGCAGCGCCACTGGTGCCCACCTGTGGGGGAGCTCACAGAGGTGTCCCCCCCAGCAGGCAGGCCACGGCGGCCAAACCAAGGAGCATGAACTGCAAACAGAGCAAGGGGCGTCTGTACCTGGAAAAGGCTTTATAGATCGGTGTATATAGGGAAATAAAGCTATTTTTGTTTTAATGTGCCAGTTTCACTGCTTGAAGTGTATTTTACCGTGGAACCTAAGTATGGGAGGGAGGTTTTGCGATAATGACACTAATGAACTATTTTGGTAATATTTGTTATTTCAAAGCATCAGTCATTTTCATGTAACTAAATATGTCCAGTGTGTAGAGTTGTAGCACCTTTGGGTAATGTCCGCGCCGTTTAAAAAGGCAGAAATAAGTATATCATTAAATGCCCGACTAAATACAGACAAGGGGTTCAGCCGCCATCTTGGTACGGTAAGCTATGCTCCTGGCTGTCAATACGTGTGCTGCTTCCGGGGGCGGCTGCTCTGACGTCACAACGGGCAGGGCGATCAAAGCTGTAGGGCCCCGCCGGAGCGGGACAAGACCTGTCAGTCACGTTCCTCTTCCGTCCGACGCCTGAGTGGGCGGAGTCGCGTGCGCCGTCGTCACTGCGTTGACGCTTGCGTGACCCCGGTTGCCATGGAGCCGGTGGCGCCGCGCGGTGAGGGAGCAGCGCCCATGGCCGAGCAGCTCCTGGCCCGGGCCGGGGCCCCCGCGCTGATGCGGGCCGCCCTGGTGCAGCTGCTGGAGGCGCGGCCCCCGGAGCCGCTGCGCTTCCTGGAGGAGCTCTTCGGGGCCGTGGCCCAGGGCGGGCCGGAGGCGCCGAGCGCGGAGCGGGCGCTCTGGTACCTGCGGCTGGCGCCCTACACCCGGAGGTGAGGGCCGCGGGAGCGAGGGGAGCCCGGGCGCGGCGCCCCGGGGCCTGCGGTACTCGTGCAGTTACTGTCGGGTGGTTGTAAAGCGCCTCTCGCAGCCGCTAGGCCCGTGGTCCGGGTGTCAGGCCCCGGGAGGGCCCCCAGCGCCCACCTGGCAGCGAGCCGGTCTCTGCAGGGGAGGGGGTGGGCGCCAGCTCAGCCCCCAGCTCAGCCCCCAGCTCACTGGTGCTAGGCCGCCAACACTGCTGGCTACACCCATGGGTTTTTATGTATGAAAGGCCATTTTTAAAGGTTAACTGCTCACCGTCTTGTTGCTTGTGGCTAAATGTGGGTGTTAAACTGCTAGTAATGAGGGGCAACCAATGCTCAGACTGTGTAAACAAGGATTAACAGCCAATATGTCTCGTCTGTGACGGCTATTGGCTTTGGCAATGTTTTGTTGCCATGTGGTACAGGACAGCGGATGCTTTACAGCGTGGCAAAATGCAATTAAAAAAAGAGCTATGTTGCAGTCCAGACTAATGCACTTTAGTTTTTAATTAAGTGCATTAGTTCAGTCCCTTTATATTATTATTTATAGCAATGCTACATAGCAGCTAACCTGCTATTCAGCAAGGCTACAAATCATTGCCAAATTCAGCCCTGCCCATGCGGCACAGCATGAACAAAATGCAATAGGAAAGTGAATAGTCTCAAGGGGGAGACCTATTGGCTTTACCAATGCTTCTTGGATCTCTGCACAGCAACCCTATTATTCTGAGTAAATCAATTAAGCTCCCCATTCATGAAAGAGAAGTAAAAATCCTACGATGTGAAGAGAGTAATTGCGCTAGTATCCATGTCTTAGTGAAAATACATTTGGAAGCAGATAATCTGTTGTCAGAATAAACATTCATTTCAGAGGAGAAAAGAGCTTCTTTGAAGTATGTGTGGCACAGTAAATCATAGCTACAAATGGCAAGAGGTTCAACAGCAATGAGGGAGAAAGAAAAATAAAAGTAGTACCTGCAGCATAGCACGATCAGTGGCAAGACAGCAGTCAAGCTGAGGCAACCAATACTTGTCCATGTTCCAGTCGAAAAAAGTAGCAGTAAAGCCGGCATGTGCGAGCCAATCAGAAGGCAGCAAATACGACTGACACTGAAGCCAACACATTTTAAGCAATGGGTGTGCTGCAAGCTCCTGGCTATATACATCTCTCATAAGTGAGAGTGCGTGCTGCGCATGCACTGTTGTAAGGGAGACCTAAAAATGACAAAATAATGAATTAACACTATCACAAAATTATAATTTGCCTTTCCTTGCTGCAAAATTTGATTAACCCTGCCACATATTTTGTCTCTCCTGTGCCACATAATTTCATTGGTCTTGACAATACTCCAGGTTTGACCTGTGGCATTCCAGAACAAGGGGTGAGGGCTACCACTCTCTAGTCTAGTTGGTGCTTAAGAGCCAAGTCTTTGTTTAAAATAACTTACAATCAGATCCTATAATGCCCCAACAGGGAGTGTTCTGCTGTTGATGAGATCAGTACCTCTATCTGACAACATGTAAGTCCTTATTTACATTTTTTAGCACAGGTAAAGTAGTTTATCTCTTAATGTGATCGTCTCAGCCCAGAGGTTGTTCCTGGGGCAGGGTCTTGCCTTGTTTCAGTGATTTGTGAGGTAATGTACTTGTACATTTTTGTCTCTCACGTGGCCATCTCCCTTGTCTGCTGGTTCTGTTCATCCTTTTCATCTGTTATTATTAAAGCATGTGATTGTTTGACCTTTTCTCTCTCTGTGGCCGCACAGGACTGCCTTCAACAACAATGTCAGCATGGCCTATGAGTGTCTGTGCAGTGCTGGCCGGAAGAAGAAGCCAGGCCTGAATGGGAGGGCATACAGTGAGCTGTTGAGTAGGCTGTGCAAGGAGGCCAAGCTCCCTGGTGAGGTCACCTCACCCCTGCTGAAGAAGATCCGGTGCAGGGATCACGAGGCTGTGCCCTTCGATATCTTTCGTTATGGCACGCTGACATGCTTCGTCCTTCTGGAGTACATGACCAAGGCAGGCGCCCTCTACGACCTCCTCAGTGATTCCGGTGCAGTGGACGAGCGGGTCGGCCTAGCAGTCCTGGAGACCCTGGAAGAGGCTCTTGAGGCGAGCGATTGCTTGGTCCCTGCTAGCTACCTGGAGGCTGGCTCTAAGCTAGGCCCTGACAGTTTAGCCCTGGCCATGGATAAAGCCTTACTGGCCAAAAAGCCGAGCTCCTCAATGCACAGGGAGGAGTTTCTGGGGAAAGCAGCTGCCTTGTTCCTCGCTAAAGTGAAAGCCACACACTGACTTTTCAACTTTGTACCTTGTTTGAAAGTAGTTCTTGCTTCGTTTTCCAGTAGAGGCGAGAGGAAGAGCTTTGAACGCGTGAATTTCCTAATTTGAACAATTGTTAATTTATTCATTTTTGCATGTTTTATGTTTGTAAAAACAGTGACTTTAGTCTCGCTAGAAAGACCTCGTGGCAAGTTGTTCTTTTTCTAGTACAGTGTGCCAATAACAGGAATCCGGCAGTTAAAAGTTCCTGTGGCAGCAGTCTTGTGTGACACTACAATGAAGATGTCTCAGTGGATTCTTAATACCAACTTGGACAATAACCGCCACGCACAAGTTGTTCAGTTTATTGCGTCCTCAGATGTGGTTTGGAAAAGGGGAAATGTATATGAAAGCGAACGGTTATTTCTGATGTTTCCTGGATGGACCACATTGCAATTTCGGAAGATATTTGACTTGCGCTACGGACATGTTGGCAGGCTGTATAAAGGAATGATGGCATTGATATTTTTACATGTATTCTTGCACATACGTTATTTTTGGAATATTAATTTTGTTTACACGTATTGTATAAATTATTCAGCCTGTCATTTTCTTTTTTTAAATTTAATAAATATATTGAATGTTTTGTAGGTGTGCGCTATAATCAGTACCTGAAATAGAAAAATAGAAGTGCTTCTGAGAAGTGCCGGTTCTCTCCAGTTAAAAGAATTACATTTTTCGTGAGAAGGGCAGGTACTCTCCCTCTCAGTACTGGACCATTTTAAGCACTGGCTATAATTAGTCATTAACTCTAATAGAGCAAGCCAAGCTACTGTATCGTCAGTTTGTGGTGTCTTCTCGCATTAAGGTGTCTTAGGCACAGTCACACTGCCCTGCTTGGACAATGCTTCGTATCCTTGGGGGAAGGTTGGGTGAGGAGGGGGCTGGTCTTTGGGATCTTGGTAGAAATAGCCCTAACCCCCTCACTGCCACAGGACTGGGGTACGTTGTGTGTTTCATTTGGGATTTATTCTCATTTTCATATTGGTTTGAACTATTCCACCCTATGCTTCTTCTCTAGTGAATCAGTGATACTTGAAAGTCCCAAAAAACCACGGCAGAAGGCGACTCACCTCCCAGATACACATAACTCACCCAAGATCACTTGCTTGTCATCTCATCCTCTAGCAGGCACTCAGCACCGCTAACCGTCTCCGCTTCACTCACCGGATACCGTATAAGTTTTCAAAACTAGTTTGTTGATGCACGTGTGGTCATTGCGGCGAGTCAGTGAAAATAATGTCCCGAATCACCTATCACCGACACGCTAAACCCTTACCTGATACTTTATCTCACTTACCAACCACCAGGCCCTGGCCCAACATTCATCTTCGGGGTAACCAACCTCATCCCATTTGCCATCTCAACCAACATCGTGTTCCTTGAGAGTTCCGGGAGACTAAACTACACATCCCATGAAGGATGCCTTTCTCGGTGTGCTGAACAGTGCTGTCATCACACAGCATACGTCATAGCCAGCTCATAATATGGATTTGCCTCCGCCCCAGTGACGTGACACCCCTTTTCAGAGCTCAACAACGTGTTCCAATGACATCAGCTAAAGACCCCCTTCGACAAGTGTTTCATGCTCTATTACTCTTCAGGAAGGCAAGTCTTGGTGGAGGGGTGTGATATGTCGTGCTGCTGTATTATTTAATTAACGCCAGCACAGCTCCCATGTAATAACCTCTGGCTTCAGGAATGAGGCTGCTCCCCTTATGGACCAGAGTCTGATGCAATCGGTTAACAAGGGGTGGGTTGAACAATGGTTCTGACAAGACTGTCCAGATCCTCCATAATGCGTGCTGGGGCACCTGGACACCTGTAGTATTTCACTCACTGCCAAAAGTGGTTGTTTGCATGTTCAAGTGCAGCCCAGTATAACCTGTGACAGCAAAAAAACTAGCAGAACTCAGTCACAAGCGATATTCAAAGTATACAGGAGCACATCCAGTTTACATGGGAGGTGGGAACCTGACTGTTTCTGACTACTATTCCTGCCAACAACCTGGAACTACAAACTACCACCACCATAAGCACTACCCATGGTTATCTAGGACCCTTGGCCAACCGTTGGCAACTCTGTGTGATAAACAAGTAAACTACCTGAACCTGCAGTACTGCCCTTCGCTTATGCCATCCGCTGACTACAACAACAGTGCAGTCATATTAGTCCCCATGTGAGTGGGATATAATTAAGGCATCCAGTTTTACATTTTTACAGGCAAATGGAGACAGAAAAATGTGTTTCCTGTCTATTTATTTTTAAAATTGGAACAATAGTGAAAATTGTGCGTCTTGTGATGGATTAAGTAAATGTGGAAATCTACCGCTTTACAACTCCATTTATTCTCAGAACACAAAATACACATGGATAAATACCAATTAGATGGCACAAAAATAAATATAGATAAATACAGAAATGTTAAAAAAATAAATCTCATAAAACCGTGAGCCCTAGATACAATCCTCCGTTTCAGTATCCCTATCATACACGCAGATCTGGCAGACATTGGTGGACACTTGAGGATATTAAGATGCTCTGCACCTGAAGGTCCTGACTAACATCTTCAGATCATTGGTTAACACCTTGTACTTGAGAACCTGTAGTAACTCTCATACAGGGGATGAATGTTACCCAGTCCATCCTGGCAGGTGTCTCTCTCTCCCCGCACTCCTGTGCCAAAACCTCTTCAGATCCTAAGTGGGTGCCCTCCTGCTATAGTCAACATCTTTGGACCCAGATTACAACAAAGCCATAGTGTAATAACGGGACCTACAGAGAGAATCGCAGATGCCAGCACAGCTCAAATTATGAACTGAACGTCTATCTCTCAGTCATCTACCAAAGCGCTAAGCGCAGTGGCCCAGGTAATATTAGACCACCTCTCTGGTCACTCACACATGAGACAACAGCACTTTGCACATATTTTGAGTGCATTGTCAACACACATTCAACCGCCCCCCCCCCCCCCATTGCATGATGTATGGTAT
This sequence comes from Pleurodeles waltl, assembly GCF_031143425.1. Taxonomy (NCBI): domain Eukaryota; kingdom Metazoa; phylum Chordata; class Amphibia; order Caudata; family Salamandridae; genus Pleurodeles; species Pleurodeles waltl. Next base: position 27,616,289 of record NC_090451.1, read on the forward strand.
TTATATGGTAAGCGCTTAAGTGTCCCGCATCGTAGTATTAAGTGCTATATCATAGATGCTACAATGCAGTTTAGTTTTTTGCGGTAAAATTTGTGCTGCAGAGTTGGGCTGTCCCTAGACATCTGGCTTGGAATGTGGTTCTTCTGCGGTATTGCCAACTAGTGTCCTGTTTATGCCACCTGAAACTTCACTGTATCCATGGATTACATCCAGGATGCTGGACCAGGATCTTTGGAAACTTTCATGTCATTAAATACTTCTATTTATGCATGGAACGGCAAGTCAATTTGTGGATTATCTTCCTCACACAAGCTAATAATTAAAAAAGGCGCGTGACAGATGCTGGAGTAGTGTCACGAATGGGAGGGGTGTAGAACCGGACTCCAGCGACTAGTGAGAGCATGGGAATCTGAAAAGAAATATCTGTAAGGCACTGGTCTCGAAACATTTTTAGAAACAGCCTCACATTTCATAAAGTAATGTATTAGTTGCACTGTTAAACATTACAAACAATTTATTGGTAATTATATAAATTCCTGGCTTCTTTATATAAGATGTAAAGCAACCCACTCTGCTGGGTGTGCTGAAATCCTCACCATTAATCTCTCACTAGAAGCTCTGTTTCTACACATGGTGATACCTGTACTGGTAGTACTTGCCCTTCCCCCTGCATCATACCACTGACTGATACAAGTAAGCTCCCTTTACCAGTAGTATCCGCCCTCCCTCCTGCATCATTCCACTGACTGATACAAGTAATCTGCCTGTACCGGTAGTATCCACCCTCCCTCCTGCATCATTCCACTGACTGATAGAAGTAACCTGTCTTTACCAGTAGTATCCACCCTCCCTCCTGCATCATTCCACTGACTGATACAAGTAACCTCCCTTTACCAGTAGTATCCGCCCTCCCTCATGCATCATTCCACTGACTGATACAAGTAATCTGCCTGTACCGGTAGTACCTGCCCTCCCTCCTGCGTCATGCCTCTGACTAATACAAGTAACCTGTCTTTACCAGTAGTATCCGCCCTCCCTCATGCATCATTCCACTGATACAAGTAACCTGTCTTCACCAGTAGTGTCCGCCCTCCCTCCTGCATCATTCCACTGACTGATACAAGTAACCTGTCTTTACCAGTAGTATCCGCCCTCCCTCCTGCATCATTCCACTGACTGATAGAAGTAACCTGTCTTTACCAGTAGTATCCACCCTCCCTCCTGCGTCATTCCACTGACTGATACAAGTAACCTCCCTTTACCAGTAGTATCCGCCCTCCCTCCTGCATCATTCCACTGACTGATACAAGTAATCTGCCTGTACCAGTAGTATCTGCCCTCCCTCCTGCATCATTCCACTGACTGATAGAAGTAACCTGCCTGTACCAGTACTACCTGCCCTCCCTCCTGCATCATTCCACTGACTGATACAAGTAACCTGCCTTTACCAGTAGTACCTGCCCTCCCTCCTGCGACATTCCTCTGACTGATACAAGTAACCTATCTTTACCAGTAGTTCCTGCCCTCCCTCCTGCATCATTCCACTGACTGATAGAAGTAACCTGCCTGTACCGGTAGTACCTGCTATCCCTCCTGCGTCATTCCTCTGACTGATACAAGTAACCTGTCTTTACCAGTAACACCTGCCCTCCCTCCTGCATCATTCCTCTGACTGATAGAGGTAACCTGCCTGTACCGGTAGTACCTGCCCTCCCTCCTGCATCATTCCACTGACTGATAGAAGTAACCTGCCTTTACTAGTAGTATCCGCCCTCCCTCATGCATCATTCCACCGACTGATACAGGTCACCTGTCTTTACCAGTAGAACCTGCCTTCTGTACTGCATCATTCGACTGACTGATAGAAGTAACCTGTCTTTACCAGTAGTACCTGCCCTTCCTCCTGCATCATTCCACTGACTGATACAAGTAACCTGCCTTTACCAGTAGTATCCGCCCTCCCTCATGCATCATTCCACTGATACAAGTAACCTGTCTTTACCAGTAGTGTCCGCCCTCCCTCCTGCATCATTCCACTGATACAAGTAACCTGTCTTTACCAGTAGTATCCGCCCTCCCTCCTGCGTCATTCCACTGACTGATACAATTAACCTCCCTTTACCAGTAGTATCCGCCCTCCCTCCTGCATCATTCCACTGACTGATACAAGTAATCTGCCTGTACAGGTAGTATCTGCCCTCCCTCCTGCATCCTTCCACTGACTGACAGAAGTAACCTGCCTGTACCAGTAGTACCTGCCCTCCCTCCTGCGTCATTCCTCTGACTGATACAAGTAACCTGCCTTTACCAGTAGTACCTGCCCTCCCTCCTGTGTCATTCCACTGACTGATACAAGTAACCTCCCTTTACCAGTAGTATCCGCCTCCATCCTGCGTCATTCCTCTGATACAAGTAACCTATCTTTACCAGTAGTACCTGCCCCCCCCGCGTCATTCCTCTGACTGATACAAGTAACCTGCCTTTACCAGTAGTACCTGCCCTCCTGCGTCATTCCTCTGACTGATACAAGTAACCTATCTTTACCAGTAGTACCTGCCCTCCCTCCTGCATCATTCCACTGATTGATAGAAGTAACCTGCCTGTACCGGTAGTACCTGCTCTCCCTCCTGCGTCATTCCTCTGACTGATACAAGTAACCTATCTTTACCAGTAATACCTGCCCTCCCTCCTGCATCACTCCTCTGACTGATAGAGGTAACCTGCCTGTACCGGTAGTACCTGCCCTCCCTCCTGCATCATTCCACTGACTGATACAAGTAACCTGCCTTTACCAGTAGTACCTGCCCTCCCTCCTGCGTCATTCCTCTGATTGATACAAGTAACCTATCTTTACCAGTAACACCTGCCCTCCCTCCTGCATCATTCCTCTGACTGATAGAGGTAACCTGTCTGTACCGGTAGTACCTGCCCTCCCTCCTGCATCATTCCACTGACTGATACAAGTAACCTGTCTTTACCAGTAGTATCCACCCTCCCTCCTGCATCATTCCACTGACTGATAGAAGTAACCTGTCTTTACCAGTAGTATCCACCCTCCCTCCTGCATCATTCCACTGACTGATACAAGTAACCTTCCTATACCAGTAGTATCCGCCCTCCCTCATGCATCATTCCACTGACTGATACAAGTAATCTGCCTGTACCGGTAGTACCTGCCCTCCCTCCTGCGTCATTCCTCTGACTGATACAAGTAACCTGTCTTTACCAGTAGTATCCGCCCTCCCTCATGCATCATTCCACTGATACAAGTAACCTGTCTTTACCAGTAGTGTCCGCCCTCCCTCCTGCATCATTCCACTGACTGATATAAGTAACCTGTCTTTACCAGTAGTATCCGCCCTCCCTCCTGCATCATTCCACTGACTGATAGAAGTAACCTGTCTTTACCACTGATAGAAGTAACCTGTCTTTACCAGTAGTATCCGCCCTCCCTCCTGCGTCATTCCACTGACTGATACAAGTAACCTCCCTTTACCAGTATTATCCGCCCTCCCTCCTGCATCATTCCACTGACTGATAGAAGTAACCTGTCTTTACCAGTAGTATCCACCCTCCCTCCTGCATCATTCCACTGACTGATACAAGTAACCTGTCTTTACCAGTAGTATCCGCCCTCCCTCATGCATCATTCCACTGATACAAGTAACCTGTCTTCACCAGTAGTGTCCGCCCTCCCTCCTGCATCATACCACTGACTGATACAAGTAAGCTCCCTTTACCAGTAGTATCCGCCCTCCCTCATGCATCATTCCACTGACTGATACAAGTAATCTGCCTGTACCTGTAGTATCTGCCCTCCCTCCTGCATCATTCCACTGACTGATAGAAGTAACCTGTCTTTACCAGTAGTATCCACCCTCCCTCCTGCATCATTCCACTGACTGATACAAGTAACCTGTCTTTACCAGTAGTATCCGCCCTCCCTCATGCATCATTCCACTGATACAAGTAACCTGTCTTCACCAGTAGTGTCCGCCCTCCCTCCTGCATCATTCCACTGACTGATACAAGTAACCTGTCTTTACCAGTAGTATCCGCCCTCCCTCCTGCATCATTCCACTGACTGATAGAAGTAACCTGTCTTTACCAGTAGTATCCACCCTCCCTCCTGCGTCATTCCACTGACTGATACAAGTAACCTCCCTTTACCAGTAGTATCCGCCCTCCCTCCTGCATCATTCCACTGACTGATACAAGTAATCTGCCTGTACCAGTAGTATCTGCCCTCCCTCCTGCATCATTCCACTGACTGATAGAAGTAACCTGCCTGTACCAGTAATACCTGCCCTCCCTCCTGCATCATTCCACTGACTGATACAAGTAACCTGCCTTTACCAGTAGTACCTGCCCTCCCTCCTGCGACATTCCTCTGACTGATACAAGTAACCTATCTTTACCAGTAGTTCCTGCCCTCCCTCCTGCATCATTCCACTGACTGATAGAAGTAACCTGCCTGTACCGGTAGTACCTGCTATCCCTCCTGCGTCATTCCTCTGACTGATGCAAGTAACCTGTCTTTACCAGTAACACCTGCCCTCCCTCCTGCATCATTCCTCTGACTGATAGAGGTAACCTGCCTGTACCGGTAGTACCTGCCCTCCCTCCTGCATCATTCCACTGACTGATAGAAGTAACCTGCCTTTACTAGTAGTATCCGCCCTCCCTCATGCATCATTCCACCGACTGATACAGGTCACCTGTCTTTACCAGTAGAACCTGCCTTCTGTACTGCATCATTCGACTGACTGATAGAAGTAACCTGTCTTTACCAGTAGTACCTGCCCTTCCTCCTGCATCATTCCACTGACTGATACAAGTAACCTGCCTTTACCAGTAGTATCCGCCCTCCCTCATGCATCATTCCACTGATACATGTAACCTGTCTTTACCAGTAGTGTCCGCCCTCCCTCCTGCATCATTCCACTGATACAAGTAACCTGTCTTTACCAGTAGTATCCGCCCTCCCTCCTGCGTCATTCCACTGACTGATACAATTAACCTCCCTTTACCAGTAGTATCCGCCCTCCCTCCTGCATCATTCCACTGACTGATACAAGTAATCTGCCTGTACAGGTAGTATCTGCCCTCCCTCCTGCATCCTTCCACTGACTGACAGAAGTAACCTGCCTGTACCAGTAGTACCTGCCCTCCCTCCTGCGTCATTCCTCTGACTGATACAAGTAACCTGCCTTTACCAGTAGTACCTGCCCTCCCTCCTGTGTCATTCCACTGACTGATACAAGTAACCTCCCTTTACCAGTAGTATCCGCCTCCATCCTGCGTCATTCCTCTGATACAAGTAACCTATCTTTACCAGTAGTACCTGCCCCCCCCTGCGTCATTCCTCTGACTGATACAAGTAACCTGCCTTTACCAGTAGTACCTGCCCTCCTGCGTCATTCCTCTGACTGATACAAGTAACCTATCTTTACCAGTAGTACCTGCCCTCCCTCCTGCATCATTCCACTGACTGATAGAAGTAACCTGCCTGTACCGGTAGTACCTGCTCTCCCTCCTGCGTCATTCCTCTGACTGATACAAGTAACCTATCTTTACCAGTAATACCTGCCCTCCCTCCTGCATCACTCCTCTGACTGATAGAGGTAACCTGCCTGTACCGGTAGTACCTGCCCACCCTCCTGCATCATTCCACTGACTGATACAAGTAACCTGCCTTTACCAGTAGTACCTGCCCTCCCTCCTGCGTCATTCCTCTGATTGATACAAGTAACCTATCTTTACCAGTAACACCTGCCCTCCCTCCTGCATCATTCCTCTGACTGATAGAGGTAACCTGTCTGTACCGGTAGTACCTGCCCTCCCTCCTGCATCATTCCACTGACTGATACAAGTAACCTGTCTTTACCAGTAGTATCCACCCTCCCTCCTGCATCATTCCACTGACTGATAGAAGTAACCTGTCTTTACCAGTAGTATCCACCCTCCCTCCTGCATCATTCCACTGACTGATACAAGTAACCTCCCTATACCAGTAGTATCCGCCCTCCCTCATGCATCATTCCACTGACTGATACAAGTAATCTGCCTGTACCGGTAGTACCTGCCCTCCCTCCTGCGTCATTCCTCTGACTGATACAAGTAACCTGTCTTTACCAGTAGTATCCGCCCTCCCTCATGCATCATTCCACTGATACAAGTAACCTGTCTTTACCAGTAGTGTCCGCCCTCCCTCCTGCATCATTCCACTGACTGATACAAGTAACCTGTCTTTACCAGTAGTATCCGCCCTCCCTCCTGCATCATTCCACTGACTGATAGAAGTAACCTGTCTTTACCACTGATAGAAGTAACCTGTCTTTACCAGTAGTATCCGCCCTCCCTCCTGCGTCATTCCACTGACTGATACAAGTAACCTCCCTTTACCAGTATTATCCGCCCTCCCTCCTGCATCATTCCACTGACTGATACAAGTAATCTGCCTGTACCAGTAGTATCTGCCCTCCCTCCTGCATCATTCCACTGACTGATAGAAGTAAACTGCCTGTACCGGTAGTACCTGCCCTCCCTCCTATATCATTCCACTGACTGATACAAGTAACCTGCCTTTACCAGTAGTACCTGCCCTCCCTCCTGCGTCATTCCTCTGACTGATACAAGTAACCTATCTTTACCAGTAGGTCCTGCCCTCCCTCCTGCATCATTCCACTGACTGATAGAAGTAACCTGCCTGTACCGGTAGTACCTGCTCTCCCTCCTGTGTCATTGCTCTGACTGATACAAGTAACCTGTCTTTACCAGTAACACCTGCCCTCCCTCCTGCATCATTCCTCTGACTGATAGAGGTAACCTGCCTGTACTAGTAGTACCTGCCCTCCCTCCTGCATCATTCCACTGACTGATACAGGTCACCTGTCTTTACCAGTAGAACCTGCCTTCTGTACTGCATCATTCGACTGACTGATAGAAGTAACCTGTCTTTACCAGTAGTACCTGCCCTTCCTCCTGCATCATTCCACTGACTGATACAAGTAACCTGCCTTTACCAGTAGTATCCGCCCTCCCTCATGCATCATTCCACTGATACAAGTAACCTGTCTTTACCCGTAGTGTCCGCCCTCCCTCCTGCATCATTCGACTGACTGATAGAAGTAACCTGTCTTTACCAGTAGTACCTGCCCTTCCTCCTGCATCATTCCACTGACTGGTACAAGTAACCTGTTGTAGGAGGCTGGACTGGCTTGTAGTGAGTACCAAGGGGTACTTGCACCTTGCACCAGGCCCAGTTATCCCTTATTAGTGTATAGGGTGTCTAGCAGCTTAGGCTGATAGATAATGGTAGCTTAGCAGAGCAGCTTAGGCTGAACTAGGAGACGTGTGAAGCTACTACAGTACCACTTAGTGTCATATGCACAATATCATAAGAAAACACAATACACAGTTATACTAAAAATAAAGGTACTTTATTTTTATGACAATATGCCAAAGTATCTTAGAGTGTACCCTCAGTGAGAGAATAGGAAATATACACAAGATATATATACACAATAGCAAAAATATGCAGTATAGTCTTAGAAAACAGTGCAAACAATGTATAGTTACAATAGGATGCAATGGGGAAACATAGGGATAGGGGCAACACAAACCATATACTCCAAAAGTGGAATGCGAACCACGAATGGACCCCAAACCTATGTGACCTTGTAGAGGGTCGCTGGGACTATTAGAAAATAGTGAGAGTTAGAAAAATAACCCTCCCCAAGACCCTGAAAAGTGAGTGCAAAGTGCACCAAAGTTCCCCTAAGGACAAAAGAGTCGTGTTAGAGGAATAATGCAGGAAAGACACAAACCAGCAATGCAACAACTGTGGATTTCCAATCTAGGGTACCTGTGGAACAAGGGGACCAAGTCCAAAAGTCACAAGCAAGTCGGAGATGGGCAGATGCCCAGGAAATGCCAGCTGCGGGTGCAAAGAAGCTTCGACTGGACAGAAGAAGCTGAGGTTTCTGCAGGAACGAAAAGGGCTAGAGACTTCCCCTTTGGTGGACGGATCCCTCTCGCCCTGGAGAGTCGTGCAGAAGTGTTTTCCCGCCGGAAGGACGCCAACAAGCCTTGCTACACGCAAATCGTGCGTTTGGCGTTTTTGGACGCTGCTGGGGCCCAGGAGGGACCAGGAGGTCGCAAATTGGACCTGTAGAGAGAGGGGACGTCGAGCAAGACAAAGAGCCCTCACTGAAGCAGGTAGCACCCGGAGAAGTGCCAGAAACAGGCACTACGAGGATGCGTGAAACGGTGCTCGCCGAAGTTGCACAAAGGAGTCCCACGTCGCCGGAGACCAACTTAGAAAGTCGTGCAATGCAGGTTAGAGTGCCGTGGACCCAGGCTTGGCTGTGCACAAAGGATTTCCGTCGGAAGTGCACAGGGGCCGGAGTAGCTGCAAAGTCGCGGTTCCCAGCAATGCAGCCCAGCGAGGTGAGGCAAGGACTTACCTCCACCAAACTTGGGCTGAAGAGTCACTGGACTGTGGGGGTCACTTGGACGGAGTCGCTGGATTCGAGGGACCTCGCTCGTCGTGCTGAGAGGAGACCCAAGGGACCGGTGATGCAGCTTTTTGGTGCCTGCGGTTGCAGGGGGAAGATTCCGTCGACCCACGGGAGATTTCTTCGGAGCTTCTGGTGCAGAGAGGAGGCAGGCTACCCCCACAGCATGCACAAGCAGGAAAACAGTCGAGAAGGCGGCAGGATCAGCGTTACAGAGTTGCAGTAGTCGTCTTTGCTACTATGTTGCAGGTTTGCAGGCTTCCAGCGCGGTCAGCGGTCGTTTCCTTATCAGAAGGTGAAGAGAGAGATGCAGAGGAACTCGGCTGAGCTCATGCATTCGTTATCTAAAGTTTCCCCAGAGACAGAGACCCTAAATAGCCAGAAAAGAGGGTTTGGCTACTTAGGAGAGAGGATAGGCTACTAACACCTGAAGGAGCCTATCAGCAGGAGTCTCTGACGTCACCTGGTGGCACTGGCCACTCAGAGCAGTCCAGTGTGCCAGCAGCACCTCTGTTTCCAAGATGGCAGAGGTCTGGAGCACACTGGAGGAGCTCTGGACACCTCCCAGGGGAGGTGCAGGTCAGGGGAGTGGTCACTCCCCTTTCCTTTGTCCAGTTTCGCGCCAGAGCAGGGGCTAAGGGGTCCCTGAACCGGTGTAGACTGGCTTATGCAGAATTGGGCACATCTGTGCCCAACAAAGCATTTCCAGAGGCTGGGGGAGGCTACTCCTCCCCTGCCTTCACACCATTTTCCAAAGGGAGAGGGTGTCACACCCTCTCTCAGAGGAAGTTCTTTGTTCTGCCATCCTGGGCCAGGCCTGGCTGGACCCCAGGAGGGCAGCTGCCTGTCTGAGGGGTTGGCAGCAGCAGCAGCTGCAGTGAAACCCCAGGAAGGGCAGTTTGGCAGTACCAGGGTCTGTGCTACAGACCACTGGGATCATGGGATTGTGCCAACTATGCCAGGATGGTATAGAGGGGGCAATTCCATGATCATAGACATGTTACATGGCCATATTCGGAGTTACCATGGTGAAGCTACATATAGGTAGTGACCTATATGTAGTGCACGCGTGTAATGGTGTCCCCGCACTCACAAAGTTCAGGGAATTGGCTCTGAACAATGTGGGGGCACCTTGGCTAGTGCCAGGGTGCCCTCACACTAAGTAACTTTGCACCCAACCTTTACCAGGTAAAGGTTAGACATATAGGTGACTTATAAGTTACTTAAGTGCAGTGTAAAATGGCTGTGAAATAACGTGGACGTTATTTCACTCAGGCTGCAGTGGCAGGCCTGTGTAAGAATTGTCAGAGCTCCCTATGGGTGGCAAAAGAAATGCTGCAGCCCATAGGGATCTCCTGGAACCCCAATACCCTGGGTACCTCAGTACCATATACTAGGGAATTATAAGGGTGTTCCAGTAAGCCAATGTAAATTGGTAAAAATGGTCACTAGCCTGTCAGTGACAATTTGGAAAGAAATGAGAGAGCATAACCACTGAGGTTCTGATTAGCAGAGCCTCAGTGAGACAGTTAGTCACTACACAGGTAACACATTCAGGCACACTTATGAGCACTGGGGCCCTGGCTTACCAGGGTCCCAGTGACACATACAACTAAAACAACATATATACAGTGAAAAATGGGGGTAACATGCCAGGCAAGATGGTACTTTCCTACACAACCCCCCCCCAAACGAAGGACAATAAGACTAGCCATTACCTGATGAGTCTTCATTGTCTAAGTGGAAATATCTGGAGAGTCCATCTGCATTGGAGTGGCTACTCCCAGGTCTATGTTCCACTGTATAGTCCATTCCCTGTAGGGATATGGACCACCTCAACAATTTAGGATTTTCACCTTTCATTTGTTTTAGCCAAAGTAGAGGTTTGTGGTCTGTCTGAACAATGAAGTGAGTGTCAAACAGGTATGGCCTCAACTTCTTCAGAGCCCAGACCACAGCAAAGGCCTCCCTCTCAATGGCAGACCAACGCTTTTCTCTAGGGGTCAACCTTCTACTAATAAAAGCAACAGGTTGATCCTGGCCCTCAGAATTAAGTTGTGATAGGACTGCCCCTACTCCTAATTCAGATGCATCAGTTTGGACATAGAATTTTTTAGAGTAACAAGGGCTTTTCAGGACAGGTGCAGAGCACATGGCCTGCTTCAGCTCCTCAAAAGCTTTCTGACAGCTTGCTGTCCATAATACCTTTTTAGGCATTTTCTTGGATGTGAGGTCATTAAGAGGGGCTGCCATGGAGCCATAGTTCTTAATGAACCTCCTGTAATACCCAGTGAGGCCTAGGAAGGCTCTCACCTGAGTCTGAGTGGTAGGGGGAACCCAATCAATAATAGTTTGGATTTTCCCCTGAAGTGGTGCAATCTGTTCCCCACCAACAAGGTGTCCCAGATAAACCACCTTACCCTGCCCTATCTGGCACTTTGAAGCCTTGATAGTGAGGCCTGCCTTTTGCAGGGCCTCCAAAACTTTCCATAGGTGGACCAGGTGATCATCCCAGCTGGAGCTAAAGACAGCTATATCGTCCAAATATGCTGCACTGAAAGCTTCCAGCCCTTGCAGGACTGTGTTCACCAACCTTTGAAAAGTGGCAGGTGCATTTTTCAAACCAAAAGGCATTACAGTAAACTGGTAACGTCCTCCAATGGTAGAAAATGCAGTCTTAGGTTTAGCATCTTCTGATAATTTGATCTGCCAATACCCTGCAGTCAAATCAAAAGTGCTTAGATACTTGGCAGATGCCAGTGTATCTATGAGCTCATCTGCCCTGGGTATAGGGTGAGCATCAGTTTTGGTTACCAAGTTGAGACCTCTATAGTCTACACAAAACCTCATTTCCTTCTTTCCATCTTTAGAATTGGGTTTTGGTACCGGTACCACAGGAGAAGCCCATGGACTGTCAGAGTGCTCAACCACTCCTAGTTCCAACATTTTCTGAACTTCTTGCTTTATGCAGTCCCTGACATGGTCAGGCTGCCTATAGATCTTACTTTTGACAGGTAAACTGTCTCCAGTATCTATAGTGTGCTCACACCAAGAAGTGGTGCCTGGCACAGTAGAGAAGAGTTCTGAAAATTGTCCTAGGAGATTTATGCAATTATCTTTCTGCTCAGCAGAAAGACAATCAGCCAAAACTACACCTTCCACAAGAGCATCTTGTTCTGTGGAAGAGAAGAGATCAGGTAGAGGATCACTGTCTTCTTCCTGTCCCTCATCTGTTGCCATGAGCAGGGTGAGATCAGCCCTGTCATAGTAGGGTTTCAGGCGGTTGACATGGAGCACCCTAAGGGGACTCCTGGCAGTGCCTAAGTCAACCAAGTAGGTGACTTCACCCTTCTTTTCAACAATTGTGTGGGGTCCACTCCATTTATCTTGGAGTGCTCTTGGGGCCACAGGCTCCAAGACCCACACTTTCTGCCCTGGTTGGTACTGAACCAAAACAGCCTTCTGATCATGCCATTGCTTCTGGAGCTCTTGGCTGGCCTGAAGGTTTTTACTGGCCTTTTTCATGTACTCAGCCATCCTTGATCTGAGGCCAAGTACATAATCCACAATATCCTGTTTAGGAGCTTTTAAAGGTTGTTCCCAACCCTCCTTTACAAGTGTGAGTGGACCCCTAACAGGGTGTCCAAAAAGAACTTCAAAGGGGCTGAAGCCCACTCCTTTCTGGGGTACCTCCCTGTAGGCAAAAAGGAGGCATGGTAGAAGGATATCCCATCTCCTGCGGAGTTTTTCAGGGAGACCCATAATCATGCCTTTGAGAGTTTTATTAAATCTCTCCACCAGTCCATTTGTTTGTGGATGATAGGGTGTTGTGAACTTGTACGTTACACCACACTCCTTCCACATGGCCTTTAAGTATGCAGACATGAAATTGCTTCCTCTGTCTGATACTACTTCCTTTGGGAAGCCCACCCTGGAAAATATTCCCAGGAGGGCCTTTGCCACTGCAGGAGCTGTAGTGGTCCTTAAAGGAATTGCTTCAGGATATCTTGTGGCATGGTCCACTACCACCAAGATAAACCTATTGCCTGAAGCAGTAGGAGGGTCAAGGGGGCCAACTATGTCAACCCCTACCCTTTCAAAGGGAACCCCAACCACAGGCAGTGGGATAAGGGGTGCCTTTGGAGTGCCACCTGTCTTGCCACTGGCTTGACAGGTTTCACAGGACTTACAAAATTCCTTTGTGTCCTCAGACATCCTAGGCCAATGAAACAATGGTACCAATCTGTCCCAAGTTTTCATTTGACCCAGGTGCCCAGCTAAGGGAATGTCATGTGCCAGTGTTAGGAGGAACTTTCTGTACTCCTGAGGAATCACTAATCTCCTGGCAGCTCCAGGTTTAGGATCCCTATGCTCAGTGTACAAGAGGTTGTCCTCCCAGTAAACTCTGTGAGAGTCACTGACATCCCCATTAGCCTGTTTGACAGCTTGCTGTCTGAGACCCTCTAATGTGGGACAGGTTTGCTGTGCCACACTCAGCTCCTCTCTGGCAGGCCCCCCTTCACCCAAAAGCTCAGCAGTGTCTGCTTCCAGCTCCTCTGGTGTAGGTTCTGCACAGGGAGGGAATTCTTCTTCCTCAGAAGTAGAATCCACTGTAGAGGGAGGGATAGAAGGAAGTGGTTTGCTTCTACTAGCCCTAGCTTTAGGGAGCACTTGGTCCATTGTTCCAGGATCCAAGCTTCCCTGTCCTTTTTGCTTTTTGGCCTGAGCCCTTGTCAAAGCAAAAATATGCCCTGGGATGCCCAGCATTGCTGCATGGGCCTCCAACTCCACATCTGACCAAGCTGATGTCTCCAAATCATTCCCTAATAGACAGTCTATAGGTAAATCTGAAGCTACCACAACTTTCTTTGGACCAGTTACCCCCCCCAGTTGAGATTTACAACAGCCATGGGGTGGCTTTGTGTTATGTTGTGAGCATCGGTTACTTGGTACTGGTGTCCAAGTATGTGTTGTTCAGGGTGCACCAGTTTCTCAATCACCATTGTGACACTGGCACCTGTGTCCCTGTAGGCCTGGACCTCAACACCATTTATTAGGGTTAGTTGCTTGTACTTCTCCAAGTTATGGGGGCAAGCAACCAAAGTGGCTAAGTCAATAGCCCCTTCAGAGACTAAAGTAGCCTCTGTGGTCTCCCTAATCAGACCAACCCCAACTAAGTTACCAAAAGTGAGCCCAGCTACTCCCTTGGATTGGCTATTAGTAGGTTTGCTCCCACCACCACTGCTATTAGTAGGGACACTAGGTGTAGCAGTAGGGGTTGTAGTGGTAGGAGCTGTGGTGCCTTTCTTTGGACAACTGGGATCTGTTGTCCAATGGCCTTTTATTTTACATAAATAGCACCATGGTTTCTTTTCCTTGTTCTGATTAAAGGAGGATTTGGACCCACCACCCCCACCAGAGTGTTTTTGTGGGCCTGATGAAGACTCATTTTTAGATTTGTCCCCACCCTTGTCAGAAGACTTACCATCCTTCTTTTTGTTGCCATCTTTGTCACCCCCTGTATGAACTTTTCTGTTCACTCTTGTTCTGACCCATTTGTCTGCCTTCTTTCCCAATTCTTGGGGAGAGGTCAGATCAGAGTCCACCAAGTACTGGTGCAACAAATCAGACACACAATTATTAAGAATATGCTCTCTCAGGATCAAGTTATACAGGCTGTCATAATCAGTAACTTTACTGCCATGTAACCACCCCTCCAAGGCCTTCACTGAATGGTCAATAAAATCAACCCAGTCTTGTGAAGACTCCTTTTTGGTCTCTCTGAACTTTATCCTGTACTGTTCAGTGGTTAAGCCATAACCATCCAGGAGTGCATTCTTAAGAACTTGGAAATTATTAGCATCATTTTCTTTCACAGTAAGGAGCCTATCCCTACCTTTTCCACTAAATGATAGCCATAGGATAGCAGCCCACTGCCTTTGAGGGACATCCTGTACAACACAGGCCCTCTCAAGTGCAGCAAACCACTTGTTAATGTCATCCCCCTCCTTATAAGGGGGAACTATCTTGTGCAGATTCCTGGAATCATGCTCTTTTGCAGGATGACTATGGGGAATACTGCTGCTGCCACCATGGGTATCTAAACCCAACTTCTGTCTTTCCTTCTCTAATTCAAAAGACTGTCTATCCAAATCCAGCTGTTGCTTTTTAAGCTTCAGTCTGGTTTGTTCCACCCTCAACTTATTGAGTTCCCTCTCTAACATTCTGTCATCAGGGTTGGTGGGAGGGACATTTCTAGAAACAGAGCTATGATGGGAATGAACAGAAGGAGACCTGTCCCTTACAGAAGCCAACTTAACAGCTTGGTTTACAGAAACATTACTACCAGTATGGTGAGAATAAATGCTTTTGCTATGATGTGAGACAACACTATTTATTTGGTGTGGCTCATCATCATTACCATCTATGCTAGATTGTCTAGTAATGGGCAGGCTAGGAAGTTTCTTTCCTGAATCTTTTCCTGGGGGAGTCCCTGAATCAGATTGGGAACTATTAGGTACTTTTTCAACAGATGGGGCACCTATGGCCTTATCCTGTTCTCTAAGCATGTTAATTAACAGTTCCAAGGCAGGATTCTTCCATACACTCAAACCTCTCTCTATACAGAGACTCCTTGCTCTTTTCCAGCTAAGGTTGTCATATGCAAGTTTGGACAGATCAACACTTTGGCCTGTGCCAGACATTTTTTAGAGAGAGTTAAAGTGATAGAGAAAGAGACAAAAGTTTTCAGAACTTTTTGGAAAGACAGAAAAAAAAACTTTTTAAACTTTTAAGAACTTTTTGAAAGTTTAGGAGTACTTTTCAGCACTTAGAAAAGAGTGAAAAGAGGAAATGCAAAACTTTTTGGCTATATGTATATACACTGACCTTGTTTTGTATATTTTTCTCTTATGAAAAGTACAATGACAAGAGTGTTAAGTAGTCTCAAGCACTTATCCCACCACTGCACAACCAATGTAGGAGGCTGGACTGGCTTGTAGTGAGTACCAAGGGGTACTTGCACCTTGCACCAGGCCCAGTTATCCCTTATTAGTGTATAGGGTGTCTAGCAGCTTAGGCTGATAGATAATGGTAGCTTAGCAGAGCAACTTAGGCTGAACTAGGAGACGTGTGAAGCTACTACAGTACCACTTAGTGTCATATGCACAATATCATAAGAAAACACAATACACAGTTATACTAAAAATAAAGGTACTTTATTTTTATGACAATATGCCAAAGTATCTTAGAGTGTACCTTCAGTGAGAGGATAGGAAATATACACAAGATATATATACACAATAGCAAAAATATGCAGTATAGTCTTAGAAAACAGTGCAAACAATGTATAGTTACAATAGGATGCAATGGGGAAACATAGGGATAGGGGCAACACAAACCATATACTCCAAAAGTGGAATGCGAACCACGAATGGACCCCAAACCTATGTGACCTTGTAGAGGGTCGCTGGGACTATTAGAAAATAGTGAGAGTTAGAAAAATAACCCTCCCCAAGACCCTGAAAAGTGAGTGCAAAGTGCACCAAAGTTCCCCTTTTTCACTGTATATATGTTGTTTTAGTTGTATGTGTCACTGGGACCCTGGTAACCCAGGGCCCCAGTGCTCATAAGTGTGCCTGAATGTGTTACCTGTGTAGTGACTAACTGTCTCACTGAGGCTCTGCTAATCAGAACCTCAGTGGTTATGCTCTCTCATTTCTTTCCAAATTGTCACTGACAGGCTAGTGACCATTTTTACCAATTTACATTGGCTTACTGGAACACCCTTATAATTCCCTAGTATATGGTACTGAGGT
Organism: Pleurodeles waltl; assembly: GCF_031143425.1. Classification (NCBI taxonomy): domain Eukaryota; kingdom Metazoa; phylum Chordata; class Amphibia; order Caudata; family Salamandridae; genus Pleurodeles; species Pleurodeles waltl. The sequence continues at coordinate 27,632,625 of NC_090451.1, forward strand.
ACCCAGGGTATTGGGGTTCCAGGAGATCCCTATGGGCTGCAGCATTTCTTTTGCCACCCATAGGGAGCTCTGACAATTCTTACACAGGCCTGCCACTGCAGCCTGAGTGAAATAACATCCACGTTATTTCACAGCCATTTTACACTGCACTTAAGTAACTTATAAGTCACCTATATGTCTAACCTTTACCTGGTAAAAGTTAGGTGCAAAGTTACTTAGTGTGAGGGCATCCTGGCACTAGCCAAGGTGCCCCCACATTGTTCAGAGCCAATTCCTTGAACTTTGTGAGTGCGGGGACACCATTACACGCGTGCACTACATATAGGTCACTACCTATATGTAGCTTCACCATGGTAACTCCGAATATGGCCATGTAACATGTCTATGATCATGGAATTGCCCCCTCTATACCATCCTGGCATAGTTGGCACAATCCCATGATCCCAGTGGTCTGTAGCACAGACCCTGGTACTGCCAAACTGCCCTTCCTGGGGTTTCACTGCAGCTGCTGCCAACCCCTCAGACAGGCAGCTGCCCTCCTGGGGTCCAGCCAGGCCTGGCCCAGGATGGCAGAACAAAGAACTTCCTCTGAGAGAGGGTGTGACACCCTCTCCCTTTGGAAAATGGTGTGAAGGCAGGGGAGGAGTAGCCTCCCCCAGCCTCTGGAAATGCTTTGTTGGGCACAGATGTGCCCAATTCTGCATAAGCCAGTCTACACCGGTTCAGGGACCCCTTAGCCCCTGCTCTGGCGCGAAACTGGACAAAGGAAAGGGGAGTGACCACTCCCCTGACCTGCACCTCCCCTGGGAGGTGTCCAGAGCTCCTCCAGTGTGCTCCAGACCTCTGCCATCTTGGAAACAGAGGTGCTGCTGGCACACTGGACTGCTCTGAGTGGCCAGTGCCACCAGGTGACGTCAGAGACTCCTGCTGATAGGCTCCTTCAGGTGTTAGTAGCCTTTCCTCTCTCCTAGGTAGCCAAACCCTCTTTTCTGGCTATTTAGGGTCTCTGTCTCTGGGGAAACTTTAGATAACGAATGCAAGAGCTCATCCGAGTTCCTCTGCATCTCTCTCTTCACCTTCTGATAAGGAAACGACTGCTGACCGCGCTGGAAGCCTGCAAACCTGCAACATAGTAGCAAAGACGACTACTGCAACTCTGTAACGCTGATCCTGCCGCCTTCTCGACTGTTTTCCTGCTTCTGCATGCTGTGGGGGTAGCCTGCCTCCTCTCTGCACCAGAAGCTCCGAAGAAATCTCCCGTGGGTCGACGGAATCTTCCCCCTGCAACCGCAGGCACCAAAAAGCTGCATTACCGGTCCCTTGGGTCTCCTCTCAGCACGACGAGCGAGGTCCCTCGAATCCAGTGACGCTGTCCAAGTGACCCCCACAGTCCAGTGACTCTTCAGCCCAAGTTTGGTGGAGGTAAGTCCTTGCCTCACCTCGCTGGGCTGCATTGCTGGGAACCGCGACTTTGCAGCTACTCCGGCCCCTGTGCACTTCCGGCGGAAATCCTTTGTGCACAGCCAAGCCTGGGTCCACGGCACTCTAACCTGCATTGCACGACTTTCTAAGTTGGTCTCCGGCGACGTGGGACTCCTTTGTGCAACTTCGGCGAGCACCGTTTCACGCATCCTCGTAGTGCCTGTTTCTGGCACTTCTCCGGGTGCTACCTGCTTCAGTGAGGGCTCTTTGTCTTGCTCGATGTCCCCTCTCTCTTCAGGTCTAATTTGCGACCTCCTGGTCCCTCCTGGGCCCCAGCAGCGTCCAAAAACGCCAATCGCACAATTTGCAGCTAGCAAGGCTTGTTGGCGTTCTTTCGGCGGAAAAACACTTCTGCACGACTCTCCACGGCGAGAGGGATCCGTCCACCAAAGGGGAAGTCTCTAGCCCTTTTCGTTCCTGCAGAAACCTCAGCTTCTTCTGTCCAGTCGAAGCTTCTTTGCACCCGCAGCTGGCATTTCCTGGGCATCTGCCCATCTCCGACTTGCTTGTGACTTTTGGACTTGGTCCCCTTGTTCCACAGGTACACTAGATTGGAAATCCACAGTTGTTGCATTGCTGGTTTGTGTCTTTCCTGCATTATTCCTCTAACACGACTATTTTGTCCTTAGGGGAACTTTAGTGCACTTTGCACTCACTTCTCAGGGTCTTGGGGAGGGCTATTTTTCTAACTCTCACTATTTTCTAATAGTCCCAGCGACCCTCTACAAGGTCACATAGGTTTGGGGTCCATTCGTGGTTCGCATTCCACTTTTGGAGTATATGGTTTGTGTTGCCCCTATCCCTATGTTTCCCCATTGCATCCTATTGTAACTATACATTGTTTGCACTGTTTTCTAAGACTATACTGCATATTTTTGCTATTGTGTATATATATCTTGTGTATATTTCCTATCCTCTCACTGGGGGTACACTCTAAGATACTTTGGCATATTGTCATAAAAATAAAGTACCTTTATTTTTAGTATAACTGTGTATTGTGTTTTCTTATGATATTGTGCATATGACACTAAGTGGTACTGTAGTAGCTTCACACGTCTCCTAGTTCAGCCTAAGCTGCTCTGCTAAGCTACCATTATCTATCAGCCTAAGCTGCTAGACACCCTATACACTAATAAGGGATAACTGGGCCTGGTGCAAGGTGCAAGTACCCCTTGGTACTCACTACAAGCCAGTCCAGCCTCCTACATTGGTTGTGCAGTGGTGGGATAAGTGCTTGAGACTACTTACCACTCTTGTCATTGTACTTTTCATAAGAGAAAAATATACAAAACAAGGTCAGTGTATATGCACATAGCCAAAAAGTTTTGCATTTCCTCTTTTCACTCTTTTCTAAGTGCTGAAAAGTACTTCTAAACTTTCAAAAAGTTCTTAAAAGTTTAAAAAAGTTTTTTTTCTGTCTTTCCAAAAAGTTCTGAAAACTTTTGTCTCTTTCTCTATCACTTTAACTCTCTCTAAAAAATGTCTGGCACAGGCCAAAGTGTTGATCTGTCCAAACTTGCATATGACAACCTTAGCTGGAAAAGAGCAAGGAGTCTCTGTATAGAGAGAGGTTTGAGTGTAGGGAAGAATCCTGCCTTAGAACTATTAATTAACATGCTTAGAGAACAGGATAAGGCCATAGGGGCCCCATCTGTTGAAAAAGTACCTAATAGTTCCCAATCAGATTCAGGGACTCCCCCAGGAAAAGATTCAGGAAAGAAACTTCCTAGCCTGCCCATTACTAGACAATCTAGCATAGATGGTAATGATGATGAGCCACACCATAGAAATAGTGTTGTCTCACATCATAGCAAAAGCATTTATTCTCACCATACTGGTAGTAATGTTTCTGTAAACCAAGCTGTTAAGTTGGCTTCTGTAAGGGACAGGTCTCCTTCTGTTCATTCCCATCATAGCTCTGTTTCTAGAAATGTCCCTCCCACCAACCCTGATGACAGAATGTTAGAGAGGGAACTCAATAAGTTGAGGGTGGAACAAACCAGACTGAAGCTTAAAAAGCAACAGCTGGATTTGGATAGACAGTCTTTTGAATTAGAGAAGGAAAGACAGAAGTTGGGTTTAGATACCCATGGTGGCAGCAGCAGTATTCCCCATAGTCATCCTGCAAAAGAGCATGATTCCAGGAATCTGCACAAGATAGTTCCCCCTTATAAGGAGGGGGATGACATTAACAAGTGGTTTGCTGCACTTGAGAGGGCCTGTGTTGTACAGGATGTCCCTCAAAGGCAGTGGGCTGCTATCCTATGGCTATCATTTAGTGGAAAAGGTAGGGATAGGCTCCTTACTGTGAAAGAAAATGATGCCAATAATTTCCAAGTTCTTAAGAATGCACTCCGGGATGGTAATGGCTTAACCACTGAACAGTACAGGATAAAGTTCAGAGAGACCAAAAAGGAGTCTTCACAAGACTGGGTTGATTTCATTGACCATTCAGTGAAGGCCTTGGAGGGGTGGTTACATGGCAGTAAAGTTACTGATTATGACAGCCTGTATAACTTAATCCTGAGAGAGCATATTCTTAATAATTGTGTGTCTGATTTGTTGCACCAGTACTTGGTGGACTCTGATCTGACCTCTCCCCAAGAATTGGGAAAGAAGGCAGACAAATGGGTCAGAACAAGAGTGAACAGAAAAGTTAATACAGGGGGTGACAAAGATGGCAACAAAAAGAAGGATGGTAAGTCTTCAGACAAGGGTGGGGACAAATCTAAAAATGAGTCTTCATCAGGCCCACAAAAACACTCTGGTGGGGGTGGTGGGTCCAAATCCTCCTTTAATCAGAACAAGGAAAAGAAACCATGGTGCTATTTATGTAAAATAAAAGGCCATTGGACAACAGATCCCAGTTGTCCAAAGAAAGGCACCACAACTCCTACCACTACAACCCCTACTGCTACACCTAGTGTCCCTACTAATAGCAGTAGTGGTGGGAGCAAACCTACTAATAGCCAATCCAAGGGAGTAGCTGGGCTCACTTTTGGTAATTTAGTTGGGGTTGGTCTGATTAGGGAGACCACAGAGGCTACTTTAGTCTCTGAAGGGGCTATTGATTTAGCCACTTTGGTTGCTTGCCCCCATAACTTGGAGAAGTACAAGCAACTAACCCTAATAAATGGTGTTGAGGTCCAGGCCTACAGGGACACAGGTGCCAGTGTCACAATGGTGATTGAGAAACTGGTGCACCCTGAACAACACATACTTGGACACCAGTACCAAGTAACCGATGCTCACAACATAACACAAAGCCACCCCATGGCTGTTGTAAATCTCAACTGGGGGGGGGTAACTGGTCCAAAGAAAGTTGTGGTAGCTTCAGATTTACCTGTAGACTGTCTATTAGGGAATGATTTGGAGACATCAGCTTGGTCAGATGTGGAGTTGGAGGCCCATGCAGCAATGCTGGGCATCCCAGGGCATATTTTTGCTTTGACAAGGGCTCAGGCCAAAAAGCAAAAAGGACAGGGAAGCTTGGATCCTGGAACAATGGACCAAGTGCTCCCTAAAGCTAGGGCTAGTAGAAGCAAACCACTTCCTACTATCCCTCCCTCTACAGTGGATTCTACTTCTGAGGAAGAAGAATTCCCTCCCTGTGCAGAACCTACACCAGAGGAGCTGGAAGCAGACACTGCTGAGCTTTTGGGTGAAGGGGGGCCTGCCAGAGAGGAGCTGAGTGTGGCACAGCAAACCTGTCCCATATTAGAGGGTCTCAGACAGCAAGCTGTCAAACAGGCTAATGGGGATGTCAGTGACTCTCACAGAGTTTACTGGGAGGACAACCTCTTGTACACTGAGCATAGGGATCCTAAACCTGGAGCTGCCAGGAGATTAGTGATTCCTCAGGAGTACAGAAAGTTCCTCCTAACACTGGCACATGACATTCCCTTAGCTGGGCATCTAGGACAAATGAAAACTTGGGACAGGCTTGTTCCCCTGTTTCATTGGCCTAGGATGTCTGAGGACACAAAAGAATTTTGTAAGTCCTGTGAAACCTGTCAAGCCAGTGGCAAGACAGGTGGCACCCCAAAGGCACCCCTTATCCCACTGCCTGTGGTTGGGGTTCCCTTTGAAAGGGTAGGGGTTGACATAGTTGGCCCCCTTGACCCTCCTACTGCTTCAGGCAATAGGTTTATCTTAGTGGTAGTGGACCATGCCACAAGATATCCTGAAGCTATTCCTTTAAGGACCACTACAGCACCTGCAGTGGCAAAGGCCCTCCTGGGAATATTTTCCAGGGTGGGCTTCCCAAAGGAAGTAGTATCAGACAGAGGAAGCAATTTCATGTCTGCATACTTAAAGGCCATGTGGAAGGAGTGTGGTGTAACTTACAAGTTCACAACACCCTATCATCCACAAACAAATGGACTGGTGGAGAGATTTAATAAAACTCTCAAAGGCATGATTATGGGACTCCCTGAAAAACTCAGCAGGAGATGGGATATCCTTCTACCATGCCTCCTTTTTGCCTACAGGGAGGTACCCCAGAAAGGAGTGGGCTTCAGCCCCTTTGAACTTCTTTTTGGACACCCTGTTAGGGGTCCACTCACACTTGTAAAGGAGGGTTGGGAACAACCTTTAAAAGCTCCTAAGCAGGATATTGTGGATTATGTACTTGGCCTCAGATCAAGGATGGCTGAGTACATGAAAAAGGCCAGTAAAAACCTTCAGGCCAGCCAAGAGCTCCAGAAGCAATGGCATGATCAGAAGGCTGTTTTGGTTCAGTACCAACCAGGGCAGAAAGTGTGGGTCTTGGAGCCTGTGGCCCCAAGAGCACTCCAAGATAAATGGAGTGGACCCCACACAATTGTTGAAAAGAAGGGTGAAGTCACCTACTTGGTTGACTTAGGCACCGCCAGGAGTCCCCTTAGGGTGCTCCATGTCAACCGCCTGAAACCCTACTATGACAGGGCTGATCTCACCCTGCTCATGGCAACAGATGAGGGACAGGAAGAAGACAGTGATCCTCTACCTGATCTCTTCTCTTCCACAGATCAAGATGCTCTTGTGGAAGGTGTAGTTTTGGCTGATTGTCTTACTGCTAAACAGAAAGACAATTGCATAAATCTCCTAGGACAATTTTCAGAACTCTTCTCCACTGTGCCAGGCACCACTTCTTGGTGTGAGCACACTATAGATACTGGAGACAGTTTACCTGTCAAAAGTAAGATCTATAGGCAGCCTGACCATGTCAGGGACTGCATAAAGCAAGAAGTTCAGAAAATGTTGGAACTAGGAGTGGTTGAGCACTCTGACAGTCCATGGGCTTCTCCTGTGGTACTGGTACCAAAACCCAAATATAAAGATGGAAAGAAGGAAATGAGGTTTTGTGTAGACTATAGAGGTCTCAACTTGGTAACCAAAACTGATGCTCACCCTATACCCAGGGCAGATGAGCTCATAGATACACTGGCATCTGCCAAGTATCTAAGCACTTTTGATTTGACTGCAGGGTATTGGCAGATCAAATTGTCAGAAGATGCTAAACCTAAGACTGCATTTTCTACCATTGGAGGACATTACCAGTTTACTGTAATGCCTTTTGGTTTGAAAAATGCACCTGCCACTTTTCAGAGGTTGGTGAACACAGTCCTGCAAGGGCTGGAAGCTTTCAGTGCAGCATATTTGGACGATATAGCTGTCTTTAGCTCCAGCTGGGATGATCACCTGGTCCACCTATGGAAAGTTTTGGAGGCTCTGCAAAAGGCAGGCCTCACTATCAAGGCTTCAAAGTGCCAGATAGGGCAGGGTAAGGTGGTTTATCTGGAACACCTTGTTGGTGGGGAACAGATTGCACCACTTCAGGGGAAAATCCAAACTATCATTGATTGGGTTCCCCCTACCACTCAGACTCAGGTGAGAGCCTTCCTAGGCCTCACTGGGTATTACAGGAGGTTCATTAAGAACTATGGCTCCATTGCAGCCCCTCTTAATGACCTCACATCCAAGAAAATGCCTAAAAAGGTATTATGGACAGCAAGCTGTCAGAAAGCTTTTGAGGAGCTGAAGCAGGCCATGTGCTCTGCACCTGTCCTGAAAAGCCCTTGTTACTCTAAAAAATTCTATGTCCAGACTGATGCATCTGAATTAGGAGTAGGGGCAGTCCTATCACAACTTAATTCTGAGGGCCAGGATCAACCTGTTGCTTTTATTAGTAGGAGGTTGACCCCTAGAGAAAAGCGTTGGTCTGCCATTGAGAGGGAGGCCTTTGCTGTGGTCTGGGCTCTGAAGAAGTTGAGGCCATACCTGTTTGGCACTCACTTCATTGTTCAGACAGACCACAAACCTCTACTTTGGCTAAAACAAATGAAAGGTGAAAATCCTAAATTGTTGAGGTGGTCCATATCCCTACAGGGAATGGACTATACAGTGGAAGATAGACCTGGGAGTAGCCACTCCAATGCAGATGGACTCTCCAGATATTTCCACTTAGACAATGAAGACTCATCAGGTCATGGCTAGTCTTATTGTCCTTCATTTGGGGGGGGGGTTGTGTAGGAAAGTACCATCTTGCCTGGCATGTTACCCCCATTTTTCACTGTATATATGTTGTTTTAGTTGTATGTGTCACTGGGACCCTGGTAACCCAGGGCCCCAGTGCTCATAAGTGTGCCTGAATGTGTTACCTGTGTAGTGACTAACTGTCTCACTGAGGCTCTGCTAATCAGAACCTCAGTGGTTATGCTCTCTCATTTCTTTCCAAATTGTCACTGACAGGCTAGTGACCATTTTTACCAATTTACATTGGCTTACTGGAACACCCTTATAATTCCCTAGTATATGGTACTGAGGTACCCAGGGTATTGGGGTTCCAGGAGATCCCTATGGGCTGCAGCATTTCTTTTGCCACCCATAGGGAGCTCTGACAATTCTTACACAGGCCTGCCACTGCAGCCTGAGTGAAATAACGTCCACGTTATTTCACAGCCATTTTACACTGCACTTAAGTAACTTATAAGTCACCTATATGTCTAACCTTTACCTGGTAAAAGTTAGGTGCAAAGTTACTTAGTGTGAGGGCACCCTGGCACTAGCCAAGGTGCCCCCACATTGTTCAGAGCCAATTCCCTGAACTTTGTGAGTGCGGGGACACCATTACACGCGTGCACTACATATAGGTCACTACCTATATGTAGCTTCACCATGGTAACTCCGAATATGGCCATGTAACATGTCTATGATCATGGAATTGCCCCCTCTATACCATCCTGGCATAGTTGGCACAATCCCATGATCCCAGTGGTCTGTAGCACAGACCCTGGTACTGCCAAACTGCCCTTCCTGGGGTTTCACTACAGCTGCTGCTGCTGCCAACCCCTCAGACAGGCAGCTGCCCTCCTGGGGTCCAGCCAGGCCTGGCCCAGGATGGCAGAACAAAGAACTTCCTCTGAGAGAGGGTGTGACACCCTCTCCCTTTGGAAAATGGTGTGAAGGCAGGGGAGGAGTAGCCTCCCCCAGCCTCTGGAAATGCTTTGTTGGGCACAGATGTGCCCAATTCTGCATAAGCCAGTCTACACCGGTTCAGGGACCCCTTAGCCCCTGCTCTGGCGCGAAACTGGACAAAGGAAAGGGGAGTGACCACTCCCCTGACCTGCACCTCCCCTGGGAGGTGTCCAGAGCTCCTCCAGTGTGCTCCAGACCTCTGCCATCTTGGAAACAGAGGTGCTGCTGGCACACTGGACTGCTCTGAGTGGCCAGTGCCACCAGGTGACGTCAGAGACTCCTGCTGATAGGCTCCTTCAGGTGTTAGTAGCCTTTCCTCTCTCCTAGGTAGCCAAACCCTCTTTTCTGGCTATTTAGGGTCTCTGTCTCTGGGGAAACTTTAGATAACGAATGCAAGAGCTCATCCGAGTTCCTCTGCATCTCTCTCTTCACCTTCTGATAAGGAAACGACTGCTGACCGCGCTGGAAGCCTGCAAACCTGCAACATAGTAGCAAAGACGACTACTGCAACTCTGTAACGCTGATCCTGCCGCCTTCTCGACTGTTTTCCTGCTTGTGCATGCTGTGGGGGTAGCCTGCCTCCTCTCTGCACCAGAAGCTCCGAAGAAATCTCCCGTGGGTCGACGGAATCTTCCCCCTGCAACCGCAGGCACCAAAAAGCTGCATTACCGGTCCCTTGGGTCTCCTCTCAGCACGACGAGCGAGGTCCCTCGAATCCCGTGACGCTGTCCAAGTGACCCCCACAGTCCAGTGACTCTTCAGCCCAAGTTTGGTGGAGGTAAGTCCTTGCCTCACCTCGCTGGGCTGCATTGCTGGGAACCGCGACTTTGCAGCTACTCCGGCCCCTGTGCACTTCCGGTGGAAATCCTTTGTGCACAGCCAAGCCTGGGTCCACGGCACTCTAACCTGCATTGCACGACTTTCTAAGTTGGTCTCCGGCGACGTGGGACTCCTTTGTGCAACTTCGGCGAGCACCGTTTCACGCATCCTCGTAGTGCCTGTTTCTGGCACTTCTCCGGGTGCTACCTGCTTCAGTGAGGGCTCTTTGTCTTGCTTGATGTCCCCTCTCTCTTCAGGTCCAATTTGCGACCTCCTGGTCCCTCCTGGGCCCCAGCAGCGTCCAAAAACGCCAAACGCACAATTTGCAGCTAGCAAGGCTTGTTGGCGTTCTTTCGGCGGAAAAACACTTCTGCACGACTCTCCACGGCGAGAGGGATCCGTCCACCAAAGGGGAAGTCTCTAGCCCTTTTCGTTCCTGCAGAAACCTCAGCTTCTTCTGTCCAGTCGAAGCTTCTTTGCACCCGCAGCTGGCATTTCCTGGGCATCTGCCCATCTCCGACTTGCTTGTGACTTTTGGACTTGGTCCCCTTGTTCCACAGGTACACTAGATTGGAAATCCACAGTTGTTGCATTGCTGGTTTGTGTCTTTCCTGCATTATTCCTCTAACACGACTATTTTGTCCTTAGGGGAACTTTAGTGCACTTTGCACTCACTTCTCAGGGTCTTGGGGAGGGCTATTTTTCTAACTCTCACTATTTTCTATTAGTCCCAGCGACCCTCTACAATGTCACATAGGTTTGGGGTCCATTCGTGGTTCGCATTCCACTTTTGGAGTATATGGTTTGTGTTGCCCCTATCCCTATGTTTCCCCATTGCATCCTATTGTAACTATACATTGTTTGCACTGTTTTCTAAGACTATACTGCATATTTTTGCTATTGTGTATATATATCTTGTGTATATTTCCTATCCTCTCACTGGGGGTACACTCTAAGATACTTTGGCATATTGTCATAAAAATAAAGTACCTTTATTTTTAGTATAACTGTGTATTGTGTTTTCTTATGATATTGTGCATATGACACTAAGTGGTACTGTAGTAGCTTCACACGTCTCCTAGTTCAGCCTAAGCTGCTCTGCTAAGCTACCATTATCTATCAGCCTAAGCTGCTAGACACCCTATACACTAATAAGGGATAACTGGGCCTGGTGCAAGGTGCAAGTACCCCTTGGTACTCACTACAAGCCAGTCCAGCCTCCTACATCCTTCCACTGACTGACAGAAGTAACCTGCCTGTACCAGTAGTACCTGCCCTCCCTCCTGCGTCATTCCTCTGACTGATACAAGTAACCTGCCTTTACCAGTAGTACCTGCCCTCCCTCCTGTGTAATTCCACTGACTGATACAAGTAACCTCCCTTTACCAGTAGTATCCGCCTCCATCCTGCGTCATTCCTCTGATACAAGTAACCTATCTTTACCAGTAGTACCTGCCCCCCCTCCTGCGTCATTCCTCTGACTGATACAAGTAACCTGCCTTTACCAGTAGTACCTGCCCTCCTGCATCATTCCTCTGACTGATACAAGTAACCTATCTTTACCAGTAGTACCTGCCCTCCCTCCTGCATCATTCCACTGACTGATAGAAGTAACCTGCCTGTACCGGTAGTACCTGCTCTCCCTCCTGCGTCATTCCTCTGACTGATACAAGTAACCTATCTTTACCAGTAACACTTGCCCTCCCTCCTGCATCACTCCTCTGACTGATAGAGGTAACCTGCCTGTACCGGTAGTACCTGCCCTCCCTCCTTCATTCCACTGACTGATACAAGTAACCTATCTTTACCAGTAGTACCTGCCCTCCCTCCTGCATCATTCCACTGACTGATAGAAGTAACCTGCCTGTACCGGTAGTACCTGCTCTCCCTCCTGCGTCATTCCTCTGACTGATACAAGTAACCTATCTTTACCAGTAATACCTGCCCTCCCTCCTGTATCACTCCTCTGACTGATAGAGGTAACCTGCCTGTACCGGTAGTACCTGCCCTCCCTCCTGCATCATTCCACTGACTGATACAAGTAACCTGCCTTTACCAGTAGTACCTGCCCTCCCTCCTGCGTCATTCCTCTGATTGATACAAGTAACCTATCTTTACCAGTAACACCTGCCCTCCCTCCTGCATCATTCCTCTGACTGATAGAGGTAACCTGTCTGTACCGGTAGTACCTGCCCTCCCTCCTGCATCATTCCACTGACTGATAGAAGTAACCTGCCTGTACCAGTAGTACCTGCCCTCCCTCCTGCCTCATTCCTCTGACTGATAGAAGTAACCTATCTTTACCAGTAGTACCTGCCCTCCCTCCTGCGTCATTCCACTGACTGATAGAAGTAACCTGCCTGTACCGGTAGTAGCCGCCCTTCCCCGTGCATCATTCCACTGACAGCCTCCATGAAGAGAGAACAAATCTAGTACGATGCTGAATTGAAGGGGTGAACTACAGTGATCACGGTGGCCACAAGATACCCAGAGTCACTCATGCAGCATGTGCCCAGGATCACAACTCCCTGTCGAGCGTGGGTGCGGGCAAGGTTTCAGAACAAAGACCTGTGGCTACAAGTGCCTGGACTTGGAGCGCCCTAAGCAGCCAGGCCCAGGGCTGCCCCAGCATGATGGCACTTCCACACCAATGACCTGATTACAACTGTGGAGCTAATTTTAATTTGGGTGCATAGTCCCTTTAAAGGGGATTTCAACCCTCAAACAGCAACAAGTCCAGCAAATCATTATCGGACATTTGACTTCCGAAACATCACGCACAATGACCCATGTGGCCATGAATAACCACACCTTTCAGTAAAGTTAGAAAGTTTATTTCCCTAGATTAACAATGCTAATATTACATAAACTAATCTCAGCACTAAATGATAGGCATATACAAACAACACAGGCTGATCAAAACGGCAGAAGAATCTCAGTTTAGACAATGCATTTATCATTAAACATTCAAGGGTCACTGTATAAACCAACAATAACAATAACTGAGTAAGAGAAATATCATACATTTGTCAACAGGGAATAAAGCAATCCTTTGTTGATAACAAATATTGTAACAGTGACACACTAACTAACCCTCTAATTCGATTGTCATGTTTGGACTTCATGCAAATAGAAAAATAGATAAAAACATAATTTGGAAAACATCTGGCTAGGGCCCTGTTAGACTTGGCATCATTGGCATGGTCTCCCTTGACTTTTTGCCTCTACTTCACAGGTATCATCTGTGTGCTGGACTCTGTTTTTGCTGTTTTGTTTTCTCTGGACACGTTACCACTACTGACCAGTGCAAACGTGTAAGTGTTACCTGTATAAATTATATGTGTACACTGGCTACTCATGACTGACATGCTTGATTTACTAGTAAGTCCCTAGTAAAGTGCACTAGAAGTGCCCAGGGCTTGTAAATCAAATGCTACTAGTGGGCCTGCAGCACTGGTTGTGCCACCCACATTAGTAGCCCTGTAAACATGGCTAGGACCTGCCCCTGCAGTGTCTGTGTGCAGTTTAACTTGGCAACTGTACCCACTTGCCATGCCTAAACCTTCCCTTTTTATACATGCAAGGCACCCTTAAGGTAGGCCCTAGGTAGCCCCATGGGCAGGGTGCAGTGTATGTTAAAGGTGGGACACGTACTTATGTGTTCTACGTGTCCTGACAGTGAAATGCTGCCAAATGCGTCGTTCAGAGTTGCAAGGCCTATCTCTTTCAGAGGTTAACATGGGGGCTGCCTTTAAATGTGATTTAAGCGCAGATTCCCTTTGGGAGCAGATAGAAATATGGAGTTTAGGGTCTCTGAACTCACAATTAAAAAATACATTGTTTAGTGAAGTTTGTTTTTAGATTGTATGTTTGAGAATGCCACTTTTAAAAAGTAGGCCTTTTCTTGCTTAAACCATTCTTTGGCTCTGCCTGTTTGTGGATTCCCTGTCTGGGTCAGTTTGACGGTTGGGCTGTTTGCACCTCTCCTCTAGACAGTGACACAAAAGGGAGCTGGGGTATAGCCTGCATATCCAGATGAGCCATCTGGGCTGAGGGGAGGAGAGGAGTGGTCACTTACACCTGGAAGGGCTGTGCCTGCCCTCACACAATGTAGTCTCCAACCCCCTGGTGTGTGTCTGGGCCTGGCGTGGGCAAGGCGGGATCTTGAAAACAACAGAGACATCTCTTTGAAGTAGGCCTACTTCAAAGGCAGAAAGGGGTATAAGAAGAGCGCCCAAAACCCCTGAAAATCAGATTACATCTGCAACCAAGAGGAACCTCTGCCTGGGAGAAGAGCTGGAGAAACTGGAGGAGGAGTACTGCCCCTTCGCCTGTGACGGTGCTTTGCTGGGTGTGAGATGAGGCCTCTTTTTGCATGGTTAGCCTACAGTTTTTGCCTGATGTTGATGTGTTCTAGAAGTTGGTAGTGCACAGGGCCCCTGCTAAACAGGTCCCCTGGGCCAGAGCTCTTTCCCTAAATCTGTTGTGATGCTTGGCACAATTGGATACACTCTTAAATACCCCTGTAAGTCCCTAGTAAATGGGACCTGGAGCAAGTGATATTAAGAGTAGACCCCTGGGGGCAGCAGCACTGATTGTGCCTCACCCAAGGGTCCTCCACCCATATGCACCCAGCACTGCCATTGTAGGCTGAGTGTACTGGGGTAACCCTAAAAGGACAAACTCGACATGACACACCCTATGTGTGCCCTGTCCACCCTACACTGCATATATTATGAATAAGACACCCCTCTGGCAGGCCTTCCAGCCCTAAGGCAGGGTGCACCATATCATATGTGAGGGCATATCTGAATGAGCAACATCCCCCCCACTGTGTCCTTTCCAAACCTAGGACATAGTGAGTGAAGAGAGCAGCCATTTTAAATGCAAGTACCAGACACTGGTCAAACACGAGTTTCCCAGATACATAATGGCTACTCTGCGTACTAGGTTGTTTGGTATCAAACAACTCAGAATGATAAATCCAAACTGATGCCAGTATTGGATTTATCCCTAAATGTACATAGGGGTCACCGTAGAGGGGCCCCCTGCAAAAGCATGGGGGAGAGCCATGGCTCTCTGGTTTGTAAGGCAATGCCCTTCCTGGGTGGAGGAGCTAACAACCCCTCCCTCAGGAATGTGCAACGCCCTGGCGGTGAGTTTCAAAGGGGTACAGCCCCTGAAACTCGAGCCGCAGGTCTGCTGCTAGCAGGAAAGGGCTTCCCCCCTTGCAAACCTCCACTTTGGGTAGGAGCCAGGGCAAGGAAACCAGACAAAGGATAGAAGGAGTGGCCTCACTGAGCATGCACCACCCCTCAGGGCTGGCATGCGAAGTGGACCCTCTGATTCAGTTTTCTCCATCTTGGAATGGAAGAAAACAGCCAATGAGGTTTAGGGAAGTGACCCTTTCCACAGGAAGTGGTCACTGTAGTGGGTGTAGCCACCCAAGGGTAAGTGTCCCATTGGACACTACCAGGTTCCCCCTAAAACGCCCACTAAATGCAGTATTTAGTTGGCTCCCCTAGACCAGGAATTTAGATTTGGAAAGGATCCCAAGAAGAAAGGAAGGCCAGCACCGAAGAATCCGCCAGGATGAGAACAGAGGACCTGCTGCACCAGAAGAGGCACCAAGACCCCGGCTTACTGCAATCCCGACAATCGCAACTGCAGAGGAGCTGAACACTGGACCGACGCCAAGAAACCCAGGGGACCTCCAGGCTTCAAGTATCACCCCAGATCTCCCTCCTGAGTGGAGGCACCACTCAAGAAAAGTAAGAAACCTGCAAAAGACCAACAAACCAGTGAGGGTCACTTCACTGAATTGCTAATATCTCTGCAACCAGAAGTCAAAGCTGGAACCAACCACACACCGACGACCACCTGGAAGTGCCCCCACAACTGTGCCAAGTTTGGTGCCATTGCGCCGAGTGTGAGAAAGTAGCCTCTTTCTAGCCTTGTTACCCCCACTTTTGGCCTGTTTGTGAGTGTATGTCAGGGTGTTTTCACTGTCTCACTGGGATCCTGCTAGCCAGACCCAGTGCTCATAGTGAAAACCCTATGTTTTCAGTATGTTTGTTATGTGTCACTGGGACCCTGCTAGTCAGGACCCCAGTGCTCATAAGTCTGTGACCTATAGGTATGTGTTCCCTGTGTGATGCCTAACTGTCTCACTGAGGCTCTGCTAACCAGAACCTCAGTGGTTATGCTCTCTCTTTACAAATTGTCACTAACAGGCTAGTGACCAATTTTACCAATTTACATTGGCATACTGGAACACCCTTATAATTCCCTAGTATATGGTACTGAGGTACCCAGGGTATTGGGGTTCCAGGAGATCCCTATGGGCTGCAGCATTTCTTTTGCCACCCATAGGGAGCTCTGACAATTCTTACACAGGCCTGCCACTGCAGCCTGAGTGAAATAACGTCCACGTTATTTCACAGCCATTTTACACTGCACTTAAGTAACTTATAAGTCACCTATATGTCTAACCTTTACCTGGTAAAGGTTGGGTGCTAAGTTACTTAGTGTGTGGGCACCCTGGCACTAGCCAAGGTGCCCCCACATTGTTCAGGGCAAATTCCCCGGACTTTGTGAGTGCGGGGACACCATTACACGCGTGCACTATATATAGGTCACTACCTATGTGTAGCTTCACAAGGGTAACTCCGTATATGGCCATGTAACATGTCTAAGATCATGGAATTGCCCCCTCTATGCCATCCTGGCATTGTTGGCACAATCCCATGATCCCATGGGTATCTAGCACAGACCCTGGTACTGCCAAACTGCCTTTTCAGGGGTTTCACTGCAGCTGTTGCTGCTGCCAACCCCTCAGACAGGTTTCTGCCCTCCTGGGGTCCAGCCAGGCTTGGCCCAGGAAGGCAGAACAAAGGACTTCCTCAGAGAGAGGGTGTTACACCCTCTCCCTTTGGAAAATGGTGTGAAGGCAGGGGAGGAGTAGCCTCTGGAAATGCTTTTATGGGCACACATGGTGCCCATTTCTGCATAAGCCAGTCTACACCGGTTCAGGGACCCCTCAGCCCTGCTCTGGCGCGAAACTGGACAAAGGAAAGGGGAGTGACCACTCCCCTGACCTGCACCTCCCCTGGGAGGTGCCCAGAGCTCCTCCAGTGTGCTCCAGACCTCTGCCATCTTGGAAACTGAGGTGCTGCTGGCACACTGGACTGCTCTGAGTGGCCAGGGCCAGCAGGTGACGTCAGAGACTCCTTCTGATAGGCTAGCAACACCTGAAGGAGCCTATCTTCTCTCCTAGGTAGCCAAACCCTCTTTTCTGGCTATTTAGGGTCTCTGCTTTGGGGAATTCCTTAGATAACGAATGCAAGAGCTCATCCGAGTTCCTCTGCATCTCTCTCTTCACCTTCTGCCAAGGAATCGACTGCTGACCGCGCTGGAAGCCTGCAAAACTGCAACAAAGTAGCGAAGACGACTACTGCAACTCTGTAATGCTGATCCTGCCGCCTTCTCGACTGTTTTCCTGGTGGTGCATGCTGTGGGGGTAGTCTGCCTCCTCTCTGCACTAGAAGCTCCGAAGAAATCTCCTGTGGGTCGACGGAATCGTCCCCCTGCAACCGCAGGCACCAAAGAACTGCATCACCGGTCCCCTGGGCCTCCTCTCAGCACGACGAGCGAGGTCCCTTGAATCCAGCAACTCTGTCCAAGTGACTCCCACAGTCCAGTGACTCTTCAGTACAAGTTTGGTGGAGGTAAGTCCTTGCCTCCCCACACCAGACTGCATTGCTGGGAACCGCGTCTTTTGCAGCTACTCCGGCCTCTGTGCACTTCCGGTGGAAATCCTTTGTGCACAGCCAAGCCTGGGTCCACGGCACTCTATCCTGCATTGCACGACCTCCTAAGTTGTCCTCCAGCGGCGTGGGACTCCTTTGTGCAACTTCGGGTGAGCACCGTTTCACTCCTCTTCGTAGTGCCTGTTCCAGCACTTCTGCGGGTGCTGCCTGCTTCTGAGAGGGCTCCTTGTCTTGCTCGACGCTCCCTCTGTCCCCAGACGCAATTGGCGACATCCTGGTCCCACCTGGGCCACAGCAGCATCCAAAAACCCTAACCGCACGACTTGCAGCTAGCAAGGCTTGTTTGCGGTCTTTCTTCAGGAAATCACTTCTGCGCGACTCTCCACGGCGTGAGGGATCCATCCTCCAAAGGGGAAGTTCCTAGCCCTTGTCGTTCCTGCAGAATCCTCAGCTTCTACTGTCCAGTAGCAACTTCTTTGCACCCACAGCTGGCATTTCCTGGGCATCTGCCCATCTCCGACTTGCTTGTGACTTTTGGACTTGGTCCCCTTGTTCCACAGGTACCCTCGACTGGAAATCCATCGTTGTTGCATTGCTGGTTTGTGTCTTTCCTGCAGAAATCCCCTATCACGACTTCTGTGTCCTTTGGGGAACTTTAGTGCACTTTGCACTCACTTTTCAGGGTCTTGGGGTGGGCTATTTTTCTAACCCTCACTGTTTTCTTACAGTCCCAGCGACCCTCTACAAGGTCACATAGGTTTGGGGTCCATTCGTGGTTCGCATTCCACTTTTGGAGTATATGGTTTGTGTTGCCCCTATCCCTATGTGTCCCCATTGCATCCTATTGTAACTATACATTGTTTGCACTGTTTTCTAATACTATACTGCATATTTTTGGTATTGTGTACATATATCTTGTGTATATTTGCTATCCACATACTGAGGGTACTCACTAAGATACTTTTGGCATATTGTCATAAAAATAAAGTACCTTTATTTTTAGTATATCTGTGTATTGTGTTTTCTTATGATATTGTGCATATGACACTAGTGGTACTGTAGGAGCTTCACTCGTCTCCTAGTTCAGCCTAAGCTGCTCTGCTAAGCTACCATTATCTATCAGCCTAAGCTGCTAGACACCCTATACACTAATAAGGGATAACTGGGCCTGGTGCAAGGTGTAAGTACCCCTTGGTACTCACTACAAGCCAGTCCAGCCTCCTACACCGAGATACAGCAATACTTTGGTTACAGGTCAGCTGACGTCAGACCAGGAGAAAACCAGCTCCCCCAAAGCTGAAAAAGGATCAGGACGAAGCCACAGTTGAGGGACTTCAGGAGCTCCCCGGACCTCCGACCAGAGTGCCTCCCTTTGTTGTAGTTTAGCAGCGAATAGATTAAGCATTAGCAGAAGACATCTTGTATTTAGCAACTATTGTGAACATTTCGCGGAATCCATTTTGTATTCATGGCAGCCACTTTCTTTGCTCTGTCCTACCTTTCTGTTAACTACTCTTGAAAATCTGCCTAGTGACAAGTTATATTTAGCATCTCCCACTTTCGCACATGCCCAGTAAGGTCTGCAGCTGTTAGTCCTTGAAAACTGTTATCCCCTCCTACCTGTCGACTGTGCATTTCCACATGACCTTATATGTATAGAAGTCTTGCTTCTATAATTGTACCACCTCCTTTTAGCCCCTGCGTGGGTATAAAAGGACCATGCTCTCTCAGTTCAGTGTGCTACTTCAAACATTACCGAAGGGTGCTGTTTGAACTGTAGTACCACCTCATGAGGTTTAATAAACTTTGTCTTTTATTTCAGTTTCTGTGCCAACTTCTTCCTATATGGTCTGAGGACTTTGTGCAGAGAAGGGTGAACCCCTTGCACTAGTAGGCCTTGCTGAGGCTTACTTCAACACCTTGGGGGTGATTCTAACCCTAGCGGTCGGTGTTAAAGCGGCGGCCAACCCGCCAACAGGCTGGCGGTCCAAAAAATGGAATTCTGACCCTGGCGGGAACCGCCAACACAGCCCACCAACTTAACACTCCGACCGCCGCGGCGGTACAGACAAACAGCGCGGCGGTCACCGCCAACAGGCAGGCGGCAGACAATGTACCGCCCACACTATCATAACTCACCAATCCGCCACCTTTTCCGGGGCGGGAGCACCGCCGATAAAAACACGGCGGAAACAGACTACGAACGGGAAAACGCTCACCAAAACACACTCCACGAGTACGGAGGACAGCATGGAACCCGAATTAAACATCCTACCTGCTCTCGTCTACCTTCTCATCTACCACGAGTACGAAGTCCGGCGCAGACGACAACGGTGAGTACTGCACCTACGACACACGGGAGGGGGAGGACGAAAGGTTACGGGCACACACATATGCGACCCCCCCCCCCAACTATGTACTCACCAATGCAGAGCACCAAGTCACAGTGACACCACCCAAACACCCCTGAAAAATGCTAGGACATAATCATATTTGGAATAAATATTTATGTACCAAAAAGCTCCAGAAAATTAGCGTACAACCATGAAAGATATCCACAACAAAACAAATGACATACACATCAGTGTATAACTGAAGTACCAAGTCCTGCACATCCTACGAATTCAGCATGTCCGTGGGCCAAAGTCTTGAGAAACAAGGGCAAAGCCCACACAGGAGACCTGAGTCCTTTGGAGATAACACTGCAGGGGCATCAGATGTAAAAACTACAGGCACCTCAGGGGGAAGGGAAGGGGGGGGCACCACAGCCACATGAGTCCACGACACCAGATCCACGAGGAGCCACCATGCCCACTGGACCATCCTGGGGAGTGCAAAGCCACAGTCTCTCAATGTCTCTACAGTGGGTGGGCTGCCCACTGGACCATCCTGGGGAGTGCAAAGCCACAGTCTCTCAATGTCTCTACAGTGGGTGGGCTGCCCACTGGACCATCCTGGGGAGTGCAAAGCCACAGTCCATCAGGTGGATGACAGTCTCCACTGGTCAAGGAGGAGGCATGGTGGGCACAGTGAACCATCAACGGTGCTTGAGACAGCGGTGCCCTGTTCAGCGGTGCTTGAGACGGCGGGGCCCAGCGGAGCGGTGCTTGAGAGGAAGGGCCCAGCGGAGCGGTGCTTGAGAAGAAGGGCCCAGCGGAGCGATGCTTGACAGGAAGGGCCCAGCGGAGCGGTGCTTGAGACGGCGGGGCCCAGCGGAGCGGTGCTTGACAGGAAGGGCCCAGCGGAGCGGTGCTTGAGACGGCGGGGCCCAGCGGAGCGGTGCTTGACAGGAAGGGCCCAGCGGAGCGGTGCTTGAGAAGAAGGGCCCAGCGGAGCGATGCTTGACAGGAAGGGCCCAGCGGAGCGGTGCTTGAGACGGCGGGGCCCAGCGGAGCGGTGCTTGACAGGAAGGGCCCAGCGGAGCGGTGCTTGAGAAGAAGGGCCCAGCGGAGCGATGCTTGACAGGAAGGGCCCAGCGGAGCGGTGCTTGAGACGGCGGGGCCCAGCGGAGCGGTGCTTGACAGGAAGGGCCCAGCGGAGCGGTGCTTGAGACGGCGGGGCCCAGCGGAGCGGTGCTTGAGAGGAAGGGCCCAGCGGAGCGGTGCTTGAGAAGAAGGGCCCAGCGGAGCGATGCTTGACAGGAAGGGCCCAGCGGAGCGGTGCTTGAGAGGAAGGGCCCAGCGGAGCGGTGCTTGACAGGAAGGGCCCAGCGGAGCGGTGCTTGACAGGAAGGGCCCAGCGGAGCGGTGCTTGAGACGGCGGGGCCCAGCGGAGCGGTGCTTGAGAGGAAGGGCCCAGCGGAGCGGTGCTTGAGAAGAAGGGCCCAGCGGAGCGATGCTTGACAGGAAGGGCCCAGCGGAGCGGTGCTTGAGAGGAAGGGCCCAGCGGAGCGTTGCTTGACAGGAAGGGCCCAGCGGAGCGGTGCTTGACAGGAAGGGCCCAGCAGAGCGGTGCTTGAGACGGCGGGGCCCAGCGGAGCGGTGCTTGACAGGAAGGGCCCAGCGGAGCGGTGCTTGAGACGGCGGGGCCCTGTTCAGCGGTGCCTATCTCCACGGCGGGGCCCTGTTCAGCGGTACTCTTCTGCACCGCGGGCCCTGTTCAGCGGTGCCTATCTCCACGGCGGGGCCCTGTTCAGCGGTACCCTTCTGCACCGCGGGCCCTGTTCAGCGGTGCCTATCTCCACGCCGGGGCCCTGTTCAGCGGTGCTCTTCTGCACCGCGGGCCCTGTTCAGCGGTGCCTATCTCCACGGCGGGGCCCTGTTCAGCGGTACTCTTCTGCACCGCGGGCCCTGTTCAGCGGTGCCTATCTCCACGGCGGGGCCCTGTTCAGCGGTACTCTTCTGCACCGCGGGCCCTGTTCAGCGGTGCTCATCCAGCAGGTCAAGGGAGCCAGACCTGGCCTGGACTCCCTGTTCAGTCGCCCTGGGACCGTGACGTTTCTGGACCCTTCGGGGACGGACTCCTGGCCTCCTTAGTGTCCTCCTTCCCAGCTGGGATGTGGCATGTGGGGTCCACCTTCTCCGCGCTCCTGCTGCCCTTCCGCTCCTTTGATGGGGCTCTCGGGCCCTTGCCTCCCCTAGATGGTGTGGGTGGTGAAGTGGCCGCACATTGCTCCTTGGGGGCAGCCCTGTCGGTCCTCGCACGGCGGTCCTTGTTTTGGTGGGTCCTCTTGCCGGGGGGGGGGCTGGACGTGTCCTTGCTGCTGATCGATGTGTCACTGCTGGCAAAGGGTGGGCTCCAGAACCCAGGCACAACAGTGACACCCGAAGCTGGGCTGGTGGTGGCTGCGGTGCTCTTGGGACTCTTTGAAGATGGATGGGGGAGGTCATCGGGGGGAAAGAGGTGAAGGTTAGCCAGGAAAAGTTTTTTAGGGCCAAGGTAAAGGGTAGGAGAAGTGGAGATGGAAGTGGAGGTAGAGGAGGTGGTTGTAGGAGAGTCAGGTGTGCTGTCATTGGGTGAAGGTGCTGGTGCTGTGGGCTGTCGTGAGGTGGATGGCTGTTGGGTGGGTGGCTGCCTGCGTTTGTGTGTCTTGGAAGAGGGGGTGACAGACACAGTGGGAGAGGACACAGGGGATGTGTACATGGCAGTGGGGGTGGTGACTGCACGAGTGTGGACTGTACTGGAGGGTGAGGTGGTGATGGAAGCACTGGCTGATGTTGGGGTGCATGCAGGTGTGAGTGTAGACGTCACAGGGAGGGAGGAGGGAGACGAGGAGGAGGGGGACACAGGGGTGGCAGTGGCTGTTGGCATGTCTGCATCTGGGTGTTGCTCGGGTGAGTGTTTGCGGGATCTGTGGTGCTTGTGTTTGGATGAGCTGCTCTTGGGTGTTGAGGTGTGTGCAGGCTGGTCTGATGGTGTGGATGGGATAGGCTGAGGGACAGGAGACAGAGAAAGGCTGGAGGCAGTAAGAAGAGGGAGGCTGGAAACAGGGACAATGGCTGCCGTCAGTGCTGAGGCCAGAGCAGTGAACGCTCGTTGATGGGCAGCCTGACCCGAATGAATGCCCTCCAGGTACGCATTGCTCTGTTGCACCTCTCTTTGCACACCCTGGATGGCATTCAAAAGGGTCGTCTGCCCAACAATGAGCGTCCTTACCAGGTCAATGAGCTCCGCACTGAGGGCAGCAGGGGCAACAGGGGCTGAGGTGCCTGGGGCGAAGGAGACGCGCGCCTTCCTGGGCGAACCGGCACGGAGCGAAGACTGAGGGGCTGCTGGGAGGGCGGGGCTGGTGCGCTGGGTGGCGGCTGTACCTGTAGAGGCGGGGGGCACGGATGTTGCCGCCACCCCTAGGGAGCTCCCATCCGAGGACGTGTCGCTTTCGCTGCTCTCACCAGCGGTCCCCGTCGTGGTGCTCCCCTCGCCCTCCGGATCACTGGTGCCCTCGGTGTCTGTTCCTGGGCCCACCGGGGCCTTGTGTCCTGCAGCTCCCTCGTGCTCCGATGCCAAATCTCCTCCGCCTGATGATGCTAATGCACACATGCACAAGAAGATGGAGAGAAAGGGTGGGGGGAGAAAAAAGAAGACCAGGTTGAGTGCATGCAATGTCAACACCGTTGGCGGAGAGGACAGACACAGGTGCCTAATGCACTAAGCCGCGCGTTCGGGGTACACTACTCAGTACTACTGACTAAGACAACAGGCCAAGAGACGTCAAACGCGCACATGGGAGATGCTGGACCTTCAATGGCTGTACTTGTCACCCTACCGAGGTGGGGGCCGGGGGCACAGGGCCATGCCTAAGGGAGAGGACTACACTACAGAAAGCGCCCTGGCCTAATGTCACCCACAGCCCTCCTCCCCCACCCAGACGCCTCCACTGCGCAGAAAGATAGGAGAATGTGCTGATACTCACCCCCTTGTGTCTGCTGTGATGTCTTAAAGCGCCCATCCAATTCAGGGTAGGCCACCACCAGGATCCGGGACATCAGGGGGGTCATGGTGCGACTGGAACCCCTCCTAGGTTGGGAGGCCATCCCCAGCAGTGTTTCTGCGGTCTTCCTTGTTCCGCGGCGGATGTCCTCCCACCTCTTGCGGCAGTGGGTGCCCCGTCTGTTGTGGACCCCCAAGGTCCGGACTTCCTTGGCGATGGCACGCCAAATCTCGATCTTCTGATGGGCGCTGACCTATTAGACATGTACAGGGTGGAAAGGAGGAAATCATCAATGGCCTGCATGTTAGATGTAATTGCCCCCCCCCCACCCACTTTGCCATATGGCACATGCTCTCATCTGTCGGGCGTTGCACTCCTCATTCGCCCCCCACCCCACCAACTTACATCCACCCCAATCCACACAGGCATAGCCCATTCCATTAGCACCCGGTGTACTCACTTGTTGGTCTGGAGGACCGTAGAGTAGCGCATACTGGAGGAGGACCCCATCCACGAGCTTGTCCAATTCTTCAGACGTGAAGGCAGGGGCCCTTTCCCCAGGCGCAGCAGCCATTGTATTTTCCAGACCGAGGTCACAGCACTTGCAGTATAGGTCCTCTCCTGTGGATGATCAGGTCTCGAGTGATTAAGCAGATAGAAAATGGCAGTCACGTCCGCGGCGGTGCGTACCGCGGCGGTGCGTACCGCGACCGCCGGCGCACTTCGTTATTGGCTCCTGAAACCCATAGGCTTCAATGTTAACCAATGCGGCTTTGCGCCGCGGTCTTCGACCGCCTACCGCCACGGTGTGCCCCGCCAGCGCAGTGACCTCACATCCCATTGTCCCACTTCACAGGTCAGGCAGCCGCCATTTCAAGGGCCCACATGGCTTAATTTTGACTGCGACACATAGGCCTAGGCCTTGCATTGCCACAGATACACGCCTTTCAACCCATTGCCATTCTTTAACTGTGCAAGCTGTCTGTACGTACCTGTGGTTTGGCTGACTCTGTGCTCCATGTTGTCCTTCCTAGGCACCGTCCGCTGGGACTTGGGATGAGAAGGAGGAATCCTCGCGTGTACCGACCGCTGGTGGACCTGTCGACAATGGAAGAACGCCATATAATACTTCGATACCGACTTGACCGTGCCACTATCCATGAACTGTGTGCCCAGCTGGAGCCAGCCCTGATGTCCCCCATCCGCCAACCCACAGGGATTCCCCCTCTGGTGCAGGTTTTGTCAGTCCTCCATTTTTTGCCCAGTGGGTCATTCCAGACCACAGTTGCCATGTCATCTGGAATGTCTCAGCCTATGTTTTCTAAGATTTTGAGCAGAGTGTTGTCTGCCCTGATGAAACTCATGCGGAGCTACATCATTTTCCCCGAGGAGGGTGACTTGCCCACAGTGAAGGGTGATTTCTATGCCCTTGGACATATCCCCAACATCATTGGTGCCATTGATGGGACCCATGTGGCTTTGGTACCCCCAAAAGACGATGAGCAGGTGTACCGAAACAGAAAAAATTATCATTCGATGAATGTCCAGGTGGTCTGTTTGGCTGACCAGTACATCTCCCATGTAAATGCCAAGTTCCCAGGGTCAGTGCATGACGCGTATGTGATGCGAAATAGCAGCATCCCCTATGTGATGGAGCAGCTACAGAGACAACGTGTGTGGCTAATAGGTGACTCTGGTTACCCCAACCTGCCGTGGCTACTGACCCCAGTAAGGAATCCCCGGACAAGGGCAGAGGAACGCTACAATGAGGCCCATGGGCGTACAAGGAGGGTGATTGAGCGAACCTTTGGCCTCCTGAAGGCCAGGTTTAGGTGCCTGCATATGACTGGTGGATCCCTAATGTACTCACCAAAGAAGGTGTGCCATATCATCGTGGCGTGCTGTATGCTTCACAACCTGGCTTTGCGACGCCAGGTGCCTTTCCTGCAGGAGGATGGTCCAGATGGGGGTGTTGTAGAAGCCGTGGAGCCTGTGGAGAGTGAAGAGGAGGAAGACTCTGAGGACGACACAGACAATAGGGACAGAGTGATACATCAGTATTTCCAGTAACACCCAGGTAAGAATCACCCACGCCATTTCACAATTGCTTCTAGCCTCCTGCATCTGTACTTTCTGTAGTTCCCCACAGATGTATTTTATTAATTTATGCCTTTCCCTTCCCTTCTCAGTGCTGTCTGACTCAGTACCTGACTTCTGCTTGGTTCGCCCATGAAATACAGCGTATTGACATTGGTATGTTGTCATGACTAATTGACAGAACAGAAATTGAACAGTAATATGTTATCCATTTGTTAATAATACAGCATGACTCAAAACAGGTTTGTGTGCAAAATGTGATTTATTTACAGTGCTAGATATCGGTACATGTGATTCTAAGGGTGATGGGTGGGGGTGGAGGAATATCCATGGCAGAGTCCAGTTCTCAGTCTCACAGGTGCATTGTTCTTTTGCCTGTGGAAGGATGGAGCATAGGCAGTTCATGGTTGGACAGGGTGGCAATGTGGGACAGTGGGAAGACTTGAGGGGGTATGTCCTGCTGGCGGGGGTCTTGACATCCTACTCTGTCTTTTTCTTTGGTCTCAGGCTCCTCTTACGGGGTGGTTGTTCTTCAGCAGGAGGTGGGGTTCTGGGGGGCTGTCGAGGTGTTGGGACCTCCTGTCCACTAGCGCCGGCGGAGGTGGTAGGCTGTTCCTGGTCCGGCCTAGTGACAGGGGCCCTGTGTGGTGCACCATGGTCCCGCAACGCGTCCTCTATCCTGTGGAGGGCCAGGACGATGGTCCCCATTGCGGTCCCGATGATTCTCAGCTCCTCCCTGAACCCCATGTAGCGTTCTTCCTGCTGTGCCTGGATCTCAGTGAACCTGGCCAGTACCGTCGCCATCGTTTCTTGGGAGTGGTGGTATGCCCCCATGATGGTGGTGAGGGCCTCTTGGAGAGTGGGTTCCCTGGGCCTCTCCTCCCCCCCCTGTCGCACAGCAGCCCTCCGAGCTGCCCGGTTTCCCCCGGCCTCTGTCCCCTGGCCGGTGTGCCCGCTCCCACTGCCCCCAGGTCCCTGTTGTTGTTGGGGTGTCGGGTTAGCCTGGGTGCCCTGTAGTGGCAGACACACCGCTGATTGAGCTGTCCTAGAGACAGAGGAATGGGCCCGCTGGGTGGGAGCTGTGCTGGTGTCGGCAGAGGGGGTCGGGTCTGGTGTGGCCTGTGTCTGGGTGAGGGGAACCGACTGCCCAGAGGTCCCCGATGGTCCGGGCTGGTCATCAGGTTCACTGTCGACAGAGCTGCTATCCTCAGTGTGGGCCTGTTCCGGTGGTGGGATGGACACTTCTGGACCCTCCTGGCTGGTGTGTTGTCGTTCGGGTCCTGCATGGGGTAAGAGAGTTTGGTTATTGTTTCTGTGTGTGCAATAGCATGCGTGTTGTGGGTGCCCTTGTCCCCCAGTGCAGGCATTCCCTGGAGGGAGGTGTTGTGAGGGTATTTAGTGGGGGGGAGGGGTTGGTGCAGTGGTCATGCTTAGGTGATGGGTGCCCATGGTTTGTGTTGGCATGCAGGAGTTGGTGTTGGGATGGGTGGGTTGTGCTGGTGAGACATTGTCAGGAAGGATGTGTGCTGGAGGGTTGGGGGTGAGGGTGGGGGTGTGGGTTGGCATGCTGGTGGGGTGGGGGGGATATAGTAGTTGAGATGGGACTTACCAGAGTCCATTCCTCCGGCTACTCCAGCGAGGCCCTGAGGATGCAGGATGGTCAAGACCTCTTGCTCCCACGATGTAAATTCGGGAGGGGTGGGTGGGGGTCCGCCGCCAGTCTTCTGGACCGCGATGTTGTGCCTGGAGACCATCGATCGGACCTTCCCCCGTAGGTCGTTCCATCTTTTGCGGATGTCCTCCCTATTCCTGGGATGCTGTCCCACCGCGTTGACCCTGTCCACGATCCGCTGCCATAGCTCCGCCTTCCTGGCTATACTGGTGTGCTGCACCTGCGAGCCGAAGAGCTGGGGTTCCACTCTTAGGATTTCCTCCACCATGACCCGGAGTTCTTGGTCCGAAAATCGTGGATGCCTTTGGGGTGCCATGGGGTGGTGTGGGTGAGGTGTGGGGTGGTGTATGTGATGAGGAGTGTGTTGGTGAGTGGTGCTTTGTGCTACTATGTGGTGTGTGTGATGGTGTAGTGTGCCTCAGTGTGTCTTGCTTTGGATTGTCTGCTGTGTCTCTCTCTCCTTCTCTCAGTAATTGGGGTCGCAGGGGTTTGTGTGTGATGTGGGTGTGTGTTTTATAGTTGGTTGATTGTGTGGGAGTGGTGTGTGTATGTGTATCAGGTGTGTGTTTTTCAAATTGTCCAATGTGGCTGTGTTTTGGTGCTGTGTGTGTATTCTGACCGCGGCGGTGTGTAGCGCCAATGGAATACCGCGTTTGAATGACCGCCGTGTGGATTCGTGGGTCGTAATGGCATGGGCGTATTTCTGTTGGCGTGACGGTGGAGGTTTGGTCATCTCCAGTTTATCGCTGCCCGCCGATGTGGCGGGCTGCAGTGGAGGACGGATTTTTGGAGGTTTGGCCGTTGTGGGTCAGAATGACCGTGGCGGTTGACCGAGGCCGCGGCGGTGTTATGGCGGTCTTCTGACCGGCGGTAAGGGCATTTTACCGCCGAGGTCAGAATCACCCCCCTTGTCCTGTAAGTCATCCATAAAGAGACTCACCTCCAGCGGACTTTGTTGCACACAGCATCCAAGACCTCCAAAACACCCTGCACCTTGCCGCCCTGGGCCTTGCATCGCGGGATCTGTTGTGTGCCCCGGGTCCCCAACCCCTTGCCACCTCAGCAGCCCAAGGGGACTCCAAGGCACCATCTTTAAATCTGCAAACCAGCTCCTCCTCCAAGTGGCCCCTCCAGGTTGCCCTAAACCTGTGCCAAGAACCTCTCTAACACTGCTCCCGCCGGAACCGGGAGCTGCCCGAGACTCTCCAGCTGGCACATTGTGCCCACCGTCTGCTGCAACCACCCTGCAAAAGAAGAGACTGGTAACTCATGCGTGCGATTTTGAATGCATTTATTTAAAGTGACTGCCTATTGATTCCAATAAAGCGTAATTACGTACAGAAAGACTAACTTTGCTAAAACGTTTTAAAGTCATAACTTAAAAAGTACTTAACGTATTCTAAAGATTTTGGTCTTAATAATTATATAAAAGTCTGACATATTTTTATAAATTCTGATCTCGAGTTATTCATTGAGTGTGTGGATGCATGATTGGATTTGTGAGTACAGCAAATACTTAGCACATCTCCTGGATTAGCCTAACTACTCGACCAGCTGCCTTAAAAATTAGAGCATTAAGTAGTCTGATTTTTACCACTGGAAACCAACGTGTGGTTGCCTGAACCCTCTGCATAGTGTGCTTGGTTTTGCACACTGTGCTGATGGCCCGCCTCCAGCACTGGGTTGGCCTGCAGTAGCTGCTTCTGCCTGAGGGAGGACAAAGACTTACTTTTGTGTGACTTTCCACTGGTGATGAATCCCCATGGGCTTGAACTGAGCTTGCCTCCTGTTGTTGAAGTGGAAGGGAAAACAAAGACTTCTCTCTGCCAGCATTTGGACTTTCTGCTGAGAGTCCTCCTGCCAAGTGGTGCCCTAACCTGTCTCTGGGCCCTTGAAAGGTGCAGCTGTTGGAAAAGGACAGAATTCCACACAAATACGGCCGTGGGGGGAAACTTTAAACGCACCACCCACCTCACGGCTGCTAAATGACGAGCTGCCGGACTCGTGGCTAAAATCGATGCTCCACCTGCATCGCGGCTGAGACATCAATGCAACGTGGCTGGAGAAATGACGGGCAACACCTTCAGCTGCTGCTGTTAATGAAGCAAGCCCCCACCCAGTGCGGTTTCTTGACACTGTGTGACCGGATTTCAGCACAACATTGCTGGGCTTCAAAAATCAATGCAAAGCCAGCCCTGAGCCGAGGTGCCCATCTGGGATCGATGCATCGCTCTCTTGCGGGAGACAAGAAACGAAGAACGCCGAACCTACTGGTGGAGGAACGACGCACAGTCTCGCTTGCGGGTGAGAAATCAACACAACGCTGACCTTTTTTGACACACACTCGCCCGTTCAGCTTTATTTTGATGCTACCTAGGTACTTTTGTGCAGTAACAGCGTTCGTACTGTTTTCTAAAGATTAAGGGGGTCATTTTGACCTTGGCGGACGGCGGAGGCCGTCCGCCAAGGTACCGCCGCTGAATGACCGCACCGCGGTCAAAAGACCGCGGCGGCCATTCAGACAATTCCTCTGGGCCGGCGGGCGCTCTCCAAAAGAGCGCCCGCCGGCCCAGAGGAAATGCCCCTGCAACGAGGACGCCGGCTCAGAATTGAGCCGGCGTAGTTGCAGGGGTGCGACGGGTGCAGTTGCACCCGTCGCGTATTTCAGTGTCTGCTTAGCAGACACTGAAATACTTTGCGGGGCCCTCTTACGGGGGCCCCTGCAGTGCCCATGCCATGGGCATGGGCACTGCAGGGGCCCCCAGGGGCCCCGCGGCACCCCCTACCGCCATCCTGTTCCTGGCGGGAGACCCGCCAGGAACAGGATGGCGGTAGGGGGTGTCAGAATCCCCATGGCTGCGGAGCGCGCTCCGCAGCCATGGAGGATTCACAAGGGCAGTGGTAAACCGGCGGGAGACCGCCGGTTTACCCTTTCTGGCCGCGGCTGAACCGCCGCGGTCAGAATGCCCTCAGGAGCACCGCCAGCCTGTTGGCGGTGCTCCCGTGGTCGGTGACCCTGGCGGTCACCGGCCGCCAGGGTCAGAATGACCCCCTAAGACTCTTAGGCCCTCATTATGACTTTGGGGGTCTATAACCTAGACCGCCCAGGTCCGCCAGCCACAAGACCGCCAGGGATGGCGGTCATCCAACCACCATATTATGACTGCTGGCGGCTCTCCGCCAGAATTTGGGCTGAGAGCCGCCAGTAGCCATACTGGTGGTTGGCGGTAGAGTGACGGCTCCTCCCCTTGCACCGCCACATCATCACAACACTGCCATGCCTGGTACGAGTTGGTAATAGGTGTGGCGGTGTTGTAGTGACAGGGCTTTGCCGGCAGAGCTGTCTACTGTGCAAAGGTAAGTGCCCATCCGATAGGGGAGGGGGAGTGATGAGTGGTGTGTGTGTGCACGGGGGTATGCGTTTGTGTGATTGGAGGGGTGGGGTTTGTGTGCTTGTATGTGTGTGATTGTGAGTGTGTGAGTGCGTGAATGGATGCAGGGGTGGTGGGAGTGTATGTGAGTGTATGTGTGTGTCTGTATGAGTGCGTGAATGCATGATTGCATGTGTGTGTGTGGTGCGTGCATGTTTGGATGGGGTGAGAGGGTCTCTAAGTGCTGAGGGGGGGACCGTGGCTGTGTGGAGGGGCTGGGGGGAGTTGCATACTGGTGACAGGAATGTAAATTCCTGTTGCCAGTATCCTTTCTGCCAGGGATTTCCTGGCGGTGTTGCCGCCAGGAAATCCCTGGCAGAAAGGAGGCTCTAAATACCATCGCCGGTCTATGGTGGACTGCCGGGGCGAAGGTGGTCCACCTTCACCTCGGTGGTCCGACCGCCCTGGCTATGTAGGCGGTGAACTGGTTGCTTTGCAGCCTGTTCACCGCTGTGGTCATAATCTAGCAGTCCAGCACCGCCATGCCATCGGCGGTGTTACCGCCAGCGTGGCGGAGCTGGACCGCCAATGTTGTAATGAGTACTTTTAAACCACAGAGGGTAACCCAAAAACCCGACAGGGCTGGATAGAAGATAACCATTACATACAACAATGCCCTAACGGGGAGAAACCGACAAATTATTTATACATCATAAAACATCATAGGTGAAAGCAAAAAAGCTATTTATTCATATAAATATATATATTCATTTATTTACTTATACATAAATATCAATTTAATATATTCATCCTAAATGGACAGCCCATCTGATAAAACAACACACCCAGGGACAGATAGTGTGAGAAAAAGTGCTTGTGATAAATAGAAAGGAGAATAATACATATTCCAATGAATCAAAAACTTATACAAAAAACATTAAAAACAGTCGGTTGGTTCTTTTTTGTTTGCTGCATTAACTCCATTCCAAATCCTCAGAGAGTCTAAATCAATGCCTTCAATCCTCCCAAATTCTTATGTAGAAACCAATCCAGACTATGATATATCCGTCGACGTTTCAACCCCTCTATATCTTGGGCCAAATCCCAGCTCCACAGTGGGTCTTCTTCAGGACTAATACGATGGGAGTCCCTAAAACACCACAACAACTCAATCAAAAACCATCACTTATATCCTAAACACCTATGTTGTCTAACAAAATTAATCAAAACTTACCATACATATATCCTCTGACTTCTTCACTTCTTTTACTTGTCTATTTCTGAGGAGATCAAGTCTAAAACAATAAACCACATTACAACATTTACCATCACAAAAAACAACCCAATCTATCATATTCAAACCCTTACAATTGAGAAACCAACAAAAAAACACCTACTCACCTGATTTTAAAATATCATTCCTCCTCATATACCAAGTCACCCGTCAATTCCAATGCATTCTAAAAAAATTAGCCAAACACAACACATTATCACATACCACTCAATAAATACCAATATCAATCACTAAAACGTTAATATAGTATCCGCTCTTTCCCTTACTTAATAATATCACTCAATAAATATTCATATAATATCCTCTTTCTATACTTCCTATAACAATCACTAAAAACGTACAATGCAATTACCAAACATCCCATTTCTACACTTCCCATATTGCTAAATTATCAATCACGACATCTCCTGTTACACTACAAGGCAACAAGCCTCTCCATATTATTTCCCATTTGTAAACAAGTAAGCCCTCACATTGTAACTATATATCCTTCTTTATATCAACATCCAATAACTTCTCAAAACAATACCAAACCTCACAAACCTTATACATCCCCTTCTTACATCAAGCCACAATTTACCTTCATTCATATGTGAGCCTTTGAGAGACTGAGCGTTCACCAAGCAAACTGCAGCCTTTTAAACAGCATCCTTTTATACAACCTGGGTTTACGTACTGAACGTCTCAAATTGGTCACAGCTGCCAACTACCACTGAAAGTAATTACATCTATTAGGCAGAGTCCAATTTAGATAAAAATATATGATTTTTTTGTATTTTCTTTATTCATATCTTGACTAGTATATGTCGGATTTTTGTTCTCTTGGCCTTGTTCTGTTTAGATAAATATTACCTATTTTTCTAAACCTGTGTTGTGCCATTTTGTAGTGTTTTCACTGAGTTACTGTGTGTGTTGGTACAAATACTTTAGACATTGCTTCTGAAGTTAAGCCTGCCTGCTGGTGCCAAGCTACCATGGGGGCGAGTGGGGGTTAACTGAGGGTGATTCTCCTTTACCCACTCTAGTTATCCTAACTAGAGTGAGGGTCCGTGCTTGGACAGGGGGTAACCTGACTGCCAACCAAAGACCCCATTTCTAACAGGCTCTAACAAAATAGCAGTTGGTACAAAAGAAAGACAAACCTACAACAAGGTCATTTGCAGTTGATATAGCTCTCCTGTATGGATCAGCAATGAGAGACTTCTTCATCATTGAGGAAACTCGTCACGTCTTCATTGGTGAGGGAAAGTGAAGGGGATTGGCTCAGCCACTGTTGGGCTCTAAGTTAACTGAACCAACTCAGCAAGGGCATCAAACTAGGAAAACAGCATCAGTAGCATTACCAATCCTTAGTAGTAGTAATTACGCGATGAGGCTTAAGGCTCGGAAGAAAAGGGCATCTGGAACCGCGCTCCTCCTTGTGAGTGCAGTCGGGATAAGTCAAATTCACAAAGTAATTTCTCGATCTCTCATTGGTCAGTACGTCGTGTGTTCACAGTAGAACCACTAAACATTAATTCTTTAATCTGTGATATAATTAGACAGTCTTCCACGCGTCGGTGATTGGCTCCTCTTCACTGTTATGGGTGTGAATCTCGGGATTGTCTGGGCTTGCATTGGGGATATCAGATTAGGTGTAGATTCTATTTGAATCAATGTCGGCTTCTGATAAACCTGTCTCATTTGGAAAGCTTGTCCTGTCGGCACAAATAAACTTGGAGCGGAATTTACAGTAGGGACGTCTGGATATGACCTAGGTATATCGATCTGCGGCACAGGAGCCTGAATTGTGGAAGTGGTAGGGACAGTATGGCTGACCTGTACCTGGCTTCATGTCACTTCAGTAGGTGCTGGAGCAGTAGGATCTGCACCAGCACTTGAACATGTCTCATGTGCGGCATATGGTGGGGGACGCCTTCTCAATAATTGCAAGATGAACTCATCATCATCAGAGTTTTCATCCTAGGTCAGAGTTTTACTAGACTCTTTTGATTTCTGCTTCTTTTCCTCAGAATGATACGAACCCTTTTTCTTGACATTCTGTTTGACATTGCTCTCGTTCTCTTGTGTAGTTGCAGGAACCATCTTAATTCCTTGTAAAGTCTCCGTTCTCAAAAATTTCTGCTCTCTAGCTCATCTCGCCTCAGCTAAGGTTTTCTGAGCTTTTCTCATTCTCCTCTCAAATTTCTGTTTCTGTTGCTGTCAGGCCACTAACTCCCAAATAGCCAAAGTTTCAAACTGTGCAGGTCTTGGAGGAGGTTTTGAATCAGACAGTACTCTCCTCAAATTCTCTAAGATTCTCAAATTAAAGGTTTCATGGGCTGGAAATGCTAAGCTCCCCTCCTTCTCTGTATCTTTGCACCATTCTTTTAACCCTGACATGGCACAGCACCTTGTTCTTCAAATACAATAAATGCGGGTGTGCCATCTGCTGGTGTAATTTCTCCTATTCTAACTGGAATTAATGCATCTCCACTTAGGACACTCTTTAATGCTTTGAGAAACTTCATTTTCAGGTCAATCTATGCTTCAATCAAATCAGGGAGTAAATATAAATCCCCAAATCCTTTTCGCTTGCCTTTCTCAACCAATAACGCTTGACGGTTGTCCGCCAATCTATTCTTGGCTTTTCTCACCAACCAACCTATCCCAGTGCAGAGCTAGTGGCGTCACACGTACATCGGCTGACACAGCCAACTGGCTTGTCTTTTTCAAATCAGATCCACGCAAAACTAAATGTAAACTATCACGAGCCCTAAAGAAAAACAACACACCAAATGTGTCCGTTTACTACAGGTAGGAAACACTTCGGAAACCTTACTGACTTTTCAACTGCGGCTTTTAGCTCTAACAGATACTTGTTCGATCTCAGTTTCCCTGAACCACAAAAAAATTCGACCAGCAAATTCTGCCATTTACTGATCATTAGATCCTCCTGGTTTACTTAGGAATCACAAAATCTCCATCAAAACTAACACCCCCTGTTAACTCACACACTACAGGTTTGTCAACCACGCCGATTGACCTATAAACAGACAAATTACAACATAAATCAAGCGTCTCATACACTTGCACAATAACCAATACTCCCTAGTCTTAGACCACACAGGGTCCGTATACCAACAACTACATGGTCAATTTTTTAGCACAAAGCGCCAAACACAAGTGAAGTTTGACAACTTCCCTACATACACCCTTTGGAGCACACCCACTCCCTAAACAGCTTCATTGGAGTGCACAAACTCCTTATTACTCACAAACATCACAATTCACCTGCGATTCGCTTAAGCAGTGCAAGCGCAAAATCTAATTCACTCACAAATCGCACTAGGAACGCTGAGAACATCTTCAAACAAGCATTGGCAAAACCCAAGTTTTGGGGGAATTAATCAAATAATATCTGTAAGGAAATGCCTCCTTGGCATGGTTGCCCCCTGACTTTTTGCCTTTGCTGATGCTATGTTTACAATTGAAAGTGTGCTGAGGCCTGCTAACCAGGCCCCAGCACCAGTGTTCTTTCCCTAACCTGTACTTTTGTATCCACAATTGGCAGACCCTGGCATCCAGATAAGTCCCTTGTAACTGGTACTCCTAGTACCAAGGGCCCTGATGCCAAGGAAGGTCCCTAAGGGCTGCAGCATGTGTTATGCCACCCTGGAGACCTCTCACTCAGCACAGACACACTGCTTGCCAGCTTGTGTGTGCTAGTGAGAACAAAACGAGTAAGTCGACATGGCACTCCCCTCAGGGTGCCATGCCAGCCTCTCACTGCCTATGCAAGTATAGGTCAGTCACCCCTCTAGCAGGCCTTACAGCCCTAAGGCAGGGTGCACTATACCATAGGTGAGGGTACCAGTGCATGAGCATGGTACCCCTACAGTGTCTAAACAAAACCTTAGACATTGTAAGTGCAGGGTAGCCATAAGAGTATATGGTCTGGGAGTTTGTCAAACACGAACTCCACAGCACCATAATGGCTACACTGAAAACTGGGAAGTTTGGTAGCAAACTTCTCAGCACAATAAATGCACACTGATGCCAGTGTACATTTTATTGCAAAATACACCCCAGAGGGCACCTTAGAGGTGCCCCCTGAAACTTAACCGACTGTCTGTGTAGGCTGACTAGTTCCAGCAGCCTGCCACACTAGAGACATGTTGCTGGCCCCATGGGGAGAGTGCCTTTGTCACTCTGAGGCCAGTAACAAAGCCTGCACTGGGTGGAGATGCTAACACCTCCCCCAGGCAGGAGCTATAACACCTGGCGGTGAGCCTCAAAGGCTCACCCCTTTGTCACAGCCCAGCAGGGCACTCCAGCTTAGTGGAGTTGCCCGCCCCCTCCGGCCACGGCCCCCACTTTTGGCGGCAAGGTTGGAGGGAACAAAGAAAGCAACAAGGAGGAGTCACTGGCCAGTCAGGACAGCCCCTAAGGTGTCCTGAGCTGAGGTGACTCTAACTTTTAGAAATCCTCCATCTTGCAGATGGAGGATTCCCCCAATAGGGTTAGGGATGTGACCCCCTCCCCTTGGGAGGAGGCACAAAGAGGGTGTACTCACCCTCAGGGCTAGTAGCCATTGGCTACTAACCCCCCAGACCTAAACACGCCCTTAAATTTAGTATTTAAGGGCTACCCTGAACCCTAGAAAATTAGATTCCTGCAACAACAAGAAGAAGGACTGCCTAGCTGAAAACCCCTGCAGAGGAAGACCAGAAGACAACAACTGCCTTGGCTCCAGAAACTCACCGGCCTGTCTCCTGCCTTCCAAAGAACTCTGCTCCAGCGACGCCTTCCAAAGGGACCAGCGACCTCTGAATCCTCTGAGGACTGCCCTGCTTCGACGACGACAAGAAACTCCCGAGGACAGCGGACCTGCTCCAAAAAGACTGCAACTTTATCCAAAGGAGCAGCTTTAAAGAACCCTGCAATCTCCCCGCAAGAAGCGTGAGACTTGCAACACTGCACCCGGCGACCCCGACTCGGCTGGTGGAGAACCAACACCTCAGGGAGGACCCCCGGACTACTCTACGACTGTGAGTACCAAAACCTGTCCCCCCTGAGCCCCCACAGCGCCGCCTGCAGAGGGAATCCTGAGGCTTCCCCTGACTGCGACTCTCTGAAACCTAAGTCCCGACGCCTGGAAAAGACCCTGCACCCGCAGCCCCCAGGACCTGAAGGACCGGACTTTCACTGCAGAAGTGACCCCCAGGAGTCCCTCTCCCTTGCCCAAGTGGAGGTTGCCCCGAGGAAGCACCCCCTTGCCTGCCTGCAGCGCTGAAGAGATCCCTTGATCTCTCATTGACTTCCATTGCGAACCCGACGCTTGTTCTAACACTGCACCCGGCCGCCCCCGCGCCGCTGAGGGTGAAATTTCTGTGTGGGCTTGTGTCCCCCCCGGTGCCCTACAAAACCCCCCTGGTCTGCCCTCCGAAGACGTGGGTACTTACCTGCTGGCAGACTGGAACCGGGGCACCCCCTTCCCTCCATTGAAGCCTATGCGTTTTGGGCACCACTTTGAACTCTGCACCTGACCGGCCCTGAGCTGCTGGTGTGGTAACTTTGGGGTTGCTCTGAACCCCCAACGGTGGGCTACCTTGGACCAAGAACTGAACCCTGTAAGTGTCTTACTTACCTGGTAAAACTAACAAAAACTTACCTCCCCCAGGAACTGTGAAAATTGCACTGTGTCCACTTTTAAAATAGCTATTTGTGAATAACTTGAAAAGTATACATGCAATTGAAATGATTCAAAGTTCCTAATGTACTTACCTGCAATACCTTTCAAACAAGATATTACATGTTAAATTTGAACCTGTGGTTCTTAAAATAAACTAAGAAAAGATATTTTTCTATACAAAACCTATTGGCTGGATTTGTCTCTGAGTGTGTGTACCTCATTTATTGTCTATGTGTATGTACAACAAATGCTTAACACTACTCCTTGGATAAGCCTACTGCTCGACCACACTACCACAAAATAGAGCATTAGTATTATCTATTTTTACCACTATTTTACCTCTAAGGGGAACCCTTGGACTCTGTGCATGCTATTCCTTACTTTGAAATAGCACATACAGAGCCAACTTCCTACATTGGTGGATCAGCGGTGGGGTACAAGACTTTGCATTTGCTGGACTACTCAGCCAATACCTGATCACACGACAAATTCCAAAATTGTCATTAGAAATTGATTTTTGCAATTTGAAAAGTTTTCTAAATTCTTAAAAGACCTGCTAGGGCCTTGTGTTAGATCCTGTTTAGCACTTCTTTTAGAGTTTAAAAGTTTGTTAAAAGTTTGAATTAGATTCTAGAACCAGTTTTAGATTCTTAAAAAGTATTCCAACTTTTAGAAGCAAAATGTCTAGCACAGATGTGAATGTGGTGGAACTCGACACCACACCTTACCTCCATCTACAGATGAGAGAGCTAAGGTCACTCTGTAAACTAAAGAAAATAGCAATGGGCTCCAAACCTACCAAAGTACAGCTCCAGGAGCTTTTGGCAGAGTTTGAAAAAGCCAACCCCTCTGAGGATGGCAACACAGAGGATGAAGATAGTGACTTGGAGGGAAATTCCCCCCCTCCAGTCCTACTTAGGGAGAGCAGGGCTTCTCAAGCCCTGACTCCACAAATAATAGTCAGAGATGCTGGTTCCCTCACAGGAGGGACCAACAACTCTGAAATCACTGAAGATAACTCCAGTGAAGAGGACATCCAGTTAGCCAGGATGGCCAAAAGATTGGCTTTGGAAAGACAGATCCTAGCCATAGAAAGGGAAAGACAAGAGATGGGCCTAGGACCCATCAATGG
The DNA here is from genome assembly GCF_031143425.1 of Pleurodeles waltl. Taxonomy (NCBI): domain Eukaryota; kingdom Metazoa; phylum Chordata; class Amphibia; order Caudata; family Salamandridae; genus Pleurodeles; species Pleurodeles waltl. The sequence goes on from NC_090451.1 coordinate 27,671,763, forward strand.
TGGCAGCAACATAAATAGGGTCAGAGATTCTCCTGACATGTTGAAAATCCCTAAAGGGATTGTAACTAAATATGAAGATGGTGATGACATCACCAAATGGTTCACAGCTTTTGAGAGGGCTTGTGTAACCAGAAAAGTGAACAAATCTCACTGGGGTGCTCTCCTTTGGGAAATGTTCACAGGAAAGTATAGGGATAGGCTCCTCACACTCTCTGGAAAAGATGCAGAATCTTATGACCTCATGAAGGGTACCCTGATTGAGGGCTTTGGATTCTCCACTGAGGAGTATAGGATTAGATTCAGGGGGGCTCAAAAATCCTCGAGCCAGACCTGGGTTGACTTTGTAGACTACTCAGTAAAAACACTAGATGGTTGGATTCAAGGCAGTGGTGTAAGTAATTATGATGGGCTGTACAATTTATTTGTGAAAGAACACCTGTTAAGTAATTGTTTCAATGACAAACTGCATCAGCATCTGGTAGACCTAGGACCAATTTCTCCCCAAGAATTGGGAAAGAAGGCGGACCATTGGGTCAAGACTAGGGTGTCCAAAACTTCCACAGGGGGTGACCAAAAGAAAGGGGTCACAAAACCTCCCCAGGGGAAAGGTGGTGAGACAGCCAAAAATAAAAATAGTAAAGAGTCTTCTACAGGCCCCCAAAAACCTGCACAGGAGGGTGGGCCCAGAGCCTCTTCACAAAACAATCCTGGGTACAAGGGTAAAAACTTTGATCCCAAAAAGGCCTGGTGTCGTAGCTGTAATCAGCCTGGACACCAAACTGGAGACAAGGCCTGTCCCAAGAAAGGTTCCACTCCAAACTCCAATCCAGGTAACACTGGAATGGCTAGTCTCCAAGTGGGATCAACAGTGTGCCCAGAGCAAATCAGGGTCCACACTGAAGCTACTCTAGTCTCTGAGGGTGGGGTGGATTTAGCCACACTAGCTGCCTGGCCGCCTAACATGCAAAAATACAGGCAGCAGCTCTTTATTAATGGGACAAGTGTAGAGGGCCTGAGGGATACAGGTGCCAGTGTCACCATGGTGACAGAGAAACTGGTTTCCCCTGGCCAATACCTGACTGGAAAAACCTATACAGTCACCAACGCTGACAATCAGACTAAAGCACATCCCATGGCAATGGTAACTTTAGAATGGGGAGGGGTCAATGGCCTGAAACAGGTGGTGGTCTCCTCAAACATCCCAGTAGACTGTCTGCTTGGAAATGACTTTGAGTCCTCAGCATGGGCTGAGGTAGAACTAAAAACCCATGCAGCCATGCTGGGTATCCCTGAACTGGTGTGTGTAAAAACAAGAGCACAATGCAAGGCACAGGGTGAAAAAGTAGAGCTGGAGTCTGGAAAAATGGCCCAGCCTACCAAGAGAAAAGGAAAGTCAGTTGGGAAACCAACTGCAACACAGTCAGAAAAAGAGAACCTCTCTTCTCAGGAAGAAGTTCTGCCCTCTGAGGGAACTGAGCCTTTGGAGCTTGAACCTTATCAGGTTGAGCTCTTAGGCCCAGGGGGACCCTCAAGGGAGGAGCTGTGTAAGGGACAAGAAACCTGTCCCTCTCTTGAAGGCCTTAGGCAGCAAGCTGCTGAAGAGTCCAAGGGCAAGAAAAATGGAACACATAGGGTCTATTGGGAAGATGGACTCCTGTACACTGAGGCCAGAGACCCCAAACCTGGTGCCACTAGGAGAGTGGTAGTGCCTCAGTCGTTCAGAGAGTTTATTCTGACCTTAGCCCATGATATTCCCCTTGCTGGGCATTTGGGACAAACCAAGACGTGGGAGAGGTTAGTCAACCACTTCTACTGGCCCAATATGTCCCACAAGGTTAAGGAGTTTTGCCTCTCCTGCCCCACCTGTCAAGCCAGTGGTAAGACAGGTGGGCATCCAAAGGCCCCCCTCATTCCACTTCCAGTGGTGGGGGTCCCCTTTGAAAGAGTGGGTGTGGACATAGTTGGTCCACTAGAACCTCCCACAGCCTCAGGAAACATGTATATCCTAGTAGTAGTGGATCATGCTACTAGGTATCCTGAAGCTATTCCCCTTAGGTCAACTACTGCCCCTGCAGTAGCCAAGGCCCTCATTGGTATCTTTACCAGAGTGGGTTTCCCTAAGGAGGTGGTGTCTGACAGAGGTACCAACTTCATGTCAGCATACCTAAAACACATGTGGAATGAGTGTGGAGTGACCTACAAATTCACTACACCATACCATCCACAAACTAATGGCTTAGTTGAGAGATTCAACAAGACATTAAAAGGCATGATCATGGGGCTCCCAGAAAAGCTCAAAAGGAGATGGGATGTCCTCTTGCCATGTCTGCTTTTCGCTTACAGAGAGGTGCCACAGAAGGGAGTAGGATTCTCACCCTTTGAACTTCTGTTTGGTCACCCTGTAAGGGGACCACTTGCTCTTGTTAATGAAGGCTGGGAGAGACCTCTTCATGAGCCTAAACAAGACATAGTGGACTATGTACTTGGCCTTCGCTCTAGAATGGCAGAGTACATGGAAAAGGCAAGCAAAAACCTTGAGGCCAGCCAACAGCTCCAGAAGTTTTGGTATGACCAAAAGGCTGCAATGGTTGAGTTCCAACCAGGGCAGAAAGTCTGGGTTCTGGAGCCTGTGGCTCCCAGGGCACTTCAGGACAAATGGAGTGGCCCTTACCCAGTGCTAGAAAGGAAGAGTCAGGTCACCTACCTGGTGGACCTGGGCACAAGCAGGAGCCCCAAGAGGGTGATGCATATGAACCGCCTTAAGCTCTTCCATGACAGGGCTGATGTAAATCTGTTGATGGTAACAGATGAGGATCAGGAGGCAGAGAGTGAACCTCTCCCTGATCTTCTGTCATCAGACCCAAAAGATGGCTCAGTAGATGGAGTGATCTACTCAGACACCCTCTCTGGCCAACAGCAAGCTGATTGTAGGAGAGTCCTACAACAGTTTCCTGAACTCTTCTCCCTAACCCCTGGTCAGACACACCTGTGTACCCATGATGTGGACACAGGAGACAGCATGCCTGTCAAAAACAACATTTTTAGACAGTCTGACCATGTTAAGGAAAGCATCAAGGTGGAAGTCCACAAGATGCTAGAATTGGGAGTAATTGAGCGCTCTGACAGCCCCTGGGCTAGCCCAGTGGTCTTAGTCCCCAAACCTCACACCAAAGATGGAAAGAAAGAAATGAGGTTTTGTGTGGACTACAGAGGGCTCAACTCTGTCACCAAGACAGATGCTCATCCCATTCCTAGAGCTGATGAGCTCATAGACAAATTAGGTGCTGCCGAATTCTTAAGTACCTTTGACTTGACAGCAGGGTACTGGCAAATAAAAATGGCACCTGGAGCAAAAGAGAAAACAGCATTCTCCACACCTGATGGGCATTATCAGTTTACTGTTATGCCCTTTGGTTTAAAGAATGCCCCTGCCACCTTCCAAAGGTTGGTGAATCAAGTCCTTGCTGGTTTGGAGTCCTTTAGCACAGCTTATCTTGATGATATTGCTGTCTTTAGCTCCACCTGGCAGGATCACCTGGTCCACCTGAAGAAGGTTTTGAAGGCTCTGCAATCTGCAGGCCTCTCTATCAAGGCATCCAAATGCCAGATAGGGCAGGGAACTGTGGTTTACTTGGGCCACCTTGTAGGTGGAGGCCAAGTTCAGCCACTCCAACCCAAGATCCAGACTATTCTGGACTGGGTAGCTCCAAAAACCCAGACTCAAGTCAGGGCATTCCTTGGCTTGACTGGGTATTACAGGAGGTTTGTGAAGGGATATGGGTCCATTGTGACAGCCCTCACTGAACTCACCTCCAAGAAAATGCCCAAGAAAGTGAACTGGACTGTGGAATGCCAACAGGCCTTTGACGCCCTGAAACAAGCAATGTGCTCAGCACCAGTTCTAAAAGCTCCAGATTATTCTAAGCAGTTCATTGTGCAGACAGATGCCTCTGAACATGGGATAGGGGCAGTTTTGTCCCAAACAAATGATGATGGCCTTGACCAGCCTGTTGCTTTCATTAGCAGGAGGTTACTCCCCAGGGAGCAGCGTTGGAGTGCCATTGAGAGGGAGGCCTTTGCTGTGGTTTGGTCCCTGAAGAAGCTGAGACCATACCTCTTTGGGACTCACTTCCTAGTTCAAACTGACCACAGACCTCTCAAATGGCTGATGCAAATGAAAGGTGAAAATCCTAAACTGTTGAGGTGGTCCATCTCCCTACAGGGAATGGACTTTATAGTGGAACACAGACCTGGGACTGCCCATGCCAATGCAGATGGCCTTTCCAGGTTCTTCCACTTAGAAAATGAAGACTCTCTTGGGAAAGGTTAGTCTCATCCTCTTTCGTTTGGGGGGGGGGGGGTTGTGTAAGGAAATGCCTCCTTGGCATGGTTGCCCCCTGACTTTTTGCCTTTGCTGATGCTATGTTTACAATTGAAAGTGTGCTGAGGCCTGCTAACCAGGCCCCAGCACCAGTGTTCTTTCCCTAACCTGTACTTTTGTATCCACAATTGGCAGACCCTGGCATCCAGATAAGTCCCTTGTAACTGGTACTCCTAGTACCAAGGGCCCTGATGCCAAGGAAGGTCCCTAAGGGCTGCAGCATGTGTTATGCCACCCTGGAGACCTCTCACTCAGCACAGACACACTGCTTGCCAGCTTGTGTGTGCTAGTGAGAACAAAACGAGTAAGTCGACATGGCACTCCCCTCAGGGTGCCATGCCAGCCTCTCACTGCCTATGCAAGTATAGGTCAGTCACCCCACTAGCAGGCCTTACAGCCCTAAGGCAGGGTGCACTATACCATAGGTGAGGGTACCAGTGCATGAGCATGGTACCCCTACAGTGTCTAAACAAAACCTTAGACATTGTAAGTGCAGGGTAGCCATAAGAGTATATGGTCTGGGAGTTTGTCAAACACGAACTCCACAGCACCATAATGGCTACACTGAAAACTGGGAAGTTTGGTAGCAAACTTCTCAGCACAATAAATGCACACTGATGCCAGTGTACATTTTATTGCAAAATACACCCCAGAGGGCACCTTAGAGGTGCCCCCTGAAACTTAACCGACTGTCTGTGTAGGCTGACTAGTTCCAGCAGCCTGCCACACTAGAGACATGTTGCTGGCCCCATGGGGAGAGTGCCTTTGTCACTCTGAGGCCAGTAACAAAGCCTGCACTGGGTGGAGATGCTAACACCTCCCCCAGGCAGGAGCTGTAACACCTGGCGGTAAGCCTCAAAGGCTCACCCCTTTGTCACAGCCCAGCAGGGCACTCCAGCTTAGTGGAGTTGCCCGCCCCCTCCGGCCACGGCCCCCACTTTTGGCGGCAAGGTTGGAGGGAACAAAGAAAGCAACAAGGAGGAGTCACTGGCCAGTCAGGACAGCCCCTAAGGTGTCCTGAGCTGAGGTGACTCTAACTTTTAGAAATCCTCCATCTTGCAGATGGAGGATTCCCCCAATAGGGTTAGGGATGTGACCCCCTCCCCTTGGGAGGAGGCACAAAGAGGGTGTACTCACCCTCAGGGCTAGTAGCCATTGGCTACTAACCCCCCAGACCTAAACACGCCCTTAAATTTAGTATTTAAGGGGTTCCCTGAACCCTAGAAAATTAGATTCCTGCAACAACAAGAAGAAGGACTGCCTAGCTGAAAACCCCTGCAGAGGAAGACCAGAAGACAACAACTGCCTTGGCTCCAGAAACTCACCGGCCTGTCTCCTGCCTTCCAAAGAACTCTGCTCCAGCGACGCCTTCCAAAGGGACCAGCGACCTCTGAATCCTCTGAGGACTGCCCTGCTTCGACGATGACAAGAAACTCCCGAGGACAGCGGACCTGCTCCAAAAAGACTGCAACTTTATCCAAAGGAGCAGCTTTAAAGAACCCTGCAATCGACCCGCAAGAAGCGCGAGACTTGCAACACTGCACCCGGCGACCCCGACTCGGCTGGTGGAGAACCAACACCTCAGGGAGGACCCCCGGACTACTCTACGACTGTGAGTACCAAAACCTGTCCCCCCTGAGCCCCCACAGCGCCGCCTGCAGAGGGAATCCCGAGGCTTCCCCTGACCGCGACTCTCTGAAACCTAAGTCCCGACGCCTGGAAAAGACCCTGCACCCGCAGCCCCCAGGACCTGAAGGACCGGACTTTCACTGCAGCAGTGACCCCCAGGAGTCCCTCGCCCTTGCCCAAGTGGAGGTTTTCCCGAGGAAGCCCCCCCTTGCCTGCCTGCAGCGCTGAAGAGATCCCTTGATCTCTCATTGACTTCCATTGCGAACCCGACGCTTGTTCTAACACTGCACCCGGCCGCCCCCGCGCCGCTGAGGGTGAAATTTCTGTGTGGGCTTGTGTCCCCCCCGGTGCCCTACAAAACCCCCCTGGTCTGCCCTCCGAAGACGCGGGTACTTACCTGCTGGCAGACTGGAACCGGGGCACCCCCTTCCCTCCATTGAAGCCTATGCGTTTTGGGCACCACTTTGAACTCTGCACCTGACCGGCCCTGAGCTGCTGGTGTGGTAACTTTGGGGTTGCTCTGAACCCCCAACGGTGGGCTACCTTGGACCAAGAACTGAACCCTGTAAGTGTCTTAGTTACCTGGTAAAACTAACAAAAACTTACCTCCCCCAGGAACTGTGAAAATTGCACTGTGTCCACTTTTAAAATAGCTATTTGTGAATAACTTGAAAAGTATACATGCAATTGAAATGATTCAAAGTTCCTAATGTACTTACCTGCAATACCTTTCAAACAAGATATTACATGTTAAATTTGAACCTGTGGTTCTTAAAATAAACTAAGAAAAGATATTTTTCTATACAAAACCTATTGGCTGGATTTGTCTCTGAGTGTGTGTACCTCATTTATTGTCTATGTGTATGTACAACAAATGCTTAACACTACTCCTTGGATAAGCCTACTGCTCGACCACACTACCACAAAATAGAGCATTAGTATTATCTATTTTTACCACTATTTTACCTCTAAGGGGAACCCTTGGACTCTGTGCATGCTATTCCTTACTTTGAAATAGCACATACAGAGCCAACTTCCTACATTGGTGGATCAGCGGTGGGGTACAAGACTTTGCATTTGCTGGACTACTCAGCCAATACCTGATCACACGACAAATTCCAAAATTGTCATTAGAAATTTATTTTTGCAATTTGAAAAGTTTTCTAAATTCTTAAAAGACCTGCTAGGGCCTTGTGTTAGATCCTGTTTAGCACTTCTTTTAGAGTTTAAAAGTTTGTTAAAAGTTTGAATTAGATTCTAGAACCAGTTTTAGATTCTTAAAAAGTATTCCAACTTTTAGAAGCAAAATGTCTAGCACAGATGTGAATGTGGTGGAACTCGACACCACACCTTACCTCCATCTACAGATGAGAGAGCTAAGGTCACTCTGTAAACTAAAGAAAATAGCAATGGGCTCCAAACCTACCAAAGTACAGCTCCAGGAGCTTTTGGCAGAGTTTGAAAAAGCCAACCCCTCTGAGGATGGCAACACAGAGGATGAAGATAGTGACTTGGAGGGAAATTCCCCCCCTCCAGTCCTACTTAGGGAGAGCAGGGCTTCTCAAGCCCTGACTCCACAAATAATAGTCAGAGATGCTGGTTCCCTCACAGGAGGGACCAACAACTCTGAAATCACTGAAGATAACTCCAGTGAAGAGGACATCCAGTTAGCCAGGATGGCCAAAAGATTGGCTTTGGAAAGACAGATCCTAGCCATAGAAAGGGAAAGACAAGAGATGGGCCTAGGACCCATCAATGGTGGCAGCAACATAAATAGGGTCAGAGATTCTCCTGACATGTTGAAAATCCCTAAAGGGATTGTAACTAAATATGAAGATGGTGATGACATCACCAAATGGTTCACAGCTTTTGAGAGGGCTTGTGTAACCAGAAAAGTGAACAAATCTCACTGGGGTGCTCTCCTTTGGGAAATGTTCACAGGAAAGTGTAGGGATAGACTCCTCACACTCTCTGGAAAAGATGCAGAATCTTATGACCTCATGAAGGGTACCCTGATTGAGGGCTTTGGATTCTCCACTGAGGAGTATAGGATTAGATTCAGGGGGGCTCAAAAATCCTCGAGCCAGACCTGGGTTGACTTTGTAGACTACTCAGTAAAAACACTAGATGGTTGGATTCAAGGCAGTGGTGTAAGTAATTATGATGGGCTGTACAATTTATTTGTGAAAGAACACCTGTTAAGTAATTGTTTCAATGACAAACTGCATCAGCATCTGGTAGACCTAGGACCAATTTCTCCCCAAGAATTGGGAAAGAAGGCGGACCATTGGGTCAAGACTAGGGTGTCCAAAACTTCCACAGGGGGTGACTAAAAGAAAGGGGTCACAAAACCTCCCCAGGGGAAAGGTGGTGAGACAGCCAAAAATAAAAATAGTAAAGAGTCTTCTACAGGCCCCCAAAAACCTGCACAGGAGGGTGGGCCCAGAGCCTCTTCACAAAACAATCCTGGGTACAAGGGTAAAAACTTTGATCCCAAAAAGGCCTGGTGTCGTAGCTGTAATCAGCCTGGACACCAAACTGGAGACAAGGCCTGTCCCAAGAAAGGTTCCACTCCAAACTCCAATCCAGGTAACACTGGAATGGCTAGTCTCCAAGTGGGATCAACAGTGTGCCCAGAGCAAATCAGGGTCCACACTGAAGCTACTCTAGTCTCTGAGGGTGGGGTGGATTTAGCCACACTAGCTGCCTGGCCGCCTAACATGCAAAAATACAGGCAGCAGCTCTTTATTAATGGGACAAGTGTAGAGGGCCTGAGGGATACAGGTGCCAGTGTCACCATGGTGACAGAGAAACTGGTTTCCCCTGGCCAATACCTGACTGGAAAAACCTATACAGTCACCAACGCTGACAATCAGACTAAAGCACATCCCATGGCAATGGTAACTTTAGAATGGGGAGGGGTCAATGGCCTGAAACAGGTGGTGGTCTCCTCAAACATCCCAGTAGACTGTCTGCTTGGAAATGACCTGGAGTCCTCAGCATGGGCTGAGGTAGAACTAAAAACCCATGCAGCCATGCTGGGTATCCCTGAACTGGTGTGTGTAAAAATAAGAGCACAATGCAAGGCACAGGGTGAAAAAGTAGAGCTGGAGTCTGGAAAAATGGCCCAGCCTACCAAGAGAAAAGGAAAGTCAGTTGGGAAACCAACTGCAACACAGTCAGAAAAAGAGAACCTCTCTTCTCAGGAAGAAGTTCTGCCCTCTGAGGGAACTGAGCCTTTGGAGCTTGAATCTTATCAGGTTGAGCTCTTAGGCCCAGGGGGACCCTCAAGGGAGGAGCTGTGTAAGGGACAAGAAACCTGTCCCTCTCTTGAAGGCCTTAGGCAGCAAGCTGCTGAAGAGTCCAAGGGCAAGAAAAATGGAACACATAGGGTCTATTGGGAAGATGGACTCCTGTACACTGAGGCCAGAGACCCCAAACCTGGTGCCACTAGGAGAGTGGTAGTGCCTCAGTCGTTCAGAGAGTTTATTCTGACCTTAGCCCATGATATTCCCCTTGCTGGGCATTTGGGACAAACCAAGACGTGGGAGAGGTTAGTCAACCACTTCTACTGGCCCAATATGTCCCACAAGGTTAAGGAGTTTTGCCTCTCCTGCCCCACCTGTCAAGCCAGTGGTAAGACAGGTGGGCATCCAAAGGCCCCCCTCATTCCACTTCCAGTGGTGGGGGTCCCCTTTGAAAGAGTGGGTGTGGACATAGTTGGTCCACTAGAACCTCCCACAGCCTCAGGAAACATGTATATCCTAGTAGTAGTGGATCATGCTACTAGGTATCCTGAAGCTATTCCCCTTAGGTCAACTACTGCCCCTGCAGTAGCCAAGGCCCTCATTGGTATCTTTACCAGAGTGGGTTTCCCTAAGGAGGTGGTGTCTGACAGAGGTACCAACTTCATGTCAGCATACCTAAAACACATGTGGAATGAGTGTGGAGTGACCTACAAATTCACTACACCATACCATCCACAAACTAATGGCTTAGTTGAGAGATTCAACAAGACATTAAAAGGCATGATCATGGGGCTCCCAGAAAAGCTCACAAGGAGATGGGATGTCCTCTTGCCATGTCTGCTTTTCGCTTACAGAGAGGTGCCACAGAAGGGAGTAGGATTCTCACCCTTTGAACTTCTGTTTGGTCACCCTGTAAGGGGACCACTTGCTCTTGTTAATGAAGGCTGGGAGAGACCTCTTCATGAGCCTAAACAAGACATAGTGGACTATGTACTTGGCCTTCGCTCTAGAATGGCAGAGTACATGGAAAAGGCAAGCAAAAACCTTGAGGCCAGCCAACAGCTCCAGAAGTTTTGGTATGACCAAAAGGCTGCAATGGTTGAGTTCCAACCAGGGCAGAAAGTCTGGGTTCTGGAGCCTGTGGCTCCCAGGGCACTTCAGGACAAATGGAGTGGCCCTTACCCAGTGCTAGAAAGGAAGAGTCAGGTCACTTACCTGGTGGACCTGGGCACAAGCAGGAGCCCCAAGAGGGTGATCCATGTGAACCGCCTTAAGCTCTTCCATGACAGGGCTGATGTAAATCTGTTGATGGTAACAGATGAGGATCAGGAGGCAGAGAGTGAACCTCTCCCTGATCTTCTGTCATCAGACCCAAAAGATGGCTCAGTAGATGGAGTGATCTACTCAGACACCCTCTCTGGCCAACAGCAAGCTGATTGTAGGAGAGTCCTACAACAGTTTCCTGAACTCTTCTCCCTAACCCCTGGTCAGACACACCTGTGTACCCATGATGTGGACACAGGAGACAGCATGCCTGTCAAAAACAAAATTTTTAGACAGTCTGACCATGTTAAGGAAAGCATCAAGGTGGAAGTCCACAAGATGCTAGAATTGGGAGTAATTGAGCGCTCTGACAGCCCCTGGGCTAGCCCAGTGGTCTTAGTCCCCAAACCTCACACCAAAGATGGAAAGAAAGAAATGAGGTTTTGTGTGGACTACAGAGGGCTCAACTCTGTCACCAAGACAGATGCTCATCCCATTCCTAGAGCTGATGAGCTCATAGACAAATTAGGTGCTGCCGAATTCTTAAGTACCTTTGACTTGACAGCAGGGTACTGGCAAATAAAAATGGCACCTGGAGCAAAAGAGAAAACAGCATTCTCCACACCTGATGGGCATTATAAGTTTACTGTTATGCCCTTTGGTTTAAAGAATGCCCCTGCCACCTTCCAAAGGTTGGTGAATCAAGTCCTTGCTGGTTTGGAGTCCTTTAGCACAGCTTATCTTGATGATATTGCTGTCTTTAGCTCCACCTGGCAGGATCACCTGGTCCACCTGAAGAAGGTTTTGAAGGCTCTGCAATCTGCAGGCCTCTCTATCAAGGCATCCAAATGCCAGATAGGGCAGGGAACTGTGGTTTACTTGGGCCACCTTGTAGGTGGAGGCCAAGTTCAGCCACTCCAACCCAAGATCCAGACTATTCTGGACTGGGTAGCTCCAAAAACCCAGACTCAAGTCAGGGCATTCCTTGGCTTGACTGGGTATTACAGGAGGTTTGTGAAGGGATATGGGTCCATTGTGACAGCCCTCACTGAACTCACCTCCAAGAAAATGCCCAAGAAAGTGAACTGGACTGTGGAATGCCAACAGGCCTTTGACACCCTGAAACAAGCAATGTGCTCAGCACCAGTTCTAAAAGCTCCAGATTATTCTAAGCAGTTCATTGTGCAGACAGATGCCTCTGAACATGGGATAGGGGCAGTTTTGTCCCAAACAAATGATGATGGCCTTGACCAGCCTGTTGCTTTCATTAGCAGGAGGTTACTCCCCAGGGAGCAGCGTTGGAGTGCCATTGAGAGGGAGGCCTTTGCTGTGGTTTGGTCCCTGAAGAAGCTGAGACCATACCTCTTTGGGACTCACTTCCTAGTTCAAACTGACCACAGACCTCTCAAATGGCTGATGCAAATGAAAGGTGAAAATCCTAAACTGTTGAGGTGGTCCATCTCCCTACAGGGAATGGACTTTATAGTGGAACACAGACCTGGGACTGCCCATGCCAATGCAGATGGCCTTTCCAGGTTCTTCCACTTAGAAAATGAAGACTCTCTTGGGAAAGGTTAGTCTCATCCTCTTTCGTTTGGGGGGGGGGTTGTGTAAGGAAATGCCTCCTTGGCATGGTTGCCCCCTGACTTTTTGCCTTTGCTGATGCTATGTTTACAATTGAAAGTGTGCTGAGGCCTGCTAACCAGGCCCCAGCACCAGTGTTCTTTCCCTAACCTGTACTTTTGTATCCACAATTGGCAGACCCTGGCATCCAGATAAGTCCCTTGTAACTGGTACTCCTTGTACCAAGGGCCCTGATGCCAAGGAAGGTCCCTAAGGGCTGCAGCATGTGTTATGCCACCCTGGAGACCTCTCACTCAGCACAGACACACTGCTTGCCAGCTTGTGTGTGCTAGTGAGAACAAAACGAGTAAGTCGACATGGCACTCCCCTCAGGGTGCCATGCCAGCCTCTCACTGCCTATGCAAGTATAGGTCAGTCACCCCTCTAGCAGGCCTTACAGCCCTAAGGCAGGGTGCACTATACCATAGGTGAGGGTACCAGTGCATGAGCATGGTACCCCTACAGTGTCTAAACAAAACCTTAGACATTGTAAGTGCAGGGTAGCCATAAGAGTATATGGTCTGGGAGTTTGTCAAACACGAACTCCACAGCACCATAATGGCTACACTGAAAACTGGGAAGTTTGGTAGCAAACTTCTCAGCACAATAAATGCACACTGATGCCAGTGTATATTTTATTTCAAAATACACCCCAGAGGGCACCTTAGAGGTGCCCCCTGAAACTTAACCGACTGTCTGTGTAGGCTGACTAGTTCCAGTAGCCTGCCACACTAGAGACATGTTGCTGGCCCCATGGGGAGAGTGCCTTTGTCACTCTGAGGCCAGTAACAAAGCCTGCACTGGGTGGAGATGCTAACACCTCCCCCAGGCAGGAGCTGTAACACCTGGCGGTGAGCCTCAAAGGCTCACCCCTTTGTCACAGCCCAGCAGGGCACTCCAGCTTAGTGGAGTTGCCCGCCCCCTCCGGCCACGGCCCCCACTTTTGGCGGCAAGGTTGGAGGGAACAAAGAAAGCAACAAGGAGGAGTCACTGGCCAGTCAGGACAGCCCCTAAGGTGTCCTGAGCTGAGGTGACTCTAACTTTTAGAAATCCTCCATCTTGCAGATGGAGGATTCCCCCAATAGGGTTAGGGATGTGACCCCCTCCCCTTGGGAGGAGGCACAAAGAGGGTGTACTCACCCTCAGGGCTAGTAGCCATTGGCTACTAACCCCCCAGACCTAAACACGCCCTTAAATTTAGTATTTAAGGGCTACCCTGAACCCTAGAAAATTAGATTCCTGCAACAACAAGAAGAAGGACTGCCTAGCTGAAAACCCCTGCAGAGGAAGACCAGAAGACAACAACTGCCTTGGCTCCAGAAACTCACCGGCCTGTCTCCTGCCTTCCAAAGAACTCTGCTCCAGCGACGCCTTCCAAAGGGACCAGCGACCTCTGAATCCTCTGAGGACTGCCCTGCTTCGACGACGACAAGAAACTCCCGAGGACAGCGGACCTGCTCCAAAAAGACTGCAACTTTATCCAAAGGAGCAGCTTTAAAGAACCCTGCAATCTCCCCGCAAGAAGCGTGAGACTTGCAACACTGCACCCGGCGACCCCGACTCGGCTGGTGGAGAACCAACACCTCAGGGAGGACCCCCGGACTACTCTACGACTGTGAGTACCAAAACCTGTCCCCCCTGAGCCCCCACAGCGCCGCCTGCAGAGGGAATCCCGAGGCTTCCCCTGACCGCGACTCTCTGAAACCTAAGTCCCGACGCCTGGAAAAGACCCTGCACCCGCAGCCCCCAGGACCTGAAGGACCGGACTTTCACTGCAGAAGTGACCCCCAGGAGTCCCTCTCCCTTGCCCAAGTGGAGGGTTCCCTGAGGAAGCCCCCCCTTGCCTGCCTGCAGCGCTGAAGAGATCCCTTGATCTCTCATTGACTTCCATTTCGAACCCGACGCTTGTTCTAACACTGCACCCGGCCGCCCCCGCGCCGCTGAGGGTGAAATTTCTGTGTGGGCTTGTGTCCCCCCCGGTGCCCTACAAAACCCCCCTGGTCTGCCCTCCGAAGACGCGGGTACTTACCTGCTGGCAGACTGGAACCGGGGCACCCCCTTCCCTCCATTGAAGCCTATGCGTTTTGGGCACCACTTTGAACTCTGCACCTGACCGGCCCTGAGCTGCTGGTGTGGTAACTTTGGGGTTGCTCTGAACCCCCAACGGTGGGCTACCTTGGACCAAGAACTGAACCCTGTAAGTGTCTTACTTACCTGGTAAAACTAACAAAAACTTACCTCCCCCAGGAACTGTGAAAATTGCACTGTGTCCACTTTTAAAATAGCTATTTGTGAATAACTTGAAAAGTATACATGCAATTGAAATGATTCAAAGTTCCTAATGTACTTACCTGCAATACCTTTCAAACAAGATATTACATGTTAAATTTGAACCTGTGGTTCTTAAAATAAACTAAGAAAAGATATTTTTCTATACAAAACCTATTGGCTGGATTTGTCTCTGAGTGTGTGTACCTCATTTATTGTCTATGTGTATGTACAACAAATGCTTAACACTACTCCTTGGATAAGCCTACTGCTCGACCACACTACCACAAAATAGAGCATTAGTATTATCTATTTTTACCACTATTTTACCTCTAAGGGGAACCCTTGGACTCTGTGCATGCTATTCCTTACTTTGAAATAGCACATACAGAGCCAACTTCCTACAATATCTCTATGTTAAAGACATGGTAATCTCTTTAGAGGACATAACCTTTCATTTCTGCTACTATAACTGGGGACTACTTAAGGAGATGTAACCGTCTGTATCTGTTACCCAAAACTGTGTTCCTAGAACTGAAAAACCATGGCAGCCTCTTAAAGAGATGTAACCATCTCTCTATTATCTACAACTGGGAAACCAAGGCGGTCTCTTAAGGAGACGTAACCATCCTCTGCTACCAAAAACTGTGAGCACATCTGACCTTATTTGATCCTTTATTTATTTATTGATAAGGGGACGCATTAGAGGTTTGATGGACCTTTTGACTCCGCTAAGAGTGACCCACCATGGACACAAATTTTACTCATGACCTTAACCAGCAACAAGACAACAAGTCCAGTAAATCGTTATCGGGACATTTGAGACAGCAAACTTTACACACTGTGACCCATGTGGCCATGAATAACCACACCTTTTAGTAAAGTTAGAAAGTTTATTTCCCTAGATTAACAATGCGTATATTACGTAAATCAATCTCAGCACTAAATGATAGGCATATACAAACAACACAGGCTGACCACAATTGCGGAAGAGTGTCAGTTTAGACAACGCATTTATCATTAAACATTCAAGGGTTACTGTACAAACTAAACAATAACAGTAACTGAGTAAGTGAAATGGCATACACTTGTCAACAGACGAATAAATCAGTCCTTTGTTGATAACAATTATTGTAACCGTGACACACTAACTAACCCTCTAATTCGAATGGCATGTTTGGGCTTCATGAGAATAGAAAAAAAGACAAAAACATAATTTAGAAAACATCTGGCTAGGGCTCTAACAAAATAGTGATTGGTACACAAAAGAAAGACAAACCTACAGCAAGGTCATTTGCAGTTGTTATACCGCTCCTGTATGGATCAGAGACTTCTCTGTCAGTGGGGAAACTCGTCACGTCTTCATTGGTGAGGGAAAGTGAAAGGGATTGGCTCAGCCACTGCTGGTCTCTAAGTTAACTGAACCAACTTAGCAGGGGCATCAAACTAGGACAACAGCATCAGTAGCATTACCAATCCTTAGTAGTAGTAAATATGCGATGAGGCTAAAGGCTCGGAAGAAACGGGCATCTGGAACTACGCTCCTCCTTGTGAGTGCGGTCGGGATAAGTCAAATTCACAAAGTAATTTCTCCATCTCTCATTGGTCAGTACATCGGGTGTTCACAGTAGAACCAATAAACATTCATTCTTAAATCTGTGAGATATTTAGACATTTTTTCACACATTGATGATTGGCTCCTCTTCACTCCTTCCCATCACCAGTTGTAGTCAGGTAACATTTTGTTGCAAACATAACTCCAGTCAGAAGTACCATTGTCACGTCCTGGGAACATCAGGTTCTCATGCACCAAAGATACAAATGTATTTACGGTTAGGACATAGCGTTACAGCACATGGTTCTCACAAGAAAGTTTGAGAAATCAGTTTGTATTACATTTGGTGAGCACTGTGTGAACAAAGATCAATGAACAAGTGCGAATTCTTCTGAGACAGAAAAACATGTATTTATGCCATGAAGCTTAACATGAGGCTTTGTCGACTCGACCATTATTTCACAATTACTCTATGCCTATTAATTTTAAGCAAAACATATCATTAATACGTTAATATGATCTAGTAATGTTTTTATACATGTGAATATTATTTCTAAACAGTTAATATTATTTGATTTAATGTATTCCAGGTCATGGTTACCACCTAGGTGGGCACATTTTTCATAACACTCAATTTTACTATTTTAGCATAATTCATGTTAATTCTCAGCTAGTAATCACTGCACATTTATCAGTATTTAATTCGGCTTTGACAGTGGGACCTTGTTTCTTATTTGCCCAACCCCTTTCAGACATCCACCGCAGCATTAATTCACAGATGTCTTGGGGATGTTAACAACTCCTTCTGATTCTTCTCTGTGGGTATCTGGGTGTGGCCTGTCTGGGCTTCCAATCCTCATTCCTTTGTTTATGGTTGTGGGCGAGTGCCACTGAGCACTGGGGTGTGAGCACAGCCCCCGGTGGCACTCTCCCCCCTGGGGCAGGTGTCACCCCCTTCTGGCACAACAATAAACATGAGAAACGACCTTGTATTTCTGTTCCACGTGCGCTTACCACATTTGCCTGGCACGCTCCGTTGTACTATGCAAGAGTTCACACTATCTTTGGTTTATTCGATTAGTTTTCATGTGGATAAGTAGTTGTCTAATGCTAGATGCATGCAATCCAGAGGGTCCTGCATCGTTTAACGTCCATTTGGGGCTGTACCCCGAGCCCTTCTTCGGAGGGTTAATGTTTCGAGTTGCTTCGTCCGTCCTGCTGAAGGGTAACGCTGTCCTCGCGGGTGAGAGCTCGGCCCTCCCGCAGCCCCCCAGCCCTGGACGTGGCTTCTCTTCCTGGCCACAGCTGTGCATCCCGGGGTCACCCAGCCCTGAGCCCGGGCAGTGCCTGTAAAGTGGGGCCCTAGGCCCTCATGCTAGTAAAGGAAGGGACGCAGACACGGTGGTAGGGTGGTAATAAACTGGCCTCAGGCACGTGCGCCCAGCCCCTTTTATTGGCAGGGTCACCTGACTGGTGACGCCTGTGTTGGGTGGGTGTAGGCTATACAAGCAAGACCAGCCCTCAGCAGAGTGGCTGGCAGAAACACTAGAATGAGTCCAGCTGGACTCTACATCCCTCCCAAACTTTATTGAGGAACCAAACAAAAGTCCAACCTGTAAAAGAAACAATAACAAAGCACCACAATCAGTCTCTCGGCCTCGAAAAGGCAGACTGCAGAATTGCAGTGGACATGGTGCAGCTGGGAGCATCCGGACACCTCCGCACAAGTCCATAATTTAACCAGGTACAGCTGGGCACGAACACAGTGTGGATGAAGTCCAGATACTTCAGTTGCTTGTCCACGACCTCACAGTTCACTGGATATAGTCGATCCGGTCCTGCCTGGGCTCATGTGGTCAAAGTATATTTACAGTTTCTGATGCGGGTGCATCTGGAGCAGTGGGGAGTCCACTGTACACAGTTCTGGACGGCATTCTGACTTTGGAGATTGTCTACCTCCTAAGACTGCAGATGACATGACGGCCTGGGGCGCCTGGAAGTCCAGCGGCAGAGCAGCAGCAGTCTTCCCTCTCGTGCCAGACCTCCATCAAGCAGGAGTCTCCTCGAGGCCCTTTCGCGGGCTTCCACAGGACTGTGTGGACTGTGCTTGCCTATCTCAGGCCCAGCAAAGACGTCTCAGAGGAACAGCCTACAGGACCACATCCTAGTCTCGCATGGAGCCACAAGGGTTGTTGATGCAGGGTCCGCTTGCTCGAGCCATCCGGATTCAGGTGCTCTGGCCATAGTGCAAAGTCTTCAGGTGACCAGTCTCTCGATATGAGACCTCTGTGCTTCCGGATGCCTGACGTGGAGCTGTCTCAGATGCATTCTCTCTCAGCGATATTCCGCTCTCACAGGAATTTGTCGGAGGCCCTTGTCCGTGGATTGCGGCGGGACTGCGTGGGCTGTGCGGGCCAACGTCGGCCACGCCAAAGGAGTCTCTCTGAACTCCAAACAGGGCCACGTCCTAGTCTTGTGCAACCCCAAGGGTGGATGGTCCAAATGATCTGGTCTGCTCTCACCGGCAGGCGTCTGGTTCACGGAGCTCATGGCAAGTGTTCAAACGATAAGTTTCTACATTGCCAGACATGCCTTGTCAGCATCGGTTCTTGTTGCTGACTGTCTCCACTCAGGTGGTGCTGTGCTCCTCCTTCGATGATTGGGCGATGCACCTCATCATGATGATGATGTTTTTTTTCATCCTTTTGCAGATCAAACAGGTGGCGGCGGCTTCGTCAGCGGAAGGACGACTTGATGGACATAGGGGCCACGGCGGGTCTTGTGTGGCCTGTGCAGTCGGCGTCAGGGATGCCATCACAGCCAAGCAGCCGGTGACAGGTCGGTCGTACTGGGAAGCGTGGGGGACCACCTGCATCGCTGTCTTCAGTGACGTCTGCTCACCCCGGTGACTGTCTTGTACTGATGGGTACCTCCTCATCTGCTCGCACGAGTCCTCAGTTGTGTCACTCTACTTCCTTCCACTTTCACACCTGCGATGGAGTTGATCTGTGGTGTGACCGGTCTGTCACACTCCTCTCCTCATTTCTTGTTGGCATCGTGCCACTCTCTTTTCTCCTTGGTGTGGCGTCGTGCCACAGGTCACATGTTGCGGCACATGGACCTTGTGCTGCACCTCCGCTGGTACATCTTCCTCTTCGTCCTTGATGTGGCGTAGTGCCACAGGTCGCATGCTGCGTCACATGGACCTATCACTGCACCTCCTCTGGTGCATCTTGCTCGTTCGCAGCCTCTCACAGGCTGATTCCTGCGGGTAGGACATGATCTGCTCTTCAAGCAGACCTCTCCCGGTCTGGTCCGTTTCCGGATCCTCTTGGTGGACCTCTCTCTGGCAGGAGGGTCCCCGCTCTCTTCCTCCTTCTCTTCACTCGAGGGCGCCGCTCTTGCTCCTCGAGGCTGCGCTGTTACGGCGCTCACTCCTGCCATCTGCTCTGGCAGGGTCGGTCAGTTCAGATGACCTGCTCGCTGATGGGCCAACAGTGGCCATCTTCCGTCGCTGCGCGGCCAGCTGACATGGCCTCTTTTCCCGTGCGTTACGTCACGCTCTCGGTACTCTCTCCATCTTCACGGACTTTACTCATGTCGTCACATTCTCTGGTGCAGCTCTCTGTGCACGCTGCGCACGTGTCAGTCTCTTTTTTTCTGGGCGTCCTGTGCAATGCCTGGCATGTCCCTTTCTTGTCCTGCGGTGATGTCCATCACTCCTGGGGCATGTGGCGTTCTCTCGTCGGTGGCGGCGGACGGCCGCCAGAGGCTGCGCAGACCATGCGCGCTCTCTTCGAACCTCACGTGGCACTTGCGTCCGTTTCTCACTGTTGCAGCTTGGCTGGGACAGCTGCAGTCTTCTTCTTCCCTTTATCAGCGTCGCCCACGTCGCTTTGTTCTTCCTCGCTGTTTCCATATTCTGCGCCGTTTCTGTCCACGGGCGCACTCTTGGTGTGTAGCAGTCACTTTCTGAAGGTGCTGCTGTAAACTTTCCTTCATCCAAGCTTGTTTTCCCTTTAAGACAGAAATAGGGTGCAATACGAACTCTGGCCACTGGATGCCAGTAGTGCACTTTGTTTTCTAGCTTGAAAGACAGTCTTTCCTGTTAGCGGCCTCTTTGTGTGAACAGATGCCGGGGAGGAGGGCTGCTGCCCGGAGGACTCCTCATGCTGGTGGGGGCTGCAGGTAAGTGCAAGTTTATTTATCTTCTCCCTTTTCTCTCTGTGTTTTTTTTTTCTTCTTCTGTCCACTTTTCTGTTCTTCTAAAACTGCACAGCCTCGTTTGAAGAGGCGTGCAGATGGCACGAATTTTAGTGAGGGGCTGGGGGCCCCGGTACTGTTTTTTTCCTTTGTAGGTGCGTGTGAGCAGCTCACTCTGTCATTCAGTTGCTGGGAGGTGGGGGCGCGGCCCTGGGCACCTGGTGCGTGTCTGCACCATGTTATTTCCAATCCTTTCGGTGCGTGTCTGCAGCTCATGCTTGAATTCCTGCTGGGACAAAGGTGGGGGGGCAGCCCCTGGGCATTTTCTTCGGTGCGCGAGAGCAGCATTCATCAGATGAAAAGGGGCGACCGGCCCCGGCCACGCTTTGTCACCTTCTCACGGTGCACGGCGCGCGACAGCCACACTTTAAAAGTCAAAGTGGGAAAACGCCCCGGTGATTTTCTTTTTGTCCTCGGTGCCGATCGCACCATGTTCATGACACGCTGCGGAGCGCCTTCTGCAGGCCTCACTTCTCCTCTTTCTTCCACCGATTAGGTTCATGTCTGCAACCACGTGGGGCTGCAGATCCCACTCGCATTGTAAAGTGGGGCCCTAGGCCCTCATGCTAGTAAAGGAAGGGACGCACACACGGTGGTGGGGTGCTAATAAACTGGCCTCAGGCACGTGCGCCCGGCCCCTTTTATTGGCAGGGTCACCTGACTGGGGACGCCTGTGTTGGGTGGGTGTGGGTTACACAAGCAAGACCAGCCCTCAGCAGACTGGCTGGCAGAAACACTAGAATGAGTCCAGCTGCACTCTACAGTGCCCTCGAGGTGACGCGGGAGCCGCCTCCCCTGGGCACCCACCTCTCACAGGGGTGATGTGCCTCAGCGATGCCATGCTTGCAGCAGCTCCTCGGCTCACCCCCTGCTCCCAGCAGGCAGGTAGCGCCTGTGTGCCCGGGCCATGCCTCACCCCCAGCTCCCAGCAGGCAGGTAGCGCCTGTGTGCCCGGGCCATGCCTCACCCCCAGCTCCCAGCAGGCAGGTAGTGCCTGTGTGCCCGGGCCATGCCGGCGCGGGCCTCAGTCCCTGCTCCCAGCAGGCAGGTAGCGCCTGTGTGCCCGGGCCATGCCTCACCCCCAGCTCCCAGCAGGCAGGTAGCGCCTGTGTGCCCGGGCCATGCCGGCGCGAGCCTCAGTCCCTGCTCCCAGCAGGCAGGTAGCGCCTGTGTGCCCGGGCCATGCCTCACCCCCAGCTCCCAGCAGGCAGGTAGCGCCTGTGTGCCCGGGCCATGCCGGCGCGGGCCTCAGTCCCTGCTCCCAGCAGGCAGGTAGTGCCTGTGTGCCCGGGCCATGCCTCACCCCCAGCTCCCAGCAGGCAGGTAGCGCCTGTGTGCCCGGGCCATGCCGGCGCGGGCCTCAGTCCCTGCTCCCAGCAGGCAGGTAGCGCCTGTGTGCCCGGGCCATGCCTCACCCCCAGCTCCCAGCAGGCAGGTAGCGCCTGTGTGCCCGGGCCATGCCTCACCCCCAGCTCCCAGCAGGCAGGTAGCGCCTGTGTGCCCGGGCCATGCCGGCGCGGGCCTCAGTCCCTGCTTCCCCCCGTGCTCGGCTGGGTGTTAACTCAGGGTTCACCGCCCTTGCTGCAGTTCCAAGAGGTGATGCCCTGATCCCTGATCCCACCGCCACAAACGCACATGGTACAATGTTGGGCAGCCCGGGAGGGATGGGGGAGAGTCTCATGCCCACTCCGGTACCGCGAGAGTGATGATGTCCAAGCCAGTCCCTCCCTCTCCACCTGGAGGCCGAGCGGCTCCTTTGTCTGGGGTCAAGAATGGTGGTGAAGCCCCGCAGTAAGAGGAACATCTGCATGAGGGGGTGGAGGGAGAGAGTGAGAGACACTCCAGATAGGTTCAATATCCAGAGTGGTTTCCTAGGTCGAGCGCCTTGAGTCCTTGCTACATACAGAACACAGAGCTCGCTGCAGCGCACACATGGAGCTCAGCCCTCATGCTAGGTACAGCTCATGTGCTGCAGTGCACACACTGAGCTCAGCACTCATGCTAGGTACAGCACACACAGCTCAGCACTCATGCTAGGTATAGCACACGGAGCTCAGCACTCATGCTAGGTACAGCACACAGAGCTCAGTGCAGCGCACACCCGGAGCTCAGCACTCATGCTAGGTATAGCACACGGAGCTCAGCACTCATGCTAGGTACAGCACACAGAGCTCAGTGCAACGCACACCCGGAGCTCAGCACTCATGCTAGGTATAGCACACGGAGCTCAGCACTCATGCTAGGTACAGCACACAGAGCTCAGTGCAACGCACACCCGGAGCTCAGCACTCATGCTAGCTATACCCCACAGAGCTCAGCACTCATGCCAGGTATAGCACACGGAGCTCAGCACTCATGCTAGGTACAGCTCATGTGCTGCAGTGCACACACTGAGCTCAGCACTCATGCTAGGTACAGCTCATGTGCTGCAGTGCACACACTGAGCTCAGCACTCATGCTAGGTACAGCACACACAGCTCAGCACTCATGCTAGGTATAGCACACGGAGCTCAGCACTCATGCTAGGTACAGCACACAGAGCTCAGTGCAGCGCACACCCGGAGCTCAGCACTCATGCTAGGTATAGCACACGGAGCTCAGCACTCATGCTAGGTACAGCACACAGAGCTCAGTGCAACGCACACCCGGAGCTCAGCACTCATGCTAGGTATAGCACACGGAGCTCAGCACTCATGCTAGGTACAGCACACAGAGCTCAGTGCAACGCACACCCGGAGCTCAGCACTCATGCTAGCTATAGCCCACAGAGCTCAGCACTCATGCCAGGTATAGCACACGGAGCTCAGCACTCATGCTAGGTACAGCTCATGTGCTGCAGTGCACACAGAGCTCAGCACTCATGCTAGGTACAGCTCATGTGCTGCAGTGCACACACTGAGCTCAGCACTCATGCTAGGTACAGCACACACAGCTCAGCACTCATGCTAGGTATAGCACACGGAGCTCAGCACTCATGCTAGGTACAGCACACAGAGCTCAGTGCAGCGCACACCCGGAGCTCAGCACTCATGCTAGGTATAGCACACGGAGCTCAGCACTCATGCTAGGTACAGCACACAGAGCTCAGTGCAACGCACACCCGGAGCTCAGCACTCATGCTAGCTATAGCCCACAGAGCTCAGCACTCATGCCAGGTATAGCACACGGAGCTCAGCACTCATGCTAGGTACAGCTCATGTGCTGCAGTGCACACACTGAGCTCAGCACTCATGCTAGGTACAGCTCATGTGCTGCAGTGCACACACTGAGCTCAGCACTCATGCTAGGTACAGCACACACAGCTCAGCACTCATGCTAGGTATAGCACACGGAGCTCAGCACTCATGCTAGGTACAGCACACAGAGCTCAGTGCAGCGCACACCCGGAGCTCAGCACTCATGCTAGGTATAGCACACGGAGCTCAGCACTCATGCTAGGTACAGCACACAGAGCTCAGTGCAACGCACACCCGGAGCTCAGCACTCATGCTAGGTATAGCACACGGAGCTCAGCACTCATGCTAGGTACAGCACACAGAGCTCAGTGCAACGCACACCCGGAGCTCAGCACTCATGCTAGCTATAGCCCACAGAGCTCAGCACTCATGCCAGGTATAGCACACGGAGCTCAGCACTCATGCTAGGTACAGCTCATGTGCTGCAGTGCACACACTGAGCTCAGCACTCATGCTAGGTACAGCTCATGTGCTGCAGTGCACACACTGAGCTCAGCACTCATGCTAGGTACAGCACACACAGCTCAGCACTCATGCTAGGTATAGCACACGGAGCTCAGCACTCATGCTAGGTACAGCACACAGAGCTCAGTGCAGCGCACACCCGGAGCTCAGCACTCATGCTAGGTATAGCACACGGAGCTCAGCACTCATGCTAGGTACAGCACACAGAGCTCAGTGCAACGCACACCCGGAGCTCAGCACTCATGCTAGGTATAGCACACAGAGCTCAGCACTCATGCTAGGTACAGCACACAGAGCTCAGTGCAACGCACACCCGGAGCTCAGCACTCATGCTAGCTATAGCCCACAGAGCTCAGCACTCATGCCAGGTATAGCACACGGAGCTCAGCACTCATGCTAGGTACAGCTCATGTGCTGCAGTGCACACACTGAGCTCAGCACTCATGCTAGGTACAGCTCATGTGCTGCAGTGCACACACTGAGCTCAGCACTCATGCTAGGTACAGCACACACAGCTCAGCACTCATGCTAGGTATAGCACACGGAGCTCAGCACTCATGCTAGGTACAGCACACAGAGCTCAGTGCAGCGCACACCCGGAGCTCAGCACTCATGCTAGGTATAGCACACAGAGCTCAGCACTCATGCTAGGTACAGCACACAGAGCTCAGTGCAGCGCACACCCGGAGCTCAGCACTCATGCTAGGTATAGCACACGGAGCTCAGCACTCATGCTAGGTACAGCACACAGAGCACAGTGCAACGCACACCCGGAGCTCAGCACTCATGCTAGCTATAGCCCACAGAGCTCAGCACTCATGCCAGGTATAGCACACAGAGCTCAGCACTCATGCTAGGTACAGCTCATGTGCTGCAGTGCACACACTGAGCTCAGCACTCATGCTAGGTATAGCACACGGAGCTCAGCACTCATGCTAGGTACAGCACACAGAGCTCAGTGCAACGCACACCCGGAGCTCAGCACTCATGCTAGGTATAGCACACAGAGCTCAGCACTCATGCTAGGTACAGCACACGGAGCTCAGCACTCATGCTAGGTACAGCACACAGAGCTCAGTGCAGCGCACACCCGGAGCTCAGCACTCATGCTAGCTATAGCCCACAGAGCTCAGCACTCATGCCAGATATAGCACACAGAGCTCAGCACTCATGCTAGGTACAGCTCATGTGCTGCAGTGCACACACTGAGCTCAGCACTCATGCTAGGTACAGCACACAGAGCTCAGTGCAACGCACTGAGCTCAGCACTCATGCTAGGTACAGCACACACAGCTCAGCACTCATGCTAGGTATAGCACCCGGAGCTCAGCACTCATGCTAGGTACAGCACACAGAGCTCAGTGCAGGGCACACCCGGAGCTCAGCACTCATGCTAAGTACAACACACAGAGCTCAGTGCAGTGCACACAGGGAGCTCAGCACTCATGCTAGGTACAGCACACGTAGCTGAGCACTCATGCTAAGTACAGCACACAGAGCTCAGTGCAACCCCCACACAGAGCTCAGCACTCATGCCAGGTATAGCACACGGAGCTCAGCACTCATGCTAGGTACAGCACACAGCTTAGTGCAGCGCACACACGGAGCTCAGCATTCATGCTAGGTACAGCACACAGCTTAGTGCAGCGCACACACGGAGCTCAGCACTCATGCTAGGTAGCCCACGGAGCTCAGCACTCATGCTAGGTACAGCACACAGAGCTCAGTGCAGCGCACACCCGGAGCTCAGCACTCATGCTAGATGCTGTGCGGACGCTAAGGGCAACGCACATGGCACACTGCCCATAACATCATCTGCACCTCTATGCTCTGCCGCCAACATAAAAAAATAAACCAAATATGAGAAACATCGCTTCTGCCCCTCGCACCCTGCCCCCCTCGCCCGTGCCCTAAAGTGCAGAATGTGGTTGCTGAACGGTAGCCCCGGAGTCCTGCGTCAGTCCCCGCCAGTGGTTGCAGCATCACCGGCACATGGAGCAGGGAAGGAGCAGAGAGGCTGCCGGTGCTTGGAAGCCTTCCACGCCCGACCCGTACCCCCCCCCCCCCCCCCCCCCAGACCGGTCTGTGTGTGTTTGACACCGCCAGGGGATGAAGCAGAAGAGGGGGTGGCCCTGGGGTCCAGCCATCCCTCACAGGTGAGCCCCAGCCAACACTGCCGCCAGGAGGCACAGTGCAGATAGCGCCTATCCTCCTGTGGGTAAGTTAGTAAATGAATCTTCACAAGAAATAGGTCTTATGTTTTCGAAAGGACTCACATTCCACTAGAAGTTCAGAATGGTCTTTTAAAAAAGAATGCTAAGTGTACGTACTGCAGGTCTGCTGAGGCAAGTGCGCAGGAAGATTTTAGTGTTGCAACTTGCAAACTCTGATTTAGTGAATGAAATGCACAATTCATGAATTTGGCACAAACATATACAGAACATATACAAAAACATATACTTAAAATGAACCGCGGCCCGGGCACAGTGGGCCGAAACTTGTACTTTCACAACCCCCACCCTAGGTCTTCCTTCCTGTATTTCACCCGTTGCAGCCAGGACCCTCCATGTACCCCCCTTGGCCCTGGTACCTGCTGGCGGCAGATGGCTGCCGGCTCCGGCCCGTCATGCACTGCGGGAGTAACCAGAGAAGGCCTGATATCCGCTTTGTGGAAGGAGCTCACTCACTGCAGCTGATGGCCGAGGCAGACCTGTCAGTGCAGGCATGCAATGACATACCCCTCTGGGGAGCCGCAGCCCCCCCCCGCTCTCCCTCCCCTGGGGGCACAGGGACATGGCCAGTGCCTCCCTCATGGTTGCTGTGTGTCCAAGGGGTGCCTTTGTTAGAGAGGGGTGACGTCGTAGGTCATCGCACTAAGTTACCCGATCCCTGTATCCGCTTTCATCGACATAGTCGGCGACGTTTCTTCTGGTCCTTCTTACAAGGCTTCGGGCGTCAGCGCACAGAGGCGTCTCTTCACTGTGGGCTTCATGCAAGGTCTGCTCCGCCCGTGTGAGCTCCGCCAGCCCAACTGAGCCACCCAGCGCCAGAGCGCAACTTGGGATCCGTCCTGAAGGTCTCCTAAGGAGGGAGCTGTGGGTCTCTCATATTGTCAGCAGTCCAAGGACCTTCAGCAGCTTCATAGCAGAGGTGACAGCCCTCCACATCCACGCAGGCCTGAGAGTGAGGGGCCTCCTCACACCCTTGACATCCGCTGACTGTGGCAAAGGTCTTCAGACATCGGAGACGAGGACCCCCTAACCCCGGAGGCTGGAGACCTCAGGTGAAGACCTTTCCACATCTACACATGCCTGAGAGTGAGGGGCCTCCTCACGTCCTTGACATGATCTGACTGGAGATAAAGGTCTTCAGACAGTGTAGACGGTGACCTTCTGACCTCAGAGGCTGCAGACTTCTGGTGAGGACCTTTCCACATCTACACATGCCTGAGGCTTGAGGTGCCTCCTCACGTCCTTGACATCCGTTGCCTGTGGCAACAGTCTATAGATGTAGGATACGAGGTCCTTCTGACCTCAGGGACTTGAGAGCAGAGGTGACAGCCCTCCACATCCACGCAGGCCTGAGAGTGAGTGGCCTCCTCAACCCTTGACATGCTCTGACCGGAGGCAAAGGTCTTCAGACATCGGAGACGAGGACCTCCTGACCCCTGAGGCTGGAGACCTCAGGTGAGGACCTTTCCACATCCACGCAGGCCTGAGAGTGAGGGGCCTCCTCACGTCCTTGACATCCGCTGACTGTGGCAAAGGTCTATAGATGTTGGATACGAGGTCCTTCTGACCTCAGGGACTTGAGAGCAGAGGTGACAGCCCTCCACATCCACTCAGGCCTGAGAGTGAACCTGCCTCCGCACGTCCTTGACACCCGCTGACCAGAGGAACAGGTCGTCAGATAGTGGAGACGAGGACCTTCTGGCCCCAGAGACTTCAGGTGAAGACCTTTCCACATCACAGTCCGCCTGAGAGCAGCGGCGAGCACCTCTCACTCCATTGACAGTCAGTGGAAGGCCGATCTTCTGATGGTAGAGGCTGCCTGAAGTGAGGTGCTTACTACATTAGAGGTTCAGCGGGAGGAGGCGAGGGTCTCCTTGGGTTCTGGTCCTACGCCTGAGAGCTCCCCAGGTCAGCTGCATCTCAAGAGGTTGCTGGAAGAACACCTGGCTTCAGCTGCCCCCGCCCAGCGCCCTGAGGCAGGCATGCCCTCCTCCACCACGAGGGAAGCTGGTGAGAAGAAAACTCCAATGATTGAAGCCCGCGTGACAGGTATTTATGGTTCATAGTGAAAGACTTGAGCGTCACCAGAAGGGGGTGGCATTGGGGTCATTCACCATCGCCCACACATCTTCCATGTATCTACAGTTTTCCTTGTAGTACACCGCTGTAAATGTTTTTCTATAATTTACTATCGCACCCAGCTCCCGGACAAAATAAAAATCTAACCCCTGCCAGGGGCTGCCAGCATTCCTGAAAAAATCATGTTTCTGCTGTTTCCAAAGCACTTAAACATTGTCCACTTATATTTATTAAGCATGTTCTTACCGGACCACGGCTCGAGCCTCTATAGGTACACCGCCCTATGTAATAGAAGATATTAGTGATAGACTGACTGCTCACATCACAGAGCATCACTCGGCCCCGTGAGTGAGTGACGGCTCTTCAAACACAAGCTCTTTTCGTTCACTTGGGGGTCATTGGGTATTCACTGAGCTCCTGAAAATGCAGATTTTTACCTCAGTTCGTCGCTCATGCCCTGTGCTGGGGGGGGCGGCCCTCTGCCACCCCCGAAGCTCCCGGTATAAGGGCTGTCAGTGGAAGGGTCTCATGTAGACGGGGGGGGAGGGTAGCCTACATGGACCCTGATGTAAGGAGGGGCATGGCCCCCAGCTGCTCTTTGAACTATATCGGGGTGCGTGGCCTCCTTGCCACTGCACCAGGGAAGCTTCGCCCCTGATTACACACTTCCACGAGCGTCTGCTGCGTGCCTCAGTTTTAGGCTCAGCACTGGCATTTTAAGTAAGATTCGTTCACATTCATTTTAAGTAAATGTATCTTGTGAGCTTATCCCGAAAGTCTGGCATGGACCGTCCCTTCTGGACTCCGGCTGGGCACTCCTGAGTGCCAGAATGAGCCATGTTCTGGGTTTGCCGGGCGGTCCCTTGCCCACCATCTGTCCCAGTGATGCTGCATACATTCGGCATAGGGGGGCTCTCATTAAAGGTGGCCGAACTACTGAAGGCTTCCGCCGGATGCGGACTCTGGTTCAGCTCGGACTCCACATCGACCATCCATCCCAAAACTGCAGAGCTTTGATGGGGCTTCCGCCAGCAACCCGTGCTCTAACCTCACGCCAAGAACGAAAGACAAAGCATTCATCTTTGATCTATAAGAGGGGCGTGAAATAGACACTCATCTAGTAGCTGAATTGCACAGATAACTTGGGGTCAGTCCTGGCTTCCCCACTTGACCAAACGGTGTGATCCTTGGCAAATATCTCCCGCGTGTTTGATTTAATAGATGACAAGTTGCTACATGTATAGAAATAAACTAGACCTCATTGAGGGAGGGTGCACTTGACAGCTGGCGTGCCTCTTCATTAATGGCATTTATGGCAATGCGGGCATTAATGTTTTTAAATTCATGTTTAAAACGCATGGCTTCTAAGCAGTGCTTGTCAATGCTGGGATATAATCTGATGTATCCAGGTGAAACACTTCCACATGGTAAAGACATGCGCTTTTTGGAGTTTTGAAGAGGCTTTATCATGTTTTATGATGTTAGCTGATGGATGACATGCCAAACGTGTTCATGGCTTGGGTCATGTGCTGGCTCTTAGAAGAGAGAGAGCCATGCTTCGCTGTGACTCAGCTCAGCCACCACTAGTTTTCAAAGCCGGTCGACTGACCAAAGAGGCAGGGAAGATTTCAAATATTTCAGTGAAGAATTAGCAGACACTAGCAGGAAGGAAATTCATTAACAGACACGCTTTTGTGTGTAAATGTTGCATTTAATTCTCTTGCAGCCTAATTGTCTGTGTTTTCTAAGTTGCGAATGCAGCCAATTATGTCACTCTGTGTCCCTTGGTCGATGCAGAATTGTAGCCTCATCCGTCACTGTGGAATGTTCAGGTTTTTGGTTTAAATCTGGCCATCGCTCTCCAGACTGATGTGCCTGTCCCTTTAACCCACCATATCAGTGTCAGTACATAGACTGATGCTACCTGCTCCCTCTCTCATAACTGCTGTACTGGTAAGGTCAGTCTATAGACTGATGCACCTGTCCTGTTACCTGCACAGTACCTCTCACACCTGATGTCCCTGGTAATGTCAGTCTACAGACTGATGCACCTGTGTCAGTTACCTGCATAGCCCCTCTCACACCTGATGTCCCTGGTAATGTCAGTCTACAGACTGATGCACCTGTGTCAGTTACCTGCACAGCCCCTCTCACACCTGATGTCCCTGGTAATGTCAGTCTACAGATTGATGCACCTGCCCCTGTTACCTGCACGGCCCCTCTCACACCTGATGTCCCTGGTAGTATCAGTCTATAGACTGATGCACCTGCGTCTGTTACCTGCATGGCCCCCTCTCACAGCGGATGCCCCTGGTAGTATCAGTCTATAGACTGATGCACCTGCTCCTGTTACCTGGACGGCTCCCTCTCACAGCGGATATCCCTGGTAATGTCAGTCTATAGACTGATGCACCTGTGTCTGTTGCCTGCACGGCTCCCTCTCACAGCGGGTGTCACTGGTAGTCAGTCTATAGATTGATGCACCTGTCCCTATTACCTGCACGGCCCGCTCTCACACCTGATGTCCCTGGTAATGTCAGTCTATAGATAGATACACGTGTGTCTGTTACCTGCACGGCCCCCTCTCACAGCGGATGTCCCTGGTAATGTCAGTCTATAGATTGATACACCTGTCCTGTTACCTGCACAGCTCCTCTCACACCTGATGTCCCTGGTAATGCCAGTATATAGGTTGATGCACCTGTGTCTGTTACCTGCACAGCTCCTCTCACAGCGGATGTCCCTGGTAATGTCACTCTATAGATTGATGCACCTGTCCTGTTACCTGCACAGCTCCTCTCACATCTGATGTCCCTGGTAATGACAGTATATAGATTGATGCACCTGTGTTGTTACCTGCACGGCCTTCTCTCACACCTGATGTCTGCAGGCAGGTCGCTCCCCGCTCCGCCTTCCGCGCTACCTCCATCGCATTTCCTTTGCCTGTTTCTTTTTCCCGCCGCTGCGTCCCCTGCGGCCCCTCCCACCTCCCCCCTCCTTCTCACCGTTTCCTTGCCTGCTTCTTTTTCCCACCGCTGCATCCCCTGCGGCCCCTCCCACCTCACCCCTCCTTCTCACCGTTTCCTTGCCTGCCTCTTTTTTCCCGCCGCTGCGTCCCCTCCCCCGTCCTTCTCACCGCTTCCTGGCCTGCCTCTTTTTCCCCACAGCTGTGTCCCCTGCGGCCCCACCCCTCAGCCCTCTCATTCGCCAGGCCCTCCTACCTCCCAGCTGCCACTCCGACCCTCCCCTCCTCTTATGGCAGCTGTGGCGCAGCCGCGCATCTGGCGTGCCCAAGGCGTGCCAAAGGCAAGCCCATCTGCGCCTGTCCGCACCTGGACCGCGCCCAGCGCCAGAACCCCTGGCCCCGGCAACAGCCACCCCGTCAGCATTCGCTATAACGCCGACACCCTCCGCGCACTCAACACCAGCCGAGACACCACCTGCTTCCAGGCCTCTCCAAAGAGCACGCACGGACCCTTCTCCTGCCACAACTGCAGCTTCACCTGCAACAGAGCCCACAAACCTCCTAGGATCAAGCCCAACCACCTCCGTTGCATACTCCTCAACACCCGCTCAGCACGCAAGCACACCATCGAAGTCTGGGACCTGCTTGACTCCACCTCCCCGGACGTGGCCTTTCTAACCAAAACTTGGTGGAACGATTCCTCAGCACCCGACATCGGCATAGCCATCCCGAACGGATACAAAGTTGCACGCCGAGACCGCACCAACAGAACCGGAGGAGGCATAGCCATCGTCCACAAAGCCACCCTGGACGACTACTTCAGCACCGCCAAAGTCCTTCACTTCCAAGTCCGCACCGACCCCAACACCACGCTCAGAGGGACACTCATCTATATACCCTAGGACCCAGGGCACCTTTCAGCAACGCCATCGCCGACCTGCCTCGCCTCCACGGACTACATCCTCCTCGGGGACCTGAACTTTCACCTCAAAAACAACAATGACACCAACTCCACCACCCTGACTGAAAACCTCGCCAACCTCGGCTTCACACAGCTCGCCAACCCACCCACCCACACAGCCGGTCACACCCTTGACCCCATCTTCTCCACAAGCAACCACGTCACCTTCAACCATATCACCGAATTCTACTGGACCGACCACCACTGCATCCACTTCACCTTCAAGAAACAGACAGAACACCACCTCACCGAACAACCACCATGCCGTCGATGGGGCAAAGTCACCGAATTCCAACTAACCAACGCCCTAGCCCAGAAACCACCCGTCAACCCCACCGACCCTGACATCGCGGCACACAACCTCAAGCTATGGATCAACGACTGCGCCGACCGCCTTGCTCCACTCAGAAAACCCTCCAACAACCACATCAACAAAAAAGCCACCTGGTTCACCGACTACCTCCAAGCCTCCAAACGCCACTGCTGAAAACTCAAGCAAATATGGCTACTCTAACGCACTCCAGACAACCACACGACACTCAAGGATGCCACACGCAAACACCACCAACTCATCAGGCTAGCAAAAAGATCCTCCTTCAAAACCCGCCTAGAAAACAACGCCCACGACTGCAAAGAACTTTTCAGCATCGTAAAAGAACTCTCCAACCCAAACGCCACCATCAACAATATCACCCCCTCCCAAGAACAATGCGACGCCCTAGCAACCGCCTCCCACCAAAAAATCACGGACATCCACGACAGCTTCAACTCCCCTCACACTCCGTACGCTCCTACCCCACCCACCACGAACTCCACCCGCTCCAGCCGACTGACCTCCTGGACCAACATCAGCGACGACGAAACCCGCAAGACCATGAACTCCATCCACTCCGGATCACCATCAGACCCCTGCCCACACCACATCTTCAACAAAGCAGACACAACCATCGCACCACACCTACGGAAAGCCATAGACATCTCCTTCGAAACTGCAAGATTCCCGGAAAGCTGGAAACACGCCGAAATCAACGCCCTTCTCAAGAAACCAAAGGCGCATCCCAAGGACCTGAAAAACTTCCGGCCCATCTCTCTGCTCCCTTTCCCGGCGAAGGTCATCGAGAAAAGCGTCAACACTCAGCTCACTCGGTACCTCGAAGACAACAACATCCTCGACCCTTCCCAGTCCGGTTTCAGACGCAACCACAGCACCGAAACCGCCCTCCTCGCCACCACAGACGACATCAGAAGCCACCTCGACAATGGATAAACATCAGCCCTCTTCCTCCTAGACCTATCAGCCGCCTTTGACACCGTCTGTCACCACACCCTAAAATCCCGCCTCCACGCAGCAGGAATCCAGGACCAGGCCTTAAAATGGACCGCATCCTTCCTCGCCGGCAGAACCCAAAGAGTCCACCTCCCCCTGTACCAATCCAAAGCCTTCAACATCATCTGCGGCGTACCCCAGGGCTCATCCCTCAGCCCGACGCTGTTCAACATCTACATGGGCCCCGTCGCACAAGTGGCCCGTCAGCACAACCTCAACATCTTCTCCTACGTCGACGACACCCAACTCATCCTCTCCCTCACCAGGACCCAAACACAACCAAAACCAACCTCCACGAGGGATTAAAAGCCATCGCCAACTGGATGAGAGACAGCCGGCTAAAACTGAACTCAGACAAAACAGAGGTCCTCATCCTTAGGCGCACCCCCTCCGCCTGGGACAACTCATGGTGACCGTCCATGCTGGGTCCCCCACCGACCCCCACCGACAGCGCACGAAAACCTCGGCTTCACCCTCAACTTCTCACTCTCCATGTCAAAGCAGGTCAGTGCCATCTCCTCCTCCTGTTACAACACCCTCTGCATGCTTCGCAGAGTTTACAAATGGATCCCAACAGAAACAAGAAAAACAGTAACCCAGGCCCTCGTCAGCAGCAGACTCGACTACGGCAACGCCCTCTACACTGGTATCTCATCCAAACTCCTCCAACGCATCCAAAACGCCTCCGCCGACTCATCCTCAACATCCCTCGCCACTGCCACATCACCCCCCACCTAAGAGACCTTCACTGGCTCCCCGTCAACAAGGGGATCACCTTCAAGCTCCTCACCCACGCACACAAGGCACTCCACAACACCGGACCATCATACCTGAACAACAGACTCAGCTTCTACACCCCCACCCGGCATCTCCGCTCCGCCAACCTCACCCTCACCTCCATCCCCCGCATCCGACGCAAATCTTCGCCGGCAGATAATTCTCGTACCTCGCAGCCAAGACCTGGAACACCCTCCCGCCGGATCTACGACAGACCCAGGACCTTCTTTCCTTCAGAAAACTCCTCAAGACTTGGCTCTTCGAGCAGTAGCAGCACCCTCCCCCACCAGCGACTTGAAACCCTCACAGGTATGTAGCGCGCTCTACAAATTGATTGATTGATTGATGTCCCTGGTAATGTCAGTTTATAGACTGATGCACCTGTGTCTGTTACCAGCACGGCCCCCTCTTACACCTGATGTGACTGGTAGTATCAGTCTATAGATTAATGCACCTGTGTCTGTTACCTGCACGTTCCCTCTCTCACAACGGATGTCCCTGGTAATGTCAGTCTATAGATTGATGTGTCTGTCCCTGTTACCTGCACAGCCCCCTCTCACAGCAGATGCCCCTGGTAGTATCAGTCTATAGACTGATGCACCTGCTCCTGTTACCTGGATGGCTCCCTCTCACAGCGGATGTCCGTGGTAATGTCAGTCTATAGACTGATGCACCTGTGTCTGTTACCTGCACGGCCCCCTCTCACAGCGGATGTCTCCTGTAATGTCAGTCTATAGATTGATGCATCAGTTCCTGTTACCTGCACGCCCCCTGTCACAGCGGATGTCCCTCGTAATATCAGTCTATAGATTGATGCACCTGCCCCTGTTACCTGAACAGCTCCCTCTTTCACACCTGATGTCCCTGGTAATGTCAGTCTATAGATGGATGCACCTGCCCCTGTCACCTGCACAGCCCCTCTCACACCTGATGTCCCTGGTAATGTCAGTCTATAGATGGATGCGCCTGTCCCTGTTGCCTGCACAGTCCCCTCTCACACCTGATGTCCCTGGTAGTATCAGTCTATAGATGGATGCACTTGTCCCTGTTACCTGCACAGTCCCCTATCTCACACCTGATGTCCCTGGTAATGTCAGTCTATAGATTGATCCACCTGTGTCTGTTACCTGCACAGCTCCTCTCACACCTGATGTCCCTGGTAATGCCAGTATATAGGTTGATGCACCTGTGTCTGTTACCTGCACGGCCCCCTCTCACAGCAGATGTCCCTGGTAATGTCAGTCTATAGATTGATGCACCTGTCCTTGTTACCTGCAAGGCCCCCTCTCACACCCGATGATCCTGGAAGTATCAGTCTATAGACTGATGCACCTGCTCCTGTTACCTGAACAGCACCCTCTCACGGCAGATGTCCCTGGTAATGTCAGTCTATAGATAGATGCACCTGTGTCTGTTACCTGCACAGCCCCCTCTCACACCGGATGTCCCTGGTAATGTCAGTCTATAGATGGATGCACATGTGCCTATTACCTGCACACCCCCTCTCACAGCGGATGTCACTGGTAATTTCAGTGTATAGATTGATGCACCTGTGTTTGTTACCTGCACACCCCCTCTCACAGCGGATGTCCCTGGTAATGTCAGTCTATAGATTGATGCACCTGTCCCTGTTACCTGCACAGTCCTTCTCACACCTGATGTTCATGGTAATGTCATTCTACATATTAATGCACCTGTCTCTGTTACCTGCACAGTCCCTTTCACACCTGATGTCCCTGGTAATGTCAGTCTATAGATGAATGCACCTGCCCCTGTTACCTGCACAGCTCCTTTTTTCACACCTGATGTCCCCTGTAATGTCAGTCTGTAGATTGATGCACCTGCCCCTGTTACCTGCACAGTCCCTTCTCTCACACCTGATGTCCCTGTAATGTCAGTCTATAGATTGAGCCACCTGTGTCTGTTACCTGCACAGCTCCTCTCACACCTGATGTCCCTGGTAATACCAGTATATAGGTTGATGCACCTGTGTCTGTTACCTGCACGGCCCCCTCTCACACCTGATGACCCTGGTAGTATCAGTCTATATATTGATGCACCTGTGTTGTTACCTGCACGTCCTCCTCTCACACCTGATATCCCTGGTAATGTCAGTCTATAGATGGATGCACCTGTGCCTGTTACCTGCACGGCCCCCTCTCACACCTGATGTCCCTGGTAATGTCAGTCTATAGATGGATGCACCTGTGCCTGTTACCTGCACAGCCCCCTCTCACACCTGATGTCACTGGTAATGTCAGTCTATAGATTGATGCATCAGTCCCTGTTACCTGCACGACCCCTCTCACACCTGATGTCACTGGTAATGTTAGTCTATAGATTGAAGCACCTGTGTTGTTACCTGCACGTCCTCCTCTCAAACCTGATGTCCCTGGTAATGTCAGTCTATAGATGGATGCACCTGTGCCTGTTACCTGCACGGCCCCCTCTCACACCTGATGTCCCTGGTAATGTCAGTCTATAGATGGATGCACCTGTGCCTGTTACCTGCACAGCCCCCTCTCACACCTGATGTCACTGGTAATGTCAGTCTATAGATTGATGCATCAGTCCCTGTTACCTGCACGACCCCTCTCACACCTGATGTCACTGGTAATGTCAGTCTATAGATTGATGCATGAGTCCCTGTTACCTGCAAGGTCCCTCTCACACCTGATGTCACTGGTAATATCAGTCTACAGATTGATGCACCTGCCCCTGTTACCTGCACAGTCCCTCTCACACCTGATGCCCCTGGTAATGTCAGTCTATAGATGGATGCACCTGTGCCTGTTACCTGCACAGCCCCCTCTCACACCTGATGTCACTGGTAATGTCAGTCTATAGATTGATGCATCAGTCCCTGTTACCTGCACGACCCCTCTCACACCTGATGTCACTGGTAATGTCAGTCTATAGATTGATGCACCTGTGTTGTTACCTGCACGTCCTCCTCTCACACCTGATGTCCCTGGTAATGTCAGTCTATAGATAGATGCACCTGTGCCTGTTACCTGCACAGCCCCCTCTCACACCTGATGTCACTGGTAATGTCAGTCTATAGATTGATGCATCAGTCCCTGTTACCTGCACGACCCCTCTCACACCTGATGTCCCTGGTAATGTCAGTCTATAGATGGATGCACCTGTGCCTGTTACCTGCACAGCCCCCTCTCACACCTGATGTCACTGGTAATGTCAGTCTATAGATTGATGCATCAGTCCCTGTTACCTGCACGACCCCCTCTCACGCCTGATGCCCCTGGTAATGTCAGGCAATAGACTGACACCCCAACCCTGGGACCGCTGCGAATTCCCCTTCTATCACAGCTTATATGCAGTAGTAATTGTTAAATGCGTTCTTTGAACAGAATAAACACAATTGGTAAAACGCCCTCAATAAAAATGAATAGTGAAAATGCAAAATCAAAAATGAAAAATACACCCAATGAAAATAGCAACCATATTGCATAACAAATTACCAGAATACCTGGATATGGAAATTAGTTATAATCAATCCCAAGAAAATGCATGATAAAAACACCATATCAAATAGCCATAGGAAACCCAAATTTTAACAAGCATTTGCAATGCAATCGCTCTCGCATTTGTGAAACTTAGAGCTTGTGGCATTGAAAATGAAATTTTTTTGCTTTAATTTTTTGTACGCAGTGGAGTGATGATATTTGCATAGTGCTATTGCCTTTCATATGACCTTGCGGCGCTGGAAAACCAAAAAATACTGTTCTAATGTGCATGCAGCACTGAAACAAACAAATGAAATGGCTTTAGGCCCACAGAAGTATACTACAAATTTACAAAAGGTTGTATGCTCAACCTAAAAAGCAAGTTGAATTGGTGAGCAGCATTTGCAATGCAATCGCTCTTGCATTTGTGAAACTTAGAGCTCTTGGCGTTGAAAAAACAAGCTTCGCGGAACACGAGCAGGAAACCAAGGAAAAGGAGTCCCTGAAAGAACAGATAAACACGACAAAGTGTAACTATACAGTAGTTGGCCCTGCTCCCCAAGACAAAAAGGAGGGACAAAGAGGCATGTCTGATCACTAACAAGGAAGGATTTTTAAATGACACTGAATCAAACAAATGAAATGGCTTTAATACAGCAGAAGTATACTAAAAGTATACAAGAAGCTGCATGCTTATGCTCTACCTAAAAAATGAACAACAGTAGTAAAAATATTATACAAATAAGCTTATGAAAAGAATAAAAATAAAGATAATGATTAAGTTGCAAGTGGGAGGACCACAAAATTGTGAAGGAACTTGCCGTCCTGTGCCCCTGGCATCTGAGCATGTTCACTTGATATAAGGGTGGTGTTGGAGGTGGCAAAGGGACAGGGGGTTCACCATGTAGATGTTTACCACCAAACTTAGACGTTCCTATGAAAGTCAAAAATATTGATCAGCCAGGAGGCTCTATCAAGTGCAGTTCCAGAAGGCAGACAGTCCCATTGTGAAGTGTCATTCATCAGGAAAAAGCTCAGTCAAAAGAGCTCTAACCAAGATAAACCTGAAAGCTTACTCCAGATTTGGGCTTCAGAGACCCAAAAGCACTTTGCAGAAACTCACAGAGTCAGATGTAGGGTCTTCCAAGTGGGCCCAAGTCAATATTCAAGCTCTGGTGTGCATCTGACCTGGTGCATTGACGTTCTGAGATCAGATTTGAAAATAAAAATTATAGTTCTCATTTTTTACCATTTTCCCCCAGGTCCTGACCATTTATAGCTAAACAGTTGTAGGGGTGTCCCCCCCGGAGGAATCAAGCACATAAGGTTCAGTTTACTTTACCCACAATATTCAACCCTCTTCTGAATTCAAGCACTCACAGGCCATGGGACATCAAGCACCTTTCCACATCTCATCTCTGGATGCTGCACCCCTGGATCCACAGGACCGTAGATATTTAGGAACGTCTACTACACGCTATCATGAAATGTGGGATCAGTGATTTTATAAAGAGGTTTTTTTCAATGGTTTTATTTGTAAATGTATTTTTATATATGTCTTTTGCAGCCCTGATGAAGTCCAGTGTAAAGGACAAAACATGTTGACTGGCTTGACAATGTGTACAATATTCTGTGAGGAAGAATGGAGAATAAAAAAAGACTGTAAATGAACTGCTCCTCCTGGATGACTTAACGGATCGATCATGGATTATATGTTTACTTTATTATTATATTTACTAATTATTGGAACCATATCGGAGGTAGTGATTGTGATACTAAACTTATTTTGAGTGTTCCTCTCACATGCATTAGTTCATACCATAAAGTAAGCTAACGCTAGAAGCCCAAGACAACCTTGCCTGTATCTCCTAATCTTTGTTTGGAGCAGACAATCTTTCTGGTGGCTTATGGTCAATGTCTGTGTTCCGTTCATTGGTCTTTCTGACCATGTGTTTATTTCACGCAGGTCCTGGGCCCGGGCGATACAAGTTGCCCCCTACAGTGGGCTTTACCAACCACGACTACACTCGCTTCACCAGCCCCGCGTACTCCTTCCACGGCCGGCTCAGTGACGTCAGTAAGTGTGGCCAGTGGGTGCGGCAAGAAGCCCCGTTTCTATCCGGATTAATACGAGTTATCACCATTTTTTAAACAAAGTCCACATTTTAAGCTCCACCTATGGGGCTAAGTGCCACATCTAATCTCTGTTTAAGTATTGTTTCTTTTACAAAACTCCCCACACCTTACATAACGTCCACAGCATCCCTTCTGCATAAAACAAGGATGATTCCCATCGCAGATTAATTTGATATTTGAATAGACCAGGTTTTACAAATCTCCTTCCAATCTAAGCTTTGTGAAAGGCCCCGCCTTGTTGTGTATGGAAACATCAGCGGTAGAAA
The DNA here is from genome assembly GCF_031143425.1 of Pleurodeles waltl. Taxonomy (NCBI): domain Eukaryota; kingdom Metazoa; phylum Chordata; class Amphibia; order Caudata; family Salamandridae; genus Pleurodeles; species Pleurodeles waltl. The sequence continues at coordinate 27,711,903 of NC_090451.1, forward strand.
GATCGGGCCACCGAAGCATTGTCGGCAAGTATCGAGAAGGTGAGTGCACACAGGTCAGTCTAGGGTACATGTATCTGGAGATACAGTACTTGGAAGCACGATGCTCTGGACACAGGTTTAAGGTGCAGTATCTATCACCCCGCACAGCTTCTGGGGACTAGGGTGACCACCCATCCGTAAATTTCACGGACTGCCTGTAATTTCGCTCTGCCATCCATTGTCCGTGATGAAAATCTTAACGGACGGCATTTGTCCGTAATTTTAGCCTTTTACCAAAAGGACAACGGAGGCAGGGCGAAATTACGGGCGGATAATTTTCCCCAGGTGGATTGAAGGGCAGGGAGTCTCGTGTGCTCTGAGGGTGCGAGGGGCAGGCAGATAAGAAAAGGCCTTCTTGCCAGGGGGTCTCCCTCCCTAAAGAAATACAAACGTGGGTAACTGGTAAATCTGCAAATGCAAAGGGGCTTGAAAACCTGCATTGACTTTAATCAAAGGAGTCACTTGAAGCTTTCTGGTGGCAAATATATTTTCTTTTAGACAGGTACTGTCATTGTGTTCCAAGGTGAGCTGTGGAGTGTGTGGTTTTTGCTTTAAAAATGTTACTACTAGGTATAAAGTGTATATTATTCAAGTCTGTATTTGAGAAGCACTTTTTTTATTTAACCAAAATGTATTTGCGCATTTTGTAGCAGCCTATATTATGATGTAATTGTATTTATATAGTGCGTACTACCCCTGACAAGGCGTCAAATTCATGTTTAAAATAAGAACTTACACATTCACAGTTCTTTCAGGGACCTCGGTACCTTATAGTACTAACAAACATAGGCAAAGCCAATACGTCTTGTCTAAGAAAGAGTTATTGGCTTTGCCAATGTGTTTTAGCCATGTTATACACCAGAGTGGCTGCTGTTCATGGCTATAAGTTAGTGGCATAGTGTGGAGTGGAGTAGAGTGGCATAGGAGCAGTGACATAGTGGTTCAGAGTACAGTGCAGTGGTGTACAGTGCAGTTGTTTAGAGTGCACTGGCGCAGAAAGCAGTGGTTTAGAGTGCAGTGGCATGGACTGGCGTTGGGCAGAGTAGAGTGGCATAGAGTGCAGTGGAATGGAGTGGCGTACAATAGAGTGCCAGAGAGTGCAGTAGTGTAGAGTGGTACAGTGGCATAGAGTGCAGAGTAGACTCGTGTGGCAGAGAGTGCAGTGACGTACAGTGGAGTAGTGTAGAGTGGTGTAGTGTAGAGTATAGTGCTGTAGAGTTGCGTAGAGTGGAGTGATGCAGAGTAGAGGGGCATAGAGTGCAGTGGCATAGAATGCAATAGTACAGAGTAGATTGGTGTACAGTAGAGTGGCAGAGAGTCCAATGTTGCAGGGTAGAGTGTCAGTGTAGTGATGTAGAGTGGACTAGTGGCACAGAGAGCAGTGGCGTAGAGTGCAGTGGTGCAGAGTAGAGGGCAGAGGCATACAGTGCAATTGTATAGAGTGCATTGGCACAGTGTGCAGTGGCATAGGGTGGCATGGGTAGAGTAGCATAGAGTGCAGTGGAGTAGAGTGGCATACAATAGAGTGGCAGAGAGTGCATTAATGCAGAGTGGTGCAGTGTCATAGAGTGACGTAGATTGAAATGACCATTACATTTGCACAGACATACAGTTTTTCAAATCAAACTATATTGTGCACCGACGATGATGTGTGGAAATTGCATCACCTAAATCAATGATTTGTTTTGATCATATAAAGGTATTTGTTCCCAGCACAGTTCAGAATTAACAAAAACGTGCTTCATTTGTACTCCTAATTATGATATATTCTGAAGTTTATTTAAATGTTGTCATGGGATAGAAAAAAACTATTTCCTAACCTGAGTACCCAGTAAGATTGTTGAATAAATCCTCTCACTTTGAAGTCAGAGATAGAAAAGTAAACACTACGTTCCCACCAAAGACAGAGCCTGACATTTGACTTTGTTCTTTGAATGCACAGCAAATGTGATAAGATAAGAACAAGATTTACAGGCCTGTTTAAAGAAAGGAGTACTCAGAAGGATACTGCAAATAAGGTTTGGGCAAGGGAAAGGACGAACTCAAGCTGCATAGCCTAAAACAAATAAAGCCAGCAAATTGAAAGCAACAAAATGTGAGTTACAAACACAGGGCCAATGGCAAGCAACGGGCGGAATTCATTCACAAGTAAGCTCTATGAATGTACTTAAAGTGACAGCCGTGGGATACTTTGTGGGGAAAGTCCTGTATTTTAGTCCAGTCCGTATCTTGCAGAGGTTTGGCCACATCAATCACCTAGGTAGTATGACGAGAAGACCTGGAGTGCTTTCCATGTTGCAGGAAAGTTCTGTACACCCATTCTATCAGTTTGCCACCAGTTTCTATGGTGTAGAGCTTCTGGCACACCTTTTGTAGGGTTAGTGCTAGGTGGAAGACATGAAATAGGGCATTTAATGATTATTTGAGGTGGTTGTAAGTAAGGAGTTGACCAGGGGGAAGATGGTAGTCTGCCACAAGGATTTGGAAATTTAGTAGCTTGCCATCCAGAAACGAATCCCCCAATTTTAAGATACATGCAGCATGCCACTGATGAAGTTGCTCTGAGCACAGCCGTCCTGTGCGAGTGGGAAGGCTTAGCAAAGATAGTGCAGGAGCATAGGGTTTCTTCGTATCAATGAGTTTACAGGTTCTAGCAAGGCAAGAGAAAGCTGTGTGTGATAACTCCGGATGGTGATCCGTAGAATGGTCAGTAGGAAACAATGAGCAGTGCAGTAAGCCTTCCTTAAAACTCTTTACTGGTAAACCCCATCTCATGCAGGGAGGTGGGCAGAAAGCCAGTGAGCCACCCATTGGACCTGTGCAGCTGAATAATAGCATTCTAAGCCCAGAAGACCTAATCCACCCACAGTCACGGGTAGCTTCACAGTGGAAAGAGCTACCCGACGGGCCCCCAGCAACCAAATCAGATGTGTAGCATGTCTGAAGAAGGAATGAAGGACGAGAAGGAGAAGGTTTGCAAAATAATATCATCATTGGGGTAGCACACCATCTTCACCAGTGCCACGTGGCCCACTACAGAAAGCAGAAGAGAAGACCAAAAACAAACAGGCTTTGGAGGGACCGTGACGCTCTGCCGAGATTTCCATCCTGCAAGTCAGTGGGAGGATGGTAGATATTAATCACTAGGTATCAAAAGGTAACTGGTTCCCAGTTTAATCTGAGATCTAAATGTATATAAAGGGGAAAAAAGTGCCATATGTTAAAGAAACACTAATTACATTTTAACATTTTTACTTTTTGTCCGTGCAATTTAAATCCCAAATATTTTGAAGATTCTATATGTACTTGACACTTAGGGATACCCAGATCACTAGTTTGGCTTTTGGTCAATTTCAAAACCATTTAAAGACATGGACAAAGTAGGCAATTGCCTTGCACAACCTTGCAAGGGGTCTGGCCCCTGCTCACCCTTCACAAGCACGAACAGCCGACCATTGCACCAGGAGCGTTTGCCAAGGTGGATGGGTGTTGCTTGTTCTACCACTTGACAGTGCCTCTTCTGTTTCTCTCATGTGTGCAGAGACAAATCCCCAGGTACTCAATACCTTCTGATAGTCTTGGTGGACCCATCTTGTCTGATTTTAGGAATTGTCCCACCTTGTTCTTCTCTTCCTTATTTACCTAGTTCTTAGCCGCTTTGAATCGCTTGCTGTGGATCTCCCATTTGATCTCAATTTCATCCTCCTGTTTTATTATCTTTGATTGGTAGTCCGGGCTCCCATTTCTGAGATAAATGTAGAGTCCCAGACATACACTCTAGTGCTGTGAGACTACAGCCAAGTTGTGAGTACCTCACACCCTGACATTAGATGTGAGACTGTCGCCCACACCATCTGCCCTGGCTCATTAATTTTTGTTTAGGTTGAAAGTCCATGGGCGGTCGGGTTGAGCCAGATATTTTTGTTCAATTTGTTTAAACTAGGATAAGGTAATTACCTTACTGTTTCCTAAACTGTTTGCCAGGGGTTTTAAAATGTTCAGAAACATAATTAAAATGTTGCGGTTTTTTTCTCTTCAAGAAAGATTGGGTAGATTTGGGTAGGGGTGATGGCTTTGACACAGTGCTGAAGGGCATTAATTTACTTCTGAACAAGGATGTAATGTGACACCTGAATATAGCATACAGGAGGCAATCACAAAAAGACCACAGTGAATAAATAGCGCTGTGTTAAAAAAAGAGTAAATAAATGCACTGACAACATAGTGAGGCATTGCCTCTCTTGGGTGTGTCTGTAAAACTGACGTTTGTTCTTGAATTTTTGTCCTGAATTTTGACCATTTGTCCTGAAATTTTGTCCTGAATTTTGACCCTTTGTCCTGAAATTTTTACAGTCCTGTCCAGAATTTGCCTCAGTGCCAGGTGGTCACCCTACTGGGGACCCTGTTCACGCGTGCTAAAACGAGGATAGTGCTATGTGTTACTGAGAACACGGACACACAGAGAAGCAACTACATACAGAGTCAACTGAAGCGGGTCGGTCTCCTGGTGGAAAAGAATTGGTCCAGGACAACACTGTGGACCAATGACTCCTGTGGCCTCACCGGCATCTCCATGGAAACCAGTGAACCCAACAAACATCCCTCAGTGTGATGAGGCATCCGGTGTCCCTGGGAGGGGCAGGCTCTCCTTCCAGCCTGCAGACAGAGATGTGTGAGGTGTCTGGCTGTGATGGGATTAAGAGACACCTGAGATGTTCTATCTATGATTGGGCACTGACGTGCCCTGTCCACCAGCTAAGATATGCAGCTTAGCTCTGTTTTCAGTAACTGGCCCACTTCTGAACACCTTTTATCTCTAGAGGAAAGGCTTACCAGAGGAGTCTTTGTCACCAGGGTCACCGTGCACTAGTCACAAGCAAACCTTTTACACAACGCAACACGGCGCAGAAGAATCAGGGGAGGTGAGCCAATAGGTCTGTCCCAGAATGCATTCATCCGATTAATGAAAACCCTGGAAAGAAAACATGTTAACATTGAGAACATGGAATCATATGATATACTTAAACGGGTTATTCTAAAATCTGCCCCATAGCAAGGCACATAGTCATGCGCAGTCCAGAGAGCTTCTCTTTTTAAACCATCTGGTCTCTTGTGAACGCCGTTATTTGGCACAAGACCCATAAAATGTGTTCCTTTGAACTGTAATATGAAAGTCCCCAAACAAAACATGCTCTTACATCCCGTGTTCTACCAGTTCTGTAAGTGGATTAAGCTTGAACTACTGCAAATTAGAACATTCGAACGTTGGCAGCTCCATTGAAAACAATGGAGTGCTGCGGGCTTTTACTGGCCGGTAAAAGCCCGCAGCGCCAACATTCCAATGGTCGCTTTGTTCACAGCAACAGCTGTGAACAAAGCCTCACGGAGCCCGAGGGGATTTTAATCCCCTCGGGCTCCGTGAGCAATTTGTTTTTTTCAATAGAACATTCTGCCCTGAGTGGCAGAATGTTCTAATAGCCTTAGAACCCACGTAGCGGGCTCTACCGGCTATTAAAGGCCCTTTCCCTTGTTAAATGCAGCGGGCCTTTAATAGCCGGTAGAGCCCGCTACGGCGGGTTCTAAGGCTATATTAGAATGTTGGCAGCTCCATTGAAAACAATGGAGTGCTGCGGGCTTTTACTGGCCGGTAAAAGCCCGCAGCGCCAACATTCCAATGTTCGCTTTGTTCACAGCAACAGCTGTGAACAAAGCCTCACGGAGCCCGAGGGGATTTTAATCCCCTCCGGCTCCGTGAGCAATTTGTTTTATTTAATAGAACATTCTGCCCTGAGTGGCAGAATGTTCTAATAGCCTTAGAACCCGCCGTAGCGGGCTCTACCGGCTATTAAAGGCCCTTTCCCTTGTTAAATTTAACGCGGGAGCGGGCCTTTAATAGCCGGTAGAGCCCGCTACGGCGGGTTCTAAGGCTATATTATGCTGCACCTCTCAACTGTGAGAGGGAAGCTTACACTGCTGCCATAATCCCTGTGTCTGTTTGACTAAAATGAAGCTTGTGCTGCGGCCTCTGCTGTACCTATTGTGTGTGTGAGTGCAGTTTGCATTGATGCTGTATGTGTAGCTTTTATTAATTGTGTGACGAAAACATGCACTAGTGCAACCTTTGTTATGTTTTTCTAGAGTGTGCACAATAAACTTGCACTGATTCTGCTGTCTCTATAGAACATTTTCTTGTGAAAGCATGCACTGATGACTGTGCTGCACCTATCTGTGAGGGAAGCTTGCACTGATGTCTGTGCTTTGTCTACTCTATGTGAGCAAAGCTTGCACTGATGTCTGTGCTGCACCAATCTGTGAGCGAAGCTTGCATTGATGTCAATGCTGCACCTATCTGTGAGCGAAGCTTGCTCTGATGTCTGTACTTTGACTGATCTGTGTGAGTGAAGCTTGCACTGATAGCTGTGCTTTGCCTACTCTGTATGAGAGATGCTTGCACTGATGTCTGTGCTGCTCCTCTTCTGTGTGAGTGAAGTTTTCACTGGTATCGGTGCTTTGCCTACACTGTGTGAGCGAGGCTTGCATTGATGTCAGTGCTTTGCATACTTTGTGTGAGCGAAGCTTGCACTGATGTCTGTGCTGCGCTTATCTGTGAGCGAAGCTTGCACTGGTGTCTGTGCTTTGCCTCCTCTGTGTGAACAAATCTTGCGCTGATGTCTGAGCTCCTCCTCCTCTATGTACGAGAAGCTTGCACTGGTATCTGTGCTGCCCCTACTCTATGTGAGCGATGCTTGCACTGATGTCTGTGCGGCTGCTAGTCTGTGTGAGTGAAGCTTGCAGTAATGTCTGTGCTGCTCCTACTCTGTGTGAGCAAAGCAATGATGTCTGTGCTGCTTCTACTTTGAAGCTTGCACTGATGTCTGTGATGTCTGTGCTTTGCCTACTCTGTGTGAGTGAAGCTTGCCCCGATGTCTGTCCTGCTCCTACTCTGTGTAAGTGAAGCTTACACTGGTATCTTTGCTGTGCCTACTCTATGTGAGCAAAGCTTGCACTGATGTCTGTGCAGCTCCTACTCTTTGTGAGTGAAGCTTGCATTGATGTCTGTGCATTGCCTATTCTGTGTGAGTGAAACTTGCACTGATATCTGTGCTGCTCCTATTTTGTGTGAGTGAAGCGTGCACTGATGGCTGTGCTTTTCCTACTCTGTATGAGTGATATATGCACTGATGTCTGTGCTTTGCCTACTGTGTGTGTGATGCTTGCACTGATGTCTGAACTGCTCCTAGTCTGTGTGAGCAAACCTTGCACTGATGTCTGTGCAGCTCCTACTCTGTGTGAGTGAAGCTTGCATTGATGTCTGTGCATTGCCTATTCTGTGTGAGTGAAACTTGCACTGATATCTGTGCTGCTCCTATTTTGTGTGAGTGAAGCGTGCACTGATGGCTGTGCTTTTCCTACTCTGTATGAGTGATGTATGCACTGATGTCTGTGCTTTGCCTACTGTGTGTGTGATGCTTGCACTGATGTCTGTACTGCTCCTAGTCTGTGTGAGCAAACCTTGCACTGATGTCTGTGCTGCTTCTACTTTGTGTGTATGAAGCTTGTACTGATGTCTGTGCTTTGCTACTCTGTGTGAGTGAAGTTTGCACTGATGTCTATGCATTGCTTACTCTGAGCGAGTGAAGGTTGTTCTTATGTCTGTGCATTGCCTACTCTGTGTGAGTGAAGCTTGCACCGATATCTGTGCTTTGCGTACTCTGTTTGAGTGAAGCTTGCACTGATGTCTGTGCTTTGTCTACTCTGTGTGAGCGAAGCTTACACTGATGTCTGTGCTATTCTTACTCTGTGTGAGTGAAGCTTGCACTGATACCTGTGCTTTTCCTACTCTGAGTGAAGCTTACACTGATGGCTGTGCTTTGTCTACTCTGTGTGAATGAAGCTTGCACTGATGGCTGTGCTGCTCCTACTCTGTATGAGTGATGCTTGCACCGATATCTGTGCTTTGCCTAGTCTGTGTGAGTGATGCTTGAATTGAACTGTGCTGCTCCTACTTTTGTGAAAATCCTGGCACCGGAACCTGTGACCAACCCACCCCCCCAGAACCCAGCCAGACCATCCACAGCTGGTCCACGCTCACCACAGAAGAAACAGTCAACATCATGAACAGCACCCAGTCCAGAACTCCCTCGAAACCCTGCCCGCACCACATATACATCAGAGCCAGCGCATCCATCGCCCCCGAGCTTCGTAACACAATCAACTTCTCCATCAGCACGGGCACCTTCCCCGAGGACTGAAAATATGCCAAAATATGCCCTCTCCTGAAGAAACCTTCAGCCGACCCATCAGAACGAAAGAAATTCCGGCCCATCTCGCTGCTACCCTACCCGCTAAAGTACTAGAGAAAGCCATCAACGCACAACTATGAAATTTAATTGAGGCCAACAACTCCCTAGAAAGCTCCCAGTCCGGCTTCTGCAGAAATCACAGCAGTGAGACAGCACTCCTGGCAGCCTCCGTTGACATCCGATTACTCCTAGACCGCGGCCACAGCGCTCATACTCCTCGACCTCTCAGCAGCCTTCGACACGGTCTCCCACAGCACTCTGCGCACCAGACTCCACGACATAGGAATCCGCGGAAGAGCCCTGAAATGGATCCACTCCTTCCTCTCCAGGAGGACGCAGATGGTCAGACTCCCACCCTACACTTCCAGACTCACAGGAGTCAACTGCGGAGTCTCACAAGGATCCTCACTGAGTGCCTTCTCTGTGTGAGTGAAGGTTGCAAATATGTCTGTGCTTTGCCTACTGTGTGTGTGTGTGATGCTTGCACAGCTGCTCTCTGGGCTGTTCTCATTCTGTGAGTGAGTGAATCTTCCACTGGTGCTTTCTTTATCTATTGTGTGTATAAATAGAGCTTGCAATACTATTCTCTAGGTTGTATTTATTCTGTGTGAGTGAAGCATGCAGCGCTCCTGCGTGGTTTGTATGTGTCTTGTTTTAGGGTAAATGGTACAGTCATGCCTGTGCTGTACAGGTTTGGTGTGTGTGTGAGAGTGAAATGGGTGCTGTTGTTCCTTGCCATGCTGCACCTGTAATATGTGTGAGTGAAGCTTGCACTGCTGCTAATCCTGTATCGTTAATTGTGTGAATGAAGGTGTCTCTGCTGCTGCAGTGCCTGTTGCATTTGTTAGATCAGCTATACTCTACTTGTTTCATATTTGAGTAAAGCTTGCACTGCTGCTAATGCTGTGTAATTCCTTGTGTAAATGATGGTGTCTCTGTGGTTGCAGTATCTGTTGCATTTCTTAGTGCAGCTATGCACTACTTGTTTGATGTGTGCGTGAAGCTTGCACGGCTGCTAACGCTGCATCGTTCATTGTGTGAATGAAGGTGTCTCTGTGGTTGCAGTATCTGTTGCATTTGTTAGATCAGCTATGCTCTACTTGTTTCATGTGTGAGTGAAGCTTGCACGGCTGCTAACGCTGAATCGTTCATTGTGTGAATGAAGGTGTCTCTGTGGTTGCAGTATCTGTTGCATTTGTTAGATCAGCTATGCTCTACTTGTTTCATGTGTGATTGAAGCTTGAACGGCTGCTAACGCTGCATCGTTCATTGTGTGAATGAAGGTGTCTCTGTGGTTGCAGTATCTGTTGCATTTGTTAGATCAGCTATGCACTACTTGTTTGATGTGTGAGTGTTGCTTGCACTGCTCCTAATGCTGTATCATTCATTGTGTGAATTAAGGTGTGGCAGCAGTACCCCCTCACACACTTTCTGCCTAGTTTTAGATGCAACTTTGACTGAAGAGCACTGGGTTTCTGCCAACCAGGTTCCCAGTGTCAGTGTTCCTTCCCTAAAACAAAGAGACCTGGTCACTTGATCCCCAAGTGACGAGGCCCTTCAGCCCCCGATAAGCCCCTAGTAAATGGCACCCCGGTACCTAGGGCATGGGCACTGAAGGGAGCTCCGAGAGCTGCAGCACCAATTGTGCCACTTTGAGAGGTCCCACACCAGCCTCATGCAGACTGCCATTGCAAGTGCATGATAAGGTGTATTCAAAAGTTGGAAACCTGACATGGCACTCACCAAGAATGCCAGGTCCACTAACACTGCATGCAGTATAGGTAAGACACCCCTCTGGCAGGCCTAAGGCAGGGTGCACTATAATGCATGTGAGGTATAATATATTACATGTGAGGGCATACATGCATTAACAGATATGCCCCTGCTATGCCTCTGTCGATTCTGAGACATAGTAAGTGCACAGGGAAGTCATTTTAAATGCATGTGCTGGGCACTGGCCACTACAAGTTCCCCACTACATGCCCGCTTCTCTGAATCCTGGGATGTTTGGTATCAAACACCTCAGTGTAATAAACCCTCACTGACCCCAGTGATGGATTTATTAATAAACGCACACAGAGAACACCTTAGAGGTGCCCCCTAAAATCCTACCAGCTACTAGTGTGTGGACTGACTGGTCCTGACCAGTTCAGCCACCACAGACATATTTCTGGACCCCTAAGGTGAGAGCCAGTGCTCTCAAGGCTCAGAGACAAAAGCCTGCTCTGGGCAGAGGTGTTACTGTCTCTCCCAGGCTGGATGGGCATTCCAGAGCAGTAAGCTTCAAAGGCCTACTCACCTTTGTAATGCAACCCAGGTTTCTCCAGATGGTGAAGATGGCCAACCCCCCTGTCCTGACCCCACTTCTGGCTGCAGCACAGGTGGGAAAATTAGTTAAATTAGGAGAAGTGCTCACTTCATGCCAGTCCCAACCATACTACTTTTTAAATTCCTCCATCTTGTTTGGAAAGAATTAGGCCACTAGGGTTAGGGTTAGGGTTATGCCACTATCCCAGTGGAAATGGTCATAAGAAGGGTGTAGTCACCCTGAAGGTGGTCAGTCCACTGGTTACCGCCTGGTACTCCCGGTAACACCCCTCAATGGAGTATTTAGGTGGCACCCCTGAGCCCTAGAACTCAGAATCCTGACAACCTAAGAAGTGCTGGACAATACAGAGTCACAGCAGCAGAGAAGGCTGCAGACACCAACTGACTTGGCCTCAGCCCCACCGGCCTGTCTGCAACCCTGAACGATCCTGCTACTAATGCTGTTTCGTTCATTGTGTGAATGAAAGTGTCTCTGCTGCTGCAGTACCTGTTGCATTTGTTAGTTCAGCTATGCAGTACGTGTTTCATGTGTGGGTGAAGCTTGCAGTGCTGCTTGTGCTTATTTCATGTGTGATTGAAGCTTGCACTGCTGTGTCTCTGCATGTTTTGTGTGATAGGTGAGTTGCCACAATTTTTGGGACTGGCTCTTATTGTTTCTCTTCAGATTTTCACGCAAAGAAAAACACAAAAGGAGAACAGAAGGAGGAAAGGGAGGACAGAAAACAGTGACTAAGGGAGAAAGCAGAGATGAAAAATAGCCTCCAAGAGAGAGATAAGGGTGCAGGGAGTATTCGGTGGTGGATGAAAGACGCATGAGGTGGTATTAACACTGGACCGCCTTTGTGTTTGGCATTTCCGATATCTGTAGGGCCGGCCGCGAGTTTCTAAGCAAAACGTTTAGCTCTGGCACTTGTTATTTTATAAATTAAGAATTACCATATTGGGTCTCTGCACACACATCATCAGACCTTCTGTGAGCATGAACATATGGAATTATTTAATCTGGCTTCGCTCCTTTAATTTTTTAGCCCTTCCCCTTGAAGTGGCCCTAGACCCTTTCACTTGGTGATGTTTGATCTCAAAACAATCTAAGCGTCTGCTTAGAAGCTTATGACTAGTTGTCTGGGGATCACCCTCATACTCCCAACCTTATTTATGGGGAGAGTTCTCTTAGTAGAGATAGAAGCTTTTCTCATCAGAAAGTGTCTGAGAGCTGATGTCCATTGAGCTACTGCCTGCCGGGGCTTCTTTCATATGGAACCCTTCGGTCGTGGTTGGGACCTGCCTTCCACGGCTGGAGTTAAACTGCTCCTTCCAAGGACTTTAGATCCTTCTAGGGTTCACGAGAGGTACAAGTGGTGTTCTGCTCCACGCAATCTGGGGGACAGTTCTTTGGTTAGTTCCATTAGCCACCAAGGCCCCTCCGTGCTGTCCAGAATACATGACCCTCCCCTCTCCCCCAAGGTCGGCATGTCATTTCTTAGACTGGACATATTGGCCTGCCTGTGAGAGCTGTGATTTAGCTTGGCACTGACCTGGATGGGAGAGGGGTGCATGAAGCCCACTTGTAGCCAAATGAGTGGAGTTTATAAAGAAAAAAGTGAAAATACTTTTAAATGGTCCTAAGGGGAGAACTTTCTTCTGTCTAGAGGGCAGAGAGTTTCCCTGTTTCTCACTGTGAGAAATAAATGCCATATTTAGGAACTGTGATGAGGAAGACTTGGACTCAGAGTAACGAAGAATACTGAGAAGTCATGGGCATGTTTGCGGTCAGGTGGCTTACGGCAGATTCAGAGAACAGACTTTGTGGCACAGGTTATTCCAGTAGTGATGTGTGCTCTGAAAGGGTAAGCAGCTGCCTGCTGGAGCAGCTCCCAAAGAAACTGGCTGCTGTCCGTCCATTTAGGAGCTGAGCTGAGCAGAGCTGTCTTCTCGCCCCCACCAGACAGGGAGGTGAACAATGCTTCTGCTGATAATGAGTCACGTGGCACGTGGACGCCATGCATACCTGATACTGGCATGTGGACACCATGCATACCTGTTACTGGCATCCGGACATCATGCATACCTTATACTGGCATGTGGACACCATGTATACCTGATACTGGCATGTGGACACCATGCATACCTGTTACTGGCATGTGGACCCCATGCATACCTTATACTGGCATGTGGACACCATGCATACCTGATACTGGCATGTGAACACCATGCATAACTGTTACAGGCATGCGAACAGCATGCATGTCTGTTACTGGCACCTGGACATTATGCATACCTGATACTGAAATGTGGACACCATGCATACCTGTTACTGGACCTGGACATCACGCATACCTGATACTGGCATGTGGACACCATGCATAACTGTTACAGGCATGCGAACAGCATCCATGTCTGTTACTGGCACCTGGACATTATGCATACCTGATACTGGAATGTGGACGCCATGCATAGCTGTTACTGACACCTGGACATCAAACATACCAGTTACTGGCATCTGAAACCATGCATAGCTGCTATTGGCATGCGGACCCCATGCATATCTGTTCCAGGCATGTGGACATCATGCATAACTGTTACAGGTATGTGGACATCATGCATATCTGTTACAGGCATGTGGGCCCCATGCATACATGTAACTGACATGTGGACACCATGCATACCTGTTACTGGCATGTGGACAACATACATACCAGTTACTGGCATCTGGGCTGCATGCATAACTGTTACTGGCATGTGGGCCCCATGCATACCTGTTATTGGCATGTGAAAACCATGGATACCTGTCACTTACATATGGACCCCCATGCATACCTGTTACTGGCATGTAGAGACCATGCATGCCTATTACTGGCAAGCAGCACTGCCCATTCTGTTACTGGCATGCGGCTGGGTTCCAACTGGGGGGTGGGGGGGGGGCATGGTGAGCAAAAGAATGATGAATTTAACCCAGATCTGTGACTGGGGGTAAGTGTCTGAAAAGTTTCAGCACTCCATCCGTCATCTTGTGTTACTGTCATGTGGATCCCATGCAGACCTGGTACTAGATTGTGGACACCATGCATATTTCTTACTCGCATGTTGACCCCATGCATACTTCTTACTCGCATGTTGACCCCATGCATACCTGTTACTGGCATGTGGACCCCATGCATACCTGCTTCTGGCATGTGGTTCCAATGCATACCTGCCTCTGGCATGTGGACACCATGCATGCCTGTTACTGGCATGTGATTCCAGTGCATACCTGCCTTTGGCATGTGGACACCATGCATGCCTGCTACTGGCATGTGGTTCCAATGCATACCTGCCGCTGCCATGTGGACACCATGCATGCCTGTTACTGGCATGTGGCACAGGCCATACACGTTTTTGGTTATGTGGGAACTGGCCACACCTGTTTCTGGGCATCTGGAAAGGTATCTTGTGGGCTTCCAGCAGCCCTTGGAAAGCTGATGGCACTACCACAGAGTGCACAGTTATCTCTCAATCCTTAATTGTTGTTGCTGGCAGTCATGTTCTTTAATTGTCGCTAGGGAGAGCCCCAACCCCACGTTTTTAATCTTACTTTCAGAGCTTGTAAAGTGCCCCATGTCTGGCATTCCTAGCTCTCCCAGAGCTGGCCTTAACTTGTTATTGTAATTCAGAACTTACAATGTGAAAAGAAAACTGTAAGTACTGGAAAGAAAACAAGAAAAAAGGGCTCCGATAAGATTTAAATTGCACCTTTCAACACCAATATATCCAAATATTCCTTATGGCAACAGCCAGACCCTTGCTTGAAATTAAGTGTTAACATTTTAAAAACAATCCAATTTAATAACCTTGTGACTGGTCAGAAAGGTGTTTATATTTCCTATTTAGACATCCATAACCACCAGTAATGCACAAGAAATGGTTTGGCATGGACGCCTCCTATCTGTTGCTAAAACTGATGGTTTGATTTTGTGGGGGTTGCACACGTGGTTGAGAGGTCACACCGGAAGTGGGGTCATCCAATGGGATCTTTGCACCATATTTTGCATGTGGGCTGTCATTATCCACTAAGCTGCCTGATTCTGACATATGAAAGTCTGCATTTATATAATGAGGAAAACAAAACTTCAAGTACCAGCATTCAAAGCACAAACCTGGTGTAGGAGGCTGGCTCTTTATATAGTGACCTAAATTGAAGTACTCTGTTCAGAGAGTCCAGTGGATCCCCAATTGGCATTGCAGAGGCAAAAGTATATAGGACTAATGCTCTATTTTGTGGTAGTGTGGTCGAGCAGTTAGGCTTATCAGAGAGTAGTGCTGAGCATTTTCTGTACTCACAAAGGCAATAAATGAGACACACACTCACAGAATAAATACAAGACCAATTTAGAAAAATAACAATTCTTTTTATATATATTTCAAACTCAAGAACTTTGTAATCAGGTAAGTAGACTTTTAAGCATATATACTTTGCATTTTCAGAAATCAACACAGTGCAGTTTTCAGAGTTCTCTCAATATTATCCTATGGAGGAAAAAACAATGTTCAGCAAATACAGGGTTAACAACGACTTAAGAGATCGAGCTGAAGGAGCGAAGGTAAGCACTGGGCACTGATCAGAACCATAGCAACTGGTCGCACTGGATGGTACTGGGGTGGCTGGCTGCAGAGGTGCAGTAAGGAGTCGGGTGTCCAGTGGTCCTCTATGGGAGTTGCACCTTGTGACAAACAGGCTGCAGGCTCTGGCTAGGAAGCCAGTCAGAGGCAACAAGCAGGTAAATAGTAGACTTAGGGCACTCAGGGATGTAGGTGCACCTTTGGTCCCCTACTCCTGTGCTGAGGGGCGATGGATGCAAGACTGTCTTTATGCGTTGTGTTTTCCCATGTGGGAGCACTCGTGGTCAGGGGTCCAGCGTGTTGGGGCTGCAGGCATCATCATGGAGTCCAGCAGGAGTGGACCCAGGGTGGACTTGAACCCTTAGGAGCTGAGGGACGTTGTTGGCACCAGTGACCTACCTCAGATGGCGTCAGGGGGGATGGGTGCAGCGGTTGCTGGAGGTGTCGGGTTTCCTCTCACCACCAGGCTGTGGGAGAGGGGGCCTGAGTGCAGAGGCTGAAGGCGTCTAGTGTGAGTCCAAGATGGGTGAGACCACACTGGACCCGGTCTCTGGGCAGACGGGGACCCACGTTGGCAACGTTGGTTGGCTTCACCTCAGAACTTGGACGATAAGTGCAGTGGTTACTTAAGGTGTTGGCTTTCTGGGGTTGCAGCAGCTGCAGTCTTTACCTTGGAGTTTCTTGTTGCAGAGCAGGTCCACTGCTAAAGGAGACTTGAGTCTTTGTTGAAGGCTGGACTAGTTGGCTTCTTGGGCAGAGTCCTTTGAGGTCAGCAGGCAGTCCGGCGTGGTCAGCTGCTTCTTTTTTTCTCTTCTGCGGGCGCAACTCTTCTTTGTCTGAGTCTTTGTAGGCCATCAGGATCTGAGTTCTAGGGTTCAGGGGTACCACCTAAATGCTCAAGTTAGGGGTGTTACAGGGTGTTTGATGCGGTAGCCAATGGACTGACCACTTTTAGGGTGACTACACCCTTCTTATGACCATTTCCGCTGGGATGTGGGCAAAACCCTAACCTCAGTGGCCTAATTCCTTCCACACAAGATGGAGGAATTTAAAAAATAGTGTCCACTTCAGCTCATCCACGTTAGGGGTGGGACTGGCATGAAGTGGGCCCTCCCCTAATCTGCCTAATTCTCGTGCCTGTGCTGCCACCAAAAGTGGGGTCAGGACACGGGAGTTGGTCATCTCTGCCATTTGGAGAGACCTGCGTCGCATTACAAAGGCAGCAAGGCCTTTGAAGCTTCCTGCTCTGGAATGTCCTTCCTGCCTGGGTGAGGTTTTAATATCTCCACCCAGTGCAGGCTTTTGTCTCTAGCCCTCAAGAGCGCTGGCTCTCACCCTGGGGGGCAAAAATGCATCTGTGGTGGCTGAACTGGTCAGGACCAGTCATTCAGCACACTAGTAGCTGGTAGGTTTTCATGGGCACCTCTAAGATGCCCTCTGTGTGTGTTTATTAATAAATCCATCACTGGGGTCAGTGAGGGTTTATTAAACTGAGATGTTTGATACCAAACATCCCAGGAGTCAGAGAAGCCAGCATGTAGGCGAGGAACTCATAATGACCAGTGCCCAGCACATGCATTTAAAATGGCTTCCCTGTGCACTTACAATGTCTCAGAATCAACAGAGACATAGTAGGGGCATATCTGCCCATGCATATATGCCCTGACATGTGCCTTGGTGCACCCTGCCTTAGAAGTGGCTTATACCTGGCACATGCTGTGATATGGGACCTGGAACACAGGGATATGTGATAGGTTGTGTTTTTAATTAAGCCTGCACCAACACATGCAGTCTACAGTGGCAGCACTGTCTGGGTTTGGTGAGGGGTTTCTGGGGGAGGCACAACTGGTGCTGCACCCCTCAGAGACCCTCCTTGGTACTCCAGGGCCTACGTGCCAAGGCTACCATTTACTAGGGACTTACAGTGGTAGCTAAAGAGTTTGCCAATTGTGCAAACAAACTGGAGAAGGAGATCTGGCACTGTGACCTGGTTAGCAAGGACCCAGTGCACTAACAGTCAAAGCCACATCTGAAACCAGGCAAAGAGTGGGGGCTAACCATGTAAAAAGGGTGCTTTCCTACACCCGGTCTGTATGAAGCACTCACCCCTGACATGGGACTGCTGAAGGCATCCTTTTTAAACATCATCAGTGCGCCTCCCTCTGGCCCCACATGCTAGTGCAGCGAGGGAGGGCACTGCGTGCACAAGCAAGGCTGCTCTCACTACATCTCTGAGAGTCCATTTTATAATGTTTTGCAATGAGAGGTGTTAGACCTCACACCCTTAGGGTGGCCACCCCCTAACTTTTTGCCAGTCTCCCTCCATTTCTCTGACACAGTTTTTGCTGGTTTTAGGACTCTGCACACTTTACCACTGCTAGCCAGTGCTAAAGTGTATGTGCTCTCACCCCTAAACATGGTAACAGTGGTTCCTACCCAACTGTCATATTTAATTTACCTGTAAGTCCCTAATAACTACATATGCCCAGGGCCTATAAATTAAATGCTACTAGTGGGCCTGCAGCACTGGTTGTGCCACCCACTTCAGTAGCCCCTTAACCATGTCTCAGGCCGGCCACTGCAAGGCCTGTGTGTGCAGTTTCACTGCAACTTCGACTTGGCATTTAAAAGTACTTGCCAAGCCTTGAACTCCCCTTTTTCTACATGTAAATCACCCCTACGGTAGGCCCTAGGTAACCCCTAGGGCAGGGTGCTATGTAAGTAAAAGGCAGGACATGTACCTATGTGTTTTACATGTCCTGATAGTCAAAAGCTCACAAATTCGTTTTCCACTACTGTGAGGCCCGGAAGGAGTGGCCCTGTCATGTTTAGTATGGCCAGAATGGTAATAGAAAATCCTGCTTACTGGTGAAGTTGGATTTAATATTACTATGTTAGACAATACAATGAAAACCCTTCCCTGCCCCAAAACTCTGCCCGCCACTGAACCTTAAAAACATTTACCAGCCCTAAACTCCACCAATCCCTAAAACATAAAAATCCTCAACATCCCTACAAGCCATCCACCAGCCCTAACTCCACTCATCAGTGAACCCTAAAAACCCGTCACCACCCAATTTTTAAAACCGTATATTCCCCAAACATCACCCCTCCCTGAGCCCAAAATCCCCCCACTAGCCATTATCTTACCCAAGGGTGTGATTTTTTTATGTTTCCTTAAAATTATCTTTCCTATAAATTGTTTAGTTTATTTTTTGATTTATTTGATTCATTTGCATGTCCTTAAAATTGTCTTTCCTTAAAATCGGAGGTGTGGTTTCAGGTGGAAACCTTGTTAAAGCCTTACAGATAATGTACTTATGCAACATGCTCGCCAGCATTCACATGACCAAAAAAGAGATGAGAAAATTAGATTTTTGCCAAATCGAACCAGAACAAGTTGTGTCACAAATATATCATCCATTGGCAAACTCCCTCTCCCTCCCAGCTCCACCGTTCTCTATTAGAACTAGCCCCTCTCCCTGCAGCCTCTCAGCAAAAAGTTCCACGGGTGTGAGGCTCCTTGCACTAGTTCTGCTGTTCATTTGCTGGTTAGATGTCAAGTGTACATGTTGGTGGTTAACTGGTCATCTTCTGGTGTGTAAGGCTCTTGCACTCTCTGTATTGAGTTCTGATGTTCATTTGCTGGTTAAATGTCTAGTGTCCATGATGGTGGTTAACTGGTCATCTTCTGGTGTGTAAAGCTCTTGCACTCCCTGTATTGAGTTATGCTGTTCATTTGCTCGTTAGAATTCTAATGTCCAAGTTGGTGGTTAACTGGTCATCACCTGGGGTGTAAGGATCCTCATGCTCTCTGCATTGCGTTACTCTATTCATTGGCTGGTGGGATTTCTAATGTTCTTGTTGGTAATTAACTGGTCATCTTCTGGTGTGTAATGCACTCTCTGTATTGAGTTATGCTGTTCATTTGCTGGTTAGATGTCTAATGTCCATGTTGGTGGTTAACTGGTCATCTTCTGGTGTGTAAGGCTCTTGCACTCTGTATTGAGTTCTGCTGTTCATTTGCTGGTTAAATGTCTAGTGTCCATGATGGTGGTTAACTGGTCATCTTCTGGTGTGTAAAGCTCTTGCACTCTCTGTATTGAGTTATACCATTCATTTGCTTATTAGAATTCTAATGTCCATGTTGGTAGTTAACTGGTCATCGCCTGGAGTGTAAGACTCGCGCACTCTCTGTACTGAGTTATGCTGTTCAGTTGCTGGTTAGAATTCTAATGTCCATGTTGGTGGTTAACTAGTCATCACCTGGAGTGTAAGGCTTCTCGCGCTCTCTGTATTGCGTTACTCTGTTCATTTGCTCGTGGGATTTCTAATGTTCCTGTTGGTGATTAACAGGTCATGGCTCCTTGCACTCCCTGTATTCAGTTGCGCTGTTCAGTTGCTAGTTAGAATTCTAATGTCCATGTTGGTGGTTAACTGGTCGTCACCTGGAGTGTAAGGCTCCTCGCGCTCTCTGTATTTCGTCACTCTTTTCATTGGCTGGTGGGATTTCTAATGTTCTTGTTGGTGATTAACTGGTCATCTTCTGTGTGTAATGCACTCTCTGTATTGAGTTCTGCTGTTCATTTGCTGGTTAGATGTCTAATGTCCATGTTGGTGGTTAACTGGTCATCTTCTAGTGTGTAAGACTCTTGCACTCTCTGTATTGAGTTATACCATTCATTTGCTCGTTAGAATTCTATTGTCCATGTTGGTAATTAACTTGTCATCACCTGGAGTGTAAGGCTTCTCACGCTCTCTGTATTGCCTTACTCTTTTCATTGGCTGGTGGGATTGCTAATGTTCTTGTTGGTGATTAACTGGTCATAGCTCCTTGCACTCTCTGTATTGAGTTATATTGTTCATTTGCTCGTTAGAATTCTAATGTCCATGTTGGTGGTTAACTGGTCATCACCTGGAGTGTAAGGATCCTCATGCTCTCTGCATTGCGTTACTCTATTCATTGGCTGGTGGGATTTCTAATGTTCTTGTTGGTGATAACTGGTCATGGCTCCTTGCACTCCCTGTATTGAGTTATGCTGTTCAGTTGCTGGTTAGAATTCTAATGTCCATGTTGGTGGTTAACTGGTCATCACCTGGAGTGTAAGGCTCCTCGCGCTCTCTGTATTGCGTTACTCTGTTCATTGGCTGGTGGGATTTCTAATGTTCTTGTTGGTGATTAACTGGTCATGGCTCCTTCCACTCTCTGTATTGAGTTATGCTGTTCAGTTGCTGGTTAGAATTCTAATGTCCATGTTGGTGGTTAACTGGTCATCGCCTGGAGTGTAAGGCTCCTTGCGCTCTCTGTATTGCGTTACTCTGTTCGTTGGCTGGTGGGATTTCCAATGTTCGTCTGGTGATTAACTGATTAAGGCTCCTTGCTCTCTCTGTATTGAGTTATGCTGTTCAGTTGCTGGTTAGAATTCTAATGTCCATGTTGGTAGTGAACTGGTCATCGCCTGGAGTGTAATGCCCACGCACTCTCTGTATTGAGTTATGCTGTTCAGTTGCGGGTTAGAATTCTAATGTCCATGTTGGTGGTTAACTGATCATCTTCTGGTGTGTAAGGCTCTTGCACTCTCTGTATTGAGTTATACCATTCATTTGCTCGTTAGAATTCTAGTGTCCATGTTGGTGGTTAACTGGTCATCACCAGGAGTGTAAGGATCCTCATGCTCTCTGTGTTGCCTTATTCTGTTGATTGGCTGGTGGGATTTCTAATGTTCTTGTTGGTGAGTAACTGGTCATGGCTCCTTGCTCTCTCTGTATTGAGTTATGCTGTTCAGTTGCTGGTTAGAATTCTAATGTCCATGTTGGTGGTTGACTGGTCATCGCCTGGAGTTTAAGGCTCCTCGCGCTCTCTGTATTGCCTTATTCTGTTCATTGTC
The DNA here is from genome assembly GCF_031143425.1 of Pleurodeles waltl. Lineage (NCBI taxonomy): Eukaryota > Metazoa > Chordata > Amphibia > Caudata > Salamandridae > Pleurodeles > Pleurodeles waltl. The sequence goes on from NC_090451.1 coordinate 27,733,057, forward strand.
TAGTTGGATTTATAATGTGCATGTTGATGGTTCACTGCTCATCACCTGGAGAGTAAGGCTCTTTGCACTCTATGTGAGTTATACTGTTCATTTGCTGGTGGTTGAATTTCCTTGTGCGCTACATGTGGTGGTGGCTGAGGTGTGCCTCAATAGATGGCTGACTGTTGGCTCTGCTGGTGTTCGAGGTTCCTGTTGCTCCTCTTGCAGTTGGCTTCTATCTCCTGGTGGGTGGTATTTCCTCACTTCCTGTTGGTTACTGACTCGTGTCCTGTGCTTTTTACGTCTCTGCTCCTCTGGGTTGAGTACTGCTTTACCTCACGCTTGAGATTTCATGTGTCCCTCCTACTTACCTACTGACCCTTCTCTTCCTCTCTCCAAGTGTACTTCAAGGACTCCAGCCCAGGACCGTGCTACTTTGTGGACCCGCAGCTCACTCGCTTCGGCCAGGGAGGAGGACCAGCCTACTCCATGCAGTCTCGCACGAAGGTCCCAGGTGGGAGACATGGATGAGGGTTTGTGGGCGCTAAAGTGGGTTCATTGCTCACCACACCCCATGTAAAACATGGTAGTGTCACTATGTCATAGGTAACACCAGAGCCACTGGAATTATACCATTCTGCGGCTGAAACATTTTCTGTGTAATTATGGCTTGCCACATTTGCCACAAAATCCATCATCTGCTGCATAATCTGTAGAGTTTAGCAAAAAATGTATCAGCTCAAACAGATCAAAAGTTATTTTAACAAAAGCAGAGGACGGACCTTTGCAAACTGATCACGTTTTGGTTACTTGTTGCTGTATTTGAGTGTTACACTGTTAATAATGATGTGGAACCCTTTCCAGTTAGTGTTTGTAGGAAAGTACCATCTTGCCTAGCATGTTACCCCCATTTTTCACTGTATATATGTTGTTTTAGTTGTATGTGTCACTGGGACCCTGTCACCCAGGGCCCCAGTGCTCATAAGTGTGCCTGAATGTGTTACCTGTGTAGTGACTAACTGTCTCACTGAGGCTCTGCTAATCAGAACCTCAGTGGTTATGCTCTCTCATTTCTTTCAAATTGTCACTAACAGGCTAGCGACCAATTTTACAAATTTACATTGGCTTACTGGAACACCCTTATAATTCCCTAGTATATGGTACTGAGGTACCCAGGGTATTGGGGTTCCAGGAGATCCCTATGGGCTGCAGCATTTCTTTTGCCACCCATAGGGAGGTCTGACAATTCTTACACAGGCCTGCCACTGCAGCCTGAGTGAAATAACGGCCACGTTATTTCACAGCCATTTTTCACTGCACTTAAGTAACTTATAAGTCACCTATATGTCTAACCTTTACCTGGTAAAGGTTGGGTGCTAAGTTACTTAGTGTGAGGGCACCCTGGCACTAGCCAAGTTGCCCCCACATTGTTCAGGGCCAATTCCCCGGACTTTGTGAGTGCGGGGACACCATTACACACGTGCACTACATATAGGTCACTACCTATATGTAGCTTCACAATGGTAACTCCGAATATGGCCATGTAATATGTCTATGATCATGGAATTGCCCCCTCTATACCATCCTGGCATAGTTGGCACACTCCCATGATCCCAGTGGTCTGTAGCACAGACCCTGGTACTGCCAAACTGCCTTTCCTGGGGTTTCACTGCAGCTGCTGCTGCTGCCAACCCCTCAGACAGGCATCTGCCCTCCTGGGGTCCAGCCAGGCCTGGCCCAGGATGGCAGAACAAAGGACTTCCTCTGAGAGAGGGTGTTACACCCTCTCCCTTTGGAAAATGGTGTGAAGGCAGGGGAGGAGTAGCCTCCCCCAGCCTCTGGAAATGCTTTCATGGGCACATTTGGTGCCCATTTCTGCATAAGCCAGTCTACACCGGTTCAGGGACCCCTTAGCCCTGCTCTGGCGCGAAACTGGACAAAGGAAAGGGGAGTGACCACTCCCCTGACCTGTACCTCCCCTGGGAGGTGCCCAGAGCTCCTCCAGTGTGCTCCAGACCTCTGCCATCTTGGAAACAGAGGTACTGCTGGCACACTGGACTGCTCTGAGTGGCCAGTGCCACCAGGTGACGTCAGAGACTCCTTGTGATAGGCTCCTTCAGGTGTTGCTAGCCTATCCTCTCTCCTAGGTAGCTAAACCCTCTTTTCTGGCTATTTAGGGTCTCTGTCTCTTGGGATCCCTTAGATAACGAATGCAAGAGCTCATCCGAGTTCCTCTGCATCTCTCTCTTCACCTTCTGCCAAGGAATCGACTGCTGACCGCGCTGGAAGCCTGCAAAACTGCAACATAGTAGCAAAGACGACTACTGCAACTCTGTAATGCTGATCCTGCCGCCTTCTCGACTGTTTTCCTGGTGGTGCATGCTGTGGGGGTAGTCTGCCTCCTCTCTGCACTAGAAGCTCCGAAGAAATCTCCTGTGGGTCGACGGAATCGTCCCCCTGCAACCGCAGGCACCAAAGAACTGCATCACCGGTACCTTGGGTCTCCTCTCAGCAGGACGAGCGAGGTCCCTTGAATCCAGCAACTCTGTCCAAGTGACTCCCACAGTACAGTGACTCTTCAGTCCAAGTTTGGTGGAGGTAAGTCCTTGCCTCCCCACGCCAGACTGCATTGCTGGGAACTGCGACATTTGCAGCTACTCCGGCCCCTGTGCACTTCCGGTGGAAATCCTTTGTGCACAGCCAAGCCTGGGTCCACGGCACTCTAACCTGCATTGCACGACTTTCTAAGTTGGTCTCCGGCGACGTGGGACTCCTTTGTGCAACTTCAGGTGAGCACCGTTTCACGCATCCTCATAGTGCTTGTTTCTGGCACTTCTACGGGTGCTACCTGCTGCTGAGAGGGCTCCTTGTCTTGCTCGACGTCCCCTCTCTCTCCTGACGCAATTTGCGACATCCTGGTCCTTCCTGGGCCACAGCAGCATCCAAAAACGCTTACAGCACGATTTGCAGCTAGCAAGGCTTGTTGGCGGTCTTTCGGCGGGAAAACACTTCTGCACGACTCTCCACGGCGTGAGGGATCCGTCCTCCAAAGGGGAAGTCTCTAGCCCTTGTCGTTCCTGCAGAAACCTCAGCTTCTTCTGTCCAGTAGAAGCTTCTTTGCACCCACAGCTGGCATTTCCTGGGCATCTGCCCATCTCCGACTTGCTTGTGACTTTTGGACTTGGTCCCCTTGTTCCACAGGTACCCTTAACTGGAAATCCATTGTTGTTGCATTGTTGGTTTGTGTCTTTCCTGCAGAATTCCCCTATCACGACTTCTATGTCCTTTGGGGAACTTTAGTGCACTTTGCACTCACTTTTCAGGGTCTTGGGGTGGGCTATTTTTCTAACCCTTACTATTTTCTAATAGTCCCAGCGACCCTCTACAAGGTCACATAGGTTTGGGGTCCATTCGTGGTTCGCATTCCACTTTTGGAGTATATGGTTTGTGTTGCCCCTATCCCTATGTGTCTCCATTGCAGCCTATTGTAACTATACATTGTTTGCACTGTTTTCTAATACTATTACTGCATATTTTGGTATTGTGTATATATATCTTGTGTACATTTGCTATCCTCATACTGAGGGTACTCACTGAGATACTTTTGGCATATTGTCATAAAAATAAAGTACCTTTATTTTTAGTATATCTGTGTATTGTGTTTTCTTATGATATTGTGCATATGACACTAAGTGGTACTGTAGGAGCTTCACTCGTCTCCTAGTTCAGCCTAAGCTGCTCTGCTAAGCTACCATTATCTATCAGCCTATGCTGCTAGACACCATATACACTAATAAGGGATAACTGGGCCTGGTGCAAGGTGCAAGTACCCCTAGGTACTCACTACCAGCCAGTCCAGCCTCCTACATTGGTTGTGCAGCGGTGGGATAAGTGCTTTGAGACTACTTACCACTCTTGTCATTGTACTTTTCATAAGAGAAAAATATACAAAACAAGTTCAGTGTATATACACATAACCAAAAAGTTTTGCATTTCCTCTTTTCACTCTTTTCTAAGTGCTGAAAAGTACTTCTAACTTTCTAAAAAGTTCTAAAAAGTTTTAAAAGTTTTTTTTGTTTTTCTAAAAGTTCTGAAAACTTTTTTTCTTTTTTCTATCACTTTAACTCTTTCTGAAAATGTCTGGCACAGGCCAAAATGTTGATCTGTCCAAACTTGCATATGACCACCTTAGCTGGAAAGGAGCAAGGAGTCTCTGTGTAGAAAGAGGTTTGAGTGTAGGGAAGAATCCTTCCTTGGAATTGTTACTTAACATGCTTAGAGAACAATATAAGGCTAAAAGTGCCCCATCTGTCGAAAAAGTAGCTAATGGTTCCCAATCTGATCCAGGGACTCCCCCAGGAAAAGATTCAGGAAAGAAACTTCCAAGCCTGCCCATTACTAGACAGTCTAGCATAGTTGGTACTGATGTTGAGTCACACCATACAGATAGTGTTGTCTCACATCATAGCAAGAGCATTCATTCTCATCACAGTAGAAATGATGTTTCTGTTAGCCAAGCTGTTAGGGTGCCCTCTGTAAGGGACAGGTCTCCTTCTGTCCATTCTCATCATACTTCTGTTTCAAGACATGTCCCTCCCACCCACCCTGATGACAGATTGTTAGAAAGGGAGCTCAATAGATTGAGAGTGGAACAAACCAGACTGAAGCTCAAGAAGCAACAGCTGGATTTGGATAGACAGACTTTAGAAGTAGAGAAGGAGAGACAGAAACTGGGTTTAGAAACCCATGGTGGCAGCAGCAGTATTCCCCATAGTCATCCTGCAAAAGAGCATGATTCCAGGAATCTGCACAAGATAGTTCCCCCTTATAATGAGGGGGATGACATTAACAAGTGGTTTGCTGCACTTGAGAGGGCCTGTGCTGTACAGGATGTCCCTCAAAGGCAGTGGGCTGCTATCCTATGGCTATCATTTAGTGGAAAAGGTAGGGATAGGCTCCTTACTGTAAAAGAAAATGAAGCTAATGATTACAAAGTTCTTAAGAATGCACTCCTGGATGGTTATGGCTTAACCACTGAACAATACAGGATAAAGTTCAGAGAGACCAAAAAGGAGTGGGTTGATTTCATTGACCATTCAGTGAAGGCCTTGGAGGGGTGGTTACATGGCAGTAAAGTTACTGATTATGACAGCCTGTATAACTTGATCCTGAGAGAGCATATTCTTAATAATTGTGTGTCTGATTTGTTGCACCAGTACTTGGTGGACTCTGATTTGACCTCTCCCCAAGAATTGGGAAAGAAGGCAGACAAATGGGTCAGAACAAGAGTGAACAGAAAAGTTCATACAGGGGGTGACAAAGATGGCAACAAGAAGAAGGATGGTAAGTCTTCTGACAAGGGTGGGGACAAATCTAAAAATGAGTCTTCATCAGGCCCACAAAAACACTCTGGTGGGGGTGGTGGGCCCAAATCCTCTTCAAATCAAAACAAGGAAAATAAACCATGGTGCTATTTATGTAAAATAAAAGTCCATTGGACAACAGATCCCAGTTGTCCAAAGAAAAGCACCAAGCCTCCTACCACTACAACCCCTACTGCTACACCTAGTGTCCCTACTAATAGCAGTGGTGGTGGGAGCAAACCTACTAATAGCCAATCCAAGGGAGTAGCTGGGCTCACTATTGGTAACTTAGTTGGGGTTGGTCTGGTTAGGGAGACCACAGAGGCTATATTAGTCTCTGAGGGGGCTATTGATTTAGCCACCTTAGTTGCTTGTCCCCTTAATATGGATAAGTACAAGCAGCTACCCCTAATAAATGGTGTTGAGGTTCAGGCCTACAGGGACACTGGGGCCAGTGTGACTATGGTCATAGAGAAACTGGTCCACCCTGAACAACACCTACTTGGTCACCAGTACCAAGTAACCGATGCTCACAACAACACACTTAGCCACCCCATGGCTGTTGTTAATCTCAACTGGGGGGGGGTTACTGGTCCAAAGAAAGTTGTGGTAGCCACAGATTTACCTGTAGACTGTCTACTAGGAAATGATTTGGAGACATCAGCTTGGTCAGATGTGGAGTTGGAGGCCCATGCAGCAATGCTGGGCATCCCAGGGCATATTTTTGCTTTAACCAGGGCTCAGGCCAAAAAGCAAAAAGGACAGGGAAGCTTGGATCCTGGAACAATGGACCAAGTGCTCCTTAAAGCTAGGGCTAGTAGAAGCAAACCACTTCCTACTATCCCTCCCTCTACAGTGGATTCTACTTCTGAGGAAGAAGAATTCCCACCCTGTGCAGAACCTACACCAGAGGAGCTGGAAGTAGACACTGCTGAGCTTTTGGGTGAAGGGGGCCCTGCCAGGGAGGAGCTGAGTGTGGCACAGCAAACCTGTCCCACACTAGAGGGTCTAAGACAGCAAGCTGTCAAGCAGGCTAATGGGGATGTCAGTGACTCTCACAGAGTTTACTGGGAGGACAACCTCTTGTACACTGAAGCAAGGGATCCTAAACCTGGAACTGCCAGGAGGTTAGTGATTCCTCAGGAGTACAGAAAGTTCCTCCTAACTCTAGCCCACGACATTCCCCTAGCTGGACATCTGGGACAAATGAAAACTTGGGACAGGCTTGTTCCCTTGTTTCATTGGCCTAGAATGTCTGAGGACACAAAAGAATTTTGTAAGTCCTGTGAAACCTGTCAAGCCAGTGGCAAGACAGGTGGCACCCCAAAGGCACCCCTTATTCCACTGCCTGTGGTTGGGGTTCCCTTTGAAAGGGTAGGGGTTGACATAGTTGGCCCCCTTGACCCTCCTACTGCTTCAGGCAATAGGTTTATCTTGGTGGTAGTGGACCATGCCACAAGATATCCTGAAGCAATTCCTTTAAGGACCACTACAGCACCTGCAGTGGCAAAGGCCCTCCTGGGAATATTTTCCAGGGTGGGCTTCCCAAAGGAAGTAGTATCAGACAGGGGAAGCAATTTCATGTCTGCTTACTTAAAGGCCATGTGGAAGGAGTGTGGTGTAACTTACAAGTTCACTACACCCTATCATCCACAAACAAATGGACTGGTGGAGAGATTTAACAAAACTCTCAAAGGCATGATTATGGGACTCCCAGAAAAACTCCGCAGGAGATGGGATATCCTTTTACCATGCCTCCTTTTTGCCTACAGGGAGGTACCCCAGAAAGGAGTGGGCTTCAGCCCCTTTGAACTCCTCTTTGGACACCCTGTTAGGGGTCCACTAACACTTGTCAAGGAGGGTTGGGAACAACCTTTAAAAGCTCCAAAACAAGATATTGTGGATTATGTACTTGGCCTCAGATCAAGGATGGCCGAGTATATGAAAAAGGCCAGTAAAAACCTTCAGGCCAGCCAAGAGCTCCAGAAGCAATGGCATGATCAGAAGGCTGTTCTGGTTCAGTACAAACCAGGGCAGAAAGTGTGGGTCTTGGAGCTTGTGGCCCCAAGTGCACTCCAAGATAAATGGAGTGGTCCCCACACAATTGTTGAGAAAAAGGGTGAAGTCACCTATTTAGTTGACTTAGGCACTGCCAGGAGTCCCCTTAGGGTGCTCCATGTCAATCACCTGAAACCCTACTATGACAGGGCTGATCTCACCCTGCTCATGGCAACTGATGAGGGACAGGAAGAAAACAGTGATCCTCTACCTGATCTCTTCTCTTCCACAGAACAAGATGCTCTTGTGGAAGGTGTAGTTTTGGCTGATTGTCTTACTGCTGAGCAGAAAGACCATTGCATAAATCTCCTGGGTCAGTTTTCTGAACTCTTCTCTACTGTGCCAGGTACCACTTCTTGGTGTGAGCACACTATAGATACTGGAGACAGTTTACCTGTCAAAAGTAAGATCTATAGGCAGCCTGACCATGTCAGGGACTGCATAAAGCAAGAGGTGCAGAAAATGCTAGAACTGGGAGTGGTTGAGCACTCTGAAAGTCCATGGGCTTCTCCTGTGGTACTTGTACCAAAACCCCATTCCAAAGATGGAAAGAAGGAAATGCGGTTTTGTGTAGACTACAGAGGTCTCAACCAGGTAACCAAAACTGATGCTCACCCTATACCCAGGGCAGATGAGCTCATAGATACACTGGCATCTGCCAAGTATCTAAGCACTTTTGATTTGACTGCAGGGTATTGGCAGATCAAATTATCAGAAGATGCTAAACCTAAAACTGCATTTTCAACCATTGGAGGACATTACCAGTTCACTGTAATGCCTTTTGGATTGAAAAATGCACCTGCCACTTTTCAGAGGTTGGTGAACACAGTCCTGCAAGGGCTGGAAGCTTTCAGTGCAGCATATTTGGACGATATAGCTGTCTTTAGCTCCAGTTGGGATGATCACCTGGTCCACCTATGGAAAGTTTTAGAGGCCCTGCAAAAGGCAGGCCTCACTATCAAGGCTTCAAAGTGCCAGATAGGGCTGGGTAAGGTGGTTTATCTGGGACACCTTGTTGGTGGGGAACAGATTGCACCACTTCAGGGGAAAATCCAAACAATTATTGATTGGGTTCCCCCTACCACTCAGACTCAGGTGAGAGCCTTCCTAGGCCTCACTGGGTATTACAGGAGGTTCATTAAGAACTATGGCTCCATTGCAGCCCCTCTTAATAACCTCACATCCAAGAAAATGCCTAAAAAGGTATTATGGACAGCAAACTGTTAGAAAGCTTTTGAGGAGCTGAAGCAGGCCATGTGCTCTGCACCTGTCCTGAAAAGCCCTTGTTACTCTAAAAAATTCTATGTCCAAACTGATGCATCTGAATTAGGAGTAGGGGCAGTCCTATCACAACTTAATTCTGAGGGCCAGGATCAACCTGTTGCTTTTATTAGTAGGAGGTTGACCCCTAGAGAAAAGCGTTGGTCTGCCATAGAGAGGGAGGCCTTTGCTGTGGTCTGGGCTCTGAAGAAGTTGAGGCCATACCTGTTTGGCACTCACTTCATTGTTCAGACAGACCACAAACCTCTACTTTGGCTAAAACAAATGAAAGGTGAAAATCCTAAATTGTTGAGGTGGTCCATATCCCTACAGGGAATGGACTATACAGTGGAACATAGACCTGGGAGTAGCCACTCCAATGCAGATGGACTCTCCAGATATTTCCACTTAGACAATGAAGACTCATCAGGTCATAGCTAGTCTTATTGTCCTTCGTTTGGGGGGGGGGTTGTGTAGGAAAGTACCATCCTGCCTAGCATGTTACCCCCATTTTTCACTGTATATATGTTGTTTTAGTTGTATGTGTCACTGGGACCCTGTCACCCAGGGCCCCAGTGCTCATAAGTGTGCCTGAATGTGTTACCTGTGTAGTGACTAACTGTCTCACTGAGGCTCTGCTAATCAGAACCTCAGTGGTTATGCTCTCTCATTTCTTTCAAATTGTCACTAACAGGCTAGTGACCAATTTTACCAATTTACATTGGCTTACTGGAACACCCTTATAATTCCCTAGTATATGGTACTGAGGTACCCAGGGTATTGGGGTTCCAGGAGATCCCTATGGGCTGCAGCATTTCTTTTGCCACCCATAGGGAGCTCTGACAATTCTTACACAGGCCTGCCACTGCAGCCTGAGTGAAATAACGGCCACGTTATTTCACAGCCATTTTTCACTGCACTTAAGTAACTTATAAGTCACCTATATGTCTAACCTTTACCTGGTAAAGGTTGGATGCTAAGTTACTTAGTGTGAGGGCACCCTGGCACTAGCCAAGGTGCCCCCACATTGTTCAGGGCCAATTCCCCGGACTTTGTGAGTGCGGGGACACCATTACACGCGTGCACTACCTATAGGTCACTACCTATATGTAGCTTCACAATGGTAACTCCGAATATGGCCATGTAATATGTCTATGATCATGGAATTGCCCCCTCTATACCATCCTGGCATAGTTGGCACAATCCCATGATCCCAGTGGTCTGTAGCACAGACCCTGGTACTGCCAAACTGCCTTTCCTGGGGTTTCACTGCAGCTGCTGCTGCTGCCAACCCCTCAGACAGGCATCTGCCCTCCTGGGGTCCAGCCAGGCCTGGCCCAGGATGGCAGAACAAAGGACTTCCTCTGAGAGAGGGTGTTACACCCTCTCCCTTTGGAAAATGGTGTGAAGGCAGGGGAGGAGTAGCCTCCCCCAGCCTCTGGAAATGCTTTCATGGGCACATTTGGTGCCCATTTCTGCATAAGCCAGTCTACACCGGTTCAGGGACCCCTTAGCCCTGCTCTGGTGCGAAACTGGACAAAGGAAAGGGGAGTGACCACTGCCCTGACCTGTACCTCCCCTGGGAGGTGCCCAGAGCTCCTCTAGTGTGCTCCAGACCTCTGCCATCTTGGAAACAGAGGTGCTGCTGGCACACTGGACTGCTCTGAGTGGCCAGTGCCACCAGGTGACGTCAGAGACTCCTTGTGATAGGCTCCTTCAGGTGTTGCTAGCCTATCCTCTCTCCTAGGTAGCCAAACCCTCTTTTCTGGCTATTTAGGGTCTCTGTCTCTTGGGATTCCTTAGATAACGAATGCAAGAGCTCATCCGAGTTCCTCTGCATCTCTCTCTTCACCTTCTGCCAAGGAATCGACTGCTGACCGCGCTGGAAGCCTGCAAAACTGCAACATAGTAGCAAAGACGACTACTGCAACTCTGTAACGCTGATCCTGCCGCCTTCTCGACTGTTTTCCTGGTGGTGCATGCTGTGGGGGTAGTCTGCCTCCTCTCTGCACTAGAAGCTCCGAAGAAATCTCCCGTGGGTCGACGGAATCGTCCCCCTGCAACCGCAGGCACCAAAGAACTGCATCACCGGTACCTTGGGTCTCCTCTCAGCACGACGAGCGAGGTCCCTTGAATCCAGCAACTCTGTCCAAGTGACTCCCACAGTCCAGTGACTCTTCAGTCCAAGTTTGGTGGAGGTAAGTCCTTGCCTCCCCACGCCAGACTGCATTGCTGGGAACTGCGACTTTTGCAGCTACTCCGGCCCCTGTGCACTTCCGGTGGAAATCCTTTGTGCACAGCCAAGCCTAGGTCCATGGCACTCTAACCTGCATTGCACGACTTTCTAAGTTGGTCTCCGGCGACGTGGGACTCCTTTGTGCAACTTCGGGTGAGCACTGTTTCACGCATCCTCGTAGTGCCTGTTTCTGGCACTTCTCCGGGTGCTACCTGCTGCTGAGAGGGCTCCTTGTCTTGCTCGACGTCCTCTCTCTCTCCTGACGCAATTTGCGACATCCTGGTCCTTCCTGGGCCACAGCAGCATCCAAAAACGCTTACAGCACGATTTGCAGCTAGCAAGGCTTGTTGGCGGTCTTTCGGCAGGAAAACACTTCTGCACGACTCTCCACGGCGTGAGGGATCCGTCCTCCAAAGGGGAAGTCTCTAGCCCTTGTCATTCCTGCAGAAACCTCAGCTTCTTCTGTCCAGTAGAAGCTTCTTTGCACCCACAGCTGGCATTTCCTGGGCATCTGCCCATCTCCGACTTGCTTGTGACTTTTGGACTTGGTCCCCTTGTTCCACAGGTACCCTCGACTGGAAATCCATTGTTGTTGCATTGTTGGTTTGTGTCTTTCCTGCAGAATTCCCCTATCACGACTTCTATGTCCTTTGGGGAACTTTAGTGCACTTTGCACTCACTTTTCAGGGTCTTGGGGTGGGCTATTTTTCTAACCCTTACTATTTTCTAATAGTCCCAGCGACCCTCTACAAGGTCACATAGGTTTGGGGTCCATTCGTGGTTCGCATTCCACTTTTGGAGTATATGGTTTGTGTTGCCCCTATCCCTATGTGTCTCCATTGCATCCTATTGTAACTATACATTGTTTGCACTGTTTTCTAATACTATTACTGCATATTTTGGTATTGTGTATATATATCTTGTGTATATTTGCTATCCTCATACTGAGGGTACTCACTGAGATACTTTTGGCATATTGTCATAAAAATAAAGTACCTTTATTTTTAGTATATCTGTGTATTGTGTTTTCTTATGATATTGTGCATATGACACTAAGTGGTACTGTAGGAGCTTCACTCGTCTCCTAGTTCAGCCTAAGCTGCTCTGCTAAGCTACCATTATCTATCAGCCTATGCTGCTAGACACCCTATACACTAATAAGGGATAACTGGGCCTGGTGCAAGGTGCAAGTACCCCTAGGTACTCACTACAAGCCAGTCCAGCCTCCTATAGTGTTCAAAGTGTAAAAATTACGTAATACTACGACAAAATGTGCTGCATTATGTCGCATAATTTGCCTTTTCTTGCCACATTGCTTGGTAAACTGTGCCACATAATTTGGGGCCACGTGTTCAACGCATTTTTCTAGTCGCAAATGGGCCGATTCGCAGGATCGGCCCGTTTGCAACTAGAAAAAATATTTTTGCGATGTACAAAGCTCAAACTGCGACTTAGTAACTTGTTTCCGTATCACAATTTTGGTTCTGCGATTCGGTCTTAGGGAGGGGAGTATTCAGGGTGTCTCTTCCTAATACCGAATTTAATTGGTATGTATGATTGTTTTGTGACCGTGAATGCGGTTGCAAAACAATTGCAATTAGCACCAATTTCAAATTGGTGTTAACCCATTTGCAAAGAGGAGGGGTCACTTAGGGACCCCTTCCCCTTTGTGAATGGAAGCAAAAAAGTTTTTGAAGAGAAGGCAGTGGTCCCATGGACCACTGCCTGCTATGAAAAAATGAAACTGAAACCTTTCATTTGTTTTCTTTTTAAACGCATCCCGTTTTCCTTTAAGGAAAACGGGCTGCGTTTAAAAAAACAAAGATTGCTTTTTTAAAAAGCAATCACAGACATGATGGTCTGCTGACCCCAGCCGGCCACCATCCCTGTGATGTTTGCGATTCCCTGTGGGTCGCAAATTGCGACCTACCTCATTAATATTAATAAGGCAGGTCTATTTGCGACCCACCGGGAATCGCATTTGGATTTGCGATTCCCTAAATGCGATTTGCATGGAATCGTAATTAGGAAATCGCAAATCCAAATATTTGTACATGTGGCCCTTGGTCCTTTACTGCTGCATAATTCCAGAGGCCCTGCTTGTGATGTCAACTTCCTTACGCCTTCCACATACGCATCCTTCTGACATCTCCTCTCCCCTTCTCTGCAGGCTTCAAGAAGACAGTGCCTGGGCCAGGGGTTTACAGTCCTGAGAAAGCCCCCGTGTTGACCCACCAACGCCCACCTTCTTACACCATGGGCACCCGGACCAGGTACCGTGTTGTGGATCCGGTCCCAGCGCCCAACAGCTACCACCTTCCCTCGGTGCTTGGCTCCCAAGTCCCGAGCAAGGCCTCGACCCCCAGCTACAGTGTGGCAGGCCGTACCCGGTCTGGTGGGTACTCTGAGGACCTGGCACAGACCCCTGGACCCGGACACTACAACAGCACTGAGCCGGGCACCTACAAACGCCGTGGGCCAGCCTACTCCATGCTAGGACGCCACAGTGCGCCAGCGAGAAGCAGCCAGACACCGGGGCCAGGTACACACAGCCCTGAAAGGGTGACCGCCACCAGGGCCCGGGCACCTTCCTTCTCAATGGGAGTGCGCCACTCCGAGTTCATGACCCCACTAATAGTAGATGTCTCATATTAACCCTCAGGAGATCTCCAGTGGTCTCAGTGCTCACTAGTTTCCTGCTCTCACCAGTGCGAACAAAACTGCACGCCTGCTTTGTACACCTTACAACTCCGCCCTGACTCCTGACCAGTAGAGAAGCCAGGCCCAGTGAGAGGTGTTCCACGATACACACCAAGCATGCATTACACGCCTATGGACGATACACACCGAGCATGCATTACATGCCTATGGATGATACACACCAAGCATGCATTACATGCCTATGGAAGATACACACAGAGCATGCATTACATGCCTATGGATGATACACACCAAGCATACATTACATGCCTATGGAAGATACACACAGAGCATGCATTACATGCCTATGGACGATACACACTGAGCGCGCATTACATGCCTATGGACGATACACACCAAACGTGCATTACATGCCTATGGACAACACACACCAAACATGCACTACATGCCAATGGACGATACACACCAAACATGCATTACATGCCTATGGACGACACACCAAACATGCATTACGTGCCTATGGATGATACACACCGAGCATGCATTACATACCTATGGACGATACACACCAAGCACGCATTACATGCGAATGGACGATACAAACGAAACATGCATTACATGCCTATAGACAACACACATGAGCATGCATTACATGCCTATGGATGATACACACCAAACATGCATTACATGCCTATGGACGATACACACTAGCATGCATTACATGCCTATGGACGATACACACCAAACATGCATTACATGCCTATGAATGATACACACCAAGCACACATTACATGCCTATGGACGATACACACTAGCATGCATTACATGCCTATGGACGATACACACCAAACATGCATTACATGCCTATGAATGATACACACCAAGCACACATTACATGCCTATGGACAATACACACTGATCACGCATTACATGGCTATGGATGATACACACCGAGCATGCATCACATGCCTATGGACGATACACACTGAGCACACATTACATGCCTATTGACGATAAACACTGAACATGCATTACATGCCTATGGACGATATACACCAAGCATGCATTACATGCCTATGGACGATACACACCAAACATGCATTACATGCCTATGGACAATACACACCGAGCATGCATCACATGCCTATGGACGATACACACCAAACATGCATTACGTGCCTATGGACAACACACACTGAGCATGCATTACATGCCTATGGACAATACACACCAAACATGCATTACGTGCCTTTGGACAATACACACCGAGCATGCATTACGTGCCTATAGACGATACACACCAAACATGCATTACGTGCCTATGGACAACACACACCGAGCATGCATTACGTGCCTATGGACAATACATACCAAACACGCATTACGTGCCTATGGACAACACACACAAAGCACGCATTACATGCCTATGGACGATACACACCAAACATGCATTAAGTGCCTATGGACAATACACACCAAGCACGCATTACATGTCTATGGTTGGCATTGAACAGCACACTGATGTACACTTCTCACAGCTTCCAGAGCTCCAGCTAAGTCACCTCAATCTGAGACTGCCAAGACCAACTCCAGCTGAAGGGGGGCACAGGTGGACATGTTTCTGCTCTGGAGGGATATGGACTGGTCTGGCTTATGAGGACTTTTCAGCCTTGCTCACTTCTCACATCCTCACACCGGTTCTTGGAGAGATCTGACCTTTAGTGGCCAGTTGGTGACCACAGAACCATGCTCCAGCATCAATGATCAGAGTCTGAGGCACCATACCTGCACGGCACCCAGGACCCAGATACCCGTGCACCGCAAGGCAATCAACCCACAAATGGCCCAGGAGTCAGATACTTGTGCAGAGTGGGACACCAGCCAGATGGGTCCAATTATACAAAGATAGAGAGTCCATCTCAGACAGAGCCAGCCAGGTATGGCTCACAGGTGGAGGACTGGGCTTGCGCCATACATAAAAAAAAACACTTATTAAAGACTGGCACCTGCCTACCAGAAGAGACATGTGCGTCCCCATGGTGCATTTGCTAGGCCTGAGTGAAATGTACGTCATGCTGGTGTTATCTCACATAGTTTTGGCTTTTCGCAAAATTATGTGTAATTTTCTGTATTTTTTCTGAAAGTTTGCAAAATGACCGGAAAGCAAACTCAGCATATACCGAACACCCCTAGTATTTACCAGTTTGGGACACAGTCCGGGAGGTGCAAGGTGGGGTCAGAGACCTGGCCTCAGCAGGGGGGCATCTGATATAAATTCCTGGTGTCTCAGGAGTGGGCAGGACTTACAAGCTGAGACATCAACCAGACAGAGGATTTCTACTTGCCTGACAGTTTGGTAAGAATTCGCTATGCACTGACAGGCTATCTCTAGTTTCCCTCAGGCGCTCTCTGAGACCATTAGGCCATAAGCGTTTGGTCACAGATGGGGCATATCCATTGCAAAATCACGAGGGTCCCAATGCATGTCTCACTCACTGCAAGGTCTCAGTTTTTCCCAGAATGGCACACATGCGAATGGTCTCTTGGCGAGCACCATTAGGTGGCGGCCAGGGCATCCACCACCCTTACCCATAGTCTTTCAAGCATGGATGACCCCAAGTGACCACTGGTGATTGTAGATTGTAGAAGCTTCATACAGCAAGGCGTTTTGGCATGCGCACTATCACATGTAAAGGCTTAGACTGGAGTGGCTCTTTGGAATGACATGAATTGTTCTATTTGCATAATAAGGACAAGAGTGAATATTCATTTTCTTTTTAAGATAAAGGTGATTGCAACCTTCATCCTTGCTCTGATGTTATGACGTGGCCCAGAGGCAGGGGCCGAAACATGCTGACCACTGATTTGTGTGGAATTCCTCAGTTTTAAGAATTTAAGTCAAGGCCAATTTCAACCACAAACCTTTGGGGGTTAATTCTATCTCCCTCAGGAGTCGGACTGATGGATTGAATGAACTACCTTTAGGTGGACTCTTCTTCTACAGCCTATTGGAAACACCCAGAAAATTGATAGCAAGGATTGTGTGTGTGTTTTTTGTTTTTTTTTGCATTTAGGACTTGTTTTTGCTTGTATCTGATATGCTACGTATGTCTTCTGTTCTGCTCATTTTGTTAAAACTCTATATTAATTTGTTTTAAACAAGCAGGAATGGTGTAATACCAATGCCTGGTAAATAAATGGAAATAAAGATGTTGTAAAAAAATTAATTGCTTTTTCAATAGGGGTGATTCCACTATTGTCGAACCCCTTTAGATGTGGGTTAAATTGTCACCTATAGAGAACCTTGCATATTTTGTGTTTAGGGATGTAGGAAATTTGCAGACATCCTGTGATGCCTGTTTGGGTACAAAAATGCTTTTGCTCCAGAGCCTCCTTCACGCGGTCGTCTTCGGAATCAGGGCGGTGTATTCACTTCAAACAATATATGCCTCCTTGGGGTCAGCTCCTTATTAGGTTAAAGAGGGTTTTACCTTCTGATGGATACCTCATAAACCTTCCTACCGGGGCGACATGCTGACTTTCATTGCAAGAGAGTTAATCGGTTGTAATCGCTGAGTAATCACAACATTGACTCAAAATAGTTCATCACTGGGCATCTAATGAGTTAACAGTTAGATGTCAGCAAAATATGAGCATAAACACTTCTTAACAAATTTACGAAAATTCAAAATGTTTTCATGACCTTAGATAGAGAATAAAGACCATCGCCGTAAGTAATTGCGCTTGGAGAGAGGACAGAGTAACGTGAACCAACTTTCCTTCCGCAGTGATATATTTCATGAGAATATGGACCCTTTCAATAAACACCAGTCCACGCAGGCTTAGGGGGCTGGGAATTCATGAATGTATTGTTCTTTCAGGGGCTCGCTCATTTTAAAGGGTGTGTTTTTGTTCTCTGAGCTCATCTGCAGTCCTCCTACGCATAGGAGGGAACACTATTTGGAACTATTTGTGTACATTGTGGGTGGGTTCATGCAAAGACTTGGGGGGACTTAGATCTTGGCGTAGGGGAATACTCTGTCACAAATGTGACAGATATCCCGTCTGCCGTATCACAATTCCATTATATATTATGGGGATCGTAACACAGCGGACAGGATATCCGTCACGTTTGTGACGTAGTACTCCCTCTGTCCAAATCGAAATCAGGCTTTATGGACCTGATCTGGTCGGAGGGGAATACTCTGTAACAAACTTGCCGGATATCCCGTCCCCTATGTTATGATCCCATTATATCCTATGGCAATCGTAATGAAGCAGACAGGGTGTCCATCATGTTTGTGATGTAGCATCCCCTCTGCCAAGTTCTAAATCAGGCCCTTACATCACCACTGCTGGAGTTATGTTTATCCATGGTTCAGATAAATTACATTTTTTCTTTGCAGAGACTTTTCGAAGAGTAAGGCTGGAAAGATGCACCAGTCGTGGGTTTCTAGTTGTAACTGGGAAAGTCATGTGACATTTTTCTATTCATGTTAGTATAACCCCAGTGAGGCGTGACATGCAGAGTGCAATTCAGCTTTGCAGGAAGCCAGTGCCACTGTGCAAGATCCCATTTTTAGGGTCGAGCGCAAAGCGCTCCAGATCCTGCTGTAATCTCTCTTTGGGCTTCTAACCACGCCCATGTTACGTCAGCCACTTTCATTGGTTCACGGGCTTGCCTTTTAAAATCTGCTTGCTTTCATTAGTGAAAGCCATGCATACATCATGCCTTTTCTAGTGTTTAGCCCTCCTCGAGTGCACCGACCAACTACTGAAAACATACGAGGCTCCGTGTTTTCCGTATGGTCTCTGGATGACTTTTTCTCTTTATTTTGCAGCGCAACCGCGTGGGTTTTATACAGAGGGATCGATCTTGTTTTTTTTCCTTCCAATTAATGTCCGGTTAGGAGTTTACAACGCTAATAGCTCTAACTTGACGAAATGCGAGACCCGTTGCATTGTAAACGCTTGTTCTTTTTCTTTTGCCCCCAGGAGCAGTGGTTGCAGTGGTTGGTGTGTATTGGTAACAATGGTCCCAATCTTTTTTATATTTACAAAAACAGTCCCCCTACTTTTTGTTAAAAAATGAACCGTTCTGGAAGGGTTGAGGCTGACCTTGAAGTGCCTCTGCTGAAAGGGTAGGGAGGGGACCTGTACCGTGAAGACAAGTGAGAGGTGGTTCGCTAATTATCAACAGACATCCTCGGCGGGTGCTGCTGCCCGGACACAAGGCCATGTGTGCAACTGGTTAATCAGTCCGTCCTAAGGCTGCCTGTGAGACGTCGTGCTCCTCTGAAGCTTCCAGGAGGTGAAGATCTAGTCTCCTTGGGAGGGAATGTGAGGTAGGGTCACCAGACTTCCCGGATTTCCCCGGATAGTCCCGGTTTTTAGAGGACTGTCCCGGTGTCCCAGCGCTTTTGTTCATTTTAAGTAAATGTCCCGGTTTTTGGGACAAAGGTCAGGTCAACCTGTGAAGGCTATGTTAATTTTAAATAAATGTCCTGTTTTTTGGGACAAAGGTCAGGTCAACTGGCCAGGCAGAAGTGAAAAGCGTGCTCTCCTTTCGCATGCAGCTCTAGAGTCCTAAATAATTGATGAAGTAATTTATTGGTTTATTTAAACACACACATTTACAGGTCAGATATAAAAGTGAGACTACGGGCTTTAGTCCTACTTTTATGTCTGGCCTGTCCCGGTTTTTTCTTTTCAAAATCTGGTCACCCTAATGTGAGGGTTTTACCTGAGTTCCGGGTTGCCTCCTTCTGACTGGAAACATTTACAAATGGAATGCAGAAGGTGCAGTCTGACTGCGTGCTGCTAAAAAATATATATTTTGGACGCACTTGTTTCAACAAATGCTAAATCGTATTGCACAATTTGCGGCAGCCTGTCTTATGCTGTGTGATACAATTTTAAAGTAGTGAGTTGCACATTCACAGCGCTTTCAGTCGCACAGTGGGACATCATAGCAGTGTAAATACAAGTCACTGTTCTCCAATGCAGCAAGCAGGATTCGACTCTGTGACTGGTTAAACACACAGACATCTGCAGTGATCGCATTAACCAACTGAGCTTTCAGAACGTAACAGAGATTACAGTAACTTGCATTTATTTTCCATTTAAAATGTGTGTAGAATATTTAGGTATTTTAGCCACACCTCTGGCCACGCCCCCATGTACACTGACCCCGTACGCGTGCACTTATGATCACAGTTCACATACATTTACGCACCTCAATCACTCCCCAACAGTGAAATACATTCCCCAGGAATGACCTCATTCCTCAGTGCCACGGAGTTTGGACCTGATCTGTTTCCCTTCCCATCCATCGACTGCAGTATATCTCTGGTCCTTTCTAGTGGCAGTCACAAATGTTCAAGGCTGTAAACACCTTGAAAGGCATGTTACATGGGGTATATTCCTAAGCAATATTACGTTGGCGTGGGATAAAGATATAAGAGGGAGTAGACGGATTTACGTCTACAAGTTCACCTTTAACGGACTTGTAAGTCTTGTCAAGTGAGTCCTTAAAACTGTTATGCGAGTATAAAAAGCTTTGTGAATGGGGGGTTCATATCCTTTTTCCCAGTGCTTAATTTGAGCTGGTGTTTTCTGGTGCGTGGCAACGGCACCTATTTTTCTGCCTCAAGCATTCACTGCGAGTAAAAGACACAAATGGGAAAGACGGAGGAAGAGGAAAAACGAAAAGGCGTCACACAGGGAGAAAGCTGCGAGGGTGAGCTGATGGGTCAGGAAGTGGCTGTAAATGGATTAACGAGCCCCTAGATGGCTTCAGGATTACGCTGCCTCAGTATTCCTTGCTCGCACAATTAACTGCAGCATCTGCGTGTTTCAGAGGAGAGCTTTGGGCATCAGCACGTTTTTATTTACAAATTAAGTACTGCTTTTTCCATATTGACGGTGCAGCGCGAATTATTTTCACATGAAAACAACACAACCAGGCGCTTTTTCAAAAGAGGTGAAACACGTTAGAGCCATAAACTTGTAGCGAAGGCCGCAGGTGTTCTTTTCATAGCCTAAGGTAGGACGATTTACCTTCCAAGAGGCAGCATTCAGAAAACCTCTAAGTTAGCTGCAGAGTTTTAATTTTCACTAATAATACAACATCGACACATCTAGGTAAAGCAAGGAGCCGGTGTAGATTACAGTCCTCCCTTATCTCTGGGAAGTTGATTGCTAAAGATGATTTGCTGAGATGCCCCAAATGTCTCTGGACAAAACGGGGTTCGGACTCCCTTTCTTTTCAAAGGGGTGTCTCAATTTCGCTTCTGTACCCTTGAGTCAAAAACACATAACAGATGAATTGTCGCCTAGAGTCAAAAACACATAACAGCTGAATTCAACCACGGTCCCCGCCGACAGCATCTCTGCGTACACGTGAGTGTTTCACAAGTGGGCACCAGGCGGCGCTGCTGACCTATTTTACTCATTCCAACGCGGTCAATAGAAACGGGAACCCTTTCCCAAGGTTATTTTCACTTCTCCATCCTTGTCCCACCAATGCACCCCGAGCCGTTTTAGGGCGCGGCCAAAGTGGGCAATTGGCTGGAGGTGCCCACTCTCCAAGGGGCCCTGGCAGTATCTCAACCTCTCGCCTTCTCTCTGCTGTTACACCGACCTCTTACTCTCCGCCCAGTTGTAATATTAAGGATTTTAGGGGCGCCCGGAAACACTGCGTTGGTGTAAGCCCCGTTTGTGAAAGCTGCCTTCATGCAGGCTTCAATTCTCAGAAAAAGGGTAATAAGATGTCAAGTTTTGTTTCGCACTGGGCAGCCCAAAGTGGTCGTCTGTCAATTTATAGAAAAACAGTTTCATACAATACTTGTATTGAGAAACCACTTGACTTAAATTGTTTAATGAACATTTGCAGAATGACTGGCATTTTCCATTTCATACAAATTCATACACTGTCTTTTTTACACAAATTGGCTTTTGCTGGTTTATTCTCGCAGGTGGAAATGTAATGGTTGCAGGTCTTACTTTCAGAAACATTTTTGTCAGAGGTAGTTATTTCAGCGCTTTACTTCACATTACTTTGAAGTTCTATGTTTTATACTGTCAAACAATTACTGTATAAGCCTGTAATTCGCAGACTTCTCACCACCCCTAAACAGCATCCATCCCTGAGCCCTCACAACTCATAACACCATCCAACCCTGCCCTTTAAAACCCTTCACCACACCTAACCCAGAGCCATCACTGACCCCCCACATCTCATAAACACCATCCATCCCTCCCCCTAAAACACTTCACCACACCTAAACTACACCCATCTCTGACCCCCTCACTACCCCTAAACACCATCCAGCCCTGCCCCCTAAAACCTCTCACCACACCTAGACTACACCCATCCCTGAGCCCTCACAACTCATAAACACCATCCATCCCTGCCCTTTAAAACCCTTCACCACACCTAACCCAGAGCCATCACTGACCCCCCACATCTCATAAACACCATCCATCCCTCCCCCTAAAACACTTCACCACACCTAAACTACACCCATCTCTGACCCCCTCACTACCCCTAAACACCATCCAGCCCTGCCCCCTAAAACCTCTCACCACACCTAGACTACACCCATCCCTGAGCCCTCACAACTCATAACACCATCCAACCCTGCCCTTTAAAACCCTTCACCACACCTAACCCAGAGCCATCACTGACCCCCCACATCTCATAAACACCATCCATCCCTCCCCCTAAAACACTTCACCACACCTAAACTACACCCATCTCTGACCCCCTCACTACCCCTAAACACCATCCAGCCCTGCCCCCTAAAACCTCTCACCACACCTAGACTACACCCATCCCTGAGCCCTCACAACTCATAAACACCATCCATCCCTGCCCTTTAAAACCCTTCACCAGAAATAAACTACACACATCCCTGGCCCCTCTCAATCTCTGAACACTTTCCATCCCTGCCCCCTAAAACTTTTCACCACACCTACGCTACACCTACCCCTACCAACCTCTGAACACCATCCATCCCTGCCCTCTACAGTCTCTCACACCACCTAAACTACACTCATCCCTGACCCCCTCACTACCCCTAAACACCATCCAGCCCTGCCCCCTAAAACCTATCACCACACCTAGACTACACACATCCCTGAGCCATCACAACTCATAACACCATCCATCCCTGCCCTTTAAAGCCCTTCACCACACCTAACCCAGAGCCATCACTGACCCCTCACAACTCATAAACACCATCCATCCCTCCCCTAAAACACTTCACCACATCTAACCTATACCCATCTCTGACACCCTCACTACCCCTAAACACCATCCAGCCCTGCCCCCTAAAACACTTCACCACACCTAAACCACACCCATCCCTGACCCCCTCACTACCCCTAAACACCATCCACCCCTCCCCTAAAACCCTTCACCATACCTAGGGTAACTAAGGCCATTTATATTGTAAACTCCACCCGTCCCTGAAACCTCAAACTCCTCACCACATGTCTACACTCTACAGAGCCCGGACACTTAAACTCTATCCATCCCTGAACCCTAAAACCCTATCTAGCCCTGAACTCGATCCAACTCTAAGCCCGAACAACCCTCACTACCCCCAAACCTCCACCCATTTGTGAACTCTAAATCCTGTTTTCTATGTCTAAGCTCAACCCATCCCTGAACCCTTAAAACCCCTCTCTGTCCCCAAATTCTATACATTCCTGAACCCTAAAACTCTTTCTAGCCATAAACTCCACCCATCGCTGACCCTTTAATCTTCTCTTCACCTCAGTCTGCCTACCCATGAACCCGGAAGAAAAACCACACCATCCCTACACTGCACTCATCCCTGAACCCCCAAAAAACCCTCCCAAATCCAAAAGACCACTCAGCCGTGAACCCTAAATCAATCATTCAATCACTTGTAAACTGCAACTTATCTCCCCCGGGTTCTCAAGGTGCTGTTGCGGGTGTGCTGTTCTCTCATTCCGTAATGGAAATTTCTCTTGGCTGTTGATGGATAGTCGGTCAAGGAGAGGCTCAGTTGGGTATCGGCGGCGTAGGATACAGTGTTTTGGCTGTGCTGTCTGACAATTTTAGCGAGCAGGCCATGTAGATGTTAAAGAGGGTCGGGATTAGTGGGGATCCCTGGGGTACTCCGCAGCAGGTTTCCTTGGGTGCCGAGGTCAACCTCTGGAGTCTGACACTCTGGGTTCTTCCGGTGAGGAAGGATCTAATCCATTCCTGTGCTTTACCACTGATGCTGGCGTCGTGAAGTCTGGTGCAGAGTGTGGAGTGGGAAACTGTGTCAAACGCAGTGGAGAGGTCGCAGAGGATGACGGAGGCCGTGCCTCCGTGGTTCAGTATGGCACCGATGTCGGTGGCTGAGAGGAGGGCTGTTTCAGTGCTGTGGTTGCTCCTGAATCTGGACTGGGAGGGATCTAGGACCATTCCCTCTACAAGCTACTAAAAGTTGGGCTGATCATGTGTTTTTTACTTTAATTTTGTGAATTTGTATTCTTTCAGGCCAGTAGATTCATCTTGTTTCCTTCTGCACTTGGATGTGTGTACACTGTAATCTTTTTCAACCACATCCCTCCAATCCTGTCGGATGCTTTGCTTGCTACCCTTTGACCTCTGCCTGGAACATGTCTCCATCTCTAGAAATCATGTTCTGAACGTCAGGTAAAAATACCCTCTGAATTTAATCTACCACATGAAACTGGAGAAAACGCATGGGATGATTTCCTTGAGAGCATAAAATTAATCCCAATAACCATCAATCACCAGCTATCACCGGATTAACCACTGACCTCGGGCTACGGAGCAGCGTTCTTCCGGGGGTAAAGCGCTCCAACACCTCATCAGGGGGTAACAGGCGCTATACAAGTTCAATAAAATGCAGCACCCAAAGTATAAAGGGAAGGACTTGCATAGCAGATTTCTCCAATGCAAATAACATAGACAAGTTCCATGGGAGACGTAAACCTCTTCTTCGAATTTATTTTATAATATAGTGCTTCGGTTAATGAGCTTGAACAAAAGTCCAAAATAGCAGAAAAATCCAGTGAAACGATTGCAAAATAAATTATGAGAAGAGGGTGTGGCAGATACAATGCTAAATCCTCACTAGGAGCTTGCCTGGCTTTGGTGCGAGATCCAGAAGCGAATTTCCAGCTAGAGTTTTTGCACCAAAATCCACCGATTCCTCATTGGACTTGGGTTCCCCATGCTGCCTGCAGACACCGGGCCCGTTTCCGTGTTGTTTGTCCCACTTCCGGGGAGAAAGCTGCGGTCATCTTCTACCGGCTCTGTGAAGGGGTCAGGAATGGCCCGGTGGGGGCAGGGGGAGGGAATGCTGAAGTCTGTCGGGGGAGCACTGGCTGCCCCCCCCCCCCTACTGCTGCAGGCTTCACACCCTGGCTCTTCTGGTGCCCACAGCCCCTGCACCGTGCCAAAGGATCAGGTGTCTCCAAGCCTGGGATTGGCCAGTCTGGAGTTTACCCAGGTCAAACAGGATTACTTTAGAAGCCATCCCAGAGTCATTGGATGATCATCCAACTACTGTAGAAGTCATTTTCGTATCATCAGACATCATCAAGCTCTTGAAGTCATCAGCAAAGTTTAGAAACTTAGGCCTGATGATTCGAGGATGACTTGAAAATGAGTATCTGATGACTTCACAAGGTGTGACTATTCCTGATGACTTCAGGAGGATTTAAAAATAAGCATCTGATGACTTCACAAGGTGTGACTATTCCTGATGACTTCAGGAGGATTTAAAAATAAGCATCTGATGACTTCACAAGGTGGGACTATTTCTGATGACTTGAGGAGGATTTAAAAATAAGCATCTGATGGCTTTAAGAGGTGCGACTTTCCTGACACCTTCAGGATGATTTCAGAATGAGTACCTGATGACTTCACAAGGTGTGACTATTACTGATGACTTCAGGAGGATTTAAGAAAGAGTATCTGATTATTTCATAAGATCCAATCTGTTCTTGATGATTTGAAAATATATATATAAAACTCCACAAGCATAATTTCTTTCTAACATGTTTTGAGAATGATTTGCTGACTACCCCAAGAATACACCCACTATTTTGGCTACATTTTTGTAAGAAAGGTCCGACCTGTGGTGTGATTTTAGAATTATTTGCTGATTACTACTCAGTGAACACTATTTAGGCATTAAAAGTTTTTTTTTTTAAATGCAAATTAGCATACAGTGTGCTTCATAAGAAATGTAAGAACAGTCACAGGTAAATATTTTTGGAGTTTTTTACATTATTTTATTTATAATAATCAGTAATAACAAGTATATTGGTGATAAAATGTTAAAAACATGTTAGTTTAGATTCCAATTGATCAATTGTATGTAGGGCCAATGGGATTAGGCAGTAATCGAGTATGAACTTATTGAGCAGTATTGTCTAAACCATGCAGCTGGGGAAAATCAAATTATCAAAGAATGCAAACTATACTGCACATTCTGTGAAATTTGGCCACTTGATAGTTTAACAAGGGGTTGCAGACTCGGACAACTTGAAACTTTACATGCTTTTTTAACTGTGTAAAGTGCAGTACTGCAAAGTAAAAAAAAATGGAAACCATTCCTGCAATGGTGACTTTTGCCTCTTGCCCATGGTCTCCATCAGAGACCCTACCATAAACATGTTTGCTAATCAGATTCTGAGTCCAACATTATGCACCATCGCCTGCTATCAAGCAAAGTTGCTTGGTCTTACTCCCCCCCATAGATATTGTTATTGGGCATCACTCCAGACCACACCCCTCTCACTGTCAACTGTCTTACCTTAGAAAGCCAAAGGCTGGGGCATCCCAATGCTGGAAAAAAGTCCAATGTACAAACTTTAGGCCAAGTAGCTAAAAATTTGCCCTGGTGCAGCTGGGAAGTAGCATCACCTTAAGTTTTGTTATGTCACTGGGTTTATGGTTCACTACAATTGTTTCTCTTCTGTACTCCAGCCAGGGCTGGCTCTAGGGCAGTGCAACCGGTGCCACAGAACCGGGTGCTGACTTCAGGAGGGGCACCATGGTTACAAGTATATTATGGTTTTAAAAGCACCTGTTGTGATGTTCCTTGCCTCCAGATCTTTTTCAGGCAACAATAAATATGTCAAGATAACTCTGGTGATTAATGTTCTGAGTGGTGAGAGATTGGATTATCTAGTGGATGTTTTAAGGTAGCGCAGAGGGTGAATATGCCTGCTGCAAAGAGCATGTACCATGCAGATTAAGGGGCATATTTATGAGCCCCTAGCTCCACCGTAGCATCACTTTTTGTGACGCTCCTGTTGCACAAAGCCCTGCGCCGTATTTACAAGGTGGCGTTAAGTCACGTTTAATGTAGGAGGCTGGCCTGGATTATAGTGGGTACCTTGTGGTACTTACACCTTGTGCCAGGTCCAGTTATCCCTTATTAGTAGATTAGAGGTTTTCTAGCAGCTTAGGCTGATAGAGGTGGCTATAGCAGAGCAGCTTAGGCTGAACTAGGAGACATGCAAAGCTCCTACTATACCACTTATATCACTTAGCACTATATCATAAGAAAACACAATACTCAGAGTTACTAAAAATAAAGGTACTTTATTTTAGTGACAATATGCCAAAAGTATCTCAGAGGATATAATCCTTTAGGAGGTAAGTAATATACACAAAATATATACACAAACCAAAATCAGGTAAGTAACAGTTAGAAAAGTAGTGCAAACAATGTAGAATCACAATAGAATGCAATAGGGAGAAATAGGCCTAGGGGCAACACAAACCATATACTCCAAAAGTGGAATGCGAACCACAAATGGACCCCAGGCCTAGTGTAGTGTGTAGAGGGTTGCTGGGAGTGTAAGAAAACACTAAGGGTGTCCAAGATACCCCACCCCAAGTCCCTGAAAAGTAGGAGTAAAGTTACCCTACTACCCCAGAAAGACAGTAAAGTCGAGATAGGGGATTCTGCAAAGACAACAACTGACTGCAAAACACTGAAGACGGATTCCTGGACCTGAGGGCCTGTAAAGGAAGGGGACCAAGTCCAAGAGTCACACAAGTGTCCAGGGGGGGCAGGAGCCCACTACACTCCGGATGAAGGTGCAAAAGGGCTGCCTCCGGGTGGAAGAAGCCAAAGATTCTGCAACAACGGAAGGTGCCCGTAACTTTTCCTTTGGTCAGAAAATGTCCCACGAAGTGCTGGAGGATGCAGAGTTGTTTCCATGCAGAAAGACCATGAACAAGCCTTACAAGCTGCAAGAGTCGCGGTTGAGGGTTTTGGATGCTGCCAGGGCCCAGGAAGGACCAGGAGGTCGTCCCTTGGAGGAGGAGACAAGGAGGCGCTCAGCAATACAGAGAGCCCACGCAGAAGCAGGCAGCACCCGCAGAAGTACCCGAACAGGCACTTAGAAGATCTGAGGATGACGGTCAACTCAGAGTCACAAAAAAGGGTCCCACGAAGTCAGAGTCCAACTCAGCGAGTTGGGCAATGCAGGACGGGGTGCTGGGGACCTGGGCTAGGCTGTGCACGAGGGAATCCTTGCAAGAGTGCACAGAAGCCCTAGCAGCTGCAGTTCACGCATTACACAGGATTACTATCTGGCGTGGGGAGGCAAGGACTTACCTCCACCAAATTTGGTCAGAAGGGCCACTGGACTGTCGAAGACACTTGGACCCAGCTCCTGTGTTCCAGGGACCACGTTCGTCAGGATGAGATGGGACCCAGAGGACTGGTGATGCAGAAGTTTGGTGCCTGCGTTAGCAGGGGGAAGATTCCGTTGACCCACAGGAGATTTCTTCTTGGCTTCCAGTTCAGGGTGAAGGCAGACAGCCCTCAGAGCATGCACCACCAGGAAACAGTCAAGAAAGCCGGCAGGATGAGGCGCTACAATGTTGCTGGTAGTCTTCTTGCTACTTTGTTGCGGTTATGCAGGCGTCCTGCAGCAGTTAGCAGTCGATCCTTGGCAGAAGTCGAAGAGGGAAGTGCAGAGGAACTCTGGTGAGCTCTTGCATTCGTTATCTGGTGAGATGCCCACAGGAGAGACCCTAAATAGACCTCAGACGAGGATTGGCTACAGAGAAAGGTAAGCACCTATCAGGAGGGGTCTCTGACGTCACCTGCTGGCACTGGCCACTCAGAGCTGTCCATTGTGCCCTTACACCTCTGCATCCAAGATGGCAGAGGTCTGGGACACACTGGAGGAGCTCTGGGCACCTCCCCTAGGAGTTCATGGTCAGGGGAGTGGCCACTCCCCTTTCCTTTGTCCAGTTTCATCCACACTACATCCTCATGTCTCCCTATCTCCTGAACATCCACTGACTCCCCATCTCTGCTGACTCCCAGCCTCCACAGGCACTCTACATTATTTTTCTTGGAATTTCTGCTTGATGTGCTCTCCAAATCTGCTCAGCACACCACACTTCACTCATTATATCTATAGTCTTGATTTCACACTCCACGATCACAATTCATAGCTACTCCTTTCACTAAGCATCTCTAAGCATATCCTCTCATCTTATATACGCTGTCTAGGGTACCATCCACTCTTTACACTATAATTTGCACTTATAATTCATGTTTACTCAGATTTTTAAAAAAATAGCACGATTTATGCGCTGCCATGTAGAACACGATTCACTGCATTACTCAATGACATTTACTTTGAAAGTGCTCTTACTACTTATCCATCACCAACATACTTACTCTCGCCCTTGTACAATACCCATTTACTTACAGCCAATTGCATCATATGCTTGCCATTCATTCATCCCAATGCATTGGCACTCAAATCACTACCTAATAGCCCACTCTTACCACTTACTCAGATCCTCTGCTCACAGACTATTTCTAGTTTTTCACACCGTTCATTCACTACAACCACACAACACTATTCACACCAAACAGCCACTTGCAAAAGATCCATTTTTCTTAGTTGCGTAAAGTTCATATGCTCAACAATGCATCATCACTCGCATTGCACAGTTATTCTGAATATTACTCTTAACCAGTCTCCAACACCTATTCATACCAGTCTTCAACATCCACCGCCGAGACGCCCATTAACAACTCAACAGTGATTCACATCATATAATTTCCACCACTCAAATTCCCACTTTCATTACATACTCTTTGCCCTACTCCTACAAGCCAATAACAAAACAACTCACAATGTTTTTCACATATTTCACTACACCATTCACTTGTGTAACACCAGAAACCTTCAAACCCATTAATTCATAATTGACCTGCTCCTCATCTCAAGCTAGTCACAGTAACACTCACATCTGTTCCCTTCTCTCACTAATAATAATATTCACGGGCACATCTCAGAAGCTTTATATCATCCTCTGAACACACTTGCCAACACACTCTCACTCATAGCCTCCCTACGTGCTCCTCTCCCACTGTCATTACTATCTACCTCTCGCTGCTGACACAAATCCAGTCAGAACTAAAAGAGATAATGGTTAGTGAGATTGAGATAACTGGGCTAAAGACATGATGGTAGTTCTCTCTGGCCCTCTGTAACAGATTGCTGTGCATGCAAAAGCTCATGTCCAGTATACTGAAAGGAGAATTCCTTACCTTTAACATTATTGTTTCAGTTTAGTTAAACTCAGTGTTGCTACATTAAGACATGCAGTGAGGCCATTTCATTTCACTGAAAGCTGGTGGTAAGAATGCATCTTTATATGGATTTGAATTGTAGTATTACCATAACAGTATGTCAGGCAGCTATATGACATTCACTAATTAAGGCTTGTATATTTTTTTTAATGGTACATTTCAGTGCTGTTAAAGTCCAGTGGAATGACCCGGGGAGAGAGAACCACCAAGCACAATGAAATACTTAAAAGCAGTCATCTTGGATTGTTACTGGAATGGGAAAAACTACCCAGAAGTCCTCATGGGATCACAGTGAAGTAATAAAACCACACTCTGAATTACACATGAAGTCACTGTGAAGTCATGCAAGCAACACCTGAAGTACTAGTGATGTAATTGTGAAATAGCCTGCTCCCATCCCCTAGTTGCCATTGTGTAATTTGTAGTAA
This sequence comes from Pleurodeles waltl, assembly GCF_031143425.1. Taxonomy (NCBI): domain Eukaryota; kingdom Metazoa; phylum Chordata; class Amphibia; order Caudata; family Salamandridae; genus Pleurodeles; species Pleurodeles waltl. Next base: position 27,763,676 of record NC_090451.1, read on the forward strand.
TCTGCTTCCATCTCCTAGTTGTCATAGAGTCATCATGAAATAATCTGCCCTCATCCCCTGGTTGTCATGGAGTCATCTTGAAGTAATCTATCCCCATCCCCAAGTTGTCACAGAGTCATCAGAAGTAATCTGTTCCCATCCCAGAGTTGTCATGGAGTTATCACAAAGTAATCTGCTCTAATCCTTTTGTTGTCATGGAGAATCCTGTAGCAGTTAAAGATAATCACACATTTTCAAAGGAAGTCATCAGTACACCATCCTGCAGTGGTTTCAGTGATGACGCTGGAGTCATCTCATTTAAATATTTTGCCCTATACACATACTTCAGGATGGCAAGTGATGACTTCCCCAGATAATTACAGGAATAGCCCAGCTGAAGTCATTAGATGACTTCAGAATGACTCCAGGAAGATCTTCCTTTTTGACTTGGGATAGAGACAGGATGGCTCCCGCAGATACTTGTAAGTGTGGGGGAGATGTCTACCCGGAGTTATCACTCTGGGTGCACTCACCCGCTCATGAGGGCCTAAGCTGAGACGCAGTGAAATGAATGCCAATGAAATAACAGCAGCTCCACAGGGTCGGTCTGCGACACCTCGTCTGTGACCAGTGCCAGGGCGCCCGGTCCTGGGCAGAGGAGCTGCGAAGGCTTTACATCAACCTATAGAGACGGTGTTTGCAGAAGGAAACTCAGGCAGTGGTTCAGAGGTCGGTGGTAACAGGAAATCCTGCACTTTCCTTCTGTACAGCGTGCTAAATCTGCATCCGTATAATTCTGTTCCACTGGAGAAACTTTCTTTGCAGGACTGATCTCCACTTCCACAAATCAGAGGCTTTTCACTTACTTTTACTATACCTCCTGCCTCTACCACCTGGAGGGCGACACCCCTCAACCAACCCCCACCCCCCTCTCGCGCCGGGCTGTAGCTCGCGTCTCCACCCACTTTCCACGGTTAGATTTGACGAAACTCCTCCTGGTCTTTAGAAGAGAGACGGACTGGTCACAGGACAGCTCCTTTTGCTCCGTTCCACTACTTCTAAGCACTACACGACTGTGTGGGCAACCAAGCCAGGCCTTCCAGAAGAGATGTCCACAGGCATGTGCAAAGCCTTAAAAGAACAAAGGGCCAGATGTAGCAAGCATTTTGCATGGTGCAAACTACGAAAATTGCAGTTTGCGGCATGCAAAATGCCGATTGCGATGCACATTCACAATTTGCGAGTCGGTACCGACTCGCAAATTGTGAATGCGACTCGCAAATAGGAAGGGATGTCCCCTTCCTATTTGCGACTCGCATCGCTATGCTAAATTGCTTTGTGACTGCGAATGCGGTCGCATAGCAATTCGCAGTTACCACCAGTGTCACACTGGTGGTAACCCATTCGCAAAAGGGAAGGGGGCCCCATGGGACCCCTTCCCCTTTGTGAATGTTGCCAAAAAGGGTATTTCAGAGCAGGCAGTGGTCCAATGGACCACTGCCTACTCTGAAAAACCGAAACCAAGTGGTTTCATTATTTTATTTTGCAACTCGTTTTCCTTTAAGGAAAACAGGCTGCAAAATAAAATAAAAAACTGCTTTATTTAAAAAGCAGTCACAGACATGGAGGTCTGCTGTCTTCAGCAGGCCGCCCTCCCTGTGAGTGCAAAATGCGACCCACCTCATTAATATTAATGAGGTGGGTCTTTGCGACCCCATAGCGATTCGCAGACGGTGTCTGAGACATCGTTCTGCATCCGATTTTGCGAATCAGAAATTGCAGACGTATTTAAAGACTTGAGGAAGCTGACAGAATCATTTTGCTTCTCATCTGTAGTGCTGGGGCCCTCCACACGGAAGAGTCCTGACCAAAAATAGGATGGGGGGCTAGAGAAGACCCTTGGGATAGGGTATGCATCATTTCTGGTCAGAGGACCAAAGGGCCTTCAGGTTTTAATGTACTGACAGATGAATGATTGAATCTTTTCCACATCAGGACCTCAGGCCCCATCCAGTCCTTTAGTCTTGTCAAGAGGATGCTGTGGTCCAGAGAGCAGGAGGCCGCTGATTGGTCGCGTAGAGTCAGCGCTGCTTCCTGTGCTTCTAGCAGCGCAGCGGGGGCGTCCCCTTGTTTGATGGCTGTTGTGGGTTTCTGGACCTCACAGGGGTCTGCAGCCAGGTGGGCGGTGGTCGTGAAGACAATGGGGGTGATTCTGACCGCGGCGGTCGGCGGTCGCCGCCCGCCAAGCGGTTCCCGCCGAAAGACCGCTCCGCGGTCAAAAGACCGCGGCGGTCATTCTGGCTTTCCCGCGGGGCCGGCGGGCGACCGCCAGAAGACCGCCGGCCGGCCCAGCGGGAAAGCCCCGTCAACAAGGAAGCCGACTCAGAATTGAGCCGGCGGAGTTGAAGGGGTGCGACGGGTGCAGTGGCACCCGTCGCGATTTTCACTGTCTGCAAAGCAGACAGTGAAAATCTTTGTGGGGCCCTCTTACGGGGGCCCCTGCAGTGCCCATGCCATTGGCATGGGCACTGCAGGGGCCCCCAGGGGCCCCTCGACACCCCATACCGCCATCCTGTTCCTGGCGGGCGAACCGCCAGGAACAGGATGGCGGTATGGGGTGTCAGAATCCCCATGGCGGCGCAGCAAGCTGCGCCGCCATGGCGGATTCCCATGGGCAGCGGAAAGTCGGCGGTACACCGCCGGCTTTCCGCTTCTGGCCGCGGCTGTACCGCTGCGGTCAGAATGCCCGGCGGAGCACCGCCAGCCTGTTGGCGGTGCTACCGCCAACCTCCGCCCTGGCGGTAATTACCGCCAGGGTCAGAATGACCCCCAATATTCTTCCTCCACTCTGACCTGCAGATCTTTGAGCCTTCTCGCTCCCCTTCTGTGCTAAAATCATACATGTAATAAAAAAATAAATACAAAGGGACTGGCCGTGTAACAGTCATGTGTGTATCAGACCAGAACAAGGTGGGTTACAAAATGTGTTTAAAAAACGTGACAGCAAAGGCAAGATGAATAGGTTTCTCAGTTTACAGAGAAAGACATTACTGGGACATCAGGTGAGATGCCTGAAGATGTGCAGGTAACTCAGAGGCAGGTGCATCCATCTATAGACTGACATTACCAGGGACATCAGGTGCGAGAGGAGCTGTGCAGGTAACAGGCACACGTGCATCCATCTATAGACTGACATCACCAGGGACATCAGGTGTGAGAGGGGGCTGTGCAGGTAACAACACAGGTGCATCAATCTATAGACCGACATTATCAGGGACATCAGGTGTGAGAGGGGCCGTGCAGGTGACAGGGGCAGGTGCATCAATCTATAGACTAACATTACCAGGGGCATCAGGTGTGAGAGGGACTATGCAGGTAACAGGGGCAGGTGCATCAATCTATAGACTGACATTACCAGGGACGACAGATATGAGAGGTGCCGTGCAGGTAACAGACACAGGTGCATCAATCTATAGACTGATACTGCCAGGGTCATCAGTTGTGAGAGGGGGCCGTGCAGGTGACAGGGGCAGGTGCATCAGTCTATGGACTGACATTACCAGGGACATCAGGTGTGAGAGGGACTGTGCAGGTAACAGGCACACGTGCATCCATCTATAGACTGACATCACCAGGGGCATCAGGTGTGAGAGGGACTATGCAGGTAACAGGGGCAGGTGCATCAATCTATAGACTGACATTACCAGGGACGACAGATATGAGAGGTGCCGTGCAGGTAACAGACACAGGTGCATCAATCTATAGACTGATACTGCCAGGGTCATCAGTTGTGAGAGGGGGCCGTGCAGGTGACAGGGGCAGGTGCATCAGTCTATGGACTGACATTACCAGGGACATCAGGTGTGAGAGGGACTGTGCAGGTAACAGGGACAGGTGCATCCATCTATAGACTGACATTACCAGGGACAGCAGGTGTGAGAGGGACTGTGCAGGTAACAGGGGCAGGTGCATCAATCTATAGACTGACATTACGAGGGACATCAGGTGTGAGAGGGACTGTGCAGGTAACAGGGGCAGGTGCATCAATCTATAGACTGACATTACGAGGGACATCAGGTGTGAGAGGGGGGCCGTGCAGGTAACAGGGACAGGTGCATCCATCTATATATACACTGATATTACCAGGGACAGCAGGTGTGAGAGAGGGGACCCTGCAGGTAACAGGACAGGTGCATCCACCTATAGACTGGCATTACCAGGGACATCCGCGTGAGAGGGGGCGTGCAGGTAACAGGGACGGGTGCATCAATCTATAGACTGACATTACCAGGGACAGCAGGTGTGAGAGGGACTGTGCAGGTAACAGGGACAGGTGCATCCATCTATAGACTGACATTACCAGGGACAGCAGGTGTGAGAGGGACTGTGCAGGTAACAGGGGCAGGTGCATCAATCTATAGACTGACATTACGAGGGACATCAGGTGTGAGAGGGACTGTGCAGGTAACAGGGGCAGGTGCATCAATCTATAGACTGACATTACGAGGGACATCAGGTGTGAGAGGGGGGCCGTGCAGGTAACAGGGACAGGTGCATCCATCTATATATACACTGATATTACCAGGGACAGCAGGTGTGAGAGAGGGGACCCTGCAGGTAACAGGACAGGTGCATCCACCTATAGACTGGCATTACCAGGGACATCCGCGTGAGAGGGGGCGTGCAGGTAACAGGGACGGGTGCGTCACAGACTGACATTACATGACGAGTTCCTCGATATACAGCCCGGGCCGTACAGCTCACATGATTCCAGGGAAGGGCCACCAGCCGATTCTAGGCGCCCCAGAAGCAGGCGCGGCTGGTAGGACCTGCTCTGCCCGCCCGTCTGCCCTCCTGGACACTGCGCTGTGACCAGAACACCCATCAATGATTTGCTTGCTGGCTGCGCGTTGTGTTTTCGGTGGTTACACATTGAACAGTGAAGTCCATCTCGCTGCAGGGTCTGATCGACCAGTGGTCGCTGCTTTTGTTTACCTGTCACAAGCCAGTGCCTTAACCTGTGGGGGGGGGGGGGGGGTCTGGCTCCTGTACATATGAACACCCCCCGCCTCCTCTCCAGCTCATCTCAGCAGGAAGTTGGGGAGGTGCGAGGGCCGGCGCAGGATGTGGTGAGAGAGGCTCGGACCCCCGGGGGATCTGCACAGGACTGAGGCCTCACAACTCCGAGCTGTCCTGCAGAAGTGCGCTGCGGCTTCGGTAAGTGCTCACAGCACATCCCCACAGCGCCTGGAGGCCCGCGCGCGGAGGGGCAGAGGTTCAAGCAGTGTTAACCTGGTTGATTTATAAAGCGCTTTATAGCGCGCTTCTGCGTTCCTAAGCGCTGTTACTGTTTCCCACGTCCCTGTGCTCCGTTTACTCATCTCTGAGGGATGGAAGACTGACTCTCTCTTTCTGAGATTCCATCCGCATGCCTCAGCAGTGAGCGTCTAAGGTCCTAGCACCTCTGCTGCCAAAGTGGCTTCAGTCTGCTAAATCACTTTTAGCCGGGAGGGTACGTAACTGACTCTGGTGATTTGATTTGCAGGCGGCCGAGAGGGACTCACTGATGGGGTCAAGGTGTGTTGCACTGACAGTGTGTGACAGAGGGGGCGCCCTGATGGAGTGAAGGAGCACTGCAGTGACAGTGAGTGACAGAAGGAGACTCAGTGATGGAGTCAAAAAGGCGCACTGCAATGACAGTGTGCGACAGAAGGGACGCAGTGATGGATCCAGGAGCACTGCAGTGACAGTGAGTGACAGAAGGGGACTCAGTGACAGGGGTCAAGGAGCACTGCAGTGACAGTGAGTGACAGAAGGGGACTCACAGATGGAGGGGAATCACTGATGGGGGTCAAGGTGCACCGCAGTGACAGTGTGTGACAGAAGGCACTCACTGATGGAGTCAAGGTGCACTGCAGTGACAGTGTGTGACAGAAGGCACTCACTGACGGAGTCAAGGTGCACTGCAGCGACAGTGTGTGACAGAAGGGGACTCAGTGACGGGGTTAAGGAGCACAGCAGTGACAGTGTGTGACAGAAGGGGTTCACTGATGGGGGTCAAAGAGCACTGCAGTGACAGTGTGTGACAGAAGGCACTCATGATGGAGTCAAGGAGCACCACACTGGCAGTGAGTGACAGAAGGCACTCACTGATGGAGTCAAGGAGCACTGCAGTGACAGTGAGTGACAGAAAGGGACTCAGTGACGGGTTCAAGGAGCACTGCAGTGACAGTGAGCGACAGAAGGGGACTCACAGATGGAGGGGGACTCACTGATGGGGTCAAGGTGCACTGCAGTGACAGTGTGTGACAGAAGGCACTCACTGATGGAGTCAAGGTGCACTGCAGTGACAGTGTGTGACAGAAGGGGACTCTGTGACGGGGTTAAGGAGCACTGCAGTGACAGTGTGTGACAGAAGGGGTTCACTGATGGGGGTCAAAGAGCACTGCAGTGACAGTGTGTGACAGAAGGCACTCATGATGGAGTCAAGGAGCACCACACTGGCAGTGAGTGAAGAAGGCAATCACTGATGGACTCAAGGAGCACTGCAGTGACAGTGTGTGACAGAAGGGGCTCACTGATGGGGTCAAGGAGCACTGCAGTGACAGGGAGTGACAGAAGGGACTCACTGATGGGGTCAAGGTGCACTGCAGTGACAGTGTGTGACAGAGGGGGGCTCACTGATGGGGTCAAGGAGTGTTGCACTGACAGTGTGTGACAGAGGGGGCACACTGATGGAGTGAAGGAGCACTGCAGTGATAGTGAGTGACAGAAGGAGACTCAGTGATGGAGTCAAAAAGGCGCACTGCAGTGACAGTGTGCGACAGAAGGGACGCAGTGATGGGTCAAGGAGCACTGCAGTGACAGTGAGTGACAGAAGGGGACTCAGTGACGGGGTCAAGGAGCACTGCAGTGACAGTGAGTGACAGAAGGGGACTCACAGATGCAGGGGGACTCACTGATGGGGGTCAAGGTGCACTGCAGTGACAGTGTGTGACAGAAGGCACTCACTGATGAAGTCAAGGTGCACTGCAGCGACAGTGTGTGACAGAAGGGGACTCAGTGACGGGGTTAAGGAGCACTGCAGTGACAGTGACAGTGTGTGACAGAAGGGGTTCACTGATGGGGGTCAAAGAGCATTGCAGTGACAGTGTGTGACAGAAGGCACTCACTGATGGAGTCAAGGAGCACTGCAGTGACAGTGTGTGACAGAAGGGGCTCACTGATGGGGTCAAGGAGCACTGCAGTGACAGGGAGTGACAGAAGGGACTCAGTGACGGGGTCAAGGTGCACTGCAGTGACAGTGTGGGACAGAAGGCACTCACTGATGGAGTCAAGGAGCACTGCAGTGACAGTGTGTGACAGAAGGGGACTCAGTGACGGATTCAAGGAGCACTGCAGCGACAGTGTGTGACAGAAGGTACTCACTGATGGAGTCAAGGTGCACTGCAGTGACAGTGTGTGACAGAAGGGGCTCACTGATGGGGTCAAGGAGCACTGCAGTGACAGTGTGTGACAGAAGGGGGCTCACTGATGGAGTCATGGAGTACTGCAGTGACAGTGTGTGACAGAAGGCACTCTCTGACAGAGTCAAGGTGCACTGCAGTGACAGTGTGCAACAGAGAGGGGCTCACTGATGGGGTCAAGGTGTGTTGCACTGACAGTGTGTGACAGAGGGGGCGCACTGATGGAGTGAAGGAGCACTGCAGTGATAGTGAGTGACAGAAGGAGACTCAGTGATGGAGTCAAAAAGGCGCACTGCAGTGACAGTGTGCGACAGAAGGGACGCAGTGATGGGTCAAGGAGCACTGCAGTGACAGTGAGTGACAGAAGGGGCTCACTGATGGGGTCAAGGAGCACTGCAGTGACAGGGAGTGACAGAAGGGACTCAGTGACGGGGTCAAGGTGCACTGCAGTGACAGTGTGGGACAGAAGGCACTCACTGATGGAGTCAAGGAGCACTGCAGTGACAGTGTGTGACAGAAGGGGACTCAGTGACGGATTCAAGGAGCACTGCAGCGACAGTGTGTGACAGAAGGTACTCACTGATGGAGTCAAGGTGCACTGCAGTGACAGTGTGTGACAGAAGGGGCTCACTGATGGGGTCAAGGAGAACTGCAGTGACAGTGTGTGACAGAAGGGGGCTCACTGATGGAGTCATGGAGTACTGCAGTGACAGTGTGTGACAGAAGGCACTCTCTGACAGAGTCAAGGTGCACTGCAGTGACAGTGTGCAACAGAGAGGGGCTCACTGATGGGGTCAAGGTGTGTTGCACTGACAGTGTGTGACAGAGGGGGCGCACTGATGGAGTGAAGGAGCACTGCAGTGATAGTGAGTGACAGAAGGAGACTCAGTGATGGAGTCAAAAAGGCGCACTGCAGTGACAGTGTGCGACAGAAGGGACGCAGTGATGGGTCAAGGAGCACTGCAGTGACAGTGAGTGACAGAAGGGGACTCAGTGACGGGGTCAAGGAGCACTGCAGTGACAGTGAGTGACAGAAGGGGACTCACACATGGAGGGGGACTCACTGATGGGGGTCAAGGTGCACTGCAGTGACAGTGTGTGACAGAAGGCACTCACTGATGGAGTCAAGGTGCACTGCAGTGACAGTGTGTGACAGAAGGGGCTCACTGATGGGGTCAAGGAGCACAGCAGTGACAGTGTGTGAAAGAAGGGCGCTCACTGATGGAGTCATGGAGTACTGCAGTGACAGGGAGTGACAGAAGGGACTCACTGATGGGGTCAAGGTGCACTGCAGTGACAGTGTGTGACAGAGGGGGGCTCACTGATGGGGTCAAGGTGTGTTGCACTGACAGTGTGTGACAGAGGGGGCGCACTGATGGAGTGAAGGAGCACTGCAGTGATAGTGAGTGACAGAAGGAGACTCAGTGATGGAGTCAAAAAGGCGCACTGCAGTGACAGTGTGCGACAGAAGGGACGCAGTGATGGGTCAAGGAGCACTGCAGTGACAGTGAGTGACAGAAGGGGACTCAGTGACGGGGTCAAGGAGCACTGCAGTGACAGTGAGTGACAGAAGGGGACTCACAGATGGAGGGGGACTCACTGATGGGGGTCAAGGTGCACTGCAGTGACAGTGTGTGACAGAAGGCACTCACTGATGAAGTCAAGGTGCACTGCAGCAACAGTGTGTGACAGAAGGGGACTCAGTGACGGGGTTAAGGAGCACTGCAGTGACAGTGACAGTGTGTGACAGAAGGGGTTCACTGATGGGGGTCAAAGAGCATTGCAGTGACAGTGTGTGACAGAAGGGGCTCACTGATGGGGTCAAGGAGCACTGCAGTGACAGGGAGTGACAGAAGGGACTCAGTGACGGGGTCAAGGTGCACTGCAGTGACAGTGTGTGACAGAAGGCACTCACTGATGGAGTCAAGGAGCACTGCAGTGACAGCGTGTGACAGAAGGGGACTCAGTGACGGATTCAAGGAGCACTGCAGCGACAGTGTGTGACAGAAGGTACTCACTGATGGAGTCAAGGTGCACTGCAGTGACAGTGTGTGACAGAAGGGGCTCACTGATGGGGTCAAGGAGCACTGCAGTGACAGTGTGTGACAGAAGGGGGCTCACTGATGGAGTCATGGAGTACTGCAGTGACAGTGTGTGACAGAAGGCACTCTCTGACAGAGTCAAGGTGCACTGCAGTGACAGTGTGCAACAGAGAGGGGCTCACTGATGGAGTCATGGAGCACTGCAGTGACAGTGTGTGGCAGAAGGGACTCAGTGATGAGGTCAAGGAGCACTGCAGTGACAGTGAGTGACAGAAGGGATTCACTGATGGAGTCATAGAGCACTGCAGCAACAGTGTGTGACAGAAGGGGACTCAGTGACGGGGTCAAGGTGCAGTGACAGTGTGTGACAGAAGGCACTCACTGATGGAGTCATGGAGCACTGCAGCGACAGTGTGTGACAGAAGGGGCTCACTGACGGAGTCAAGGAGCACTGCAGTGACAGTGAGTGACAGAAGGGACTCAGTGACGTAGTCAAGGAGCACTGCAGTGACAGTGTGCGACAGAGGGGGACACACTGATGAGGACCAAGGAGCACTGCAGGGGCAGTGTGTGACAGAAGGGGACTCAGTGACGGGGTCAAGGAGCAGTGCAGTGACAGTGTATGACTGAAGGGACCCAGTGAAGGGGTCACGGAGCACTGCAGTGACAATGTGTGACAGAAGGGGTCTCACTGATAGGGTCAAGGTGCACTGCACTGACAGTGTGTGACAGAAGGGGCTCACTGGTGGAGTCAAGTAGCACTGCAGTGACAGTGTGTGACAGAAGGCACTCACTGATGGAGTCAAGGAGCACTGCAGTGACACTGTGTAACAGAAGGGGACTCATTGATGGGGTCAAGGAGCACTGCAGTGACAGTGTGTGACAGAAGGGACCCAGTGAAGGGGTCAAGGAGCACTGCAGTGACAATGTGTGACAGAAGGGGGCTCACTGATGAGGTCAAGGTGCACTGTAGTGACAGTGTGTGACAGAAGGGGCTCACTGATGGAGTCAAGGAGCACTGCAGTGATACTGTGTAACAGAAGGGGACTCAGTGATGGGGTCAAGGAGCACTGCAGTGACAGTGTGTGACAGAAGGGGCTCACTGATAGAGTCAGGTAGCACTGCAGTGACAGTGTGTGACAGAAGGCACTCACTGATGGAGTTAAGGAGCACTGCATCGCCAGTGTGTGACAGAAGGGACTCAGTGACGAGGTCAAGGAGCACTGCAGTGACATCATGTGACAGAAGGGGTTCACTGATGGAGTCAAGGTGCACTGCAGTGAGAGTGTGTGACAGAAGGGAACTCACTGATGGAGTCATGGAGCACTGCAGTGACAGTGTGTGACAGAAGGGGACTCAGTGATGGGGTCATGGAGCACTGCAGTGACACTGTGTAACAGAAGGGGACTCAGTGATGGGGTCAAGGAGCACTGCAGTGACAGTGTGTGACAGAAGGGGCTCACTGATGGAGTCAGGTAGCACTGCAGTGACAGTGTGTGACAGAAGGCACTCACTGATGGAGTTAAGGAGCACTGCAGCGCCAGTGTGTGACAGAAGGGACTCAGTGACGAGGTCAAGGAGCACTGCAGTGACATCATGTGACAGAAGGGGTTCACTGATGGAGTCAAGGTGCACTGCAGTGAGAGTGTGTGACAGAAGGGGACTCACTGATGGAGTCATGGAGCACTGCAGTGACAGTGTGTGACAGAAGGCACTCTCTGATGGAGTCAAGGAGCACTGCAGTGACACTGTGTGACAGAAGGGGACTCAGTGACGGATTCAAGGAGCACTGCAGCGACAGTGTGTGACAGAAGGAACTCACTGATGGAGTCAAGGAGCACTGCAGTGACAGTGTGTGACAGAAGGGGCTCACTGATGGGGTCAAGGAGCACTGCAGTGACAGTGTGTGACAGAAGGGTCTCACTGATGGGGTCAAGGAGCACTGCAGTGACAGTGTGTGACAGAAGGGGGCTCACTGATGGAGTCATGGAGTACTGCAGTGACAGTGTGTGACAGAAGGCACTCTCTGACGGAGTCAAGGTGCACTGCAGTGACAGTGTGCAACAGAAGGGACTCAGTGATGGGGTCAAGGAGCACTGCAGTGACAGTGTGTGACAGAAGGCACTCACTGATAGAGTCAAGGTGCACTGCAGCGACAGTGTGTGACAGAAGGGGACTCAGTGACGGGGTTAATGAGCACTGCAGTGACAGTGTGTGACAGAAGGGGTTCACTGATGGGGGTCAAAGAGCACTGCAGTGACAGTGTGTGACAGAAGGCACTCATGATGGAATCAAGGAGCACCACACTGGCAGTGAGTGACAGAAGGCACTCACTGATGGAGTCAAGGAGCACTGCAGTGACAGTGTGTGACAGAAGGGGACTCAGTGACGGGGTCAAGGTGCACTGCAGTGACAGTGTGCAACAGAAGGGACTAAGTGATGGGGTCAAGGAGCACTGCAGTGACAGTGTGTGACAGATGGCACTCACTGATGGAGTCAAGGTGCACTGCAGCAACAGTGTGTGACAGAAGGGGACTCAGTGATGGATTCAAGGAGCACTGCAGTGACAGTGTGTGACAGTGGGGGTTCACTGATGGAGTCAAGGTGCACTGCAGTGACAGTGTGTGACAGAAGGGAACTCACTGATGGAGTCATGGAGCACTGCAGTGACAGTGTGTGACAGAAGGCACTCTCTGATGGAGTCAAGGAGCACTGCAGTGACACTGTGTGACAGAAGGGGACTCAGTGATGGATTCAAGGAGCACTGCAGTGACACTGTGTGACAGAAGGGGACTCAGTGACGGGGTCAAGGAGCACTGAATTGACAGTGTGCGAAAGAAGGCACTCACTGATGGAGTGAAGGAGCACCTCAGTGACAGTGAGTGACAGAAGGCACTCACTGATGGAGTCAAGGTGCACTGCAGTGACAGTGTGTGACAGAAGGGGACTCAGTGACGGAGTCAAGGTGTGCCACAGTGACAGCATAGACAGAGGGGGCTCACTGATGGAGTCAAGGAGCACTGCAGTGACAGTGTGTGACAGAAGGGACTCAGTGACGGGGTCAAGGTGCACTGCAGTGACCGTGAGTGACAGAAGGGGACTCAGTGATGGAGTCAAGGATCACTGCAGTGACAGTGTGCGACAGAGGGGGACTCACTGATGAGGGCCAAGGAGCACTGGAGTGACAGTGTGTGACAGAAGGGGGCTCACCGATGTGGTCAAGGTGCACTGCAGTGACAGTGTGTGGCTGAAGGGACTCAGTGATGGGGTCAAGGAGCACTGCAGTGACAGTGAGTGACAGAAGGGGACTCAGTGATGGAGTCAAGGATCACTGCAGTGACAGTGTGCGACAGAGGGGGACTCACTGATGAGGGCCAAGGAGCACTGCAGTGACAGTGTGTGACAGAAGGGGGCTCACTGATGGGGTCAAGGTGCACTGCAGAGACAGTGTGTGACAGAAGGGACTCAGTGATGGGGTCAAGGAGCACCGAATGACAGGGTGGGACAGAAGGGGGCTCACTGATGGGGTCAAGGTGCACTGCAGTGACAGTGAGTGACAGAAGGGGAGTCAGTGATGGGGTCAAGGTGCAATGCAGTGACAGTGAGTGACAGAAGGGGACTCAGTGACGGAGTCAAGGAGCACTGCAGTGACAGTCTGTGACAGTGGGGGACTCACTGATGAGGGCCAAGAAGCACTGCAGTGACAGTGTGTTACAGAAGGCATTTACTGATGGAGTCAAGGTGCAGTGACAGTGTGTGAAAGAAGGCACTCACTGATGGAGACAAGGAGCACTGAAGTGACAGTGTGTGACTTAAGGGACTCAGTGATGGGGTCAAGGAGCACTGCAGTGACAGTGAGTGACAGAAGGGGACTCAGTGATGGAGTCAAGGATCACTGCAGTGACAGTGTGCGACAGAGGGGGACTCACTGATGAGGGCCAAGGAGCACTGCAGTGACAGTGTGTGACAGAAGGGGGCTCACTGATGGGGTCAAGGTGCACTGCAGAGACAGTGTGTGACAGAAGGGACTCAGTGATGGGGTCAAGGAGCACCGAATGACAGGGTGGGACAGAAGGGGGCTCACTGATGGGGTCAAGGTGCACTGCAGTGACAGTGAGTGACAGAAGGGGAGTCAGTGATGGGGTCAAGGTGCAATGCAGTGACAGTGAGTGACAGAAGGGGACTCAGTGACGGAGTCAAGGAGCACTGCAGTGACAGTCTGTGACAGTGGGGGACTCACTGATGAGGGCCAAGAAGCACTGCAGTGACAGTGTGTTACAGAAGGCATTTACTGATGGAGTCAAGGTGCAGTGACAGTGTGTGAAAGAAGGCACTCACTGATGGAGACAAGGAGCACTGAAGTGACAGTGTGTGACTTAAGGGACTCAGTGATGGGGTCAAGGAGCACTGCAGTGACAGTGTGTGACAGAAGGGACTCAGTGACTGGGTCAAGGAGCACTGCAATGACAGTGTGTAACAGAAGGGGGCTCACTTATGGGGTCAAGGAGCACTGCAGTGACAGTGTGTGACAGAAGGGACTTAGTGACGGGGTCAAGGTGCACTGCAGTGACAGTGTGTGACAGAATGGGACTCCGTGACGGGGGTCAGGGTGCAGTGCAGTGACATTGTGTGACAGAAGGCATTCACTGATGGAGTCAAGGTGCAGTGACAGTGTGTGACAAAATGCACTCAGTGATGGAGTCAAGGTGCAGTGACAGTGTGTGGCATAAGGGACTCAGTGATGGGGTCAAGGAGCACTGCAGTGACAGTGTGTGACAGAAGGGGACTCAGTGGCGGGGGTCAAGGTGCACTGTAGTGACAGTGTGTGACAGAAGGCACTCACTGATGGAGTCAAGGAGCACTGCAGTGACAGTGAGTGACAGAAGGGGACTCAGTGACAGAGTCAAGGAGCACTGCAGTGACAGTGTGTGACAGAAGGAGGCTCAGTGACGGGGTCAAGGAGCACTGCAGTGACAGTGAGTGACAGAAGGGGACTCAGTGATGGAGTCAAGGAGCACTGCAGTGACAGTGTGTGACATAAGGGACTCAGTAACGGGGTCAAGGAGCACTGCAGTGACAGTGAGTGACTGAAGGGGACTCATTGATGTGGTCAAGGAGCACTTTAGTGATAGTGTGTGACAGAAGGGGACTCAGTGACGGGGTCAAGGTGCACTGCAGTGACAGTGTGTGACAGAAGGGGCTCACTGATGGAGTCAAGGTGCACTGCAGTGACAGTGAGTGACAGAGGGGGCTCACTGATGGTGGCCATAGAGCACTGCAGTGACAATGTGTGACAGAAGGCATTCACTGATGGAGTCAAGGTGCAGTTACAATGTGGGACTGAAGGCACTCACTGATGGAGTTAAGGAGCACTGCAGTGACAGTGTGTGACACAAGGGACTCAGTGATGGGGTCAAGGAGCACTGAAGTGACAGTGTGTGACAGAAGGGGACTCAGTGACAGGGGTCAAGGTGCACTGTAGTGACAATGTGTGACAGAAGGCCCTCACTGATGGAGTCAAGGAGCACTGCAGTGACTCTGAGTGACAGAAGGGGGCTCAGTGATGGGTCAAGGAGCACTGCAATGACAGTGAGTGACAGAAGGGGGCTCACTGATGGAGTCATGGAGTACTGCAGTGACAGTGTGTGACAGAAGGCACTCTCTGACGGAGTCAAGGTGCACTGCAGTGACAGTGTGCAACAGAAGGGACTCAGTGATGGGGTCAAGGAGCACTGCAGTGACAGTGTGTGACAGAAGGCACTCACTGATAGAGTCAAGGTGCACTGCAGAGACAGTGTGTGACAGAAGGGGACTCAGTGACGGGGTTAAGGAGCACTGCAGTGACAGTGTGTGACAGAAGGAGTTCACTGATGGGGGTCAAAGAACACTGCAGTGACAGTGTGTGACAGAAGGCACTCATGATGGAGTCAAGGAGCACCACACTGGCAGTGAGTGACAGAAGGCACTCACTGATGGAGTCAAGGAGCACTGCAGTGACAGTGTGTGACAGAAGGGGACTCAGTGACGGGGTCAAGGTGCACTGCAGTGACAGTGTGCAACAGAAGGGACTAAGTGATGGGGTCAAGGAGCACTGCAGTGACAGTGTGTGACAGATGGCACTCACTGATGGAGTCAAGGTGCACTGCAGCAACAGTGTGTGACAGAAGGGGACTCAGTGATGTATTCAAGGAGCACTGCAGTGACAGTGTGTGACAGTGGGGGTTCACTGATGGAGTCAAGGTGCACTGCAGTGACAGTGTGTGACAGAAGGGAACTCACTGATGGAGTCATGGAGCACTGCAGTGACAGTGTGTGACAGAAGGCACTCTCTGATGGAGTCAAGGAGCACTGCAGTGACACTGTGTGACAGAAGGGGACTCAGTGATGGATTCAAGGAGCACTGCAGTGACACTGTGTGACAGAAGGGGACTCAGTGACGGGGTCAAGGAGCACTGAAGTGACAGTGTGCGAAAGAAGGCACTCACTGATGGAGTGAAGGAGCACCTCAGTGACAGTGAGTGACAGAAGGCACTCACTGATGGAGTCAAGGTGTACTGCAGTGACAGTGTGTGACAGAAGGGGACTCAGTGACGGAGTCAAGGTGTGCCACAGTGACAGCATAGACAGAGGGGGCTCACTGATGGAGTCAAGGAGCACTGCAGTGACAGCCAGTGACAGAAGGCACTCACTGATGGAGTGATGAAGCACTACAGTGACATTGTGTGACAGAAGGCACTCACTGATAGGGTCAAGGAGCACTGCAGTGACAGTGTGTGACAGAAGGGGACTCAGTGACGGGGGTTAAGGTGCACTTCAGTGACAGTGTGTGACAGAAGGGGCTTACTGATGGAGTCAAGGAGCACTGCAGTGACAGTGAGTGACAGAAGGGGACTCAGTGGTGGAGTCAAGGATCACTGCAGTGACAGTGTGCGACAGAGGGGGACTCACTGATGAGGGCCGAGGAGCACTGCAGTGACAGTGTGTGACAGAAGGAGGCTCACCGATGGGGGCAAGGTGCACTGCAGTGACAGTGTGTGGCAGGAGGGACTCAGTGATGGGGTCAAGGAGAACTGCAGTGACAGTGTGTGACAGAAGGGACTCAGTGACGGGGTCAAGGTGCACTGCAGTGACCGTGAGTGACAGAAGGGGACTCAGTGATGGAGTCAAGGATCACTGCAGTGACAGTGTGCGACAGAGGGGGACTCACTGATGAGGGCCAAGGAGCACTGCAGTGACAGTGTGTGACAGAAGGGGGCTCACTGATGGGGTCAAGGTGCACTGCAGTGACAGTGTGTGGCTGAAGGGACTCAGTGATGGGGTCAAGGAGCACTGCAGTGACAGTGAGTGACAGAAGGGGATTCAGTGATGGAGTCAAGGATCACTGCAGTGACAGTGTGTGACAGAGGGGGACTCACTGATAAGGGCCAAGGAGCACTGCAGTGACAGTGTGTGACAGAAGGGGGCTCACTGATGGGGTCAAGGTGCACTGCAGAGACAGTGTGTGACAGAAGGGACTCAGTGATGGGGTCAAGGAGCACCGAATGACAGGGTGGGACAGAAGGGGGCTCACTGATGGGGTCAAGGTGCACTGCAGTGACAGTGAGTGACAGAAGGGGAGTCAGTGATGGGGTCAAGGTGCAATGCAGTGACAGTGAGTGACAGAAGGGGACTCAGTGACGGAGTCAAGGAGCACTGCAGTGACAGTCTGTGACAGTGGGGGACTCACTGATGAGGGCCAAGAAGCACTGCAGTGACAGTGTGTTACAGAAGGCATTTACTGATGGAGTCAAGGTGCAGTGACAGTGTGTGAAAGAAGGCACTCACTGATGGAGACAAGGAGCACTGAAGTGACAGTGTGTGACTTAAGGGACTCAGTGATGGGGTCAAGGAGCACTGCAGTGACAGTGAGTGACAGAAGGGGACTCAGTGATGGAGTCAAGGATCACTGCAGTGACAGTGTGCGACAGAGGGGGACTCACTGATGAGGGCCAAGGAGCACTGCAGTGACAGTGTGTGACAGAAGGGGGCTCACTGATGGGGTCAAGGTGCACTGCAGAGACAGTGTGTGACAGAAGGGACTCAGTGATGGGGTCAAGGAGCACCGAATGACAGGGTGGGACAGAAGGGGGCTCACTGATGGGGTCAAGGTGCACTGCAGTGACAGTGAGTGACAGAAGGGGAGTCAGTGATGGGGTCAAGGTGCAATGCAGTGACAGTGAGTGACAGAAGGGGACTCAGTGACGGAGTCAAGGAGCACTGCAGTGACAGTCTGTGACAGTGGGGGACTCACTGATGAGGGCCAAGAAGCACTGCAGTGACAGTGTGTTACAGAAGGCATTTACTGATGGAGTCAAGGTGCAGTGACAGTGTGTGAAAGAAGGCACTCACTGATGGAGACAAGGAGCACTGAAGTGACAGTGTGTGACTTAAGGGACTCAGTGATGGGGTCAAGGAGCACTGCAGTGACAGTGTGTGACAGAAGGGACTCAGTGACTGGGTCAAGGAGCACTGCAATGACAGTGTGTAACAGAAGGGGGCTCACTTATGGGGTCAAGGAGCACTGCAGTGACAGTGTGTGACAGAAGGGACTTAGTGACGGGGTCAAGGTGCACTGCAGTGACAGTGTGTGACAGAATGGGACTCCGTGACGGGGGTCAGGGTGCAGTGCAGTGACATTGTGTGACAGAAGGCATTCACTGATGGAGTCAAGGTGCAGTGACAGTGTGTGACAAAATGCACTCAGTGATGGAGTCAAGGTGCAGTGACAGTGTGTGGCATAAGGGACTCAGTGATGGGGTCAAGGAGCACTGCAGTGACAGTGTGTGACAGAAGGGGACTCAGTGGCGGGGGTCAAGGTGCACTGTAGTGACAGTGTGTGACAGAAGGCACTCACTGATGGAGTCAAGGAGCACTGCAGTGACAGTGAGTGACAGAAGGGGACTCAGTGACAGAGTCAAGGAGCACTGCAGTGACAGTGTGTGACAGAAGGAGGCTCAGTGACGGGGTCAAGGAGCACTGCAGTGACAGTGAGTGACAGAAGGGGACTCAGTGATGGAGTCAAGGAGCACTGCAGTGACAGTGTGTGACATAAGGGACTCAGTAACGGGGTCAAGGAGCACTGCAGTGACAGTGAGTGACTGAAGGGGACTCATTGATGTGGTCAAGGAGCACTTTAGTGATAGTGTGTGACAGAAGGGGACTCAGTGACGGGGTCAAGGTGCACTGCAGTGACAGTGTGTGACAGAAGGGGCTCACTGATGGAGTCAAGGTGCACTGCAGTGACAGTGAGTGACAGAGGGGGCTCACTGATGGTGGCCATAGAGCACTGCAGTGACAATGTGTGACAGAAGGCATTCACTGATGGAGTCAAGGTGCAGTTACAATGTGGGACTGAAGGCACTCACTGATGGAGTTAAGGAGCACTGCAGTGACAGTGTGTGACACAAGGGACTCAGTGATGGGGTCAAGGAGCACTGAAGTGACAGTGTGTGACAGAAGGGGACTCAGTGACAGGGGTCAAGGTGCACTGTAGTGACAATGTGTGACAGAAGGCCCTCACTGATGGAGTCAAGGAGCACTGCAGTGACTCTGAGTGACAGAAGGGGGCTCAGTGATGGGTCAAGGAGCACTGCAATGACAGTGAGTGACAGAAGGGGGCTCACTGATGGAGTCATGGAGTACTGCAGTGACAGTGTGTGACAGAAGGCACTCTCTGACGGAGTCAAGGTGCACTGCAGTGACAGTGTGCAACAGAAGGGACTCAGTGATGGGGTCAAGGAGCACTGCAGTGACAGTGTGTGACAGAAGGCACTCACTGATAGAGTCAAGGTGCACTGCAGAGACAGTGTGTGACAGAAGGGGACTCAGTGACGGGGTTAAGGAGCACTGCAGTGACAGTGTGTGACAGAAGGAGTTCACTGATGGGGGTCAAAGAACACTGCAGTGACAGTGTGTGACAGAAGGCACTCATGATGGAGTCAAGGAGCACCACACTGGCAGTGAGTGACAGAAGGCACTCACTGATGGAGTCAAGGAGCACTGCAGTGACAGTGTGTGACAGAAGGGGACTCAGTGACGGGGTCAAGGTGCACTGCAGTGACAGTGTGCAACAGAAGGGACTAAGTGATGGGGTCAAGGAGCACTGCAGTGACAGTGTGTGACAGATGGCACTCACTGATGGAGTCAAGGTGCACTGCAGCAACAGTGTGTGACAGAAGGGGACTCAGTGATGTATTCAAGGAGCACTGCAGTGACAGTGTGTGACAGTGGGGGTTCACTGATGGAGTCAAGGTGCACTGCAGTGACAGTGTGTGACAGAAGGGAACTCACTGATGGAGTCATGGAGCACTGCAGTGACAGTGTGTGACAGAAGGCACTCTCTGATGGAGTCAAGGAGCACTGCAGTGACACTGTGTGACAGAAGGGGACTCAGTGATGGATTCAAGGAGCACTGCAGTGACACTGTGTGACAGAAGGGGACTCAGTGACGGGGTCAAGGAGCACTGAAGTGACAGTGTGCGAAAGAAGGCACTCACTGATGGAGTGAAGGAGCACCTCAGTGACAGTGAGTGACAGAAGGCACTCACTGATGGAGTCAAGGTGTACTGCAGTGACAGTGTGTGACAGAAGGGGACTCAGTGACGGAGTCAAGGTGTGCCACAGTGACAGCATAGACAGAGGGGGCTCACTGATGGAGTCAAGGAGCACTGCAGTGACAGCCAGTGACAGAAGGCACTCACTGATGGAGTGATGAAGCACTACAGTGACATTGTGTGACAGAAGGCACTCACTGATAGGGTCAAGGAGCACTGCAGTGACAGTGTGTGACAGAAGGGGACTCAGTGACGGGGGTTAAGGTGCACTTCAGTGACAGTGTGTGACAGAAGGGGCTTACTGATGGAGTCAAGGAGCACTGCAGTGACAGTGAGTGACAGAAGGGGACTCAGTGGTGGAGTCAAGGATCACTGCAGTGACAGTGTGCGACAGAGGGGGACTCACTGATGAGGGCCGAGGAGCACTGCAGTGACAGTGTGTGACAGAAGGAGGCTCACCGATGGGGGCAAGGTGCACTGCAGTGACAGTGTGTGGCAGGAGGGACTCAGTGATGGGGTCAAGGAGAACTGCAGTGACAGTGTGTGACAGAAGGGACTCAGTGACGGGGTCAAGGTGCACTGCAGTGACCGTGAGTGACAGAAGGGGACTCAGTGATGGAGTCAAGGATCACTGCAGTGACAGTGTGCGACAGAGGGGGACTCACTGATGAGGGCCAAGGAGCACTGCAGTGACAGTGTGTGACAGAAGGGGGCTCACTGATGGGGTCAAGGTGCACTGCAGTGACAGTGTGTGGCTGAAGGGACTCAGTGATGGGGTCAAGGAGCACTGCAGTGACAGTGAGTGACAGAAGGGGATTCAGTGATGGAGTCAAGGATCACTGCAGTGACAGTGTGTGACAGAGGGGGACTCACTGATAAGGGCCAAGGAGCACTGCAGTGACAGTGTGTGACAGAAGGGGGCTCACTGATGGGGTCAAGGTGCACTGCAGAGACAGTGTGTGACAGAAGGGACTCAGTGATGGGGTCAAGGAGCACCGAATGACAGGGTGGGACAGAAGGGGGCTCACTGATGGGGTCAAGGTGCACTGCAGTGACAGTGAGTGACAGAAGGGGAGTCAGTGATGGGGTCAAGGTGCAATGCAGTGACAGTGAGTGACAGAAGGGGACTCAGTGACGGAGTCAAGGAGCACTGCAGTGACAGTGTGTGACAGTGGGGGACTCACTGATGAGGGCCAAGAAGCACTGCAGTGACAGTGTGTTACAGAAGGCATTTACTGATGGAGTCAAGGTGCAGTGACAGTGTGTGAAAGAAGGCACTCACTGATGGAGACAAGGAGCACTGAAGTGACAGTGTGTGACTTAAGGGACTCAGTGATGGGGTCAAGGAGCACTGCAGTGACAGTGTGTGACATAAGGGACTCAGTGACAGGGTCAAGGAGCACTGCACTGACAGTGTGTAACAGAAGGGGGCTCACTTATGGGGTCAAGGAGCACTGCAGTTACAGTGTGTGACAGAAGGGACTAAGTGACGGGGTCAAGGTGCACTGCAGTGACAGTGTGTGACAGAATGGGACTCCGTGACGGGGATCAGGGTGCAGTGCAGTGACATTGTGTGACAGAAGGCATTCACTGATGGAGTCAAGGTGCAGTGACAGTGTGTGACAAAATGCACTCAGTGATGGAGTCAAGGTGCAGTGACAGTGTGTGGCATAAGGGACTCAGTGATGGGGTCAAGGAGCACTGCAGTGACAGTGTGTGACAGAAGGGGACTCAGTGGCGGGGGTCAAGGTGCACTGTAGTGACAGTGTGTGACAGAAGGCACTCACTGATGGAGTCAAGGAGCACTGCAGTGACAGTGTGTGACAGAAGGGGGCTCAGTGACGGGGTCAAGGAGCACTGCAGTGACAGTGAGTGACAGAAGGGGACTCAGTGATGGAGTCAAGGAGCACTGCAGTGACAGTGTGTGACATAAGGGACTCAGTAACGGGGTCAAGGAGCACTGCAGTGACAGTGAGTGACTGAAGGGGACTCATTGATGTGGTCAAGGAGCACTTTAGTGATAGTGTGTGACAGAAGGGGACTCGGTGACGGGGTCAAGGTGCACTGCAGTGACAGTGTGTGACAGAAGGGGCTCACTGATGGAGTCAAGGTGCACTGCAGTGACAGTGAGTGACAGAGGGGGCTCACTGATGGTGGCCATAGAGCACTGCAGTGACAATGTGTGACAGAAGGCATTCACTGATGGAGTCAAGGTGCAGTTACAATGTGTGACTGAAGGCACTCACTGATGGAGTTAAGGAGCACTGCAGTGACAGTGTGTGACACAAGGGACTCAGTGATGGGGTCAAGGAGCACTGAAGTGACAGTGTGTGACAGAAGGGGACTCAGTGACAGGGGTCAAGGTGCACTATAGTGACAGTGTGTGACAGAAGGCCCTCACTGATGGAGTCAAGGAGCACTGCAGTGACTCTGAGTGACAGAAGGGGGCTCAGTGACGGGTCAAGGAGCACTGCAGTGACAGTGAGTGACAGAAGGGGACTCAGTGATGGAGTCAAGGAGCACTGCAGTGACAGTGTATGACATAAGGGACTCAGTAACGGGGTCAAGGAGCACTGCGGTGACAGTGAGTGACTGAAGGGGACTCATTGACGTGGTGAAGGAGCACTTCAGTGACAGTGTGTGACAGAAGGGGACTCAGTGACGGGGTCAAGGTGAACTACAGTGACAGTGTGTGACAGAAAGGGCTCACTGATGGAGTCAAGGAGTACTGCAGTGACAGTGTGTGACATAGAGGACTCAGTGATGGGGTCAAGGAGCACTGCAGTGACAGTGTGTGAGAGAAGGGGACTCAGTGACGGGGGTCAAGGTGCACTGCAGTGACAGTGTATGACAGAAGGCACTCACTGATGGAGTCAAGGAGCACTGCAGTGACAGTGTGTGACAGAGGGGGCTCACTGATGGGGTCATGGAGCACTGCAGTGACAGTGAGTGACAGAAGAGGACTCAGTGACGTGGTCAAGAAGCACTTCTGTGACAGTGTGTGACAGAAGGGGACTCAGTGACGGGGGTCAAGGTGCACTGCAGTGATAGTGTGTGACAGAAGGGGCTCACTGATGGAGTCAAGGAGCACTGCATTGACAATGTGTGACATAAGGTACTCAGTGATGGAGTCGAGGAGCACTGCAGTGACAGTATGTGATAGAAGGGGACTCAGTGACAGAGTCAAGGGGCACTGCAGTGACAGTGTGTGACAGAAGGCTCTCACTGATGGAGTCAAGGAGCACTGCAGTGACAATGTGTGACATAAGGGACTCAGTGATGGAGTCAAGGAGAACTGCCGTGACAGTGTGTGACAGAAGGGGACTCAGTGACGGGGTCAAGGAGCACTGCAGTGACCATGAGTGACAAAGGGGGACTCAGTGACGTGGTCAAGGAGCACTGCAGTGACAGTGAGTGACAGAAGGGGACTCAGTGACGTGGTCAAGGAGCACTTCAGTGAGAGTGTGTGACAGAAGGGGACTCAGTGATGGGGTCAAGGAGCACTGCAGTGGCAGTGAGTCACAGAAGGGGACTCAGTGACGTGGTCAAGGAGCACTGCAGTGACAGTGAGTGACAGAAGGGGACTCAGTGACGGGGACAAGGTGCACTGCAGTGACAGTGTGTGACAGAAGGGGCTCACTGATGGAGTCAAGGAACACTGCAGTGACAATGTGTGACATAAGGGACTCAGTGATGGGGTCAAGGAGCGCTGCAGTGACAGTGTGTGACAGAAGGGACTCAGTGATGGGGTCAAGGAGCGCTGCAGTGACAGTGTGTGACAGAAGGCACTCACTGATGGAGTCAAGGTGCACTGCAGTGAGAGTGTGTGACAGAAGGGGACTCAGTGACGGGTTCAAGGAGCACTGCAGTGACAGTGTGTGACAGAAGGGGACTCAGTGACGTGGTCAAGGAGCACTGCAGTGACAGTGAGTGACAGAAGGGGACTCAGTGACGTGGTCAAGGAGCACTTCAGTGACAGTGTGTGACAGAAGGGAACTCAGTAACGGGGGTCAAGGTGCACTGCAGTGACAGTGTGTGACAGAAGGGGCTCACTGATGGAGTCAAGGAGCACTGCAGTGACAGTGTGTGACATAAGGGACTCAGTGATGGAGTCGAGGAGCACTGCAGTGACAGTATGTGACAGAAGGGGACTCAGTGACAGAGTCAAGGAGCACTGCAGTGACAATGTGTGACATAAGGGACTCAGTGATGGAGTCAAGGAGCACTGCCGTGACAGTGTGTGACAGAAGGGGACTCAGTGACAGAGTCAAGGAGCACTGCAGTGACAGTGTGTGACAGAAGGGGACTCAGTTACGGGGTCAAGGAGCACTGCAGTGACAGTGAGTGACAAAGGGGGACTCAGTGACGTGGTCAAGGAGCACTGCAGTGACAGTGAGTAACAGAAGGGGACTCAGTGACGTGGTCAAGGAGCACTTCAGTGACAGTGTGTGACAGAAGGGGACTCAGTGATGGGGTCAAGGAGCACTGCAGTGGCAGTGAGTCACAGAAGGGGACTCAGTGACGTGGTCAAGGAGCACTGCAGTGACAGTGAGTGACAGAAGGGGACTCAGTGACGTGGTCAAGGAGCATTTCAGTGACAGTGTGTGACAAGGGGACTCAGTGACGGGGTCAAGGTGCACTGCAGTGACAGTGTGTGACAGAAGGGGACTCAGTGACGTGTCAAGGAGCGCTGCAGTGACAGTGTGTGACAGAAGGGGACTCAGTTATGGGGGTCAAGGTGCACTGCAGTGACAGTGTGTGACAGAAGGCACTCACTGATGGAGTCAAGGAGTACTGCAGTGACAGTGTGTGACAGAAGGGGACTCAGTGACAGAGTCAAGGAGCACTGCAGTGTCAGTGAGTGACAGAAGGGGACTCAGTGACGTGGTCAAGGAGCACTTCAGTGAGAGTGTGTGACAGAAGGGGACTCAGTGACGGGGTCAAGGAGCACTGCAGTGACAGTGTGTGACAGAAGGGGACTCAGTGACGTGTCAAGGAGCGCTGCAGTGACAGTGTGTGACAGAAGGCACTCACTGATGGGTCAAGGTGCACTGCAGGGACAGTGAGTGACAGAAGGGGACTCAGTGACGTGGTCAAGGAGCACTTCATTGACAGTGTGTGACAGAAGGGGACTCAGTAACGGGGGTCAAGGTGCACTGCAGTGACAGTGTGTGACAGAAGGGGCTCACTGATGGAGTCAAGGAGCACTGCAGTGACAATGTGTGACATAAGGGACTCAGTGATGGGGTCAAGGAGCACTGCAGTGACAGTGTGTGACAGAAGGGGACTCAGTGACGGGGTCAAGGAGCGCTGCAGTGACAGTGTGTGACAGAAGGCACTCACTGATGGAGTCAAGGTGCATTGCAGTGAGAGTGTGTGACAGAAGGGGACTCAGTGACGTGGTCAAGGAGCACTGCAGTGACAGTGAGTGACAGAAGGGGACTCAGTGACGTGGTCAAGGAGCACTTTAGTGACAGTGTGTGACAGAAGGGGACTCAGTAACGGGGGTCAAGGTGCACTGC
Organism: Pleurodeles waltl; assembly: GCF_031143425.1. Taxonomy (NCBI): domain Eukaryota; kingdom Metazoa; phylum Chordata; class Amphibia; order Caudata; family Salamandridae; genus Pleurodeles; species Pleurodeles waltl. Next base: position 27,789,277 of record NC_090451.1, read on the forward strand.
AGTGACAGTGTGTGACAGAAGGGGCTCACTGATGGAGTCAAGGAGCACTTCAGTGACAGTGTGTGACAGAAGGGGACTCAGTGACGGGGTCAAGGAGCACTGCAGTGACAGTGTGTGACAGAACGGGACTCAGTGACGGGGTCAAGGAGCGCTGCAGTGACAGTGTGTGACAGAAGGGGACTCAGTAACAGGGGTGAAGGTGCACTGAAGTGACAGTGTGTGACAGAAGGGACGCAGTGACGGGGTCAAGCAGCGCTGCAGGGACAGTGTGTGACAGAAGGGGACTCAGTGACGGGGTCAAGGAGCACTGCAGTTACAGTGTGTGACAGAAGGGACGCAGTGACGGGGTCAAGGAGCACTGCAGTGACAGTGTGTGACAGAAGGGACGCAGTGACGGGGTCAAGGAGTGCTGCAGTGACAGTGTGTGATAGAAGGGGACTCAGTAACAGGGGTGAAGGTGCACTGAAGTGACAGTGTGTGACAGAAGGGGACTCAGTGACGGGGTCAATTTGTGCCACAGTGACAGCATATATAGTCAAAACAACAATATTTTTTCCCTTGTTCAAAATATTAAGAAGAAATGTTTGCATAATAACGTGTTAATAACATAATTAAAAAAAACATAAACATTAGTCAAACAACTGAAGTAAACAGAAATAATATGTAAAGTATGAGTTAGTAAAATCGTCCGGTGCTGAAGAACCATGACAACTGATATGTATAAATGTTGTATAAGTGTGACAAACACAAGCACATTCATTAGGACCCTGATCAATATATAATGGCAATAAGGGTACGTACATTAGAAAGTCAAACACGTGTCGATCTCATTAAATTGAGGGATCACCAGCAGGACTCAAACAATATGGCGAGCTGGAGAGTGAGCAAAGGAGAGGAAAAGACGAAGAACACAGAGCATTGTCCGGCACAGTGAAGGCCCATGTGAAGTGACGTCACACCGAGCTCTCCTCACATGCACAAAGCGGGGCTGACCTGGAAGGAAGGCAAAAAAGAGAAATACCAATCTGATAACAGAAGAGGCAGGGGCGGCTTCTCTGTTAGGGCAGCGGAGCGTTGCCCCCCTGCCAGCAGCGGCAGGTGCGAAACCTTTACAAGAAAACAATAAAAATCTGTGGTTATTATCGTTTTCTTGTAAAGGGGCAGGGCACTGGGGGTGATGAGCACTGAGGGGAGTGCACAGAGCACTCCCCTCAGTGAGCATTTATGTTTAGCCGGCTGTCTCAGGCCTACCAAACACACATGCGCAGTGTGCTCTCTCCAGCCCGGCACTGAGCTGCGCTCCTAGCCAATCCTAATGCTGCTCTGAGCAGTGTCAGGATTGTCCGTAGGGCAGGCTGGAGCTACGAGGGACAGAGGAGCGGCGCAGCAGCAACGGAGGAGGTAAGTTTTTCGTTCTTTCTTTTTTTTTACTAAATGCCGCACCCACCCCGTGCGCCGCCCTTGCTCTGCCCCTTTAAAGAGCAGCGACTGACAAAAAGTAGTAAACATAAGACGGGAGAAAAACTGGTGAAACTCACCATGAGAAAAAAGGTGGAAACCTACACTGTCTAAAGCGCTAGCCCGTACTTCATTTCAAGCACTATATGTGACACGCTAGCCATCATATTGTCTCAAGCGCTAGCCTGTACTTCATGTTAAGCACTGTGTGTGACACGCTAGCCATCATATTGTCTGGATCGCTAGCCTGTACTTCAGGTTATGCACTGTGTGTGACATGCTAGCCATCATATTGTCTCAAGCGCTAGCTTGTACTTCACGTGAAGCACTATGTGTGACATGCTATCCATCATATTGTCTGAAGCACTAGCCTGTACTTCATGTGAAGCACTGTGTGTGACACACTAACCATCATAATGTCTGAAGCTCTAGCCTGTACTTCATGTCAAGCACTGTGTGAGACACGCTAGCCATCATATTGTCTGAAGCACTAGCCTGTACTTCATGTCAAGCACTGTGTGTGACACGCTAGCCATCATATTGTCTGAAACGCTAGCCTGTACTTCATGTTAAGCACTGTGTGTGACACGCTAGCCTTCATATTGTCTGAAGCACTAGCCTGTAGTTCATGTCAAGCACTGGGTGACATGCTAGCCACACCCCATCTAAAACAATAGCTATACATCATGTTAAGCGCTATGTGTGACACGCTAGTTATCATTAGTCTAAATCGCTAGCCTGTACTTCATGTTAAGCACCATGTCTTCACCTGCACCAAAGCCACCAAGCGCCACAACAGCTCCACCCATAACAACCACCTCAGCTGCATCCTCCTCAACACCCGCTCCATCCACAAACACGCCGTCGAACCTGGGACCTTCTCACCTCAACCTCCCAAGACATCGCCTTCCTCACCGAAACCTGGATGAACCCCTCCCTCGGAACCCGACATCGCCATAGCCATCCCTGAAGGCTACAAGATTACCCGCAGAGACCGCACCAACAAACCGGGAGGAGGAATCGCCATAGTCCATAGGAGCACCATCAGGATCTCAACCAACACCCATGACACCATCGATGCCGCTGAACACTTGCACTTCCAGATTTACGTCAACGGCAACACCACCCTGAGAGGAACCCTTGTCTACAGACCCCCAAACCCTGTCCACAGTTCTGCGACGCCATCGCCTACACAATCAGTGCCCATGCCCTCGCCTCTACGGACTACATGCTCCTCGGCGACCTGAATTTTCACCTAGAGAACACCAATAACAGCAGCTCCTCAGCCTTGATCGACAACCTTGCCAACCTAGGTCTCAAACAACTCGTCACAACGCCCACCCACTCAGCTGGCCACACACTCGACCCCACCTTCTCCACCAGCTGCCACATCACCTTCTCCCATACCACCGAACTCCACTGGACCGACCACAGCTGTGTCGACTTCTCCTTCCAGAAACCCACCGCTCACCACCACCCGCAACAGATCCCTCACGGCAGCTGGAACAAGATCTCGAAGGACCAGTTGATCTCCACCCTCGCTCACGCCCGCCACCCAACAGCAGTGACCCCAACACCGCCGCCATCAACCTCAAACAATGGCTAGACGACTGCGCCAACACCCTCGCTCCACTCAGGAAACCACTCAACACCCGCACCAGCAAGAAAGCACCCTGGTTCACCGCCGACCTTCAGGCCTCTAAGCGGGAGTAACGGAAAATCAAGAAAATATGGCGCCACGAACAAACGGAGAGCAACCACGCCACCCTCAAGACAGCCAGCTCATCTGGATCACCAAATGATCATTCTACAAGGAACGAATCGACAACAATGCGCACGACAGCAAAGAGCTCTTCAGCATCATCAAAGAACTCTCTAACCCCAAGTCTTGCTCCATTGACCCCACCCCCTCAAAGACCTCTGCGACTTTCTCGACACCTTTTCTCACCGCAAGATCACGGACATCCACGGCAGCTTCACCTCCCCGATCCCCACGACCACCACGGCCAACACCAACCCCAACGTACCCAACCATACCAACCTCCTGAGCACCTGGACCCACATCAACGATGAGGACACCACCAAGACCATGAGCACCATCCACCCCGGATCACCCACCGACCCCTGCCCTCACTATGTCTTCAACAAAGCCAGCGAAATCATCGCCCCCCCAACTCCGTACTATCATTCAACAGCTCCTTAGAGACTGCCACCTTCCCGGAGAGCTAGAAACACGCCAAAGTTAACACCCTGCTCAAAAAACCCAAGGCAGACCACGAAGACCTAAATAATTACTGGCCTATCTCCCTCCTCCCCTTCCCAGAGAAGGTCATAGAGAAGATAGTCAACAGCCAACTATCCCGCTTCCTAGATGACAACAGTTTGCTCGACATCTCCCAATGTGGCTTCCGCAAGAACCACAGCACCAAGACCGCTCTCATCGCAGCTACCGACGACATCAGGATCATGCTCGGCCAAGGTGAAACCATGGCCCTCATCCTCCTTGACCTCTCAGCAGCCTTCGATAACGTCTGCCACCACACACTTCCCACACGCCTCCACAATGCCGGAATCCGCCACAAGGCCCTGGACTGGATCACATCCTTCCTCTCTGGCAGAACTCAGAGAGTCCGCCTCCCTCCGTTCCTGTCGAAAGTCACCAAGACCATCTGCGGAGTCCCCCAAGGATCCTCTCTCAGCCCTACCCTTTTTAACGTCTACATGGCGCCACTCGCCAACATTGTCCGGTCCCACGGCCTCAACATCGTCTCCTACGTGGACGACACCCAACTGATCCTCTTACTCACCAAGGACGCCGCCACCGCTAAGATCAATCTCCACAACGGACTGCATGCCATCGCCAACTGGATGGAGATAAGCCACCTTAAATTGAACTCGGATAAGACTGAGATCCTCATCCTCAGCTCCAACCGATCAGCATGGGAAGACTCCTGGTGGCCTGCTACACTAGGAGCCGCTCCAACTCCCACCACCCACGCATGCAACCTCGGCTTCATACTAGACTCATCGCTCACCATGACCCAGCAAGTCAACGCCGTCTCATCCTCATGTTTCAAAACTCTCTGCATGCTTCGCAAGACCTTCAGATGGATCCCCATCAAAAACAGAAGAACGGTCACCCACTCCCTCGTCAGCAGCAGACTGGACTACGGCAACGCACTATACGCTGGAACAACAGCCAAGCTCCAGGGGAAACTTCAGCGCATTCAGAACGCCTTCGCACTCCTCATCCTTAACCTCCCTCACCACGAACACATCTCAGCCCACCTCAGAGATCTTCACTGGCTACCCGTCAGCAAGAGGATCATCTTCAAACTCCTGATCCACGCTCACAAGGCACTCCATGACGCATGCCCTGTCTACCTCAAGGAGCGTGTCAGCTTCTACGTGCTCACCCACCAGCTCCGCCAACCTCGCCCTCGCCACCGTCCCCTGCATCCACCATACCACAACCGGCGGCAGATCCTTCTCCCACCTCGCTGCCAAAACCTGTAATTCCCTCCCCGTCAACCTACGCCTGAACCAGGACTTCCTGACCTTCAGGAAACACCTCAAGACCTGGCTATTCGAGCAGTAGCAACACCCCCATACCCCCAGCACCGTGAGACCCTACCGGATTAGTAGCGTGCTTAACAAGTGATTGATTGATTGATTAAAGCACTGTGTGTGACACACTAGCCATCATATTGTCTGAAGCACTAGTGTGAACTTCATGTTAAGCACTGTGTGTGACGCGCTAGACATCATATTGTCTGAAGAGCTAGCGTGTACTTCATGTGAAGCACTATGAGTGACGCGCCTGCCATCATATTGTCTGAAGAGCTAGCGTGTACTTCACATGAAGCACTATGTGTAACGCACCAGCCATCAGATTGTTTGAAGCACTAGCCTGTACTTCATGTCAAGCACTATGTGTTACACACTAGCCATCATATTGTCTGAAGAGCTAGCGTGTACTTCATGTTAAGCACTGTGTGTGACAGGCTAGCCATCATATTGTCGGAATATTGTCAGAAGTGCTAGCCTGTAGTTCATATCAAGCACATTGTGTGAAACGCTAGCCACACCCCATCTAAAACACTACCCTATACATCATGTTAAGCACTGTGTGTGACATGCTAGTCAGCACATCGTCTGAAGTGCTAGCGTGTACTTTATGTTAAGCACTGTGTGTGACGCGCTAGCCATCATATTGTCTGAAATGCTAGCCTGTACTTCATGTTAAGCACTGTGTGTGACATGCTAGCCATCATATTATCTGAAGCGCTAGCCTGTAGTTCATGTCAAGCATTGTGTGTGACACGCTAGCCACACTCCATCTAAAACACTAGCCTATACATCATGTTAAGCACTATGTGTGACACGCTGGCCATCATTAGTCTAAAGGGCTAGCCTGTACTTCATGTGAAGCACGGTGTGTGACATGCTACACATCATATTGTCTGGAGCGCTAGCCTGTAGTTCATGTCAAGCACTGTGTGACACGCTAGCCACACCCCATCTAAAACACTAGCCTATACATCATGTTAAGCATTATGAGTTGTGCTAGTCAGCACATCGTCTGAAGCACTAGCGTGTACTTCATGTTAAGCACTGTGTGTGACAAACTAGCCATCATATTGTCTGAAGCGCTAGCCTGTACTTCATGTCAAGCACTGTGTGTGACACGCTAGCCACACCCCATCTAAAACACTATCCTATACATCATGTTAAGTACTATGTGTGACACGCTAGTGATCATTAGTTTGAAGTGCTAGCCTGTAGTTCATGTCAAGCTCTGTGTGTGACACGCTAGCCACACCCCATCTAAAACACTAGCCTATATATCATGTTAAGCGCTATGTGTGACATGCTAGTCAGCACATTGTCTGAAGCACTAGCGTGTACTTCATGTTAAGCACTGTGTGTGACACGCTGGCCATCATACTGTCTGAAGCGCTAGCGTGTATTTGATGTCACGCACTACGTGTGAAACACTAGTCAGCACTACACCATGCCCTCCAGACTAATTAAAACGCTCACCAACTCGGGAAAATGTCAAAGTCTTCACCTACTTAGTGTGAATTTTGAGTCATAATTGACAATTCCAAATATTATTATTTATTTTTTGGGGGTTTTGGGAGTAAAATTGCAATGATGCAAAGGTTCTTGTTTTTTAGGGAGGCTATTAGAATGTTGGTATTTATCAGCAGTTCACAGTTACTGCCAGTAGAGGGCACACACTGTCCTTAAGCTACCGCGACCTCAAAGGAACCAAAAAACATCTGCAGGAGGTTCATTTACTAAATATAAATACACATTAAGAAAGACAAACTAATTATGTATACAATTAAATAGCCTCCAGCTTGGGCTCGGGTCAGTTAGGGAATACTTATGGGGCCTGATTAGTAATGCAGTTCAGAAAATGATGAATAATTATGTAAATTCAATTCAACTGTAAAAATCTGTATTTAGTGCTGCCCTTCATGTGCATGTCTGAAGGAAGGAAACAAAGCTGCCGTACCTGTTCAGAGAAGCTTGCACTGCTGCTGTTCATATAGTACCGGTCCATGTGTGAGGGAAGCTTGCACCACTGCTGTTCATGCAGTACTGGTCCTGTGTGTGAAGGAAGCTTGCACCGCTGTTGTCAGTGCTGCACCTTTCCTATGTGTGAGGGAAGCTTGCACTGCTGCTGCCAGTGCTGCACCTTTCCTATGTGTGAGGGCAGCTTGCACTGCTGCTGTTCATGTAGTACCGGTCCATGTGTGAGTACAGCTTGCACCACTGCTGTTCATGCAGTACTGGTCCTGTGTGTGAAGGAAGCTTGCACTGCTGCTGTCTGCGCTGCACCTGTCCTGTCCTGTGAGGGAAACCTGAACTGATACCGGTCCTGGGTGTGAGGGAAGCTTGCACTGCTGCTGCCTGTGCTGCACCTGTCCTGTGTGTGAGGGGGGCTTGCACCGCTGCTGCCAGTGCTGCACCTATCCTGTGTGTGAGGGAAGCTTGCACTGATGCTGTTCATGCAGTACCGATCCTGCGTGTGAAGGAAGCTTGCACCACTGCTGTTCATGCAGTACCTTTTCTGTGTGTGAGGAAAGCCTGAACTGCTGCTGCCCTGGCTGTACCTGTTCTATGTATGAGAGAAGCTTGCACGTTTGCTGCCAGGGCATGCTGCACCTGTCCTGTGTGTGAGGGAGGCTTGCACTGCTGCTGCTATTCATGCAGTACCTGTTGTGTGTCTGAGGGAAGCTTGCGCTGCTGCTGTCCATGATATACCTTGTTCTGTGTGTGATGGAAGCTTGCACTGCTGCTGCCCATGGCATACCACGTTCTGTGTGTGAGGGAAACTTGCACTGCTTCTCTTCATACAGTATATGTTCTGTGTGTGAGGAAAACTTGAACAACTGCTGTCTGTGCCGTAACTGTTCTGTGTGTGATGGAAGCTTGCACTGCTGTGGTTCATGCTATACCTTGTTCTGTGTGTGATGGAAGCTTGCACTGCTGTGGTTCATGCTATACCTTGTTCTGTGTGTGATGGAAGCTTGCACCACTGCTGTCCATGATATACCTTGTTCTGTGTGTGATGGAAGATTGCACTGCTGTAGCCCATGATATACCTTGTTCTGTGTGTGATGGAAGCTTGCGCTGCTGCTGTCCATGATATACCTTGCTCTGTGTGTGATGGAAGCTTGCACTGCTGTAGCCCATGCTATACCTTGCTCTGTGTGTGATGGAAGCTTGCACTGCAGCTGTCCATGATATACCTTGTTCTGTGTGTGATGGAAGCTTGCGCTGCAGCTGTCCATGATATACCTTGTTCTGTGTGTGATGGAAGCTTGCGCTGCTGCTGTCCATGCTATACCTTGCTCTGTGTGTGATGGAAGCTTGCACTGCTGTAGCCCAAGCTATACCTTGCTCTGTGTGTGATGGAAGCTTGCGCTGCTGCTGTCCATGATATACCTTGTTCTGTGTGTGATGGAAGCTTGCACTGCTGTAGCCCATGCTATACCTTGCTCTGTGTGTGATGGAAGCTTGCGCTGCTGCTGTCCATGATATACCTTGCTCTGTGTGTGATGGAAGCTTGCACTGCTGTAGCCCATGCTATACCTTGTTCTGTGTGTGATGGAAGCTTGCGCTGCTGCTGTCCATGATATACCTTGTTCTGTGTGTGATGGAAGCTTGCGCTGCTGCTGTCCATGCTATACCTTGCTCTGTGTGTGATGGAAGCTTGCACTGCTGTAGCCCAAGCTATACCTTGCTCTGTGTGTGATGGAAGCTTGCGCTGCTGCTGTCCACGATATACCTTGTTCTGTGTGTGATGGAAGCTTGCACTGCTGTAGCCCATGCTATACCTTGCTCTGTGTGTGATGGAAGCTTTCGCTGCTGCTGTCCATGATATACCTTGTTCTGTGTGTGATGGAAGCTTGCACTGCTGTAGCCCATGATATATCTTGTTCTGTGTGTGATGGAAGCTTGCGCTGCTGTAGCCCATGATATACCTTGTTCTGTGTGTGATGGAAGCTTGCGCTGCTGTAGCCCATGATATACCTTGTTCTGTGTGTGATGGAAGCTTGCGGTGCTGCTGTCCATGATATACCTTGTTCTGTGTGTGATGGAAGCTTGCGGTGCTGCTGCCCATGATATATCTTGTTCTGTGTGTGATAGAAGCTTGTACCACTGCTGTCCATGATATACCTTGTTATGTGTGTGATGAACCTTGTACCACTGTTGTCTATGCTGTAAGAGTTCTATGTGTGAGGGAAGCTGGCACTGCTATTGTTCATCCAGTACCTCTACTGTGCATTTGAAAAGCTTCCTCTGCTGCCCGTGTTTTATCTGTGGTGCAAGGGAAGCTTGCTTAACTGAGCCCACGATGTCCCTGTCCGTGAAGCCTGACTCTTTAGAAATATGAACTCTTGTGCAGTGCTTAATTTGTGTTGGTGGCTTCCGGTGCAGAGCACCAGCACTTATTTTTGAGGGCCAGCACTTATTTTTCTGCCTCAAGCATTTACTGCGAGTGAACGACTCATATGGAAAGATGAAGAGAAAATAAAAAAAAAGGCTCACAAAGGGAGAAAGGAGAAAGCAGCAGGAGTGAGCTGAAGGGGCAGGAGTGGCTGTAAATGGATTAAAGTGGCCCGAGATGGCTTCAGGATTACGCTGCCTCAGTATTCCATGCTCGTACTTAATTTCAGCAGCCGTGTGTTTCAGAGGAGAGCTCTGGGCACCGGCACATTTTTATTTATAAATTAAGTAGTGCTCTTGTGTGACATTAATGTGGAAACAGACTGTTTTTCCTCAAACAACTTAAAATCCCCAAAATATCTATTAGTGTCAACACATGATGTGCATCTGGTACAGTAGACGTCATCACGCTCACTGATCTCCCCCAGACCTGCCAACATACGAAACATTTTCACAATGTGAAGAGGGAGAGGGTCCCTGGAGGGGATGGGCCTGGTGCAAAGAGCTAAGAGGCACTCTGTCCCTCACCAAGCCCCCACCCCTTCCTAAAAAAAACAGAAAAACAAAGTGCCTTTGAGGCTGTGGTCGATATCCTGGAGTGCCTTCACACCTTCTATGGACATCGGCTGCTTACAGCTGCCTTAAATGAGCTTGAAACCCACTATTTACAGTAGTTTGTTGTCCCTGCCACTGTGTGATTTCAGATCCTCACCGGGTGACTGTGTGAAGGGAGCCGAAATCGTGTGACACACAGTGGCAGTGTGCGAGTTGGCAGGTCTGCTTCCCGGTGTCAGTGGAGGGGGTCCATTCCAGACAAATGGTGTTCAGAGTAACTTGTGGCCTCAACCCCTCTCTCTGTCCTCTCAGAGAGCATTTCATGGAAAGTGCATTAAATGTTAACAAGACTGCTCTAAGAATGCCTTTCCAGCGACTAATGGATGGAGGGAGGAGCCTGTGCAAAGCAAACCCCGCCCTGTCTGTGAGGTGGCAGCCCTGACACCTCACACAGAGCCACTGTATGACACACAGTATTGACTCCTTTCACACGGTCACCTGGTGAGGAGCCGATATCACACAGTGGCAGGGAAACTGAGCTGGAAACCACTGCATACAGTGGATTTCCAGCTCGTTTTTGGAGGCTTTGAACTGCAGCGCCCATTAGAGGGTGTGATAACACATTAGCACATCTGCAATCAGCCTCAGCAAGCCCTTTTTGGAGGAGGACGGGGTTGGGGGCGGGTCAGGGCAAAAGTGCCTCTTAGGTACTTCTCAGCACAAGGAATGGTACAGCGCATGCAATGTGTGTACATGTCTCTGAGGAGCTGTGCAGTGCATGTAGTAAGAGTCCAGTATATGTATGAACACAGTATGTGCAAGAAGAGGTGGGAGACATGCACTGTATAAAGAGTATGATGAGGATTGGTGCAGCACCTGCAGTGGGTGAGCAGTATCTATTTAAGCTGTGCTGTTGATACAGTGCTGCAGAGTGTGTATAAGGAGTGGTGCAGTGCAGTCAGTTTATGCACAGCATGTGTAAGGAGTGGTGCAGTGCATTCAGTGTATGACCAGCATGTGTGAGAAATAATGCATTTCATGCGATGGTTGTATAGTATGTGTGAGAAACGGTGCCGTGCATGCAGCAAGTGCACAGTATTGGATAAGTGCAGTCACTCCATTGGTTGCACACTATGTATGAGGATTGTTGCATTGAATGCACAGTGTGTTTCAGTAGTGGTGCAGTGGTTAGATAGTATATGATAGAAGAGCTTCTTTGTATACAGTATGTGAGGCGTGGTGCAGCGCATGCAGTGGTTGTGTAGTTTGTGTGAGGAATGGTGCAGCGCATGCACTGGTTGTGTAGTTTGTGTGAGGAGTGGTGCAGTGCATGCAGTGGTTGTGTAGTTTGTGTGAGGAATGGTGCAGCGCATGCAGTGGTTGTGTAGTTTGTGTGAGGAGTAGTGCAGTGCATGCAGTGGTTCTGTAGTATGTGTGAAGAATGGTGCCATGCATGCAGTGAGTGTACAATATTGGAGAAGTGCAATGACTCCAGTGGTTGCACAATATTTATGAGGATTGTTGCATTGATGCACAGTGTGTTTCAGTAGTGGTGAAGTCCATGCAGTGGTTAGATAGTATATGATGTAGGAGCTGCTGTGTATACAGTATGTGAGGAGTGGTGCAGCGCAGGCAGTGGTTGTGTAGTTTGTGTGAGGAGTGGTGCAGTGCATGCAGTAGTTCTGTAGCATGTGTGAGGAATGGTGCCATGCATGCAGTGAGTGTACAGTATTGGAACAGTGCAATGACTCCAGTGGTTGCATACTATATATGAGGATTGTTGCATTGAATGTACAGTGTGTTTCAGTAGTGGTGCAGTCCATGCAGTGGTTAGATAGTATATGATAGAAGAGCTTCTTTGTATACAGTATGTGAGGAGTGGTGCAGCTCATGCAGTGGTTGTGTAGTTTGTGTGAGGAGTGGTGCAGTGCATGCAGTGAGTGTACAATATTGGAGAAGTGCAATGACTCCAGTGGTTGCACAATATTTATGAGGATTGTTGCATTACTGCACAGTGTGTTTCAGTAGTGGTGAAGTCCATGCAGTGGTTAGATAGTATATGATGTAAGAGCTGCTGTGTATGCAGTGTGTGAGGAGTGGTGCAGTGCATGCAGTGGTTCTGTAGTATGTGTGAAGAATGGTGCCATGCATGCAGCGAGTGTACAATATTGGAGAAGTGCAATGACTCCAGTAGTTGCACAATATGTATGAGGATTGTTGCATTACTGCACAGTGTGTTTCAGTAGTGGTGCAGTCCATACAGTGGTTATACAGTATGTGAGAGAAGAGCTGCTGTGTATACAGTGTGCGAGGAGTGGTGCAGTGCATGCAGTGGTTCTGTAGTATGTGTGAAGAATGGTGCCATGCATGCAGCGAGTGTACAATATTGGAGAAGTGCAATGACTCCAGTAGTTGCACAATATGTATGAGGATTGTTGCATTACTGCACAGTGTGTTTCAGTAGTGGTGCAGTCCATACAGTGGTTATACAGTATGTGAGAGAAGAGCTGCTGTGTATACAGTGTGTGAGGAGTGGTGCAGTGCATGCAGTGGTTCTGTAGTATGTGTGAAGAATGGTGCAGTGCATGCAGTGAGTGTACAATATTGGAGAAGTGCAATGACTCCAGTGGTTGCACAATATTTATGAGGATTGTTGCATTGATGCACAGTGTGTTTCAGTAGTGGTGAAGTCCATGCAGTGGTTAGATAGTATATGATGTAAGAGCTGCTGTGTATGCAGTGTGTGAGGAGTGGTGCACTGCATGCACTGGTTGTGTAGTATGTGTGAGGAATAGTGCAGTGCATGCAGCGACTGTACAATATTGGAGAAGTGCAATGACTCCAGTAGTTGCACACTATGTATGAGAATTGTTGCATTGAATGCACAGTGTGTTTCAGTAGTGGTGCAGTCCATGCAGTGGTTAGATAGTATATGATGTAAGAGCTGCTGTGTATACAGTATGTGAGGAGTGGTGCAGTGCATGCAGTGGTTGTGTAGTTTGTGTGAGGAGTGGTGCAGTGCATGCAGTCGTTCTGTAGCATGTGTGAGTAATGGTGCCATGCATGCAGTGAGTGCACAGTATTGGAACAGTGCAATGACTCCAGTGGTTGCACACTATATATGAGGATTGTTGCATTGAATGTACAGTGTGTTTCAGTAGTTGTGCAGTCCATGCAGTGGTTAGATAGTGTTAGACCTGACAGCCTTAGGGTGGTCACCTCTAACTTTTTGCCTGCCTCCCTCCACTTTTTGGACACTATTTTTGCTGGCTTTTAGACTCTGCGCACTTTACCACTGCTAACCAGTGCTAAAGTGCATATGCTTTCTCCCTTAAAACATGGTAACCTTGAATCATACCTGATTGGACTATTTAATTTACCTATAAGTTCCTAGTAATGTGCACTCTCTGTGCCTAGGGCCTGTAATTTCAATGCTACTAGTGGGCCTGCAGCACTGTTTGTGCCAACCACTTAAGTAGCCCCTTTTCCTTGTCTCAGGCCTGCCACTGCAAGGCCTGTGTGTGCAGTTTCACTGTCACCTCGACTTGGCATTTAAAAGTACTTGCCAAGCCTAAACCTCCCCTTTCTCCACATATAAGTCACCTCTAATGTGTGCCCTAGGTCAGTGTTGTCCAACCTTTTTCTCGCCGCGGACCGGTAAATGTTTGATAATTTTTCCGTGGCCCGCTTGTCCCATTGTGTGACAAGCGGGCCACGGAACAATTATCAAACATTTACCGCCCGCCACAGTGGGGCGGCCCGGTGCTTATTGATCCACGGACCGGCACCGGTCCGCGGCCCGGGGGGTTGGGGAACACTGCCCTAGGTAACCCCAAGAGCAGGGTGCTGTGTGGGTGAAAGGCAGGACATGTACCTGTGTAGTTTACATGTCCTGGTAGTGTAAAACTCCTAAATTCGTTTTTGCACTACTGTGAGGCCTGCTCCCTTCATAGGCTAACATTGGGGCTGCCCTCATACAGTATTGAAGTGGTAGCTGCTGATCTGAAAGGAGTAGGAAGATCATATTTAGTATGGCCAGAATGGTAATATAAAATCCTGCTGACTGGTGAAGTTGGATTTAATATTACTATTCTAGAAATGCCACTTTTAGAAAGTGAGCATTTCTTTGCACTTAAATCTTTCTGTGCCTTACAATCCATGTCTGGTTGGGCTTAGTTGACAGCTCCTTGTGCATTCACTCAGACACACCCCAAACACAGGGTACTCAGCCTCACTTGCATACATCTGCATTTTGAATGGGTCTTCCTGGGCTGGGAGGGTGGAGGGCCTGCTCTCACACAAAGGACTGCCACACCCCCTACTGGGACCCTGGCAGACAGGATTGAACTGACAGGGGACCTGGTGCACTTCTTAGCCACTCTTTGAAGTCTCCCCCACTTCAAAGGCACATTTGGGTATAAAACAGGGCCTCTGCCCTACCTCATCAGAGACACTTTCTGGAGAAGAAACCTGAACCAGAAACTACATCCTGCCAAGAAGAACTGCCTGGCTGCTCAAAGGACTCACCTGTCTGCTTTTTACAAAGGACTGCTGCCTTGCTGTTGGCCTGCTGCCTTGCTGAACTCTTGTCTGGCTGTGAAAGTACTCTCCAAGGGCTTGGATAGAGCTTGCCTCCTGTTCCCTGAAGTCTCAGGACCGAAAAGACTTCCCTTTTTCACTTGGACGCTCCGTGCGCTGAAATTTTCGACGCACAGCTTGTTCCGCGGCGAGAAAAACGCCGCACACCGACGCTGATCGACGCGACGCCTTCGGGACGACCGGAACTTCGACGCACGGCTTCGCAAGGACAACGCCGCCCGACCTCCAGAGGAGAAATCGACGCAACGCCTGCTGTGAGATTGAAATTCCGACGCGCAGCCCCGCAGAACGACGCGCAGCCGGAAAACAAGCAGGAAAATCCACGCACAGACCCGGGACATCTGGTAATCCCCGCGATCCACAGAAAGAGACTGTCCGCGCGCCGGAAAACTTCCCCACGTGAAAAATAACGACGCAAGTCCGTGTGTGCTAGGGAGAAATCGACGCACACACCCTTTTTCCACGCATCTCTTCTTCTGTGGCCCTCTGAGGAGATTTTCCACTCCAAACCAGGTACTTTGTGCTTGAAAGAGACTTTGTTTGCTTTTTAAAGACTTAAGATACTTTATATCACTTTTCAGTGAGATCTCTACAAATTCACATTGCAACTTTATTCGTTTTGACCTACAATTATCCTGATAAATATTAAATATTTTTCTAAACACTGTGTGGTGTATTTTTGTGGTGCTATATGGTGGTATTGTATGATTTATTGCACAAATACTTTACACATTGCCTTCTAAGTTAAGCCTGACTGCTCGTGCCAAGCTACCAGAGGGTGGGCACAGGATAATCTTGGATTGTATGTGACTTACCCTGACTAGAGTGAGGGCTTTTGCTTGGACAGGGGGTAACCTGACTGCCAACCAAAAACCCCATTTCTAACATTGGTGATCAGCGGTGAGGATAGGACTTGTGTTTGTGCAGTGACATACAGTAGCTAAGTATTTCACTACCTACCCACAGTTGAAGGTCAACTTGATTTTTATCTCTTTTTGCTAAATTTCATTTTTTTTCTGACAATTTTCAAAAACTAAATCCTCACTCAACATGTCTCTGACTGGTTCTCAAATGGGAGACTTTGACCTAGTCCTGTTGGTTACATATACGGTCAAACAGCTAAGAGGGTTCTGCAGGGCAATGAGGGTACCCACCCAAGGGGCCTCCAAAAAAGAGGACTTTCAAGTGGCGCTGAGGGCCTGGGCAGAAGCCCATTTAGAAGAGGATGATGAGGAGCCAGAAAATGGCCCTTCAGAGGATTTGTTGCTATCTGTGGATGATGTTACCACTGCAATTGTGCCCCCTTCCAGACCAGGGAGCAGTGTCTCTGTGCAAAGCCTGACCGCAGAGGAAAGGAGAGAGGAAAGGGAGTTCCAATTGCAAATGGCAAAACTGAAAATTGAGGCTCAACAGGAGGAAAGAAGGGCTGAGAGAGAAGCCAAGCAAGCTGAGGCTGAAAGAGCAGCCAAACATGCTGAAGCTGAAAGAGAAGCCAAACAAGCTGAACCTGAAAGAGCAGCCAAACAGGTGGAAGCTGAGAGAGCTTTGGCTGAAAAGAAACTATTGTTGGCTCATTAACTGAGTCTCAAGGAGCTGGAGATCAAGGCGAGACAGTCTGAATCCAGCAATAATGGGAGCAGCATACAGACAGGACCTGCTGGAGAAAAGAAGGTTTGTATACCCAAAAATGTGGTGCCCAGTTTTGTGGTGGGAGATGACATAGATAAATGGTTAGCTGCTTATGAAGTTGCACTAAGGGCTCATGAGGTTCCTGAAGGGCAATGGGGGGTAACTATGTGGGGTTATGTACCGCCATTGGGTAGGGACACACTTCTCACATTGGATCAACCTGATCAAAACACATACCCACTTCAGAAAGCCACTTTACTTGCCAAGTTTGGGCTGACCCCTGAGGGATACCGTCAGAGGTTCAGGGACAGCACCAAACAAACCACACAAACATGGGTAGATTTCTTTGACTTCTCCAGTAAGGCACTGAATGGATGGGTGCGGGGCAACAAAGTAGATGATTATAAAGGGTTATATGACTTGATTCTGAGAGAGCATATACTCAATGTTACCTATACAGAGTTGCGCCTGCACTTGGTAGATAGTAAGCTGACTGATCCCAGGAAGCTTGCTGAGGAGGCGGACCTCTGGGTTAGCACCAGAGTGTCCAAGAAGGCATCTGGGGGGACTCCCACAAAGGTGGTCAGGGTTCCCAACAGAAGAAAGAGGGGGGAGAAAAACTTACAGATAAGGAACTCTCCAAAGGCCCCCAAAAGAATTCCTAGGGAGGGGGTGGCAACCATTCCTTTTCCAGATTTGGGAAAAAGCCAGGGACATATGATAGGTCAGGGAAATCCAACCCCAAATGCATGGAGTGTTACCAGTATGGTCACTATAAAGGCGACCCCCAGTGCTCCAAGAGAGCACCGTCCACTACTGGACAGACACCTGGGTTGACTAGTGTAGCGCTCGGGGTGAGATGGACCCAGATAGCTTTGGGGAACAGGTAGAGATTTCCCTAGTGTCCCTGGGAGAAGGAGAGATGGTGCCCAAAGCCCACATGCCCCAAAATACTTCCAAGTACAGGCAGTGGGTCACCATTGATGGGCAGAAGGTGGAGGCTCTGCGTGACACAGGAGCCAGTATGACTACTATCAAGAGTCAGCTGGTGTCAACAGAGCAGATAGTCCCTAATACACTCCACCAGGTCATAGTCGCTGACAATCGTGAGAGTCACCTACCGGTGGCTCTGGTTCCCTTTGAGTGGGGGGGGGGGTCTCTGGTACTCTGAAAGTAGCTGTGAGTCCTGCCATGCCTGTAGATTGTCTGTTAGGCAATGATCTTGAGCATACTGCTTGGAAAGAAGTGGAGCTCAGATCTCACCTGGAGATGTTAGGGTTACCTGAATGGGTCTGCATGACCACACGGTCCATGGCTGACCGAGAGGGAAGTCAAGGGCGTCTGGAGCCTGGAACAATGGCCCAGAGAGCTGCCAAGAGGAGGGGCAAGGGGTGCAGGAAACCGGTCCCAGAAGTTCCCGCAGTGGTTGACGGGGCTCCTGAGGAGGAGGCTCCCGAGCCAACTGGGGAAGACATTGCCACCCTAGGTGACCTACCGGAGCTTGCTGGCTGGCAAGTTGAGGGTGGACCCACCAGGGAGGAATTCTGCAAGGCGCAGAAAGAATGTCCCACTCTAGAGGGTCTGAGGAAGCAAGCCTCAGACCAGGCGGCAGGTGAAGCCTCTGGCGATCACCACATATATTGGGAGAATGATCTCCTCTACAGTGAGCCTAAGGTTCCGGCCTTTGGGGCAGCGTGTATGCTGGTGGTCCCCCAGTGTTACCGAACCTTCCTACTGGGTCTGGCTCACGACATTCCCCTAGCAGGACATTTGGGGCAAGGCAAGACCTTTGACAGGCTTGTCACCCACTTTTATTGGCCCAGAATGAGGACAAACTCAGATAAGTTCTGTAGATCTTGTCCTACCTGCCAGGCCAGTGGTAAAGCAGGGAAAAGGGTTAAAACCCCCCTGATTCCACTTCCTGTCGTTGGCACCCCCTTTGAAATGGTGGGCATCGACATTGTTGGTCCATTGGACCCCAAAACTGCCTTAGGCAACAGGTTCATCCTGGTTTTAGTGGACCATGCCACCCGTTACCCAGAGGCAATCCCTCTGAGGACCGTAACTGCACCGGTGGTGACCAGAACTCTGATGGGAATATTTACCCGTGTGGGATTCCCAAAGGAGATAGTGTCTGACAGAGGCACTAACTTCATGTCTGCATACATGAAGTCTCTGTGGGATGCGTGTGGTGTAACCTACAAGTTCACCACACCCTATCACCCCCAATCTAATGGTCTTGTGGAGAGATTCAACAAGACCTTGAAAGGCATGATTGGTGGCCTACCTGAGGCCATGAGGCGTAAGTGGGACGTTCTCTTACCATGCCTTCTCTTTGCTTACCGAGATGTCTCCCAGAGGGGGGTGGGGTTCAGTCCCTTTGAGCTTCTCTATGGGTACCCTGTCAGGGGACCCTTAAGCATTGTCAAGGAGGGGTTGGAGAGAGCTCCAAAGGCACCCCCTCAGGATGTGGTCAGCTACATGTTGGCCTTCCGCAACCAGATGACCCGCTTCTGGAAAGAGGCCCACAGTAACCTTGAGGCCAGTCAAGAGGTAATGAAACGCTGGTATGACCAGAAGGCCACCCTGGTAGAGTTTCAACCTGGAGACAAAGGGCCTGATTCTAACTTTGGAGGACGGTGTTAAACCGTCCCAAAAGTGGCGGATATACCACCTACCGTATTACGAGTTCCATAGGATATAATGGACTCGTAATACGGTAGGTGGTATATCCGCCACTTTTGGGACGGTTTAACACCGTCCTCCAAAGTAAGAATCAGGCCCAAAGTGTGGGTAATGGAGCCAGTAGAGCCTAGAGCTCTCCAGGATCGCTGGTCTGGCCCATTTGAAGTAAAGGAGCAGAAAGGGGAGGCCACTTACCTAGTGGACCTCCAAACCCCTAGGAACCCCCTAAGGGTGCTCCAGGTCAACCGGCTAAAGGCTCATTTGAGAGGTCTGAGGTCAACATGCTTCTGGTCACAGATGAAGGAATGGAAGAGGAGAGTGAACCTCTCCCCGACCTCCTCTCTGCCCAAGAAGGTGATGGGTCTGTGAAAGGGGTCATCCTCTCTGACTCCCTGACTCTAAACCAGAAAGGAGACTGCTATGAGCTGTTGGAGCAGTTCTCCCCCCTGTTCTCCCTTACTCCTGGACTGACCCACCTCTGTGTTCATGACATTGACACTGGTGACAGTCTCCCTGTGAAGAACAAAATTTACAGGTTATCGGATAAGGTGAAAGCCAGCATCAAGGAGGAGGTCTCCAAGATGTTAGCTTTAAGGGTTATCGAGAAATCCAGTAGTCCCTGGGCCAGCCCAGTGGTGTTGGTCCGTAAGGCTACTGCCCCAGGTGCGAAGCCAGAACTTCGGTTCTGTGTGGACTACCAGGGTCTCAACACAGTCACCCGGACTGATGCTCACCCCATCCCCCGAGCTGATGAGCTCGTTGACAGGCTGGGCGCTGCCAAGTTTCTGAGTACATTTGATCTTACTTCAGGGTACTGGCAGATCGCCCTGACTGAGGGGGCTAAAGAGAGATCCGCATTTTCAACCCCTGATGGCCATTACCAGTTCCGGGTGATGCCATTTGGGTTGAAAAATGCTCCGCTACCTTCCAACGGTTGGTTAACGGGGTCCTAGCTGGCAAGGATGCCTTCTATGCAGCCTACCTGGATGACATAGCTGTCTACAGTTCCAGCTGGGAGGAACACCTGCTCCACCTCAAGGAGGTGCTTCAGGCCCTGCAACAGGCAGGCCTGACCATCAAGGCTAGTAAGTGCCAGATTGGGCAGGGTTCCGTGGTGTACTTGGGACACCTAGTGGGTGGTGGCAAGGTGCAGCCACTCCAGGCCAAGATGGAAACTATCAAGGCCTGGCAATCACCTAGAACTCAGACTGAGGTGAGAGCCTTTTTAGGCCTCACCGGATACTACCGCAGATTTGTCAAGGGCTATGGTACCATTGTGTCACCCTTGACAGAACTCACTTCCAAGAAACAACCTAGGTTGGTGAATTGGACAGAGGCTTGTCAGAAAGCCTTTGACTCCCTGAAGGAAGCCATGTACACGGCCCCGTGCTCAAGGCCCCTGACTACTCCCAGGAATTTATTGTGCAGACAGACGCTTCAGAGCATGGCATAGGGGCGGTCCTAGCACAGCTAAATGAGGAGGGCCTAGACCAACCAGTAGTCTTTATTAGCAGAAGGCTATTACCACGGGAACAGAGGTGGAGTGCTATTGAAAGAGAAGCTTTTGCGGTGGTCTGGGCACTGAAGAAGCTAAGACCCTACCTGTTTGGGACTCACTTCCGGGTTCAGACAGACCACAGGCCCCTCAGATGGCTCATGCAGATGAGGGGTGAGAATCCAAAACTCTTGAGGTGGTCCATTTCCCTACAGGGGATGGACTTTACGGTGGAACATCGCCCCGGGGTTGACCACGCCAATGCTGATGGTCTCTCCAGATACTTCCGCCTTAGCGATGAGAGCTCCCAGGAGGTCGGGTAGCTCTCCCCACTTTCAGCTGGGGGGGGGACATGTTAGACCTGACAGCCTTAGGGTGGTCACCCCTAACTTTTTGCCTGCCTCCCTCCACTTTTTAGACACTATTTCTGCTGGCTTTTAGACTCTGCGCACTTTACCACTGCTAACCAGTGCTAAAGTGCATATGCTCTCTCCCTTAAAAAATGGTAACCTTGAATCATACCTGATTGGACTATTTAATTTACTTATAAGTCCCTAGTAATGTGCACTCTCTGTGCCTAGGGCCTGTAGATTAAATGCTACTAGTGGGCCTGCAGCACTGGTTGTGCCAACCACTTAAGTAGCCCCTTTTCCTTGTCTCAGGCCTGCCACTGCAAGGCCTGTGTGTGCAGTTTCACTGTCACCTCGACTTGGCATTTAAAAGTACTTGCCAAGCCTAAACCTCCCCTTTCTCCACATATAAGTCACCTCTAATGTGTGCCCTAGGTAACCCCTAGAGCAGGGTGCTGTGTGGGTGAAAGGCAGGACATGTACCTGTGTAGTTTACATGTCCTGGTAGTGTAAAACTCCTAAATTCGTTTTTGCACTACTGTGAGGCCTGCTCCCTTCATAGGCTAACATTGGGGCTGCCCTCATACAGTATTGAAGTGGTAGCTGCTGATCTGAAAGGAGTAGGAAGGTCATATTTAGTATGGCCAGAATGGTAATACAAAATCCTGCTGACTGGTGAAGTTGGATTTAATATTACTATTCTAGAAATGCCACTTTTAGAAAGTGAGCATTTCTTTGCACTTAAATCTTTCTGTGCCTTACAATCTACGTCTGGCTGGGCTTAGTTGACAGCTCCTCGTGCATTCACTCAGACACACCCCAAACACAGGGTACTCAGCCTCACTTGCATACATCTGCATTTTGAATGGGTCTTCCTGGGCTGGGAGGGTGGAGGGCCTGCTCTCACACAAAGGACTGCCACACCCCCTACTGGGACCCTGGCAGACAGGATTTAACTGAAAGGGGACCTGGTGCACTTCTTAGCCACTCTTTGAAGTCTCCCCCACTTCAAAGGCACATTTGGGTATAAAACAGGGCCTCTGCCCTACCTCATCAGAGACACTTGCTGGAGAAGAAACCTGAACCAGAAACTACATCCTGCCAAGAAGAACTGCCTGGCTGCTCAAAGGACTCACCTGTCTGCTTTCTACAAAGGACTGCTGCCTTGCTGTTGGCCTGCTGCCTTGCTGAACTCTTGTCTGGCTGTGAAAGTGCTCTCCAAGGGCTTGGATAGAGCTTGCCTCCTGTTCCCTGAAGTCTCAGGACCAAAAAGACTTCCCTTTTTCACTTGGACGCTCCGTGCGCCGAAATTTTCGACGCACAGCTTGTTCCGCGGCGAGAAAAACGCCGCACACCGATGCTGATCTACGCGACGCCTTCGGGACGACCGGAAATTCGACGCGTGGCTTCGCAAGGACGCCGCCCGACTTCCAGAGGAGAAATCGACGCGACGCCTGCCGTGAGATCGAAATTTCGATGCGCAGCCCCGCAGAACGACGCGCAGCCGGAAAACAAGCAGGAAAATCCACGCACATACCCAGGACATCTGGTAATCCCCGCGATCCACAGAAAGAGACTGTCCGCACGCCGGAAAACGACTTACGACTTCCCCGCATGAAAAATAACGACGCAAGTCTGTGTGTGCTAGGGAGAAATCGACGCACACACCCTTTTTCCACGCATCTCTTCTTCTATGCCCCTCTGAGGAGATTTTCCACTCCAAACCAGGTACTTTGTGCTTGAAAGAGACTTTGTTTGCTTTTTAAAGACTTAAGATACTTTATATCACTTTTCAGTGATATCTCTACAAATTCACATTGCAACTTTATTCGTTTTGACCTACAATTATCCTGATAAATATTATATATTTTTCTAAACACTGTGTGGTGTATTTTTGTGGTGCTATATGGTGGTATTGTATGATTTATTGCACAAATACTTTACACATTGCCTTCTAAGTTAAGCCTGACTGCTCGTGCCAAGCTACCAGAGGGTGGGCACAGGATAATCTTGGATTGTGTGTGACTTACCCTGACTAGAGTGAGGGCTTTTGCTTGGACAGGGGGTAACCTGACTGCCAACCAAAAACCCCATTTCTAACAGATAGTATATGATAGAAGAGCTGCTGTGTATACAGTATGTGAGGAGTAGTGCAGTGCATGCAGTGGTTCTGTAGTATGTGTGAGGAATGGTGCTGTGCATGCAGTGAGTGTACAATATTGGAGAAGTGCAATGACTCAAGTGGTTGCACCCTATGTATGAGTATTGTTGCATTGATGCACAGTGTGTTTCAGTAGTGGTGCAGTCCATGCAGTGGTTATACAGTATGTGAGAGAAGAGCTGCTGTGTATGCAGTGTGTGAGGAGTGGTGCAGTGCATGCAGTGGTTGTGTAGTATGTGTGAGGAATGGTGCCGTGCATGCAGCGAGTGTACAATATTGGAGAAGTGCAATGACTCCAGTGGTTGCACACTGCACACTATGTATGAGGATTGTTGCATTGAATGCGCACTATGTTTCAGTAGTGGTGCACTCCATGCAGTGGTTATACAGTAATTGAGAGAAGAGCTGCTGTGTATACAATGTGTGAGGAGTGGTGCAGTGCATGCAGTGGTTCTGTAGTATGTGTGAGGAATGGTGCCATGCATGCAGTGAGTGCACAGTACTGTGGAGAAGTGCAATAACGCCAGTGGTTGCACACTAAGTATGAGGATTGTTGCATTGGATGCACAGTGTGTTTCAGTAGTGGTGCATTCCATGCAGTGGTTATACAGTATGTGAGAGAGGAGGTACAGTCTATGCAATGAGTGAGGAGCGGTGCAGCGCATGCAGTGGTTGTGTAGTTTGTGTGAGGAGTGGTGCAGTGCATGCAGTGGTTCTATATTATGTGTGAGGAATGGTGCCATGCATGCAGCGAGTGCACAGTATTGCAGAAGTGTAATGACTCCAGTGGTTGCACACTATGGATTAGGATTGTTGCATTGAATGCACAGTGTGTTTCAGTAGTGGTGCAGTCCATACAGTGGTTATACAGTATGTGAGAGAAGAGGTATAGTCTATGCAATGAGTGAGGAGTGGTGCGGCGCATGCAGTGGTTGTGTAGTTTGTGTGAGGAGTGGTGCAGTGCATGCAGTGGTTCTGTAGTATGTGTGAAGAATGGTGCAGTGCATGCAGTGGTTCTGTAGTTTGTGTGAGGAGTGGTGCAGTGCATGCAGTGGTTGTGTAGTTTGTGTGAGGAGTGGTGCAGTGCATGCAGTGGTTCTGTAGTATGTGTGAAGAATGGTGCCATGCATGCAGTGAGTGTACAATATTGGAGAAGTGCAATGACTCCAGTGGTTGCACAATATTTATGAGGATTGTTGCATTGATGCACAGTGTGTTTCAGTAGTGGTGAAGTCCATGCAGTGGTTAGATGGTATATGATAGAAGAGCTTCTTTGTATACAGTATGTGAGGAGTGGTGCAGCGCATGCAGTGGTTGTGTAGTTTGTGTGAGGAGTGGTGCAGTGCATGCAGTCGTTCTGTAGCATGTGTGAGTAATGGTGCCATGCATGCAGTGAGTGCACAGTATTGGAACAGTGCAATGACTCCAGTGGTTGCACACTATATATGAGGATTGTTGCATTGAATGTACAGTGTGTTTCAGTAGTTGTGCAGTCCATGCAGTGGTTAGATAGTGTTAGACCTGACAGCCTTAGGGTGGTCACCTCTAACTTTTTGCCTGCCTCCCTCCACTTTTTGGACACTATTTTTGCTGGCTTTTAGACTCTGCGCACTTTACCACTGCTAACCAGTGCTAAAGTGCATATGCTTTCTCCCTTAAAACATGGTAACCTTGAATCATACCTGATTGGACTATTTAATTTACCTATAAGTTCCTAGTAATGTGCACTCTCTGTGCCTAGGGCCTGTAATTTAAATGCTACTAGTGGGCCTGCAGCACTGTTTGTGCCAACCACTTAAGTAGCCCCTTTTCCTTGTCTCAGGCCTGCCACTGCAAGGCCTGTGTGTGCAGTTTCACTGTCACCTCGACTTGGCATTTAAAAGTACTTGCCAAGCCTAAACCTCCCCTTTCTCCACATATAATTCACCTCTAATGTGTGCCCTAGGTCAGTGTTGTCCAACCTTTTTCTCGCCGCAGACCGGTAAATGTTTGATAATTTTTCCGTGGCCCGCTTGTCCCATTGTGTGACAAGCGGGCCACGGAACAATTATCAAACATTTACCGCCCGCCACAGTGGGGCGGCCCGGTGCTGATTGATCCACGGACCGGCACCGGTCCGCGGCCCGGGGGGTTGGGGAACACTGCCCTAGGTAACCCCTAGAGCAGGGTGCTGTGTGGGTGAAAGGCAGGACATGTACCTGTGTAGTTTACATGTCCTGGTAGTGTAAAACTCCTAAATTCGTTTTTGCACTACTGTGAGGCCTGCTCCCTTCATAGGCTAACATTGGGGCTGCCCTCATACAGTATTGAAGTGGTAGCTGCTGATCTGAAAGGAGTAGGAAGATCATATTTAGTATGGCCTGAATGGTAATATAAAATCCTGCTGACTGGTGAAGTTGGATTTAATATTACTATTCTAGAAATGCCACTTTTAGAAAGTGAGCATTTCTTTGCACTTAAATCTTTCTGTGCCTTACAATCCATGTCTGGTTGGGCTTAGTTGACAGCTCCTTGTGCATTCACTCAGACACACCCCAAACACAGGGTACTCAGCCTCACTTGCATACATCTGCATTTTGAATGGGTCTTCCTGGGCTGGGAGGGTGGAGGGCCTGCTCTCACACAAAGGACTGCCACACCCCCTACTGGGACCCTGGCAGACAGGATTGAACTGACAGGGGACCTGGTGCACTTCTTAGCCACTCTTTGAAGTCTCCCCCACTTCAAAGGCACATTTGGGTATAAAACATGGCCTCTGCCCTACCTCATCAGAGACACTTGCTGGAGAAGAAACCTGAACCAGAAACTACATCCTGCCAAGAAGAACTGCCTGGCTGCTCAAAGGACTCACCTGTCTGCTTTTTACAAAGGACTGCTGCCTTGCTGTTGGCCTGCTGCCTTGCTGAACTCTTGTCTGGCTGTGAAAGTACTCTCCAAGGGCTTGGATAGAGCTTGCCTCCTGTTCCCTGAAGTCTCAGGACCGAAAAGACTTCCCTTTTTCACTTGGACGCTCCGTGCGCCGAAATTTTCGACGCACAGCTTGTTCCGCGGCGAGAAAAACGCCGCACACCGACGCTGATCGACGCGACGCCTTCGGGACGACCGGAACTTCGACGCACGGCTTCGCAAGGACAACGCCGCCCGACCTCCAGAGGAGAAATCGACGCAACGCCTGCTGTGAGATTGAAATTCCGACGCGCAGCCCCGCAGAACGACGCGCAGCCGGAAAACAAGCAGGAAAATCCACGCACAGACCCGGGACATCTGGTAATCCCCGCGATCCACAGAAAGAGACTGTCCGCGCGCCGGAAAACTTCCCCACGTGAAAAATAACGACGCAAGTCCGTGTGTGCTAGGGAGAAATCGACGCACACACCCTTTTTCCACGCATCTCTTCTTCTGTGGCCCTCTGAGGAGATTTTCCACTCCAAACCAGGTACTTTGTGCTTGAAAGAGACTTTGTTTGCTTTTTAAAGACTTAAGATACTTTATATCACTTTTCAGTGAGATCTCTACAAATTCACATTGCAACTTTATTCGTTTTGACCTACAATTATCCTGATAAATATTAAATATTTTTCTAAACACTGTGTGGTGTATTTTTGTGGTGCTATATGGTGGTATTGTATGATTTATTGCACAAATACTTTACACATTGCCTTCTAAGTTAAGCCTGACTGCTCGTGCCAAGCTACCAGAGGGTGGGCACAGGATAATCTTGGATTGTATGTGACTTACCCTGACTAGAGTGAGGGCTTTTGCTTGGACAGGGGGTAACCTGACTGCCAACCAAAAACCCAATTTCTAACATTGGTGATCAGCGGTGAGGATAGGACTTGTGTTTGTGCAGTGACATACAGTAGCTAAGTATTTCACTACCTACCCACAGTTGAAGGTCAACTTGATTTTTATCTCTTTTTGCTAAATTTCATTTTTTTTCTGACAATTTTCAAAAACTAAATCCTCACTCAACATGTCTCTGACTGGGTCTCAAATGGGAGACTTTGACCTAGTCCTGTTGGATACATATACGGTCAAACAGCTAAGAGGGTTCTGCAGGGCAATGAGGGTACCCACCCAAGGGGCCTCCAAAAAGGAGGACTTTCAAGTGGCGCTGAGGGCCTGGGCAGAAGCCCATTTAGAAGAGGATGATGAGGAGCCAGAAAATGGCCCTTCAGAGGATTTGTTGCTATCTGTGGATGATGTTACCACTGCAATTGTGCCCCCTTCCAGACCAGGGAGCAGTGTCTCTGTGCAAAGCCTGACCGCAGAGGAAAGGAGAGAGGAAAGGGAGTTCCAATTGCAAATGGCAAAACTGAAAATTGAGGCTCAACAGGAGGAAAGAAGGGCTGAGAGAGAAGCCAAGCAAGCTGAGGCTGAAAGAGCAGCCAAACATGTTGAAGCTGAAAGAGAAGCCAAACAAGCTGAAGCTGAAAGAGCAGCCAAACAGGTGGAAGCTGAGAAAGCTTTGGCTGAAAAGAAACTATTGTTGGCTCATTAACTGAGTCTCAAGGAGCTGGAGATCAAGGCGAGACAGTCTGAATCCAGCAATAATGGGAGCAGCATACAGACAGGACCTGCTGGAGAAAAGAAGGTTCGTATACCCAAAAATGTGGTGCCCAGTTTTGTGGTGGGAGATGACATAGATAAATGGTTAGCTGCTTATGAAGTTGCACTAAGGGCTCATGAGGTTCCTGAAGGGCAATGGGGGGTAGCTATGTGGGGTTATGTACCGCCATTGGGTAGGGACACACTTCTCACATTGGATCAACCTGATCAAAACACATACCCACTTCAGAAAGCCACTTTACTTGCCAAGTTTGGGCTGACCCCTGAGGGATACCGTCAGAGGTTCAGGGACAGCACCAAACAAACCACACAAACATGGGTAGATTTCTTTGACTTCTCCAGTAAGGAACTGAATGGATGGGTGCGGGGCAACAAAGTAGATGATTATAAAGGGTTATATGACTTGATTCTGAGAGAGCATATACTCAATGTTACCTATACAGAGTTGCGCCTGCACTTGGTAGATAGTAAGCTGACTGATCCCAGGAAGCTTGCTGAGGAGGCGGACCTCTGGGTTAGCACCAGAGTGTCCAAGAAGGCATCTGGGGGGACTCCCACAAAGGTGGTCAGGGTTCCCAACAGAAGAAAGAGGGGGAGAAAAACTTACAGATAAGGAACTCTCCAAAGGCCCCCAAAAGAATTCCTAGGGAGGGGGTGGCAACCATTCCTTTTCCAGATTTGGGAAAAAGCCAGGGACATATGATAGGTCAGGGAAATCCAACCCCAAATGCATGGAGTGTTACCAGTATGGTCACTATAAAGGCGACCCCCAGTGCTCCAATAGAGCACCGTCCACTACTGGACAGACACCTGGGTTGACTAGTGTAGCGCTCGGGGTGAGATGGACCCAGATAGCTTTGGGGAACAGGTAGAGATTTCCCTAGTGTCCCTGGGAGAAGGAGAGATGGTGCCCAAAGCCCACATGCCCCAAAATACTTCCAAGTACAGGCAGTGGGTCACCATTGATGGGCAGAAGGTGGAGGCTCTGCGTGACACAGGAGCCAGTATGACTACTATCAAGAGTCAGCTGGTGTCAACAGAGCAGATAGTCCCTAATACACTCCACCAGGTCATAGTCGCTGACAATCGTGAGAGTCACCTACCGGTGGCTCTGGTTCCCTTTGAGTGGGGGGGGGGGTCTCTGGTACTCTGAAAGTAGCTGTGAGTCCTGCCATGCCTGTAGATTGTCTGTTAGGCAATGATCTTGAGCATACTGCTTGGAAAGAAGTGGAGCTCAGATCTCACCTGGAGATGTTAGGGTTACCTGAATGGGTCTGCATGACCACACGGTCCATGGCTGACCGAGAGGGAAGTCAAGGGCGTCTGGAGCCTGGAACAATGGCCCAGAGAGCTGCCAAGAGGAGGGGCAAGGGGTGCAGGAAACCGGTCCCAGAAGTTCCCGCAGTGGTTGACGGGGCTCCTGAGGAGGAGGCTCCCGAGCCAACTGGGGAAGACATTGCCACCCTAGGTGACCTACCGGAGCTTGCTGGCTGGCAAGTTGAGGGTGGACCCACCAGGGAGGAATTCTGCAAGGCGCAGAAAGAATGTCCCACTCTAGAGGGTCTGAGGAAGCAAGCCTCAGACCAGGCGGCAGGTGAAGCCTCTGGCGATCACCACATATATTGGGAGAATGATCTCCTCTACAGTGAGCCTAAGGTTCCGGCCTTTGGGGCAGCGTGTATGCTGGTGGTCCCCCAGTGTTACCGAACCTTCCTACTGGGTCTGGCTCACGACATTCCCCTAGCAGGACATTTGGGGCAAGGCAAGACCTTTGACAGGCTTGTCACCCACTTTTATTGGCCCAGAATGAGGACAAACTCAGATAAGTTCTGTAGATCTTGTCCTACCTGCCAGGCCAGTGGTAAAGCAGGGAAAAGGGTTAAAACCCCCCTGATTCCACTTCCTGTCGTTGGCACCCCCTTTGAAATGGTGGGCATCGACATTGTTGGTCCATTGGACCCCAAAACTGCCTTAGGCAACAGGTTCATCCTGGTTTTGGTGGACTATGCCACCCGTTACCCAGAGGCAATCCCTCTGAGGACCGTAACTGCACCGGTGGTGACCAGAACTCTGATGGGAATATTTACCCGTGTGGGATTCCCAAAGGAGATAGTGTCTGACAGAGGCACTAACTTCATGTCTGCATACATGAAGTCTCTGTGGGATGCGTGTGGTGTAACCTACAAGTTCACCACACCCTATCACCCCCAATCTAATGGTCTTGTGGAGAGATTCAACAAGACCTTGAAAGGCATGATTGGTGGCCTACCTGAGGCCATGAGGCGTAAGTGGGACGTTCTCTTACCATGCCTTCTCTTTGCTTACCGAGATGTCTCCCAGAGGGGGGTGGGGTTCAGTCCCTTTGAGCTTCTCTATGGGTACCCTGTCAGGGGACCCTTAAGCATTGTCAAGGAGGGGTTGGAGAGAGCTCCAAAGGCACCCCCTCAGGATGTGGTCAGCTACATGTTGGCCTTCCGCAACCAGATGACCCGCTTCTGGAAAGAGGCCCACAGTAACCTTGAGGCCAGTCAAGAGGTAATGAAACGCTGGTATGACCAGAAGGCCACCCTGGTAGAGTTTCAACCTGGAGACAAAGTGTGGGTAATGGAGCCAGTAGAGCCTAGAGCTCTCCAGGATCGCTGGTCTGGCCCATTTGAAGTAAAGGAGCAGAAAGGGGAGGCCACTTACCTAGTGGACCTCCAAACCCCTAGGAACCCCCTAAGGGTGCTCCAGGTCAACCGGCTAAAGGCTCATTTTGAGAGGTCTGAGGTCAACATGCTTCTGGTCACAGATGAAGGAATGGAAGAGGAGAGTGAACCTCTCCCCGACCTCCTCTCTGCCCAAGAAGGTGATGGGTCTGTGAAAGGGGTCATCCTCTCTGACTCCCTGACTCTAAACCAGAAAGGAGACTGCTATGAGCTGTTGGAGCAGTTCTCCCCCCTGTTCTCCCTTACTCCTGGACTGACCCACCTCTGTGTTCATGACATTGACACTGGTGACAGTCTCCCTGTGAAGAACAAAATTTACAGGTTATCGGATAAGGTGAAAGCCAGCATCAAGGAGGAGGTCTCCAAGATGTTAGCTTTAAGGGTTATCGAGAAATCCAGTAGTCCCTGGGCCAGCCCAGTGGTGTTGGTCCCTAAGGCTACTGCCCCAGGTGCGAAGCCAGAACTTCGGTTCTGTGTGGACTACCAGGGTCTCAACACAGTCACCCGGACTGATGCTCACCCCATCCCCCGAGCTGATGAGCTCGTTGACAGGCTGGGCGCTGCCAAGTTTCTGAGTACATTTGATCTTACTTCAGGGTACTGGCAGATCGCCCTGACTGAAGGGGCTAAAGAGAGATCTGCATTTTCAACCCCTGATGGCCATTACCAGTTCCGGGTGATGCCATTTGGGTTGAAAAATGCCCCCGCTACCTTCCAACGGTTGGTTAACGGGGTCCTAGCTGGCAAGGATGCCTTCTGTGCAGCCTACCTGGATGACATAGCTGTCTACAGTTCCAGCTGGGAGGAACACCTGCTCCACCTCAAGGAGGTGCTTCAGGCCCTGCAACAGGCAGGCCTGACCATCAAGGCTAGTAAGTGCCAGATTGGGCAGGGTTCCGTGGTGTACTTGGGACACCTAGTGGGTGGTGGCAAGGTGCAGCCACTCCAGGCCAAGATGGAAACTATCAAGGCCTGGCAATCACCTAGAACTCAGACTGAGGTGAGAGCCTTTTTAGGCCTCACCGGATACTACCGCAGATTTGTCAAGGGCTATGGTACCATTGTGTCACCCTTGACAGAACTCACTTCCAAGAAACAACCTAGGTTGGTGAATTGGACAGAGGCTTGTCAGAAAGCCTTTGACTCCCTGAAGGAAGCCTTGTTCACGGCCCCGTGCTCAAGGCCCCTGACTACTCCCAGGAATTTATTGTGCAGACAGACGCTTCAGAGCATGGCATAGGGGCGGTCCTAGCACAGCTAAATGAGGAGGGCCTAGACCAACCAGTAGTCTTTATTAGCAGAAGGCTATTACCACGGGAACAGAGGTGGAGTGCTATTGAAAGAGAAGCTTTTGCGGTGGTCTGGGCACTGAAGAAGCTAAGACCCTACCTGTTTGGGACTCACTTCCGGGTTCAGACAGACCGCAAGCCCCTCAGATGGCTCATGCAGATGAGGGGTGAGAATCCAAAACTCTTGAGGTGGTCCATTTCCCTACAGGGGATGGACTTTACGGTGGAACATCGCCCCGGGGTTGACCACGCCAATGCTGATGGTCTCTCCAGATACTTCCGCCTTAGCGATGAGAGCTCCCAGGAGGTCGGGTAGCTCTCCCCACTTTCAGCTGGGGGGGGGGACATGTTAGACCTGACAGCCTTAGGGTGGTCACCCCTAACTTTTTGCCTGCCTCCCTCCACTTTTTAGACACTATTTCTGCTGGCTTTTAGACTCTGCGCACTTTACCACTGCTAACCAGTGCTAAAGTGCATATGCTCTCTCCCTTAAAAAATGGTAACCTTGAATCATACCTGATTGGACTATTTAATTTACTTATAAGTCCCTAGTAATGTGCACTCTCTGTGCCTAGGGCCTGTAGATTAAATGCTACTAGTGGGCCTGCAGCACTGGTTGTGCCAACCACTTAAGTAGCCCCTTTTCCTTGTCTCAGGCCTGCCACTGCAAGGCCTGTGTGTGCAGTTTCACTGTCACCTCGACTTGGCATTTAAAAGTACTTGCCAAGCCTAAACCTCCCCTTTCTCCACATATAAGTCACCTCTAATGTGTGCCCTAGGTAACCGCTAGAGCAGGGTGCTGTGTGGGTGAAAGGCAGGACATGTACCTGTGTAGTTTACATGTCCTGGTAGTGTAAAACTCCTAAATTCGTTTTTGCACTACTGTGAGGCCTGCTCCCTTCATAGGCTAACATTGGGGCTGCCCTCATACAGTATTGAAGTGGTAGCTGCTGATCTGAAAGGAGTAGGAAGGTCATATTTAGTATGGCCAGAATGGTAATACAAAATCCTGCTGACTGGTGAAGTTGGATTTAATATTACTATTCTAGAAATGCCACTTTTAGAAAGTGAGCATTTCTTTGCACTTCAATCTTTCTGTGCCTTACAATCTACGTCTGGCTGGGCTTAGTTGACAGCTCCTCGTGCATTCACTCAGACACACCCCAAACACAGGGTACTCAGCCTCACTTGCATACATCTGCATTTTGAATGGGTCTTCCTGGGCTGGGAGGGTGGAGGGCCTGCTCTCACACAAAGGACTGCCACACCCCCTACTGGGACCCTGGCAGACAGGATTGAACTGAAAGGGGACCTGGTGCACTTCTTAGCCACTCTTTGAAGTCTCCCCCACTTCAAAGGCACATTTGGGTATAAAACAGGGCCTCTGCCCTAACTCATCAGAGACACTTGCTGGAGAAGAAACCTGAACCAGAAACTACATCCTGCCAAGAAGAACTGCCTGGCTGCTCAAAGGACTCACCTGTCTGCTTTCTACAAAGGACTGCTGCCTTGCTGTTGGCCTGCTGCCTTACTGAACTCTTGTCTGGCTGTGAAAGTGCTCTCCAAGGGCTTGGATAGAGCTTGCCTCCTGTTCCCTGAAGTCTCAGGACCAAAAAGACTTCCCTTTTTCACTTGGACGCTCCGTGCGCCGAAATTTTCGACGCACAGCTTGTTCCGCGGCGAGAAAAACGCCGCACACCGATGCTGATCGACGCGACGCCTTCGGGACGACCGGAAATTCGACGCGCGGCTTCGCAAGGACGCCGCCCGACTTCCAGAGGAGAAATCGACGCGACGCCTGCCGTGAGATCGAAATTTCGACGCGCAGCCCCGCAGAACGACGCGCAGCCGGAAAACAAGCAGGAAAATCCACGCACATACCCAGGACATCTGGTAATCCCCGCGATCCACAGAAAGAGACTGTCCGCACGCCGGAAAACGACGCACGACTTCCCCGCGTGAAAAATAACGACGCAAGTCTGTGTGTGCTAGGGAGAAATCGACGCACACACCCTTTTTCCACGCATCTCTTCTTCTGTGGCCCTCTGAGGAGATTTTCCACTCCAAACCAGGTACTTTGTGCTTGAAAGAGACTTTGTTTGCTTTTTAAAGACTTAAGATACTTTATATCACTTTTCATTGATATCTCTACAAATTCACATTGCAACTTTATTCGTTTTGACCTACAATTATCCTGATAAATATTATATATTTTTCTAAACACTGTGTGGTGTATTTTTGTGGTGCTATATGGTGGTATTGTATGATTTATTGCACAAATACTTTACACATTGCCTTCTAAGTTAAGCCTGACTGCTCGTGCCAAGCTACCAGAGGGTGGGCACAGGATAATCTTGGATTGTGTGTGACTTACCCTGACTAGAGTGAGGGCTTTTGCTTGGACAGGGGGTAACCTGACTGCCAACCAAAAACCCCATTTCTAACAGATAGTATATAATAGAAGAGCTGTTGTGTATACAGTATGTGAGGAGTAGTGCAGTGCATGCAGTGGTTCTGTAGTATGTGTGAGGAATGGTGCTGTGCATGCAACGAGTGTACAATATTGGAGAAGTGCAATGACTCAAGTGGTTGCACCCTATGTATGAGGATTGTTGCATTGATGCACAGTGTGTTTCAGTAGTGGTGCAGTCCATGCAGTGGTTATACAGTATGTGAGAGAAGAGCTGCTGTGTATGCAGTGTGTGAGGAGTGGTGCAGTGCATGCAGTGGTTGTGTAGTATGTGTGAGGAATGGTGCTGTGCATGCAGCGAGTGTACAATATTGGAGAAGTGCAATGACTCCAGTGGTTGCACACTGCACACTATGTATGAGGATTGTTGCATTGAATGTGCACTATGTTTCAGTAGTGGTGCACTCCATGCAGTGGTTATACAGTATTTGAGAGAAGAGCTGCTGTGTATACAATGTGTGAGGAGTGGTGCAGTGCATGCAGTGGTTCTGTAGTATGTGTGAGGAATGGTGCCATGCATGCAGTGAGTGCACAGTACTGTGGAGAAGTGCAATAACGCCAGTGGTTGCACACTAAGTATGAGGATTGTTGCATTGGATGCACAGTGTGTTTCAGTAGTGGTGCATTCCATGCAGTGGTTATACAGTATGTGAGAGAGGAGGTACAGTCTATGCAATGAGTGAGGAGCGGTGCAGCGCATGCAGTGGTTGTGTAGTTTGTGTGAGGAGTGGTGCAGTGCATGCAGTGGTTCTATATTATGTGTGAGGAATGGTGCCATGCATGCAGCGAGTGCACAGTATTGCAGAAGTGCAATGACTCCAGTGGTTGCACACTATGGATTAGGATTGTTGCATTGAATGCACAGTGTGTTTCAGTAGTGGTGCAGTCCATACAGTGGTTATACAGTATGTGAGAGAAGAGGTATAGTCTATGCAATGAGTGAGGAGTGGTGCGGCGCATGCAGTGGTTGTGTAGTTTGTGTGAGGAGTGGTGCAGTGCATGCAGTGGTTCTGTAGTATGTGTGAAGAATGGTGCAGTGCATGCAGTGGTTCTGTAGTTTGTGTGAGGAGTGGTGCAGTGCATGCAGTGGTTGTGTAGTTTGTGTGAGGAGTGGTGCAGTGCATGCAGTGGTTCTGTAGTATGTGTGAAGAATGGTGCCATGCATGCAGTGAGTGTACAATATTGGAGAAGTGCAATGACTCCAGTGGTTGCACAATATTTATGAGGATTGTTGCATTGATGCACAGTGTGTTTCAGTAGTGGTGAAGTCCATGCAGTGGTTAGATGGTATATGATAGAAGAGCTTCTTTGTATACAGTATGTGAGGAGTGGTGCAGCGCATGCAGTGGTTGTGTAGTTTGTGTGAGGAGTGGTGCAGTGCATGCAGTCGTTCTGTAGTATGTGTGAGGAATGGTGCCATGCATGCAGTGAGTGCACAGTACTGGAACAGTGCAATGACTCCAGTGGTTGCACACTATATATGAGGATTGTTGCATTGAATGTACAGTGTGTTTCAGTAGTTGTGCAGTCCATGCAGTGGTTAGATAGTATATGATAGAAGAGCTGCTGTGTATACAGTATGTGAGGAGTAGTGCAGCGCATGCAGTGGTTGTGTAGTGTGTGTGAGGAGTGGTGCAGTGCATGCAGTGGTTCTGTAGTATGTGTGAGGAATGGTGCCATGCATGCAGTGAGTGCACAGTACTGTGGAGAAGTGCAATGACGCCAGTGGTTGCACACTAAGTATGAGGATTGTTGCATTGAATGCACAGTGTGTTTCAGTAGTGGTGCATTCCATGCAGTGGTTATACAGTATGTGAGAGAAGAGGTACAGTCTATGCAATGATTGAGGAGCCGTGCAGCGCATGCAGTGGTTGTGTAGTTTGTGTGAGGAGTGGTGCAGTGCATGCAGTGGTTCTGTAGTATGTGTGAGGAATGGTACCATGCATGCAGTGAGTGCACAGTACTGTGGAGAAGTGCAATGACTCCAGTGGTTGCACACTATATATGAGGATTGTTGCATTGATGCACAGTGTGTTTCAGTAGTGGTGCAGTCCATGCAGTGGTTATACAGTATGTGAGAGAAGAGCTGCTGTGTATACAGTGTGTGAGGAGTGGTGCAGCGCATGCAGTGGTTGTGTAGTTTGTGTGAGGAGTGGTGCAGTGCATGCTGTCGTTCTGTAGCGTGTAGTGTGAGGAATGGTGCCATGCATGCAGTGAGTGCACAGTATTGGAACAATGCAATGACTCCAGTGGTTGCACACTATATATGAGGATTGTTGCATTGATGCACAGTGTGTTTCAGTAGTGGTGCAGTCCATGCAGTGGTTATACAGTATGTGATAGAAGAGCTGCTGTGTGTACAGTTTGCGAGGAGTGGTGCATTGCATGCAGTGATTCTGTAGTATGTGTGAGGAGCGGTGCAGCGCATGCAGTGGGTACACACAACAGTTGTATAATAAGTATGAGAAAGTTGCACTGCAAGCACTGTATGTGTGATGTAATGTAAACAGAGGGTGCGCAGATGTGCAGTGCATGAAGGGGGCACAGTGTCTGGTAGCAGCGATGTGATGCCTTCAGAACATCCACGGTATGCATGAGTGGCACAGGCCATGTCTGCACAGCATATGGCAGCAGAGGTGTGGGATGTGCAATGAGTGCAGTTCTTGTGTGAGGATTGGTTGAGTGAGGGAAGATTGCTGCACTGCACGAGTGATTTCAGAGTGTGTGTGAGGGGTGATGCAGTGTATGCATCACTATGCAATATGTGTCGGAAGCTGTGCAGTACATTCTGTGCGCACACGTGTGAGAGGAGTGGTGCAGTGCATGCAGAATATGTCTGAGGAGTGGTGCAGTGCATGCATGGCTGTGCAGTATGTGTAAGAAGTGGTGCAGTGTATCTAGTGTATGCACGATGTGTGTGTGGTGCAGTGCATGCAGTATCTGCACACTGCGTGTGAGGAGTGGTGCAGTGCATGCAGAATATGTCTGAGGAGTGGTGCAGTGCATGCATGGCTGTGCAGTATGTGTAAGAAGTGGTGCAGTGTATCTAGTGTATGCACGATGTGTGTGAGGAGTGGTGCAGTGCATGGAAGGCTGT
Organism: Pleurodeles waltl; assembly: GCF_031143425.1. Taxonomy (NCBI): domain Eukaryota; kingdom Metazoa; phylum Chordata; class Amphibia; order Caudata; family Salamandridae; genus Pleurodeles; species Pleurodeles waltl. The sequence goes on from NC_090451.1 coordinate 27,826,307, forward strand.
GCAGTATGTGTAAGAAGTGGTGCAGTGTATCCAGTGTGAGCACGATGTGTGTTAGAAGCGGTGCAGTGCGTGCACGATGCGTGTGAGGAGTGGTGCAGTGCATGGAAGGCTGTGCAGTATGTGTAAGAAGTGGTGCAGTGTATCCAGTGTGAGCACGATGTGTGTTAGAAGCGGTGCAGTGCGTGCACGATGCGTGTGAGGAGTGGTGCAGTGCATGGAAGGCTGTGCAGTATGTGTAAGAAGTGGTGCAGTGTATCCAGTGTGAGCACGATGTGTGTTAGAAGCGGTGCAGTGCGTGCACGATTCGTGTAAGGAGTGGTGCAGTGCATGCATGTGCAGAACACGTGTGATCGGAGCTGCAGTGCATGCATTGGCTCCTTCTCTGCCAGGTTCACCCTCCTACCCCCTCCAGTCCCCCCGCCCGCCCCCCGGCTGCAGATTCCTCCATTGTCGCTCTCCATCAGCGAGGTGAAGGTATCGATCGACAGCGCCGAGGAAATCATTATCCATCTGTAAAAATTGGATTTTGTAGATGTTAGCGTCTCTCTCAGAGCGCGGGGGGGGGGGGGGGGGGGAAGAGTTCAATGCACGCTGGACATGTCCTGCCCTCCGCCATCTCATACCTGCAGTCTGGGTGATGACAGCCCCGACCTTTCACTTGTACCAGGACCACCCGCTCCCGAGCCTGTTCGACACAGAGACGGCCGAGCCGAGCCAAGGGTCGGCCCCGGCCCCAAGAGCCCGAGCACGAGCCGAGCTTAACACAGAGGGCAGGGAGAGCCGAGCCAAGGGTCGGCCCGGCCCCCAGAGCCCGTGCACGAGCCGAGCTTAACACAGAGGGCAGGGAGAGCCGAGCCAAGGGTCGGCCCGGCCCCAAGAGCCCGTGCACGAGCCGAGCTTAACACAGAGGGCAGGGAGAGCCGAGCCAAGGGTCGGCCCGGCCCCCAGAGCCCGTGCACGAGCCGAGCTTAACACAGAGGGCAGGGAGAGCCGAGCCAAGGGTCGGCCCGGCCCCAAGAGCCCGTGCACGAGCCGAGCTTAACACAGAGGGCAGGGAGAGCCGAGCCAAGGGTCGGCCCGGCCCCAAGAGCCCGTGCACGAGCCGAGCTTAACACAGAGGGCAGGGAGAGCCGAGCCAAGGGTCGGCCCGGCCCCAAGAGCCCGTGCACGAGCCGAGCTTAACACAGAGGGCAGGGAGAGCCGAACCAAGGGTCGGCCCGGCCCCAAGAGCCCGTGCACGAGCCGAGCTTAACACAGAGGGCAGGGAGAGCCGAACCAAGGGTCGGCCCGGCCCCAAGAGCCCGTGCACGAGCCGAGCTTAACACAGAGGGCAGGGAGAGCCGAGCCAAGGGTCGGCCCGGCCCCAAGAGCCCGTGCACGAGCCGAGCTTAACACAGAGGGCAGGGAGAGCCGAGCCAAGCCAAGGGTCGGCCCGGCCCCAAGAGCCCATGCACGAGCAGTGCTTAAGACAGAGATGTTGGGGTGCGGACAACTGGACAGGCCCTAAGAGCCCGTGTACGAGCCGTGAACATATCTGGCATGTATAAGGCGCAGCAATCTTATCTAAATACATGAGCTAAAACGCCTTCACAGGTCAAAACTGTGCACTACTTTAACACACGGAAGCGTTTCGCCCAAGCACTTCCGGTGAAAGTATCAAAAGTCAAGGGTTTTAAAACTTGAACTGAGAAACAATCCTGCCGCCGCCCTGGTGACTGTGGTTAACTTGGTGACCTGAGAGACAAGTCATGGGAGATGTGCACCCTCCATGGGGCCTAGACACCTCTTACAGAGGGAGCAACATTAAATAATATCAAGTCAAGTGCAGGAGAGGTTTTTGTACAGCGCCCATCCTGAACTCATGTATTTCAAGGTGATCCCATATGTGATAATGAAGAACAAGAATTGGCAAAGCCAGTAGGTCTCCCCTATACAAGAGCTATTGACAGTGTGGCTGCTCTCCAGCATGGCTAAAAGTTACTGGCGTTGAGTGTCAGAGAGTGGTGGGGGGAGTGCTGTGCAGGGCGTTTATTAGAATAGAGTGTTGTAGACTGGAGTAGAGGGGAGTACAGTTCAGTGGCAGAGAGTGTTGTAGAGTGGAGGAGGATGAAATAGGGTGGAGTGGTTTGGACTGCATAGAGGTAGTGGGGTGGATTGGACTGGAGTAGAGTAGGGTGGATTGGGGTAGAGTAGTGTGCATTGAGTGGAGTGGGTTGGATTGTTGTCGTCTGGATTGGATCAGAGTGGGGTGGGTGGTTTGGATTAGAGTGATAGGGCTTGGGTCAGGAGTATTGGTTTGGACTGGGGTGGATTGGAGAGGGGTAGATTAGATTGGAGTGAGGTGGATTGGATTGGAGTGAGGTGGAGTGGGGTAGATTACATTGGACTGAAGTGGGGTGGATTGGATTGGAGTGGGGTGAATTGGAGTAGGGTAGATTGGAGTGGAGTGAGGTGGATTGGGGTAGATTACACTGGACTGGAGTGGGGTGGATTGGATTGGACTGGGGTGGATTGGAGTAGGGTAGATTAGATTGGAGTGAGGTGGATTGGATTGGAGTGGGGTGAATTGGAGTGAGTGGGGAGGATTGGAAAGGTGTGGGATGGAGTGGGGTGGATTGGAGAAGGGTAGATTGGATTGGAATCAGTGGATTGGATTGGACTGGGTGGACTGGATTGGAGTGCATTGACTTGGATTGGAGTAGGGTACATTGGAGTGGTGTAGACTGGATTGGAGTGGGTTGGATTGGGGTGGGCTTGATGGATTGGATTGGAGTGGGGTGGACTGGGTGGACTGGATTGGAGTGGGGTGGATTGGAGTGAGGTGGATTGGGGTAGATTACATTGGACTGCAGTGGGGTGGATTGGATTGGAGTGGGGTGAATTGGAGTAGGGTAGATTGGATTGGAGTGGGGTGGATTGGTTTGGAGTAGGGTGGATTGGAGTGGGGTGGATTGGATTGCAGTAGCGGGGCTAGAGTGGGGTGGGCTGGATGGATTGGAGTGGGGTGGACTGAACTGGGATGGGGTGGGTTGGAATGGATTGGAATAGAGTGTGTGAAGTGGAGTGAGTGGGATGGATTGGAATGGTGTGGGATGGAGTGAGGTGGATTGGAGAAGGGTAAATTGGATTGGAGTGGGTGGATTGGATTGGAGTGGGGTGGACTGGATTAGAGTGGGGTGAATTGGATTGGAGTAGGGTCGATTGGAGTGGTGTAGACTGGATTGGAGTGGGTTGGATTGAAGTGGGGTGGACTGGATTGGAGTGGGATGAATTGGAGTAGGGTAGATTGGATTTGTGTGGGGTGGATTGGATTGGAGTAGGGTGGATTGGAGTGGGGTGGATTGGAGTGAGGTGGATTGGGGTAGATTACATTGGACTGGAGTGGGCTGGATTGGATTGGAGTGGGGTGAATTGGAGTAGGGTAGATTGGATTGGAGTGGGGTGGATTGGATTGGAGTAGGGTGGATTGGAGTGGGGTGGAATGGATTGCAGTAGGGGGACTAGAGTGGGGTGGCCTGGATGGATTGGAATGGGGTGGGTTCAACTGGGATGGGGTGGGTTGAAATGGATTGGAATAGAGTGTGTGAAGTGGAGTGAGTGGGATGGATTGGAATGGTGTGGGATGGAGTGGGGTGGATTGGAAAAGGGTAGATTGGATTGGAGTGGGTGGATTGGATTGGAATGGGGTGGACTGGATTAGAGTGAGGTGAATTGGATTGGAGTAGGGTAGATTGGAGTGGGGTAGACTGGATTGTAGTGGGGGTTGGGGTGGGCTCGATGGATTGGAGTGGGGTGGACTGAACTGGGATGGGTAGGTGGATTAGATTGGGATAGAGTGTGTGGATTGGAGTTAGTAAAGTGGATTGGAATGGGGTGGGGTGGATTGGAGTGGGATGGATTGAAATGGGGTGTGGTGGGCTGCAGTGGGATGGATTGGAGTGGGGTGGATTGGGGTGGGCTTGATGGATTGGATTGGAGTGGGGTGGAGTGGGGTGGACTGGGTGGACTGGATTGGAGTAGGGTAGATTGGATTTGTGTGGGGTGGATTGGATTGGAGTAGGATGGGTTGGAGTGGGGTGGATTGGAGTGAGGTTGATTGGGGTAGATTCAATTGGACTGGAGTGGGGTGGATTGGATTGGAGTGGGGTGAATTGGATTGCAGTAGGTGGACTAGAGTGGGGTGGGCTGGATGGATTGGAGTGTGGTGGGCTCAACTGGGATGGGGTGGGGTGGAATGGATTGGAATAGTGTGTGAAGTGGAGTGAGTGGGATGGATTGGAATGTTGTGGGATGGAGTGGGGTGGATTGGAGAAGGGTAGATTGGATTGGAGTGGGTGGACTGGATTGGAGTGGGGTGGACTGGATTAGAGTGGGGTGAATTGGATTGGAGTAGGGTAGATTGGAGTGGGGTAGACTGGATTGGAGTGGGTTGGATTGGGGTGGGCTTGATGAATTGGATTGGAGTGGGGTGGACTGAACTGGGATGGGGTGGGTTGGAATGGATTGGAATAGAGTGTGTGAAGTGGAGTGAGTGGGATGGATTGGAATGGTGTGGGATGGAGTGCGGTGGATTGGAGAAGGGTAGATTGGATTGGACTGGGTGGATTGGAGTGGGGTGGATTGGATTGCAGTAGGTGGACTAGAGTGGGGTGGGCTGGATGGATTGGAGTGTGGTGGGCTCAACTGGGATGGGGTGGGGTGGAATGGATTGGAATAGTGTGTGAAGTGGAGTGAGTGGGATGGATTGGAATGTTGTGGGATGGAGTGGGTGGATTGGAGAAGGGTAGATTGGATTGGAGTGGGTGGACTGGATTGGAGTGGGGTGGACTGGATTAGAGTGGGGTGAATTGGATTGGAGTAGGGTAGATTGGAGTGGGGTAGACTGGATTGGAGTGGGTTGGATTGGGGTGGGCTTGATGAATTGGATTGGAGTGGGGTGGACTGAACTGGGATGGGGTGGGTTGGAATGGATTGGAATAGAGTGTGTGAAGTGGAGTGAGTGGGATGGATTGGAATGGTGTGGGATGGAGTGCGGTGGATTGGAGAAGGGTAGATTGGATTGGAGTGGGTGGATTGGATTGGAGTGGGGTGGACTGGATTAGAGTGGGGTGAATTGGATTGGAGTAGGGTCGATTGGAGTGGTGTAGACTGGATTGGAGTGGGTTGGATTGGAGTGGGGTGGACTGGATTGGAGGGGGATGAATTGGAGTAGGGTAGATTGGATTTGTGTGGGGTGGATTGGATTGGAGTAGGGTGGATTGGAGTGGGGTGGATTGGAGTGAGGTGGATTGGGGTAGATTACATTGGACTGGAGTGGGGTGGATTGGATTGGAGTGGGGTGAATTGGAGTAGGGTAGATTGGATTGGAGTGGGGTGGATTGGATTGGAGTAGGGTGGATTGGAGTGGAGTGGAATGGATTGCAGTAGGGGGGACTAGAGTGGGGTGGCCTGGATGGATTGGAGTGGGGTGGGTTCAACTGGGATGGGGTGGGTTGAATGGATTGGAATAGAGTGTGTGAAGTGGAGTGAGTGGGATGGATTGGAATGGTGTGGGATGGAGTGGGGTGGATTGGAGAAGGGTAGATTGGATTGGAGTGGGTGGATTGGATTGGAATGGGGTGGACTGGATTAGAGTGAGGTGAATTGGATTGGAGTAGGGTAGATTGGAGTGGGGTAGACTGGATTGTAGTGGGGGTTGGGGTGGGCTCGATGGATTGGAGTGGGGTGGACTGAACTGGGATGGGTAGGTGGATTAGATTGGGATAGAGTGTGTGGATTGGAGTTAGTAAAGTGGATTGGAATGGGGTGGGGTGGATTGGAGTGGGATGGATTGAAATGGGGTGTGGTGGGCTGCAGTGGGATGGATTGGAGTGGGGTGGATTGGGGTGGGCTTGATGGATTGGAGTGGGGTGGACTGGGTGGACTGGATTGGAGTAGGGTAGATTGGATTTGTGTGGGGTGGATTGGATTGGAGTAGGATGGGTTGGAGTGGGGTGTATTGGAGTGAGGTGGATTGGGGTAGATTAAATTGGACTGGAGTGGGGTGGATTGGATTGGAGTGGGGTGAATTGGAGTAGGGTAGATTGGAATGGAGTGGGTGGGTTGGATTGGAGTAGGGTGGATTGGAGTGGGGTGGATTGGATTGCAGTAGGTGGACTAGAGTGGGGTGGGCTGGATGGATTGGAGTGTGGTGGGCTCAACTGGGATGGGGTGGGTTGGAATGGATTGGAATAGTGTGTGAAGTGGAGTGAGTGGGATGGATTGGAATGTTGTGGGATGGAGTGGGGTGGATTGGAGAAGGGTAGATTGGATTGGAGTGGGTGGACTGGATTTGAGTGGGGTGGACTGGATTAGAGTGGGGTGAATTGGATTGGAGTAGGGTAGATTGGAGTGGGGTAGACTGGATTGGAGTGGGTTGGATTGGGGTGGGCTTGATGAATTGGATTGGAGTGGGGTGGACTGAACTGGGATGGGGTGGGTTGGAATGGATTGGAATAGAGTGTGTGAAGTGGAGTGAGTGGGATGGATTGGAATGGTGTGGGATGGAGTGCGGTGGATTGGAGAAGGGTAGATTGGATTGGAGTGGGTGGATTGGATTGGAGTGGGGTGGACTGGATTAGAGTGGGGTGAATTGGATTGGAGTAGGGTAGATTGGAGTGGGGTAGACTGGATTGGAGAGGGTGTTGGGGTGGGCTCGATAGATTGGAGTGGGGTGGACTGAACTGGGATGGGTAGGTGGATTGGATTGGGATAGAGTATGTGGATTGGAGTTAGTAAAGTGGATTGGAATGGGGTGGTGTGGGGTGGATTGGAGTTAGTAAAGTGGATTGGAATGGGGTGGTGTGGAGAGGATTGGAGTGGGATGGATTGAAATGGGGTGTGGTGGGCTGCAGTGGGATGGATTGGAGTGGGGTGGATTGGGGTGGGCTTGATGGATTAGATTGAAGTGGGGTGGACTGTATTGGAGTGGGGTGAATTGGATTGGAGTAGGGTAGATTGGAGTGGGGTAGACTGGATTCAAGTGGGGTGGATTGGGGTGGGCTTGATGGATTGGATTGGGGTGAACTGAACTGCGATGGGGTAGGTGGATTGGATTGGGATAGAGTGTGTGGATTGGAGTTGGTCAGGTGGGTTGGAATGGGGTGGTGTGGGGAGGATTGGAGTGAAGTGGGTGGATTGAAATGGGGTGGATTGGATTGGGGTGTGGTGGGCTGCAGTGGGATGGATTGAAGTGGGGTGGGATGTATTAGACTGGAGTGGGGTGTGTTGATTCGAAATGTGATGTATTGTAGCAGAGTAGATTGGACTGGGATGCATTGGAGTGGGGTGGATTGCATTGGGGTGGGGTGGGTGGATTGGATTGAGGTGGGGTGGATTGGAGTGGAGTCAATCAATCAGGAATTTGTAAAGCACACTACTCACGTGTGAGGGTCTCACGGTGGTGAGGTGGTGGGGGGGGGGGGGAGAGCAGTGCTGGTACTGCTCGAACAGCCAGGTCTTGAGAAGTTTCCTGAAGGTAAGGAGTTCCTTGGTCTGACTCAGGAGTGGGGTGGATGGATTGGATTGGTGTGGGGTAGATTGCATTGAGGTGGGGTGGATTTGAGTGGGGTGGGTGGACTGGATTGGAGTGGGGTGGATTGGAGTGGATTGGTGTGGGGTGGATTGGATTGGGGTGGGTGGATTGGAGTCAGGTGAATTGGGGTGTACTGTACTATTATCTGTCTAAGCATCATTTCAAAAATTACACATAATAAATAAATTTTAGAATAAGGTGCCCACAGGGAAAAACAAAAGAAAACATGAGTGCAAAGTGAGAAAAGAGGACTTGGCATAATAAAAGAAAGTTAGCTATAAAAAATAAAACTTTGCAATTTTGTTTGTCCTGATGGGCATGTTTTTGCCAGTCACAAGTTTTCTGTTTGCAGGGCACTAGAACTCAAAAAGAACAAAATAGTACCTCAATCACGTCAGGAGCAGCAGACAGGACCTGATTACGTTGAATCAATCAGTGCTTGGTCTCTGCTCCACACAGATGAAGGGATACGATGCTAGGCCTGCAGTGACAAATGACAAGGCTGTAAAGAAGAGTGCCAAGTAAGCCAACAAATTAGGAAGCGAGAAGCAGACTCCAAGCCCTTTGCTGTACACAACAGAGTCTCACAAGCAGGTGCATGCACTAGCGCATGCACACGCAGGCTTGACCCTAAAAAGGAGCCCTGGCGAAAAAAAGTAGTTGCTCAATGTCACACACATAGGTCAAGTAGGGAAGCCAGGATAACTGTACATTTTCCATTTTCAGGCTGTGCAATTCAGCCACTAGAAGGGCATATCTTTCTGACATCAAAGTTTATTGCTTTGTTCTTAATTCTTGGAGGATGAGAGGAGAGCATGGGTGACAGGCAGAGTCTGCTTTTTTTGGCACAGTTTTACACACCGTGAACTCAACCCTGAAAACCGCGAATGCAAGCAATTTGGTGGTTATTTACAGAGACCACACATATTCTCTACAGATTAACATTGTTTTATTGTATCTCACCAGAGAGGACCACATGAACAAAGCCTTCAGACCTATCCAACAAGATCTCTGCTCCCAACTCTCTCTAGAGTGAACCACTTTTTGTTTTGGGGGAGTTTGCGAGACAGTGAGAGACAAGGCGAGAGGTTGATAGGGTTTTGTGGGCAATCTGAGCTCACTTACTCCTGTCCAATCGGAGAGAAGTAGCTCTGTCATTTCATCGCAGTACATTTCAGAGAAATACGGCTTCAGAGAACTTGATTCACTGAAAACAATTTCAGTATAAAGGTCAGATTTTTATGTACGGTGTTGAAAATGAGGGTGAGAGAAGGAGAAAAAACAAACAGACGCAGGAGCAAATTGTGGTACCTACAAAAGAGGGTGGATCTTTCAAGCATCATCCACACAAGAGTACATAGAAGGTAAAGAGCTACACCAGAGATTCACCGGTTCAGGCCAGGACAGAAGCCAGGACAGAAGACTGGAATTATGTGGCAGGGGAGGACAAAATTGTGTGTCAGGGTTGACTAAATTATGCAGCAAGAAAAGGCAACATCTGAGCCATGATGTGGCATATTTTGTCATAGTATTACCCCATTATGTTGTCATTTTTACGGCTGTTAACATTATCTGAGCAAAGATGTCACCTCATTAGCACCAAGATACAGCAATAAGCAACAGAGAGGTGACCAGTCAACCTTAGCGAAGGGACTTCCACAGGGCAGCAACACTTGTTGGCATGTCTACTTTTGATTAATTTCAGATAGAAGCAAAACCTTTTTGTTAAAATCTGCAGATTTTTCAGCAGATGAAGGATTATGTGGGAAATGCTACAAATCCACAATTATGCACAAAATGCATCTTCCCCACAACTGCATAATTCCAGTGGCCTTGGTTATACTTCAGGAGTACACAGCAAAACTGGGGAAGAAATGAAAGAAACAGGGCCAACTCAGACCAAAGGCAGCGGGTGCGTAAGGGTACAACAAAACAAAGGTGCAGGGGTGTGAGGCAGGTGAGAACTTTCATCAACCAAAGGTGCTGAACCATTCATGGTGTTGGCAGGTACTGGCCTGGAGCAGGTATCCACGCTTACATTGTCGCGTGCATCTATATCACCTCGCGCCGAGACCAGGTGCAAATGTGGTGTGCATCAACTAACGCAGAAACCAGTCCAAGCTCTCTTTGACAGGCTGGCACCTAGTTGTGGGCAATGTTGGTGCACCTCTTGCGACTTGTGCCCTCCGCACAGTGAATCCTCCACGGCGACCTCTATCCTGCTTGCCAACACCTTGTTCCCCCGCGGGCTACGCAAGAAGTCACATGTTCAAGAAAAACCTTTTGAATTTTTTTAGCGAACAACAGGATTTATTATCAATTATATTTCCCTCTCAATTGAAATATATTTTATTTAATAAATTACTTTATTAATGTATTGAAACCTAACTCAACTCCATCAACAATCTTTAAATGAGTCTTTTTTCGTAGCCTAAATCCTAAACCTAATCTGACCATTTCCTAAATCGTATTCTCCACTTTGACCTTATGAATAACTCCAACCTTATCCAAAACACATGCATGATCTTACCTTTACCCTACTAAATCTCCAGCCATGACCCTCACTCGACCTTGAGTAACTTCACCCTGACCCTCACCCATGCCCTGACATTTACTCTTTGGCAAACATTACATTGGCCCCAACCCTGACCCTAACATTCACCCTCGCCCCAAGCCTAGAAAATAACTCTAACTTTGGACCTTCCCTTACACGCCCCTAACCTTGGGATAAGCTTCATCTTTGCAGTAACTATCACGCCAACCTCTAAACCCAACCTTGAACCCATTGTAAAGAGTTGTTTTCCAATTTGTATTTCTCTGATTTTATTTTCAGTGATTTTTTCAATTTTTCTTTTAATTCTCTGTTTAAATGGATTTTTCCTTCAACTAATTGCTTTTATTTAAATATATTTTAATTGAAATTTAATGAGAACATGTAGCACTTAAAATCACTAAACATAAGGAAAGGAAATTAATTACTTCCGTGTCACACTATGGACTGAAAAATCATCACCAACACACAATGAGAAGAAGTAAACAAGTTGTTGAGTCGGAATTATACAAGTGTGAGCACATTAAGGTAGGCTCACACATGCAGGAGAACACAACTGAAGCCTTCCCTCCGTCCAGGGCTGCTGGTGCATAACGCTCTTACTAGTTGGGGTGAAATTTTAATTATGCCAGAGACATTCATGTAATTACTCAATTTTAAGCGCACATTTTTATAATATTTGCATGTGTGAAAGTCAGACAAGCAGAAAGGTGAGGGCTAGCAGTTGTGGTGTGCGGCAGCTTTGGGGGTGGCCTGCCTTCCTTTGGGCAGTTCTTGGTTGTTAAGGCGAGTGAGGGGTTGGGGGGCAGAGCGGAGTGAGGGGAGACAGACATGGGTACAGTGTTCAAGTGTAGCCAGCTTGGCTGTTGCTTTTCTCTCCGTAGGGTGGGGAGACGGGCTCCTCGTGGTGGTGGAATAGACCTTCCCAGGAGGTGAAGCAGGCTTGGATCCAGGAGGCTGTAACCCGGGGAAAGGTCTCTGCAGCGACACCTCCCTGTGGACCAAGGAAGGTGCTTGCTATCTGCACAGTGCCAGTGGTGTGAAGACACTGGTGACAGACTGCAGAGTACGAGGTGTGGTCTCGTCTCTACTCTGCAGGAGTGCCATGATGAAGCACCCTCTGAACAGGAGAGGGTGGTGCTTTGAAGAGTGTCGGGGCATTGTGGCTAGCACTACCAACCCCGCCGCCCTCTTAAAAAAGGATAGGTTCAGAGACTGCCATCAATGCACTGGGGAGGTTTAAAATGGGTAATAAACATTGGCAGCTTACAGCCTCCTAACATGAGCTGCTCACTTGTTCCCAGTGCTTAATTTGTAAATAAAAACGTGCTGGTGCCCAAATCCCTCCTTTTAAACATGCGACTGCTGCAATTAAATATGGGAACACGGAATGCTGAAGCGGCGTAAACCTGAAGCCATCTCATGCCTCTTTAACCCATTCACAGCCACTCCCTGCCCCTTCAGCTCACTCTTGCAGCTTTCCACTTTCTCCCTTTGTGACACTTTTTCGTTTTTCCCTTCTTCCGTCTTTCCCATATGTGTTGTTTGCTCGCAACAAATGATTGAGGCCGAAGAATAAGCCCCGGCCCACAAAAATAAGCGCTGGTGCTCAGCACCGGAAACAAATTAAGCACTGCTTGTTCCAACATGTGATACAGACTGGTCACTGAGTTACTGTGTGAAGCTAGCAGATATCTTGTGATACACCGTGGACCTGTGTGAGTTGGAATGTCTGCTGAGGCACACAGCAGACTTATAGATGCTTGTTTAACATGGGTAATAAACATTGGCAGCTTACAGCTTCCTAACATGAGCTGCTCACTTGTTCCAACATGTGATACCGGCTGGTCACTGGGTTACTGTGTGAAGGGAGCAGATATCTTGTGATACACCGTGGACCTGTGCGAGTTGGAAGGTCTGCTGAGGCACACAGCAGACTTATAGGTGCTTGTTTAACATGGGTAATAAACATTGGCTGCTTACAGCCTCTAACAATGAGCTGCCCACTTGTTCCATTATGTGATACTGACTGGTCACTGGGCTACTGTTAGAAAATGACCCTCTCTGAAGGGTCACCCCAAACATTTTGCCTTCCTCCTCCTATTTTCTGACCTCATTTTTGTTGGCTTTAGGACTCTGGATATTTTACCACTGCTAACCAGTGCTAAAGTGCATGTACTCTTTCCCTAAAACATGGTAACATTGGCTCATACCCAATTGGCATATTTAATTTACTTGTAAGTTCCTAGTAAAGTGCACTGCATGTGCCCAGGGCCTGTAAATTAAACAAAACTAGTGGGCCTGCAGCACTGATTGTGCCACCCACATAAGTAGCCACTTAACCATGTCTCAAGCCTGCCATTGCAAGGCCTGTGTGTGCAGTTTCACTCCCACTTTGACTTGGCATTTAAAACTACTTGCCAAGCCTCTACATATAAGTCACCCCTAAGGTATGCCCTAGGTAACCCATAGGGCAGGGTGCATTGTAGGTAGAAAGCAGGACATGTACATATGTGTTTTACATGACATGGTAGTGAAAAACTCACACATTCATTTTCCACTACTGTGAGGCCTGCTCCTCGCATAGACTAGCATTAGAACTTCTCTCATATACTTTTAAGTGGTATATTTTGATCTGGAAGGAGTAGCCCTGTCATGTTTAGTATTGTCGGAATGGTAATAGAAAATCCTGCTTACTGGTGAAGCTGGATTTGATATTACTATTTTCGAAATGCCACTTTTAGAAAGTGGGAATTTCTTTGCACTTAAAACCATCTGTGCCTTACAGCCTGTCTCCAATCCATGTCTGGCTGGGCTGGTTGACAGCTCCCCTTGTGCATTCCAGTCATATGCCATAAACACAGGACACTCAGTCACATCAGCCTTCATCTGCATACTGACTGGGTCTACCTGGGCAGGAAGGGTGGAGGGCCTCCCTCTTACATCTCAAAGGCCATTGGCCTGCCCTCACACACAGTACCGATAACCACTCACAGGGATCCTGGCAGACAGGACTGGGCTGAAAAGGGAACTTGTGCACTTCAAAACCACTCTTTGAAGTTTCCCCCATTTCAAAGGCACTTTTTGGTATATAAACTGGGTCTCTGACCCCACCAAATCAGACACTTCTGGATCCCCACCTGGACTCTCTCAGAGGTACTGCCTGGCTGGCCAAAGGACTCATCTGGACTGCTTTGCTGAGAAGGACTGCTGCCCTGCTTGTTGCCCTGCTGCCTGCTGGCCTCTGTGCTGGAAGGACTCTGCCTTCCCTACAAGTGCTCCCCAAGGGCTTGGATTGAGCTTGCCTCCTGTTCTGACGTCTCAGGGCCAACAAAGACTTCACCTAACAAGTTTTAGCTAGTTCACCGACACCAGTAACGACTTCAGTGACACCAGGACCAATGCAGTAGTCTGCTCCAGCCCCGTGTGAAGGGAGCAGACATCTTGTGACACACGTTGGACCTGTGTGAGTTGGAAGGTCTGCTGAGGAATGCACCGGAGTTATAGGTGCTCGACTGTGAGATGAGGCTCTTCACTGCGGTGGTTTGGTGACAGGCTCATGTCCATGAAGGAGGGGGGGGGGTGGCCTGCTCACCTTAAGCAAAGTGCACTGATTGAAGTCAAGATGGCGGATGTCTGCTTTTGTTCCGTTGGAGGCGGGCACTGAATTAGTGACAGCTCACAGCCTGTCAGAACCGTGGGCGGCACACTGCGCGTGTGCGCTGCAGACTATGGCTCTTATTCACAACACCTATGCCAAGCAGCACTCGTGTAGTACAGTTTTACCTATTCTTACCGCCCTACGTGGTTAGGCCTCGGAACTTCTAAAATGGGATTATTCAGAGAATATCCACGTACAGTTGGTAGTAACTGAAAGGGCTGGGCTCTCTTTAGTTCCGTTACTGATAGGAGTCGGACACTTAGGGGCTGGTTGAATACTCCTGAAGCACTGCTGATGTTACTCAAGTACTTTGGTGTTAGGCCTGGCAGCCGCAGGCCCTGGCGGTGCCGCATAGAAGGGAGCGGGGCCCGCACCGCCCCTTGGGCAGCCTCTCACTGGACCCCTGCCGGACATCCTGACTGCGGCCTGCGGTTTGGGGGCCAGAAAGGTGCCCATGGGGTAGGGTGACCATAATTCTGAAGCCAAAAACCGGGACATGAGCTAAATCTCCCGGGACAGCCGGTGAAAAAACGGGGCTGTCCCGACAAATCCGGGGCGGCTGGTCACCTGCCATGGGGCCTCCTGCGCCTCCCACAGCCGCATTCCTCGCCTGCTACAGGGCGGTGCTCTGCAACTTTCACAGACAAGGGGACGCCCGCCGAAGCCCCAGGACACTGCCTGACACCTGCAAGGAGGTTTATCCCGGATCCGGGCCTCGGCCTCTCCACCCTGCAGCACTGAGCTGTGCCCTGTGAGGAGTCGGGCATAGACCCGGCTTTCAGCGGGCACGTGATGGGTATTTGTGTGACACTGTCAGGTTTCATCGTGTAGAATAGTTCTTTAGGCCCTGTCCCCCCTGTGGCAGAAAGATGTGCCGGCTGGACAGTAGGTGGTTTGTATGAGGCACCAGGGTTGGCAGAGTTTATACTCAAAAGGTCGTCATTTGATGCTGTGAAGAAATATTGCTCCATTGGCTTGTGCCAGGCCCTGGCGTCCTGCAATATTGAGCTCCTGTCCTGTTTGGAAATCGGACCCGACTCTGCCAGAACCTTCTGCACAATGGATACTTCTCTGGACCCCAAATTTCCATTACAGGGGGCGGGGGGAGGGGGGGGGGGGTTGCAGACTCCTTGGAGCTTTTACCCACCTACGGCTGGTACCAAACCATGTGACGGGGCTGCACCCACCCCAACCCGGCTCTTCTGAGCAACCCTTTCACTTAGCAGCGCCCCCCCCGCACCGCACCCCCCCTACCCCCCGCCTCCTCCATAACATCATTTCATAAACCAGGCAGAGGAGGCAGGAGCCGCATCCCAAGGCTGAGACGGGCCCTGATCCAATTACTGGGAGGTATCGATCCGACAGAGTGAAGTCACAGGCTCCCGCCCTCTATCACCGCCCGGTGAGGGGCGGGGAGGGGCAGCACAGAGCAGGGAGGGGTAGGGGGGAGGACAGATGTGCAGGAATCTGTTGCAGGAGAGGAGCCCATAATGGAGTATTGGTGGTGGAGAGAGGAGAGGGCAGAGGAGGGGAGTGGAAGGCAGTGGAGGGGAGGGGAGAGAGAGAGAAGGACAGATGTGCATGAATCTGGTGCAGGAGAGGGGCCCAGAATGGAATATCGGTGGTGGTGGTGGAGAGAAGGGAGGGGAGAGAGAGGAAGGGCAGATGTGCATGAATCTGGTGCTGGAGAGAGGCAAAGAATGGAGTATGGGTGGTGGAGAGAGGAGAGGGGAGAGGAGGGGAGTGCAAGGGAGGAGAGAGGAGGAGAGAGAGAGAAGGACAGACGTGCATGAATCTGGTGCTGGAGAGGGGACCAGAATGGAATATCGGTGGTGGAGAGAGGAGAGGGCAAAGGAAGGGAGTGGAAGGCAGTGAAGGGAAGGGGAGAGAGAGAAGGACAGACGTGCATGAATCTGGTGCAGGAGAGGGGCCCAGAATGGAGTATGGGTGGTGGAGAGAGGAGAGGGCAGAGAAGGGGAGTGGAAGGCAGTGGAGGAGAGAGGGGAGAGATATGCAGGAACCTAGGGCAGGAGAGGGGCCCAGAATGGAGTATCGCTGGTGGCGGTGGAGAGAAGAGAGGGGAGGGGAGTGGAGGGGAGAGAGGGGAGAAATGTGCAGGAGCCTGGGGCAGGAGAGGGGCCCAGTATGGAGTATGGGTGGAGGTGGTGGAGAGAGGAGAGGGGAGGGGAGTGGAGGGGAGAGAGAGGAAGGACAGATGTGCATTAATCTGGTGCTGGAGAGAGGCCAAGAATGGAGTATGGGTGGTGGAGAGGAGAGAGAAGGGGAGTGCAAGGGAGGGGAGAGAGGGGAGAGATGTGCAGGAGCCTGGGGCAGGAGAGAGGCCTAGAATGGAGTATCGGTGGTGGCGGTGGAGAGATGAGAGGTACAGGAGAGGATAGTTCAGTCCAAGTTTGGTGTTATCTTAGACCTAGTTAATCGAAGTTGTAAGCTTGTTCTATAGGATCTTTTTTGACAAGCAGCTTACAGTTTGAGTTCTTACTTCTTGCAGGATTCAATACCATAAATGTAGTTTATGCGCTTTTAAGCTCCAACCCGTGCTCCTTACAAAAACGGTAACGTCACCCCGAAGCTGCTATAGGCCTTTAAGTGATTCTGATATCAGCAGGGAGGGAACACACCGGCCTAAGATTTTTTGGGAATCACAGCCATCCCTATCCAGCCAATTCACTACGTCACAGTGAAAATAGGGTTGGGGCCAGCAAACAGCCCTGCCTCACACCCCACAACATCCCTAGATGGTCTGTGAGTTGCTCACCCGTCGGACCCCAGCATAATTTCCTTGTGTACCTGGACGGGAATTGCCAGTAGATTGGAGGGGATGCCCACCGTATCTAGGGCTCTCCACGGCAGTACTCTTGGGACTAGATCAAAGGCGCCGGAGATCAACGAAGGCGACAAAGTGACGACCCCAATAGCTGCGGCCTTCCAAAGATACGATTATAACAGAAGACATGATCACGCCTGCTAGTGCTGCGTCGAAGGGCCATACGTACGAACACATTTTCCCATTGACACAGAATCGGAAAAACATTGCTACATCTGGCCCTAAATCCCGCCTGAAACTCGGAGAGTACGCTTCTCTCCCTGGTCTAGGCCAGAAGATGCGCTAACGCTCGCCTGCACAAAATCTTCTGCTAAGCATAGACCAATCGGCTGGTACTTACTTGGGACCTGTGTAGACCTTTCTTGTAAATCAGGATAATATCTGCAACGAGCCAGGTGGGGCGGATCTTCATACCCTGTACGATCAACTTAGAGAGATAATCCGTGTAGGGACCTCAGATGTCCAAGTGGGCTTTGAGCAGCTCACTTTGGATCCTGTCCAGGCCTGGTGGTTTATCTTGAAGAGTTGAACTAATCGTTCCTGTCGCCTCCCTGAGTTCCAGTCTCAGGGTGTCATGGGTCTCGGTTTTGCTGCCAGTGCTGGATCAATGCTCATCCATGCGGGATCTGCACTGCAAGAGTACAAATTACTAAACTCGATTTTGAGTCCTGGGGTTGTACATCGCATTCCAGTGGCAATCCTCCCATCATCTCCTCTCAGTGCCAGGGTACCCAAAACCTTCTGGTATTCTTGGAGGACATAGCAATGTTAGCTCGCCCCATACTGCATCTTCCCAGCCCCTCTTGGCCGTGGCCGCCTCTGTTTTGTAGGTTGCCCTACAGTGCACAAGTTGGGAATTAGTTTCAGCTTTTTCAGCTAACAGAAGCTCTGTCCTGGCCACCCTACAGGATTTAGTATACAACGGGCCTTCCTTTCGAGGTTTGGGAGCGCACTCATTGCCATGCATTGCTATTTGACTCATATTAATAAAATAGTGTTTTGTGGGCCCTTTCCAGGTACGGGCCTGTCTCGCTGGGAGAAGCCCATCCAATATCACCAGTTGTTCTTTGGCTATGTTTACCACCTTCTCTAGAGCATCCTGATGTTTTTCAACCCATCCCCACCTAATACCGTTTCCATTATTGGAAAGCACAACCTCTCCTACTTTGGGTGGCCTTTAATACATGGGGCTTAATCGAACGAACCCAACATTAACAGACTAAAGGCGTTATGACCGCTATTGATCCATTCAACCACAGGCCAGAAGGCCATGCAGATTCCCAGTACCGGAGAACCGTGCACAACCCATGCATGGGTGGTGGATGTGCATTCCCTCTACAGAGAACCATGCAGATTCCCAGGACTGGAGAATGGTGCACAGCCGATGCGTGGGTGATGGATGTGCATTCCCTCTACAGAGAACAATGTAGATTTCCAGGACTGGAGAACCGTGCACAACCCATGCATGGATGGTGGATGCACATTCACTCTGCAGAGGGCCATGCTCATTTCCAGGGCTGTAAAACCGTGCACAACCGACGCAAGGGTGGTGGATGTGCATTTCCATTACAGAGAACCATGCAGATTCCTAGGACCGGAGAACTGTGCACAACCCATGCATGGGTGGTGGATGTGCTTTCCCTCTGCAGAGGACTTTGCAGATTCCCAGGACTGGAGAATGGTGCACAACCGACGCATGGGTGGTGGATGTGCATTCCCTCTACAGAGAACCATGCAGATTCCCAGAACTGGAGAATGGTGCATAACCCATGCATGTGTGGTGGATGTGCATTCCTTCTACAGAGGACTGTGCAGATTCCCAGGACTGAAGAATGGTTCATAACTGACGCATGGGTGGTGGATGTGCATTTCCTTTACAGAGAACTATGCAGATTCCCAGGACTGGAGAATGGTGTACAACCGATGCATGGGTGGTGGATGTGCATTCCCACTACAGAGAACAATGCAGATTCCCAGGACTGGAGAATGGTGCACAACCGATGCATGAGTGGTGTATGTGCATTCCCTCTACAGAGGACCGTGCAGATTCCCAGGACTGAAGAACCATGCACATCCCATGCATGGGTGGTGGATGTGCATTTCCTTTACAGAGAACCATGCAGATTCCCAGGACTGGAGAACTGTGCACAACCCATGCATGGGTGGTGGGTGTGCTTTCCCTCTACAGAGGACTGTGCAGATTCCCAGGACTGGAGAATGGTGAACAACCAACGCATGGGTGGTGGATGTGCACTCCCTCTACAGAGAACCATGCAGATTCCCAGGACTAGAGAATGGTGCACAACGGATGCATGAGTGGTGGATGTGCATTCCCTCTACAGAGGACCGTGCAGATTCTCAGGACTGAAGAACCGTGCACAACCCATGCATGGGTGGTGGATGTGCATTCCCTTTACAGAGGACTGTGCAGATTCCCAGGACTGGAGAATGGTGCACAACCAACGCATGGGTGGTGGATGTGCATTCCCTCTACAGAGAACCATGCAGATTCTCAGGACTGAAGAACTGTGCACAACCCATGCATGGGTGGTGGATGTGCATTCCCTCTACAGGGGACTGTGCAGATTCCCAGGACTGAAGAATGGTGCACAACTGACGCATGGGTGGTGGATGTAACTGATGCATGGGTGGTGGATGTGCATTCCCTCTACAGAGAACCATGCAGATTCCCAGGACTGGAGAATGGTGCAGCACCGATGCATGAGTGGTGAATGTGCATTCCCTCTACAGAAGACCGTGCAGAGTCCAAGGACTGAAAAAACGTGCACAGCCCATGCATGGGTGGTGGATGTGCATTCCCTCTACAGAGGACTGTGCAGATTCCCAGGACTGGAGAATAGTGCACAACCGACGCATGGGTGGTGGATGTGCATTCCCTCTACAGAGGACCATGCAGATTCTCAGGACTGAAGAACCGTGCACAACCCATGCATGGGTGGTGGATGTGCATTCCCTCTACAGAGGACTGTGCAGATTCCCAGGACTGGAGAATGGTTCACAATGGATGCATGAGTAATGGATGTGCATTCCCTCTACAGAGGACCGTGCAGATTCTCAGGACTGAAGAACCGTGCACAACCCATGCATGGGTGGTGGATGTGCATTCCCTCTACAGAGAACTGTGCAGATTCCCAGGACTGAAGAATGGTACCCAACTGACGCATGGGTGGTGGATGTGCATTTCCTGTACAGAGAACCATGCAGATTCCCAGGACTGGAGAATGGTGTACAACCGACGCATGGGTGGTGGATGTGCATTCCCTCTACAGAGAACCATGCAGATTCCCAGGACTGGAGAATGGTGCACAGCCGATGCATGAGTGGTGGATGTGCATTCCCTCTACAGAAGACCGTGCAGAGTCCGAGGACTGAAAAAACTTGCACAACCCATGCATGGGTGGTGGATGTGCAGTCCCTCTACAGAGGACTGTGCAGATTCCCAGGACTGAAGAATGGTGCACAACTGGCGCATTGGTGGTGGATGTGCATTTCCTGTACAGAGAACCATGCAGATTCCCAGGACTGGGGAACGGTGTACAACCGACGCATGGGTGGTGGATGTGCATTCCCACTACAGAGAACCATGCAGATTCCCAGGACTGGAGAATGGTGCACAACCGACGTATGAGTGGTGGATGTGCATTCCCTCTACAGAAGACCGTGCAGAGTCCGAGGACTGAAAAAATGTGCACAACCCATGCATGGGTGGTGGATGTGCATTCCCTCTACAGAGAACCATGCAGATTCCCAGGACTGGAGAATGGTGCACAGCCGATGCATGAGTGGTGGATGTGCATTCCCTCTACAGAAGACCGTGCAGAGTCAGAGGACTGAAAAAACGTGCACAACCCATGCATGGGTGGTGGATGTGCATTCCCTCTACAGAGGACTGTGCAGATTCCCAGGACTGGAGAATAGTGCACAACCCACGCATGGGTGGTGGATGTGCATTCCCTCTACAGAGAACCATGCAGATTCCCAGACCTCCTTTCAAGAAGTAACAAGCATCGGCAAAGCCAATATGTCCTGCTTTTCAAAGGTTTTTGCCAACCTTTTGACGATCTCAATGGTTGTTATTGATGCTAAACAGCATCAGTAAAAAGAGAAAAATGCTCATTTTCTATTGCAGGAGGCTGAGATATGGGAGCCCAGGGAACATGACTCTAAGGCCGTTTGCCGTTTTAAAATGTGGTGTGCCAAGATGGCAGATGCCCATCTAGGGCTGACACATTAAAGCACACAACAAAGGAGTCGTGAAAGCATCGTGCAAAGAAAGGAGTGTCCTGACAGCCGGGCCCTTCAATATATTTCAAAAAGTGGGTCCAGGATGGGCACGGGAACAGCAGAGGAGGAGGGTGCCAGAGATAGAAACCGTGTGCTGCTGGACAGTGGGCATCCACGATGCCAGCTGAGGGGGCGGGGGGCATCGGAGCAGCCAGGGGTGGGACGTAAGACACGTGCCACAAGAACTGTGGGCTTGGCTGTGAGAGGGAAGCAGCGTGGAGAGCTGAAGGGAAGAGAAACAAGCTGGTCCCCTAATGAGAGCAGTGGAAAGATCCAAGTCACCAAACAAACAGGAAGTTACAGTATTGTCACTGCATTTATGTATTATTTACTGCCCTTGCACGGCCTTGAAGCGCTTCATCACAAGAAGCGCGCTATTCCGAACCCAAGGTTAGTAGCTAACCTACCGAGCGCTGGCTACTGTGCAAGGTTGGCATTAGGCTCGTGCCCTAAAGGAGCCATGCCACGCACTGACTCCAGCTCCCTGAGGCGCATTAAAGCGATAGGATTCCGGTGTTATCAGGGCTGGGGGCGATGTCAGCTCATGCAAACAGTGGGTGGGATGGACATACGGGAGATTCTCTCTCCCTCCCTCTCCCAGTCTGCCCCTCTCTCTGTCTCTCACTCTCTTTCCACCGATGAATGGAAGAGGGTAGCTCTGCTGTACCCTGGGGTCGAAGGACGGGTGAAGTGAAGAGGGTAGGTCTGCTATAACCCTGCGGTGGAAGGAAGGGTGAGGTGAAGAGGGTAGCTCTGCTGTACCCTGGGGTGGAAGGACGGGTGAAGTGAAGAGGGTAGATCTGCTGTAACCCTGGGATGGAAGGAAGGGCGAAGTGAAGAGGGTACGCTCTGCTGTACCCTGGGGTGGAAGGACGGGTGAAGTGAAGAGGGTAGGTCTGCTGTAACCCTGGGGTGGAAGGAAGGGTGAGGTGAAGAGGGTAGCTCTGCTGTACCCTGGGGTGGAAGGACGGGTGAAGTGAAGAGGGTAGGGCTGCTGTAACCCTGGGGTGGAAGGACGGATGAAGTGACGAGTGTAGATCTGCGGTAACCCTGGGTGGGACAACAGGTGAAGTGAAGAGGGTAGCTCTGCTGTACCCTGGGGTGGAAGGACAGGTGAGGTGAAGAGGGTAGCTCTGCTGTAACCCTGGGGTGGAACGACGGATGAAGGGAAGAGGGTAGCTCTGCTGTACCCTGGGGTGGAAGGAAGGGTGAGGTGAAGAGGGTAGCTCTGCTGTACCCTGGGGTGGAAGGACGGGTGAAGTGAAGAGGGTAGATCTGCTGTAACCCTGGGGTGGAAGGAAGGGCGAAGTGAAGAGGGTAGCTCTGCTGTACCCTGGGGTGGAAGGACGGGTGAAGTGAAGAGGGTAGGTCTGCTGTAACCCTGGGGTGGAAGGAAGGGTGAGGTGAAGAGGGTAGCTCTGCTGTACCCTGGGGTGGAAGGACGGGTGAAGTGAAGAGGGTAGGTCTGCTGTAACCCTGGGGTGGAAGGACGGGTGAAGTGAAGAGGGTAGGTCTGCTGTAACCCTGGGGTGGAAGGAAGGGTGAGGTGAAGAGGGTAGCTCTGCTGTACCCTGGGGTGGAAGGACAGGTGAGGTGAAGAGGGTAGCTCTGCTGTAACCCTGGGGTGGAACGACAGATGAAGGGAAGAGGGTAGCTCTGCTGTACCCTGGGGTGGAAGGACAGGTGAAGTGAAGAGGGCAGGTCTGCTGTACCCTGGGTGGAAGGACGGATGAAGCGAAGAGGGTAGCTCTGCTGTAACCCTGGGTGGAAGGACAAGTGAAGCGAAGAGGGCAGGTCTGCTGTAACCCTGGGGTGGAAGGACGGATGAAGCGAAGAGAGTAGCTCTACTGTGACCCTGGGTGGAAGGACAGGTGAAGCGAAGAGGGCAGGTCTGCTGTAACGCTGGGGTGGAAGGACGGGTGAAGCGAAGAGGGTAGCTCTGCTGTAACCCTAGGGTGGAAGGACGGGTGAAGTGAAGAGGGCAGGTCTGCTGTAACCCTGGGTGGAAGGACAAGTGAAATGGAGAGGGTAGCTCTGCTGTAACCCTGGGTGTAAGGACAGGTGAAGTGAACAGGGTAGCTCTGCTGTAACCCTGAGGTGGAAGGACAGGTGAAGTGAAGAGGGTAGCTCTGCTGTACCCTGGGGTTGAAGGACGGGTGAAGTGAAGAGGGTAGATCTGCTGTAACCACGGGTGGTAGGACGGATGAAGTGAAGAGGGTAGGTCTGCTGTAAACCTGGGTGAAAGGACGGATGAAGTGAAGAGGGTAGCTCTGCTGTAACTCTGGGGTGGAAGGACGGGTGAAGTAAAGAGGGTAGCTCTGCTGTAACTCTGGGGTGGAAGGACGGGTGAAGTAAAGAGGGTAGCTCTGCTGTAACCCTGGGTGGAAGGACGGATGAAGTGAAGAGGGTAGCTCTGCTGTAACTCTGGGGTGGAAGGACGGGTGGAGTAAAGAGGGTAGCTCTGCTGTAACCCTGGGTGGAAGGACGGATGAAGTGAAGAGGGTAGCTCTGCTGTGACCCTGGGGTGGAAGGACGGGTGAAGTGAAGAGGGTAGCTCTGCTGTAACTCTGGGGTGGAAGGACGGGTGAAGTAAAGAGGGTAGCTCTGCTGTAACTCTGGGTGGGACAACAGGTGAAGCGAAGCGGGTAGGTCTGCTGTAACCCTGGGTGAAAGGACAGGTGAAGTGACGAGGGCAGATCTGCTGTAACTCTGGGGTGGGACAAAAGGTGAAGTGAAGAGGGTAGGTCTGCTGTAACACTGGGGTTGAAGGACAGGTGAAGGGAAGAAAGTAGCTCTGCTGTAACCCACCGAAAGTCCACACTGTAATGTCTACACCCAAAACTAAAAGACATGAAGTACTTGAATTATAAAACCGGGAAATGCAAACTGCTGAAATTTACCACATAAAAATAAGAATAAAATACACATATAGAAAATAAAACTCTATACATAAACCAGGCCACTTCTTGATTTTAATGGGGTTGACGCCTCCGGTACATTACACTCACTAACCCCCGGCCCCACTCTTAGGAAAACAACCCACACCCTTCCCTCGGCATTTGAAATTTTGTAACAAGTTGTCATAAACTTTACCCTTCTACAACACATATATTAGGTGTTAATATGGTTCGGTTTAAGCTTTTTATCTGTTATACTGTCTTTTTTTACTGCATTTTTTATGTTTGTTTTCCTTTAGTTGTTTCCACTGGTTATCACTTTGTAGTAATGCATTTATGGAAATATTTTAATAAGGACCAGAACACACCCAATATTGAATCTATCTATCTGTCTGTCTGTCTATCTATCTATCTATCTATCTATCTATCTATCTATCTATCTATCTATCTGTTTATCTATTTATCTATTTATCTATGTCTATCTGTCTTTCTGTCTATCTATCTATCTGGTACTGTATTATAAAATACACCTATCTATTGATACTGCATTAAAAAATCTATCTATCTATCTATCTATCTATCTATCTATCTATCTATCCTGGACTATAACTTACATCTATCTATCTATCTATCTATCTATCTATCTATCTATCTATCTATCTGATACTGCACTATCTATCTATCTATCTATCTATCTATCTATCTATCTATCTATCTATCTATCTACCTGTCTTTCTATAAGTCTGTCTCTCTATCTGTCTATCTACCTGTCTTGCTATCTGTCTGTCTGTCTGTCTTGCTATCTGCCTGTCCAGCTATCTATCTGCCTGTCTATCTGTCTGTCTGAGAACAATGTGAGGTGGGGGGTGAGAAATAGGAGCCATAACGAGCGAGAAAGCCCGTGAGTGAGTGATGGATGGAAGGAGGGAAGGGCGAGGACACTGATGGATGAAGGGAGGGAGGGGCTGGGAGAGTGGTATTTGCTGACAGGCAGAGCCACGGTTTCAAGAGAGAGGGCTGTTTGTTTTTTTCAGTAGCACAGCTCTCCCAGGTCTGCAGTGAGCTGGCAAAGGAGCAATAATATAGCCTGACATCACCACGCGAGCTGAGCCTCCCACAGGGGTGGGGATGGAGCTGGGAGAGAGAGACTTGGGACCAGCACTCTAAAAGCACTCGGGCAGACACACGGCAGCAGGGCATGCTGACAGAGCCTGGCTATGATCGCTTGCGGAGGGACTCTGTGACATCTCCGGAGGACGCGGTACCCGGCCTAGACATGAGCAGCAAGGTCGCCTCCACGCCGGTCGCATCCCCGTCCCCATCACCGGCCCACTCGTGCCCTCCTTTGGCTGACCCACGCCTGCAGGATGACCAGGAGGTGGCCACCACATTTTGCATGCTTATCCCCAAAATGCCACAATGGAAGTTTGCGAACCCGTCGGGGTTCCTGAACCGCAGCCCTTCCAGCGTCAGCAAGGATCTGCCAAATGCCCGCAACGTGGCCCCTGCGGAGGCCGCGGGGCCCGCTGCCAGCTTGGCCGCTGTCTTAAGCGCCTGTGAGCCCGTCTGTTCGACTCCATGTTCTTTGCAGGTGATGAACCGCTTTCGAGGTGGCAGCGGTGGTGGTGGTAATGGTGGAGCAGCGGCTGGTGCAGGAGGCAGGAAGGCCAGCCGTGTGGAGGGCATCAAGCTTGCTGGCGAGGAGTGGAACCGCAAGGGGAGTTTCATCAACAAACCTGCTCAGGGTTGGCTGCACCCAGATGACCGGATCTTGGGGCCTGGCGTCTCCTACATCGTAAGGGTGAGTCCTTGTGGCTTCTGATGGGGGCTTCGGCGTTCACTGCATTTACAACATTTAAATAGACATTGCTGTTGCTGTTGTACGTGTTGTGGGGGTTTGGGATGTACTTGCTTCAAGAGCTCCATTTGAGTTACGCTCACAAGGTACAATCCTAGCCCGCAGGGGTGAGGGCAGAAGGAACTCTCAACAGTGGTGATCAGCGAGAGTACCTGTTTCCAATGCAGAGTGGGGGTCACTCCTGAAAGGTTGAGGAGGCGGGTGGGGTTTGTTGGCCTACACACTGGTGTGGACCCAGCAAGGCCGCTCATAGCTTGAACTGGTGCTCACTAGCTTCACTCTGTCTCCTGATGTACCTGTGGTGAGACTGGAGCGATGCACGTATGTACCGTGAGACGGGAGCCATGCATGTATGTACCGTGAGACGGGAGCCATGCACGTATGTACCGTGAGACGGGAGGAGCCATGCATGTATGTACCATGAGACGGGAGCCATGCATGTATGTACCGTGAGACTGGAGCCATGCATGTATGTACTGTGAGACGGGAGCGATGCACGTATGTACCGTGAGACTGGAGCCATGCATGTATGTACCATGAGACGGGAGCCACGCATGTATGTACCATGAGACGGGAGCCATGCATGTATGTACCGTGAGAATAGAGCAATGCATGTATGTACCGTGAGACTGGAGCCATGTATGTATGTACCATGAGACGGGAGCCATGCAGGTATATACTGAGAGACTGGAGCCATGCACGTATGTACCGTGAGACGGGAGCCATGCATGTATGTACCGTGAGACGGGAGCCATGTATGTATGTACCATGAGACGGGAGCCATGCATGTATGTACCGTGAGAATAGAGCAATGCATGTATGTACTGTGAGACGGGAGCCATGCATGTATGTACCATGAGACGGGAGCCATGCATGTATATACCGTGAGACTGGAGCCATGCATGTATGTACCGTGAGATGGGAGCCATGCATGTATGTACCATGAGACGGGAGCCATGCATGTATAAACCGTGAGAATAGAGCAATGCATGTATGTACCGTGAGACTGGAGCCATGCATGTATGTACCGTGAGACTGGAGCCATGCATGTATGTACCGTGAGACGGGAGCCATGCATGTATGTACCATGAGACGGGAGCCATGCATGTATGTACCATGAGACGGGAGCCATGCACGTATGTACCGTGAGAATAGAGCAATGCATGTATGTACCGTGAGACTGGAGCCATGCATGTATATACCGTGAGAAGAGCAATGCATGTATGTACCGTGAGACTGGAGCCATGCATGTATGTACCATGAGATTTTAGTGAAGCTGGTATGTTTCTGTGAGACTGCATGGATGCCTGTACATATCAGCAGGGTTGTAGCATGACAGTTGCGCCGCCTTTTGTTAGCCTTCCCTAGACACAAAAGTTAAAATGCCCGCCAGGGTTGGCCTTAACCAATGAGAAAGAGAGAGAGTCTACAAAGTTCTCTTGAAAGGCGTGGCTCCTCCTTAAGGGTCGGTAGGGGGGTGGCCGAGCCTGGCAGGCACCCTGCTGTGGTGCTGGTCCCCCCTGCTGTGGTGCTGGTCCCCCTGGGCCACCTGCTATGACGTCAGGTACACAAGAGAGGCTCCAAGCATCGCCCTGCATCAGATGACTGTGAACCTTGCATTAAACCTGTGGGGGGCGCCCGGGACCCACATGGGCAAGGCACAGCTGACAGTCGGCCTAGGCTCGCCCCTGCACCCCAGGCCAGTTCATTTTCATTGCCTGTGTTAGAAACTCATGGATTTTGGTTTATCTCTGAGGCAGGTTTTTGTGCTCACTGATGCAGTATTTCTCTCCAGGCGATCTCCACTGAGAGCTGGGCCCCCGGGGGAGGCGCCCGGCCCCCCACAGGCCATGTGATGTGCTTAGGCCCCCCCCCCCCAGGCTCCTCCCAGAGGCGCACGTGGATGCGCAGGCACGTGACACAGAAACAGCACCCTGGAACCCCAAGTCTTAAAACAATGTCTTCACAGCGGTCAAGGGAGGCTGGATTTCTGCTTTAAAACGAGACGGTTTCACTTGTTTTCCTGAACCGAGACTGCTGGGGTGCA
Source organism: Pleurodeles waltl (assembly GCF_031143425.1). Classification (NCBI taxonomy): domain Eukaryota; kingdom Metazoa; phylum Chordata; class Amphibia; order Caudata; family Salamandridae; genus Pleurodeles; species Pleurodeles waltl. The sequence continues at coordinate 27,854,044 of NC_090451.1, forward strand.
CTGTGGGGGCCCCTAAAGCCGCTGAGACCTGATATATTTATGTCTCGTCAACATAGCTGCAGTCCGTGTCTTGTGCTCCCCGAAACGAGGAAGGAATGAGGGGCTCAGTCCAGCGGCGCTACGACGCCTCCGCAGGGGCAGTAAGCGCTATACAAATACTGTTAATAAAGTCGGCGTTCGGGAATTACCAGGCCCTGAAACCTCCACCTTCTGAGAACAATTCAGAGCAACTTGTAAGAAGCCAACAAGAGCGTCTCGTCAGTCTGACTGACAAACGCAAGAAACGGGGTCCGGCCTGGTCCTCGCTGGGAACTCGAGGGTATAGTGCCCCCATTGACTTCTAGCGGCCGGCAGGCAATTCCAGGCGGGAGACAGCCTAAAGGATGCATTCTTTGGTTTACAAAAGACGGTGGCCTCCCTCGTTGATCGGGTGCTCTGGCACGTGGGATGGGTTCTGGCGCCTGCACCCCGAAGTCCCTGGATCTATTTGTTATGTTATTTCATGTCATATTGCATCAGGTGCACAGCACACGTTATGCTTTCAGTATTTCCTCTGCCCCGTCAGCTCTGACTCCTTTTGCGCCTTGGTTTTGGAGTCCAACATAAGCTGGAGCCTTGAAGGCTTTATGGTTTGTGGCACGTGCAGCGTATTTGTTGTTTGCTCCTGTGTACACCGCGTGTTTTCATAGATGTATGGATTATAGAGTTTAATGTGTGAGACCCGAGGGCTCCCAAAAGTGTTTCCTTGCTGCCTGGGTAGACTGGCTTATCCATTCCCTGGTGTAATGTTCTGTGAGTGAGTTAACTGAAGCTAGTGAGGATGTGGTGTGGTTGTAGGTGAAACTGATGCTATCTGCCCTGCCAGGGGGAATAGTCTTTAAGAGCCCATTTGTGTAAGAGCACCCTACAGCTACCACAACAGAGGTGCAGGTAGATGCAAGTTACCTGCAGTGATTTTGATTGATGACTGACATCCAATTAAAATGAACCTGACAAAGGTGCCAATTCTTATTGGCCACCCTTTCAACAAATCAGATTAGGGTTCTGTGTTATAGCAAATTTGATTGGATAGTGGTAGCCAATCAGACTAGCTCCCGGGCAACTGCCTTGAATGTGCTTCTGGGCCATTGCTTTCGCAGAAGTCAGTGGACAGCTGCAGAATTCTGCCTGCAGTTCACGTCTTATTACCCCATGGCAGGGGGAAGTGGATCCCCTGGTGATAGTCGAGTTGTGACGGTATTCACTTCCAGTTACTATGGGGTAACCATGCCCAGGTTGGTGTTGGGCAGCCATGATATCCCTGTCCTGGATATCTGATCACTGCTGGGTCAGTGCAGAAGTTCTGATGAACGTTTTTGTTGACTGGTTGGTGTGGGAAGTACTAAGAAAAGCGCTTGCATTGTGCGCATTTGATACCCAACAATATAGCATAACTGAACTTTGTTGGACATTGTGTGTTCTATATAATATGTTGTGTGGTGAGTCAATGATACCCACTGATATTTAGTTATATGTCACAATATTGAGGTCGATGATATCCACTGCACATATATCGGCCCCACAGTATCTGCTACCAACATAACATCAAGGTATAGATTTACTGTTCTTAACTTCATCCACATCCTCTGCACGACAACATGATGGGAGTCAGTACTGTGGTAGAACTCAACATAGCATATCTGCTGTGTGCGCACTATGATACCAAAGGGTTCAGTGCCCCTGCTCAGGTGGATACTTTTAGAGCGCTCTCTCTAGTGTATTCTCTGGGTAGCTGGGTTGAAGTTAACAGATGTTGGGGCACACAGCTGTTTACTATTATTTTTTGTGCGAGGCATGTGTGTGCTGTGTTGGATGCGTGTGAAGTCTTCTGTACAAAGTAACATGCATGGCACGGACAGACCAGTTGGGCCTGATTTCCTTCATCGCTGTGTGACTTCGGATGGCAGAGGCAGGTTGGATGGCCCCTTATTTCCAGTATCCGTATGGTAGCATACACGGGACAGGCGGAATGCTTGGCCATTAGATGCCTTGCATCCTCCAGTACCATGCATGGGCGGGACATGCTGGTTACCCCAGTTTACCTCTCTCCAGTACCACGCATGGGAGGGACAGGCTGGTTACCAAGGTTTACCTCTCTCCTGTAGCACGCATGGGAGGGACAAGCTAGTTACCCCGGTTTACCTTTCTCCGGTAGCACGCGTGGGAGGGACAGGCTGGTTACCCCGGTTTCCCTGTAGAATGCATAAGAGGGACAGGTTGGTTGGCCCTGGATTCCCTGTATCTGTATGGTTGCTAGGCCCCTAGATGCCTTGCATCTGTCCGGTAGCACGCATGGGTGGGTCAAGCTGGTTATCCCGGTTTACCTCTCTCTGGTAGCACGCGTGGGTGGGACAGGCTGGTTACCCCGGTTTCCTTGTAAAACACATGAGGGACAGGTTGGTTGGCCCTGGATTCCCTGCATCCTAATGGTAGCATTCTGGGGAGGCACGGTCCTGCTGGGCCACATATTTTCTGTGTCTGTAGAATAGAATGTTTCCTATGGAAAGCTAGTCAAATTTGACATTTAACAATGCTTTTCTATCCCTAAACAACCAAAAAAAAAAATAAGTTATCTTACACAACTAAGAAAAATCCCAGAACCATCTGAGAAGTGGGTCTAGGTTAATGAAGCACACTAGTGCCTTGCTGATGCTGTAAGGCACTATGCAAGTGTTAATGACATAACTTTGTGCCTGTGGTTAGTAGGGGACTGTATTCCTGGCATCTGCCAGAATTTGGTAGTTGACGGATTGCAGTGCCTCTTTCAGTACAGTGTCCCGAATGGACCAGACAGCCTTGTTTGGAACCAAAAACCCTTGTATTTTGATAATAGGGCCTGGGATTAAGAACACGGCGTGGGCACAGATCTTCACCAACTGTTGTGTAACTGGGAAGTGCTGGACTAGGACGCCTCAGCAACATCACAAACATCCTGGGTCCCCTCCTCTCCTCCCTCAGGTTTCACCAGGTGTGGCAATGTGTCTCTCCCCTTCTCAGGTCCGCTTCTGGAAGAAGGTCTGTGCTTCCTCATGTCACCATTATGGTTCAGTTACCGTTCACACGAGGGAGTAGTCGGCAGTATAGAGATACTGTAAACTAAGGAAGGAGTAACTGGAAAGAACAGAAAAGGTGTGCCCTGTGGAAGAGGCCAACAGGGGCGACAACTTCTATGGAGCAGTGTTACTCAGGCGCCATCAGAGTTCCCATTGTAGGGGCTCAAGGGTAATTATTTCAAACCCCACCGAAGCCTGGGCTGTGCTCGGGAACTGACAGTATGGACATTTTATTCTGGCCTGTTAGAGCATCATTGGATGAGTGGTGTGGATTGCACGAGGTGCTATCGGCCCCATACTCGTAGGGGAGTTCTCATTGTGATGGCCTGTAAAGTTTTTAGCACATCTTGTTTCAACGAACTGTGAAAATGCGCCCAGGCAGATGCCAGCCCGGGTTGCACATCAGTTCTTTGAGGTCTTTGCGGAGCGGTCCCATCCTTGATCATAGAGGAATTATAACTGGAACTAAATGGATGAATTTGGGTCCCACTTTGATGTACATCCTCAAGACAATGGATGTGGATCCACTGTCTCAAGTCGCAGGACCAATTTGGGTTGTCCTTTCAAGTGTCCTCAGACTGCTCTCAAGACACAGGCAGCAGGTAGCGCTGGGGCTGTCTCCAGCATGGAGCACCCACAGTACAGGCACAATGAAGTGTGAGGCTTCTGCACCTTGCTGTCATCAATCTAACTGAAGGAGTAATCAAGGTCAGACAGAAGAGCAGCCTCACCTAGAGGCTTCCTCACCTTTACAGCGGAGTCTGCAGTCCCACCGCTCACCTACTACCAGGAAGACTAATCAGCACCTTCTTGCTAACAAAAGAGCTTATGAAACTTCTAAAGGTGACTTGTCTCCATCCTCCTCACTTCCCTGCCTGGATTGCCCTCCTTTAGCCACAGGAATGCGGGCGTACAGTTCTACTGTCGGTGAGACCATTCCGTACTCTCCATCTTGTGCGGTGCCAGGCCAGGCACATCTGAAATGGATCACACTGGCTTCAGTACTCAGACTTACTCACACATGCAAACTCTACTACCATACATGTGGTGTATGCACTGCACACATGCACTCACATGACAAACGCATGAGATGCCAGCGTATTGCTCTGGCATACGCATCACAGCAGAACTTTACACAAGTGGGCCAGTTGGCATAATTCACAGTGTCATATAAAAAGGCCTAGTCACACTAATGATCTGTTCTAAACCATGGAATGCTGCCACCACAGCTTGGTGAGCTATACTCAAGACAGTGATATAATCATCTGCTCCTAATTAAGGCGCCCTTAGAGCACAACTCTTAGATAACAAACCTTATGGCTTGCTGCAGCTCCAGGTGTCTAAGCACATAGACGAGAGAGGTGCTCTCAGCTGCCTCGCATCTTAGAATCACCCGCCATCCTGCTAAGAATCAGTGAAGGGGCAAGAGGGGTGGACAAGAGGGTTTCAAGGGAGAGACTTGCAGGAATTCTAATTCACAAGAATGTTCCTAACCCAGAGACCACCAGAGTGTAATTTTTACTGCTTGATATGAGGACTCTGATGTCTGACCTGCCAATGGGGGAAGATGATCCAACTGCCCCCTACTTCTGTCCACAATGGAGAAGCACCCCTTCCTTGACTAATGGGACATCAGGTGTGTGGTGGTTATCTAGTGCGTGTTGGGAGCATAGCGATTTTAGATCTCGGCCCTAGACGGCGCGCATGTGCTGTCTGGAACTGAGACATGCTGTATCTACATTGTGCACTTCAGCTTGCTTATAGGGTTATATGTCGGAACCACGAGTGCTTCAAGCACCCATGACTCAACAACGAGGTCGGAACAACGACCTTGTTCTTATCACTAATGCCTTTACCACTAATGCGTTTTCAACAATTTTTCATTGTAAACGCATTTGTGGTAAAGGCATTAGTGATCAGCATGCACGGTTCCAGCATGCTACCCCTCTAGCCCCCCACCCCCCAAAATTACTGTGACCTCTCTATCCCCACAACTACCCCAACCCCCCACCCCCAAAATTACCACAACCCCAACCCCCTCCCCTAAAACCTAAACCACCCCAACCCACCCCATAAACCTAAATCCTGATCACCCCCAGCCCCCACCCCACCCCAAAAACTAAAAATACTGAGTCCCCACCCCGCCCCATAAACCTAAACATCCCAAACCCCCAACCCACGCCTTAAACCTAAATCCTGACTCCCCCTCCCCCAAACCCTAATCACCCCCAGCCCCCCACCCCACCCCAAAAACTAAAAATACTGAGTCCCCCCACCCGCCCCTAAAACCTAAACACCTCAACCCCCCAACCCGCCCCTTAAACCTAAACCTTGACCCGCCCTCCCCCCAAACCCTAATCACCCGAGCCCCCACCCCACCCCCCCAAAAAGACCAGCCCCAGTCCCAGCCCAACTTACCTCCTCCTTCACCGCGTCAACTCCAACTCCCTTCTTCTGTACGTTAATCACGCATGTACGTGGATCAGATATGCGTGGTTAAGGTACGAAAACCATGAAGTCGTGGAAAACGAGTTGTTTCGCTTTCGTTTTTCATGACTTCGTGGTTCCGGAGTCGTTGTTCTGGGTGTTTCCCTGCTTATAGCCTTCCCATTTGCTGGCACCATCATTGCTTCTTTTGCAGTATCCCCATTTGTCAAGGGCATGCATAGGTCACGCCTTTTCCGGTGTTTAGCCCTCCCCGAGGGCACCGGACAACTGTTAATGTAAGCAGCGGCCATTTTTTAGCTATTGTTTCAGGACGACTACCTTTTTATTTTGTTTTTAATGGGTCACCAGTCCTGCCACACATTAGGAGCACTATTGTTCCTGTCACTCAGTTTGTTTCACATGGCTGCCTTCTTTTCCGTGCCCATCTACCCGTTTTCCGCTCGTTTCTTGACCTTTGTTTGTGCCGCTCTGCAGGTTTTCTGCTCACTTCTTGTCCTCTGTTTGCGCTTTTCTGCTCGTTTTCTGCCAGTTTCTTGACCTCTGTTTGTGCCTCTCTACTTGTTTCTTGTTATTATTATGCTGTGTGCCATATCCCCTTCTTCTGCCCCATCCGTGCTCTGCCTTCAGCACTGCAGCAGCGAAGGACGAGGGTGGCCAGTTTCTCACACCCCAATCCACCTTCCCATTCAATACCCTCACCCCTCTGCCAAAGGCAACAGGTCGCCCTTTGCCGAGACATATTGGCTTTGCCAATGCTTGTTTCTCTACTTAGGGATGAGGTCAACAATCCAGTGTCAAATCCATGCTGTCCCCATGAAAAAAAAACTTTCCTGTACCCCAAAAAGTTTAGTAAGTGTGAAATAAATGATGCTTGAGGAATGCACCCTTGCAGGGTGGTTGTTGCCCACGAGACGGACAGCCTGCGGCCACCCCCCTCTTCCCCACTTACCCCTGCCAGAAAGATTATGTAAATCAATCGTCCTCGGTGTGCTTGGGACAAAGACTGTGACCATGCTGCGTCCCCTGGTTGCTTAAGTTCACAGCACAGTTCCTATGTGATCGGAGCTAGACTACAGTCCGGGTCCCATGGTCTAAAAAAGCACCAGGTCTCTGCAGTTAATATCTTAAAAAGCTGGGCCCTTGAGACCTGCAAGAACCTCACACTCCCTGAACGCTGGAGATGCATGGTGCTCATGTTCCTTCTCTTGAGAGCATTACAGGGACATACTCTGTCCAGGACCGCCCTCTCGTGCCTCCGAGAGCATGCGGCTTTCCAATGAAGGGATGGGCCACGCCCTGCTGCAGGACTGGCCACAGTGACCAAGATGAATACTGAGACATCCAGGTGGGTGCTCTGAGATGGTGACCCTGCCCAACTCATGCTGCATCAACAACCCTTCTTCACTGTGCAGACACAGGTCACCCATCCTTAGTGCAAATCTCAGGCTAGTGTGCCATGGCCAGGCCCTGTGACTGTCCACCTGGGTGGCAAGAGTGCCCAGGACACTTGACGTTCAAGTTTTGAACTTGTTCGGCATGACATTGAGTTCAACCTTTTGTTAGCGCACCTGATGGCATGCATTTACTCACCACCATTAAGATCCAAGGTCTCGCACAAACACTTAATCAAGTCAGCCACTGGGGCAGTGGACAAGCTTTTGCTAAAAAAACAAAACTCCACCTTAAGTAGACATTCTGAGATACAAGTGTAGAAACTCAGGCGCTGCCTCTGACCTGCTGGTGCCAGAAACACTAGGGGCCAGATGTAGAAAGCTGTTTGCATGGTGCAAACTGCGAAAAATCGCAGTTTGCGCCATGCAAAAAGCCTTCTGCGATGTACATTCACAATTTGCGAGTCGGTACCGACTCGCAAATTGTGAATGCGACTCGCAAATAGGAAGGGGTGTTCCCTTCTTACTTGCGACTCGCATCGCAATGCAGAATTGCTTTGTGACCGTGAATGCGGTCGCAAAGCAATTCGCAGTTACCACCAGTGTCACACTGGTGGTAACCCATTCGCAAAAGGGAAGGAGTCCCCATGGGACCCCTTCCCCTTTGTGAATGTTGCCAAAAAGGGTTTTTCAGAGCAGGCAGTGGTCCAATGGACCACTGTCTACTCTGAAAAACCGAAACCACACAGTTTTGTTATTTTTTTATTTTGCCACTCGTTTTCCTTTAAGGAAAACGGCCTGCAAAATAAATAAAAAACTGCTTTATTTAAAAAGCAGTCACAGACATGGAGGTCTGCTGACTTCAGCAGGCCACCATCCCTGTGAGTGCAGGGACTCGCTATTGGGTCGCAAAATGTGACCCACCTCATTAATATTAATGAGGTAGGTCTTTGCGACCCCATAGCGAGTCGCAGACGGTGTCTGAGACACCGTTCTGCATCAGGATTTGCGATTCTGAAATTGTCGCACCGACTCGCAATTTCAGAATCGCAAATTCTGACATTGCTACATCTGGCCCAAAGTCCCTTCGGGGCACAAGAGCATCCGGCTGCTGTTAGATTTCAAGATATGAGCCAATATGTAGCTTCAGTCACCCTAACTGTGGCACCATGTGAAGTTAAGACACTTAAATATACAGCTGCGACAGGATTTCCATGAGATACCACCTCATTTTGTGACCTGCCACTGAACTGCAGCCGTGACCCAGTGGAGCGCCCAGACACCTGTGAATGGAAGCACATTTCCATCACCCACCAAGTGACATCAAAGAAATAACATGGAACGTCCTTTCCAAAACTGATTTGTAAGAGAAACCCCAACCTTAGGGCGACCAGTGCAATGTCAGTGTCCCACAGCGTCCTTCCTAACGTCGATTGTCAGAGACCGTTGTATCTTCACTGCAACACTGCCCTGTTGGCTTTCTACAACGAGGCGAACACGAGGGAAGGGCAGCGATGGTGCCCCAACATTTCCAAAGTCTTACAAAGCTTTGCTAGCAATGTTAACACAGCTGAACGGGGTCCGCATCATCTTGGCTGCACATGTCTTGCTGTCGCTGTTTGAGGTTAATATATGGAGAAGCACATGAGCTTCAGACCTCTGCTTTCTACCTGACAGTATCTCGTGAGTAACTCTGCCTGGATGGTCACCATTATGGATTGTTGTTGGTTTGTCACCCTGGATTTGGTTGCAACCTTCACAACAGTTTTGGCCCAATGTGCCAGGCTTTAGACTGCTCGCCCACAGCTACTACTGGTAAGTCAAGGAAGCGATTCCACCTTGTCTGATGACTCAAGTCCTAGAGCTCAGATCCCGGGCCTACAGGAAGAGGCAGGAGGCTCATCTCTAGGCAGTGGGATCCAGATCCCCGGGCCTACAGGAAGAGGCAGAAGGCTCATCTCGAGGCAGTGGGGCTCAGACCCAGATCCCGGGCCTACAGGAAGAGGTAGGAGACTCATCTCTAGGCAGTGGGGCTCAGTCCAAGATCCCGGGCCTACAGGAAGAGGCAGGAGGCTCATCTCTAGGCAGTGGGGCTCAGACCCAGATCCACGGCCTACAGGAAGAGGCAGGAGGCTCACCTCTAAGCAGTGGACTCAGTCCCAGATCCCGGGCCTACAGGAAGAGGCAGGAGACTCACCTCTAGGCAGTGGGGCTCAGACCCAGATCCCGGGCCTACAGGAAGAGGCAGGAGGCTCATCTCTAGGCAGTGGGGCTCAGACCCAGATCCCGGGCCCACAGGAAGAGGCAGAAGGCTCATTTCTAGGCAGTGGACTCAGTCCCAGATCCCGGGCCTACAGGAAGAGGCAGGAGGCTCATCTCTAGGCAGTGGGACCCAGATCCAGGAAGAGGCAGGAGGCTCATCTCTAGGCAGTGGGACCCAGACCCAGATCCATGGGTCTACAGGAAGAGGCAGAAGGCTCATCTCTAGGCAGTGGGGCTCAGACCCAGATCCCGGGCCTACAGGAAGAGGCAGGAGGCTCATCTCTAGGCAGTGGGGCTCAGACCCAGATCCACGGCCTACAGGAAGAGGCAGGAGGCTCATCTCTAGGCAGTGGGGCTCAGGCCAAGATCCCCGGGCCTACAAGAAGAGGCAGGAGGCTCATCTCTAGGCAGTAAGACCTAGACCCCTGTGCCTACAGGAAGAGGCAGGAGGCTCACCTCTAGGCAGTGGGGCTCAGACCCAGATCCCGGGCCTACAGGAAGAGGCGGGAGGCTCACCTCTAGGCAGTGGGGCTCAGACCCAGAACCCGGGCCTACAGGAAGAGGCAGGAGGCTCATCTCTAGGCAGTGGACTCAGTCCCAGATCCTGGGCCTACAGGAAGAGGCAGGAGGCTCATCTCTAGGCAGTGGGACCCAGACCCAGATCCATGGGCCTACAGGAAGAGGCAGAAGGCTCATCTCTAGGCAGTGGGCCTCAGACCCAGATCCCAGGCCTACAGGAAGAGGCAGGAGGCTCATCTCTGGGCAGTGGGGCTCAGACCCAGATCCATGGGCCTACAGGAAGAGGCAGAAGGCTCATCTCTAGGCAGTGGGGCTCAGACCCAGATCCACGGCCTACAGGAAGAGGCAGGAGCCTCATCTCTAGGCAGTGGGCTCAGACCCCTGTGCCTACAAGAAGAGGCAGGAGGCTCATCTCTAGGAAGTAAGACCTAGACCCCTGGGCCTACAGGAAGAGGCAGGAGGCTCCTCTCTAGGCAGTGGGCTCAGACCCAGATCCATGGGCCTACAGGAAGAGGCAGGAGGCTCACCCCTAGGCAGTGGGGTTCAGACCCAGATCCCGGGCCTACAGGAAGAGGCAGGAGGCTCATCTCTAGGCAGTGGATTCAGACCCAGATCCCGGGCCTACAGGAAGAGGCAGGAGGCTCACCTCTAGGCAGTGGGGCTCAGACCCAGATTCCAGGCCTACAGGAAGAGGCAGGAGGCTCATCTCTAGGCAGTGGGGCTCAGACCCAGATCCCCGGCCTACAGGAAGAGGCAGGAGGCTCACCTCTAAGCAGTGGACTCAGTCCCAGATCCCGGGCCTACAGGAAGAGGCAGGAGACTCACCTCTAGGCAGTGGGGCTCAGACCCAGATCCCGGGCCTACAGGAAGAGGCAGGAGGCTCATCTCTAGGCAGTGGGGCTCAGACCCAGATCCCGGGCCTACAGGAAGAGGCAGAAGGCTCATTTCTAGGCAGTGGACTCAGTCCCAGATCCCGGGCCTACAGGAAGAGGCAGGAGGCTCATCTCTAGGCAGTGGGACCCAGATCCAGGAAGAGGCAGGAGGCTCATCTCTAGGCAGTGGGACCCAGACCCAGATCCATGGGCCTACAGGAAGAGGCAGAAGGCTCATCTCTAGGCAGTGGGGCTCAGACCCAGATCCCGGGCCTACAGGAAGAGGCAGGAGGCCCATCTCTAGGCAGTGGGGCTCAGACCCAGATCCACGGCCTACAGGAAGAGGCAGGAGGCTCATCTCTAGGCAGTGGGGCTCAGGCCAAGATCCCCGGGCCTACAAGAAGAGGCAGGAGGCTCATCTCTAGGCAGTAAGACCTAGACCCCTGTGCCTACAGGAAGAGGCAGGAGGCTCACCTCTAGGCAGTGGGGCTCAGACCCAGATCCCGGGCCTACAGGAAGAGGCGGGAGGCTCACCTCTAGGCAGTGGGGCTCAGACCCAGATCCCGGGCCTACAGGAAGAGGCAGGAAGCTCATCTCTAGGCAGTGGACTCAGTCCCAGATCCTGGGCCTACAGGAAGAGGCAGGAGGCTCATCTCTAGGCAGTGGGACCCAGACCCAGATCCATGGGCCTACAGGAAGAGGCAGAAGGCTCATCTCTAGGCAGTGGGCCTCAGACCCAGATCCCAGGCCTACAGGAAGAGGCAGAAGGCTCATCTCTGGGCAGTGGGGCTCAGACCCAGATCCACGGCCTACAGGAAGAGGCAGAAGGCTCATCTCTAGGCAGTGGGGCTCAGACCCAGATCCATGGGCCTACAGGAAGAGGCAGGAGGCTCATCTCTAGGCAGTGGGTTCAGACCCCTGTGCCTACAGGAAGAGGCAGGAGGCTCATCTCTAGGCAGTGGGGCTCAGGCCAAGATCCCCGGGCCTACAAGAAGAGGCAGGAGGCTCATCTCTAGGCAGTAAGACCTAGACCCCTGTGCCTACAGGAAGAGGCAGGAGGCTCACCTCTAGGCAGTGGGGCTCAGACCCAGATCCCGGGCCTACAGGAAGAGGCAGGAGGCTCACCCCTAGGCAGTGGGGCTCAGACCCAGATCCCGGGCCTACAGGAAGAGGCAGGAGGCTCATCTCTAGGCAGTGGGACCCAGACCCCAGGGCTGAGGACAGGCTGAACACCCATGTGCGGGTGTCCGAGGATGCAAGCAGTTGCACCCTTATCCAGTGTGGGGGTTCAGTGATGGCTCAGAGCCCACGTGGCTATTCTGAAGTTTCTAAAGGCTGGCCTAGGGTTTGTTCAGATTGCCAACAATCCCATGTTGTAGGCATGATACAAATCGTGTGTGCTACAGTCCTTGAAAATTCCATCTATGTGCCATGACCCGAATCACAGTAATGCTAAAATGTTTAAAAATTCCATTAATGCAGCACGTCGAGCATTATATTTGTGCTTTTAAAGTTTCGAAAATCTTATGCGTGTGGTATGTCCACCTCTGTGCATGTAACTGCCACGCATGTGGCATGAAAATACATGTCATATCTGTGGCATGAGCAACATATTATTTATCTTCAGAAGCTGAAACACTCCACAGGCGAGGTATGTTCTGTATCATGTATAGGCGTAGTCCCCAAAACATTGTACAGGTGAGGTATGTCCCAGATGCATGTGTTCAGAGCCCTAAACTCTGCATGAATGGGTGCGTCCCAGATTATTTATGTGTTCAGAACATCGAGCATTGTACAATCAAGTTATGTCCCATATCATGGATGCGTTCTGAGCCTTGAACATTGAACAGGCAAGTTATGTCAGATCATGTGTTTTCAGAGCCCTAAAAACTGGAGACATGTGTTATGTCATAGAATAGATCATGTATGTTTTCAAAGTCTTCAACACTGAAAGAACGTGATATCTTCTAGATTAAGCATGTGTTCGGAATCTGGATCACTGCATGGTGGACGTATGTCCTTGATTATGTATGTGTTGAGAGCCTTGAACATTGCACATGTGACAGACATCTCAAGTCATACATTTGTTCAGAACCTAGGGGTTTACATGCCTTAGATCACAGGTGAGTTTGAACCGCTAAACATTACTTGAGAGACGTGTGTCTCACATCATATCTGTGTGTTCAGAACCTTGACTATCACATGTGCAAGGCATGTCCAAAATCATACTTGGGTTCTCACTCTTGAATCTTCATGGCCAAGACTTGCCATATCATATTTAATGTTGCGTCATTTGTAAGGAACTATAGCCAAAATGTATCTAGGCACCTCACTAACAGTTCAAAACTCTGCCTGACTAAAACATGGTGGTTTCATGTGTGTTCAGAACCGTGGGCGTTGCGTGGGCGAGGCAGATACAACATTAGGTTCATGAACATGGCATTGAGCATTGCATGTGTGCAGTGTTTCCTGGATCATGTGTAGTAAGTTAAAAAAATAAAATTCTCTTGGGAAAATCCTGTTGTAGATTACATGTGTTCAGAGCCTTGAGCATTGCATGTATTAGGCATGCCCCACATCATGTGTATGTTCAAAACCTCCAAGCGTCTAGTCATGTCCGGCATCATTTGTGCTTTTGAAACTTCAAATATTGGCTGCTTAAGGCATATCCTGGCTCATACATGTGTTTTGAACCTTGAATATTGCATTAACAAACAACGTCTAACATCATACATATGTTCAGAACCCCACACCTTACATGAACAAAGCATGTCCCTGGTCACAGATGTGGTGTTCAGAGTTTTCAAGATTGCATGGACAAGGCATATTCAACATCATATGTATGCTCAGACCCTTGAAAGCTGCACAGGTGAGGCATGTCCTAAATCACATATGGGTTAACATCCTGGTAAACGACATGGACTAGGCATGTCAGATTCTTGACCAGTACATTGCAGAGGTATGTCCTAGATCACCCGGCTAACTGCACTTTGCAGTTCTGTGAGTCTCCCAAGCTTCTTCTTAATTAACGAGCAGTAATTTAATGTCAGGAGAAAGAACAGGCCTCCCCTGCTCATTCTGGAACCTTCCTCCCTCCTCCCAGCTAATCACTGATACATTACTGCAGCGTGCGGCCTGCGCCTGCCTCGCGTAACTCAATTTGCAGCGTAAGAAAGAGATGTAAACAAATTAACCCTTGGCATCCTGGGCGCAAAGAACAGGTCTGAGTGACAGCTCAGGTAGTCAGGGAGAGGGGGCGGGGCACCAGGCAGAGTCAGGGAGAGGGGCAGGGCACCAGGCAGGGAGAGGGGCAGGGCACCAGGCAGAGTCAGGGAGAGAGTCAGGGAGAGGGGCCAAGGCACCAGGCAGGGAGAGGGGCAGGGCACCAGGCAGAGTCAGGGAGAGGGGCCAGGGCACCAGGCAGAGTCAGAGTCAAGGAGAGGGCACAGGGCACCAGGCAGAGTCAGGGAGAGGGGCCAGGGCATCCGGCAGAGCCAGGGAGAGAGGCAGGGAGAGGGGCCAGGGCACCAGGCAGAGTCAGGGAGAGAGGCAGGGAGAGGGGCCAGGGCACCAGGCAGAGTCAGGGAGAGGGCACAGGGCACCAGGCAGAGTCAGGGAGAGAGGCAGGGAGAGGGGCCAGGGCACCAGGCAGAGTCAGGGAGAGAGGCAGGGAGAGGGGCCAGGGCACCAGGCAGAGTCAGGGAGGGGGGCAGGGCACCAGGCAGAGTCAGGGAGAGGGCACCAGGCAGAGTCAGAGTCAAGGAGAGGGCCCAGGGCACCAGGCAGAGTCAGGGAGAGAGGCAGGGAGAGGGGCCAAGGCACCAGGCAGAGTCAGAGTCAAGGAGAGGGCACAGGGCACCAGGCAGAGTCAGGGAGAGGGGCCAGGGCATCCGGCAGAGCCAGGGAGAGGGGCCATGCCACCAGGCAGAGTCAGGGAGAGGGGCAGGGCACAAGGCAGGGAGAGGGGCCAAGGCACCAGGCAGAGTCAGGGAGAGAGGCCAGGGCACCAGGCAGAGTCAGAGTCAAGGAGAGGGCACAGGGCACCAGGCAGAGTCAGGGAGAGGGGCCAGGGCACCAGGCAGAGTCAGAGTCAAGGAGAGGGCCCAGGGCACCAGGCAGAGTCAGGGAGAGGTGTCAGGGCATCCGGCAGAGCCAGGGAGAGGGGCCATGCCACCAGGCAGAGTCAGGGAGAGGGGCCATGGCACCAGGCAGAGTCAGAGTCAAGGAGAGGGCCCAGGGCACCAGGCAGAGTCAGGGAGAGGGGGCGGGGCACCAGGCAGAGTCAGGGAGAGGGGCAAGGGCACCAGGTTGAGTCAGGAAGAGGGGCCAGGGCACCAGGCAGAATCAGAGTCAAGGAGAGGGCCCAGGGCACCAGGTAGAGTCAGGGAGAGGGGCCAGGGCACTAGGCAGAGTCAGGGAGAGGGGCAGGGCACCAGGCAGGGAGAGGGGGCCAGGGCACTAGGCAGAGTCAGGGAGAGGGGCAGGGCACCAGGCAGGGAGAGGGGCAGGGCACCAGGCAGGGAGAGGGGAGCCAGGGCACCAGGCAGAGTCAGGGAGAGGGGGCCAGGGCACCAGGCAGGGAGAGGGGCAGGGCACCAGGCAGGGAGAGGGGAGCCAGGGCACCAGGCAGAGTCAGGGAGAGGGGGCGGGGCACCAGGCAGAGTCAGGGAGAGGGGCAAGGGCACCAGGTTGAGTCAGGAAGAGGGGCCAGGGCACCAGGCAGATCCAGAGTCAAGGAGAGGGCCCAGGGCACCAGGTAGAGTCAGGGAGAGGGGCCAGGGCACTAGGCAGAGTCAGGGAGAGGGGCAGGGCAACAGGCAGGGAGAGGGGGCCAGGGCACTAGGCAGAGTCAGGGAGAGGGGCAGGGCACCAGGCAGGGAGAGGGGCAGGGCACCAGGCAGGGAGAGGGGAGCCAGGGCACCAGGCAGAGTCAGGGAGAGGGGGCCAGGGCACCAGGCAGATTCAGGGAGAGGGGCCAGGGCACCAGGCAGAGTCTGGGAGAGGGGCCAGGGCACCAGGGAGAGTCAGGGAGAGGTGTCAGGGCACCAGGTAGGGAGAGGGCCCAGGGCACCAGGTAGAGTCAGGGAGAGGGGCCAGGGCACCAGGCAGAGTCAGGGAGAGGGGGCAGGGCACCATGCAGGGAGAGGGGCCAGGGCACCAGGCAGGGAGAGGGGCCAGGGCATCAGGGAGACGGGACGGGGCACCAGTCAGAGTCAGCGAAAGGGGCCATAGCACCAGGCAGAGTCAGGGAGAGGGGCCAGGGCACCAGGCAGAGCCAGGAAGAGGGGCCATGGCACCAGGCAGAGTCAGGGAGAAGGGCCATGGCACCAGGCAGAGTCAGGGAGAGGGGGCAGGGCACCAGGCAGAGTCAGGGAGAGGGGCCAGGGCACGAGTCTTGAGAGGGGAAGAGACAGAGCCACACTTCTTCTGGGGTTGTTCCATGCATCATTCCCTCTTCTGGTGGGTGCACCATGCATCACTAATTTGTCTGGAGGTCCCTGGTTGCACCCAATGCTTCTTCTAGGAACTGAGACCATGCATCCACTTCTAGTGTCGAGGGCTGCTCCATGCATCCAATATATTTGCTGGTCTATTTCAGATGTCCCTCACCGTCTCTGTAAATAAAGGTTTCTTCTCACTGTCCCTTCCTACTACAGCCCACAATGTAGTGGCCACCTGTGCCACATACTTAGAGCCCAGTCCACCTACTGGATGTGCGAATGCACTCCCGTGGTTTCCATCCTACTCGAAGTACTTGTGTATGACTGTGACATCACAAGTTTGTATTTGTGGAAGACATCTTCAGGACTCAGTTTTCAATTGAATAGGTAAATGCATGCATTAAATGCTGTTAGCCTTAGAAATATGAAGTAGGAGACCCCAGGGCCGGCCTTTACCATTTGCGAGCCGAGCCCATGCCCAGGGCGCCGACCTGCAGACGGGCGCTGGAGCTCCCTGCCACAGTCATACGACTTAACAAGCAAGTGTGTAGATGAAATCACAGGAGTACCAGAGACTGAGCAGAGGACCTTCCAGGTATCAACATGTGCTGAATTTTTCCCAGGTCAGCAGTCCTCATGTGGCGAGAGTGATCCTGGCCTCAGCAGCGGGAACTTCTGCTTAACAGGCTACACAATGTGAAGGGAATATGGCTGCTATGGGTTACAATTACTCTTTAGTTGTGCCGTTCATATTTATCTGACAATCCATGCACCTTTTCCACTGGGGGTAAATATACATGCATAAGTCACGTAAAGTGCATGTGCACTATAAACTTGCTTTCCTATTTGGGCATATGGCTTATGTAAATTGGATGGAGAGTGACACCGGCTAGACAACATGCGGAGGGGGACGAATCCAGCCATTTGTTGGACTGATTGTTGATAAAAACACTAAGGGCCACATGTACAAAGATCTGGTTTTGCGACTCGCAAACTGCGAGTCTTAGCGACTCGCAATTTGCGAGTCATAAAACTGGATGTACAACAGTGTACTTTACACTGTTTGCGATTCCCAATGGGGTCGCAAATGACCTACCTCATGAATATTTATGAGGTAGGTCGCAATTTGCGACCCCATCGGGAATGACTGCCCTCACAGGGATGGTGGCCTGCTGGGGACAGGAGACCACCATGTCTGCGACTGCTTTTACATAAAGCAGTATTATTTTTTAATGCAGTCCTTTTTCCTTAAAGGAAAACAAGATACATTTCAAAAACAAAAAAGAACATTTTTCTTTTTAATTTTCAGGGCAGGCAGTGGGAATGAAAAGAAAGTAAGTTACTTACGTGTAACTGTGGTTCTCCAGTACTGGTATCTTTCATAGATTCACATTCTTGAATCATTTCCCGTTGTTGAACAGGGAGTCACACAGTACCACAGAAAGCAGTACTGAAAAAACAACACTGAAGTTTATACAAACGATATTCACTTTAATAGCTTATCAGTGTTATTAGAAATTACCCTAAGTGCAGCCAATCAGGGGACAGCACCCTTTCGAACCCTCAGCACAGAAGCTTCAGTCTCTCAGATTTTCTTTGCACAAGTGAGATAAATAATGAGAATACATAAGCCTCTATGGGGAGGAGGGAGGGTTACATGTGAATCTATGAAAGATACCAATACTGGAAAACCAAGGTTACAGGTCCGTAACTTATTTTCTTCTCCAGTATTGGATCATTCATAGATTTACGTGCTTGAATCTGAATACCTAGCAGTGAGCAACTCAGACATAAACATATAATGATATTAATGTAGAGGAAGGTGGGAAGAATAGAGGCTCACCTTATTGAAATAGATGTAGAGCTGCTTGTCGTACTGCCGCCTCAGTTTTCTCTGCCGAATCAAGGCAGTAATGCCGAGTAAAGGTGTGCCCGCTGGACCAGGGTACTGCTCGGCATATCTGTTAAATGGGTACCCGGGCAAAAAGAGCTGCGGAGGTGGAGACAGCTCTGGAGGAAGGAGCCTTGACCTCGCTAGCCAACGGTTTTCCTGCTTGCCGATGATAAAATTGTATGGCTGAAGCAACCATCTTGTTATAGTCTGTTTAGAAACCATAAACACCTTTCTGAGGTCCCAATAGGCTACAAACAGTTGATCAGCTTTGCAGATGTTGTTGGTTCTATGTAGGTAGAAATTTAGACATTGTTCGACAGCTAACATTTGTAATGATCTTTCAGCCGCTGTTTGTTCTAAAAAATTCTGGTTTGTTTAGGTGAAAAGCTTGAAGGAACCTTAGGTATAAATTTAGGATTGCTCCTGAGGATCACACTGTCGGATTTGAGTTGGAGAAAAGGTTGTTTGATAGTGAATGCTTGGATGTCGCTCACCCTCTTGGCTAAAGTAAGCGCTACCAGAAGTGCTGTCTTCCAAGAAATGTTTTTCTACTCTGCCTTGTGAATGGGTTCGAACAGATGTCTCATGAGTTGCAGAAGCACAATATTCAGGTGACAAGGAAGAGGAGGAAGTTTCACGGGAAGAAATGTTCTGAATAGTCCTTTAAGGAATTGATTTATTTTTCTTGAAGACCATAGAGATGGAGAATTACTGGATCGTCAAGATATAGAAACCACTGCCAGATGGACTTTGATGGAAGATTGAGAAAGACTAGATTTCACTAGGTGGAGGAGGTATGGGAGTATCTGCTCTGGTGATGGTGTGAAAGGATGTATCCTGGAGTCCATACACCAGAGACAAATGGGACTGATTGCGACCTTGGCTGAAGGGATACTCCATCACAAATGTTCCATAGGATATACTGGAACTTGTAATATGGCGGACGTGATATCCATCACGTTTGTGACGGAGTATCTGATACGCCAAGGTTGTAATCAGGCCCAAAATCTCTTCTGCTTAAGTCTGTATGTCTTGTTCATGGTCTGTGCCCTGGCATTTGCAAGTATTTCTCTGCATTCAGAAGGAATATCTAGTCTGGCAAACTCATTGAGTTCAGGAGCCAGGCAGACAAATGAAGTGATGTCGGGTTGGGATGATGGACCTTGCCTTGGTTCATTGTCAGCAGAGTTGGTAGTGGCTTCAGCTGGATGTGAGGTTGTTCTGAGAGGAGCAGGAGCTCCATGAAGCAAAACTGCATAGGCCATGTGGGAGCCATGAGAAGTACTCAGCAAGGCTCCCTCTTAATTTTCCTTAGAAACCTTGGGATCTATGGGATAGGGGGAGAAGCAAAAGCATAGATTTCTTACCATCTTATAAAAAATACATTCCCCATGATCCTTTCTGTGGTTGCCATCTGGTGAAGAACTGGAATTTCTGGTTCTCGCCTATCGCGAACAGGTCTAAGTTCGGTTTGCCCCATTGATGGAAAAGATGGTCTAGAGTTTGCTGGTCGAGCTCCCATTCGGTGCAGGTGATGTTGGTCCTGCTCAGCGAGTCTTCGAGGATATTATATATCCATGGCACATGTCCTGCTCTGAGTGTTTTCTGGTGTCAAAGAGCCCAATTCCATATCTCCTGCATTTGAGGAGACAGAGCTGGTGAGCGTTGTAGGAAAGTACCATCTTGCCTGGCATGTTACCCCCATATTTCACTGTATATATGTTGTTTTATTGTATGTGTCTCTGGGACCCTGCCAGCCAGGGCCCCAGTGCCCCTAAGTGTGCCCTGTATGTGTTCCCTGTGTGATGACTAACTGTCTCACTGAGGCTCTGCTAACCAGAACCTCAGTGGTTATGCTCTCTCTGCTTTCCAAATTGTCACTAACAGGCTAGTGACCAATTTCACCAATTCACATTGGCATACTGGAACACCCTTATAATTCCCTAGTATATGGTACTAAGGTACCCAGGGTATTGGGGTTCCAGGAGATCCCTATGGGCTGCAGCATTTCTTTTGCCACCCATAGGGAGCTCTGACAATTCTTACACAGGCCTGCCATTGCAGCCTGAGTGAAATAACGTCCACGTTATTTCACAGCCATTTACCACTGCACTTGAGTAACTTATAAGTCACCTATATGTCTAACCTTCACCTGGTGAAGGTTGGGTGCTAAGTTACTTAGTGTGTGGGCACCCTGGCACTAGCCAAGGTGCCCCCACATTGTTCAGGGCAAATTCACTGGACTTTGTGAGTGCGGGGACACCATTACACGCGTGCACTATACATAGGTCACGACCTATGTATAGCGTCACAATGGTAACTCCGAACATGGCCATGTAACATGTCTAAGATCATGGAATTGTAACCCCAATGCCAGAATGGCATTGGGGAGACAATTCCATGATCCCCTGAGTCTCTAGCACAGACCCGGGTACTGCCAAACTACCTTTCCCGGGGTTTCACTGCAGCTGCTGCTGCTGCCAACCCCTCAGACAGGTTTCTGCCCTCCTGGGGTCCAGCCAGGCCTGGCCCAGGAAGGAAGAACAAAGAACTTCCTCAGAGAGAGGGTGTTACACCTTCTCCCTTTGGAAAAAGGTGTCAGGGCTGGGGAGAAGTAGCCTCCCCCAGCCTCTGGAAATGCTTTGATGGGCACAGATGGTGCCCATCTATGCATAAGTCAGTCTACACCGGTTCAGGGATCCCCGAGCCCTGCTCTGGCACGTAATTGGACAAAGGAAAGGGGAGTGACCAGTCCCCTGACCTGCACCTCCCAGGGGAGGTGCCCAGAGCTCCTCCAGCATGCCCCAGACCTCTGCCATCTTGGATTCAGAGGTGTGCTGGCACACTGGACTGCTCTGAGTGGCCAGGGCCAGCAGGTGACGTCAGAGACTCCTTCTGATAGGCTCTTACCTGTGTTACTAGCCTATCCTCCTTCCTAGGTAGCCAAACCTCATTTTCTGGCTATTTAGGGTCTCTGCTTTGGGGAATTCTTCAGATACCGAATGCAAGAGCTCATCAGAGTTCCTCTGCATCTCCCTCTTCACCTTCTGCCAAAGGATCGACCGCTGACTGCTCAGGATGCCTGCAAAACCGCAACAAAGTAGCAAAGATGACTACTGCAACCTTGTATCGCTCATCCTGCCGCCTTCTCGACTGTTTCCTGGTGGTGCATGCTCTGAGGGTAGCCTGCCTCCTTCTTGCACCAGGAGATCTGAAGAAATCTCCCGTGGGTCGACGGAATCTTCCCCCTGCAACCGCAGGCAACAAAAGACTGCATCACCGGTCCTCTGGGTCCCCTCTCAGCACGACGAGCGTGGTCCCTGGAACTCAGCAACTCTGCCAGGTGACTCCCACAGTCCAGTGACTCTTCAGTCCAAGTTTGGTGGAGGTAAGTCCTTGCCTCCCCACGCTAAACTGCATTGCTGGGTACCGCGTGATTTGCAGCTGCTCCGGCTCCTGTGCACTCTTCCAGCATTTCCTTCGTGCACAGCCAAGCCTGAGTCCCCGACACTCTAACCTGCAGTGCACAACCTTGTGAGTTGTCCTCCGGCATCGTGGGAATCCCTTTTCTGACTTCGGGTGGACTCCGGTTCACTCCTCTTCTAAGTGCCTGCTCCGGTACTTCTGCGGTTGCTGCCTGCTTCTGTGAGGTCTCCCTGACTTGCTGGGCGCCCCCTCTGTCTCCTCATCCAAGTGGCGACATCATGGTCCCTCCTGGGCCACAGCAGCACCCAAAAACCCTAACCGTGACCCTTGCAGCTAGCAAGGCTTGTTTGTGGTCTTTCTGCGTGGGAACACCTCTGCAAGCTTTTTCACGACGTGGGACATCCATCCTCCAAAGGGGAAGTTCCTAGTCCTCTTCGTTCTTGCAGAAACCAAAGCTTCTTCCATCCGGTGGCAGCTTCTTTGCACCCTCAGCTGGCATTTCCTGGGCATCTGCCCACTCTCGACATGGTCGCGACTCTTGGACTTGGTCCCCTTGTTTCACAGGTACTCAGGTCTGGAAATCCACTATTGTTGCTTTGCTGGTGTTGGTCTTCCTTGCAGAAACCCCCTATCACGACTTCTGTGCTCTCTGGGGTTATAGGTGCACTTTACACCTACTTTTCAGGGTCTTGGGGTGGGCTATTTTTCTAACCCTCACTGTTTTCTTACAGTCCCAGCGACCCTCTACAAGCTCACATAGGTTTGGGGTCCATTCGTGGTTCGCATTCCACTTTTGGAGTATATGGTTTGTGTTGCCCCTATACCTATGTGCTCCTATTGCAATCTACTGTAACTTTACATTGCCCGCATTACTTCCTTTTGCTATTACTGCATATTTTTGGTATTGTGTACATATATCTTGTGTATATTTGGCACCCTCATACTGAGGGTACTCACTGAGATACTTTTGGCATATTGTCATAAAAATAAAGTACCTTTATTTTTAGTACTTCTGTGTATTGTGTTTTCTTATGATATTGTGCATATGACACCAGTGGTATAGTAGGAGCTTTGCATGTCTCCTAGTTCAGCCTAAGCTGCTCTGCTATAGCTACCTTCTATCAGCCTAAGCTGCTAGAAACACCTCTTCTACACTAATAAGGGATAACTGGATCTGGTACAGAGTGTAAGTACCCCTTGGTACCCACTACAAGCCAGGCCAGCCTCCTACAAGCGTGTTCCACCGTGCTTGTTTAGGTAGTGCATGCTTGTGGTGTTGTTGGTGCGGATGAGCATTGGTGATTCTGTGATCTTGGACAGAAAAGATTTTAGCTCTAAGGCGATTGCCTTCAACTCCAGTAGGTTTATATGGAGCATAGCGTGTTGGGCATTCCATCTACCTCTGACTGTTAAGTCCTGGAGATGAGCGCCCCTGCCTACTAGGGATGCGTCTGTCGTTATTACATACTCTGGAATCTGTGCCAGAAAGGAGAGACCTACTGTGAGGTTAGTTGTGCGCGACCACCATAGCATGGCTTGCCTCATTGTTGGCGTAATCTGAATGATGTTGCGGGATGATCTATTGGTTTGTAGCCACTGCTTGTCTAACTCTTCCTGTAGTGGTCTCATGTGGAGACTGCAGTTTGGGATGATGGTAATGCATGAGGGGAGCATCCCTAGAAAAAGACTTGTAGAGTCGGACAGAAACAGACCTTCTTGTGGTTAACCTCAGTGCAGGTCTTTGAATCTTTTCTTGCCTCTCTTGGGAGGCGAGGGCTTTTATGTGTCTTGTATCCATCACTGCTCCCAAAAAGGTGATGGTGGTCGTGGGTGCTAGATGCGACTTTTGGTCGTTTACTAGAAGACCTAAAGTACGGAAGATAGACAGGTTGTTGTATCTTGTGCTGTTTGTAGGGATGTGTGCGCCTTTATCAGCCAATTGTCCAAATACGGGAATACTTGGACTCCTTCCTGTCTGAGACAGGCTGCTACTGAAGCTAACACCTTTGTGAAGATTCGATTTGCTGACCTTAGCCGGAATAGCAACACCTTGAATTGGTAATGGGTGATGGCTGCCCTGAACTGCACGAATGTCCCGTGTTTGGGGTGGATTGGAATATGGAAGGAGGCGCCTTGGAGATCCTAGTCTGTCATATGATCACCTTGGTGGAGAAGATGCAGCACATTCTGAAGAGTCACCATGCGAAATGACTGTTTCTTCAGAAATTTGTTGAGTTGTCAAAGATCTGCGATGGGGCACCTATCTCCTGTCTTTTTCTGGATAAGGAAGAAGCAAGAGTAGAAAATGATTCCCTTCTGAGCCTTCTGAACTATTTCTGTTGACCCTTTCCACATCATGGTGGAGATCTGCAATAGTAGCTCTTTCAAGTAGGAAGTTGTCGGTCCTTTTGGGTGGAACATTTAGTTTAAACTCTAAGGTATGCCCATAGGATGATTCTGAGCACCCACCTGTTGGATGTTATATGGGATCATTGATGAAGGTAATTGGTACTTCTGCCCGTACTTTGAGTTGATGCGGTGGGGGTGGGGGTGGTGGCTGGCACCATACAGAGGTCACTGTTTTCTGACAGTGTCTCTGCCTCCGGAGGACCGTTTTCCTCTGGTTGAATGTTAGTATGTTGCAGACGGTGGTTGCCTACAGGACTGCTGGTGTTGCTAGCGATATGGATGGCAATATTGACCTTGGTAGGGCTAGTATTGGTGTTTGTATTACTGGTATCCTCGCCTAAAAGGGGATACACCTCAGCCTTATGTCTCCCCAAAAGGACTGTTTCTAAATTGCAGAGTGCCAGTACTGCCACTTGCATTCCTCCTTATACCATTTATTTAAGAGGTTGGACCTTTTATTTAGAAGGTTGGTTTGAAGAGGTTTACACCGTGGCTAAAGAAGAAAGAGCAGCCATTGCAGGTGGGGTGGAAAGACTATTAACTCAGGCCCCAGTGTAATGCAAGTGTTGCAGCGATGCTAGCTGCGCCTCTGGACAAAAGCAGAATGCCCTCATGGCCCCCATCACCTTCCTTGCGAGGTACGTGAACATTTCTGCTTAGAAGCAGCATCTCCTGAGGCAAAGCCTCCCTGTTGTGCCTTAAGGCCGGGGCAAAAAGGAGGCGAAGCACATGCTGTGCCTGCTGGGGCTGGCCGATTCGCAGCCTGTATGTGCAGTGGGCCGGCAGGCAGAAGGACAACTGGTAGACAGTCTGTCATAGGATGGGGAGGGGCTGCTGCAGCAGCTCGGGCTGAAAAAACTGGCCCACATCTGGCCTCGAGCACCGACTGAATGCCCACCTTCCAAACCCGACCCTGTCCATGAATAACTTCCTGATTAAATCAGTTTTTTGGGTGGTTAAGGCATCACTCAACAGCCTGTCATTATTCAGAGAGGTTGGTATATGATGTTAACTTGTAGCCACCTTGAAGTATGATTTAAGCATTCAAAGGCGAGTCTCCTGCAGTTGTTACTTACTTGGCAGTGTTTCTTTTTGACGGGGATCCCTCCCTTGCATTTCCCTTCAAGGATGAGCGGCAGTATGGACTTGCCTTATGCACAAAGATCTCTGGTGGTCTGTGATTAGATCTATCGCAAGAGTACCACCTGGAGGAGGGCGTTGAGGCTGTCATAGAGTCGTGTGCGTCTTCGCGGACCTACGCTTGTGATACGAGCGAGAGTGAGAGTGCATGCGGAGCTCAAAGAGCTCATGCTGTGGGGTGGATTTACAGGTGCAAGAAGGGACCACGCGTCATTGCTTCAATTGGGATCCAGAAATACATTTTTCAAAATGCCAATTTCAGCCTTTTCACACACAGGGCTGACTCCACGCTCACCTCAGAATCTGTCAGTTGATTAGAGGGATCTATTTAAAAGCTTTAAAGCATCCCTGGGTTGTGTGCATATGGGTTGGAAACAACACTGCAAAGTCTGTTGTACTCTCTCGGACAGATATCTTCTCTTACTCATGCTCCCTCTCTAGAGAGTCCAAAGCTCTAGGGAGAAGGACTGGACAAGCTAGTGATGCCTACCGGTGCCTGGGATTACCTTAGAGTTATCCTTAGGGGTGATGAGGAGTATTGGAATGTTTTAGTAATCTTATCTCTCCTTAAGCAAGTCTCTGGATCTTTTCTAAATCAGTTCTTTTTTTTTTAGTATATGGGCTGCATCGAGGTGCTGAGGTCCATGCGGTCGCTGGATTTTAACACGCGGACCCAGGTCACAAGGTAAGTTGTGAATGCATTCTAGTCCTTCAGCCTCAGAGCTGAAGCCCTGTGAGTGGGAGGGTAGATGCCCGCTTATTTCCTGGCCCTAGAGGCATCCAAGTGACGGGCAGAAGCAGCCTGTAACTTCATCCTTGCCACGCACTCAGTTCTGATGCCCTCAGATCAGTAACAGAGCTGAAGCATTCCAGGCCTACTTCCACTGGCCGTGAATTGCACCATAAAGAGAAAAGCATTCTGGTGTTTGTGGTGTTAGCACTGTGTGAAAAATGAAACAAGAATGGCACCTTCCTATCGCTTGCGCTAGGGGGGGACCCCACTTTACTCTCTCACTGGGCTGGTAATGTTGCCTAAGCCATAGTTTTTTAACTCAGGTACACGGGGCATTGTGGTGTTTGTAGTCATGAAACAGCAACACGAGGTTGAGAACTTTCCTAATTAAATAAAGGGGATGTTGGAAAGTGCAGAGCAGTATAAGAAATGGTCAGCTTTCCAATTGACTTCCAGGATAGCACCGATCACCATAAAACTGAGGAATGGTGAGAATATGGCTCCCGGTTTTCTGATATTTATTTGTTTAACATTTCCATCTGTATTTATCCATATTTATTTTTTGGCCATCTTGTTGATATTTATCTATATTTATTTGTGTTTTGAGAGTAAATGGAGTCGTAAAATGGTATATTTCCACATTTATTTAAATGATAATTGTGCTCGTACTTTGATGCCTGTCATGTTTTAGCAAATTAAGCAGCCAAATATAGCAAACCACTACACCCACAGGTACATACCAGCATTGTGCTACAAATATAAATTAATATTTGCCTGTATTTAGGGAAATCTCAACCTGTTCTTTAACTTTCCATGCTGTCGACTGCTCAGCTGTTGTCCTGGATTCACAAAAGACAGCACGGAGTGTCACTCACAACAAGCACAATTTTCAGTATTTTTCCACTTTTAAAAATAATTAAAGACAGGAAACATATTGTTTTCTGTCTGTGTTTATCTGTAAAAATCTGTGAAAACAGAAAACTTGGAGCCTTAGTTAAGAGTAAATAGAAAAGATCAGAAGGGAAAAGGAACAAGGATTTGCAATACAATGGGTCTTACGTTTGCTCGAGCTAGAGATATTTGCATTGTAAATTTCTAAGTGGACTTTTCTTGCCACATATATTGAAAATGGAAAGTAAAACAGTTGACATAAGTGAGCCGATTCAATGTGCCACGGCCGCCATGAGCACCAGCGCCAAGGAGAGACACAAAAAGAAAAAGAAGTTCGCTCGCAATCAAATGTATCGGCAAATGTGCAATTATCCATGTAACAGGGTCGGTGGCCAAGGCAGTAACAAAACCGCCCCAAGGAGAGACAAACGTAAAGCATTTACCAATGATAACAAAGGATTTTTGAAAGGCAAGACCATGAACGAGTGAGAGTGATGGGCGTGGGTAAAAGCCCACAGATAGATTACAACAGGCCGGAGCGCATGCGCGCTCAGCCCAAAAAGGGGCCACAGTAATCTTTCTTCTATGTCTACCATGATCCAGAAATTAAGAAGCAGAAGCATAAGAAGAAGTAAACAAGAAGACAGGCAAAGGTAAATAGAGGAAAAGTGGCAGGGGGTAGCAAGAGAGGAGAAATAAGTAGGAGGAGAAGGACGAGAGAGCTAGAGAGAGAAAGACAGACAAAAAGCCCATGGGTGTGGCAGGGAAACATGGAGAAAGTAGGAATGGAGTGAGAGGGTGGCATAGTCTCCAAGAGAACAGGAAGGTGAGAAGACTAGGGGTGGTTAATAGCGGAAGAAGGTGAAGGGGCGAAAAGAAAAGCCAAATCTTATTTTGTTTAGAGGGGCATTCACCATTTTGTTTTCATTAGCCTGTTTATCGCCAATTCTATATTAAAAATTCCTCAACAGATTTACGATGATGGTCTTTGACTATAAATCGATAATTTAGTCCCATTTTAAAAGGTTTTGAGAAAAAAGTTTGACAAAATTGTGAGGGAAACAGTTTTCAAGTTAAATGGCACATCCATTACATCAAGAGCTAGCACGGACAGGAAATATTTCTAGTGTGTGGGGAATAAGTACGACGTGGCAATAATTTACAACAAGCATTTGCAATGCAATGGGTCTCTCGTTTGCTCGAGTTACAGCTATTAGCGTTGTAAATTCCTAAATGGACTTTTCTTTGCTCATAAATTGAAAATGAAAAGTAAAACAGTTGACATAAATGAGCTGACTCAAAGCGCCATGGCCGCAATGAGCATGAGCGCGAAGGAGAGACACAAAAAAAAAAGAAGTTTGCTTGCAGTCAAACATATCAGCAAAAGGTCAATTACCCATGTAACAGGGTTGTTGTACAAGGTAGTAACAAAACTGCCCCAAGGAGGGACAAACGTAAAGCATTCACCAATGATAACAAAAGATTTTTGAAAGGCAAGCCCATGAACGAGTGATAGTGATGAATTTGCGGTGGGCGTGGTTAAAAGCCCACAGGTAGATTACACCAGGCCAGAGCGCTTGTGCACTCGACCTAAAAAAGCAGATAGCTCAGCGATCAATTGTAGACAAATAACTGGTCTCTCTGGGAAGCCTCGTCCGTGTTAGAAAAGCTTTGCTCACCCCTAGTGGTCAACTGTGCTACAGCAATTACAAACTATGGATACGCGTGGGCTGGCCTTTCATATAAGCCAATTAACCCTTTCTAATTATCCTGGGGAAAATCTTTTAATATCTTAGAGATCTAATTATGCATGGACTACGAATCAGGCTATTCCAGTGGTTAGGGTGATATCAGGAGGTTAGCTATTAGGGACCTGAAGAGTCTTTGTACTCTACACTACCCTCTAAGAGTGCCTTCACTCACTCATGTGCCTAGTTTTCTTAGGGACCTGAAGGGCGCTTGTACTTTGCAGTACCCTCTAAGAGTGCCTTAGCTCACCCACGTGCCTAGATTTCTTAGGGACCTGAAGAGCGCTTGCACCCTGCAGTACCCTCTAAGAGTGCCTTCGCTCACCCATGTGCCTAGTTTTCTTAGGGACCTGAAGGGCGCTTGTACTTTGCAGTACCCTCTAAGAGTGCCTTTGCTCACCCACGTGCCTAGATTTCTTAGGGACCTGAAGAGCGCTTGCACTCTACAGTACCCTCTAAGAGTGCCTTAGCTCACCCATGTGCCTAGTTTTCTTAGGGACCTGAAGAGCTCTTGCACTCTGCGGTACTCTAAGAGTGCCTTCATTTACAAATGTGCTAAGTTCTCCTAGTGGCTGAAGAGTGCTAACGCTCTACAGTACTCTAAGAGTGCCTTCATTTACTCATGTGCTAAGTTCTAGTGGTTGAAGAGTGCTAACACTCTACAGTACTCTCTCAGAGTACCTTCACTCACTCATGTGCTAACTTCTCTAGGGAGCTGAAAAGCACTTGCACGCTACAGTGCCCTCTCAGAGTGCCTTCACTCACTCATGTGCTAAGTTCTCCCAGTGGTTGAAGAGTGCTAACACTCTACAGTACTCTAAGAGTGCCTTCACTCCCTCATGTGCTAAGTTCTCCTAGTGGTTGAAGAGTGCTAACACTCTACAGTACTCTCTCAGAGTACCTTCACTCAATCATGTGCTAAGTTCTCTAGGGAGCTGAAGAGCGCTTGCATTCCAAAGTACCTTCTAAGACTTGCTCTTTCCTGTGGTTTTTCAATTATATTTTAAATGTTAAATTACATTTTATCCCTGCTTCAGAGACAGTATAATGGTGCAAGGAGCTGGATGGGCACATGTGAATTACTCCTGCACACATCTCCCTCAGTATGTTTTCTGCATGTTTTTACAAATAGCTACACACCACAAGAGTTGGGGTTGTGTAACTCGGTTCACAATCATTCACTAGTCTCGTAGGCAGGAATATTGAGGCTAGGGTGTGCAAGATCACACTTCTGTCTATAAATTCCTCATTTTGCTATTTCATGATATTGCAAAATGTGGAGATTTCTTCATGCTGTACAAATTATACATTTTTAAGGGGAACATTGGCCCTTTAAAGTTTATGTGAGTGGGTTTTGCAGATAATAGTTTCCTAACAAAAAAAAAACAGTCTGTCTGTTGGTTTTACTTCTCTGAAAGCTGTTGGTTGTTTTTTCTTCTTAACTTTAAAGAGGTCGGAGACCCTCTTTTTATTATGACCCCTCCTCGTGTTACTTGAAGTGGTAGCAGCAACCTCCCTTGGTCTCCATCTTTGAAACGAGGATCACTAGCACTTTTGAGGGGCGACAAACCCCTGGACTGAGTCTTCCCAGGGTGACAATGTTATCTGGAGATGTGGCCTAGCTTAGGCTTCTCCAGTGCTGACATTTGGGCCGAGAGCCCTCTATACTGAGCCTCCCCAGGTGACAATGTTATCTGGAGATGTGGCCTTGTCTGGGCCCTCCACCACTGGCTCGTGGCTCAAGAGCCCTCTGGTCTCAAACTCCCTAGGGTGACAATGTTATCTGGAGAAGTGGCCTTGCCTGGACTTCTCCACCACTGGCTTGTGGGGTGAGATTCCTCTGGATGGAGCGTCCTTAGGGTGACAATGTTATCAGGAGTTGTGACGTTGCCTAAGCTCTCCACCACTAGCTTGCAGGGTGAGGGTCCTCTGGACGGAGCGTCCTTAGGGTGACAATGTTATCGGGAGTTGTGCCCTAGCCTGGCCTCTCATCCATTGGCACAAGTATCTTCTGTCTCTTGTCAGAAGATTACTCTTTAACAGTGTTTAAAGAACACAGAAAAGAGAGGGACATCTTGCTAATCACTCTAAAAAGCACAATCAGCATCAGGCACTTGGTGAATATGCGAGGTGCTGACTTGAGTCCGAATGGGAGGACTTTCAATTGGTAATGGGCACCGGCCACTGTGAAGTGAAGATATTTTCTGTTTTTGGGATGTATGGGGATGTGGAAATATGCATCCTGCAAGTCGAGAGTCGTCATGAAATCTCTGCTGTTGAGGAGGCACAGGATATCGGAGAGGGTAACCTGATTGCTTGCGTATGAATTTGTTTCATTTTTTTAAGTAGAAGCCTATGCCCTTTTGTGAAAATGGAACTCTCTCGATTGCTCCCTTTGTAAGCATGGTGAGAGCTGCTTTCCTCAGTAAATGAAGATGAGGGGGGTGCGATCTTCTTGGAGAATTGTTTGGTGGTCTATGTACAAATTCTAGGGTATAGACATAAGTGACCAGGTCTAACACCCATTTGTCCGTTGTTATCTGTTTACATTGGGGTAGATGGTTGGAGATCTTCGCACCCACAGGATCGGATGTGGTGCGCTCCTCCTCTTGCAAGATATTTGCTGCTTCGGCTTTCTTATTGTCAGGGATAAGTTCTTTGAGGTTCCAGATGTTAGACCACATCTGCCTATCATAACTGCCGAGGATGGACAGAGTTTGCTGCTTGTACCACAATGTCAAACATGAGGGACAACCTCTCGCCCACATTATCCAGACGTCTACCCTTCCTGTCTGTTGGTGTACAGACGCGAGCGGAAGGGTTTTTGGAGCGACGTTGCACAGCTTGCGATATCACGGAGTCCAGTTTGGGATGACCTGTAAGGAAAGCAGGAGATTCATCCTGGGCCTTGCACTTCTTGTCTACCCGGGGTGGCATTGTAGCCATTGTAGCGGGGTTCTTCATTATCTTTATCCCCTCCTGCCAGATGTAGCCAATCGTGGGGATATCACTGACTGATTTTCTTGAATGTTCCTTAAAATCATATAGGAAACAGTCAGCCTGCTTGATAGAAGTTGGGAGGTGAAACCTTGTCGCTGCTCTGTCCATCAAATTATGAAACCCCGACGTCCTCTGGGGGAGAATCTGATGGGTGTGGCCGTGGAGGTGACGGTGTGGGAATTAGAGAGTCATCCCACTCATTCTGTGGAGGAGCATGATCGGTATCTCTCCTTCTTCCCTTCCATCCTTCGATAAAGAGGGGTCCTCCCTTGGTGGTGCCGCTATGCTTGGCCCTGCCTTCGTTCTGGAGTTACAGGCAGAGGGATTTACTGAGGCGTAGTTGGCACAGCTGGTGGACGTGGTAGCGCCTCCTAGTCACTTGGTGGTTCAGGAAACCTCCTCCTGTAATCTTGCAACACAGCTTGAAGAATACTGGACCAAAGAAACAGGTAACTGTACTTCCTCCTGTCGTTTTTGAGGTTCATAATGGTGCTCATAATGTCTTTTTGGCCGAGAAGCATAGTATTGCTGATAATGTTGTTCCACTTCCTCATCAAGGTCATCATCTTCTTGGCATTTAACTGATAATTCAGATAGACTGTGTGGAGGCCCAAATGGTCCATCATCATCTGACTCCTCCATATCCAACAGATGGGATGGAGGAAAGGGTGAAACCTTATTGGAAGATGTTAGCGCTGGAGTCAATGCCCTTGTAGCCACCTTTATAATCATCATCAACAGTCCCATCAACGTCGTTGTTGACGATGTTGCCATTGATGCAATGGTTGGAACTGGAGTTGTTGTCGTTGATGAATGTTGTTTCACTGTCAACGATGTCTTCGTTGGTGTTGCCGTCGATATTGGTGTCATTGACGAAGTTGCAGTCAATGGCATAGTCGTTGGTGGGAGTGTCGATGGTGGGTGAATATTCTTGACAATATGGGAGCGTCAACGGCTGTCGTCCACATTGTTCCTGTCGACAATGGCCTCGTGGACGAGTCAGTGACAACCGCCATCGTCGTCAACGAGACTGCTGTTGGCAACAATGTCGTCATCGACGGTGCTTTTAAATCAGTCTTTTGCTTTGTTGTGGATAATTCTCCAGATTTTAGAGATGGGGTGGTGGGCTGAGAGGAGGCCTCCTCTGTGGAGATGTGGTGTCTTTTCTCCTTTTTCAGAGGATCTTTATGATGTGTTTTCAAGGCCATTCTACTCTCCTCAGATGTCCCCTGATCAGAGGAACTTGCCTTTTTTCGTGACCTCTCTGAGATGTTACTGTCCTCCTCAGAAGTGGTAACCTTCTGGGGTTTAGACTTCTGTAGCCGCAGGAGTAGTCTCCTCTCTCTGCCCTTCAAAGTCTTTGTAGAGAAAGTTTTACAGATCTTACAATCCTTCATCCTCCACATGTAGTCGTTTTCTTCCATACAACTTACAGGATCTGAAGAGTCCTTTTTAGGAAGTATTAGACATTTTCAGCAGAATTATTTAGGTTGAAGGAAGGAAAAACTGATCAGAGATCAGGGAGACTCCCTTCACATGACATGCCGTAGAAAACCTGAGGAATGCAGTCTCTCTTGAGAGTTCTACAGGGTGCTGTCGCCTGATTGGTCATAGTTCAAGTTTAGTCATTTAAAAACAAAGTTATTACAGGGACTGTTCATTCCCATTAGGGCCTGTGGTAATGATACACACTGCTATGTTATGGTACCGTGGGACTCCCACTTCGACGATGGGGAAAGATTCAAGCATGTGAATCTATGAAAGATCCAATATTGGAGAAAATTGAAATGTTGTTTGGAGGTTAATTAAAGGTGCAAACTACTATTCTTTGACTCAGAAATAGTGGCCAGTTTTAGAAGATGACAAAATGTCTACCACATGCCTGTAGGAGGGAGCTGCGTCCTTGTCGGGAGGAGATGAACCTGATGGTAACAGAACTCTCAGATGTCTGGAAGGAAGCTGGCAGAGTGGCCTAAAAGTGATGAACGTCCTCGCCCACGCAGCACCTACCAAAGACCTCCAGGAGGGAGTGATAGGTGGAGACGGACCTGACAGTAATAGAACCCCTTTTCCCTCCCTAAGGCCTACCGTAGAAGGCTGAGAGCTCCATTGGTGGAGACTAGTCTAAAGGTGACTAAAGCCCTCACGCTACTGGATCTATGGCTGGGCTCTGGAGGGGAAGCTCAGGCCTCGGTGGGGGTGGGTCTTAAGGTGACCAAGTGCCCACAGGGTCTTTCAGTGGGATTTCTGAAGGAGGCTATGACTTCAGAAGAGAACAAGCGACTGGAAGTGACCATGGCCTCCCAAGGTCCTTCGCAGGGCCCAGCGAGAGACCTCAGGACCCCATGGCACAGGATTCGCATGAGGCTGAGCTGGGCATCTGATGCCAGGCTCCATAGATTTTCATCGTTATGTTTACAACATTCCAGTGCATGTCCCAACCACAGCCTTCTTCCTGCCACAGGAGAAGCATGACACGTGCCATCCTGCCGCCTCCACGTGCCAGCAGATATTATGGAACTGAGGGCCGGCAGGGGTGCCAGGGGCCGCAGCCCCCAGCCCGGAGACTGTAGACTCTAGCACAAATACCTTCAAGAAGGAGGATAAAAGCTTTCACCGCTGACTTATAAATTATGGATGTGCGGATCGCCGGCCCAGCTCGGCTGTCTGCAGTGAATGACAGCTGAATGTCATGGGAGTTCTTGGGGAGGGAGGGGTTGGGAACATGATCCTGACCCCTCCCCTCTTTGGATGAGTGTGGCATGAATGCCCCAAATCCCGCGAGAGCTCCAGATGCACTGCCCCTCCCCCCACCCACCAAGCAGGCCAGCACAGGCATGCATGAGTGTTTCAACTGCTGGACTCTTCTGTCCCCCAAAACTCACCACAGTGCAAGTACACAGCACCCCACAGAACCGATTATTTCCTTTAAAAAGAGAACTTCCCTGTTGTGTTATGCTAATCAACAACCTAAACTCGATTATTACAGGTCATAGGTTGACATTGTGTAACAGATAAATTCTTACAGCAGGCAGGTGCCCTGGGTGAGTTGCATCGAAGCTGATAATTTATTTCCAGATACTGAACCTCAGAAACATTCAGGCCCTCATTTCGAGTCTGGTGGTCCTTGGACTGCCAGACTCGCGGTGGCGGTCTTACTGCCGCTGGGCCGGCAGTAAAGACTGCCTTATTAGGACTTCAGCCAAACCGCCGAAACAGCGCACGTACCGCCAGAGCGGTGGGACCGCCAGGCCGTGGTGAGTATCTCTGGCCTGGCGGTAGCCGCAAAACCGCCTTCAGCATTACGACTCGGCAGACCACCAGTATTTTCATGGCGGTCGCACCGCCACGAAAATGCTGGCGGTCATACACCCGGTAACAGGAATCTCCATTCCTGTCGCTGGCAGACACCCCCTACACAACCACACATCTACATTCATGCACCCCACTCACCCACGCATTCACTTACAAATCCCCCACACACTCGTACCCAAACACTCACTCAGATACACCCATTTACTCTCACACCAACTCAGACATACGCATTTACTCACATGCATGTACTCAGACATACGCATTCACTCGCATGCACGCACTCAGACATAATCATTCACTCGCATGCATGCGCTCAGACATACGCATTCACTCACATGTATGCACTCAGACATACACCCCCCCCACATTTGCACAAGCATACACGCACTCACACACACACAAGACCCTCTTCCCCCCTCGGCATGCACACACTAATACTTAGACATCCCCACCCCCGCATACATACACACATGCAGACACCACTCACATTCACACAACACCCCCCCTCAAACCCCTCCCTCTTTTGGATGATCAACTGACCTCCTTCAGCAAGGTGGTCGTCTGGGAGGGGATGGGTCCCTGTGCTTTCCACCACCGCACCTCCCTGCAGGAAACCACTGCGCTGTGTTACAGGTTGTAATACGCCGGGCGGAGTCCTGTAGGCGTGGCAGGGCTGGCGGTGGAAACCGTCTCTATTACGACATCAGCCAGGCCGACTGTGTCGGATTTCCACCCGAAATTGTGCGGAAATCAGCACAACATCGTAATATGGCAGTCTTTAAACCGGCAGCACTGGCGGTATCTTGGCGCCCGCGGCGGTCTTACGTAAAGACCGCAGAATTCAAAATTATCACCTCAGTCTTGCAGTTTTTCTGCTTCTCTGACATTCCAGACCTGCCTGGTGTTCAGCTTTACCCTTGTTTTCTCAGTTCCATTGTCCCCAGACATTTTTTTAATGTTTATGTGTTTGGGATAAGATTGTAAATTATATGGAAAGCTGTTTTGCTGACATATCTATTCTATGTACTCAGTACACCTTGTTAATACAAATGGTGTCCCTGCATAGTACGCCCACCACTTTCCATCTCAAATAATGGCACAAG
The DNA here is from genome assembly GCF_031143425.1 of Pleurodeles waltl. Lineage (NCBI taxonomy): Eukaryota > Metazoa > Chordata > Amphibia > Caudata > Salamandridae > Pleurodeles > Pleurodeles waltl. The sequence continues at coordinate 27,889,728 of NC_090451.1, forward strand.
GTATAGAACAGGTTTTCTGATTAAAATGCATCTAACGTTGTTCTCCTTAAGGAATTGCATTTCTGCTAAAGTATCTCTGATGCTAAATGCATACCTGCTCAGATTCAGAAGTCTGTCCATACACGAGGTTTGCCCTGCACCATGTACCCTTCCAGCAGGCCGTGTATGCGCGGTTTCCTTGATCCTTCCGGCTCTGTGCTCTGGAGGTGTCGACAGGTAAGATCTCAGGATCCCCCCGCTGATGGTCACCTGGCCACAGGCCTTCCTCTTCTAATTTATGCTATGTTCTGCTCACATCTGGGTCCCTCCACATCGTCCTTCTACTTAGAGCATGGACCTCGGCTCACTAAAATGCCAGAGGTAGTGGAGTGACGTCACATGCTCTTAACTCTCCTAGTGACATCACAGGTCTTTACTCACCCACAGACCCCTGATGAGCCTCCTACTTGCTGCTGATGGCCCCAGAGAGGGAAAGGAGCAGAAACTGCATCCAGGACCCAGGGCTCGAGAGCCACCTTTACTGTATATTCAGGCCACTGTTTTCTTGCCCTTGAGACTAGGGAACCCAAGAGCAGTACCAGGGGTAACACCTGAGCATGGACATGATGTAGGTAACTTGGCAGAGCAGAGTGCAAAGCACAGCAAGGAAACCATAAACACTGCTGAGAACAAGGGGGAGCCTATTAAAACATAGAGAATTTTCAGTGCTAAACCAAGACTAAAGGGGCGCACTCCCCACGACGATTTGCAGTTTTTTTGATGCAGACATTCATAAAACACAGCGTGGCCTTGGGCACGTTTTAAGAGACACCAGACTTCTCATATACACTGCGGATGACAATCACAGAGCTAAGTTAATCCTCAGGCACCAAGAGCTGATGAGGCACTGGCAACCCAGCCTTACGCGAGAGCGTCCTAAAGGTTATGTGCACAGAATCCCTTCAAAGGTGAAGAACAACCTTGTTGAGTGACATGCTTCTCTGTCATAAAATATTAGTGTTCATTTGTTTTCCTGTGACCAGCAAAGGTGGTTTCAAGAATGTATGCAATGGGATGAGTATGTCTCAGAAGTCGCTTCTGCGTGACAAGAATTACCAAAATCCAGAGGGCAAGTTTGTCAATGTGTAAAATCAATCAGTTTCGCAATACATAAAAAAAAGAGTTCAAACCACATATTTTCTACACAAAGGCTCAGTGGTGAACCACTAAAGTAGTTGATGTTAGTATAGTGACAAGGTCTTCGGTGCCAGACGCTAACTACTCATTACTCAGGCAAAAATTGTTAAGTTCGAAGTCAGACTTGAGCGCAGGACATTTTGATGATTAAAAGAAGAAATTTATGTTAATTGCACTATCTCGATGTTTGGTGGTATTCTGTAAACACCTGTCTCAAGAGAATGAGCAGAGAAGAAACACTACGTTGGATATTCAACATATCAACATAGAAGAAATACCACATTGTGTCCTACACTACAGCTAGGTTCATGGAAGATCCAGATCTGATGTGGAAGAACTATGCCAGGAAGAATCATTAGTCATTGGCACTAATTCCAAGCAAACACCCAATATGGAAAGTCCCTGCCTGTAAAAATGTGGGGTTTAGCCTGGTATGACACCGTGTGATACAGTCGAAGCTGACTGATGTAGAGGCCCTGGCCTTCTCACTCCATTAAGAAGGGGTGTAGAAACACCAGCGGAAAAGATCACACCGTTGATAGCGCAAGAAGCCTCACTTCAAACTTAAGGAGAACCTGATCCTTCCAGATTGGCACTCCAACCACGGATGTTCATTAATGGCAGGTAACTTACCACAGGGCCTTATGGCATTCAACTCCAGATTGCAGAGCTCTTGTGTTCAAGGAAATTGAAAGGTTAGTTCTTGTCCAGAAGAAGGCCCATCTAGCTAAGAAACCAAAATTTAAGAAGATAATTTGTCAAGCTATGAACCCCCTCCCCACAAATATCCCTCACCCTCCATTCTTTCTCTTATTAATGTCTGAGTTATCATGTAGCTAATGCCATGTTCTGCAACAAAGCATTGACTAAACCAAGACCTGTGATATATGTGGGCACATCTTTATTAAAATATCATCTGCATTCCCATTCATGAAACTAACGCGGATGCATTTCTGTCACAGGGAGGCCATCAACCGGCTGTACGAGGCTGTCCCTGGGGTCAAAGGCAACTGGAAGAAAAAGGTGCGTATACAGAGCCAAGACATCTAGGGCCAGTCGCTGAGCGACCGGTGGGGGTAGGATTATGTCTGGGGGAAGAGGAACGGGGTAGGGGCTGTTATAAGTGATGGTCCTGAAAGGATTGGGTGTGAGGAGGCTGCAGGGTGGGTCTCAGGGAGAAGGGTTTGCACAAATCCCATCAGATCTCTGTGTGTTTCTACTGGGTTGCAGGAGAAGTCATACACTGAAGAAGACAAACATACTCTAGAAGGCGTTGGACTAGATCCACTCCTGCCCATCGCATTCCCATCCTAACTCATTCTGTGTTTCTGGAGTTTGAATTTACCTTAACAGTCCCTGTTGTCCAGGGTTGTCTGCAGAAGAGCCTATGGGGCTGGCTCCCGGCCACATTTTCAGGGCAGCCTCTGACTAAAATTATTTGCTTTTAGATGTATGATATATAAATTGATCCTATGAAGTAGTCCTGAAATCTCACTGTGCATGCACCTGGTTCAGCTTGGAGCTTGGGCCGTTTGATTACAAGGGATCTTACTTTTGGTGTCATCTGAACACTTGGATGAGACATATCCAACAAGATCACCATTAAATTCGTTTGACCCAGAAGGGCAGTGGGGTGAAAAGAAACAGGGGCAGAGTGCTGGCTTGGGTACTCTCTTTAACAGTAGCACGCCTCTGGTTACCCTGACGGGGGAGCAGCATTTCCCAGGCTCTGCAATTCACGTCTGTACTTTCCTGGTTGTAATGGATTTGAGATCAAAGGGGTCTCCCCACATCTCCTGCAGTTCCCAGCCAGTCCTTAGAAGTGGCTGTAATGTCGCGATAGAAGCAGCGACATGAGGGCACTAGGACCTCAGGGGACAGCGCAGTGTCCAGCGGGGTCAGAGGGGCCAAGAACCGGAAAGGGAGGGATAAGGGACAGAGAAGACGAGATACGAGAAGGAGAAAGGTCGAGGACGAAGGGGCTCTGAAATAACAAATAAAAGAAACGAGCAAGTACTCACCCAGGGCTGCACCTCATCATTCCTGGGGTCATGACACTACAACTGGCGATGAGAGAGTGAACCCGGGAGCGCACCCCAGTCACATCCACTCTGTGCATCATGCAGCGCACCAGCATCGTGCAGCGGCGTGCACGACCTTCCCCTACAGCGCAATATCGGAGCCCACCTGATCGCCAGAAGACGCTGGAGCGACATCAGGAGCTCACCCCAGTCACATCCACTCTGTGCATCATGCAGCGCAGCAGCATCGTGCAGCGGCGTGCACGACCTTCCCCTACAGCGCAATATCGGAGCCCACCTGATCGCCAGAAGACACTGGAACGACATCAGGAGCTCACCTTGGTCGCATCCATTTGCCGCGTGACGACACTGGAGTGCCACGGAACTAAGTTCCCACAACTGCAGCGCAACATTGGGAACCCACCCCGATCACGCAGAAGACATCCCAGAGTACGAGCAACGCCAGGAGTCCACCCCGGTTGCATCCACATGCCATGTGCCACCAGCAGTCTACGTCAGTGGGCTTCTAAAGGAGGTAACCGGAGCGCTGTTTACCTCCAGCTCTCTAAACAAACCTTTGAAGTCCTGCAAGATTACGGCAACAATCTTGGTGTCTGGCAGCTCAGTCAATGAGCTGTGAGTAACAGACAGTGGCCATCTCAAGGCCAGGCACCCATACAAAAGCATACAGAGGGAACACTGAAGAGGCTCACAATAGTGCCCAGTCACTGGGATTGCAAAACCAGTACCGCAGGAGCTTTTTGCCTTTCTAGGCTCCAAGCAGACCCTAATACTGCCATTGCACCACCGCGAACGCAATACTGCCTACACTTCGTGATCCATCAGTGTGACTACTTACCTGACATGCCTCGCACCTTAGCAGCTGGCGGACTCAAGACACAGAACATCACGACATGTCCACGTCACCCGAGACGGGTCCATGTCATGTCGCCTAGTTCCCCACCTCACGTCATGCACAGACCAGCCATACTGGGGGTCCCATTTCTGCACCCGCCGGAACCTCTCACCCTCATGTCCGGGCATGGCAAGGGCCTTCACTGGCAAGACTGGCTGGAAGACTTTGAAGATTTCATGAAAGGGTCACAAGTCACTTACCCTGGGCAACAGCTAATTGCGCTACATAACCTCATTAGAAAGGAGGTTGGCCCCATTTTAAGGAACTGCGGACAGACACTGCGTTAACCTATCAAAATGTCTGCAAAACACTTAAAACAGCATTTCTTCATAAAAGGAACATCGACTATGAACGTTACATCTTTAACCTAGCATCGCAGGAGAGGGATGGATCAATGGGGGAGTTCATTTTACGAGTAAACGCTTAGCCCGGTACTGCGCTTGTGACACTTTCATGACTGAAGATGCTCTTTCCTTGTGGATCCTTGAAGGATGTTAATCTGAGTCCCTGCACAGACACCTCCTAAAGAAACGCTACTCGTCGGACGAAATTTAAGAAATGTCAAAGGTCAATGATCAAGCAGAAGAACATGCAAAGAAGATGGAAGAAGGAAAGCTAGTGAAACGGGAACAGGCATTCAGGCTTCAAACTCATCAGAAGGAACAACAGTCACCGGGACGCCGGAGGACTTTGAAATCTACAAACCATCCCCAAAAAACAGGGCATCATCGCAGCCCCAACAAGCGGGGTCCGAGGAAGGAGCAACAGCTGAAATGCCATTGCTTCGGCCAAGACTTCCTGCAAACTGATCCATGCCCAAGATTGGGCCAGCACCGTCATCACTGCGGAAAGGAACACCACTTTGAAAAGGTGTGCCAGGCCTTGCAGAAGAACATACAATGGAAATCAAGGGAGCCCAGGCCACATCATCATGCGAAGGCCATGTGTGACCGCTGGGAACGCTCCACCAGCTCATCCAGAGCAAGCCTTTCCCTGTGTAGCACATACAGATCACGATGCTCTGAATCCTGTGAATCAGGGTCGCTCACACCAATCTCGCGAGACAGTGAGGAGAACATCTGCATGGTTGCTGACCACGAAAAACTCAAGAAATACCTAAGGCCTCATCTACAAATGGGAACAAACTTCACCACATTTGTGCTAGACAGTGGTGCCTCCCTCAACTGCATCAGTGTCACAGAATATAACGGGAGAAACACAAAGCCTAAATTACACAAAGCAGCTTTTCAAGTCTACATGTGGGTGGCCAAAGGCCCTCTCCTATGTTTAGGGCTGTTTCAAACACCTCTCACATACAAAGACCGAACGGTACAGGCACAGATTCATGTGATTGAGGGGCCCAAAGCAGACTTCCTCCTAAGTCTACCCACTGCCGAACGACTAAGGCTGGTGGAGATACTATATAGAGGGGAGGATGAACTGGGCATTGTACACAAGTTCCCGGAGCTGTTCACAAGACTTGGAAAGCTGGCTCGCTTTGAAGTCCACCTGCACATAAAAGAGCAAGTACCACCAGTGGCCCAGCATCACAGGAAGGTACCCTTTCACCTCCAACAAGCGGTCGAGAGCGAACTACGTGACCTCCTCCGGGCAGATATCATAGAGAAAACCTCTGGACCCACCACGTGGGTGTCCCAAGTGGTAGTGGTACCTAAACGAGGATCTGGCTGCAAAGTACATCTATGTGTGGACATGAGAGCCCCAAACAATGCCATTGAACGAGAAAGACATCCAGGCACCCACATCAGTGACATGATCACACTACTAAATGGGGTAAAAGTATTCTCCAAGATGGATCTAAACAAGGGCTACCACCATCTCGAACTTCGGAGTTCACACTACATCACCACATTTTCAACACACAAGGGCTATTTTGGTACAAACTGCTCAGTTTCGGCATTTCATCAGCAGCTGAGATATTTCAAGAAGCGATCAGGAGAGTAATCCAACACATTCCCAACACCCTTAACTACTGCAACGGTATCCTTATATTTGGGGCCACAGTCAAAGAACATGACAAAGTTTTGGACCAGGCATGTCATGCCCTTCTGGAAGCCAACCTGATTCTCGACACAGACAAGTGCGAATTCCACAAGTCCACACTGAAGTTTTATAGGCACATCTTCTCAGGTGACAGGATGAGGCCAAACCCCGAGAAAGTCATGGCCCTGACTGACACCCCCAGCCTCAAGTTGCTGGGGTTGTCCGATCGTTTCTTGGGATGGCCAGCTACTGCTCCCGGCACATCAAGGACAATGCTACCATCAGCTATCCCCTCAGGGAGCTGACAAGAAAAGGACAACCGTTCAGATGGTCTGCAAGATGTGATCAAGCGTTCAATGCAATCAAAGACACCGTTGAATAAGAGAGTAATCTGGCATACTTTAATCCCTGCAAGAAGACTGAGATCACTGTGGATGCCAGTCCTGTGGGACTTAGAGCTATCCTAGGACAATATGACAAAGAAGGTGATCAAAGACACATAGTAGCGTATGCCGGTGGCAACCTGACCGACACAGCGAGAGCATACTCCAGCCGGAAAAGTAAAGTCTGGTCTGGCAGTGCGTTTTAGTGTGGCACGCACTGGGCCACAGGTAGTCTGATGGGGCGACTTGCTATATATGGAAAGTCAGATTTAAACATTTAAGGCAAACATCACTGCTTTGCAATGAAAGCCAGTAGGACTAATTAATGTAGGTGAGGTGCAGTGTCTGTTTTTCCCCTGTCGCCTCCTGGCACATTCAGCATCTGTCATGGTGGGCACAAATGGGGGCCAGGAAACATAGAGCTTTCTGGGCCCTCTTTAGAGACACCACTGTTTTTTAGTATGAGACTAGAGGTTGCATCTGGCTTTCACACACCCCACTTAAAGCAAATAAAGTGTGTCAAATTTACATCAGACGTCTACACTACGACTCCCACAATGCACAGGGGTTTAACTTTGAATGCTAGAGCTGCGGGACACACTGCTGCAGTGCAACTCTTGAGAATGCATCCTTTAATGATGTGAGATTTCTCTGCTATTTACTAATTGGCAGCTCTGTTTACTAATTGGCAGCTTTTCTTCACTTTTTCAGGCTCCAAATAAAGCCCTCTTCCACATCCTTGGCAAAAGCAACCTCCGATTTGCAGGAATGAACATTGCTGTAAACATCTCCACTGACGGCCTGAATCTCATGGTGCCCACGAGCCGGCAGGTAATGAGTTAAACCCTTATGACACTTGGTGTTCTACCAATGAGAGTGCATGACACACACCCCTTACGCCGCCTGGTGTTGTACCAATGAGAGTGCATGACACACAGGGGGTGATTCTAACATTGGCGGGCGGCGGAGGCCGCCCGCCAATGTTCCCCCGTCAAAATACCGCTGAGGGTATTTTGAGATTTGCCCTGGGCTGGCGGGCGGCCGCCAAAAGGCCACCCGCCAGCCCAGGGCAAATCTACCTTCCCACGAGGACGCCGGCTCCGAATGGAGCCGGCGTAGTGGGAAGGTGCGACGGGTGCAGTTGCACCCGTCGCGTATTTCAGTGTCTGCTTTGCAGACACTGAAATACTTTGCGGGGCCCTCTTACGGGGCATGGGCACAGCAGGGGCCCCCAGGAGACCCGCCAGGAACAGGATGGCGGTAGGGGGTGTCTGAATCGCCATGGCGGCGGAGCGCGCTCCGCCGCCATGGAGGATTCAACAGGGCAGCGGTAAACCAGCGGGAGACCGCCGGTTTACCCTTTCTGGCCGCGGCTGAACCGCCGCGGTCAGAATGCCCTTGGGAGCACCGCCAGCCTGTTGGTCACCGGCCGCCAGGGTCAGAATGACCCCCACAGTCTTTACGCCACCTGGTGTTCTACCAGTGAGAATGCATGACACACAGTCTTTACGCCACCTGGTGTCCTACCAGTGAGAGTGCATGACACACACCCATTATTGACATCTGGTGTCCCACCAAGGAGCGTGCATGAGACCTTAATCGGAGCACTCAGGCCACTCTTGGGCATGAACCCTATTTTACCAACCAACATAACACTGAGACAGGCTATTAAAAAGATGTAACGCTGCTCTCCTGCAACTTATTGCTCTATTTATCATGTCCTTTATACCCCCGTTGTGGTTTGGGTAAGTGGAAAACTGTTTGTCTGAATTGGAGGATTTCTGCTTGCCCAGCAGAGGGTGACGGAGACTTTATCTGTAATTCTCCATTCTTTGCTGTGGAATGATTTACTTATTACAACCCAGTTGGCTGGCCAAACCAATGGGAATAGTCCACCCCAAACTGCTATATCAATTCTTCTCTGAACCGGAACACAAGCACGTAGGACCAGTTTAATTCTTATTATAGCTCATCAGTCAGGTATAGCTTGGTTTCATTTGCATAGTGTGTGCAGGACCAACATATGGGTATACCTGCCCCATTTAGAGCGACACACTAAAGTATACAAAAAAGTGATGGATGGAATTCTTGAATTAATCTCAGTCACTAGTAATTACTCAGGCCGCACGCCAGTCCATGGTTATTCCTCTGTTGCTTGTGTTTTGGTTCGGGGAGGACCTAGACTGGCAGGTTTGGCTGGGCTGTTCATACTGGAGGAGGGTCGAGACTGGTTTGCAAATGGCTGGGTCCAAACTGAAGTGGCACGGAGTGCAAAATAATGAGGGACTTGGATGCAGCCCCGAAAAATTACAAGTGGCTGAGATGAATTCAAGCATCCCATCTATCTCAGTTTTATGTAATTTAGTGTGTTGTCCTCTGTGATGTCATCACATTTCATTACTTTGCTTAATGAGATGAAGCTTGCCTTCTCCATGGTGTCATCTACACTTTGTCAAGTCTGAGATGGAGCTTAACTTCTCTATGATGTCATCAACCCTTTGCATAATGAGATGAGGCTTGACTCCTCTATGAGGTCATCAACAACATGAGGCTTGGCTCCTATAATTATGTCATCATGACTTTGTTTAATGAGATAAAGCTTTGTTTCTCTGTGATGTCATCAACACGTTGCTTAATGAGATGAAGCATAGATTTTTTGCGATACCGCCAAAGTTGAGCCTCTTCTTTGTGGGAGGAAGCTTGGCTCCCATCTACGTCAAGATGTTGCAGTTCGGCAGTACGTGCTGCTTAGTGAGTTGAAGCTTGGGCAAGAAGATACTCACCACCATCGCTCCTAGGCTGGGGCCTAGTTTTTTTCTTCCTTGTAATACCACGTCTTTGGGTATTTTGCTCGGAGTACAACAGGCTGGTGTACTATATTTGACTTTGTGTTCATGATATTCCTGTAAGTCACCCGCTCCTCACTGCCCCAGGTTCACTGCTGGGGGTCACACTCCCTGACATCCCCAGCATGGGTGTTATGTGGCTGGTGGTCCAGTTACTGGAGGTAACTCTCATCTGGGATCTGCGCAGCGTCTCTTTGTGAGAGACGTGCACGCTGTAGCTTTTATTCTGGGGGGCACAGGACACTTTACTCTTGTAGCTGCTCGCACAGACGCCTCGCTAGTGGTCCCCCTCTGTATATGAAGAGTCAGCGTGCCTGTCCATGTTTTTGCGAGCTGACTTGCGCAGAGTATGTACATGGTATTTATATAGTGCACACCTACCCGAGGCAGCCCGTGGCTGGGGGTAGCTGGTTTGTAAGAGCAGAGGTGGCATGTTCCTGACACATCACCCTGCAGTGTGCCAGCCTGAATGATTTCACCCCGGTGTCTACATTAAGGAGCTGCCCCCTCACTGCTAGTGTCTCTGGGGCAGCCAGTGACTGGGATAGCTGGTTTGTAAGAGCAGAGGTGGCCGGTTCCTGACACATCACCCTGCAGTGTGCCAGCCTGAATGATTTCACCCCGGTGTCTGCATTAAGGAGCTGCCCCCTCACTCCTGGTGTCTCTGGAGCAGCCCGTGGCTGTGGGTAGCTGGTTTGTGAGAGCAGAGGTGGCCGGTTGCTGACGCATCACCCTGCAGTGTGCCAGCCTGAATGATTTCACCCCGGTGTCTGCATTAAGGAGCTGCCCCCTCACTCCTGGTGTCTCTGGAGCAGCCCGTGGCTGTGGGTAGCTGGTTTGTAAGAGCAGAGGTGGCCGGTTGCTGACGCATCACCCTGCAGTGTGCCAGCTTGAATGATTTCACCCCGGTGTCTGCATTAAGGAGCTGCCCCCTCACTCCTGGTGTCTCTGGAGCAGCCCGTGGCTGGGGGTAGCTGGTTTGTAAGAGCAGAGGTGGCCTGTTGCTGACGCATCACCCTGCAGTGTGCCAGCTTGAATGATTTCACCCCGGTGTTTTTTATTTATTTATTTAATGCGTTTTTATATAGCGCGGACTTTACCCGAAGGTGTCAGAGCGCTTCACAATAGGCAAAGTAGAGATACAAGAGGAGAAGGATTACAAGTGTGCCTGTTACAAAAACACGCGTTACATTGCATTAAGGAGCTCCCCCTCGCTGCTAGTGTCTCTGGGGCAGCCAGTGACTGGGGTAGCTGGTTTGTAAGAGCAGAGGTGGCATGTTCCTGACACATCACCCTGCAGTGTGCCAGCTTGAATGATTTCACCCCTCCTGTCTGCATTAAGGAGCTGCCCCCTCACTCCTGGTGTCTCTGGGGCAGCCAGTGACTGGGGTAGCTGGTTTGTAAGAGCAGAGGTGGCATGTTCCTGACACATCACCCTGCAGTGTGCCAGCTTGAATGATTTCACCCCTCCTGTCTGCATTAAGGAGCTGCCCCCTCACTCCTGGTGTCTCTGGGGCAGCCAGTGACTGGGGTAGCTGGTTTGTAAGAGCAGAGGTGGCATGTTGCCGAGTCATCACCCTGCAGTGATGCGGGGTGGAATCATTCAGGCGGGCACACTGCAGGGAGATGAGTCAGCAACACTGAGGCCCTGGTCCACGTTCTCGCATTCTCTCCTTCTTCCGCCCCGTCCCTCTTTTTCCCTCCCTCCCTCGCTCCCTCCAATCTTTGGGTAACCTGGCTGCACTCAGGGGCCACCCCTGCACAGCTCCCCTTGGCAGTGACACAAGAGTCCCGCACTGCTCTCACGCAGGCGCCTTGAAGCCTCTGCACACGCAGCGGCGCCCGGCAGGGGGAGGGTCACTCCAGGGTTTGGACACAGACTCCAGAGCACACAGCGTCGAGCCCCATGGCCAGCTCCAGGGCCCCCAGAGAGTCCCCACCTCAGGGAAGTGCCTGGCAAGGCCGAGCTGGGAGGAAGCACCGAGTCACAGGTTGAGTCCAGTTACTGATTACACACAGGGGGAAAGGCCCGGGGACAGAGAAGCAGAGAGCACGGGGACGGCAGGTGGGAGAGGATGTGAGAGAGGCAGAGATGAAGGAGGGGCGAGAAAGAGAAAACAAAGGAGGCGAGAGAAAGTCATAAAAGGAAACGTGAGAGTGGAGAGAATGAGAGGGAGAGCGTGAGGGACGGAGAGAGACAGAGAGTAGAAGAGTGTGAGGTGGAAAAGTTACTCACCTGCAATCCTTGTTCTCTCCCAGGGGAATCCCCACTAAAGTCATAACACTGGATAGTTCCGCCCATCCGAGGGAGCCCTGGAGCACATACCAAACACTGTGTGTGTGTGTGTGTGTGTGTGTGTATATATATATATATATATATATATATATATATATATATATATATATATATATATATTCACTTAAAAAACCAACGGTTACAGGGACATTATAGTTAGGCTCACATTTTAAACAAAGAAAACCACAGCAATTCAACTGTTATAGTTAAAGTTATCTCAAGTAACTATAACTTGCGCCCTCGACACGCACACTCTTTTTGTTAAAAATGTTACTACAAATATTACATTGATATTATAAATGATGTTATCAGAGACCTCATGAGTGTCAAATTTCTGAAGTAATTACCAGTGTATGGCAAGGGCGCGAGTTATAGTTACCTTAGGACACGAGTAACTATAACCTCCGCCCAGTGCTTAATTTGTAAATAAAAAGGTGCCGGTGCCCAAAGCCCTCCTCTTAAACGTGCGGCTGCTGCAATTAAATGTGGGAACACGGAATACTGAGGCGGCGTAATCCTGAAACCATCATGTGCCTCTTCAATCCATATAAAGCCACTCTCTGCCCCTTCAGCTCACTCTTGAAGCTTTCTCCTTTCTCCCTTTGTGACACTTTTTCATTTTTCCATTCCTCCATCTTTCACATATGTGTCTTTTGCTCACAGTAAAGGCTTGAGGCAGAAGAATAAGCCCCGGCCCTCAAAAATAAGTGCTGGTGCTCCGCACCTGAAACAACAAACCCAAATTAAGCACTGCTTGTGCCCTAAGGTAACTATTACTTGTGCACTTGCCATGCACAGTTTAATCATTTTATTGCAAATGTTGCAGTGATAATATCAACAATGCCATTCAAGATCTCATCAATGATATATGTGGAGTGATTAGCTGAGCATGGCAAAGGCGCGAGTTATAGTTACCCCACATAATACAACACCTCACAACATCTTCTACGACATCATTGATAATGTCACTGCAGTATTTGCAGTAAAATTATTGATACTGATGAGACAACGGCGCATAGCGGGGCATGAGTTGTAATTACCTTAGGGCACCAGTTATAGCTACTTGAGATAAGCAGAACTACAGCTGCTGAATTTCTGAGGTTTTGTGTGATTAAAATGTGAACCTAAGTATAACACCTCTGTAACCTTTGTTTTTAAAGTGTATTTCTATGTTTTTTTTATTCTATTTCCTAATTATAACACCCCTGTAACCTTTGTTTTTTTCATTGAAAAAATACACGCACACACAACACACACACACACAAAGTGATGCAATAATAATTCTTACACCAACACAAAGTTTAAGCTGCCTCTGGCACCAAACAGTATACAGGGCACACAGTGCCAGTGTTGAGCTTTCCTTTTACGAAGCAGGTGAAATTAGGTGAGTCAAAACCTCGGCTCCAAGAATGCATCTTTAGAACTTAAGGATATGACGGACACTTTATCCTCGGTGGGTTCACTATTAACCATAGTCAGGTACACATCCTATTTTTCTGGCTGGTGCTCATGTGCCATTTGTGCCTTGAACGTCTTGCCTGCCAGGTGGCATGAAATAGTTGATACAAAGCAGACATGGCTCCAAGAAGCAAGGAGCACTTAGAACAGGCTGTGCTAGAAGAACTTTGTTGAACGTGGTGAATGGTGCTAAGTGATGTATGTGAGGACAGAGGTGAGGACAGTGGAAAGAAAGGTTGAGAGTGTTTTTACAGTTGTTAACCGAGAGTACACTGTAGTTATTTTATGCCAGACATATTTACAGCCTGCCACCCTGGAAGAAGCAACTTTTTCAGAAACGTGCAAGCTCTGCGGCACCCAAGCACGAATCCCTGCAGCTTTTTTACTGCAAATGCTCCATCATGCACAAGCTAGGAACCACAGCGTACAAGAAGCGCTTGCGTCCCACTAACGTGGCTCGATATCAGTGCTTAATTTGTGCTCGTTATTTCTGGTGCGGGCACCAGCACTTATTTTTGATGGCCGGCACTTATTTTTCTGCCTCAGGCATTTACTGCGAGCAAAAGACACATTTGGGAAAGACGGAAAAAGAAAAACAAAGAAGAGTCACAATGGGAGAAAGCAGAAAGCTGCAAGAGTGAGCTGAAGGGGCAGGGAGTGGCTCTAAATGGATTGAAGAGGCCCGAGATGGATTTTGGATTAGGCTGCCTCAGTCTTCTGAGCAGTCGCGAGTTTAAGAGGAGAGCTTTGGGCACCGGCATCTTTTTATTTACAAATTAGGCACTGGCATAAAGGGTTCAGAATTCAATTACAAACCAGTTCTTGGTTATGGAAACAGTACATCAAAGAGGCCTGGGGTATGGGACAGAGCTGTGGCGAAGAGAGGCCAGATGTCACGCAAGGCCTTCCACCCTCTAAAAGGTCACTCTCTTCGTTCATTTATGGGGCAGTGGGATTGACGCGGGGAAGTGCAGCGAATCATTGAGCTCCACCTTGAAACCAGGCATCTGCAACAGTGTCCGCTATTTTAATCTTTAGCTGTCACTGTGCTTTTCGTGTTTAAATAGTTTATTAGTGGCATTTAGCCTTTTAACGTTTTATACTTTTTAATTGTGTGCGTCCGTCCATCCTTGTTCTGATTGTGTATTGTCTGTGTGGTGTGTTTCATGCAGCTACTGCACATGAACCTTGAAGCAGCAGCAGGGTTGATCGAGTAGGGGTACAAGTAGCAAAAATCTCACGTGGGGGCACTCAAAGTTAAGAGGGGTATTGGTGGTGTCTGGGCCTATTCCTGGCTGCTTTAATGGTTATCTACTTATAGATCCCTACAGGACACTAACACTGTCACAACTTCCATGCGTACTATTACATTGGTGGTACATACAAAATCTCTCTCTCCCTTTTTATATATATATATATATATATATATATATATATATATATATATATATATATATATATATACATATTTATTATGGCGAATGCCTCCAGGACCTGTCCCACCTGGGCGCTATACTGAACAAGCGGTGCACGCCGGTGCACAAGAGGCCTGAAATGGCAGCTTTCTCTGCCAAGACCCTCTCCTGAATGCCCCCGATCTTGGAAGCGCTAAGCAGGGTCGGACCTGGCTGACCAGCCCGACCCTGCCTAGCGCTTCCGAGATCAGGCGCATTCAGGACTCCACTGGTCACGGAACTCCGCCTCTGCGGAATTCCACTGAGTTTTTTTTCAACTTTGTGGAATTCCATGGACTCAGACTGCGTGAACTCTGTCCAGGCGTACTTTTATCACCATAGAACTGGTTAGCACAGGTGTGTCTTCTTGTGAAACTAATCAGGTGCTAGCTATTAAGACGTATATACAGGATTCATGCAAAAAAGAGTTAGATGTTAAAAAAGATTACTTTGGGTGTTAATTATAAAACTCAGCTCTGATCTATTAAGGAATATACTCAGGGTCAGCTTCTAAGTGAAAAATATGCAATTTACCATGAATAATTATCACATACATTCGATATATGCTCCCTGCCAATTGCAGCACACCAGGCACATCCCTCCCCGACACTGGCACCGCCACTTGCCGTCTTTGCTTCTTTCCTCACAAGCTACGTGTGATCTCGGTGTGAGTGGGTATTGTATTGTCTTTTCCGATTAGTGTGCTCAGGGGCGAGTTTCTGTCTGTGAGGTCTGTGGATGAGTAGGTGAGCTTCAGTAGATGGGCTGCTGGGGAGGCTGATGAATTAGTAGTTGTTTTTTGTGTGTGTGGGCACAGAGGGTGAGGAACGTTGGGTTGGTTGGTGGTAGACTTGTCACTTGTTCTTGGGCACAGAGGGTGCAGAGCGGTTGAGTTGGTTGGTAGTAGGCATGTCACCCTTGTTTGTGGGCACAGAGGGCGAAGAGTAGTTGGGTTGGTTAGTGGCAGACTTGTCACCCTTCTGTGTGTGGGCACAGAGGGTGAAGAGTGGTTGAGTTGGCTGGTGCTAGACTTGTCATTCTTCTGTGTGTGAGCACAGAGGGTAAAGAGCGGTTGGGTTGGCTGGTGGTAGACCTGTCACCCTTCTGCATGTGGGCACAGAGGGCGAAGAGCAGTTGGGTTGGTTGGTGGTAGACTTGTCATCCTTCTGTGTGTGAGCACAGAGGGTGAAGAGCAGTATGTTGGTTGGTGGTAGACTTGTCACCCTTGCTCGTGAGCACAGACGGTGAAGAACGGATGGGTTGGCTGGTGGTTGACTTGTCACCCTTCTGTGTGTGGGCACAGAGAAGAAGAGTGGTTGAGTTGGCTGGTGCTATACTTGTCACCCTTCTGTGTGTGAGCACATGGGGTGAAGGGCGGATGGGTTGGCTGGTGGTAGACTTGTCACCCTTCTGTGTGTGGGCACAGAGGGTGAAAACTGGTTGGATGGGTTGGTGGTAGGCTTGTCACCCTTCCGTGTGTGGGCACAGAGGGTGATGTCCACGTCATTCATCAGTGTTCAGATGTACTTGTGTCTGCATGGTTACTGGGAAGGCAGCTGTTGGTCGTGGGGTGGGGGTCCTTAGAGATTGGAAAGACAGCATAAACCTGCTGTGATTACTACGTAAGAAGGATATCTCAAGCAGTCCTATAAGAGGGATTACACATAAAATGACATTTACAGCTCCGAGCACTACTAGCCATGTAATACCGTCTTCCTAGTATCAAAGGGCTCATGAAACTCCACCTCGCACCTTCACAGCAATCTGAACACTAAAGATCTTCCTCAGGGTGACATGGGGGTCATGTTGGCATGAGATTACATGGTTGTTGAAGGCACACTGCAGTGCACCTGCTGTAAAACTAATGGGTGTCCAATGCTTGTCTCTCATTTCTCAACAGATTATTGCAAACCACCACATGCAGTCCATATCCTTCGCTTCCGGAGGGGACACGGTAAGCATCCGCGCGCAGGAGTAAGTTCACGCCTCTCCACCTCCGAAGGCCCACATGGGTTCAGCCGCTTGTGTGGGTGATCCAGAGGGGGCTCTTGCAATTCACAGTTTAGGGGGGCAGACCTCGAGTTGATGAGGGTCTTCTCATGTTCCCAAGCCTTACTGGCAATGCATGGACTTACTCCAAGTCCGGGACAAACACAACTGATGCGTCAGTTTTTTTTTCATTATGTAGGTAGGAATCTTGCCTCTGCCTCCTCCAAGGCCCTGGTTGGCTGGCTTTGGCAGCAGTTGCTTAGTTACAGACTTCCAAAAATAGACCGTAGACTAGTTTCTGAACCGCAGACCCCTCTCTTGGAAGTCGACACTGCGGGTGATCCATGGAATCTGTCTCTCAGCGCAGGCACCAGGCTCCCTCCCCATGGAGGGGCTGGTGCTCTCAAAGACGGAAGGGACCCCCATTTACCAAGGCACCACCTTACGCCAGACCACTGCTCCTCACTGGAAACAGACTGGCGTTCCCACAATAAATCCAGGAGCTGTTCAAACAGTCAACGCAGCATGGTGTGTATTCAATAGAGCACCGTCCCGGAGTGTGGATCCGGGAGTGAGATCCCCTGCTCGCTGCGGAGACGAGGGTCAGTGATGTGGGTGTGTGCTTTCCAAATGACACATGGGTGCAGTACCAGGGTGCGGGGCGGTGTAGACCGGCTCTCAGTCCTGGGGTCATCGGTCCAGACGAGTAATACTGAAGCCATACATTCAGGGCACCGGCGCCAAAACTTGGAAGAAAGGTCCTCTCCAAAGAAACCTTTTTCATTCTGTGCTTTCCTTTCCTGGCAGTTGAGTGGGTTTACCCTTTGCTACGTTAGTGTGTGACTTTTGTAACGATCTATGTCTCAAAAAGTAAACTTGGAGACAAAAAGAGTGCATTCGTTGTTCTTCTTGGGGGTGAAAATGATCTCAGGGCGCAATTAACATTTTCTTACAATGGGCGCAAAACGCTGCCTGGGGAGCAGAGGTTAAAATCTGAAACTTTGTGAAGGGCGAAAATCGGAAATGTTGTTACATTTTAACAACAGAAAACATATTTTGCATGGCTGATGTATGGTTCTTAAACTCGTATAGATGAACTACACATTCTCCTCTGCTTTTATGAGTCAATGTCTACCCTGCTGCCCCTATTGTTGAAAATTAAATATGGCGGGAGAACGGATACAGGGATCAGAGGAGATTAACGAAGTATCGACTCCCCCATGAAGATATCTTATTGGTAGTAAACTTAGGATGCTCCTGCCTGTGTTAAAGGATACCTGGCGTCCCAGCACTAAGACGAGTGACATGTTTCTCACTAGTGTCAAGTCCATCTGCGCGGTGCATCACCCCGACCTGGGATCCTCTGGGCTCACAGCGAGTTGTGTCATATATTGGAAAAAGATGAGAATTAATACTTTCCGGAACGCTGGGTTGATGCCGATTCCCTTCTTTTCTTGGGTAGGATTGGGCCTAGTTTGCTGATTTGGATGGGCAGACTTTGTGCCCCCCGGTTCTGGTCCTGGTACCCCGAATGTAATGCAGGTGGTACCCGCTGTACCAAGCAGTAGACAGATATATAGAAATAAGTGTCTCCACAAAAAAAAAAAAAAAGATATCTCTCCTCAACTGCTTCCTGTAAAGGGAAAATATTTTAGTGAAAACCCCTTGGCTTGATGGACAATTATTGGATGAAATACAACACAGCCTTTTTGTGATCCCTGCGTGGTGATGGCTTCAAGTGAAAGGGTAACCTCTATTCTGATAGGGCGGCTGCAGCGCAAATTCACAGACCTTTATTTACATACCTTCATGAGTGGTATGTAGAACCGAAACCCAAGTGAAGAGTTCAGAGCCCCACACCAGGCTGCGAGCCCCAAAAGGATCTCTCAATATAAAGACAACGTTACTAATGTTATCGAGCTAAAGGAGTGAGTGTTTCCAGAATGCACTTCTAGCACCAGGTTCAAGTCAACATATTCTTTGAAAATAACTTGTGATCTGTGCGGGGTGTTGCACAGAGACATACTTTCATACTTCTCTCTAATGTCACAGGCGTCTCCCTCTAAGAGTCCAGGGTTCGTGTGGGTCCCCCCCCCCGTCTTCTGGCCTGCCCCCCACCTTGATGATTCTCCCATGGCTGACGCAGAGGTCCATCAGTTCACCAGTGATGTTCTCAGGTCTGAGCTTCTGAGTAAAATTCATTTAAATACAGCAGTACACCCCTCTGCCCCCAGGGGGCGCTTACACTGGGACCCTCAAGAAGTGACCATAGCAGCAGTCCCCGAGCACTCATGCCCGGTTTAACCTTTCTTTTCATGTTTCCTTCTTCTGCAGGACACAACGGATTATGTGGCATATGTTGCAAAGGATCCAATTAACCAAAGAGGTAAGAGGTCAGAGGTCAGATGACCAAGTGCCTGGGACTCTTGAAGCTTGCACGGTGACAGGATAGCTCTCCTTAAGAGGTTGATGCAGGGCTGAAGACTGGTAACACTGAATGTGGCATTTCAGGTCTGTGGGACTATGGGAGGATGCTTAATGGAACTGATAACGTTTCCACAGATGGTCTTGACACGCCCAGCCATATGGGGTGTTAACACTATTGAAAACGCTGAACGTTTAATGAAAACAAGTGTAAAATGGACGCAACATGTTTGAGCCTGTAATTCATTCTCTTTTAGCAGAAAATCCTACGTTGCAAGACAAATTCGGTGATTATCGGGCTAAGTCAAAATTAGAGCCTACACAGACAACAAAAACAGCCGCTACGCATGATGCCCGCGGGGTAACTGTGCCTAACATTGACATTTTTAGTGACCTTTTATGCAAACGGAGCATCTCACTCAGAGGTGCGACGTGCACGTCACGCAGAGGCACAAGTGCGACATGCCTGAGAGAAACACAGGTGCGACATGCACGAGATGCAGGTCACACAGAAGCACAGGTGCAGTGTGCACACGGTGCATCTCACACAGAAGCACAGGTGCAGTGTGCACACGGTGCATCTCACACTGAGGCACACGGGGCAATGTACACGAGGTGCATGTCATGCACAAGCACTTGGTGCATTTCATGCAAAGGCAAATGCTGCATCTCATACGGGCACAGGGGCGACATGCATGAGATGCAGGTCACACAGAGGCACAGGTACATTGTGCACATGGTGCATATCACACTGAGGCACAGCGCGAGCTGTACATTAGGCATATCACGCAGAGGTCCATGGTGCAATGTGCATAGTGTGCATGTCATGCAGAGGCATGTGGTGCATTCCATGCAAAGGCAAACGGTGCATCTTACTCAGAGGCACAGGTGTGACATGCATAAGGTGCATGTCATGCAGAGGCACAGTTGCAGTGCATTCATTGTGCATCTCACACATAGGCACAGGTGCGACGTGCACATGAGGTTCCTCACACAGAGGCACATGGTGCAATATACACAAGGTGCATGTCATTCAGAGGTATGTGGTGCATTCCATGCAAAGGGTGCATCTTACTCAGAGGCACAGGTGTGACATACATGAGGTGCATGTCATGCAGAGGCACAGGTGTGATGTGCACAAGGTGCATGTCATGCAGAGGCACAGGTGTGATGTGCACAAGGTGCATGTCAAGCAGAGGTACAGGTGCAGTGTGCACATGGTGCATCTCACACTGAGGCCCAAGTGAAATATGCACATGAGGTATCTTACACAGAGGCACATGGTGCAATGTGCATGGTTTGCATGTCATGCAGAGGCATGTGGTGAATTCCATGCAAGGGCAAATGGTGCTTATCACAGAGGGACACATGTGCGACATGCATGAGGTGCATGTCAAGCAGAGGCACAGGTGCAGTGTGCACATGGTGTATCTCACACTGAGGCACTGATGTGACATGCGTGAGGTGCATGTCATGCAGAAGCACAGGTGTGACATGTATGCGATACTTGTCAAGCAGAGGCACAGGTTCATGGTGCCTCTCAGGGGCACAGGTGCTACATGCATGAGGTGCAAGTCATACAGAGGCACAGATGTGATGTGTACAAGGTGCATGTCAGGCAGAGGCACAGGTGCAGTGTGAACATAGGGCACCTCACACTGAGGCACAGGTACAATGTATATATGAGGCATCTCACGCAGGGGTCCATGGTGCAATGTGCACGAGATACATATCACGCAGAGGCACATGGTGCATTCCATGCACAGGCAAGTGGTGCATATCACACAGAGGCACAGGTGCTACATGCATGAAGTGCATGCCATACAGAGGCACAGGTGTGATGTGCACAAGGTGCATGTCAGGCAGAGGCACAGGTGCAATGTGCACATGGTGCATCTCACACTGAGGCACAGTGCGAGGTGTACATTAGGTATATCACACAGAGGTCCATGGTGCAATGTGCACGGGATACATATCATGCAGAGGCATGTGGTGCATTCCATGAATAGGCAAGTGGTGCATCTCACACAGAGGCACAAATGTGACATGTGGGAGGTGCATGCCACGCAGAAGCACGGGTGTGATGTGTACGCAATGAATGTCAAGCAGAGGCACAGGTGCAGTGCGTTCATGGTGCATCTCACACAGAGGCACAGGTGCGACATGCATGTGAGGTATCTCACACAGAGGCACATGGTGCTATATACACAAGGTGAATGTCATGCAGAGGCATGTGGTGCATTCCACGCAAAGGCAAATGGTGCATCTTATTCAGAGGCACAGGTGCGACATCCATGAGGTGCATGTCACGCAGAGGCAGAAGTGTGATGTGCACCAGGTGCATGTCACGGTGAGACACAGGTGCAGTGTGAACATAGGGCACCTCACACTGAGGCACAGGTACAATGTATATATGAGGCATCTCACACAAGGGCACATGGTGCAATGTGCACAAGGTGCATGTCATGCAGAGGCATGTGGTGCATTCCATGCAAAGGCAAATGGCGCATCTCACTCAGAGGCACAGGTGCGACATGCATGAGGTGCATGTCATGCAGAGGCACAGGTGTGATGTGCACAAAGTGCATGTCAAGCATAGGCACAGGTGCGGTGTGCACATGGTGAATCTCCCACTGAGGCACAGTGTGAGGTGTGCATTAGGTGCAGTGAGTTCATGGTGCATCTCACTCAGAGGCACAGGTGTGACATGCATGAGGTGCATGTCATGCAGAGGCACAGGTGTGACATGCATGAGGTGCATGCCATGCAGAGGCACAGGTGTGATGTGCCCAATGTGCATGTCAAGCAGAGGCACAGGTGCAGTGTGCACATGGTCCATCTCACATTGATGCACAGGTGCAATATGCACAAGAGACATCTTACACAGAGGCACATGGTGCAATGTGAATGGTGTGCATGTCATGAAGAGACATTTGGTGCATTCCATGCAAAGGCAAATGGTGCATCTCACACAGAGGCACAGATGTGACATGCATGATGTGCATGTCATGCAAAGGCACAGGTGTGACTTGCATGAGGTGCAGGTCACGCAAAGGCACAGGTGCATGGTGCATCTCACTCATAGGAACAGGTGCAACGTGCACACGAGATATCTCATACAGAGGCACATGGTGCAATGTACACGAGGTGCATGTCATGCAGAGGCATGTGGTGCATTCCATGCAAACGCAAATGGTGCATCTTACTCAGAGGCACAGGTGCAATGTGCATGAGGTGCATGTCATGCAGAGGCACAGGTGCAGTGTGCACATAGTGCATCTCACACTGAGGCGCAGTGCGAGATGTACATTATGGATATCACGCAGAGGTCCATGATGCAATGTGCACGAGATACATATCATGCAAAGGCACATGGTGCAATCCATGCATAGGCAAGTGGTGCATCTCACACAGAGGCACAGATGTGACATGCATGATTTGCCTGTCACGCTGAAGCACAGGTATGACGTGTACGTGATGCATGTCAAGCAGAGGCACGGGTGCAGTGTGTTCATAGTGCATCTCACACATAGGCACAGGTGCGACGGGCACATGAGGTATCTCACACAGAGGCACATGGTGCAATGTACACAAGGTGCATGTCATGCAGAGCATGTGGTGCATTGCATGCAAAGGCAAATGGTGCATCTTATTCAGAGGCACAGGTGCGACATCCATGAGGTGCATGTCACGCAGAGGCAGAAGTGTGATGTGCACCAAGTGCATGTCACGGTGAGACACAGGTGCAGTGTGAACATAGGGCACCTCACACTGAGGCACAGATACAATGTGTATATGAGGCATCTCACGCAGAAGCACATGGTGCAATGTACAGGAGGTGCATGTCATGCAGAGGCATGTGGTGCATTCCATGCAAAGGCAAATGGTGCATCTCACTCAGAGACACAGGTGTGAAATGCATGAGATGCATGTCACGCAGAGGCACATGTGTGACGTGCACGAGGTGCAGGTCACACAGAAGCACAGGTGCATTGTGCACATGCATCTCACACTGAGGCGCAGGTGCAATGTGCACATTAGGCATGTCAAGCAAAGGCAATGGTGCAATGTGCACGAGGTGCATGTCATGCAGAGGCACTTGGTGCATTCTATGCATAGGCAAATGGTGCATCTCATCCAGAGGCACAGGTGTGACATGCATGAGGTGCATGTCATGCAGAGACACAGGTGTGATGTGCATAAGGTGCATGTCAAGCAGTGGGACAGGTGCACTGTGCCCATGGTGCATCTCACACTGAGGCACAGGTGCAATATGCACATGAGGTATCTTACACATAGGCACATGGTGCAATGTGCACGGTGTGCATGTCATGGAGAAGCATGTGGTGCATTCCATGCAAAGGCAAATGGTGCATCTTACTCAGAGGCACAGGTGTGACGTGTGAGGTGCATGTCAAGCAGAGGAACAGGTCTGACATGCATGAGGTGCATGTCACGCAGAAGCACAGGTGCAGTGTGCACATGGTGCCTCGCACACTGAGGCACAGTGTGAGGTGTACATTAGGCATAGCACGCAGAGGTCCATAGTGCAATGTGCACGAGATACATATCATGCGCAGGCACATGGTGCATTCCATGCATAGGCAAGTGGTGCATCTCACACAGAGGCACAGATGTGACATGCATGAGGCGCGCATGTCAAGTAGAGGCACAGGTGCAATGTGCATATGGTACATCTCACACTGAGGCACAGGTGAAACTTGCACATGAGGCATCTCACGCAAAGGGACATGGTGCAATGTGCACGTGGTGCATTCCATGCAAAGGCAAATGGTGCATCTCACTCAGAGGCACAGGTGTGAAATGCATGAGAGGCATGTCACGCAGAGGCACAGGTGTGACATGCACGAGGTGCAGGTCACACAGAAACACAGGTGCATTGTGCACATGCATCTCACACTGAGGCACACGTGCGATGTGCACATTAGGCATGTCAAGCAAAGACACATGGAGCAATGTTGCATCTTACTCAGAGGAACAGAAGTGACATGGTGAGGTGCATGCCACGCAGAGGAAGAGGTGTGACGTCCATGAGGTGCATGTCAGGCAGAGGCACAGGTGCAGTGTGCACATGGTGCATCGCACACTGAGGCACATTGCGAGATGTACATTAGGCATATCACACAGAGGTCCATGGTGCAATGTGCATGAGATACACATCATGCAGAGGCACATGGTGCATTCCATGCATAGGCAAGAGGTGCATCTCACACAGAGGCACAGATGTGACATACGTGAGGTGCATGTCACGCAGAAGGACAGGTTTGACGTGCATGCGATGCATGTCAAGCAGAGGCACAGGTGCAGTGCGTTCATGGTGCATCTCACTCAGGCACAGGTGCGACATGCATGAGGTTCATGTCATGTAGAGGCACAGGTGCGATGTGCACAATGTGCATGTCACGCAGAGGCACAGGTGCAGTGTGCACATGGTGCATCTCACACTGAGGCAAATGATCCCAATCAAATGGGATGATTTGATGGTTCTGGCGTAACAGCGCCTGAAGAAGCTGAGCTGGAGCGGCGAGGCCCAGCTCCGGGCCCGGAACCTCTGAGAGTGTTTGAAGGGCTGAGAGCTCGGGGGCATGTCATGAAAACGCATATGGTGCATCTTGCTCAGAGGCACAGCTGTGACATGCATGAGGTGCATGTCACGCAGAGGCACAGGTGTGACGTGCATGTGGTGCTTGTCACACAGGCACAGGTGCATGGTGCATCTCACTCATAGGCACAGGTGCGACATGCACACGAGGTGTCTCACACAGAGGCACATGGTGCAATGTCCACAAGGTGCATGTCAAGCAGAGGCACAGGTGCAGTGTGCACATGGTGCATCTCACACTAAGGCACAGTGCGAGGTGTACATTAGGCATATCACACATATCACACAGAGGTCCATGGTGCAATGTGCACGAGATACATATCGTGCAGAGGCACATGGTGCATTCCATGTATAGGCAAGTGGTGCATCTCACACAGAGGCACAGATGTGACGTGCATGATTTGCATGTCATGCTGAAGCACAGGTATGACGTGTACGCGATGCATGACAAGCAGAGGCACAGGTGCAGTGCGTTCATAGTGCATCTCAAAACATAGGCACAAGTGCAACGTGCACATGAGGTATCTCACACAGGCACATGGTGCAATGTACACGAGGTGCATGTCATGCAGAAGCATGTGGTGCATTCCATGCAAAGGCAAATGGTGCATCTCATTCAGAGGCACAGGTGCGACATCCATGAGGTGCATGTCGCGCTGAGGTCGAAGTGTGACGTGCACGAGGTGCATGTCATGGTGAGACACAGGCGCAGTGGGAACATAGGGCACCTCAGACTGAGGCACAGGTACAATGTGCATATGAGGTATCTCACTCAGAGGCACATGGTGCAATGTGCACAAGGTGCATGTCATGCAGAGGCAAATTGTGCATATCACACAGAGGCACAGGTGTGACGTGCATGAGGTGCATGTCACGCAGAGGCACAGGTGCGATGTGCACAAGGTGCATGTTACGCAGAAGCACAGGTGTGACGTGTATGAGGTGCATGTCAAGTAGAGGCACAGGTGCAGTGCCTATAAGATGCATCTCACACATAGGCACAGGTGCGACGTGCACATGAGGCATCTCACTCAGAGGCACATGGTGCAATGTGCACAAGGTGCATGTCATGCAGAGGCAAAGGAAGCTGTGTTGAACCTCTTGTGAGCTGCAGGTCGGGGACGAGGAAGGTTTTATGTGCTCTTGGGAAGCACCTCGTCTGTGTGAAGGTCTTTCCTGTGATTATTCTGTAGCCACTTCTTCGGCAATCTCATTTTACATATGCAAATGGGATGATTTGATGGTTCGGACTTAACAGCGCCTGAAGAAGCTGAGCTGGAGCGGCGAGGCCCAGCTCCGGGCCCGGAACCTCCGAGGGTGTTTGAGGGGCTGAGAGCTCGGGGGCCACCACCGGTCCCCCCGTTCCTGCTGGGTTTGGTAAGCCACTGAATATGTCCGTCTGACCAACCACAAGGTGGCTGGACCCCCTGGAACTGCTTCCATGGCCACTATGGGAGGATGACTCAACGTATATGGCTTCTCCTGCTCACTGCACATTGCCGAGCCATTCACTGCAGGATCCCTGCGATGACTACAGTGCAGAGGGTCCGCCCAAGCACAGAGGGTCCGCCCAAGCGCAGAGGGTCCGCCCAAGCGCAGAGGGTCCACCCAAGCGCAGAGGGTCCGCCCAAGCGCAGAGGGTCCGCCCGCCTCAAGTGCAGAGGGTCCCCCCAAGCGCAGAGGGTCCCCCCAAGCGCAGAGGGTCCGCCCTAGCGCAGAGGGTCCGCCCTAGCGCAGAGGGTCCGCCCTAGCGCAGAGGGTCCGCCACAAGCGCAGAGGGTCCGCCACAAGCGCAGAGGGTCCGCCACAAGCGCAGAGGGTCCGCCCAAGCGCACAGGGTCCGCCCAAGCGCAGAGGGTCTGCCTTAAGTGCAGAGGGTCCACCCGCCTCAAGTGCAGAGGGTCCACCCAAGCGCAGAGGGTCCGCCTGCCTCAAGTGCAGAGGGTCCACCTCAAGCGCAGAGGGTCCCCATCAAGCGCAGAGGGTCCGCCCAAGCACAGAGGGTCTGCCACAAGTGCAGAGGGTCCGCCCAAGTGCAGAGGGTCCGCCCGCCTCAAGTGCAGAGGGTCCGCCCGCCTCAAGTGCAGAGGGTCCGCCCGCCTCAAGTGCAGAGGGTCCGCCCGCCTCAAGTGCAGAGGGTCCGCCCGCCTCAAGTGCAGAGGGTCCACCCAAGCGCAGAGGGTCCCCCCAAGCGCAGAGGGTCCGCCTCAAGCGCAGAGGGTCCGCCTCAAGCGCAGAGGGTCCACCCAGCGCAGAGGGTCCGCCTCAAGTGCAGAGGGTCCGCCTCAAGTGCAGAGGGTCCGCCTCAAGTGCAGAGGGTCCGCCTCAAGCGCAGAGGGTCCGCCCAAGCGCAGAGGGTCCGCCCAAGCGCAGAGGGTCCGCCTCAAGTGCAGAGGGTCCGCCTCAAGTGCAGAGGGTCTGCCCAAGCGCAGAGGGTCTTGCAAAGCGCAGAGGGTCCAGCCAAGCGCAGAGGGTCCGCCCAAGTGCAGAGGGTCCGCCTCAAGTGCAGAGGGTCCGCCTCAAGTGCAGAGGGTCTGCCCAAGCGCAGAGGGTCTTCGAGAATTGGGCCCTCTGAATAATTTTATCACTGAGGCTGGGAAACAATAGACCCTACTCTGTTTCCTAGCATGTGCCGCAGAGAACACAATTTAAGCAGAAACAATGACACAATGTTGCCGACACTGATCCCAATTTCTGAAAAGGATATTTTGTCCCATGTCTACAACTCCAGGCTCACCAGGTTCACCTTCCATCCCCACTGCTTGCAGGTGACAAGGATTGGACCTGACAGTACCTTACCAAAGCTTGACACTTGTCAAAATCAACAATAGCTTCTGTATCTGATGGAAACCTGTTCAGCTGTGCGTGTGCCCCCAAGACAGTGAATACACCGGAGCAAAGCACGCTGCGGCGAACACACAGCTAAAGCGCCTTGAGCAACTCTCACGCGTTCCTGGCAGGAGACGAGTCCCCGCACTGCTGTGGAATAAAGAAAGGCCACGTGCCTCATATCATGTATTGCGCAGCGGCACGGCCTCCAAATAAACACAAAATGCCGCAGGCTTGCTGCAACAATGTGAAATACACCCGATGCAGGGCCCGAGCCCCCCCAGACTCCACTGAGACAGGAAACCTACGTGCAAACAATTCTAGGGATGATAACGGAAAGCAGCGGGCCTCCGCATGGGTGGGATAAGGTGCACGTTTGGAGGGTCACACTCCACGGTGGGGGTGCTGTGGCTTCCAAGAGGCGCCGCGCTCAGCGAGACGTGGAAGCCACAAGGTCAGCCCCTGGCAGGACCAGCAAAGACTTTCATCCCTGCATGGATGGTAACTCGAGTATTGTTGGATGAAGCAACGGGTTCAGCTGATCTGTGCAGTCAACACACAGCAACAGTTTGATGCGAACGGTTGAATAAGAAATACATTATTAGTTATCGATAAGCATTGCTATTTCTACACGAAACACTAAACATAGAAAAGCAAGTCATATTTAAGGCGGGAAGTAGAAGGCGGCCACACAGAGTTGAAATGTTGGTGTACTGAGAAGAAAGGCGATGCATATGTTGAAATGAAACATGCAGACATGCGGGGGTGCACAACAAGGTTTTTACCTCTTTCTGGAGGGGGGTTGGTCGACAGGTGGACCCCAGTTGGGGCAAGCCCATCCTTCAGGCGAGACAGGGGGTTGCTTCTGGTGCCTGTATTTCTTGGTGATGCGCTTGAGCGTTTGTGTGGAGTGGAAAGAAAAGACGGACTGAGAGGGTTAGAAGCGAACAAGTCCTCGGTGAACACATGAACATGGAGTCAGATCTGCATGTGCACTGCGGCTGAGGGGGTGACTCTGTGCTTGTCTCCCCCCAGCCTGCCACATCCTGGAGTGCTGGGATGGTCTCGCCCAGAGCGTCATCAGCACCGTGGGACAAGCCTTCGAGCTTCGCTTCAAGCAGTACCTGCACAGCCCCCCCCAGGTGGTGGCCCCCCCTGACAGGTAAGGCCTCTCGCCCGTGGGACATCCCCAGCGCTCTCCTGCATCTCTCCGCATCCTCCTGTCTCTCCTGCCGAGCCAGAGACATTGGTCTAAGGCTCTCTTTACTCCCCGCCACCTGCTCGCTGATTTTTACCTTCCCCCAGTTGTTTCAAGCCTCTCCCACCTGTGATCCGGCCTCGCCTGCCGTGCTCCTAAAGCTCCGTCGCTGCTCGCGAAGCTGAGGGAACAGCCCGAGAGATGTACCGGACGCTGTGTCAGTCTCCAGGGCCACTCAGACTGTCTCTGGTGTCTTAGAGCTAGTAAGAAACTTTCTAAGACAGGATTCATTTCACAACTCCCTCTAAGACATGGGTGAAGGTTGTCATGGCTCCCCCACTTCTCCCAATCTCAGCCTTTTACGCGTCTCTCTGCAGCACCCCATAACACTGGACCTGTTCTTTTCTGGCCTTTCTGCAGACTGCTGGCCGGCGACGAGTCCGCCTGGGGAGACGACGAGGAGTCGGCGGAGCACGATTACTATAACAGCATTCCCGGGAAGGAGCCCCCGCCGGGCGGAATCATGGATTCTAGGATGAGGCAGGGGCCACTGATGGGCCACGTCCACACCCAGCCCCCCAGCACCAACCACTTCATCCAGGTGCGTCCGAACGCGCGCGCCTCAAATTATCAGCAGAATGAGACCTTGGGGGTCACGTAAGTTCCCCCAAACCAAATCTGAGCCCTGTTCATCACACTCATGCTGTGTTATAGCGCCTCTGTGTAGCCGAAGGCTAGTATTCGTGGCACCTCGTGGCACGTTCGGCGCCATTTCCAGCCCCTCGGGTCTCTGGCTGCTCTTAGGATGGTCTGTGGCTGCTCTTGGGATAGTCTGTGGCTGCTCTTGGGATGGTCTATGGCTGCTCTTGGGATAGTCTGTGGCTGCTCTTGGGATGGTCTGTGGCTGCTCTTAGGATGGTCTGTGGCTGCTCCTAGGATGGTCTGTGGCTGCTCTTGGGATGGTCTGTGGCTGTAGTGTTCGATCAGTCCTGAAGGGTCTGTGGTCTGCACAGTTAGTAACAGGTCGCGCTGCCTGATGGGAGGAGTATGACGTGTGCCACAACATTAGAGATCTGTCCAGCACGCTTCCTGCATACATACATCTGCCCGAGAGCCTTGGGGACTAGTCACAAACTCCATTTTGTAGCATGTTCAGTGGCCCTGCAATAGTAGGATCCATACACCACAGAGGGCTATCCACAAACCTGCATCTGGGGAGCCATGCCTCTCCTATGCAGAGACCTCTTCCCGACGACGGGGATCTCCGCACACGCACGCCTACGTTTTTGTAGTGAATGTGCCTAGAAGGCCAGGCACTCACCTTCAGCGCTTTCCCTCCTCTCTTGCACAGAGCGGATCTCCCTCCAGACGAGACCTGAGCGCCTCCGCGGCCCCTCACTGGGAAGGCGACAGCCTGGGTGCAGCAGGTATGGATTGCCGGGCGCATGTGAGCGCCATGTGATGTGTAAAGGAAACTAAAGCGACTTCCGGCGTAGGAAGGATGAGTAGGCGCTTGATACAGAGATAAAGGAACCTAGCGGAGAAGCAGCGTAAGAGCATGCCTTTAAGGACTGAAAGACGGCGGAGTGCCTGGACAGCCACACACTCAGGCCCATATTTATACTTTTGTATCACCGCATTTGCGTAATTTTTTATTTACGCAAAAGCGGCGCAAATGCGAAAAGTATAACTATGGGCCTCAAGGTTTGATGTTTGAAAGACGTTGGGCATAGCTCGTACCTCGTGGTTTAGAGGTGTGTAAATGTGCAGGCTGGTTGGTGCAGCCAGAAACATGTCCAGTACCCTGGCACCCGGTAAAGGGCGGGAGCTTTACGCAGCAGCCCCATGCTGGAACAGAAGCGCGCATTGGTTGGAATATATTGATGAGGTCAGTCCTGAAACAGCAGAGAGAGAGCTGCAGGCCAGGCTGGAGGTGCGATGAAAGAGCTGCATGTGCGGGTCCAGGCTCTGAAATATAAGACAGGGAGCTGTAGACCAGGCTGGAGGTGCGATGAAAGAGCTGTGTACGTGGGTCCAAGCTCTGAAATATAAGACAGGGAGCTGTAGACCAGGCTTGGGGTGCGATGAAAGAGCTCTGTATGTGGGTCCAAGCTCTGGAATATCAGCCAGGGAGCTGTAGACCAGGCTTGGGGTGCGATGAAAGAGCTGTGTATGTGGGTCCAAGCTCTGGAATATCAGACAGAGAGCTGTAGGCCGGGCTTGAGGTGCGATGAAAGAGCTGTGTATGTGGGTCCAAGCTCTAGAATATCAGAGAGCTGCAGGCCAGGCTTAAGGTGCGATGAAAGAGCTGTGGATGTGGGTCCAAGCTCTGGCATATCAGCCAGGGAGCTGTAGACCAGGCTTGGGGTGCAATGAAAGAGCTGTGTATGTGGGTCCAAGCTCTAGAATATCAGAGAGCTGCAGGCCAGGCTTAAGGTGCGATGAAAGAGCTGTGTATGTGGGCCCAGGCTCTGGAATATCAGACAGAGAGCTGTAGACCAGGCTGGAGGTGCGATGAAAGAGCTGTGTACGTGGGCCCAAGCGCTAGAATATCAGACAGGGAGCTGCAGGCCAGGCTTGAGGTGCGATGAAAGAGCTGTGTACGTGGGTCCAAGCTCTGGAATATCAGACAGGGAGCTGCAGGCCAGGCTGGAGGTGCGATGAAAGAGCTGTGTATGTGGGCCCAGGCTCTGGAATATCAGACAGAGAGCTGTAGACCAGGCTGGAGGTGCGATGAAAGAGCTGTGTACATGGGTCCAAGCTCTAGAATATCAGACAGGGAGCTGCAGGCCAGGCTTGAGGTGCGATGAAAGAGCTGTGTATGTGGGTCCAAGCTCTGGAATATCAGCCAGGGAGCTGTAGGCCAGGCTGGAGGTGCGATGAAAGAGCTGTGGACGTGGGTCCAAGCTCTGAAATATAAGACAGGGAGCTGGAGACCAGGCTTGGGGTGCGATGAAAGAGCTCTGTATGTGGGTCCAAGCTCTGGAATATCAGCCAGGGAGCTGTAGACCAGGCTTGGGGTGCGATGAAAGAGCTGTGTATGTGGGTCCAAGCTCTGGAATATCAGACAGAGAGCTGTAGGCCGGGCTTGAGGTGCGATGAAAGAGCTGTGTATGTGGGTCCAAGCTCTAGAATATCAGAGAGCTGCAGGCCAGGCTTAAGGTGCGATGAAAGAGCTGTGGATGTGGGTCCAAGCTCTGGAATATCAGCCAGGGAGCTGTAGACCAGGCTTGGGGTGCGATGAAAGAGCTGTGTATGTGGGTCCAAGCTCTAGAATATCAGAGAGCTGCAGGCCAGGCTTAAGGTGCGATGAAAGAGCTGTGTATGTGGGCCCAGGCTCTGGAATATCAGACAGAGAGCTGTAGACCAGGCTGGAGGTGCGATGAAAGAGCTGTGTACGTGGGCCCAAGCGCTAGAATATCAGACAGGGAGCTGCAGGCCAGGCTTGAGGTGAGATGAAAGAGCTGTGTACGTGGGTCCAAGCTCTGGAATATCAGACAGGGAGCTGCAGGCCAGGCTGGAGGTGCGATGAAAGAGCTGTGTATGTGGGCCCAGGCTCTGGAATATCAGACAGAGAGCTGTAGACCAGGCTGGAGGTGCGATGAAAGAGCTGTGTACATGGGTCCAAGCTCTAGAATATCAGACAGGGAGCTGCAGGCCAGGCTTGAGGTGCGATGAAAGAGCTGTGTATGTGGGTCCAAGCTCTGGAATATCAGCCAGGGAGCTGTAGGCCAGGCTCGAGGTGCGATGAAAGAGCTGTGGACGTGGGTCCAAGCTCTGGAATATCAGACAGAGAGCTGCAGGCCAGGCTTGAGGTGCGATGAAAGAGCTGCATATGCGGGTCCAAGCTCTGAAATATCACACAGGGAGCTGTAGACCAGGCTTGGGGTGCGATGAAAGAGCTTTGTATGTGGGTCCAAGCTCTAGAATATCGGAGAGCTGCAGGCCAGGCTTAAGGTGCGATTAAAGAGCTGTGGATGTGGGTTCAAGCTCTGGAATATCAGACAGGGAGCTGTAGACCAGGCTTGGGGTGCGATGAAAGAGCTGTGTACGTGGGTCCAAGCTCTGGAATATCAGACAGGGAGCTGCAGGCCAGGCTGGAGGTGCGATGAAAGAGCTGTGTATGTGGGCCCAGGCTCTGGAATATCAGAAAGCTGCAGGCCAGGCTTAAGGTGCGATTAAAGAGCTGTGGATGTGGGTTCAAGCTCTGGAATATCAGACAGGGAGCTGTAGACCAGGCTTGGGGTGCGATGAAAGAGCTGTGTATGTGGGTCCAAGCTCTAGAATATCAGAGAGCTGCAGGCCAGGCTTAAGGTGCGATGAAAGAGCTGTGTATGTGGGCCCAGGCTCTGGAATATCAGACAGAGAGCTGTAGACCAGGCTGGAGGTGCGATGAAAGAGCTGCATGTGCGGGTCCAGGCTCTGAAATATAAGACAGGGAGCTGTAGACCAGGCTGGAGGTGCGATGAAAGAGCTGTGTACGTGGGTCCAAGCTCTGAAATATAAGACAGGGAGCTGTAGACCAGGCTTGGGGTGCGATGAAAGAGCTCTGTATGTGGGTCCAAGCTCTGGAATATCAGC
Source organism: Pleurodeles waltl (assembly GCF_031143425.1). NCBI lineage: Eukaryota > Metazoa > Chordata > Amphibia > Caudata > Salamandridae > Pleurodeles > Pleurodeles waltl. Next base: position 27,922,926 of record NC_090451.1, read on the forward strand.
CAGGGAGCTGTAGACCAGGCTTGGGGTGCGATGAAAGAGCTGTGTATGTGTGTCCAAGCTCTGGAATATCAGACAGAGAGCTGTAGGCCGGGCTTGAGGTGCGATGAAAGAGCTGTGTATGTGGGTTCAAGCTCTAGAATATCAGAGAGCTGCAGGCCAGGCTTAAGGTGCGATGAAAGAGCTGTGGATGTGGGTCCAAGCTTTGGAATATCAGCCAGGGAGCTATAGACCAGGCTTGGGGTGCGATGAAAGAGCTTTGTATGTGGGTCCAAGCTCTAGAATATCAGAGAGCTGCAGGCCAGGCTTAAGGTGCGATTAAAGAGCTGTGGATGTGGGTTCAAGCTCTGGAATATCAGACAGGGAGCTGTAGACCAGGCTTGGGGTGCGATGAAAGAGCTGTGTACGTGGGTCCAAGCTCTGGAATATCAGACAGGGAGCTGCAGGCCAGGCTGGAGGTGCGATGAAAGAGCTGTGTATGTGGGCCCAGGCTCTGGAATATCAGACAGAGAGCTGTAGACCAGGCTGGAGGTGCGATGAAAGAGCTGTGTACGTGGGTCCAAGCTCTAGAATATCAGACAGGGAGCTGCAGGCCAGGCTCGAGGTGCGATGAAAGAGCTGTGTATGTGGGCCCAGGCTCTGGAATATCAGACAGAGAGCTGTAGACCAGGCTGGAGGTGCGATGAAAGAGCTGTGTACGTGGGTCCAAGCTCTAGAATATCAGACAGGGAGCTGCAGGCCAGGATTGGGGTGCGATGAAAGAGCTCTGTATGTGGGTCCAAGCTCTGGAATATCAGCCAGGGAGCTGTAGGCCAGCCTCGAGGTGCGATGAAAGAGCTGTGGGCGTGGGTCCAAGCTCTGGAATATCAGACAGAGAGCTGCAGGCCAGGCTTGAGGTGCGATGAAAGAGCTGCATATGCGGGTCCAAGCTCTGAAATATCACACAGGGAGCTGTAGACCAGGCTTGGGGTGCGATGAAAGAGCTTTGTATGTGGGTCCAAGCTCTAGAATATCAGAGAGCTGCAGGCCAGGCTGGAGGTGCGATGAAAGAGCTGTGTACATGGGTCCAAGCTCTAGAATATCAGACAGGGAGCTGCAGGCCAGGCTCGAGGTGCGATGAAAGAGCTGTGTATGTGGGTCCAAACTCTGGAATATCAGCCAGAGAGCTGCAGACCAGGCTTGAGCTGCGATGAAAGAGCTGTGTATGTGGGTCCTTGCTCTGGAATATCAGCCAGAAAGCTGCGGACCTGGCTGGAGGTGCGATGAAAGAGCTATGTATGCGGGTCCAAGCTCTGGAATATCAGACAAGGAGCTGCAGGCCAGGCTGGAGGTGCGATGAAAGAGCTGTGGACGTGGGTCCAAGCTCTGGAATATCAGACAGAGAGCTGCAGGCCAGGCTTGAGGTGCGATGAAAGAGCTGTGTTAGACCTGACAGCCTTAGGGTAGTCACCCCTAACTTTTTGCCTGCCTCCCTCCTCGTTTTTGGATACTGTTTTTGCTGGTTTTTAGACTCTGCGCACTTTACCACTGCTAACCAGTGATAAAGTGTATATGCTCTCTCTCTGTAAACATGGTAACTTTGGATCATACCTGATTGAACTATTTAATCTACTTATAAGTCCCCAGTCATGAGCACTCCAGGTGCCTAGGGCATATAGATTAAATGCTACTAGTGGACCCGCAGCACGGATTGTGCCACCCACTTAAGTAGCCCCTTTTCCTTGTCCCAGGCCTACCATTGCTAGGCCTGTGTGTGCAGTTTCACTGCCACCTCGACTTGGCATTTAAAAGTACTTGCCAAGCCTAGAACTCCCCTTTTTCTGCATATAAGTCACCCTTAATGTGTGCCCTGGGTATCCCCTAGAGCAGGGTGCTGTGTAGGTAAAAGACAGGACATGTACCTGTGTAGTTATATGTCCTGGTAGTGTAAAACTCCTAAATTCGTTTTTGCACTACTGGGAGACCTGCTCCCTTCATAGGCTAACATTGGGGCTGCCCTCATACACTGTTGAAGTGGCAGCTGCTGATCTGAAAGGAGCAGGGAGGTCATATTTAGTATGGCCAGAATGGTAATACAAAATCCTACTGACTGGTGAAGTCGGATTTAATATTACTATTCTAGAAATGCCACTTTTAGAAAGTGAGCATTTCTTTGCACTTAAATCCTTCTGTGCCTTACAATCCACGTCTGGCTAGGTTTAGTTGACAGCTCCTTGTGCATTCACTCAGACACACCCCAAACACAGGGTACTCAGCCTCACTTGCATACATCTGCATTTTGAATGGGTCTTCCTGGGCTGGGAGGGTGGAGGGCCTGCCCTCACACAAAGGACTGCCACCCCCCCTACTGGGACCCTGGCAGACAGGATTGAACTGAAAGGGGACCTGGTGCACTTCTTAGCCACTCTTTGAAGTCTCCCCCACTTCAAAGGCACATTTGGGTATAAAACAGGGCCTCTGCCCTACCTCATCAGACACTTGCTGGAGAAGAAACCGGAACCAGAAACTACATCCTGCCAAGAAGAACTGCCTGGCTGCTCAAAGGACTCACCTGTCTGCTTTCTACAAAGGACTGCTGTCTTGCTGTTGCCCTGCTGCCTTGCTGAACTCTTGTCTGGCTGTGAAAGTGCTCTCCAAGGGCTTGGATAGAGCTTGCCTCCTGTTCCTTGAAGTCTCAGGACCAAAAAGACTTCTTCCTTTCACTTGGACGCTCCGTGCGCCGAAACTTTCGACGCACAGCTTGTTTCGCGGCGAGAAAAACGCCGCACACCGACGCTGATCGACGCGACGCCCTCGGGGCGATCGAGACTTCGACGCACAACCTCGCAAGGACAAAGCCGCTCGACTTTCCAGGAGAAATCGACGCGACGCCCACCGTGAGTGCGAAACTTTGACGCACGGCCTCGCAAGGACAACGCCGCCCGACTTCCAAGGAGAAATCGACGCGACGCCTGCCGTGAGACCAAACTTTCGACGCACGGCCTCGCAAGGACAACGCCGCCCGACTTCCAAGGAGAAATCGACGCGACGCCTACCGTGAGATCGAAACTTCGACGCGCAGCCCCGCAGAACGACGCGCAGCCGGAAAACAAGCAGGAGAATCCACGCACAGACCCGGGACATCTGGTAATCTCCGCGATCCACAAAAAGAGACTGTCTGCGCGCCGGAAAACGACGCCCGACTTCCCCGCGTGGAAAAGACCGACGCAAGTCTGTGTGTGCTGAGGAGAAATCGACGCACACACCCCTTTTTCCACGCATCTCTTCTCCTGTGGCCCTCTGAGGAGATTTTCCACCAGAAACCAGGTACTTTGTGCTTGAAAGACACTGTATTGCATTCTAAAGACTTAAGACACTCTATATCACTTCCCTGTGATATTTCTACAATTTTCCATTGCAACTTTATTCTTTTTGACCTACAATTATCCTGATAAATATTATATATTTTTCTAAACACTGTGTGGTGTATTTTTGTGGTGCTATATGGTGGTATTGTATGATTTATTGCACAAATACTTTACACATTGCCTTCTAAGTTAAGCCTGACTGCTCGTGCCAAGCTACCAGAGGGTGGGCACAGGATAATCTTGGATAGTGTGTGACTTACCCTGACTAGAGTGAGGGCTTTTGCTTGGACAGGAAGTAACCTGACTGCCAACCAAAAACCCCATTTCTAACATTGGTGATCAGCGGTGAGGATAGGACTTGTATTTGTGCAGTGACATACAGTAGCTAAGTATTTCACTACATACCCACAGTTGAAGGTCAACTTGGTTTTTATCTCTTTTTGAAAATCCGTTTTTTCCTGACAATTTTCAAAAACTAAATCCTCACTCAACATGTCTCTGACTGGGTCTCAGACAGGGGACTTTGACCTAGTCCAGTTGGATACATACACGGTCAAACAACTAAGAGGATTCTGCAGGGCATTAAGGGTACCCACCCAAGGGGCCTCCAGAAAGGAGGACTTTCAAGTGGCGCTGAGGGCCTGGGCAGAAGCCCATTTAGAGGATGATGAGGAAGAGGAGCCAGAAAATGGCCCCTCAGAAGGATTTCCACTATCTATGGATGGTGTTACCACTGCAATTGTGCACCCTTCCAGACCAGGGAGCAGTGTCTCCATGCAAAGCCTGACCGCAGAGGAAAGGAGAGAAGAAAGGGAGTTCCAATTGCAAATGGCAAAACTGAAAATTGAGGCACAACAGGAGGAGAAGAGGGCAGAAAGAGAAGCCAGACAAGCTGAGGCTGAAAGAGCAGCCAAACAGATTGAAGCTGAAAGAACAGCCAAACAAGTGGAAGCTGAAAGAGCGTTGGCTGAAAAGAAACTTTTGTTGGCTCATGAACTGAGTCTCAAGGAGCTGGAGATCAAGGCAAGACAGTCTGAATCCAGCAATAATGGTGGCAGCATACAGACAGGACCTGCTGGAGAAAAGAAGGTTCGTATACCCAAAAATGTGGTGCCCAGTTTTGTGGTGGGAGATGACATAGATAAATGGTTAGCTGCTTATGAAGTTGCACTAAGGGCTCATGAGGTTCCTGAAGGGCAATGGGGGGTAGCTATGTGGGGTTATGTGCCGCCATTGGGGAGGGACACACTTCTCACATTGGATCCACCGGATCAAAACACATACCCACTCCAGAAAGCCACTTTACTTGCCAAGTTTGGGCTGACCCCTGAGGGATACCGTCAGAGGTTCAGGGACAGCACCAAACAAACCACACAAACATGGGTAGATTTCTTTGATTTCTCTAGTAAGGCACTGAATGGATGGGTGCGGGGCAACAAAGTAGCAGATTATAAAGGTTTATATGACTTGATCCTGAGAGAGCATATGCTTAATGTTACTTATACCGATTTGCGCCAGCACCTAGTGGATAGTAAGCTGACTGATCCCAGGAAGCTTGCTGAGGAGGCGGACCTCTGGGTTAGCACCAGAGTGTCCAAAAAGGTACCTGGGGGGGACTCCCACAAAGGTGGTCAGGGTTCCCAACAGAAGAAAGAGGGGGGAGATAAACTTACAGATAAGGAACTCTCTAAAGGCCCCCAAAAGAATTCCCAGGGAGGGGGTGGCAACCCTTCCTTTTCCAAATTTGGGAAGAAACCAGGGACATTTGACAGGTCAGGAAAATCTAGCCCCAAATGCATGGAGTGTTACCAATATGGTCACTACAAAGGCGATCCACAGTGCCCCAAGAGGGCACCGTCCACTACCGGACAGGCGCCTGGGTTGACTAGTGTAGCACTCGGGGGGGAGATGGACCCCACTAGCTTTGGGGAGCAGGTAGAGATTTCCCTAGTGTCCCTGGGAGAAGGAGAAATGATGTCCAAGGTCCACATGCCTAAAAATACTTCCAAGTACCGGCAGTGGGTCCTCATTGATGGGCAGAAGGTGGAGGCTCTGCGTGACACAGGAGCCAGTATGACTACTATCAAGAGTCAGCTGGTGTCCACAGAGCAGATAATCCCGAATACATTCCACCAGGTCATAGTCGCTGACAACCGCGAGAGTCACCTACCGGTGGCTCGGGTTCCCTTTGAGTGGGGGGGGGTCTCTGGTACTCTGAAAGTAGCTGTGAGTCCTGCCATGCCTGTAGATTGTCTGTTAGGCAATGATCTAGAGCATACTGCTTGGAAAGAAGTAGAGCTCAGATCTCACCTGGAGATGTTAGGGTTACCTGAGTGGGTCTGCATGACCACCCGGTCCATGGCTGACCGAGAGGGAAGTCAAGGGCATCTGGAGCCTGGAACGATGGCCCAGGGAGCTGCCAAGAGGAGGGACGAGGGGCGCGGGAAACCGGCCCCAGAAGTTCCCACAGTGGCTGACGGGGCTCCTGAGGAGGAGACTCCCGAGCCAACTGGGGAAGACATTGCCACCCTAGGTGACTTACCGGAGCTTGCTGGCTGGCAAGTTGAGGGTGGACCCACCAGGGAGGAATTCTGCCAGGCGCAGAAAGAGTGTCCCACTCTAGAAGGGTTGAGGAAACAAGCCTTAAACCAGGCAGCAGGTGACGCCTCTGGCAATCACCACCTATATTGGGAGAATGATCTCCTCTACAGTGAGCCTAGGGTTCCGGTCTTTGGGGCAGCACGTGTGCTGGTGGTCCCCCAATGTTACCGAGCCTTCCTACTGGGTCTGGCTCACGACATTCCCCTGGCAGGACATTTGGGACAAGACAAGACCTTCAACAGGCTTGTCAACCACTTTCATTGGCCCAAAATGAGGACACACTCAGACAAATTCTGCAGGGCTTGTCCTACCTGCCAGGCTAGTGGTAAAGCAGGAAAGAGGGTTAAAATCCCCCTGATTCCACTTCCTGTCGTTGGCACCCCCTTTGAAAGGGTGGGCGTCGACATTGTTGGCCCCTTGGACCCCAAAACTGCCTTAGGCAACAGGTTTATCCTGGTTTTGGTGGACCATGCCACCCGGTACCCAGAGGCAATCCCTCTGAGGACCGTAACTGCATCGGTGGTAGCCAGAACCCTGATGGGGATATTTACCCGTGTGGGATTCCCCAAGGAGATAGTGTCTGACAGAGGCACTAACTTCATGTCCGCGTACATGAAGCATCTGTGGGATGCGTGTGGTGTAACCTACAAGTTCACCACACCCTATCACCCCCAGTCTAATGGGCTTGTGGAGAGATTCAACAAGACCCTGAAAGGCATGATTGGTGGCCTCCCTGAGGCCATGAGGCGTAAATGGGACGTCCTCTTACCATGCCTTCTCTTTGCTTACAGAGAGGTCCCCCAGAGGGGGGTAGGGTTCAGTCCCTTTGAGCTTCTCTATGGGTACCCCGTCAGGGGACCCTTAAGCATTGTCAAGGAGGGATTGGAGAACGCTCCAAAGACACCCCCTCAGGACGTGGTCAGCTACATGTTGGCCCTCCGCAATCAGATGACCCGCTTCTGGAAAGAGGCCCAAAGTAACCTGGAGGCCAGTCAAGAGGTGATGAAACAATGGTATGACCAGAAGGCCACTCTGGTAGAGTTTCAACCTGGAGACAAAGTGTGGGTAATGGAGCCAGTAGAGCCCAGAGCTCTCCAGGACCGCTGGTCTGGCCCATTTGAAATAAAGGAGCGGAAAGGGGAGGCCACTTACCTAGTGGACCTCCAAACCCCTAGGAACCCCCTAAGGGTGCTCCACGTGAACCGACTAAAAGCTCATTTTGAGAGGTCGGAGATCAACATGCTTCTGGTCACAGATGAAGGAATGGAAGAGGAGAGTGAACCTCTCCCTGACCTCCTCTCTGCCCAAGAAGGTGATGGGTCCGTAAGCGGGGTCATTCTGTCTGACTCCCTGACTCTAAACCAGAAAGGAGACTGCTATGAGCTGTTGGAGCAGTTCTCCCCCCTCTTCTCCCTTACTCCGGGACTGACCCACCTCTGTGTTCATGATATTGACACCGGTGACAGTCTCCCTGTGAAAAACAAAATTTACAGGTTGTCAGATAAGGTGAAGGCCAGCATCAAGGAGGAGGTCTCCAAGATGTTGACGCTAGGGGTTATTGAGAAGTCCAGTAGTCCCTGGGCCAGCCCAGTGGTGTTGGTCCCCAAGGCTACTGCCCCAGGCGCGAAGCCAGAACTCCGGTTCTGCGTGGACTACCGGGGTCTCAACTCAGTCACACGGACTGATGCTCACCCCATCCCCCGAGCTGATGAGCTCGTGGACAGGCTAGGCGCTGCCAAGTTCCTGAGTACGTTTGATCTTACTTCAGGGTACTGGCAGATCGCCCTGACTGAGGGGGCTAAGGAAAGGTCCGCCTTTTCCACCCCTGACGGCCATTACCAGTTCCGGGTGATGCCGTTTGGATTGAAAAATGCCCCCGCTACCTTCCAACGGTTGGTTAACGGGGTCCTGGCTGGCAAGGATGCCTTCTGTGCAGCCTACCTGGATGACATAGCTGTCTACAGTTCCAGCTGGGAGGAACACCTGCTCCACCTCAAGGAGGTGCTTCAGGCCCTGCAACAGGCAGGCCTGACCATCAAGGCTAGTAAGTGCCAGATTGGGCAGGGTTCCGTGGTGTACTTGGGACACCTAGTAGGTGGTGGCAAGGTGCAGCCACTCCAGGCCAAGATCGAAACTATCAAGGCCTGGCAACCACCTCGAACCCAGACTGAGGTGAGGGCCTTTTTAGGCCTCACCGGCTACTACCGCAGGTTTGTCAAGGGCTATGGTACCATTGTGTCCCCCTTGACACAACTCACGTCCAAGAAGCAACCTAGGTTGGTGAATTGGACAGAGGCTTGTCAGAAAGCCTTTGACGCCCTAAAGGAAGCCATGTGCACGGCCCCCGTGCTCAAGGCCCCTGACTACTCCCAGGAATTTATTGTGCAGACAGACGCTTCAGAGCATGGCATAGGGGCAGTCCTAGCACAGCTAAATGAGGAGGGCCAAGATCAACCGGTAGTCTTTATTAGCAGAAGGCTATTACCACGGGAACAGAGGTGGAGTGCTATTGAAAGAGAAGCTTTTGCTGTGGTCTGGGCACTGAAGAAGCTGAGGCCCTACCTGTTTGGGACTCACTTCCTAGTTCAGACAGACCACAGGCCCCTCAGATGGCTCATGCAGATGAGGGGTGAAAATCCAAAACTTCTGAGGTGGTCCATTTCCCTACAGGGGATGGACTTTACGGTGGAACATCGCCCAGGGGTTGACCACGCCAATGCTGATGGTCTCTCCAGGTACTTCCGCCTTAGCGATGAGAGCTCCCAGGAGGTCGGGTAGCTCTCCCCACTTTCAGCTGGGGGGGACACATGTTAGACCTGACAGCCTTAGGGTAGTCACCCCTAACTTTTTGCCTGCCTCCCTCCTCGTTTTTGGATACTGTTTTTGCTGGTTTTTAGACTCTGCGCACTTTACCACTGCTAACCAGTGATAAAGTGTATATGCTCTCTCTCTGTAAACATGGTAACTTTGGATCATACCTGATTGAACTATTTAATCTACTTATAAGTCCCCAGTCATGTGCACTCCAGGTGCCTAGGGCATATAGATTAAATGCTACTAGTGGACCCGCAGCACGGATTGTGCCACCCACTTAAGTAGCCCCTTTTCCTTGTCCCAGGCCTACCATTGCTAGGCCTGTGTGTGCAGTTTCACTGCCACCTCGACTTGGCATTTAAAAGTACTTGCCAAGCCTAGAACTCCCCTTTTTCTGCATATAAGTCACCCTTAATGTGTGCCCTGGGTATCCCCTAGAGCAGGGTGCTGTGTAGGTAAAAGACAGGACATGTACCTGTGTAGTTATATGTCCTGGTAGTGTAAAACTCCTAAATTCGTTTTTGCACTACTGGGAGACCTGCTCCCTTCATAGGCTAACATTGGGGCTGCCCTCATACACTGTTGAAGTGGCAGCTGCTGATCTGAAAGGAGCAGGGAGGTCATATTTAGTATGGCCAGAATGGTAATACAAAATCCTACTGACTGGTGAAGTCGGATTTAATATTACTATTCTAGAAATGCCACTTTTAGAAAGTGAGCATTTCTTTGCACTTAAATCCTTCTGTGCCTTACAATCCACGTCTGGCTAGGTTTAGTTGACAGCTCCTTGTGCATTCACTCAGACACACCCCAAACACAGGGTACTCAGCCTCACTTGCATACATCTGCATTTTGAATGGGTCTTCCTGGGCTGGGAGGGTGGAGGGCCTGCCCTCACACAAAGGACTGCCACCCCCCCTACTGGGACCCTGGCAGACAGGATTGAACTGAAAGGGGACCTGGTGCACTTCTTAGCCACTCTTTGAAGTCTCCCCCACTTCAAAGGCACATTTGGGTATAAAACAGGGCCTCTGCCCTACCTCATCAGACACTTGCTGGAGAAGAAACCGGAACCAGAAACTACATCCTGCCAAGAAGAACTGCCTGGCTGCTCAAAGGACTCACCTGTCTGCTTTCTACAAAGGACTGCTGTCTTGCTGTTGCCCTGCTGCCTTGCTGAACTCTTGTCTGGCTGTGAAAGTGCTCTCCAAGGGCTTGGATAGAGCTTGCCTCCTGTTCCTTGAAGTCTCAGGACCAAAAAGACTTCTTCCTTTCACTTGGACGCTCCGTGCGCCGAAACTTTCGACGCACAGCTTGTTTCGCGGCGAGAAAAACGCCGCACACCGACGCTGATCGACGCGACGCCCTCGGGGCGATCGAGACTTCGACGCACAACCTCGCAAGGACAAAGCCGCTCGACTTTCCAGGAGAAATCGATGCGACGCCCACCGTGAGTGCGAAACTTTGACGCACGGCCTCGCAAGGACAACGCCGCCCGACTTCCAAGGAGAAATCGACGCGACGCCTGCCGTGAGACCAAACTTTCGACGCACGGCCTCGCAAGGACAACGCCGCCCGACTTCCAAGGAGAAATCGACGCGACGCCTACCGTGAGATCGAAACTTCGACGCGCAGCCCCGCAGAACGACACGCAGCCGGAAAACAAGCAGGAGAATCCACGCACAGACCCGGGACATCTGGTAATCTCCGCGATCCACAAAAAGAGACTGTCTGCGCGCCGGAAAACGACGCCCGACTTCCCCGCGTGGAAAAGACCGACGCAAGTCTGTGTGTGCTGAGGAGAAATCGACGCACACACCCCTTTTTCCACGCATCTCTTCTCCTGTGGCCCTCTGAGGAGATTTTCCACCAGAAACCAGGTACTTTGTGCTTGAAAGACACTGTATTGCATTCTAAAGACTTAAGACACTCTATATCACTTCCCTGTGATATTTCTACAATTTTCCATTGCAACTTTATTCTTTTTGACCTACAATTATCCTGATAAATATTATATATTTTTCTAAACACTGTGTGGTGTATTTTTGTGGTGCTATATGGTGGTATTGTATGATTTATTGCACAAATACTTTACACATTGCCTTCTAAGTTAAGCCTGACTGCTCGTGCCAAGCTACCAGAGGGTGGGCACAGGATAATCTTGGATAGTGTGTGACTTACCCTGACTAGAGTGAGGGCTTTTGCTTGGACAGGAAGTAACCTGACTGCCAACCAAAAACCCCATTTCTAACAAGCTGCATATGGGGGTCCAAGCTCTGAAATATCTGACAGGGAGCTGTAGACCAGGCTTGGGGTGTGATGAAAGAGCTCTGTATGTGGGTCCAAGCTCTGGAATATCAGCCAGGGAGCTGTAGGCCAGGCTCGAGGTGCGATGAAAGAGCTGTGGACGTGGGTCCAAGCTCTGGAATTTCAGACAGAGAGCTGTAGGCCAGGCTTGAGGTGCGATGAAAGAGCTGCATATGCGGGTCTAAGCTCTGAAATATCAGACAGGGAGCTGTAGACCAGGCTTGGGGTGCGATGAAAGAGCTCTGTATGTGGGTCCAAGCTCTGGAATATCAGCCAGAGAGCTGTAGGCCGGGCTTGGGGTGCGATGAAAGAGCTGTGTATGTGGGTCCAAGCTCTAGAATATCAGAGAGCTGCAGGCCAGGCTTAAGGTGCGATGAAAGAGCTGTGGATGTGGGTCCAAGCTCTGGAATATCAGCCAGGGAGCTGTAGACCAGGCTTGGGGTGCGATGAAAGAGCTGTGTATGTGGGTCCAAGCTCTAGAATATCAGAGAGCTGCAGGCCAGGCTTAAGGTGCGATGAAAGAGCTGTGGATGTGGGTTCAAGCTCTAGAATATCAGACAGGGAGCTGTAGACGAGGCTTGGGGTGCGATGAAAGAGCTGTGTACGTGGGTCCAAGCTCTGGAATATCAGACAGGGAGCTGCAGGCCAGGCTGGAGGTGCGATGAAAGAGGTGTGTATGTGGGCCCAAGCTCTGGGATATCAGACAGGGAGCTGTAGACCAGGCTTGGGGAGCGATGAAAGAGCTGTGTACGTGGGTCCAAGCTCTGGAATATCAGACAGGGAGCTGCAGGCCAGGCTGGAGGTGCGATGAAAGAGCTGTGTATGTGGGCCCAAGCTCTGGGATATCAGACAGAGAGCTGTAGACCAGGCTGGAGGTGCGATGAAAGAGCTGTGTACGTGGGTCCAAGCTCTAGAATATCAGACAGGGAGCTGCAGGCCAGGCTTGAGGTGCGATGAAAGAGCTGTGTATGCGGGCCCAAGCTCTGGAATATCAGCCAGAGAGCTGTAGGCCGGGCTTGGGGTGCGATGAAAGAGCTGTGTATGTGGGTCCAAGCTCTAGAATATCAGAGAGCTGCAGGCCAGGCTTAAGGTGCGATGAAAGAGCTGTGGATGTGGGTCCAAGCTCTGGAATATCAGCCAGGGAGCTGTAGACCAGGCTTGGGGTGCGATGAAAGAGCTGTGTATGTGGGTCCAAGCTCTAGAATATCAGAGAGCTGCAGGCCAGGCTTAAGGTGCGATGAAAGAGCTGTGTACCTGGGTCCAAGCTCTGGAATATCAGACAGGGAGCTGCAGGCCAGGCTGGAGGTGCGATGAAAGAGCTGTGTATGTGGGCCCAAGCTCTGGGATATCAGACAGAGAGCTGTAGACCAGGCTGGAGGTGCGATGAAAGAGCTGTGTACGTGGGTCCAAGCTCTAGAATATCAGACAGGGAGCTGCAGGCCAGGCTTGAGGTGCGATGAAAGAGCTGTGTATGCGGGCCCAAGCTCTGGAATATCAGACAGGGAGCTGCAGGCCAGGCTCGAGGTGCGATGAAAGAGCTGTGTATGTGGGTCCAAGCTCTGGAATATCAGCCAGAGAGCTGCAGACCAGGCTTGAGCTGTGATGAAAGAGCTGTGTATGTGGGTCCATGCTCTGGAATATCAGCCAGAAAGCTGCGGACCTGGCTGGAGGTGCGATGAAAGAGCTGTGTATGTGGGTCCAAGCTCTGGAATATCAGACAAGGAGCTGCAGGCCAGGCTGGAGGTGCGATGAAAGAGCGGTGGACGTGGGTCCAAGCTCTGGAATATCAGACAGAGAGCTGCAGGCCAGGCTTGAGGTGCGATGAAAGAGCTGCATATGCGGGTCCAAGCTCTGAAATATAAGACAGGGAGCTGCAGACCTGGCTCGAGGTGCGATGAAAGAGCTGTGTATGTGGGTCCATGCTCTGGAATATCAGCCAGAAAGCTGCATACCTGGCTGGAGGTGCGATGAAAGAGCTGTGTATGTGGGTCCAAGCTCTGGAATATCAGACAGAGAGCTGTAGGCCAGGCTTGAGGTGCGATAAAAGAGCTGTGTATGAGGGTCCACGCTCTGGAATATCAGCCAGAGAGCTGTAGGCCAAGCTTGAAGTGCCTTGAAAGAGCTGTGCATGTGGGTCCAAGCTCTGGAATATCAGACAAGGAGCTGCAGGCCAGGCTGGAGGTGCGATGAAAGAGCTGTGGACGTGGGTCCAAGCTCTGGAATATCAGACAGAGAGCTGCAGGCCAGGCTTGAGGTGCGATGAAAGAGCTGCATATGCGGGTCCAAGCTCTGAAATATAAGACAGGGAGCTGCAGACCTGGCTCGAGGTGCGATGAAAGAGCTGTGTATGTGGGTCAATGCTCTGGAATATCAGCCAGAAAGCTGCATACCTGGCTGGAGGTGCGATGAAAGAGCTGTGTACGTGGGTCCAAGCTCTGGAATATCAGACAGAGAGCTGTAGGCCAGGCTTGAGGTGCGATAAAAGAGCTGTGTATGTGGGTCCACGCTCTGGAATATCAGCCAGAGAGCTGTAGGCCAAGCTTGAAGTGCCTTGAAAGAGCTGTGCATGTGGGTCCAAGCTCTGGAATATCAGACAGGGAGCTGCAGGCCAGGCTTGAGGTGCGATAAAAGAGCTGTGTATGTGGGTCCACGCTCTGGAATATCAGCCAGAGAGCTGTAGGCCAGGCTTGAAGTGCCATGAAAGAGCTGTGTATGTGTGTCCAAGCTCTGGAATATCAGCCAGAGAGCTGTAGGCCAGGCTTGAAGTGCCTTGAAAGAGCTGTGTATGTGTGTCCAAGCTCTGGAATATCAGCCAGAGAGCTGTAGGCCAAGCTTGAAGTGCCGTGAAAGAGCTGTGCATGTGGGTCCAAGCTCTGGAATATCAGACAGGGAGCTGCAGGCCAGGCTTGAAGTGCCATGAAAGAGCTGTGGACGTGGGTCCAAGCTCTGGAACAGCAAACAGACCTTCGGGCAGGCTCGAGGTGCATAAAAGAGCTGCGTGAATAGTGGTCCCAGCAGCTCTGCAACAGCAGGAATGCTACAGGCCGGGCCTGAGGTCAGTGAAAGAACTGAAGAACAGTTTGGTGTTGCTCCTGGGACAGCAAGGGCTGCTGGGGCCCAGACCCGAGGTGCACTGCAGAGCTGGGAGCTGGATGGGTCTGGGGGAGAAGTGGGCGCAGAGGCCTGCCTGGCTGCGCAGGAGAGGTGCAGGGGGTCCCACCTGGGCAGTGCCAGCCGGCCTGAGTGTGTTTCTCTGTCTTTAAGCTCAGTCCAGTGACGGGTACCTGCAGCCGGACGGGAGGCCGCTGGGGTCACGCGACTACGACGTGCACATGTACGTGAACACGCAGAGCCTGGAGGGCTGGGACCTGGAGGACTCCCCCAAGAAGGACCTCTTCGACATGAGTAAGACATGGAGCTTTTATCTTCCGGGTCACTTGAGGTCACAGACAGGAAAGAAGAGAGGGGAGTGGTAGGGCACAGACAGGAAAGCCTGGGGCGTTTGGGGTCAGAGAGGACCGTGCATGCTACTCATCAGTGCACCTGCTCCACTGATGTTAAGTGCAACACCTGCAACTCACACAGGACCAATGCTGGCCCCAGAGAAGCGTGCTAGCCGTCTGCCTAGCGCCTCTAGAGCTCAGGGATAGCAAGCGCTACATACATCAACAGTACAGGAGAGCAGAGCACCCGTGGGAGGGGAGGAGGCTACGGGAGAGAGGAGGGGAGATGGGGTAACTGAAGAAGAGGGCGGGTGGTGGAGTCAAGGAAGAGAGGAGGAGAGAAGACTGAGGAGAGACTGAGTGTCATGTGAGGAGGGTGAAGAGCCTAAGTGTGAGGAGGACACTGGACAGGTGCAGGGAGGGGTAAGGAGGAGAGGAAAAGAGTACAAAGGACGTAACAAGAAATATCTAGAGAAGAAGAGAACAAGAAGTGAGAGAAGAATGAGGAGAGACTGAGTGTCATGTGAGGAGGGTGAAGAGCCTAAGTGTGAGGAGGACGCTGGACAGGAGCAGGGAGGGGTGAGGAAGAGAGGAGTACAAAGGAAGTAACTGAGGAAATATCTAGAGAAGAAGAGGAACAAGAAGTGAGAGAAGACTGAGGAGAGACTGAGTGTCATGTGAGGAGGGTGAAGAGCCTAAGTGTGAGGAGGACGCTGGACGGGAGCAGGGAGGGGTGAGGAAGAGAGGAGTACAAAGGAAGTAACTGAGGAAATATCTAGAGAAGAAGAGGAACAAGAAGTGAGAGAAGACTGAGGAGAGACTGAGTGTCATGTGAGGAGGGTGAAGAGCCTAAGTGTGAGGAGGACGCTGGACGGGAGCAGGGAGGGGTGAGGAAGAGAGGAGTACAAAGGAAGTAACTGAGGAAATATCTAGAGAAGAAGAGGAACAAGAAGTGAGAGAAGACTGAGGAGAGACTGAGTGTCATGTGAGGAGGGTGAAGAGCCTAAGTGTGAGGAGGACGCTGGACAGGTGCAGGGAGGGGTAAGGAGGAGAGGAAAGGAGTACAAAGGAAGTAACAAGAAATATCTAGAGAAGAAGAGAACAAGAAGTGAGAGAAGACAGAGGAGAGGCTGAGTGTCACCTGCGGGGAGCTGTCCTCCTCTGGAGATGGTAGGGGAGGAGGGGGCATGGAGGAAGCTCCCGGGAGAGAAGAAGCTTTAAACCTAGCGGGGGAGGCAGAACCGAGGAGGAGAGGGGATGAGGCAGCCCAGACGGAGCTGATCTCGGGGGAAGTGCCAGGGGTGTCAAGTTAGAATTTGGGGGTGTTCTGGCAGCAGTGGGGGGCTGGGGAGATCAGCGGTGCGCAGAGGAGGCGCTGTAATTGGGCTGAGCAGGGCAGTGGTTCTGTCGCGTGGAGAGGGAGGTACACACCTCATTAAAGAGCTCTTGATGACATGCGGCAGGTCCCTGGCCGCCGAGGCTGTAGTTTTGCGTTTCACTCTGTTTTCATGGCTGAGTGTCTGGGGGTCCCTTCAGCAGCCCCCTTTTAATGGAAAGTCTGTTCATGGATGTTTGAGAGAAACAGAGTGACAGACACTGAGGGGCGGGAGATGAAATACAGGAAAGTCGTGAATCTGGAGAAGGTACCGAGGCATGGAGGCCGAAAAACACTGGCAGAAGGAAGGAGAGACAGTTTCACAATGAGGCAGACAGAGAAAAAAAGAGAGAGAGAAATACAGAAGAAGACAAACACAAGAAGGACTGGAGGCAGACAGACACAGAAGGAGAAAGACAAACGCAGGAGGGGGCAGACAGAAGGAAAGAGAAAAACACAAACTGAAGGAAAGAAAAAAACTACAGAAGGAGGCAGACTAATGGAAAGACAAAACGCAGACAGAAGGAAAGAGAACAATACAAAAGGAGGTAGACAAACACAGAATAAGATGGACAAATGCAGAAGGAGGCACATGCAGAAAGAGCTCGACCAATACAGGAGAGAGACAAATAGAGAAAGCGGAAGATACAGAAAGGAGTAGCCGAATACAGAAAGAGCCAAATGCAGGAGGCAGAGACACAGTAGACAGACTAATCTAAAAAGAGGTCAACAGAGAGGGAGACAGACATATCCAGATGGAGTCACAAACAGAAGGCAGGCAAGTACAGACAGTTCATAGACCGAGACAAACTAATAGCGAAGGGAGAGTGGCTTGTAAGAACTGAGGCATGCGGAGGAGGTAGGGTTTGATTGAGGAAGGAATGACATACTACTGAACAGTGGGTAGAGGAAACTGACATTGTGTTCCTTAGAGGGTCAGTGTAGTGAAGCATTCTACCAGAGGTTGAAACTGCAAGGACAACAGTGTTATTTTCAACCCCACAAGCAGATGGTACCTCCAACTTTAAGAGCCAGGCAGGAGTGTTGTGTGTGCCTGTTCCAAAGAGCTGCCTCCATAGATATTTGTGTTTTCAGGGCCCTTTGAAGATGCCCTGAAGCTCCACGAATCCATAGTGGTTGGGAGCCCACCCACCGGGGACCAGTGGCCCAGCCCGCCCACTAGGAAGGCACCCGTCGCCCCAACGGAAGAGCAACTGAGGCAAGAGCCGTGGTACCATGGGAAGATGAGCCGGCGAGAGGCGGAGAAGCTCTTACAGATGGACGGGGACTTCCTGGTGAGGGATAGCATCACCAATCCTGGGCAGTACGTCCTGACGGGGATGCACATCGGCCAGCCCAAGCACCTCCTGCTTGTGGACCCCGAGGGAGTGGTAAGCTCAATTTAAGACACTCACCACTTCCTGAACCCATTAGTTCCAGATCCAGCTTCTTCAGATGGGGAGCTTCGGTCCCTGATCTGTCAGCAGGTTTGGGTTTAAGGAGCCCGGTTGTGCTCCTAGAAAAGTAAGTTTCTGACTTGTTGCTCATTAGAATTTTCCTAACGCACCTAGCAGTTCTGATAAAGTTATGAAGTCTTGGTCACTGTAAGACCCACACTGAGATGCTTGTAATCAGTACATTTATGGATTTATCGAAGAGTGAGTTTGACAATATAATGAACATTTAAAACCTGTTCACCAATAAAAGCCCATCCACTCCAAGCCAAGCCAACCCAACCCAACCAAAATCCAAGCCACCCAGTGCTGCGCAAACCAATGAAATGAATCCATCCCAAGACAACCCAACCCAACTGAACCCTATGCTATTCAAAGCAACACAACTCAGAAAAACAATTTTTTTCCAACACAACCGATTACACCCGGAGACAACACCATTTATCCAAATAACTTCGGCTCATTCCAGTCCAGCTTAACCCAAAATGAACCAAGTACTACTCTCATTGCAGAAAACCCAAATAAAACACCATCCACGTCCAGTCAACCCAGTTGGATCCTAAACTCTTCTCAATGAGGCACAACCCAATAGAACCCTAATCACACCAGGACAATTCAACACAACTGAGGGAAACACTATTCAATGCCACCCAATCCAATCTAACCACAATCTGCTTCAAACTAAGCCAACTGAACCCCAAACTCCTCGAAGCAGTACAACCCAATCAAACCACACCTACTCCAGGCCAACCAAACCCAAATCATTTGAATGCTAGATGCAGCACAACCCAATGAAAATAAATCTTTTCTAAGCCAACACATCAGAACCCATCACTTTTCAATGAAGCACAGACCAACAGCCCCTGCACCGTTAACAGCTTTGTTCATCAGGAGTGTCTGTAAGATTCTGTTTGTGACGTCACTGCCCTGGTATTCATTCACCACACCTTTCTGTTTATTGACATCTGCTTCTATTGACGCTGAGTAAGAGGTTCAGTAACTCCTGTCAAGTGGTCCATCGACATTGTCCCTGCACATGTGTGGTACATGAGCTCCCATCCTTAGAATGATCAGTTCCTACTTAATGAAACACTGGTCCCGCGCAGTCAGACTTCAACTCCCTGCAGTGACCACTGAGCTCCGTCCAGCCACTTCACTGCCCTCTGCCAAATATTTCATCTACCCATACCCTGTGGTTTGTTGCCCCATGTCCAGGGATACACTGACCAACCGAACGATCCACTGAAACCTTCTCTATGATCCATTAACCCTGTGGGCTCCTCTCCTGTGGTCCATTGATATCCTGGCCAGCAACCCATTCACCCGCAGAATACTGTTTGAGGGACCCCCACCAGTGATGTACTGACCCCTGCTCTCCAGTCTAGCCATACAAATCTAGATCTGCCCTAAAGGCATGTGCTTCTGGAAGGTATCATCTGTATCAGTCATACTTTCTGTGGCTCTCCTCTGGCATGTCGTGCAGCAGGGTTCACTCCGATCTCCCCTCTGTCACTGTCCTGTTTGGTGCTATCGCCCATTCCAGGCTGCCTTGCAGTGTTACTGTCCTCTATCTCTGATATTTATGGGACCAGACTATCGTTGTCAGAATATCGCCTGGCATAAACAGTGTGTCCTACGTATTATGTACAAAAATATTGCTCCATTTGAATGTACAGAAAACCTAGTCCCATTGAGTCAATATTTTTTCAACTATATTTAGGTCGGAATATTTCTGTCAGAGAATACACCTGTAGGCAATATTCTGACCTTGGTCTTTGCATTAATTTCAGGTGAGGACGAAGGACGTTCTGTTTGACAGCATTAGCCACCTCATAAACTACCACCTTCAGAACGAGCAGCCGATCGTGGCAGCGGAGAGCGAGCTCCACCTGAGGCAGGTGGTGAAGAGGCGGCCCTGAGGAGCAGGGTTGTGTCGACAGGTGAGCCACGGAATGGACATACAAATAGACTGAAGATTAATGGTCAAATAGAGGAGGGCTGGGGCAGGAAAATGGGTGAGAGTCAGGTATGAGGTGAAAGGTGGCATGGGCTGGGTGAGCAAGAAGGCAGGGGTAGCAGCTGCAGGAAGTTTGAGAAACTTCCTACACCAGAATATTGTTGTTAGAATATTGCCAGGCATACATAAAATGCTGTAAATATAGTCTATAAACATATCAGCCCCTTGCCTTAATAACAGAAAACCTGCACCCACTGGGGTGATATTTTTGTAAACTATAAGCTTCAATATTTATGTAACCAATTTTCTGTGCACCATGGGATGACATACAACCCTCTAGATGACAGGCTTATCTCAAAGTACAGCAAAAAAGAAAATGTGATGGATGGAGATTCTCACACTCGTCTGTCCAGTGTAGACAGGAATCAACCGCATGCCAATCAGTGTTGATCCTGTCCCTAAAAGCTCAGTCCAGTAAATCTTGTAGATCTAAAAAACCCATGCTCCCTCTGACCAGGGCCACAGGCCAGCATCAACATGCACTGGTCTTGCTGAGCCTCATGACTGAGTCACAGCTTCAGCAGCACAGCGACTTTGGCAAGCGCAGCTGAGTTCAGGAACACAACACCCACAACAGAGCCCACAGCAGAATCCAAAGAGACTCTAGCATCCAGACAAAGCAAAGGACAGGGTAGGATGCAAGCAACAACGTGCAGTGATTACAAAATATTGGATCCCAAAAGGCTGTCAAGATGTGTCAGCAATTGGCCTACGCAAGGGTATCCTCAGTAATTAGAAAGATTCAGAGCCTGGTGTTTGACAGACCGGTGCTCAGTCCCAAACATGGCGTATGTCCAGTTTGCCAAATTCTAAATCAGACCGTAACTTGTTAACAATTGAATGTAGAGCAAAGGAAGAAGCAAAAGTGCATGATGTGAAAAGAGGCTAAGGGCCCATAGTGGGGCTAGCAAGAGGGGGAGACAGCATTAGAGAGGTTATGAAATGCTAGGTAGGAAGTGCATAAACTATGGAAAGGTTTAAGATAGATGTAACCCTCTAAAATTAAAAATAAACAAAATCAAGTCCTCTTGGAACAGAGAGAATATTAAGGAAATTTGAAAGCAAAAACATTTCTATTTGAAAGCACAGAGGTGATGATGTCAATTATAGACAACAAAAGCGTAAATGGACAAGACTGTTATCATCAACCTGGTGCCAGGGCTAATAGGTTAACATATGTGGCCTTAACCCCAGCAATGGTGTCTACACTTTTCTCTCCCTCAGAGTGCAGACTGCGGAGCGGATCTGAACTGCTGCTCAGTGGAAGTCTTCTGAAAGGGAGAGACCTGGACTGGCTCCAGTGACACACCAACACAGGACTGGTGGGACTCCCAGAAGGAGCAGAAGGTAACCAGAAGAGGTTGGGAAGTCTGAGCATCTTTCCACAAACCCCTCTCCCTAGCTCACCGAGTTGTCTGTTCTGGTGAGAGGCACCACATCCAGCTGATCTGTGGACCCCGCCATAGGGCAGTGGTGGCCAGGAACGTCTTCCTCTGCCCAACCCTTCCATAATGGACTTGTGAAACACACAAGCAATTCTGCTACAAAGTGAGTGTATGATTCTGGCTTTTGTACTCAGGTACCCAAGTGCATTCTGGGAATTGTAGTCCTGCTTTTCTTATTCATGAGCAGGAATGAAATCTGCATAGTTTATCGATCTGGACTATGACACCGGTGACTTGTGAAACTGAGGACTTAGTTCCATATAGGACTCAGAGAATGGGAGCAAATTACAATATCTTGTGTTACATAGACTACTGAATGTCTGAAGCACCACACTGCTGCAGAGGAAGAACTGGTTCTAAATTCCTGCTGTATGGCAGCAGGGTCTTCTGAGAAGTGTGTCGGGGAGCGGCAAAAGAAAGCGGATGGGGCCGGAGCAAACTGTGTAATATTTTTCATTAAGAGCAGGATGACTGGAGACATGATGTCTTTTCTGCCTTGTCCCCTCTTTTTTTAAATAAATAAAACAGAACAAAAAAGTTTTGTCTGTAGTCATTGCTTTTTTTAAAGCAGCCCGCCTCCTTTCCAAACATTGGTCTGCTTTAAAAACAAAGGTTTTCTTTTTTTTTTAAAGAATTAAAGGCACGGTGGTCCACTGGCCTTTGCAGACCCCCACCCCTGTGAATGCACCCAATCACAATGGGTGGCAAATTGCGACCTGCCTAATTAATATTCATGAGGAAGGTCAGCCAGTGGCACACTATGATTGGGTATTTTTTAGAAATAAGTATAGTGGTCGGTTTGCAAAAAAAAGTTACTGGTTGCAAAAAGACAAGTTGTACTTGCCGGCCACTTCTTGTAAGCAGTATCTTAGTAAAAGTGTCCCAGAGAGCCTGGCCCCGGTGGCCTCACTTCAGCTGCCTGCACTGGAGGGCCGCGGTCCTCAGGGCCCCATATTCATGTAGGTGTCACACGTGATTCTACAGAACCTCTCTTGGGGTTTATAAAGGGTCCTGAGGGCTATCGGCACCGCCCTGCAGGACACTTGCCACTCCGATCCTGGTCAAGCAGAGGCGGGATTTCTGTGAGAGCTGAGACCTGCCTTTGGTGGCTTGTGGTCGCATCAACCACGTGAGGAGGCTGGAGCGGAGGGGCGGCCTAGAGAGCTTGGCACCTGGTGCGCCTAGAGGGCAGGAGGATGGAGCGGAGGGGCGGCCTAGAGAGCTTGGCACCAGGTGCGCATATAGGGCAGGGGGATGGAGCAGAGGGACGGCCTAGAGAGCTTGGCACCTGGGCGTGCGTAGAGGGCAGGAGGATGGAGCGGAGGGCCGGCCTAGAGAGCTTGGCACCTGGGCGCGCCTAGAGGGCAGGAGGATGCAGCGGTGGGTCGGGCCTAGAGAGCTTGGCACCTGGGCGTACCTAGAGGGCAGGAGGATGGAGCGGAGGGACGGGCCTAGAGAGCTTGGCACCTGGGGCGCCTAGAGGGCAGGAGGATGGAGCGGAGGGGCGGCCTAGAGAGCTTGGCACCTGGTACGCCTAGAGGGCAGGAGGATGGAGCGGAGGAACGGGCCTAGAGAGCTTGGCACCTGGGTGCGTATTGAAGGGCAGGAGGATGGAGCGGAGGGGCGGCCTAGAGAGCTTGGCACCAGGGTGCGCATAGAGGGCAGGAGGATGGAGTGGAGGGACGGGCCTAGAGAATTTGGCACCTGGGCGTGCCTAGAGGGCAGGAGGATGGAGCGGAGGGACGGGCCTAGAGAGCTTGGCATCTGGTGTGCATAGAGTGCAGGAGGATGGAGCGGAGGGGCGGGCCTAGAGAGATTGGCACCTGGGCGCGCATAGAGGGCAGGAGGATGGAGCGGAGGGACGGGCCTAGAGAGGTTGGCACCAGGTGCGCTTATAGGGCAGGGGGATGGAGCAGAGGGACGGCCTAGAGAGCTTGGCACCTGGGCGCGCGTAGAGGGCAGGAGGATGGAGCGGAGGGATGGCCTAGAGAGCTTGGCACCTGGGCGCGCCTAGAGGGCAGGAGGATGCAGCGGTGGGTCGGGCCTAGACAGCTTGGCACCTGGGCGTACCTAGAGGGCAGGAGGATGGAGCGGAGGGACGGGCCTAGAGAGCTTGGCACCTGGTGCGCCTAGAAGGCAGGAGGATGGAGTGGAGGGACGGGCCTAGAGAGCTTGGCACCTGGTGCGCCTAGAAGGCAGGAGGATGGAGCGGAGTGGCGGGCCTAGAGAGCTTGGCACCTGTGTGCGCCTAGAGGGCAGGGGGATGGAGCGGAGGGGCGGGCCTAGAGAGCTTGGCACCAGGGGCGCCTAGAGGGCAGGAGGATGGAGCGGAGGGATGGGCCTATGAGAGAGCTTGGCACCTGGTGCGCCTAGAGGGCAGGAGGATGGAGCGGAGGGATGGGCTTGGAGAGTTTGGCACCTGATGCGCCTAGAGGGCAGGAGAATAGAGCGGAGGGACGGGCCTAGAGAGCTTGGCACCTGGTGCGCATAGAGGGCAGGAAGATGGAGCGGAGGGATGGGCCTAGAGAGCTTGGCACCTGGTGCGCCTAGAGGGCAGGAGGATGGAGCGGAGAGGCGGGCCTAGAGAGGTTGGCACCAGGGCGCGCATTGAGGGCAGGAGGATGGAGCGGAGGGACGGGCCTAGAGAGCTTGGCACCTGGTGCGCCTAGAGGGCAGGAGGATGGAGCAGAGGGATGGGGTTAGAGAGCTTGGCACCTGGGCGCACATAGAGGGCAGGAGGATGGAGCGGTGGGACGGCCTAGAGAGCTTGGCACCTGGTGCACCTAGAGGGCAGGAGGATGGAGCGGAGGGACAGGCCTAGAGAGCTTGGCACCTGGTGCGCCTAAAGGGCACGAGGATGGAGCAGAGGGACGAGCCTAGAGAGCTTGGCACCTGGTGCGCAGGAGGATGGAGTGGAGGGACAGCCTAGAGAGCTTGGCACATGGTGCGCCTAGAGGACAGGAGGATGGAGCGGAGGGACGGGCATAGAGAGCTTGGCACCTGGGCACGCCTAGAGGGCAGGAGGATGGAGCGGTGGGACGGCCTAGAGAGCTTGGCACCTGGTGCACCTAGAGGGCAGGAGGATGGAGCGGAGGGACAGGCCTAGAGAGCTTGGCACCTGGTGCGCCTAGAGGGCACGAGGATGGAGCAGAGGGACGAGCCTAGAGAGCATGGCACCTGGTGCGCAGGAGGATGGAGTGGAGGGACAGCCTAGAGAGCTTGGCACATGGTGCGCCTAGAGGACAGGAGGATAGAGCAGAGGGGCGGCCTAAAGAGCATGGCACCTGGTGCGCATAGAGGGCAGGAGGATGCAGGGGAGAGACGGCCTAGAGAGCTTGGCACCTGGTGCGCATAGAGGGCAGGAGGATGGAGCGGAGGGACAGGCCTAGAGAGCTAGGCACCTGGTGCGCCTAGAGGGCACGACGATGGAGCAGAGGGACGAACCTAGAGAGCTTAGCACCTGGTGCGCCTAGAGGGCAGGAGGATGGAGGGGAGGCGCGGGCCTAGAGAGCTTGGCACCTGGGCACGCATAGAGGTCAGGAGGATGGAGCGGAGGGACGGGCCTAGGGAGCTTGGCACCTGGTGCGCAGGAGGATGGAGTGGAGGGACGGCCTAGAGAGCTTGGCATCTGGTGCGCCTAGAGGCCAGGAGGATAGAGCGGAGGGGCGGGCCAGAGAGCTTGGCATCTGGGCGCCCCTAGAGGGCAGGAGGATGGAGCAGAGGGACGAACGTAGAGAGCTTGGCACCTGGTGCGCCTAGAGGGCAGGAGGATGGAGCGGAGGGACGGGCCTAGAGAGCTTGGCACCTGGTGCGCCTAGAATGCAGGAGGATGGAGCGGAGTGGCGGGCCTAGAGAGCTTGGCACCTGTGTGCGTAGAGGGCAGGGGGATGGAGCGGAGGGGCGGGCCTACAGAGCTTGGCACCAGGGGCGCCTAGAGGGCAGGAGGATGGAGCGGAGGGATGGGCCTATGAGAGAGCTTGGCACCTGGTGCGCCTAGAGGGCAGGAGGATGGAGCGGAGGGATGGGCTTGGAGAGTTTGGCACCTGATGCGCCTAGAGGGCAGGAGAATAGAGCGGAGGGACGGGCCTAGAGAGCTTGGCACCTGGTGCGCATAGAGGGCAGGAAGATGGAGCGGAGGGATGGGCCTAGAGAGCTTGGCACCTGGTGCGCCTAGAGGGCAGGAGGATGGAGCGGAGAGGCGGGCCTAGAGAGGTTGGCACCAGGGCGCGCATTGAGGGCAGGAGGATGGAGCGGAGGGACGGGCCTAGAGAGCTTGGCACCTGGTGCGCCTAGAGGGCAGGAGGATGGAGCAGAGGGATGGGGTTAGAGAGCTTGGCACCTGGGCGCACATAGAGGGCAGGAGGACGGAGCGGTGGGACGGCCTAGAGAGCTTGGCACCTGGTGCACCTAGAGGGCAGGAGGATGGAGCGGAGGGACAGGCCTAGAGAGCTTGGCACCTGGTGCGCCTAGAGGGCACGAGGATGGAGCAGAGGGACGAGCCTAGAGAGCATGGCACCTGGTGCGCAGGAGGATGGAGTGGAGGGACAGCCTAGAGAGCTTGGCACATGGTGCGCCTAGAGGACAGGAGGATAGAGCAGAGGGGCGGCCTAAAGAGCATGGCACCTGGTGCGCATAGAGGGCAGGAGGATGCAGGGGAGAGACGGCCTAGAGAGCTTGGCACCTGGTGCGCATAGAGGGCAGGAGGATGGAGCGGAGGGACAGGCCTAGAGAGCTAGGCACCTGGTGCGCCTAGAGGGCACGACGATGGAGCAGAGGGACGAACCTAGAGAGCTTAGCACCTGGTGCGCCTAGAGGGCAGGAGGATGGAGGGGAGGCGCGGGCCTAGAGAGCTTGGCACCTGGGCACGCATAGAGGTCAGGAGGATGGAGCGGAGGGACGGGCCTAGGGAGCTTGGCACCTGGTGCGCAGGAGGATGGAGTGGAGGGACGGCCTAGAGAGCTTGGCATCTGGTGCGCCTAGAGGCCAGGAGGATAGAGCGGAGGGGCGGGCCAGAGAGCTTGGCATCTGGGCGCCCCTAGAGGGCAGGAGGATGGAGCAGAGGGACGAACGTAGAGAGCTTGGCACCTGGTGCGCCTAGAGGGCAGGAGGATGGAGCGGAGGGACGGGCCTAGAGAGCTTGGCACCTGGTGCGCCTAGAAGGCAGGAGGATGGAGCGGAGTGGCGGGCCTAGAGAGCTTGGCACCTGTGTGCGTAGAGGGCAGGGGGATGGAGCGGAGGGGCGGGCCTAGAGAGCTTGGCACCAGGGGCGCCTAGAGGGCAGGAGGATGGAGCGGAGGGATGGGCCTATGAGAGAGCTTGGCACCTGGTGCGCCTAGAGGGCAGGAGGATGGAGCGGAGGGATGGGCTTGGAGAGTTTGGCACCTGATGCGCCTAGAGGGCAGGAGAATAGAGCGGAGGGACGGGCCTAGAGAGCTTGGCACCTGGTGCGCATAGAGGGCAGGAAGATGGAGCGGAGGGATGGGCCTAGAGAGCTTGGCACCTGGTGCGCCTAGAGGGCAGGAGGATGGAGCGGAGAGGCGGGCCTAGAGAGGTTGGCACCAGGGCGCGCATTGAGGGCAGGAGGATGGAGCGGAGGGACGGGCCTAGAGAGCTTGGCACCTGGTGCGCCTAGAGGGCAGGAGGATGGAGCAGAGGGATGGGGTTAGAGAGCTTGGCACCTGGGCGCACATAGAGGGCAGGAGGATGGAGCGGTGGGACGGCCTAGAGAGCTTGGCACCTGGTGCACCTAGAGGGCAGGAGGATGGAGCGGAGGGACAGGCCTAGAGAGCTTGGCACCTGGTGCGCCTAAAGGGCACGAGGATGGAGCAGAGGGACGAGCCTAGAGAGTTTGGCACCTGGTGCGCAGGAGGATGGAGTGGAGGGACAGCCTAGAGAGCTTGGCACATGGTGCGCCTAGAGGACAGGAGGATGGAGCGGAGGGACGGGCATAGAGAGCTTGGCACCTGGGCACGCCTAGAGGGCAGGAGGATGGAGCGGTGGGACGGCCTAGAGAGCTTGGCACCTGGTGCACCTAGAGGGCAGGAGGATGGAGCGGAGGGACAGGCCTAGAGAGCTTGGCACCTGGTGCGCCTAGAGGGCACGAGGATGGAGCAGAGGGACGAGCCTAGAGAGCATGGCACCTGGTGCGCAGGAGGATGGAGTGGAGGGACAGCCTAGAGAGCTTGGCACATGGTGCGCCTAGAGGACAGGAGGATAGAGCAGAGGGGCGGCCTAAAGAGCATGGCACCTGGTGCGCATAGAGGGCAGGAGGATGCAGGGGAGAGACGGCCTAGAGAGCTTGGCACCTGGTGCGCATAGAGGGCAGGAGGATGGAGCGGAGGGACAGGCCTAGAGAGCTAGGCACCTGGTGCGCCTAGAGGGCACGACGATGGAGCAGAGGGACGAACCTAGAGAGCTTAGCACCTGGTGCGCCTATAGGGCAGGAGGATGGAGGGGAGGCGCGGGCCTAGAGAGCTTGGCACCTGGGCACGCATAGAGGTCAGGAGGATGGAGCGGAGGGACGGGCCTAGGGAGCTTGGCACCTGGTGCTCAGGAGGATGGAGTGGAGGGACGGCCTAGAGAGCTTGGCATCTGGTGCGCCTAGAGGCCAGGAGGATAGAGCGGAGGGGCGGGCCAGAGAGCTTGGCATCTGGGCGCCCCTAGAGGGCAGGAGGATGGAGCAGAGGGACGAACGTAGAGAGCTTGGCACCTGGTGCGCCTAGAGGGCAGGAGGATGGAGCGGAGGGGCAGGCTTAGAGAGTTTGGAACCTGGGTGCGCCTAGAGGCCAGGGGGATGGAGCGGAGGGACGGGCCTAGAGAGCTTGGCACCAGGTGTGCCTAGAGGGCAGGATGATGGAGTGGTGGGACGGGCCTAGAGAGCTTGGCACCTGGTGCGCCTAGAGGTCAGGAGGATGGAGCGGAGGGATGGGCCTAGGGAGCTTGGCACCTGGTGCGCAGGAGTATGGAGTGGAGGGACGGCCTAGAAAGCTTGGCATCTGGTGCGCATAGAGGGCTGGAGGATGGAGCGGAGGGACGGCGTAGAGAGCTGGGAACCTGGTGCGCCTAGAGGTCAGGAGGATGGAGCGGAGGGACAGGCCTAGAGAGCTTAGCACCTGGTGCGCCTAGTGGGCACGAGGATGGAGCGGAGGGACGGGCATAGAGAGCGTGGCAGCTGGGCGCGCCTAGAGTGCAGAACTATGGAGCAGAGGGACGGGCCTAGGGAGCTTGGCACCTGGGCGCGCCCAGAGGGAAGGAGGATGGAGCGGAGGGACAGCCTAGAGAGCTTGGCACCAGGTGCGCCTAGAGGCCAGGAGGATGGAGCGGAGGGGCGGGGCGGGCCTAGAGAGCTTGGCACCTGGGCGCCCCTAGAGGGCAGGAGGATGGAGCAGAGGGACAAGCCTAGAGAGCTTGCCACCTGGTGCGCATAGAAGGCAGGAGGATGGAGCTGAGGGGCGGGCCTAGAGAGCTTGGCACCTGGTGCGCATAGAGGGCAGGAGGATGGAGCGGAGGGGCGGGCCTAAAGAGCTTGGCACCTGGTTCGCATAGAGGGCAGGAGGATGGAGTGAGGGGTGGGCCCAGAGAGCTTGGCACCAGGTTTCGCATAGAGGGCAGGAGGAAGGAGCGGAGGGGCGGGCCTAGAGAGCTTGTCACCTGGTCGCCTGGACGGCAGGAGGAGGGTTGGGCCTAGAGAGCTTGGCACCTGGTGCGCCTAGAGGGCAGGAGGATGGAGCGGAGTGACGGGCCTAGAGAGCTTGGCACCTGTGTGCACCTAGAGGGCAGGAGGATGGAGGGGATGAACGGGCCTAGAGAGCTTGGCACCAGGTGCGCCTAGAGGGCAGGAGGATCGAGCGGAGGGGCGAGTCTAGAGAGCATGGTACCTGGTGCGCCTAGAGGGCAGGAGGATGGAGCGGAGGGATGGGCCTAAAGAGTTTGGCACCTGGGTGTGCATAGAGGGCAGGAGGATGGAGCGGAGAGACGGGGCTAGAGAGCTTGGCACTAGGTGCGCCTAGAGGCCAGGAGGATGGAGCAGAGGGGCGGGCCTAGAGAGCTTGGCACCAGGTGCACCTAGAGGCCAGGAGGATGGAGCAGAGAGACGGGCCTAGAGAGCATGGCACCTGGTGTGCATAGAGGGCAGGAGGATGGAGCGGAGGGACGGCCTAGAGAGCTTGGCACCTGGGTGCGCCTAGAGGGCAGGAGGATGGAGCGGAAGGATGGGCCTAGAGAGCTTGGCACCTGGGCGCGCCTAGAGGGCAGGAGGATGGAGCGTAGCCATGGGCCCAGAGAGCTTGGCACCTGAGCGTGCCTAGAGGGCAGGAGGATTGAGGGGAGGGACGGGCCTAGAGAGCTTGGCACCTGGTGCACCTAGAGGGCAGGAGGATAGAGCAGAGGGACGGGCCTAGAGAGCTTGGCACCTGGTGCGCAGAGAGGGCAGGAGGTTGGAGTGGCGAGACGGCCAAGAGAGCTTGGCACCTGGTGCGCCTAGAGGGCAGGCGGATGGAGCGGAGGGACAGGCCTAGAGAGCTTGGCACCTGGTGTGCCTAGAGGGCACAAGGATGGAGCGGAGGGACGTACCTAGAGAGCTTGGCACCTGGTGTGCAGGAGGATGGAGTGGAGGGACGGGCCTAGAGAGTTTGGCACCTCGTGCGCATAGAGGGCAGGAGGAGGCAGCGGAGAGACGACCTAGAGAGCTTGGCACCTGGTGCGCCTAGAGGGCAGGAGGATGGGGCGGAGGGAGAGGCCTAGAGAGCTTGGCACCTGCTGTGCCTAGAGGGCAGGAGGATGGAGTAGAGGGACGGGCCTAGACAGCATGGCACCTGGTGCGCCTAGAGGGCACGAGGATGGAGCGGAGGGACGGGCCTAGAGAGCTTGGCACTTGGGCGCGCCTAGAATGCAGGAGGATGGAGTGGAGGGACGGGCTAGGGAGCTTGTCACCTGGGCGCACCTAGAGGGCAGGAGGATGGAGCGGAAGGACAGCCTAGAGAGCCTGGCACCAGGTGCACATAGATGCCAGGAGGATGTAGCGGAGGTGCTGGCCTAGAGAGCTTGGCACCTGGTACGCCTAGAGGGCAGGAGGATAGAGCAGAGGGGCGGGCCTAGAGAGCTTGGCACCTGGGCACGCATAGAGGGCAGGAGGATGGAGTGGAGCGGCGGGACTAGAGAGTTTGGAACCTGGGTGTGCCTAGAGGGCAGGAGGATGGAGCGGAGGGACGAGCCTAGATAGCTTGGCACCAGGTGCGCCTATAGGGCAGGAGGATGGAGCGAAGGGAGAGGCCTAGAGAGCTTGGCACCTGGTGCGCAGGAGGATGGAGTGGAGGGGCGGGCCTAGAGAGCTTGGCACCTGGGCACGCATAGAGGGCAGGAGGATGGAGTGGAGCGGCGGGACTAGAGAGTTTGGAACCTGGGTGTGCCTAGAGGGCAGGAGGATGGAGCGGAGGGTCGAGCCTAGATAGCTTGGCACCAGGTGCGCCTATAGGGCAGGAGGATGGAGCGGAGGGATAGGCCTAGAGAGCTTGGCATCTGGTGCGCCTAGATTGCAGGAGAATGGAGTGGAGGGACGGGCCTAGAGAGCTTGGCACCTGGGGCGCCTAGAGGGCAGGAGGATGAAGCGGAGGGACGGGCCTAGAGAGCTTGGCACCTGGTGCGCATAGAGGGCAGGAGGATGGAGCGGAGAGATGGCCAAGAGAGCTTGGCACCTGGTGCGCCTAGAGGGCAGGAAGATGGAGCAGAGGGACAGGCCTAGAGAGCTTGACACCTGGTGTGCCTAGAGGGCACGAGGATG
The DNA here is from genome assembly GCF_031143425.1 of Pleurodeles waltl. Taxonomy (NCBI): domain Eukaryota; kingdom Metazoa; phylum Chordata; class Amphibia; order Caudata; family Salamandridae; genus Pleurodeles; species Pleurodeles waltl. Next base: position 27,953,504 of record NC_090451.1, read on the forward strand.
GAGCGGAGGGCCGTGCCTAGAGAGCTTGGCACCTGGTACGCAGGAGGATGGAGTGGAGGGACGGGCCTAGAGAGTTTGGCACCTCGTGCGCATAGAGGGCAGTAGGATGCAGCGGAGAGACGGCCTAGAGAGCTTGGCACCTGGTGCGCCTACAGGGCAGGAGGATGGGGCGGAGGGACAGGCCTGGAGAGCTTGGCACCTGCTGCGCCTAGAGGGCAGGAGGATGGAGTAGAGGGACGGGCCTAGAGAGCTTGGCACCTGGTGCGCATAGAGGGCAGGAGGATGGAGCGGAGGGACGGCCTCGAGAGCTTGGCACCTGGTGCGTCTAGAGGGCAGGAGGATGGAGCTGAGGGACAGGCCTAGAGAGCTTGGCACCTGGTGCGCCTAGAGGGCACGAGGATGGAGCGGAGGGACGGGCCTAGAGAGCTTGGCACCTGGGCGCACCTAGAATGCAGGAGGATGGAGCGGAGGGACGGGCTAGGGAGCTTGTCACCTGGGCGCACCTAGAGGGCAGGAGGATGGAGCGGAGGGACAGCCTAGAGAGCTTGGCACCAGGTGCACATAGAGGCCAAGAGGATGGAGCGGAGGTGCTGGCCTAGAGAGCTTGGCACCTGGGCGCGCCTAGAGGGCAGGAGGATGGAGCGGAGGGACGGGCCTAGAGAGCTTGGCACCTGGTGCGCATAGAGGGCACGAGGATGGAGCGGAGGGATGTGCCTAGAGAGCTTGGCACCTGGTGCGCAGGAGGATGGAGTGGAGGGACGGGCCTAGAGAGTTTGGCACCTCGTGCGCATAGAGGGCAGGAGGATGCAGCGGAGAGACGGCCTAGAGAGCTTGGCATCTGGTGCGCCTAGAGGGCAGGAGGATGGGGCGGAGGGACAGGCCTAGAGAGCTTGGCACCTGCTGCGCCTAGAGGGCAGGAGGATGGAGTAGAGGGACGGGCCTTGAGAGCTTGGCACCTGGGCGCATAGAGGGCAGGAGGATGGAGTGGAGGGACGACCTAGAGAGCTTGGCACCTGGCGCGCCTAGAGGGCAGGAGGATGGAGCGGAGGGACAGGCCTAGAAAGCTTGGCACCTGGTGCACCTAGAGGGCAGGAGGATGGAGCGGAGGGACGGGCCTAGAGAGCTTGGCACCTGGGCGCGCCTAGAGAGCAGAAGGAAGGAGCGGAGGGACGGGCCTAGGGAGCTTGGCACCTGGGCGCGCCTAGAGGGCAGGAGGATGGAGCGGAGGGACAGCCTAGAGAGCTTGGCACCAAGTGCGCCTAGAGGCCAGGACGATGGAGCAGAGGGCGGGCCTAGAGAGCTTGGCACCTGGGCGCCTCTAGAGGGCAGGAGGATGGAGCAGAGGGACGAGCCTAGAGAGCTTGCCACCTGCTGCGCCTAGAGGGCAGGAGGATGGAGGGGAGGGGCGGGCCTAAAGAGCTTGGCACCTGGTGCACATAGAAAGCAGGAGGATGGAGCGGAGGGGCGGGGCTAGTTAGCTTGGCACCTGGTGCGCATAGAGGGCAGGAGAATGGAGCGGAGGGGCGGGCCTAGAGAGCTTGGCACATGGTGCGCATAGAGGGCAGGAGGATGGAGAGGAAGGGTGGCCTAGAGAGCTTGGCACCAGGTGCGCACAGAGGGCAGGAGGAAGGAGCGAAGGGGCGGGCATAGAGAGCTTGGCACCTGGTCGCCTGGAGGGCAGGAGGAGGGTCAGGCCTAGAGAGCTTGCCACCTGATGCACCTAAAGGACAGGAGGATGGAGCGGAGGGACGGGCCTAGAGAGCTTGACACCTGGTGCTCCTAGAGGGCACGAGGATGGAGCAGAGGGACGAGCCTAGAGAGCTTGGCACCTGGTGCGCAGGAGGATGGAGTGGAGGGACAGCCTAGAGAGCTTGGCACATGGTGCGCCTAGAGGACAGGAGGATGGAGCGGAGGGACGGGCATAGAGAGCTTGGGACCTGGGCACGCCTAGAGGGCAGGAGGATGGAGCGGTGGGACGGCCTAGAGAGCTTGGCACCTGGTGCACCTAGAGGGCAGGAGGATGGAGCGGAGGGACAGGCCTAGAGAGCTTGGCACCTGGTGCGCCTAGAGGGCACGAGGATGGAGCAGAGGGACGAGCCTAGAGAGCATGGCACCTGGTGCGCAGGAGGATGGAGTGGAGGGACAGCCTAGAGAGCTTGGCACATGATGCGCCTAGAGGACAGGAGGATAGAGCAGAGGGACGGCCTAAAGAGCATGGCACCTGGTGCGCATAGAGGGCAGGAGGATGCAGGGGAGAGACGGCCTAGAGAGCTTGGCACCTGGTGCGCATAGAGGGCAGGAGGATGGAGCGGAGGGACAGGCCTAGAGAGCTAGGCACCTAGTGCGCCTAGAGGGCACGACGATGGAGCAGAGGGACGAACCTAGAGAGCTTAGCACTTGGTGCGCCTAGAGGGCAGGAGGATGGAGCGGAGGGGCGGGCCTAGAGAGCTTGGCACCTGGGCACGCATAGAGGTCAGGAGGATGGAGCGGAGGGACGGGCCTAGGGAGCTTGGCATCTGGTGCGCCTAGAGGCCAGGAGGATAGAGCGGAGGGGCGGGCCAGAGAGCTTGGCATCTGGGCGCCCCTAGAGGGCAGGAGGATGGAGCAGAGGGACGAACGTAGAGAGCTTGGCACCTGGTGCGCCTAGAGGGCAGGAGGATGGAGCGGAGGGGCAGGCTTAGAGAGTTTGGAACCTGGGTGCGCCTAGAGGCCAGGGGGATGGAGCGGAGGGACGGGCCTAGAGAGCTTGGCACCAGGTGTGCCTAGAGGGCAGGATGATGGAGCGGTGGGACGGGCCTAGAGAGCTTGGCACCTGGTGCGCCTAGAGGTCAGGAGGATGGAGCGGAGGGATGGGCCTAGGGAGCTTGGCACCTGGTGCGCAGGAGTATGGAGTGGAGGGACGGCCTAGAAAGCTTGGCATCTGGTGCGCATAGAGGGCTGGAGGATGGACGGAGGGACGGCGTAGAGAGCTGGGAACCTGGTGCGCCTAGAGGTCAGGAGGATGGAGCGGAGGGACAGGCCTAGAGAGCTTAGCACCTGGTGCGCCTAGAGGGCACGAGTATGGAGCGGAGGGACGGGCATAGAGAGCGTGGCAGCTGGGCGCGCCTAGAGTGCAGAACTATGGAGCGGAGGGACGGGCCTAGGGAGCTTGGCACCTGGGCGCGCCCAGAGGGAAGGAGGATGGAGCGGAGGGACAGCCTAGAGAGCTTGGCACCAGGTGCGCCTAGAGGCCAGGACGATGGAGCGGAGGGGCGGGGCGGGCCTAGAGAGCTTGGCACCTGGGCGCCCCTAGAGGGCAGGAGGATGGAGCAGAGGGACAAGCCTAGAGAGCTTGCCACCTGGTGCGCATAGAGGGCAGGAGGATGGAGCGGAGGGGCGGGCCTAGAGAGCTTGGCACCTGGTGCGCATAGAGGGCAGGAGGATGGAGCGGAGGGGCGGGCCTAAAGAGCTTGGCACCTGGTTCGCATAGTGGGCAGGAGGATGGAGTGAGGGGTGGGCCTAGAGAGCTTGGCACCAGGTTTCGCATAGAGGGCAGGAGGAAGGAGCGGAGGGGCGGGCCTAGAGAGCTTGTCACCTGGTCGCCTGGAGGGCAGGAGGAGGGTTGGGCCTAGAGAGCTTGGCACCTGGTGCGCCTAGAGGGCAGGAGGATGGAGCGGAGTGACGGGCCTAGAGAGCTTGGCACCTGTGTGCGCCTAGAGGGCAGGAGGATGGAGCGGAGTGACGGGCCTAGAGAGCTTGGCACCTGTGTGCGCCTAGAGGGCAGGAGGATCGAGGGGATGAACGGGCCTAGAGAGCTTGGCACCAGGTGCGCCTAGAGGGCAGGAGGATCGAGAGGAGGGGCGAGTCTAGAGAGCATGGTACCTGGTGCGCCTAGAGGGCAGGAGGATGGAGCGGAGGGATGGGCCTAAAGAGTTTGGCACCTGGGTGTGCATAGAGGGCAGGAGGATGGAGCGGAGAGACGGGGCTAGAGAGCTTGGCACCAGGTGCGCCTAGAGGCCAGGAGGATGGAGCAGAGGGGCGGGCCTAGAGAGCTTGGCACCAGGTGCACCTAGAGGCCAGGAGGATGGAGCAGAGAGACGGGCCTAGAAAGCAGGGCACCTGGTGTGCATAGAGGGAAGGAGGATGGAGCGGAGGGACAGCCTAGAGAGCTTGGCACCAGGTGCGCCTAGAGGCCAGGAGGATGGAGCGGAGGGGCGGGGCGGGCCTAGAGAGCTTGGCACCTGGGCACCCCTAGAGGGGAGGAGGATGGAGCAGAGGGACAAGCCTAGAGAGCTTGCCACCTGGTGCGCATAGAGGGCAGGAGGATGGAGCGGAGGGGCGGGCCTAGAGAGCTTGGCACCTGGTGCGCATAGAGGGCAGGAGGATGGAGCGGAGGGGCGGGCCTAAAGAGCTTGGCACCTGGTTCGCATAGAGGGCAGGAGGATGGAGTGAGGGGTGGGCCTAGAGAGCTTGGCACCAGGTTTCGCATAGAGGGCAGGAGGGAGGGGCGGGCCTAGAGAGCTTGTCACCTGGTCGCCTGGAGGGCAGGAGGAGGGTTGGGCCTAAAGAGCTTGGCACCTGGTGCGCCTAGAGGGCAGGAGGATGGAGCGGAGTGACGGGCCTAGAGAGCTTGGCACCTGTGTGCGCCTAGAGGGCAGGAGGATGGAGCGGAGTGACGGGCCTAGAGAGCTTGGCACCTGTGTGCGCCTAGAGGGCAGGAGGATGGAGGGGATGAACGGGCCTAGAGAGCTTGGCACCAGGTGCGCCTAGAGGGCAGGAGGATCGAGCGGAGGGGTGAGTCTAGAGAGCATGGTACCTGGTGCGCCTAGAGGGCAGGAGGATGGAGCGGAGGGATGGGCCTAAAGAGTTTGGCACCTGGGTGTGCATAGAGGGCAGGAGGATGGAGCGGAGAGACGGGGCTAGAGAGCTTGGCACCAGGTGCGCCTAGAGGCCAGGAGGATGGAGCAGAGGGGCGGGCCTAGAGAGCTTGGCACCAGGTGCACCTAGAGGCCAGGAGGATGGAGCAGAGAGACGGGCCTAGAGAGCATGGCACCTGGTGTGCATAGAGGGCAGGAGGATGGAGCGGAGGGACGGCCTAGAGAGCTTGGCACCTGGGTGCGCCTAGAGGGCAGGAGGATGGAGCGGAAGGATGGGCCTAGAGAGCTTGGCACCTGGGCGCGCCTAGAGGGCAGGAGGATGGAGCGTAGCCATGGGCCCAGAGAGCTTGGCACCTGAGCGCGCCTAGAGGGCAGGAGGATTGAGGGGAGGGACGGGCCTAGAGAGCTTGGCACCTGGTGCACCTAGAGGGCAGGAGGATAGAGCAGAGGGACGGGCCTAGAGAGCTTGGCACCTGGTGCGCAGAGAGGGCAGGAGGTTGGAGCGGTGAGACGGCCAAGAGAGCTTGGCACCTGGTGCGCCTAGAGGGCAGGCGGATGGAGCGGAGGGACAGGCCTAGAGAGCTTGGCACCTGGTGTGCCTAGAGGGCACAAGGATGGAGCGGAGGGACGTGCCTAGAGAGCTTGGCACCTGGTGTGCAGGAGGATGGAGTGGAGGGACGGGCCTAGAGAGTTTGGCACCTCGTGCGCATAGAGGGCAGGAGGATGCAGCGGAGAGACGACCTAGAGAGCTTGGCACCTGGTGCGCCTAGAGGGCAGGAGGATGGGGCGGAGGGAGAGGCCTAGAGAGCTTGGCACCTGCTGTGCCTAGAGGGCAGGAGGATGGAGTAGAGGGACGGGCCTAGACAGCATGGCACCTGGTGCGCCTAGAGGGCACGAGGATGGAGCGGAGGGACGGGCCTAGAGAGCTTGGCACCTGGGCACGCCTAGAATGCAGGAGGATGGAGTGGAGGGACGGGCTAGGGAGCTTGTCACCTGGTGCACCTAGAGGGCAGGAGGATGGAGCGGAAGGACAGCCTAGAGAGCCTGGCACCAGGTGCACATAGATGCCAGGAGGATGGAGCGGAGGTGCTGGCCTAGAGAGCTTGGCACCTGGTACGCCTAGAGGGCAGGAGGATAGAGCAGAGGGGCGGGCCTAGAGAGCTTGGCACCTGGGCACGCATAGAGGGCAGGAGGATGGAGTGGAGCGGCGGGACTAGAGAGTTTGGAACCTGGGTGTGCCTAGAGGGCAGGAGGATGGAGCGGAGGGACGAGCCTAGATAGCTTGGCACCAGGTGCGCCTATAGGGCAGGAGGATGGAGCGGAGGGATAGGCCTAGAGAGCTTGGCACCTGGTGCGCAGGAGGATGGAGTGGAGGGACGGCCTAGAGAGCTTGGCATCTGGTGCGCCTAGATTGCAGGAGAATGGAGTGGAGGGACGGGCCTAGAGAGCTTGGCACCTGGGGCGCCTAGAGGGCAGGAGGATGAAGCGGAGGGACGGGCCTAGAGAGCTTGGCACCTGGTGCGCATAGAGGGCAGGAGGATGGTGCGGAGAGATGGCCAAGAGAGCTTGGCACCTGGTGCGCCTAGAGGGCAGGAAGATGGAGCAGAGGGACAGGCCTAGAGAGCTTGACACCTGGTGTGCCTAGAGGGCACGAGGATGGAGCGGAGGGACGTGCCTAGAGAGCTTGGCACCTGGTACGCAGGAGGATGGAGTGGAGGGACGGGCCTAGAGAGTTTGGCACCTCCTGCGCATAGAGGGCAGTAGGATGCAGCGGAGAGACGGCCTAGAGAGCTTGGCACCTGGTGCGCCTACAGGGCACCAGGATGGGGCGGAGGAACAGGCCTGGAGAGCTTGGCACCTGCTGCGCCTAGAGGGCAGGAGGATGGAGTAGAGGGACGGGCCTAGAGAGCTTGGCACCTGGTGCGCATAGAGGGCAGGAGGATGGAGCGGAGAGACGGCCTCGAGAGCTTGGCACCTGGTGCGTCTAGAGGGCAGGAGGATGGAGCTGAGGGACAGGCCTAGAGAGCTTGGCACCTGGTGCGCCTAGAGGGCACGAGGATGGAGCGGAGGGAAGGGCCTAGAGAGCTTGGCACCTGGGCGCACCTAGAATGCAGGAGGATGGAGCGGAGGGACGGGCTAGGGAGCTTGTCACCTGGGCGCACCTAGAGGGCAGGAGGATGGAGCGGAGGGACAGCCTAGAGAGCTTGGCACCAGGTGCGCATAGAGGCCAAGAGGATGGAGCGGAGGTGCTGGCCTAGAGAGCTTGGCACCTGGGCGCGCCTAGAGGGCAGGAGGATGGAGCGGAGGGACGGGCCTAGAGAGCTTGGCACCTGGTGCGCATAGAGGGCACGAGGATGGAGCGGAGGGACTGGCCTAGAGAGCTTGGCACCTGGTGCGCATAGAGGGCACGAGGATGAAGCGGAGGGATGTGCCTAGAGAGCTTGGCACCTGGTGCGCAGGAGAATGGAGTGGAGGGACGGGCCTAGAGTTTGGCACCTCGTGCGCATAGAGGGCAGGTGGATGCAGCGGAGAGACGGCCTAGAGAGCTTGGCACCTGGTGCGCCTAGAGGGCAGGAGGATGGGGCGGAGGGACAGGCCTAGAGAGCTTGGCACCTGCTGTGCCTAGAGGGCAGGAGGATGGAGTAGAGGGACGGGCCTAGAGAGCTTGGCACCTGGGCGCATAGAGGGCAGGAGGATGGAGTGGAGGGATGGCCTAGAGAGCTTGGCACCTGGTGCGCCTAGAGGGCAGGAGGATGGAGCGGAGGGACAGGCCTAGAAAGCTTGGCACCTGGTGCGCCTAGAGGGCAGGAGGATGGAGCGGAGGGACGGGCCTAAAGAGCTTGGCACCTGGGCGCGCCTAGAGTACAGAAGGAAGGAGCGGAGGGACGGGCCTAGGGAGCTTGGCACCTGGGCGAGCCTAGAGGGCAGGAGGATGGAGCGGAGGGACAGCCTAGAGAGCTTGGCACCAAGTGCGCCTAGAGGCCAGGAGGATGGAGCAGAGGGCGAGCCTAGAGAGCTTGGCACCTGGGCGCCCCTAGAGGGCAGGAGGATGGAGCAGAGGGACGAGCCTAGAGAGCTTGCCACCTTCTGCGCCTAGAGGGCAGGAGGATGGAGGGGAGGGGCGGGCCTAAAGAGCTTGGCACCTGGTGCACATAGAGGGCAGGAGGATGGAGCGGAGGGGCGGGGCTAGTTAGCTTGGCACCTGGTGCGCATAGAGGGCAGGAGAATGGAGCGGAGGGGTGGGCCTAGAGAGCTTGGCACCTGGTGCGCATAGAGGGCAGGAGGATGGAGAGGAAGGGTGGCCTAGAGAGCTTGGCACCAGGTGCGCACAGAGGGCAGGAGGAAGGAGCGGAGGGGCGGGCATAGAGAGCTCGGCACCTGGTCGCCTGGAGGGCAGGAGGAGGGTCAGGCCTAGAGAGCTTGCCACCTGATGCACCTAAAGGACAGGAGGATGGAGCGGAGGGACGGGCCTAGAGAGCTTGGCACCTGTGTGCGCCTAGAGGGCAGGAGGATGGAGCGGAGGGATGGGCCTAGAGAGCTTGGTACCTGGGCACGCCTAGAGGGCAGGAGGATGGAGCGGAGGGATGGGCCTAGAGAGCGTGGCACCTGGGCACGCCTAGAATTCAGGAGGATGGAGCGGAGGGACGGGCTAGGGAGCTTGTCACCTGGGCGCACCTAGAGGGCAGGAGGATGGAGCGGAGGGACAGCCTAGAGAGCTTGGCACCAGGTGCGCATAGAGGCCAAGAGGATGGAGCGGAGGTGCTGGCCTAGAGAGCTTGGCACCTGGGCACGCATAGAGGGCAGGAGGATGGAGTGGAGGGGTGGGACTAGAGAGCTTGGAACCTGGGTGTGCCTAGAGGGCAGGAGGATGGAGCGGAGGGACGAGCCTAGAGAGCTTGGCACCAGGTGCGCCTATAGGGCAGGAGGATGGAGCAGAGGGATAGGCTTAGAGAGCTTGGCATCTGGTGCGCGTAGATGGCAGGAGGATGGAGCGGAGGGACGGGCCTAGAGAGCTTGGCACCTGGGGTGCCTAGAGGCCAGGAGATTGAAGTGGAGGGACGGGTCTAGAGAGCTTGGCACCTGGTGCGCATAGAGGGCAGGAGGATGGAGCGGAGAGATGGCCAAGAGAGCTTGGCACCTGGTGCGCCTAGAGGGCAGGAGGATGGAGCGGAGGGAGAGGTCTAGAGAGCTTGGCACCTGGTGTGCCTAGAGGGCACGAGGATGGAGCGGAGGGACGTGCCTAGAGAGCTTGGCACCTGGTGCGCAGGAGGATGGAGTGGAGGGACGGGCCTAGAGAGTTTGGCACCTCGTGCGCATAGAGGGCAGGAGGATGCAGCGGAGAGACGGCCTAGAGAGCTTGGCACCTGGTGCGCCTGGAGGGCCGGAGGATGGGGCGGAGGGACAGGCCTAGAGAGCTTGGCACCTGCTGCGCCTAGAGGGCAGGAGGATGGAGTAGAGGGACGGGCCTAGAGAGCTTGGCACCTGGTGCGCATAGAGGGCAGGAGGATGGAGCGGAGGGACGGCCTAGAGAGCTTGGCACCTGGTGCGTCTAGAGGGCAGGAGGATGGAGCTGAGGGACAGGCCTAGAGAGCGTGGCACCTGGGCACACCTAGAATTCAGGAGGATGGAGCGGAGGGACGGGCTATGGAGCTTGTCACCTAGGCGCACCTAGAGGGCAGGAGGATGGAGCGGAGGGACAGCCTAGAGAGCTTGGCACCAGGTGCGCATAGAGGCCAAGAGGATAGAGCGGAGGTGCTGGCCTAGAGAGCTTGGCACCTGGGCACGCATAGAGGGCAGGAGGATGGAGTGGAGGGGAGGGACTAGAGAGCTTGGAATCTGGGTGTGCCTAGAGGGCAGGAGGATGGAGCGGATGGACGAGCCTAGAGAGCTTGGCACCAGGTGGGCCTATAGGGCAGGAGGATGGAGCGGAGGGATGGGCTTAGAGAGCTTGGCATCTGGTGCGCCTAGATGGCAGGAGGATGGAGCGGAGGGACGGGCCTAGAGAGCTTGGCACCTGGGGTGCCTAGAGGGCAGGAGGATGAAGTGCAGGGACGGGCCTAGAGAGCTTGGCACCTGGTGCGCATAGAGGGCAGGAGGATAGAGCGGAGAGATGGCCAAGAGAGCTTGGTACCTGGTGCGCCTAGAGGGCAGGAGGATGGAGCGGAGGGAGAGGTCTAGAGAGCTTGGCACCTGGTGTGCCTAGAGGGCACGAGGATGGAGCGGAGGGTCGTGCCTAGAGAGCTTGGCACCTGGTGCGCAGGAGGATGGAGTGGAGGGACGGGCCTAGAGAGTTTGGCACCTCGTGCGCATAGAGGGCAGGAGGATGCAGCGGAGAGACGGCCTAGAGAGCTTGGCACCTGGTGCGCCTAGAGGGCCGGAGGATGGGGCGGAGGGACAGGCCTAGAGAGCTTGGCACCTGCTGCGCCCAGAGGGCAGGAGGATGGAGTAGAGGGATGGGCCTAGAGAGCTTGGCACCTGGTGCGCATAGAGGGCAGGAGGATGGAGCGGAGGGACGGCCTAGAGAGCTTGGCAGCTGGTGCGTCTAGAGGGCAGGAGGATGGAGCTGAGGGACAGGCCTAGAGAGCTTGGAACCTGGTGCGCCTAGAGGGCACGAGGATGGGGCGGAGGGACGGGCCTAGAGAGCTTGGCATCTGGTGCGCCTAGATGGCAGGAGGATGGAGCGGAGGGACGGGCCTAGAGAGCTTGGCACCTGGGGTGCCTAGAGGGCAGGAGGATGAAGCGGAGGGACAGCCTAGAGAGCTTGGCACCAGGTGCGCCTAGAGGCCAGGAGGATGGAGCGGAGGGGCGGGCATAGAGAGCTTGGCACCTGGGCGCCACTAGAGGGCAGGAGGATGGAGCAGAGGGACTAGCCTAGAGAGCTTGCCACCTGGTGCACCTAGAGGGCAGGAGGATGGAGGGGAGGGGCGGGCCTAAAGAGCTTGGCACCTGGTGCACATAGAGGGCAGGAGGATGGAGCGGAGGGGTGGGGCTAGTTAGCTTGGCACCTGCTGCGCATAGAGGGCAGGAGAATGGAGCAGAGGGGCGGGCCTAGAGAGCTTGGCACCTGGTGCGCATAGAGGGCAGGAGGATGGAGAGGAAGGGTGGCCTAGAGAGCTTGGTACCAGGTGCGCACAGAGGGCAGGAGGAAGGAGCGGAGGGGTGGGCATAGAGAGCTTGGCACCTGGTCGCCTGGAGGGCAGGAGGACGGTCGGGCCTAGAGAGCTTGCCACCTGATGCGCCTAAAGGACAGGAGGATGGAGCGAAGGGACAGGCCTAGAGAGCTTGGCACCTGTGTGCGCCTAGAGGGCAGGAGGATGGAGGGGATGGACCGGCCTAGAGAGCTTGGCACCAGGTGCGCCTAGAGGGCAGGAGGATCGAGCGGAGGGGCGAGCCTAGAGAGCATGGCACCTGGTGGCCTAGAGGGCAGGAGGATGGAGCGGAGGGATGGGCCTAGAGAGCTTGGTACCTGGGCACGCCTAGAGGGCAGGAGGATGGAGCGGAGGGATGGGCCTAGAGACAATGGCACCTGGGCACGCCTAGAATTCAGGAGGATGGAGCGGAGGGACGGGCTAGGGAGCTTGTCACCTGGGTGCACCTAGAGGGCAGGAGGATGGAGCGGAGGGACAGCCTAGAGAGCTTGGCACCAGGTGCGCATAGAGGCCAAGAGGATGGAGCGGAGGTGCTGGCCTAGAGAGCTTGGCACCTGGGCACGCATAGGGGGCAGGAGGATGGAGTGGAGGGGCGGGACTAGAGAGCTTGGATCCTGGGTGTGCCTAGAGGGCAGGAGGATGGAGCGGAGGGACGAGCCTAGAGAGCTTGGCACCAGGTGCGCCTATAGGGCAGGAGGATGGAGCGGAGGGATGGGCTTAGAGAGCTTGGCATCTGGTGCGCCTAGATGGAAGGAGGATGGAGCGGAGGGACGGGCCTAGAGAGCTTGGCACCTGGGGTGCCTAGAGGGTAGGAGGATGAAGCGGAGGGACGGGCCTAGAGAGCTTGGCACCTGGTGCGCATAGAGGGCAAGAGGATGGAGCGGAGAGATGGCCAAGAGAGCTTGGCACCTGGTGCGCCTAGAGGGCAGGAGGATGGAGCGGAGGGAGAGGTCTAGAGAGCTTGGCACCTGGTGTGCCTAGAGGGCACGAGGATGGAGCGGAGGGACGTGCCTAGAGAGCTTGGCACCTGGTGCGCAGGAGGATGGAGTGGAGGGACAGCCTAGAGAGCTTGGCATCTGGTGCGCCTAGACGTCAGGAGGATGGAGCGGAGGGACGGGCCTAGAGAGTTTGGTACCTGGGGCGCCTAGAGGGCAGGAGGATGAAGCGGAGGGGTGGGGCTAGTTAGCTTGGCACCTGCTGCGCATAGAGGGCAGGAGAATGGAGCAGAGGGGCGGGCCTAGAGAGCTTGGCACCTGGTGCGCATAGAGGGCAGGAGGATGGAGAGGAAGGGTGGCCTAGAGAGCTTGGTACCAGGTGCGCACAGAGGGCAGGAGGAAGGAGCGGAGGGGTGGGCATAGAGAGCTTGGCACCTGGTCGCCTGGAGGGCAGGAGGACGGTCGGGCCTAGAGAGCTTGCCACCTGATGCGCCTAAAGGACAGGAGGATGGAGCGAAGGGACAGGCCTAGAGAGCTTGGCACCTGTGTGCGCCTAGAGGGCAGGAGGATGGAGGGGATGGACCGGCCTAGAGAGCTTGGCACCAGGTGCGCCTAGAGGGCAGGAGGATCGAGCGGAGGGGCGAGCCTAGAGAGCATGGCACCTGGTGGCCTAGAGGGCAGGAGGATGGAGCGGAGGGATGGGCCTAGAGAGCTTGGTACCTGGGCACGCCTAGAGGGCAGGAGGATGGAGCGGAGGGATGGGCCTAGAGACCGTGGCACCTGGGCACGCCTAGAATTCAGGAGGATGGAGCGGAGGGACGGGCTAGGGAGCTTGTCACCTGGGTGCACCTAGAGGGCAGGAGGATGGAGCGGAGGGACAGCCTAGAGAGCTTGGCACCAGGTGCGCATAGAGGCCAAGAGGATGGAGCGGAGGTGCTGGCCTAGAGAGCTTGGCACCTGGGCACGCATAGAGGGCAGGAGGATGGAGTGGAGGGGCGGGACTAGAGAGCTTGGATCCTGGGTGTGCCTAGAGGGCAGGAGGATGGAGCGGAGGGACGAGCCTAGAGAGCTTGGCACCAGGTGCGCCTATAGGGCAGGAGGATGGAGCGGAGGGATGGGCTTAGAGAGCTTGGCATCTGGTGCGCCTAGATGGAAGGAGGATGGAGCGGAGGGACGGGCCTAGAGAGCTTGGCACCTGGGGTGCCTAGAGGGTAGGAGGATGAAGCGGAGGGACGGGCCTAGAGAGCTTGGCACCTGGTGCGCATAGAGGGCAAGAGGATGGAGCGGAGAGATGGCCAAGAGAGCTTGGCACCTGGTGCGCCTAGAGGGCAGGAGGATGGAGCGGAGGGAGAGGTCTAGAGAGCTTGGCACCTGGTGTGCCTAGAGGGCACGAGGATGGAGCGGAGGGACGTGCCTAGAGAGCTTGGCACCTGGTGCGCAGGAGGATGGAGTGGAGGGACGGGCCTAGAGAGTTTGGCACCTCGTGCGCATAGAGGGCAGGAGGATGCAGCGGAGAGACGGCCTAGAGAGCTTGGCACCTGGTGCGCCTAGAGGGCCGGAGGATGGGGAGGAGGGACAGGCCTAGAGAGCTTGGCACCTGCTGCACCTAGAGGGCAGGAGGATGGAGTAGAGGGACGGGCCTAGAGAGCTTGGCACATGGTGCGCATAGAGGGCAGGAGGATGGAGCTGAGGGACAGGCCTAGAGAGCTTGGAACCTGGTGCGCCTAGAGGGCACGAGGATGGAGCGGAGGGACGGGCCTAGAGAGCTTTGCATCTGGTGCGCCTAGATGGCAGGAGGATGGAGCCGAGGGACGGGCGTAGAGAGAGCTTGGCACCTGGGGTGCCTAGAGGGCAGGAGGATGAAGCGGAGGGACGGGCCTAGAGAGCTTGGCACCTGGTGCGCATAGAGGGCAGAAGGATGGAGCGGAGAGATGGCCAAGAGAGCTTGGCACCTGGTGCGCCTAGAGGGCAGGAGGATGGAGCGGAGGGAGAGGTCTAGAGAGCTTGGCACCTTGTATGCCTAGAGGGCACGAGGATGGAGCGGAGGGACGTGCCTAGAAAGCTTGGCACCTGGTGCGCAGGAGGATGGAGTGGAGGGACGGGCCTAGAGAGTTTGGCACCTCGTGCACATAGAGGGCAGGAGGATGCAGCGGAGAGACGGCCTAGAGAGCTTGGCACCTGGTGCGCCTAGAGGGCCGGAGGATGGGGCGGATGGACAGGCCTAGAGAGCTTGGCACCTGCTGCGCCTAGAGGGCAGGAGGATGGAGTAGAGGGACGGGCCTAGAGAGCTTGGCACCTGGTGCGCATAGAGGGCAGGAGGATGGAGCGGAGGGACGGCCTAGAGAGCTTGGCACCTGGTGCGTCTAGAGGGCAGGAGGATGGAGCTGAGGGACAGGCCTAGAGAGCTTGGAACCTGGTGCGCCTAGAGGGTACGAGGATGGAGCGGAGGGACGGGCCTAGAGAGCTTGGCACCTGGGCGCGCCTAGAATGCAGGAGGATGAAGCGGAGGGACAGCCTAGAGAGCTTGGCACCAGGTGCGCATAGAGGCCAAGAGGATGGAGCGGAGGTGCTGGCCTAGAGAGCTTGGCACCTGGTACGCCTAGAGGGCAGGAGGATGGAGCGGAGGGGCGGGCCTAGAGAGCTTGGCACCTGGGCACGCATAGAGGGCAGGAGGATGGAGCGGAGGGGCGGGACTAGAGAGCTTGGCACCTGGCGCGCATAGAGGGCAGGAGGATGGAGTGGAGGGATGGCCTAGAGAGCTTGGCACCTGGTGCGCCTAGAGGGCAGGAGGATGGAGCGGAGGGACAGGCCTAGAAAGCTTGGCACCTGGTGCGCCTAGAGGGCAGGAGGATGGAGCGGAGGGGCGGGCCTAGAGAGCTTGGCACCTGGGCACGTCTAGAGTGCAGAAGGATGGAGCGGAGGGACGGGCCTAGGGAGCTTGGCACCTGGGCGCGCCTAGAGGGCAGGAGGATGGAGCGGAGGGACAGCCTAGAGAGCTTGGCACCAGGTGCGCCTAGAGGCCAGGAAGATGGAGCGGAGGGGCGGGCCTAGAGAGCTTGACACCTGGGCGCCCCTAGAGGGCAGGAGGATGGAGCAGAGGGACGAGCCTAGAGAGCTTGCCACCTGGTGCGCCCAGAGGGCAGGAGGATGGAGGGGAGGGGCGGGCCTAAAGAGCTTGGCACCTGGTGCACATAGAGGGCAGGAGGATGGAGCGGAGGGGCGGGGCTAGATAGCTTGGCACCTGGTGCGCATAGAGGGCAGGAGAATGGAGCAGAGGGGCGGGCCTAGAGAGCTTGGCACCTGGTGCGCATAGAGGGCAGGAGGATGGAGAGGAAGGGCGGCCTAGAGAGCTTGGAACCAGGTGCGCACAGAGGGCAGGAGGAAGGAGCGGAGGGGCGGGCATAGAGAGCTTGGCACCTGGTCGCCTAGAGGGCAGGAGGATGGAGCGGAGGGACAGGCATAGAGAGCTTGTCACCTGGTACGCCTAGAGGGCAGGAGGATGGAGCGGAGGGGCGGGCCTAGAGAGCTTGGCACCTGGGCACGCATAGAGGGCAGGAGGATGGAGTGGAGGGGCGGGACTAGAGAGCTTGGAACCTGGGTGTGTCTAGAGGGCAGGAGGATGGAGCGGAGGAATGGGCCTAGAGAGCTTGGTACCTGGGTGCGCCTAGAGGGCAGGAGGATGGAGCGGATGGATGGGCCTAGAGAGCGTGGCACCTGGGCACGCCTAGAATGCAGGAGGATGGAGCGGAGGGACGGGCTAGGGAGCTTGTCACCTGGGCGCACCTAGAGGGCAGGAGGATGGAGCGGAGGGACAGCCTAGAGAGCTTGGCACCAGGTGCGCATAGAGGCCAAGAGGATGGAGCGGAGGTGCTGGCCTAGAGAGCTTGGCACCTGGGCACGCATAGAGGGCAGGAGGATGGGGTGGAGGGGCGGGACTAGAGAGCTTGGAGCCTGGGTGTGCCTAGAGGGCAGGAGGATGGAGCGGAGGGACGAGCCTAGAGAGCTTGGCACCAGGTGCGCCTATAGGGCAGGAGGATGGAGCGGAGGGATGGGCTTAGAGAACTTGGCACCTGGTGCGCAGGAGGATGGAGTGGAGGGACGGCCTAGAGAGCTTGGCATCTGGTGCGCCTAGATGGCAGGAGGATGGAGCGGAGGGACGGGCCTAGAGAGCTTGGCACCTGGGGTGCCTAGAGGGCAGGAGGATGAAGCGGAGGGACGGGCCTAGAGAGCTTGGCACCTGGTGCGCATAGAGGGCAGGAGGTTGGAGCGGAGAGATGGCCAAGAGAGCTTGGCACCTGGTGTGCCTAGAGGGCAGGAGGATGGAGCGGAGGGAGAGGTCTAGAGAGCTTGGCACCTGGTGTGCCTAGAAGGGACGAGGATGGAGCGGAGGGACGTGCCTAGAGAGCTTGGCACCTGGTGCGCAGGAAGATGGAGTGGAGGGACGAGCCTAGAGAGTTTGGCACCTCGTGTGCATAGAGGGCAGGAGGATGCAGCGGAGAGACGGCCTAGAGAGCTTGGCACCTGGTGCGCCTAGAGGGCCGGAGGATGGGGCGGAGGGACAGGCCTAGAGAGCTTGGCACCTGCTGCACCTAGAGGGCAGGAGGATGGAGTAGAGGGACGGGCCTAGAGAGCTTGGCACCTGGTGCGCATAGAGGGCAGGAGGATGGAGCGGAGGGACGGCCTAGAGAGCTTGGCACCTGGTGCGTCTAGAGGGCAGGAGGATGGAGCTGAGGGACAGGCCTAGAGAGCTTGGCACCTGGTGCGCCTAGAGGGCACGAGGATGGAGCGGAGGGATGGGCCTAGAGAGCTTGGCACCTGGCCGCGCCTAGAATGCAGGAGGATGGAGCGGAGGGAGAGCCTAGAGAGCTTGGCACCAGGTGCGCATAGAGGGCAGGAGGATGGAGCGGAGGGACGGCCTAGAGAGCTTGGCACCTGGTGCACCTAGAGGGCAGGAGGATGGAGCGGAGGGACAGGCATAGAGAGCTTGGCACCTGGTACGCCTAGAGGGCAGGAGGATGGAGCGGAGGGGCGGGCCTAGAGAGCTTGGCACCTGGGCACGCATAGAGGGCAGGAGGATGGAGTGGAGGGGCGGGACTAGAGAGCTTGGAACCTGGGTGTGCCTAGAGGGCAGGAGGATGGAGCGGAGGGACGAGCCTAGAGAGGTTGGCACCAGGTGTGCCTAGAGGGCAGGAGGATCGAGCGGAGGGGCGAGCCTAGAGAGCATGGCACCTGGTGGCCTAGAGGGCAGGAGGATGGAGCGGAGGAATGGGCCTAGAGAGCTTGGTACCTGGGTGCGCCTAGAGGGCAGGAGGATGGAGCGGATGGATGGGCCTAGAGAGCGTGGCACCTGGGCACGCCTAGAATGCAGGAGGATGGAGCGGAGGGACGGGCTAGGGAGCTTGTCACCTGGGCGCACCTAGAGGGCAGGAGGATGGAGCGGAGGGACAGCCTAGAGAGCTTGGCACCAGGTGCGCATAGAGGCCAAGAGGATGGAGCGGAGGTGCTGGCCTAGAGAGCTTGGCACCTGGGCACGCATAGAGGGCAGGAGGATGGGGTGGAGGGGCGGGACTAGAGAGCTTGGAGCCTGGGTGTGCCTAGAGGGCAGGAGGATGGAGCGGAGGGACGAGCCTAGAGAGCTTGGCACCAGGTGCGCCTATAGGGCAGGAGGATGGAGCGGAGGGATGGGCTTAGAGAGCTTGGCACCTGGTGCGCAGGAGGATGGAGTGGAGGGACGGCCTAGAGAGCTTGGCATCTGGTGCGCCTAGATGGCAGGAGGATGGAGCGGAGGGACGGGCCTAGAGAGCTTGGCACCTGGGGTGCCTAGAGGGCAGGAGGATGAAGCGGAGGGACGGGCCTAGAGAGCTTGGCACCTGGTGCGCATAGAGGGCAGGAGGTTGGAGCGGAGAGATGGCCAAGAGAGCTTGGCACCTGGTGCGCCTAGAGGGCAGGAGGATGGAGCGGAGGGAGAGGTCTAGAGAGCTTGGCACCTGGTGTGCCTAGAAGGGACGAGGATGGAGCGGAGGGACGTGCCTAGAGAGCTTGGCACCTGGTGCGCAGGAGGATGGAGTGGAGGGACGGGCCTAGAGAGTTTGGCACCTCGTGCGCATAGAGGGCAGGAGGATGCAGCGGAGAGACGGCCTAGAGAGCTTGGCACCTGGTGCGCCTAGAGGGCCGGAGGATGGGGCGGAGGGACAGGCCTAGAGAGCTTGGCACCTGCTGCGCCTAGAGGGCAGGAGGATGGAGTAGAGGGACGGGCCTAGAGAGCTTGGCACCTGGTGTGCATAGAGGGCAGGAGGATGGAGCGGAGGGACGGCCTAGAGAGCTTGGCACCTGGTGCGTCTAGAGGGCAGGAGGATGGAGCTGAGGGACAGGCCTAGAGAGCTTGGCACCTGGTGCGCCTAGAGGGCATGAGGATGGAGCGGAGGGATGGGCCTAGAGAGCTTGGCACCTGGCCGCGCCTAGAATGCAGGAGGATGGAGCGGAGGGAGAGCCTAGAGAGCTTGGCACCAGGTGCGCATAGAGGGCAGGAGGATGGAGCGGAGGGACGGCCTAGAGAGCTTGGCACCTGGTGCACCTAGAGGGCAGGAGGATGGAGCGGAGGGACAGGCATAGAGAGCTTGGCACCTGGTACGCCTAGAGGGCAGGAGGATGGAGCGGAGGGGCGGGCCTAGAGAGCTTGGCACCTGGGCACGCATAGAGGGCAGGAGGATGGAGTGGAGGGGCGGGACTAGAGAGCTTGGAACCTGGGTGTGCCTAGAGGGCAGGAGGATGGAGCGGAGGGACGAGCCTAGAGAGGTTGGCACCAGGTGTGCCTATAGGGCAGGAGGATGGAGCGGAGGGACGGGCCTAGAGAGCTTGGCACCAGGTGCGCATAGAGGGCAGGAGGATGGAGCGGAGGGATGGGCCTAGAGAGTTTGGCACCTGGTGCGCAGGAGGATGGAGTGGAGGGACAGCCTAGAGAGCTTGGCATCTGGTGCGCCTAGACGTCAGGAGGATGGAGCGGAGGGACGGGCCTAGAGAGTTTGGTACCTGGGGCGCCTAGAGGGCAGGAGGATGAAGCGGAGGGACGGACCTAGAGAGCTTGGCACCTGGTGCGCATAGAGGGCAGGAGGATGGAGCGGAGGGACGGCCTAGAGAGCTTGGCACCTGGTGCACCTAGAGGGCAGGAGGATGGAGCGGAGGGACGGGCGTAGAGAGCTTGGCACCTGGTGCGCCTAGAGGGCAGGAGGATGGAGCGGAGGGACGGGCCTAGAGAGCTTGGCACCTGGGCGCGCCTAGAGTGCAGAAGGATGGAGCGGAGGGACGGGCCTAGGGAGCTTGGCACCTGGGCGCGCCTAGAGGGCAGGAGGATGGAGCGGAGGGACGGGCCTAGAGTGCTTGGCACCTGGTGCGCATAGAGGGTACGAGGATGGAGCGGAGGGATGTGCCTAGAGAGCTTGGCACCTGGTGCGCAGGAGGATGGAGTGGAGGGACGGGCCTAGAGAGTTTGGCACCTGGTGCGCCTAGAGGGCAGGAGGATGCAGCGGAGAGACGGCCTAGAGAGCTTGGCACCTGGTGCGCCTAGAGGGCAGGAGGATGGGGCGGAGGGACAGGCCTAGACAGCTTGGCACCTGCTGCGCCTAGAGGGCAGGAGGATGGAGTAGAGGGACGGGCCTAGAGAGCTTGGCACCTGGGCGCATAGAGGGCAGGAGGATGGAGCGGAGGGACGGCCTAGAGAGCTTGGCACCTAGTGCGTGTAGAGGGCAGGAGGATGGAGCTGAGGGACAGGCCTAGAGAGCTTGGCACCTGGTGCGCCTAGAGGGCACGAGGATGGAGCGGAGGGATGGGCCTAGAGAGTTTGGCAACTGGGCACGCCTAGAATGCAGGAGGATGGAGCGGAGGGACGGGCCTAGGGAGCTTGTCACCTGGGCGCACCTAGAGGGCAGGAGGATGGAGCGGAGGGACAGCCTAGAGAGCTTGGCACCAGGTGCGCCTAGAGGCCAAGAGGATGGAGCGGAGGTGCTGGCCTAGAGAGCTTGGCACCTGGGCGCCCCTAGAGGCAGGAGGATGGAGCAGAGGGACAAGCTTAGAGAGCTTGGCACCTGGTACGCCTAGGGGGCAGGAGGATGGAGCGGAGGGGCGGGCCTAGAGAGCTTGGCACCTGGGCGCGCATAGAGGGCAGGAGGATGGAGCGGAGGGGCGGGCCTAGAGAGCTTGGAACCTGGGTGTGCCTAGAGGGCAGGAGGATGGAGCGGAGGGACAAGCCTAGAGAGCTTGGCACCAGGTGCGCCTATAGGGCAGGAGGATGAAGCGGAGGGACGGGCCTAGATAGCTTGGCACCAGGTGCACATAGAGGGCAGGAGGATGGAGCGGAGGGATGGGCCTAGAGAGTTTGGCACCTGGTGCGCAGGAGGATGGAGTGGAGGGACGGCCTAGAGAGCCTGGCATCGGGTGCGCCTAGACGGCAGGAGGATGGAGCGGAGGGACGGGCCTAGAGAGCTTGGCACCTGGGGTGCCTAGAGGGCAGGAGGATGAAGCGGAGGGACGGGCCTAGAGAGCTTGGCACCTGGTGCGCATAGAGGGCAGGAGGATGGAGTGGAGGGACGGCCTAGAGAGCTTGGCACCTGGTGCGCTTAGAGGGCAGGAGGATGGAGCGGAGGTACAGCCCTAGAGAGCTTGGCACCTGGGCGCACCTAGAGTGCAGAAGGATGGAGCGGAGGGACGGGCCTAGAGAGCTTGGCACCTGGGGTGCCTAGAGGGCAGGAGGATGAAGCGGAGGGACGGGCCTAGAGAGCTTTGCACCTGGTGCGCATAGAGGGCAGGAGGATGGAGTGGAGGGACGGCCTAGAGAGCTTGGCACCTGGTGCGCTTAGAGGGCAGGAGGATGGAGCGGAGGTACAGCCCTAGAGAGCTTGGCACCTGGGCGCGCCTAGAGGGCAGGAGGATGGAGCAGAAGGACAGCCTAGAGAGCTTGGCACCAGGTGCGCCTAGAGGCCAGGAGGATGGAGCGGAGGGGCGGGCCTAGAGAGCTTGGCACCTGGGTGCCCCTAAAGGGCAGGAGGATGGAGCAGAGGGACGAGCCTAGAGAGCTTGCCACCTGGTGCGCCTAGAGGGCAGGAGGATGGAGGGGAGGGGCGGGCCTAAAGAGCTTGGCACCTGGTGCACATAGAGGGCAGGAGGATGGAGCGGAGGGGCGGGGCTAGATAGCTTGGCACCTGGTGCGCATAGAGGGCAGGAGAATGGAGCGGAGGGGCGGGCCTAGAGAGCTTGGCACCTGGTGCGCATAGAGGGCAGGAGGATGGAGAGGAAGGGCGGCCTAGAGAGCTTGGCACCAGGTGCACACAGAGGGCAACAGGAAGGAGCGGAGGGGCGGGCATAGAGAGCTTGGCACCTGGTCGCCTGGAGGGCAGGAGGAGGGTCGGGCCTAGAGGGCAGAAGGATGAAGCGGAGGGACGGGCCTAGAGAGTTTGGCACCTGTGTGCGCCTAGAGGGCAGGAGGATGGAGGGGATGGACGGGCCTAGAGAGCTTGGCACCAGGTGCGCCTAGAGGACAGGAGGATCGAGCGGAGGGGCAAGCCTAGAGAGCATGGCACCTGGTGGCCTAGAGGGCAGGAGGTTGGAGCGGAGGGATGGGCCTAGAGAGCTTGGTACCTGGGCGCGCCTAGAGGGCAGGAGGATGTAGCGGAGGGATGGGCCTAGAGAGCTTGGCTCCTGGTGCGCATAAAGGACAGGAGGATGGAGCGGAGGGGCGGGCCTAGAGAGCTTGGAACCTGGGTGTGCCTAGAGGGCAGGAGGATGGAGCGGAGGGACAAGCCTAGAGAGCTTGGCACCAGGTGCGCCTATAGGGCAGGAGGATGGAGCGGAGGGACGGGCCTAGATAGCTTGGCACCAGGTGCGCATAGAGGGCAGGAGGATGGAGCGGAGGGATGGGCCTAGAGAGCTTGGCACCTGGTGTGCAGGAGGATGGAGTGGAGGGACGGCCTAGAGAGCCTGGCATCGGGTGCGCCTAGACGGCAGGAGGATGGAGCGGAGGGACGGGCCTAGAGAGCTTGGCACCTGGGGTGCCTAGAGGGCAGGAGGATGAAGCGGAGGGACGGGCCGAGAGAGATTGGCACCTGGTGCGCATAGAGGGCAGGAGGATGTAGTGGAGGGACGGCCTAGAGAGCTTGGCACCTGGTGCGTTTAGAGGGCAGGAGGATGGAGCGGAGGTACAGCCCTAGAGAGCTTGGCACCTGGGCGCGCCTAGAGTGCAGAAAGATGGAGCGGAGGGACGGGCCTAGGGAGCTTGGCACCTTGGCACGCCTAGAGGGCAGGAGGATGGAGCAGAGGGACAGCCTAGAGAGCTTGGCACCAGGTGCGCCTAGAGGCCAGGAGGATGGAGCGGAGGGGCGGGCCTAGAGAGCTTGGCACCTGGGTGCCCCTAAAGGGCAGGAGGATGGAGCAGAGGGACGAGCCTAGATAGCTTGGCACCTGGTGCGCATAGAGGGCAGGAGAATGGAGCGGAGGGGCGGGCCTAGAGAGCTTGGCACCTGGTGCGCATAGAGGGCAGGAGGATGGAGACGAAGGGCGGCCTAGAGAGCTTGGCACCAGGTGCACACAGAGGGCAGGAGGAAGGAGCGGAGGGGCGGGCATAGAGAGCTTGGCACCTGGTCGCCTGGAGGGCAGGAGGAGGGTCGGGCCTAGAGGGCAGAAGGATGAAGCGGAGGGACGGGCCTAGAGAGTTTGGCACCTGTGTGCGTCTAGAGGGCAGGAGGATGGAGGGGATGGACGGGCCTAGAGAACTTGGCACCAGGTGCGCCTAGAGGGCAGGAGGATCGAGCGGAGGGGCGAGCCTAGAGAGCATGGCACCTGGTGGCCTAGAGGGCAGGAGGTTGGAGCGGAGGGATGGGCCTAGAGAGCTTGGTACCTGGGCGCGCCTAGAGGGCAGGAGGATGGAGCGGAGGGATGGGCCTAGAGAGCTTGGCTCCTGGTGCGCATAAAGGACAGGAGGATGGAGCGGAGGGACGGACGTAGAGAGCTTGGCACCAGGTGCGCCTAGAGGCCAGGAGGATGGAGCGGACGGATGGGCCTAGAGAGCTTGGCACCTGGTGCGCATAGAGGGCAGGAGGTTGGAGCGGAGAGACGGCCTAGACAGCTTGGCACCTGGTGCGCCTAGAGGGCAGGAGGATGGAGCGGAGGGACGTGCCTAGAGAGCTTGGCACCTGTAGCGCAGGAGGATGGAGTGGAGGGACGGCCTAGAGAGCTTGGCACCTGGTGCGCCTAGAGGGCAGGAAGATGGAGCGGAGGGACGGGCCTAGGGAGCTAGGCACCTGGTGCACATAGAGGGCAGGAGGATGCAGCGGAGAGACGGCCTAGAGAGCTTGGCACCTGGTGCGCCTAGAGGGCAGGAGGATGGAGCAGAGGGACAGGCCTAGAGAGCTTGGCACCTGGTGCACCTAGAGGGCAGGAGGATGGAGCGGAGGGACAGGCCTAGAGAGCTTGGCACCTGGTGCGCATAGAGGGCAGGAGGATGGAGCGGAGGGACGGCCTATAGACCTTGGCACCTGGTGTGCATAGAGGGCAGGAGGATGGAGCGGAGGGACAGGCCTAGAGACTTTGGCACCTGGTGCGCCTAGAGGGCACGATGATGGAGAGGAGGGACGGGCCTAGAGAGCTTGGCACCTGGGAGCGCCTAGAATGCAGGAGGATGGAGCGGAGGGACGGGCCTACGGAGTTTGTCACCTGGGCGCACCTAGAGTGCAGGCGGATGGAGTGGAGGGACAGCCTAGAGAGCTTGGCACCAGGTGCGCATAGAGGCCAGGAGGATGGAGCGGAGGGGCGGGCCTAGAGAGCTTGGCACATGGGCGCCCCTAGAGGGCAGGAGGATGGAGCAGAGGGACGAGCCTAGTGAGCTTGGCACCTGGTGCGCCTAGAGGGGAGGAGGATGGAGCGGAGGGGCGGGCCTAGAGAGCTTGGAACCTGGTGCACCTAGAGGGCAGAAGGATGGAGTGGAGGGACGGCCTAGAGAGCCTGGCATCGGGTGCGCCTAGACGGCAGGAGGATGGAGCGGAGGGACGGGCCTAGAGAGCTTGGCACCTGGGGTGCCTAGAGGGCAGGAGGATGAAGCGGAGGGACAGGCCTAGAGAGCTTGGCACCTGGTGCGCATAGAGGGCAGGAGGATGGAGTGGAGGGACGGCCTAGAGAGCTTGGCACCTGGTGCGCTTAGAGGGCAGGAGGATGGAGCGGAGGTACAGCCCTAGAGAGCTTGGCACCTGGGCGCACCTAGAGTGCAGAAGGATGGAGCGGAGGGACGGGCCTAGAGAGCTTGGCACCTGGGGTGCCTAGAGGGCAGGAGGATGAAGCGGAGGGACGGGCCTAGAGAGCTTGGCACCTGGTGCGCATAGAGGGCAGGAGGATGGAGTGGAGGGACGGCCTAGAGAGCTTGGCACCTGGTGCGCTTAGAGGGCAGGAGGATGGAGCGGAGGTACAGCCCTAGAGAGCTTGGCACCTGGGCGCGCCTAGAGGGCAGGAGGATGGAGCAGAGGGACAGCCTAGAGAGCTTGGCACCAGGTGCGCCTAGAGGCCAGGAGGATGGAGCGGAGGGGCGGGCCTAGAGAGCTTGGCACCTGGGTGCCCCTAAAGGGCAGGAGGATGGAGCAGAGGGACGAGCCTAGAGAGCTTGCCACCTGGTGCGCCTAGAGGGCAGGAGGATGGAGGGGAGGGGCGGGCCTAAAGAGCTTGGCACCTGGTGCACATAGAGGGCAGGAGGATGGAGCGGAGGGGCGGGGCTAGATAGCTTGGCACCTGGTGCGCATAGAGGGCAGGAGAATGGAGCGGAGGGGCGGGCCTAGAGAGCTTGGCACCTGGTGCGCATAGAGGGCAGGAGGATGGAGAGGAAGGGCGGCCTAGAGAGCTTGGCACCAGGTGCACACAGAGGGCAGGAGGAAGGAGCGGAGGGGCGGGCATAGAGAGCTTGGCACCTGGTCGCCTGGAGGGCAGGAGGAGGGTCGGGCCTAGAGGGCAGAAGGATGAAGCGGAGGGACGGGCCTAGAGAGTTTGGCACCTGTGTGCGCCTAGAGGGCAAGGGGATGGACGGGCCTAGAGAGCTTGGCACCAGGTGCGCCTAGAGGGCAGGAGGATCGAGCGGAGGGGCGAGCCTAGAGAGCATGGCACCTGGTGGCCTAGAGGGCAGGAGGTTGGAGCGGAGGGATGGGCCTAGAGAGCTTGGTACCTGGGCGCGCCTAGAGGGCAGGAGGATGGAGCGGAGGGATGGGCCTAGAGAGCTTGGCTCCTGGTGCGCATAAAGGACAGGAGGATGGAGCGGAGGGGCGGGCCTAGAGAGCTTGGAACCTGGGTGTGCCTAGAGGGCAGGAGGATGGAGCGGAGGGACAAGCCTAGAGAGCTTGGCACCAGGTGCGCCTATAGGGCAGGAGGATGGAGCGGAGGGACGGGCCTAGATAGCTTGGCACCAGGTGCGCATAGAGGGCAGGAGGATGGAGCGGAGGGATGGGCCTAGAGAGCTTGGCACCTGGTGTGCAGGAGGATGGAGTGGAAGGACGGCCTAGAGAGCCTGGCATCGGGTGCGCCTAGACGGCAGGAGGATGGAGCGGAGGGACGGGCCTAGAGAGCTTGGCACCTGGGGTGCCTAGAGGGCAGGAGGATGAAGCGGAGGGACGGGCCTAGAGAGCTTGGCACCTGGTGCGCATAGAGGGCAGGGGATGGAGTGGAGGGACGGCCTAGAGAGCTTGCCACCTGGTGCGCTTAGAGGGCAGGAGGATGGAGCGGAGGTACAGCCCTAGAGAGCTTGGCACCTGGGCGCGCCTAGAGTGCAGAAGGATGGAGCGGAGGGACGGGCCTAGGGAGCTTGGCACCTTGGCACGCCTAGAGGGCAGGAGGATGGAGCAGAGGGACAGCCTAGAGAGCTTGGCACCAGGTGCGCCTAGAGGCCAGGAGGATGGAGCGGAGGGGCGGGCCTAGAGATCTTGGCACCTGGGTGCCCCTAAAGGGCAGGAGGATGGAGCAGAGGGACGAGCCTAGATAGCTTGGCACCTGGTGCGCATAGAGGGCAGGAGAATGGAGCGGAGGGGCGGGCCTAGAGAGCTTGGCACCTGGTGCGCATAGAGGGCAGGAGGATGGAGAGGAAGGGCGGCCTAGAGAGCTTGGCACCAGGTGCACACAGAGGGCAGGAGGAAGGAGCGGAGGGGCGGGCATAGAGAGCTTGGCACCTGGTCGCCTGGAGGGCAGGAGGAGGGTCGGGCCTAGAGGGCAGAAAGATGAAGCGGAGGGACGGGCCTAGAGAGTTTGGCACCTGTGTGCGCCTAGAGGGAAGGAGGATGGAGGGGATGGACGGGCCTAGAGAGCTTGGCACCAGGTGCGTCTAGAGGGCAGGAGGATCGAGCGGAGGGGCGAGCCTAGAGAGCATGGCACCTGGTGGCCTAGAGGGCAGGAGGTTGGAGCGGAGGGATGGGCCTAGAGAGCTTGGTACCTGGGCGCGCCTAGAGGGCAGGAGGATGGAGCGGAGGGATGGGACTAGAGAGCTTGGCTCCTGGTGCGCATAAAGGACAGGAGAATGGAGCGGAGGGACGGACGTAGAGAGCTTGGCACCAGGTGCGCCTAGAGGCCAGGAGGATGGAGCGGACGGATGGGCCTAGAGAGCTTGGCACCTGGTGCGCATAGAGGGCAGGAGGTTGGAGCGGAGAGACGGCCTAGACAGCTTGGCACCTGGTGCGCCTAGAGGGCAGGAGGATGGAGCGGAGGGACGTGCCTAGAGAGCTTGGCACCTGTAGCGCAGGAGGATGGAGTGGAGGGACGGCCTAGAGAGCTTGGCACCTGGTGCGCCTAGAGGGCAGGAAGATGGAGCGGAGGGAAGGGCCTAGGGAGCTAGGCACGTGGTGCACATAGAGGGCAGGAGGATGCAGCGGAGAGACGGCCTAGAGAGCTTGGCACCTGGTGCGCCTAGAGGGCAGGAGGATGGAGCAGAGGGACAGGCCTAGAGAGCTTGGCACCTGGTGCACCTAGAGGGCAGGAGGATGGAGCGGAGGGACGGGCCTAGAGAGCTTGGCACCTGGTGCGCATAGAGGGCAGGAGGATGGAGCGGAGGGACGGCCTATAGACCTTGGCACCTGGTGCGCATAGAGGGCAGGAGGATGGAGCGGAGGGACAGGCCTAGAGACTTTGGCACTTGGTGCGCCTAGAGGGCACGAGGATGGAGAGGAGGGACGGGCCTAGAGAGCTTGGCACCTGGGCGCGCCTAGAATGCAGGAGGATGGAGCGGAGGGACGGGCCTACGGAGCTTGTCACCTGGGCGCACCTGGAGTGCAGGCGGATGGAGTGGAGGGACAGCCTAGAGAGCTTGGCACCAGGTGCGCATAGAGGCCAGGAGGATGGAGCGGAGGGGCGGGCCTAGAGAGCTTGGCACATGGGCGCCCCTAGAGGGCAGGAGGATGGAGCAGAGGGACGAGCCTAGAGAGCTTGGCACCTGGTGCGCCTAGAGGGGAGGAGGATGGAGCGGAGGGGCGGGCCGAGAGAGCTTGGAACCTGGTGCACCTAGAGGGCAGGAGGATGGAGCGGGGGGACAGGCCTAGAGAGCTTGGCACCTGGGCGTGCCTAGAGTGCAGGAGGATGGAGCGGAGGGACGGGCCTGGAGAGCTTGGTACCAGGTGCGCCTAGAGGGCAGGAGGATGGAGCGGAGGGATGGGCCTAGAGAGCTTGGCAATCAATCACGTAATTTATAAAGCGCGCTACTCACCCGTTAGGGTCTCAAGGCGAGGATGGGTCGGGTGGAGGCGTTTTGGATACGCTGCATTTTCATTTGTAGTTTGGTCGTGGTTCCTGCATAGAGTGCGTTGCCGTACTCCAGTCGGCTGCTGACCAGGGCGTAGGTGACAGTCTTTCTGGTTTCTATGGGAATCCACTTGAAAATCTTGCGGAGCATGCGAAGGGTGTTGTAGCAGGAAGAGGAGACTGCGTTGACCTGCTGAGTCATGCTGAGTGCTGAGTCCAATATGATTCCTAGGTTTCGTACTTGGGTGGTGGGTGTGGGTGCGGCTCCTAGGGAGGTAGGCAACCAGGAATCATTCCAAGTGGAGGGGTTGCTGCCGAAGATGAGGATCTCTGTTTTGTCTGTCTTTTGGCACCTGGGCGTGCCTAGAGGGCAGGAGGATGGAGCGGAGGGACGGGCCTAGAGAGCTTGGCACCAGGTGAGCATGGAGAGCAGGGGGATGGAGCGGATGGAGCGGAGATACGGCCTAGAGATCTTGGCACCTGGTGCGCCTAGAGGGCAGTAGGATGGAGCGGAGGGACTTGCCTAGAAAGCTTGGCACCTGTGTGCGCATAGAGGGCTGGAGGATGGAGTGGAGGGATGGGCCTAGAGAGCTTGGCACCAGGTGCGCCTACAGGGCAGGAGGATGGAGCGGAGGTACGGGCCTAGAGAGCTTGGCACCAGGTGTGCCTAGAGGGCAGGAGGATGGAGCAGAGGGATGGGCCTAGAGAGCTTTGCACCAGGTGCACCTAGAGGGCAGGAGGATGGAGCGGAGGGACGGGCCTAGAGAGCTTGGCACCTGGTGTGCCTAGAGGGCAGGAGGATGGAGCGGAGTGCGCGTAGAGGGCAGGAGGATGGAGCGGAGGGATGGGCCTAGAGAGCTTGGCAATCAATCCATCAATCAATCAATCACATAATTTATAAAGCGCGCTACTCACCCGTTAGGCTCTCAAGGCGAGGATGGGTCGGGCGGAGGCGTTTTGGATACGCTGCATTTTCGTTTGTAGTTTGCCCGTGCTTCCTGCATAGAGTGCGTTGCCGTAGTCCAGTCGGCTGCTGACCAGGGCGTAGGTTACAGTCTTTTTGGTTTCGATGGGAATCCACTTGAAAATCTTGCGGAGCATGTGAAGGGTGTTGTAGCAGGAAGAGGTGTAGGAGGCTGGCCTGGCTTGTAGTGGGTACCAGAGGTACTTACACCTTGTGCCAGGTCCAGTTATCCCTTATTAGTGTAGAAGAGGTGTTTCTAGCAGCTTAGGCTGATAGAAGGTAGCTGTGGCAAAGCCGATTAGGCTGAAGTAGGAGACATGTAAAGCTCCTACTATACCACTGGTGTCATATGCACGATATCATAAGAAAACACAATACACAGATATACTAAAAATAAAGGTATGAGGATGAGAAATATACACAAGATATATGTACACAAACCAAAATTATGCAGATAATAGCAAAAGGAAGTAATGCAAGCAATGTAAAGTTACAGTAGATTGCAAAAGGAGCACATAGGTATAGGGGCAACACAAACCATATACTCCAAAAGTGGAATGCGAACCACGAATGGACCCCAAACCTATGTGAGCTTGTAGAGGGTCGCTGGGACTGCAAGAAAACAGTGAGGGTTAGAAAAATAGCCCAACCCAAGACCCTGGAAGGTAGGTGTAAAGTGCACCTACTACCCCCAGAGAGCACAGGAGTCGTGATAGGGGGATTCTGCAAGGAAAACAAACACCAACAATGCAACAACAGTGGATTTCCGGACCTGAGTACCTGTAAGACAAGGGGACCAAGTCCAAGAGTCGCGACAGTGTTGAGAGTGGGCAGGAGACCAAGAAATGCCACCTGAGGGTGCAAGGAAGCTGCCACTGGGTGGAAGAAGCTTGGTGTTCTGCAAGAACGAAGAGGACTAGGAACTTCCCCTTTGGAGGATGGATGTCCCACGTCGTGAAGAAGTTTGCAGAGGTGTTCCCACCCAGAAAGACCACAAACAAGCCTTGCTAGCTGCAAGGGTCGCGGTTAGGGTTTTTGGATGCTGCTGTGGCCCAGGAGGGACCAGGATGTTGCCACTTGGATGAGGAGACAGAGGGGTGCCCAGCAAGTCAGGAGGGCCCTCATAGAAGCAGGCAGCACCTGCAGAAGTACCGGAACAGGCACTTGGAAGAAGAGTGAACCGGAGTCCATGCGAAGTCACAAAAGGGAGCCCCAAGACGCTGGAGGACAACTCAGAAGGTTGTGCACTGCAGGTGAGAGTGTCGAGGACCCAGGCTTGGCTGTGCACGAAGGAAATCCTGGAAGAGTGCACAGGAGCCGGAGCAGCTGCAAATCACGCGGTATCCAGCAATGCAGTCTAGCGTGGGGAGGCAAGGACTTACCTCCACCAAACTTGGACTGAAGAGTCACTGGACTGTGAGAGTCACTTGGACAGAGTTGCTGAGTTCCAGGGACCACGCTCGTTGTGCTGAGAGGGGACCCAGAGGACCGGTGATGCAGTCTTTTGTTGCCTGCGGTTGCAGGGGGAAGATTCCGTCGACCCACGGGAGATTTCTTCAGAGCTTCTGGTGCAAGAAGGAGGCAGGCTACCCCCAGAGCATGCACCACTTGGAAACAGTCGAGAAAGCCGGCAGGATGAAGCGATACAAGGTTGCTAGTAGTCGTCTTGCTACTTTGTTGCGGTTTTGCAGGCGTCCTGAGCAGTCAGCGGTCGATCCTTTGGCAGAAGGTGAAGAGGGAGATGCAGAGGAACTCTGGTGAGATCTTGCATTCGTTATCTGGTGAGATCCCCAAAGCAGAGACCCTAAATAGCCAGAAAAGGAGGTTTGGCTACCTAGGAAGGAGGATTGGCTACTAAGAGAGGTAAGAGCCTATCAGAAGGAGCCTCTGACGTCACCTGCAGGCACTGGCCACTCAGAGCAGTCCAGTGTGACACAAACACCTCTGTTTCCAAGATGGCAGAGGTCTGGGACACACTGGAGGAGCTCTGGGCACCTCCCCTGGGAGGTGCAGGTCAGGGGAGTGGTCACTCCCCTTTCCTTTGTCCAGTTTCGCACCAGAGCAGAGCTGGGGGATCCCTGAACCGGTGTAGACTAGCTTATGCAGAGATGGGCACCATCTGTGCCCATCAAAGCATTTCCAGAGGCTGGGGGAGGATACTCCTCCCCAGCCTTCACACCTATTTCCAAAGGGAGAGGGTGTTACACCCTCTCTCAGAGGAAGTCCTTTGTTCTGCCTTCCTGGGCCAGGGCTGCCTGGACCCCAGGAGGGCAGAAACCTGTCTGAGGGGTTGGCAGCAGCAGCAGCTGCAGTGGAGACCCCGGAAAGGCAGTTTGGCAGTACCCGTGTTCTGTGCTAGAGACCCTGTGGATCATGGAATTGTCCCCCCAATGCCAGAATGGCATTGGGGTGACAATTCCATGATCTTAGACATGTTACATGGCCATGTTCGGAGTTACCATTGTGACGCTGTACTTAGGTAGTGACCTATGTACAGTGCACGTGTGTAATGGTGTCCCCGCACTCACAAAGTCCGAGGAATTTGCCCTGAACGATGTGGGGGCACATTGGCTAGTGCCAGGGTGCCCACACACTAAGTAACTTTGCACCCAACCTTCACCAGGTGAAGGTTAGACATATAGGTGAATTATAAGTTACTTAAGTGCAGTGGTAAATGGCTGTGAAATAACGTGGACATCATTTCACTCAGGCTGCATTGGCAGGCCTGTGTAAGAATTGTCAGAGCTCCCTATGGGTGGCAAAAGAAATGCTGCAGCCCATAGGGATCTCCTGGAACCCCAATACCCTGGGTACCTCAGTACCATATACTAGGGAATTATATGGGTGTACCAGTATGCCAGTGTGAATTGGTGAAATTGGTCACTAGCCTGTTAATGACAAATTTGGAAAGCAGAGAGAGCATAACTACTGAGGTTCTGGTTAGCAGAGCCTCAGTGAGACAGTTAGGCATAACACAGGGAACACATACAGGGCACATACTTATGAGCACTGGGGCCCTGCCTGGCAGGGTCCCAGTGACACATAGACTAAAACAACATATATACAGTGAAATATGGGGGTAACATGCCAGGCAAGATGGTACTTTCCTACACAACCCCCCCAAACGAAGGACAATAAGACTAGCCATAACCTGATGAGTCTTCATTGTCTAAGTGGAAATTGGAGAGTCCATCTGCACTGGAGTGGGTACTCCCAGGTCTATGTTCCACTGTATAGTCCATTCCGTGTAGAGATATGGACCACCTCAACAATTTAGGATTTTCACCTTTCATTTGTTTTAGCCAAAGTAGAGGTTTGTGGTCTGTCTGAACAATGAAGTGAGTGCCAAACAGGTATGGCCTCAACTTCTTCAGTGCCCAGACCACAGCAAAGGCCTCCCTCTCTATGGCAGACCAACGCTTTTCTCTAAGGGTCAACTGTCTGCTGATAAAAGCAACAGGTTGATCCTGGCCCTCAGAATTAAGTTGTGAAAAGACTGGCCCTACCCCTAATTCAGATGCATCAGTTTGAACAATGAATTTCTTGGAGTAACATGGGCTTTTTATGACAGGTGCAGTGCACATGGCCTGTTTGAGCTCCTCAAAAGCTTTCTGACAGCTATCTGTCCACAATACCTTTTTAGGCATCTTCTTGCTAGTGAGATCATTAAGTGGGGCTGCAATGGAGCCATAGTTTTTAATGAATCTCCTGTAATACCCAGTGAGGCCTAGGAAGGCTCTCACCTGGGTCTGCGTTGTAGGGGGAACCCAATCCATGATTGTCTGGATGCACCTGAAGTGGTGCGATCTGTTCTCCACCTACCAGGTGTCCCAGATAAACCACCTTTCCCTGCCCTATCTGGCACTTTGAGGCCTTGATAGTGAGGCCTGCCTTTTGCAGGGCCTCCAAAACTTTCCAAAGGTGGACCAGGTGCTTATCCCAGGTGGAGCTAAAGACAGCTATATCATCAAGATATGCTGCACTAAAAGCCTCCAACCCTTGCAGGACTGTGTTCACCAACCTCTGAAAAGTGGCAGGTGCATTTTTCAACCCAAAGGGCATCACTGTAAATTGGTAGTGCCCTCCTATAGTTGAAAATGCAGTTTTAGGTTTAGCATCCTCAGCCAATTTGATCTGCCAATACCCTGCAGTCAAATCAATGGTGCTTAGATACTTGGCAGATGCCAGTGTATCTATGAGCTCATCTGCCCTGGGTATAGGGTGTGCATCAGTTTTTGTTACCTGGTTGAGACCTCTGTAATCTACACAAAACCTGATCTCCCTTTTTCCGTCTTTTGAGTGAGGCTTTGGTACAAGCACCACAGGACTCGCCCATGGGCTTTCAGGAGGTTCAACCACTCCTAGATCAAGTATTTTCTGAACCTCTTGTTTTATGCAGTCCCTGACATGGTCAGGCTGCCTATAGATTTTACTTTTGACAGGCATGCTGTCTCCAGTATCAATTGTGTGTTCACACCAAGATGTGGTGCCTGGCACAGTTGAAAAGAGTTCAGAAAATTGTCCAAGAAGATTTATGCAGTTGTCTTTCTGTTCTGCAGTCAGTCAATCTGCTAAAACTACTCCCTCCACTAAAGCATCATCTTCAGTGGAGGAGAAGAGATCAGGAAGAGGGTCACTCTCTTCTTCCTGTCCTTCATCTGTTGCCATGAGCAGGATGAGATCAGCCCTGTCATAGTAGGGTTTTAGGCGGTTGACATGAATCACCCTAAAGGGACTCCTGGCAGTGCCCAGGTCAACCAAGTAGGTGACCTCGCCCTTTTTCTCAACAATGAGATGGGGTCCACTCCATTTGTCTTGGAGTGCTCTTGGGGCCACAGGCTCCAATACCCACACCTTCTGTCCTGGTTGGTACTGAATCAGAACAGCCTTCTGGTCATGCCATTGCTTCTGGAGCTCTTGGCTGGCCTGCAGGTTTTTACTGGCCTTTTTCATGTACTCAGCCATTCTGGATCTTAGGTCAAGTACATAGTCCACTATGTCCTGTTTGGGAGCTTTTAAAGGTTGTTCCCAACCCTCCTTCACAAGTGTTAGTGGACCTCTTACAGGGTGCCCAAGAGTTCAAAGGGGCTGAAGCCCACTCCTTTCTGGGGTACCTCCCTGTAAGCAAAAAGGAGGCAAGGTAACAGGACATCCCATCTCCTCCTGAGTTTTTCAGGGAGTCCCATT
This sequence comes from Pleurodeles waltl, assembly GCF_031143425.1. Classification (NCBI taxonomy): domain Eukaryota; kingdom Metazoa; phylum Chordata; class Amphibia; order Caudata; family Salamandridae; genus Pleurodeles; species Pleurodeles waltl. The sequence goes on from NC_090451.1 coordinate 27,987,336, forward strand.
ATCATTCCTTTGAGAGTTTTATTAAACCTCTCTTCCAGTCCATTAGTCTGTGGATGATAAGGTGTGGTAAATTTGTAGGTTACACCACATTCCTTCCACATAGCTTTCAAGTATGCAGACATAAAGTTGCTACCCCTGTCTGATACAACCTCTTTTGGGAAACCCACCCTGGAAAAGATTCCCATGAGTGCTCTTGCCACTGCAGGAGCTGTAGTGGTCCTTAGAGGAATTGCTTAAGGATATCTTGTGGCATGGTCCACAACCACCAAGATAAACCTATTGCCTGAAGCAGTAGGAGGGTCAAGGGGGCCAACTATGTCAACCCCTACCCTTTCAAAGGGGACCCCAACCACAGGTAGTGGAATAAGGGGAGCCTTTGGTGTGCCACCAGTCGTGTCACTGGCTTGGCAGGTCACACAAGACTTACAGAAATATTTTGTGTCCTCTGACATCCTAGGCCAGTGAAACAGGGGGACAAGCCTTTCCCATGTTTTGATCCGGCCCATGTCATGTGCCAGAGGTAGGAGGAACTCTCTGTACTGCAGGGGAATGACCCATCTCCTGGCTGCTCCAGGTTTCGGGTCCCTTGCCTCTATGTACGAGAGGTTGTCCTCCCAGTAAACTCTATGTGAGTCACTGACATCCCCATTTTGCTGCTTGACAACTTGCTGTCTGAGACCCTCTAATGTGGGACAGGATTGCTGTGCCACACTCAGCTCTTCCCTGGCAGGCCCCCCTCCACCTAAAAGCTCAGCAGTGTCTGCTGCCAGCTCATCTGGTGAAGGTTCTGCACAGGGAGGAAATTCTTCTTCCTCAGAAGGAGAATCATCTGTAGAGGGAGGGATAGTGGGTAGGGATTTACCCTTGCTACCCCTAGCTTTAGGGAGCACTTGGTCCATTGTTCCAGGATCCAAGTCACCCTGTCCTTTTTGCTTTTTGGCCTGAGCCCTTTTCAAAGCAAAAATATGCCCAGGAATGCCCAGCATTGCTGCATGAGCCTCCAACTCCACTTCTGCCCAAGCTGATGTCTCTAAATCATTTCTTAGTAGACAGTCTACAGGTAAATCTGAAGCAACCACAACTTTCTTTGGACCAGTAACCCCCCCCCAACCCCCCAGTTGAGATTCACAACAGCCATGGGGTGGCTAAGAGTGTTGTTATGAGCGTCTGTCACTTGGTACTGGTGACCAAGTAGGTGTTGTTCAGGGTGTACCAGTTTCTCTATTACCATGGTAACACTGGCACCTGTGTCCCTGTAGGCCTGAACCTCAACACCATATATTAGGGGAAGTTGCTTGTACTTATCCATATTAAGGGGACAAGCAACCAAGGTGGCCAAATCAATGGCACCTTCAGAGACTAACACAGCCTCTGTGGTCTCCCTAACAAGACCAACCCCAACTAAATTACCAAAAGTGAGCCCAGCTACTCCCTTGGATTGGCTATTAGTAGGTTTGCTCCCACCACCACTTCTATTACTAGGGGCACTAGAGTTTGCAGTAGGGGTTGTGGTAGTGGGAGGTTTGGTGTTTTTCTTTGGACAACTGGCATCAGTTGTCCAATGGCCTTTGACTTTACACAAATAACACCAAGGCTTTTTAACTTAATTTGAAGAGGATTTGGACCCACCACCCCCACCAGAGGATTTTTGTTGGCCTGATGAAGACTCAGTTTTACTTTTGTCCCCACCCTTGTCAGAAGACTTACCATCCTTCTTCTTGCCATCCTTGTCACCCCCTGTATGAACTTTTCTGTTCACTCTTGTTCTGACCCATTTGTCTGCCTTCTTTCCCAATTCTTGGGGAGAGGTCAGATCTGAGTCCACTAGATATTGGTGTAGCAAGTTAGACACACAGTTATTCAGAATATGCTCTCTCAGAATAAGATTATACAGGCTTTCATAGTCAGAAACTTTACTGCCATGTAACCACCCCTCCAAGGCCTTCACTGAACAGTCAACAAAGTCTATCCAGTCTTGTGGGGACTCTTTTCTGGTGTCTCTGAACTTAATCCTGTATTGTTCAGTGGTTAAGCCAAATCCATCCAAGAGTGCATCCTTCAAAACTGCAAAATTGTTAGCATCACTTTCTCTAACAGTAAGGAGCCTATCCCTACCCTTTCCATTGAAAGATAGCCACAATATAGCAGCCCACTGCCTTTGAGGGACTCCCTGTACCATACAGGCCCTCTCAAGTGCAGCAAACCACTTGTTGATGTCATCCCCCTCCTTGTAAGGGGGAACTATCTTGTGCAGATTCCTGGAATCATGCTCTCTAACAGGATTACTATCAGGAATACTGCTGCTGCCACCATGGGGTCCAAACCCCAATCTGTCTCTCCTTGTCCAGGTCTAGGGATTCCCTGTCTAGAGCCAGCTGTTGCTGTTTAAGCTTCAGTCTGGTCACTTCCACTCTCAATTTTTTGAGTTCCTTTTCTAACATGTTGTCTTCAGGGTGGGTGGGTTGGGAATGCTTGGACACTGAGGATAAATTGGAAACAACAGAGGGAGATCTGTCCCTAACAGCTTGGACTCTAACAACCTGGCCTCCAGGAATAAAAACATCCCTACTATAATGGGAGCTCCTATTACTACCAGCATTGCTATGTGGTCTGCTGAGGGGCCGATTTGGAATATAACCCTCCCCACCTCCCTCAAGGAGTTCCCCTGAGTCAGAATGGGAGCTATCTATTAACTTCTCATTTGAAGTGCCAGCTAGGGACTCATCATTCACAATGAGCATGTTATACAGAAACTCTCTTGTAGGGTTTTTTCCTATCACTAAACCTCTATCTAAGCAGAGACTCCTTAGGCTCTTGAAATTTAAATTGTCATAGGTAGTATTGACCATTTTAAGAGCAGCTCCTACATCAGACATGCTAGAAGAAGGTTTAGAGACAGTGAGAAGAAAGAAAAAGTTTCAGAACTTTTTAAAGAACAGAGAAAAAAAACTTTTTCAAACTTTTTGGAAACTTTTAGAAGTTTTAGAGTACTTTTCAGCACTTAGTAGAAAGTGTCAGATGAGAAAAGCAAAACTTTTTGGTTAAGTGTACATACACTGAACTTGTTTTGTATATTATTCTCTTATGAAAAGTACACAATGACAAAGTGGTAAGTAGTTACAAGTACTTATCCCACCGCTGCACAACCAATGTAGGAGGCTGGCCTGGCTTGTAGTGGGTACCAGAGGTACTTACACCTTGTGCCAGGTCCAGTTATCCCTTATTAGTGTAGAAGAGGTGTTTCTAGCAACTTAGGCTGACAGAAGGTAGCTATGGCAAAGCAGCTTAGGCTGAACTAGGAGACATGTAAAGCTCCTACTATACCACTGGTGTCATATGCACAATATCATAAGAAAACACAATACACAGATATACTAAAAATAAAGGTACTTTATTTTTATGACAAAATGCCAAAAGTATCTCAGTGAGATACCCTCAGTATGAGGATGAGAAATATACACAAGATATATGTACACAAACCAAAATTATGCAGATAATAGCAAAAGGAAGTAATCTAAGCAATGTAAAGTTACGGTAGATTGAAATAGGAGCACATATGTATAGGGGCAACACAAACCATATACTTCAAAAGTGGAATGCGAACCACGAATGGACCACAAACCTATGTGAGCTTGTAGAGGGTCGCTGGGACTGTAAGAAAACAGTGAGGGTTAGAAAAATACCCCACCCCAAGACCCTGAAAAGTAGGTGTAAAGTGCACCTACTACCCCCAGAGAGCACAGAAGTCGTGATAGGGGGATTCTGCAAGGAAAACAAACACCAGCAATGCAACAACAGTGGATTTCTGGACCTGAGTACCTGTAAGACAAGGGGACCAAGTCCAAGAGTCACGACAGTGTCAAGAGAGGGCAGGAGCCCAAGAAATGACAGCTGAGGGTGCAAGGAAGCTGCCACTGGGTGGAAGAAGCTTGGTGTTCTGCAAGAACGAAGAGGACTAGGAACTTTCCCTTTGGAGGATGGATGTCCCACGTCGTGTAGAAGCTTGCAGAGGTGTTCCCATGCAGAAAGACCGCAAACAAGCCTTGCTAGCTGCAAGGGTTGCGGTTATGGTTTTTGGATGCTGCTGTGGCCCAGGAGGGACCAGGATGTCGCCACTTGGATGAGGAGACAGAAGGGGCGCCCAGCAAGTCAGAGAGCCCTCATAGAAGCAGGCAGCACCCGCAGAAGTACCTGAACAGGCACTTGGAAGAAGACTGAACCGGAGTCCACGCGAAGTCACAAAAGGGAGTCCCACGACGCCGGAGGACAACTCAGAAGGTTGTGCACTGCAGGTTAGAGTGTCCAGGACCCAGGCTTGGCTGTGCACAAAGGAAATCCTGGAAGAGTGCACAGGAGCCGGAGCAGCTGCAAATCACGCGGTACCCAGCAATGCAGTCTAGCGTGGGGAGGCAAGGACTTACCTCCACCAAACTTGGACTGAAGAGTCACTGGACTGTGAGAGTCACTTGGACAGAGTTGCTGAGTTCCAGGGACCACGCTCGTCATGCTGAGAGGGGACCCAGAGGACGGGTGATGCAGTCTTTTGTTGCCTGCGGTTGCAGGGGGAAGATTCCGTCGACCCACGGGAGATTTCTTCAGAGCTTCTGGTGCAAGAAGGAGGCAGGCTACCCCCAGAGCATGCACCACCTGGAAACAGTTGAGAAAGCCGGCAGGATGAAGCGATACAAGGTTGCTAGTAGTCGTCTTGCTACTTTGTTGCTGTTTTGCAGGCGTCCTGAGCAGTCAGCGTCGATCCTTTGGCAGAAGGTGAAGAGGGAGATGCAGAGGAACTCTGGTGAGCTCTTGCATTCGTTATCTGGTGAGATCCCCAAAGCAGAGACCCTAAATAACCAGAAAAGGAGGTTTGGCTACCTAGGAAGGAGGATTGGCTACTAAGAGAGGTAAGAGCCTATCAGAAGGAGTCTCTGACGTCACCTGCTGGCACTGGCCACTCAGAGCAGTCCAGTGTGCCACAAACACCTCTGTTTCCAAGATGGCAGAGGTCTGGGACACACTGGAGGAGCTCTGGGCACCTCCCCTGGGAGGTGCAGGTCAGGGGAGTGGTCACTCCCCTTTCCTTTGTCCAGTTTCGCGCCAGAGCAGGGCTAGGGGAATCCCTGAACTGGTGTAGACTGGCTTATGCAGAGATGGGCACCATCTGTGCCCATCAAAGCATTTCCAGAGGCTGGGGGAGGATACTCCTCCCCAGCCTTCACACCTATTTCCAAAGGGAGAGGGTGTTACACCCTCTCTCAGAGGAAGTCCTTTGTTCTGCCTTCCTGGGCCAGGGCTGCCTGGACCCCAGGAGGGCAGAAACCTGTCTGAGGGGTTGGCAGCAGCAGCAGCTGCAATGGAGACCCCGGAAAGGCAGTTTGGCAGTACCCGGGTTCTGTGCTACAGACCCGGGGGATCATGGAATTGTCCCCCCAATGACAGAATGGCATTGGGGTGACAATTCCATGATCTTAGACATGTTACATGGCCATGTTCGGAGTTACCATTGTGAAGCTGTACATAGGTAGTGACCTATGTACAGTGCATGCGTGTAATGGTGTCCCCGCACTCACAAAGTCTGGGGAATTTGCCCTGAATGATGTGAGGGCACCTTGGCTAGTGCCAGGGTGCCCACACACTAAGTAACTTTGCACCCAACCTTCACCAGGTGAAGGTTAGACATATAGGTGACTTATAAGTTGCTTAAGTGCAGTGGTAAATGGCTGTGAAATAACGTGGACGTTATTTTAATCAGGCTGCACTGGCAGGCCTGTGTAAGAATTGTCAGAGCTCCCTATGGGTGGCAAAAGAAATGCTGCAGCACATAGGGATCTCCTGGAACCCCAATGCCCTGGGTACCTCAGTACCATATACTAGGGAATTATATGGGTGTACCAGTGTGAATTGGTGAAATTGGTCACTAGCCTGTTAGTGACAAATGTGGAAAGCAGAGAGAGCATAACCACTGAGGTTCTGGTTAGCAGAGCCTCAGTGAGACAGTTAGGCATCACACAGGGAGCACATACAGGGCACATACTTATGAGCACTGGGGCCCTACCTGGCAGGGTCCCAGTGACACATAGACTAAAACAACATATATACAGTGAAATATGGGGGTAACATGCCAGGCAAGATGGTACTTTCCTACAAGAGGAGACTGCGTTGACCTGCTGAGTCATGCTGAGTGCTGAGTCCAAGATGATTCCCAGGTTTCGTACTTGGGTGGTGGGTATGGGTGCGGCTCCTAGGGAGGTATGCAACCAGGAATTGTTCCAAGTGGAGGGGTTGCTGCCGAAGATGGGGATCTCTGTTTTGTCTGTCTTTTGGCACCTGGGCGCGCCTAGAGGGCAGGAGGATGGAGCGGAGGGACGGGCCTAGAGAGCTTGGCACCTGGTTGCGCCTAGAGGGCAGGAGGATGGAGCAGAGGGACGGGCCTAGAGAGCTTGGCACCAGGTGCGCATGGAGGGCAGGAGGATGGAGCGGAGAGGTGGCCTAGAGAGCTTGGCACCTGGGCTTGCATAGAGGGCAGGAGGATGGAGCGGAGGGTTGGGCCTAGAGAGCTTGGCACCTGGGCGCGCATAGAGGGCAGGAGGATGGAGTGGAGGGGCGGCCTAGAGAGCTTGGCACCTGGTGCGCATAGAGGGCAGGAGAATGGAGCGGAGGGCCGGGCCTAGAGAGCTTGGCACCAGATGCGCCTAGAGGGCAGAAGGATGGAGCGGAGGGGCGGGCCTAGAGAGCTTGGCACCAGGTGCGCCTAGAGGTCAGGAGGAGGGTCGGGCCTAGAGAGCTTGGCACATGGGCGTGCCTAAAGGGCAGGAGGATGGTCCTTCTCCAACCAGACTCCAGTATCATCATTTTGTTTAATGTACACATTCTGTCCTGGTCGTGTCAGTGTCAGGAGGGGGAGCTTCATCCAGTTCACTGCTCTCTCTCCCCTGTCTATGGAAAGTCACTCACCTAGGCCCAGGTGAGAGCTGCAGCCAGATCACTGCTCCCTCCCCTGCCACGGAGTCAGTCACCCAGGCCCTGGGACAGCTGCAGCCAGATCCCTGCTCTCTCTCTCATTCCTGTCTATGGAAAGTCACTCACCCAGGGTAGAGCTGCTGCCAGATCACTGCTCCCTCCTCTTACACGAAGTCACTGACTGTCTGGAAAGGCGATAGCAGTGATCTGCTTGCAGCTCTCCCCTGGGCCTGGGTGACTGACTGTCGGGACAGGAAATAGCAGTGAACTGGCAACTGTCCGCCCCTGGGTGTAGGTGACTGACTGCTCATAGACAAAGATATACCAGTGACGTGGCTGCAGCTGTCCTACAGGCCTGGGTGACTGACTGCAGAATGTCTGTAACAGACTCTCACAGATCACTCATATAAAAAGTAAATTAAAGGAAAACAGCATTTAAAACTGTTTTATCCAATGTCAGCAGGGCAAGGCTTTCTGCAGAACAGCGTTGTCTCTATCGGGGGGGTGCTGCTTAAAGGATGGGGCCCTGGGCCACAGTCCACTTTGCCCATGCCTTAAAAATGTCCCTGTCAGTCACCCAGGCTCATTATCTCTCTCTTGTCCAGAGGGAGTCAGCCACCCAGACCTACGGGAGAGGAGCAGTCAGTTCTCTGCCATCTCTCTGTCTATGAGCAGTCAGTCACCTATGCCCAGGGGCGGACAGTTGCCTGCTCACTGCTATTACCTGTCCAGAGAGTCAGTCATCCAGGCCCAGGGAAGAGCTGCAATCAGATCCCTGCTATCTCCTGTCCAGGCAGTCAGTCACCCAGGGGAGAGCTGCAGGCATATCAGTGATGTCTCCTGTCCACGGAGAGTCAGTCACCCACAAAGTCAGACTAGCCTGGAGGGCAACCAGGCAGTGCTTGGCCAGCTGATTTGACAGGTCAGTGTGTTGGCCGATAACCGGACTGTTCGTGAGCCTGTTTTATGGACTGCTGGGCCAGGTTTACTGTTCAACTCCATGATATTAAAACAAACTTTGCCTGGGCAAGCTCAAATGCACGCAGTCTTCCATGATTTGCAAAACACTTATACAGCATGTCTTTACAAGTTCAAAACTGCCCAATGAGCAAACAAAGGCCACTTTTTAAGTTACCTGATTCACTAATGGGGGGGGTCCCCTATTATTTTGGTGTCTGGCCTATTTTCTGTCCCAGCCCGATCCTGGCCACACAGGCTCATCAGCTCCCTCCGGTCCAGAGGGAGTCAGTCACCCCGGCAAGGGTTGCTTCCGGCTCACTGCTATCTCCTGCCAATTACAGGCAGCTGCACCGAGAGGGTGGTGGCACCTGGGGGGCACCCAGGCATCTCTAATGAAGGTAGGAGGCCTACCCCGAGGCTGGCTGATGGTAGGGTGGAGGGGGCCAAGGGTTACAGGAGGGAGAGTGGCAGGATTATAAACCTCTGCCCTCAAGCTCTCAGGCGGGGTACGCAAGAAGGAAATATCCTGTCCCGCCCCTCCCACACCTTTCTGTTTCAATAAAGCCAGAACCTCGTCAGGGTGAAACGTTGTCGATCCTGAAATCATTCGAATACGTATTAATCAGATCAGACCACTTCTAGGCAGTTGTTGAAAGTATGAGATGTTTTCTGTGTCTATTGTAAGAGGGTTGAGAGATTTTGGCTCCACCCATTTTGGGTTTAAAATGGCGGCTGGTTTAGTGGATTCTTTGAGCCTTCAGCTGAGTCCTCCAGAGGGTGACCAGATGACTGCAGGGTCACCAGGACACAACTTTTCCAGTTCTGCCTTCTGTTTTAACATAACAGAGCATTCTGAGAGTTGTAGCGTTGCTCGTTCTAAATAATCCAGTTAGACCACCACACCTGACAACAATGGCTTGGTAAAAGCCAGGAATGGAAGAGAGACACGACTGTGACACAGGGCCATCTGGTCACGCAAGCTCTTGGGCCATAGACAAAGCGAAGGTTTTGTGGACGTCCATGCAGCTCAATTAATATATTTGTTATAAATCCCATATCCTGTCCTCAAAATAATCCAGTACTGTGAAACACAACTGAAATGTGACCTAGCACTGAAGCCGATTCGTGGGGGTCCTGAGAAGGTGAAACACGTGGAACTCCTCTTGAGAAAGCCTGCAAAGGCAGCAGGTCAAAGGTTGGAAACACCTCTCTTGCTTGATAGATGAAAAATAAAATGCCTTTTTAAAATTTTCTACGTGTAGGGTCTAGGTAATGTTCCTAGTGCCAACGTATTTTTAGTTATGAATTGTACATAAACATCCCAAAACATGCCGCTTTAGGGGTTTGATAGTTTGGGGGACCTGGAACCCCAGAAGTGTCATGTTTCCAGGTTTTTATGCATGAGTAGTTCATCCATCCAGAATTTTTGTTTGCATTCTGGAACTTGCAATTATGGATTGTTAATTGGATAAACAGGACTTTGGATATCAGAATGCAAAGCTAAAATCTGGAATGAATGATGTACTCACTCTTGGACCTGGGAAGCTTGAGAGCTATGTAACCTGCGGGATGGAGTCCGTATTCGAATAGCCTATCGGGGCATTCTGTCCCTACCAGGTGGAACAGCCTGAAGTACCTGTGTGAGACATTTTATATTGGTTCTGTGTGATGTGACGGGACCAAAGAAACCATAACTATGTCTAGAACCAACCGTACCACCCTGGACAGGTCCTGACTGCCTGAACAACGATCATACTTAAGAAACTCGTGAGGGCACCTTTCCATCACAGATGGAGGGGGAAATGTCTTGGTTAGTAGAGTGCAGTGCAATCACCTGCTGGAGTAGCCCTCCAAGGGTAAGGGAAAATAAGGAGAAACAGCCAGACACCATGTCTGACACACATAATTTCCTGAATTCACAGGGGAGGAATTCGGATCAATTTCGTTGAACTCTCTGAAGAAAAGCTCTTAAGTTATCAAAAGCTTTCATGCGAAACTCCCCACCACCAACTGTGACTTTAAATTAATGGTTTTAACCCCTTAGCTGCTGGGCCTTTCCCCCCCCCCAGTGCTGAGCCCTTTTTTGGCTATTTGGGGTAGTTCGCGCTTAGGGCTTCATAACTTTTTGTCCACATAAGCTAACCACGCCAAATTTGCGTCCTTTTTTTCCAACATCCTATGGATTCTAATGGTACCCAGAGTTGGTGGTTTTCCCTGGAGGAGACCAAGAAAATAGCCAAAATACAGTGAAAATTTAGTTTTTTCCAAACCTTTGGGAAAAAAGGGCTGCCGAAGAAGGCTTGTGTTTTTTTCCCTGAAAATGCCATCAACAAAGGGTTTCTGGTGCTGAAATCACTATCTTCCCACCTTTCAGGAACGGGCAGACTTGAATCAGAAAACCAAATTTTTCAACACAAATTTGGCATTTTACTGGGACATACCCCATTTCTACTATATTTGGTGCTTTCAGCCTCCTTCCAGTTAGTGACAGGAATGGGTGTGAAACCAATGCTGGATCCCGGAATGCTAAACATTTCTGACAACTAGACAAAATTCTGAATTCAGCAAGGGGTCATTTGTGTAGATCCTACAAGGTTTTCCTACAGAAAATAACAGCTGAAATAAAAAAATATTGAAATTGAACTGAAAACAACAGCCATTTTTCTTTATGTTTTACTCTGTAACTTTTTCCTGCGATGTCAGATTTCTGAAAGCAATATACCGTTTTGTCTGCTGGACTCTTCTGGTTGCGGGGATATAAAGGGCTTGTAGGTTCATCAAGAACCCTAGGTACCCAGAGCCAATAAATGAGCTGCACCCTGCAGTTGGTTTTCATTCTATACTGGGTATACAGCAATTCATTTGCTGAAATATGAAGAGTGAAAAAGAGGTATCAAGAAAACCTTTGCATTTCCAAAATGGGATCAAGATAAAGTTTTGAGGAGCAGTGGTTATTTGCACATCGCTGAATTCCGAGGTGCCCATACTAGCATGTGAATTGCAGGGCATTTCTCAAATAGACGTCTTTTTTACACACTCTCTTATATTTGGAAGGAAAAAATGTAGAGAAAGATAAGTGGCAATAACACTTGTTTTGCTATTCTGTGTTCCCCCAAGTCTCCCGATAAAAATGATACCTCACTTGTGTGGGTAGGCCTAGTGCCCCCGACAGGAAATGCCCCAAAACACAACATGGACACATCCTATTTTTTTTATAGAAAACACAGCTGTTTTTTCCAAAGTGCCTACCTGTAGATTTTGGCCTCTAGCTCAGCCGGCACATAGGGAAACCTACCAAACCTGTGCATTTCTGAAAACTAGAGACCTAGGGGAATCCAAGGAGGGGTGACTTGCGGGGCTCGGACCAGGTTCTGTTACCCAGAATCCTTTGCAAACCTCAAAAAGTGGCTAAAAAAACAAGTTTTCCTCACATTTCGGTGACAGAAAGTTCTGGAATCTGAGAGGAGCCACAAATTTCCTTCCACCTGGCGTTCCCCCAAGTCTCCCGATAAAAATGATACCTCACTTGTGTGGGTAGGCCTAGCGCCCGCGACAGGAAACGCCCCAAAGCGCAACGTGGACACATCCAAATTTTTGGAAGAAAACAGAGGTGTTTTTTGAGAAGTGCCTACCTGTAGATTTTGGCCACTAGCTCAGCCGGCACCTAGGGAAACCTACCAAACCTGTGCATTTATGAAAACTAGAGACCTAGGGCAATCCAAGGAGGGGTGACTCGCGGGGCTCGGACCAGGTTCTGTTACCCAGAATCCTTTGCAAACCTCAAAAAGTGGCTAAAAAAACAAGTTTTCCTCACATTTCGATGACAGAAAGTTCTGGAATCTGAGAGGAGCCACAAATTTCCTTCCACCCGGCGTTCCCCCAAGTCTCCCGATAAAAATTATACCTCACTTGTGTGGGTAGGCCTAGCGCCCGCGACAGGAAATGCCCCAAAACAGAACGTGGACACATCACATTTTTTCATAGAAAACAGTGCCTACCTGTGGATTTTGGCCTCTAGCTCAACCGGCACCTGGGGAAACCTAGCAAACCAGCACATTTTTTAAAACTAGAAACCCAGGGGAATCCAAGATGAGGTGACTTGTGGGGCTCGGACCAGGTTCTGTTACCCAGAATCCTTTGCAAACCTCAAAATGTGGCTAAAATACCACGTTTTCCTCACATTCCGGTGACAGAAAGTTCTGGAATCTGAGAGGAGCCACAAATTTCCTTCCACCCAGCGTTCCCCCAAGTCTCCCGATAAATATGATACCTCACTTGTGTGGTTAGGCCTGGTGCCTGTGACAGGAATAGATCACACAACGGTCAATGTTGGTCCTTACGTGAGGCAGCTGTTGACCCTGGGGTGATCCATTCCTGACACAGGCACTAGGTGTAGGCACTCAAGTGGGGTAGTGTTTTTATCAGGACAGGTGAGGAGTCACTGGGTGGTAGGAATGTTGTGGATCCCAGCATATTCCTGTAGTTTGTGTGACAGAAATGCGAGAAAAATAGAGGTTTTTTTCAACATTTCAGCTTTGCAGGGTATTCTGGGTAAGAAAACTTTGGGGAATCCACACAAGTCACACCTCTGTGGACTCCCCCGAATGTCTAGTTTCCAGAAATGTTTGGGTTTAGTGTGTTTCTCTATATGGTCGCCGAATCCAGGACCAAAAACACAGCTGCCTGCCTTACAAAACCAGTTTGTTTTGCCATAGACAATTTTGATGTCTCCACAATATGATTTGGGTGGTGGAATTTGGGGCTGAACTAAATTGGTGAGCTCCCAAGAGAGCACTCTCTCTCTGCTTGCCGCCGCATTCACCTGCTCTCTGGGTTGGCCTAACCCACTATTACCCAGTTGCACGAACAGCTTGCGAAGGGACAGCAGGACTGTCCTCATCACCTCCCTCATAATGTACTGGAAGAGGAGTTTTCGAATGGGACTCCTCTGACTGAAAAATCACTCCCAGAGTCTGCGCCATTGTCCTATCCCTCAGATGCTGTCTCAGTATCTGATGTCTCAGTCTCTGATCCTATGTCAGAGCGGTCCTCTATAACCCGAGTGCAGGCAGCAGTCATCCATCAAGATGCCATCTCTGCTATTGGCTAAACTGTTGCTCTAAAACACTAGCCTACGTAGACAGTCACAAAATCGATGGTGTGTGTGAGATACGTGCAACAGTAGAGGCCACCTTACCTGCGCTTCTTCCCTCAATCAGCACGTACTTTCAAGACACTCAAAAAACACCTTGTCACATACCATTCGTCACAGTCTTTAGCACCTCCTGCGCCCAGTCCAACAATCATTATTGGTGCTCCCACTCCCTCCTCCTCGGATTCCCTCATTACCACCCAGCAAAAGTGCCCTTCATCTCTCCATAGACTTTACTAATGTACTCAGCTATTTACATAAAATACAGATGTGCTCTTTGCAGTAGGCATATAAACCTTCTGTGCTTCTTTATGGCACTAAAACTGCCACTAGACAAGTCGGACCCTTTTCCCCCCAGGGAAACCACACACATATTGACAAAAGTGATGTATATATGACAGCCAACCACCTGAAACTCAACTCAAGCAAAACCGAAATAATCCTCTTTGGCCCTCACTAAAAAAACCTGGGACCCCCCATGGTGGCCCACCACGCTAGGCCCTGCACCCACCCCCGCCAACTACGCACGCAACCTCAGCATCATCCTAGACTCCTCCCTCTCTATGACCCAACAAATCAACGCTCTTACCTCCTCATGCTTCAACAAACTCCGTATACTGAAAAACATTCAAATGGATCCCCACAGAGACCAGAAAAACTGTCACTCACGCACTCATCAGCAGCAGGCTTGATTACAGAAACGCCCTCTACGCCGGCACCACTCTAAAACTCAAGTGCAAACTACACGCATCCAGAACTCAGCAGCACGACTCATCCTCGACCTCCACCGACACGAACACATCTCTCCACACCTCAAATCCCTCCACTGGCTCCCCATTGACAAAAGGATCACCTTCAAGATCCTCATCCTCACACACAAATCACTCCACAACACAGGCCCTGCCTACCTCAACGAGAGTCACCTTCCACACCCCCACACGAAACGTCCGTTCAGCTGACCTCTCTCTCGCCTCTGTCCCCCGCATCAAACACACCACCACCGGGGGCAGATCCTTCTCCTACATTGCACCCAAAACATGGAACGCACTCACAACCCACCTTCGCAAGACCCAAAACCTACTTCTTTTCAGGAAGGGCCTCAAAACCTGGCTTTTTGAACAGTGAACCTCCTAGCCCCTTTCCCTCCCCCCGTCCCCCCCCCAGCGCCTTGAGACCCTCACAGGTGAGTAGCGCGCTTTATAAATCTCTTTGATACAGATCTACCTATATATATATATATATATATATAAATATATATCTACATAGATATATCTATAGATATATCCATGTACCTAGATATATCTATCTACATAGATATATATATATAGATATATACATATATATTTTTTTAGTTGTTGTATGGTTTTCTTGGGGGCCAAAATGGCCCCCAGGGAAACCCTACAACATCTAAAAAAACAATTGCCCCCACAGGGGGTCACCCTGCCCACGGGCGACCCCCTGTCATTTCATATTTTTTTTTATTTTATTTTTTTGGAAAAAACAAAAATACCCTGGGGGCACCTACCTTTTTTTTTTTTGATGAAAATTATGCCGGGGAGGGGGGCCGCCCGATTTCCGGGGGGGGGCGCCCCCCAAAAGTGAAATCCCTGGTGTCTAGTGGGGTTTCCTGGCCCCCGATCGCAGCTGTGCTGCGATCGGGGCCAGGAAACCGTTTCAGAAGGCCTCGTAAGAAAGGGGAGACTCTCCCCTTTCTTACGAGGCCTTCTGAAACTGTTTCTGGCCCCCGATCAAGAAACAGTTTCAGAAGGCCTCGTAAGAAAGGGGAGAGTCTCCCCTTTCTTACGAGGCCTTTTCAAAATGTTTCCTGACCCCCCCGATCGCAGCTGTGCTGCGATCGGGGGAGCCAGGAAACCTGAAAGTGTTTCCTGGCCCCCGATCGCAGCACAGCTGCGACCGGGGGCCAGGAAACACTTTCAGGAAGGCCTCGTAAGAAAGGGGAGTGTCTCCCCTTTCTTACGAGGCCTTCCCGAACGTGTAAAAGGCCGTTTTCCCCATGAAAGCAGGAAGCGGCCGCAAGGCTGCTTCCTGCTTTCATGGGGAAAACACCTTTGCAACGTCAGCGCGCCTCGCGGCGCGCTGACGTCACAAAGGGGCGGGTGGGGGGCGGGGGGAGACACGGTAGCTTCCGTGTCTCCCGGGTGGGGGGGGGAAAAAAATAAAAAATCCTCGGGTGCGACGCACCCGAGGATTTATTAATGCCCTTCCTGGTGTCGGCCACTGGTCGTGACCCGCACCAGGGAGGGTGTGTGGGCGTCGGCCAGTGGCCGACGCCCGCACTTAAGAGGTTAATAACTCGACTGGTACCGAAGTGCTTTAAAGAGTTCCCCTGAGCTTCGTTTTTTTAAACATATTTGCTTTCCTTGGCAAGTTTTATCAACGTCCATTTGAATTTTTTTTATCTAAATATGTCCTATTAGATCGGCTTACAAGGCAAAAGTGCTTTGAAGATTAGGGGCCACATATACAAAGCTTTTTTCTGTGCACAAACGGCCCTATTCAAAGAATCAGGAAGTTTGCACACAATAAAAAGCATTTTGGTTTGTACAAATGCTGTTCTGCAATTCAGTAATCTATTTACTGAATCGCAAAATAGGTTTGCGAGTCGCAATTAGGAAGGGGCGTGCCAAGGGCGTCCCTTCCTAATTGCGAGTCGCAGTGTATGATTGTTCTGTGACGTAAATTCGGTCGCAAAATAATCACAGTTACAACCAATTTCAAATTGGTGTTCACCCTTTTGCAAACAGGAAGGGGTCCGCAAGGGACCCCTTCCCCTTTTTGAATGGGGGCGCAAACATTTTTCAGAGCAGGCAGTGGTCCCACGGATGACTGTCTACTCTGAAAAAATGAAACTGAAAAGTTTAATTTTTTATTTTTTAAATGCATCACGTTTTCCTTTAAGGAAAACAGGCTGTATATCAAAAAACACAACTGCTTTATTTAAAACAGCAGACACAGACATGGTGGTCTGCTGACCCTAGGAGGGCTCTATCCTTGTGAGTGCGGCCATTCTCACATGGGTCGCAATTTGCAACCTACCTCATGAATGTTAATGAGGCAGGTCCCTTGCAACCAACTTGGGAATCACCAACAGTGTCTGAGACACTGTTGTACATCACTGTTGTTTGAGAGTCGCAAAACCTGACATTTGTACATGTGGCCCTAAGCGTCTCACATAACTTTTGGAAGAAGTAATTTGTGCGAGACTAACCAAGGACACTCATCCCAGAAGTGTGAAGGAACTGGTTTTGGGATATAATGGCTTTTATTAACCTTATTTTGTCATGACGTCTCAGGGTTTTCGACTTCGAGTGTCAGGGTATATCCTTTCATCTGCAGACAGGTCTCCGATGAGGCCCCCGAGCGAGCCCATTATATGCAGCGCCAAGAACCCTCCGAAGCCTGAAAGTGAGATGCTGCTGGTCTATGGAAGAAGAGGCCCTAATTGGCACAGAGAAGCTGAGCCTTTTGTGCCTAGAGAAAGAAGAAAGGGAAGCGAGGCAGGGTCCGGGAGAAGCCCAGTGGTTGCCTCCAATCGCCGACAAGCCGCTCCTTGAGCGAGGGCGTGAGGACGTATGAGAGGAGACAGTGCTTTGTGCGGGTCCAGGGTTCTGACAACTTCAAAATCAGATCCAAAGCATCTATTTCAACAAATCCCTTCCCATTAATGTCAGGCAAGGTGGATCTGCTGGGTGCTGTATTATTCATATCAGCCATGTTCACACATTAAGGAACGCTGAAATCTGAGACAAAATGGCGCACACTGATCACAATTTAGGAAAAAGCAAATAGGTGACCAAACCTTAACAAAACTTCTTTGCTCATTTGATTGCAAGCGTGATCCATTGAATTAAGCTTCTTGTGTGACTGTGTCCATCTCTGGAGCTTTGAAGTCCCCAGAAGCAAACCCCTGCCCAATGAAAGGACAAGGCGATGGGGAAGCATCGTCTCACTCCTAGGCACCTACATCTGCTCAGCGCCAGGATACCCTTGCGGGTGATAGTGCGCTATACAAATACAAATAACTACCATAGGCAGGGCCGGGAACCTGCTCAGTGCCAGGATACCCCCGCGGGTGATAGTGCGCTATACAAATCACTACCATAGGCAGGGCCGGGCACCTGCTCACTTCCAGGATACCCTCGCGTGTGATAGTGCGCTCTACAAATACAAATAACTACCATAGGCAGGGCCGGGCACCTGCTCAGCGCCAGGATACCCTCGCGGGGATAGTGCGCTCTACAAATACAAATAACTACCATAGGCAGGGTCAGGGACCTGCTCAGCGCCAGGATACCCTTGCGTGTGATAGTGCGCTATAAAAATACAAATAACTACCATAGGCAGGGCCGGGGACCTGCTCAGCGCCAGGATGCCCTCGCGGGGATAGTGCGCTCTACAAATACAAATAACTACCATAGGCAGCCCCGGGCACCTGCTCAGCGCCAGGATACCCTCGCGGGTGATAGTGCGCTATACAAATAACTACCATAGGCAGGGCCGGGCACCTGCTCACTTCCAGGATACCCTCACGGGTGATAGTATGCTATACAAATACAAATAACTACCATAGATAGGGCTGGGCACCTACTCAGCGCCAGGATACCCTCGCGTGTGGTAGTGCGCTCTACAAATACAAATAACTACCATAGGCAGCGCCGGGCACCTGCTCAGTGCCTGGATACCCTCGCGGATGATAGTGCGCTCTGCAAATACAAGTAACTACCATAGGCAGGGCCGGGCGCCTACACCTGCTCAGCGCCAGGATACCCTCGCAGATGATAGTGCGTTCTACAAATACACATAACTGCCATAGGCAGGGCCGGGTGCCTACACCTGCTGAGCGCCAGGATACCCTCACGGGTGATCGTGCGCTCTACAAATACAAATAACTACCATAGGCAGGGCCGGGCGCCTACACCTGCTCAGCGCCAGGATACCCTTGCAAATGATAGTGCGTTCTACAAATACAAATAACTGCCATAGGCAGGGCCAGGGACCTGCTCAGCGCCAGGATACCCACGCAGGTGATAGTGCACTCTACAAATACAAATAACTACCATAGGCAGGGCCGGGCACCTGCTCAGCGCCAGGATACCTTCGCGGGTGATAGTGCGCTCTACAAATACAAATAACTACCATAGGCAGGGCCGGGCGCCTACACCTGCTCAGCGCCAGGATACTCTCGTAGATGATAGTGCGTTCTACAAATACAAATAACTACCATAGGCAGGGCCGGGCACCTGCTCAGCGCCAGGATACCCTCGCGGGTGATAGTGCGCTCTTCAAATACAAATATCTACCATAGGCAGGGCCGGGCACTTGCTCAGCGCATGATACCCTCGCGGGTGATAGTGCGCTCTACAAATACAAATAACTACCATAGGAAGGGCCAGACACCTGCTCAGCGCCAGGATACCCTCGCAGGTGATAGTGCGCTCTACAAATACAAATAACTACCGTAGGCAGGGCCGGGCGCCTACACCTGCTCAGTGCCAGAATACCCTTGCAGGTGATAGTGCGCTCTACAAATACAAATATTTACTATAGGCAGGGCCAGGCCCCTGCTCAGCGCCAGGAAACCCTCACGGGTGATAGTGCCCTCTACAAATACAAATAACTTCCACAGGCAGGGCCGGGCACCTGCTCAGCGCCAGGATACCCTTGCGGGTGATAGTATGCTATACAAATACAAATAACTACCATAGATACGGCTGGGCACCTGCTCAACGCCAGGATGCCCTCGCGGGGATAGTGCGCTCTACAAATACAAATAACTACCATAGGCAGGGCTGGGCACCTGCTCAACGCCAGGATGCCCTCGCGGGGATAGTGCGCTCTACAAATACAAATAACTACCATAGGCAGGGCCAGGGACCTGCTCAGCGCCAGGATACCCTCGCGGGTGATAGTGCGCTATACAAATAACTACCATAGGCAGGGCCGGGCACCTGCTCAGCGCCAGGATACCCTCGCAGATGATAGTGCGTTCTACAAATACAAATAACTACCATAGGCAGGGCCGGGCGCCTACACCTGCTCAGCGCCAGGATACCCTCGCAGATGATAGTGCGTTCTACAAATACAAATAACTGCCATAGGCAGGGCCGGGTGCCTACACCTGCTGAGCGCCAGGATACCCTAACGGGTGATTGTGCGCTCTACAAATATAAATAACTACCATAGGCAGGGCCGGGCGCCTACACCTGCTCAGCGCCAGGATACCCTTGCAAATGATAGTGCGTTCTACAAATACAAATAACTGCCATAGGCAGGGCCAGGGACCTGTTCAGCGCCAGGATACCCTCGCAGGTGATAGTGCGCTCTACAAATACAAATAACTACCATAGGCAGGGCCGGGCACCTGCTCAGCGTCAGGATACCCTCGCGGGTGATAGTGCGCTCTACAAATACAAATAACTACCATAGGCAGGGCCGGGCACCTGCTCAGCGCCAGGATACCCTCGCGGGTGATAGTGCGCTCATCAAATACAAATATCTACCATAGGCAGGGCCGGGCACTTGCTCACCGCCAGGATACCCTCGCAGGTGATAGTGCGCTCTACAAATACAAATAACTACCATAGGCAGGGCCGGGCACCTGCTCAGCGCCAGGATACCCTCGCGGGTGATAGTGCGCTCTACAAATACAAATAACTACCATAGGCAGGGCCGGGCGCCTACACCTGCTCAGCGCCAGGATACCCTCGCAGATGATAGTGCGTTCTACAAATACAAATAACTACCATAGGCAGGGCCGGGCAGCTGCTCAGCGCCAGGATACCCTTGCGGGTGATAGTGCGCTCTTCAAATACAAATATCTACCATAGGCAGTGCCGGGCACTTGCTCAGCGCCAGGATACCCTCGCGGGTGATAGTGCGCTCTACAAATACAAATAACTACCATAGGAAGGGCCGGGCACCTGCTCAGCGCCAGGATACCCTCGCAGGTGATAGTGCGCTCTACAAATACAAATAACTACTGAAGGCAGGGCCGGGCGCCTACACCTGCTCAGTGCCAGAATACCCTTGCGGGTGATAGTGCGCTCTACAAATACAAATATTTACTATAGGCAGGGCCGGGCACCTGCTCAGCGCCAGGAAACCCTCACGGGTGATAGTGCCCTCTACAAATACAAATAACTTCCACAGGCAGGGCCGGGCACCTGCTCAGCGCCAGGATACCCTTGCGGGTGATAGTATGCTATACAAATACAAATAACTACCATAGATAGGGCTGGGCACCTGCTCAACGCCAGGATGCCCTTGCGGGGATAGTGCGCTCTACAAATACAAATAACTACCATAGGCAGGGCCAGGGACCTGCTCAGCGCCAGGATACCCTTGCGGGTGATAGTGCGCTATACAAATAACTACCATAGGCAGGGCCGGGCACCTGCTCAGCGCCAGGATACCCTCGCAGATGATAGTGCGTTCTACAAATACAAATAACTACCATAGGCAGGGCCGGGCGCCTACACCTGCTCAGCGCCAGGATACCCTTGCAGATGATAGTGCGTTCTACAAATACAAATAACTGCCATAGGCAGGGCCGGGTGCCTACACCTGCTGAGCGCCAGGATACCCTCACGGGTGATCGTGCGCTCTACAAATATAAATAACTACCATAGGCAGGGCCGGGCGCCTACACCTGCTCAGCGCCAGGATACCCTTGCAAATGATAGTGCGTTCTACAAATACAAATAACTGCCATAGGCAGGGCCAGGGACCTGTTCAGCGCCAGGATACCCTCGCAGGTGATAGTGCGCTCTACAAATACAAATAAGTACCATAGGCAGGGCCGGGCACCTGCTCAGCGCCAGGATACCCTTGCGGGTGATAGTGCGCTCTACAAATACAAATAACTACCATAGGCAGGGCCGGGCACCTGCTCAGCGCCAGGATACCCTCGCGGGTGATAGTGCGCTCATCAAATACAAATATCTACCATAGGCAGGGCCGGGCACCCTCGCGGGTGATAGTGCGCTCTACAAATACAAATACCTACCATAGGAAGGGCCGGGCACCTGCTCAGCGCCAGGATACCCTCGCAGGTGATAGTGCGCTCTACAAATACAAATAACTACCGTAGGCAGGGCCGGGCGCCTACACCTGCTCAGTGCCAGAATACCCTTGCGGGTGATAGTGCGCTCTACAAATACAAATATTTACTATAGGCAGGGCCGGGCACCTGCTCAGCGCCATGAAACCCTCACGGGTGATAGTGCCCTCTACAAATACAAATAACTTCCACAGGCAGGGCCGGGCACCTGCTCAGCGCCAGGATACCCTCGCGGGTGATAGTGCGCTATACAAATAACTACCATAGGCAGGGCCGGGCACCTGCTCAGCGCCAGGATACCCTTGCGGGTGATAGTATGCTATACAAATACAAATAACTACCATAGATAGGGCTGGGCACCTGCTCAACGCCAGGATGCCCTTGCGGGGATAGTGCGCTCTACAAATACAAATAACTACCATAGGCAGGGCCAGGGACCTGCTCAGCGCCAGGATACCCTCGCGGGTGATAGTGCGCTATACAAATAACTACCATAGGCAGGGCCGGGCACCTGCTCAGCGCCAGGATACCCTCGCAGATGATAGTGCGTTCTACAAATACAAATAACTACCATAGGCAGGGCCGGGCGCCTACACCTGCTCAGCACCAGGATACCCTTGCAGATGATAGTGCGTTCTACAAATACAAATAACTGCCATAGGCAGGGCCGGGTGCCTACACCTGCTGAGCGCCAGGATACCCTCACGGGTGATCGTGCGCTCTACAAATATAAATAACTACCATAGGCAGGGCCGGGCGCCTACACCTGCTCAGCGCCAGGATACCCTTGCAAATGATAGTGCGTTCTACAAATACAAATAACTGCCATAGGCAGGGCCAGGGAGCTGTTCAGCGCCAGGATACCCTCGCAGGTGATAGTGCGCTCTACAAATACAAATAAGTACCATAGGCAGGGCCGGGCACCTGCTCAGCGCCAGGATACCCTTGTGGGTGATAGTGCGCTCTACAAATACAAATAACTACCATGGGCAGGGCCGGGCACCTGCTCAGCGCCAGGATACCCTCGCGGGTGATAGTGCGCTCATCAAATACAAATATCTACCATAGGCAGGGCCGGGCACTTGCTCAGCGCCAGGATACCCTCGCGGGTGATAGTGCGCTCTACAAATACAAATACCTACCATAGGAAGGGCCGGGCACCTGCTCAGCGCCAGGATACCCTCGCAGGTGATAGTGCGCTCTACAAATACAAATAACTACCGTAGGCAGGGCCGGGCGCCTACACCTGCTCAGTGCCAGAATACCCTTGCGGGTGATAGTGCGCTCTACAAATACAAATATTTACTATAGGCAGGGCCGGGCACCTGCTCAGCGCCATGAAACCCTCACGGGTGATAGTGCCCTCTACAAATACAAATAACTTCCACAGGCAGGGCCGGGCACCTGCTCAGCGCCAGGATACCCTCGCGGGTGATAGTGCGCTATACAAATAACTACCATAGGCAGGGCCGGGCACCTGCTCAGCGCCAGGATACCCTCGCGGGTGATAGTGCGCTATACAAATAACTACCATAGGCAGGGCCGGGCACCTGCTCACTTCCAGGATACCCTCACGGGTGATAGTATGCTATACAAATACAAATAACTACCATAGATAGGGCTGGGCACCTACTCAGCGCCAGGATACCCTCGCGTGTGATAGTGCGCTCTACAAATACAAATAACTACCATAGGCAGCGCCGGGCACCTGCTCAGTGCCTGGATACCCTCGCAGATGATAGTGCGCTCTGCAAATACAAGTAACTACCATAGGCAGGGCCGGGCGCCTACACCTGCTCAGCACCAGGATACCCTCGCAGATGATAGTGCGTTCTACAAATACACATAACTGCCATAGGCAGGGCCGGGTGCCTACACCTGCTGAGCGCCAGGATACCCTCACGGGTGATTGTGCGCTCTACAAATACAAATAACTACCATAGGCAGGGCCGGGCGCCTACACCTGCTCAGCGCCAGGATACCCTTGCAAATGATACTGCGTTCTACAAATACAAATAACTACCATAGGCAGGGCCAGGGACCTGCTCAGCGCCAGGATACCCTCGCAGGTGATAGTGCGCTCTTCAAATACAAATATCTACCATAGGCAGGGCCGGGCACTTGCTCAGCGCCAGGATACCCTCGCGGGTGATAGTGCGCTCTACAAATACAAGTAACTACCATAGGAAGGGCCGGGCACCTGCTCAGCGCCAGGATACCCTCGCAGGTGATAGTGCGCTCTACAAATACAAATAACTACCGTGGGCCGGGCGCCTACACCTGCTCAGTGCCAGAATACCCTTGCGGGTGATAGTGCGCTCTACAAATACAAATATTTACTATAGGCAGGGCCGGGCACCTGCTCAGCGCCAGGAAACCCTCACGGGTGATAGTGCCCTCTACAAATACAAATAACTTCCACAGGCAGGGCCGGGCACCTGCTCAGCGCCAGGATACCCTTGCGGGTGATAGTATGCTATACAAATACAAATAACTACCATAGATAGGGCTGGGCACCTGCTCAACGCCAGGATGCCCTCGTGGGGATAGTGCGCTCTACAAATACAAATAACTACCATAGGCAGGGCCGGGCAACTGCTCAACGCCAGGATGCCCTCGCGGGGATAGTGCGCTCTACAAATACAAACAACTACCATAGGCAGGGCCAGGGACCTGCTCAGCGCCAGGATACCCTCGCGGGTGATAGTGCGCTATACAAATAACTACCATAGGCAGGGCCGGGCACCTGCTCAGCGCCAGGATACCCTCGCAGATGATAGTGCGTTCTACAAATACAAATAACTACCATAGGCAGGGCCGGGCGCCTACACCTGCTCAGCGCCAGGATACCCTCGCAGATGATAGTGCGTTCTACAAATACAAATAACTGCCATAGGCAGGGCCGGGTGCCTACACCTGCTGAGCGCCAGGATACCCTCACGGGTGATCGTGCGCTCTACAATTACAAATAACTACCATAGGCAGGGCCGGGCGCCTACACCTGCTCAGCGCCAGGATACCCTTGCAAATGATAGTGCGTTCTACAAATACAAATAACTGCCATAGGCAGGGCCAGGGACCTGTTCAGCGCCAGGATACCCTCGCAAGTGATAGTGCGCTCTACAAATACAAATAACTACCATAGGCAGGGCCGGGCACCTGCTCAGCGCCAGGATACCCTCGCGGGTGATAATGCGCTCTACAAATACAAATAACTACCATAGGCAGGGCCGGGCACCTGCTCATCGCCAGGATACCCTCGCGGGTGATAGTGCGCCCTTCAAATACAAATATCTACCATAGGCAGGGCCGGGCACCTGCTCAGCGCCAGGATACCCTCGCGGGTGATAGTGCGCTCTACAAATACAAATACCTACCATAGTGCGCTCTACAAATACAAATAACTATTGTAGGCAGGGCCGGGCGCCTACACCTGCTCAGTGCCAGAATACCCTTGTGGGTGATAGTGTGCTCTACTAATACAAATATTTACTATAGGCAGGACCGGGCACCTGCTCAGCGCCAGGAAACCCTCACGGGTGATAGTGCCCTCTACAAATACAAATAACTTCCACAGGCAGGGCCGGGCACCTGCTCAGCGCCAGGATACCCTTGTGGGTAATAGTGCGCTCTACAAATACAAATAGCTACCATAGGCAGGGCCGGGCACCTGCTCAGCGCCAGGATACCCTCGCGGGTGACAGTGCGCTCTACAAATACAAATAACTACCATAGGAAGGGCCGGGCACTTGCTCAGCGCCAGGATACCCTCGCAGGTGATAGTGCGCTCTACAAATACAAATAACTACCGTAGGCAGGGCTGGGCGCCTACACCTGCTCAGTGCCAGAATACCCTTGCGGGTGATAGTGCGCTCTACAAATACAAATATTTACTATAGGCAGGGCCGGGCACCTGCTCAGCGCCAGGAAACCTTCACGGGTGATAGTGCGCTCTTCAAATACAAATAAGTTCCACAGGCAGGGCCGGGCACCTGCTCAGCGCCAGGATACCCTCGCGGGTGATAGTGCCCTCTACAAATACAAATAACTACCACAGGCAGGGCCGGGCACCTGCTCAGCGCCAGGATACTCTTGCGGGTGATAGTGCGCTATACAAATACAAATAACTACCACAGGCAGGGCCGGGCACCTGCTCAGCGCCAGGATACCCTTGCTGGTGATAGTGCGCTATACAAATAACTGCCACAGGCAGGGCCGGGGACCTGCTCAGCGCCAGGATACCCTCGCGGGTGATAGTGCGCTATACAAATACAAATAACTACCGTAGGCAGGGCCGGGCACCTGCTCAGCGCCAGGATACCCTCGCGGGTGATAGTGCGCTCTACAAATACAAATAACTACCATATGCTGGGCCAGGGACCCGGTCACCGCCAGGATACCCTCGCGGGTGATAGTGTGTTCTACACATACAAATAACTACCATAGGTAGGGCCGGGCAACAGCTCAGCGTCAGGATACCCTCGCGGGTGATAGTGCGCGCTCCAAATAGACATAACGTAGCACTTTATAAACGTCACTTCTTAAGCAAAGACTGACAGGCTCACTCATTTGGTGTGAGTCCCACACCTTGGGGCACAGAATCTCTCTCTGCAGGTCCCATGGTTTGAAGCTCAGTCTAACTCAAGTTTCCCTTCTTGGAGCCCGTCCTCAGAGCCTCTCACATTAGATGCAGAAGTAGAAAGGAACGTGTATGAAAGTGGAATTGGGGGAGTGAGGGTACAGGAAAAAAACTTGTGATACTATAAAATATGAAACTTAAATAAAAAAGAGAAAGCCTGCAGAGTGCACGTCTTTAAAACCACAGCATTGTGCCAGCCTGGCCAAGGGGGAAATGGGTGGTCCCAGGGTTCAGCATCAGCTCAGACTATGCGAGGGAAGCTGTGAAAACAATGAATTGAAGAAGGTCTTTTATGAAGCGAAAGAAATATGTTAATTTTTGTGAAATACCAGCTTGAACAAAAGCACAGGTTATGACCAGGGGTCATGGTATTCTGCAACAATGGACACATTAATTATCTGTAAGTCTGACTACGTTATACAGCAAGGAGAGCTAAATTATGTACCATCGGTCAGCAAATTATTTGGCAGCATAATCTTAATATCTCACCATGTTAGCACGTTCATACAAAATGGATTACAATTCTGTTCAAAATACATAGGTTTCTGAAGAAAGAACATATACACAATCATCAGATACCATTGAAAGATGCGGTTCACTGTTCACCACAAAGGCCTCTTGATTGGAAGCCCAGGGACACTATTTTATTGACACTGTCCCGTAAGACTCTTAGACTGTGTAAATCATGCAATGTTGCACTCAGCAGACAACAAACCTTTCTGTGAGCAAGTCATGTAAAAACAGGCGAGCCCCTATTCTCACGCGCATCTAGGTTTTGTTTCGGAGTTTGTCTTCAGTTTTGTTTTTACTTTGTGTCCATGCCATAGGCTTCTGGAAGCACCTCTTCCACCAAGAAAGAGCCTTAAACATTGTACGATTCAACTCACTGGAACTTAAAAATAGAAGTACAATGTTTGGGATGTTTTTGTATAATCTGAACTCTTCATTGCTTCCTTGAGAGCAGTGTCTGTAGCATAACAGAATAAAAATAAACCACTTGCATTTAAATGTGTAAAGACTGTTTTTATGAAGCAGGCACATGCCTACCCCGTGTGCCTCAACTGAGAACATTTTTACTTTTTGAGTAAAAGTGTCTGTTCTTTAGTGCCTGCTTAATATTGGAAGATGCAATCCGCAATTGCCAGGGTCAGCTTTTAACTTTCGAGCACCATATCTGATGCATCTTTTTCAAGTATCACAATCTGTATGAGCTAGATTTAAAATTGTGTATTTAAATTCTGAAAAGTGTGCCACAAACTGTAGTTTCTTCTGAAGAATGCTGATTTGGGTGCAGAATTTTTCTGCTCCACCCGGGTCACCACCAGACAGATGCATCCTGACCCCACAAAGACCCAAATTCTGTTGGATTTGTAGAAATCGTTGGTTCGGATTTAGAGTTTGGTGCACGTGTTACTCTGTCACAAATGTGACAGATATCCCATCTGCCTTGCTACTAGTACCATAGTCTACGTATAATGCTCTTGTAATAAGGTGACAGCATGTGTGGCGTGTGTTTGTCTGAATAGCCTGTTCACAAACTCAGGATCAAGCTAGAATTAGGTAGGCATTGAGAGACAGTTCTGCATCCGCCAGGGTGGTGGAAGATATTGCCTCCGCCATCCCGAAGGACTACCACCTATCAGATTCAGAGATGACCGCCCACCCACTGATCATCTATGTTGTTCGAAAGGATGCATTGTCACAGTGCTTCCTTTCAAGGTACAGAATGTTTAGCGGACAGGTGCCATTGGTTATCACGGCCATTCACCAAACTTTTCAAAAGTTTTTTTTTTTTTTAAACAAACTGCCAAAGTGAGAGATTGTTTATGAAGAACAATAAAACGAATGACCCTCACGCCCCGGGAGCTCTCACCCATGGTACTGATGGTCCTTATTGTTTTTCTGTCCCTCACTGCTAGGTTTTTTCTATAGGCCGGTGGTCAGGAATGAAAAAAAGTCATTATACCATCCACCCTAAATAAAACTGCAGTGTAATGTCCCTACTCCGACAGCCCCTACTCTGGCAGGCCATTGGAGGAAATGTCTCGTCAAAAATGCCAGCGAGGGCTCCTTCCGTGGACAACTTCAGATCTGCCTCACGCTGAATGAGGCAGGCAGGCCGAGGGCTTGGAGGGCAGGCTCCATTGCGTTTGTGACAGAGTACTCTTTCCGCTAAACTCAAAATCAGTCCCTAAGTCCTGGGTATGTATTGTTTGTGGGAAGGAAGGGGCGGCACTTTCCTTGGGTCCCTGAGAGGGCCAGAAACAACAGACATTTCTTGCGCTGCAGCAAATGCCTGCAGTTCGTACTCCTCGCCAGCAGGGAGCAGAAGACACTCAGATTCTGAAATTCATAAAAATACATTTGTTCCTTCGTTCACTGTACCTGGAAGAAAGAACACGCTGCCTCGAAGAGCTGAAATGAAAGCTACAGGTTTTTAGAGAAGGAAGCGATGAAGAAAAAATTCGACTCCTCTTAGGTGGAACCATGAACCAGCAGAAAAGGACAAACAGTGCCAGCTTGAGACAGTACAAGACACCCGAGAGCCAGAGAGAGGCAGCACCCCCATCTCTGGCTGGGCTCTAACCCGTGCCCAGTGTGGGTACCGGCGTAAGAGGCTCTGCTCTGCCTCAGGGCTGGGGCCAGGCCAGCTGATGCCATTACTCTGTCTCACGGGGGCATGTTTGAGTGACGCTGTGGTGGCTGGATGACAATGTGTGTTTGATTCAGAGCATAAACCTTGCGAAAAAGGCATGTGCAGGTTTCCCTCGGGTGTCGTCTGCATGAAAATTATTTGCGATGTATGTAATCTGTACTAAAATCTTGCCATATTTTTCAATGCATTCGCCATACTTTTTCAAAAGTCATGCAGGGAGTGTTTCTAGCGCTGCGCGTGCGGCTCACTCATACGTTACAAGTCTGAGCAACAGATTTTCTGCTCAAACCAAGGGGCCCATTAGGAGTTTGGCAGTTGAACGAGCCGACCGCCAAACTCACGGGGATGAGGCAGACATCAACCCGGCCGCCTCACCCCGTCATATTATGATGTCCCCACTGGGCTGACCAATGGGAACAGTCCTACGGTAATTGGTCTCAGCTCCCTTAAGGACCCTCGGAATGCGCACTGTCTGGAAAGCAGACAGAGTGCATTTTGATGGTGCTGGGCAGTGGGCCCCCTGCTCTGCCCACGACATGGTTATGGGCACTGCAGGGACCTCCTGTGGCCCCTTGCACTGTGTGTCTGCCAGCCTTTTCATGACGGGGTCCCTGCCATGAAAAGGCTGGCAGAAACCGGACTCGTGAGCAGTGCGGTGGCGCTGATCTCAGCGCCGCTGTGGCTGACCACGACTCCAACTGCTGTCAGTCCATCGGGAACCATGCTCCTGGCAGGGACGGTGGTCCTCTGGCAGTCCGACCGCCAGGGTAGTAATGTGGCAGTCAGACCTCCTGGAGCGCGGCAGTCCGACCTCCACCGTGGCATTGGGGTTCCTAGGACTGCCAATCTTGTAATGAAGCCCCAAGTCTCTGACAAGGAAAAAACTACACAAACACAGATGTAACAAAATCTGAAATTTCAAAACTTTTAGCATAAACAAAGCTTTGGAATATGGTCACAAACTTAAGACAGCTTCACTTCACACACAAACTGAAAGCAGCCTCACCTAATGCACCACGGGCACCAGCAGTGAATGTCCCAGAGATGTTAGTTTAGACAGTCAGATGAGCCTCACCTGGTGTGGGGCCTTTGGGCAGCAAGCACCCTCTCTCATGGCTCGTGTAGTGCGTAGAGTACATCACCGTTGTGTATGGTATGGCCCTGCTTGCACCAGAAGTAAGGGTTTTTATCTTTGCGCGAGACTAGCCAGTGCAGGTAACAAAACACCACACTTACTAGAAAACCCATATGCCCTTCCCTCACGCATAAGGGCTAGTGCTCTACCAAACTAAATTACGCATTTACTAGCAATTTACGCATAAACCTAGGCGCATAAGTCATAGGTAATGCACAGAGCACTTCTTTATTCAGCAGCCAGTGTTGTTCTTTACCAGGTATGTCGGTCAACATCATGTGCTAACACTGCTCACAATGTTCCCAGCATACCCTGCTTACACCAGTCACAATGCTCCCAGTCAATATCATGTGCTGACGCTGCCCACAATGCTCTCAGTGAATGGCATGTGCTGATGCTGCCCACAATGCTCTCAGTCAATGTCATGTGCTGACGCTGCCCACAATGCTCTCTCAGTGAATGTCATGTGCTGACTCTGCCCACAATGCTCCCAGTCAATATCATGTGCTGATGCTGCCCACAATGCACCCAGTCAGCCTTGTGCTGAAACCACCCACCATGGTCTCAGTGATGTGCTGACTCTACCCACATCTATGGCACAGATGCTGTGATGGATGTTAGTGTCCACATCTGGCAGACAGGCTAGAGGACCTCTCATGGCACCTCTGCTGTGATGGCTTTTATTTTCCAGTGTCCACATCTGGCAGACAGGCTAGAGCCCCTCTTATGACACAGATGCTGTGATGGCTTTTACTGTATACAGCTCGCAGACAGGCTAGAGCCCCCTGATAGCACAGATGCTCTGATGGATTTGAGTGTTCACATCTGGCAGACAGGCTAGAGCCCCTCTTATGGCACAGATGATGTGATGGCTTTTAGTGTCCATATGTGGCAGAGGATAGAGCCCATCTTATGGCACAGTTGCTGTCATGGCTTTTAGTGTCCACATCTGGCATGCAGGTTAGAGCCCCTCTTATGGCACATTAGCTGTCATGGCTTTTATTGTCCACATCTGGCAGGCAGGTTAGAGACTCTCTTATGGCACATATGCTGTGATGGCTTTTAGTGTTCACATCTGGCAGACAGGCTAGATCCCCTCTGATAGCACAGATGCTATGATGGATTTTAGTGTTCACATCTGGCAGACAGGCTAGAGCACATCTGATGACAAAGATGCTATGATGGCTTTTAGTGTCCACCTCAGGCACAGGCTAGAGCCCCTCTTATGGCATAAGTGCTGTGATGGATTTTAGTGTCCATATCAGGCACAGGCTAGATCCCCTCTTATGGCACAGATGCTGTGATGACATTTAGGGGGTCATTCTGACCCTGGCGGTCACCGACCACGGGAGCACCGCCAACAGGCTGGCGGTGCTCCCGAGGGCATTCTGACCGCGGCGGTTCAGCCGCGGTCAGAAAGGGTAAACCGGCGGTCTCCCGCCGGTTTACCGCTGCCCCATTGAATCCTCCATGGCGGCGGAGCCATGGGGATTCAGACACCCCCTACCGCCATCCTGTTCATGGCGGGAAACCCCTGGCATGGGCACTGCAGGGGCCCCCGTAAGAGGGCCCCGCACAGTATTTCAGTGTCTGCTTTGCAGACACTGAAATACGCGACGGGTGCAACTGCACCCCTCGCACCCCTGCAACTACGCCGGCTCAATTCTGAGCCGGCGTCCTCGTTGCAGGGGCATTTCTGCTGGGCCGGCGGGCGCTCTTTCGGAGAGCGCCCGCCGGCCCAGCGGAAATGTTTAAATGGCCGCCGCGGTCTTTTGACCGCGGTGCGGTCATTTCACGGCGGTTAAAATCACCCCCTTAGTGTTCACACCTGGCAGACAGGCTAGAGCCCATCTGATGTCACAGATGTGGTGATGGCTTTTAGTGTCCACATCTGGCAGACAGCCTAGACTTCATTAGATGGCACAGATGCTGTGAGGGCTTTTAGTGTGCACATCTGGCAGACAGACTAGAGATCATCTACTAACATGAATGCTGTGAAGGCTTTCAGGCTCAAAATCAGGCAGAGTAAGTTTCTCAATACTGGCTCAAATTATCACCCCCTTTTGATAGGTGCTTAGGCAGGGCAAAGCCCCTGTACTGGCATAGACAGACAATTAGTTACTTACCTGTAACTGCTTTCATACAGTACTAGTATCTTGTATAGATTCACATGCTTGAATCATTCCCTGACATCGTAGTGGGAGTCCCACAGTACCATAATAAAGCAGTATGTGAAACTATCATAGGCTATAATGGCACTAGGCCATTAGTTTAACAACCTATCTATGTCCTTTTGAAAAAGGCATCCTCTAGAACACTCCCAAGAGAGGCTGATGCCCTCAGATTTCCAAGCACAAGTGGGAATAACATCCCTAGTTATAAGGGTAGCCTCTCAGGGGAGGAGGGTGGGTCGCATGTGAATCTATGAAAGATACTAGTACTGGATAATTTCTGTTAAAGTAAGTAACTAATTTTCTTATCCAGTATCGGATCTTTCATAGATTCGCATACTTGAATTGGAATAGCAAGCAGTATTGTAAGTAACTTAAGTACCCTTAGAGGATGGTGACTAAAAGCAATACACTTTCTAACAGACTATACAAAAGATATATATATATATATATATATATATATATATATATCGCCAAACACAGATACCGGAGACCCGTGGCTCAACTTAGTGTTGGTCTGAGCGTGGACCTGGAATTCCACATAAATATCGCACCAAATCCTCATCATAGAAAGGAAATGCTGTGACACGTTTGAAATTGCATATGTTCTTTTGTAAAACTATGCTTCCTCCCAACACGTTTCAGCCGTAGCCTTGATCACGTGTCCGAGAATTTCCTTTCTATGTTGAGGTTTTGGTGCGATATATATATATGTGTATATATATATATATATATATATATATAATGTAGATAGATAGGTATACATTTGAAATCTTAAGCTTTCTTTCTAACCCTTTAGATAAATAAGCATTAATAGATCAAACGACAATATTCAGTTGACTGAAATAAATATTTGAATTTAATATGAATAAAAAACACCTCTTCATGAATTGTTTGACTATCCTAGTGCAACATAGAGAGGGAGAATGAGTGGAATGTATGTATCCTGAAATCGGGGCTAGGTGAACTTTAACAGACTCGTGTACCAAACCTGTCCTGGCTCGTGAACGTAGGTACGGTAAAACCTGCTCTGGTGCTGCTGCTAAGGGAGGCAGGTTAGATTGCTGACACCACAAACAGAAACTTCTTCATTTCAACCTGTATGTCATGTTTGTTGATTCTGCTATTGCTTTGGCCAGAATGTCTCTACAATCTTGAGAGAGATTTAGATCTCAGGATTCGAATGCAGGAGCCATGCATGTAATTGGAGACAAGCTCGTTCCAGGTGCAGGATCTGGCCATTGTTCTTCATGAGGATAGTCTAGGTAGCCATGTTGTAATTTAGCAGCGATTAGATTAAGCATTAGCAGAAGACATCTTGTATTTAGCAACTATTGTGAACATTTTGCGGAATCCATTTTTTATTCATGGCAGCCATTTTCTCTGCCATGTGCTCGCCATGTGCTCTGTCCTACCTTTGTGTTA
Source organism: Pleurodeles waltl (assembly GCF_031143425.1). Lineage (NCBI taxonomy): Eukaryota > Metazoa > Chordata > Amphibia > Caudata > Salamandridae > Pleurodeles > Pleurodeles waltl. Next base: position 28,020,511 of record NC_090451.1, read on the forward strand.
ACTACTCTTGAAAATCTGTCTAGTGACAAGTTATATTTAGCATCTCCCACTTTCGCACATGCTCAGTAAGATCTGCAGCTGTTAGTAATCAGTAACAGACAGTAATGTGTCAACTAGTCCTTGAAAACTGTTAGCCCCTCCTACCTGTCCACTGTGTATTTCCATATGACCTTATATGTATATAAGTCTTGCTTCTATAATTGTACCACCTTCTTTTAGCCCCTGCGTGGGTATGAAAGGACCATGCTCTCTTATTTCAGTGTGCTACTTCAAACATTACCGAAGGGTGCTGTTTGAACTGTGGTACCACCTCATGAGTTTTAATAAACTTAGGGCCATATGTACGAACACATTTTCCCATTGACATAGAATGGGAAAAACCCTTTGCTACATCTGGCCCTTAGTCTTTTATTTCAGTTTCTGTGCCAACTTCTTCCTATATGGTCTGAGGACTTTGTGCAGAGAAGGGCGAACCCCTTGCACTAGTAGGCCTTGCTGAGGCTTACTTTGACAAATTGGCACCAGAACAGGGACTCATCGGCGACTCGGACGCATGACGGATTGGTCGGGACAAAGGATTGGGATCTCGCTGCGGATGATCAATGCCTGAGGAGACCCGAGTCTTGGCAACCACGGCGTTTTCCCCTTCTTTCTGATTTGACCATCCGTGGGGCACCGGTCCTCGACTGAGATCCTTTTTGTTCATTCGTCATACAGTGACCATTTGGTCGATTTTAGAACTTGGCAGTTGGAACCTGGACGCCCTGTGATTGGTAAGAGCCGTTTTACGGCACTTGCTGTGGGTTTTTATGTCTTTGTTTGGTAATGAAGTTTAGCACCACTTACCGTGGCTCTCGTGTTTTGGGTGACTAGTTAATTTGTGTCCTTTGAATTGATATATAAATTGCAATTTATATAGGCAGGTAATGAGGAGAATTTTCTCCAATTTAATTTTGATTTGAACAGCACCTTAAGTGCTACTTTGATTATAATATTGCATATTCTGCACTATTTTTGGCATGCCTGTTTTTAGCGCACTTCGTAGGATGTGTTGCTTTTGTAATGGTACCAGTTTGAGACTGGAAGAATCACAACCGGCACCCCCAGAGGGGACGCCCAATAGAGATATGTGTGTTAAACATGATCTTTCTTCTATAATGTATAGCACATTATGGAATAAATACACTGGTGCGGATCCTGAGTTACGTTGGCCTATGCATGGGTCATTTGATTTGCGAAAGATTGTGTATGTGGAACAATGTATGTGTAAGCGAAGGTCTAGGCAAGATATGTTTGACTGTGTACGAATGTGGGAGAAAGAAGTGCATGGAGAAGTGAAGCGTGAGCAAGCCTTGCTTGAGAAAGAGCAGCGGAAGAATGTATATGTGAAAGCATTGGAAATGAGAAATAAATAAATAAATGACTTAAATGAGCTAGAAGAGAAAGAACGTAAATTACAGGTAACTGGCCAATACACTGTTAGGCAACCTCTCTATCCTATCAATCAATCAATCAATCATAACATTTATAAAGCACTCTATGTACCCGTTAGGGTTTCAAGGCGCTGAGGGGGGGGGGAGCTGCTATTGGTCGAAGAGCAAGGTCTTGAGGAGTCTCCTGAAGGTGAGGAGGTCCTGGGTCTGGCGCAGGGGGGTCGGGAGGGAGTTCCAGGTCTTGGCAGCGAGGTAGGAGAAGGATCTGCCGCCGGAGGTCTTGCGTTGGATTCGGGGGACGATGGCGAGGGAGAGGTTGGCAGAGTGGAGTTGGCGGGAGGGGACGTAGAAGTTGAGTCTGTTGTTCAGGTAGGCGGGTCCGGCGTTGTGTAGTGCTTTGTGCGCGTGGGTGAGTAGTTTAAAGGTGATCCTCTTGTTCACAGGGAGCCAGTGGAGGTCTTTCAGGTGGTGGGAGATGTGGCATTGGCGAGGAATGTCGAGAATCAGGCGGGCGGATGCGTTCTGGATGCGTTGGAGTCGTTGGATGTCTTTTGCTGGGATGCCTGTGTAGAGGGCGTTGCCGTAGTCCAGTCTGCTACTGACGAGGGCCTGGGTCACCGTTTTTCTGGTCTCCGTCGGGATCCACTTGTAGATTCTGCGGAGCATGCGAAGGGTGTTGAAGCAGGAGGAGACTGCGTTGACCTGTTTGGACATGGTGAGGGCGGAGTCGAGGATGAAGCCGAGGTTGCGTGCGTGGTTGGCTGGAGTAGGGGGGGTCCCAGTGCGGTGGGCCACCAGGAGTCGTCCCAGGCCGAGGGGGGGTGTCCGAGGATGAGGACTTCCGTCTTGTCGGAGTTTCATTTTAGGCGGCTGTCTCTCATCCATTCGGCAATGGATTTCAATCCCTCATGGAGGTTGGCTTTGGCGGTGTGTGGGTCTGTGGTGAGGGAGAGGATGAGCTGGGTGTCATCGGCGTAGGAGAGGATGCTGAGGTTGTGTTGACGGGCCAGTTGTGCGAGGGGGCCATGTAGACGTTGAACAGCGTCGGGCTTAGCGAGGAGCCTTGGGGGACACCGCAGATGAGGTTGGTGGCTTCAGAGTGGAAGGGTGAGAGTCGGACTCTTTGGGTTCTGCCGGAGAGGAAAGATGAGATCCAGTTGAGGGCTTTGTCTTGTATTCCGGCTTCGTGGAGACAAGTTAGTAGGGTGCGGTGGCAGACTGTATCGAAGGCCGCGGAGAGGTCTAGAAGGATGAGGGCTGAAGTCTCGCCGTTGTCCATTTGCTGTCTGATGTCGTCTGTGGCGGCGAGGAGCGCAGTTTCGGTGCTATGATTTCGTCTGAAGCCGGATTGGGAGGGGTCCTTAATAAACCGCACAATTATTTTTTGTTACTAGATCACCCTCCACCTCCGTATGTCGTTCCTTCTGCCCCTTATGAGTTAGCTGAGGTCTCCGGTACGGAGCAACAGAAGATACGAGACAGTCGCTCTATGTTGCCTGCTGACCGTGCGTCTGAGCTTAGATCTACTGCTCATAAAACAATTCATAGCCTTGTCTCTGCTTCTGAACTTTTAGACAACATGAAAGGGTGGACGGAAAAGGAGCAGCTATATTTTACGGAGGCATTTGGCACAGAAGTTATTGAACTATTTTGGAAATATTCTGATGAGTTAGAGTCCGATGATGTAGCAGCTGATCATAAGCAAATGCGTGATGGTCTTTTTGTTTTCTCCCCGGTGGCTGATGCAATCAGGCGTTTGATGAAATTGTGTGTTGCAGCAGTCCGTTTACAAGAGGAGAAAAGGGCCGTGGACGTAGTTGCACGGACATCTCAGACCGGCGGGGTGCAAGCTTCCATCTTCGGAACAGATAAGACTATGATAGTTCATGCAAAACCAATGGGCGAGGCCACGCCTTTGTATGTTCCTCCTAAAGGATCGGGTTTCAGAAGCACTTCCTGACAGATCTACAGGTGAAGGCCATGAACTCCGACCTAGTGACCAGGTGATGATTAAGTCCTTTGAAAGATCAAGCAGCTTGGAACCAAGTTGGCGAGGCCCAGAGCAGGTGCTCCTTGCGACAAGGACAGCAGTTCGAGTGACGAACCGAAAGAATTGGGTCCATAGTACTCATTGCAAGAGAGTGCTACCTATCTTGGTGGAACCTGCTGTGCTGACCGATCATCGAGAGATTTTGACTACAGAGAAAGGCCGTGCTATTTCACCTGACAAATCTGTGGAGTTCTTCCACGACCATACGACTTCTGGAGTGCCGCAATATAATTTGAGACCGAGGAAAGACCCCGTAGTGCTGGAGAAAACTGGTTGAGCTACCGCCCTGGGGTAGTGAAACGGAGAGCCAATGTGGCAAGGGGGGGGGATCAGCCAGGCATTAGAGTAGTGACACCCGTCTTGGCCCATGGTGAAGAAATCTGCGGCTGCCCAGGGATAAGAGCTCCAATAATTGTTTTTAATTAATTTCTGAAAGGGTCGATTAACACTGTTGCTAAAATGAATAATAAAATGATCATTAGTTTTATGGGGTTTGTTGTTGTTTTGGTGGTTATAGCAATAATCACCTGGTTTGTTGAAAAGAAGGCTCCTGCTCGTGAGTTTTCTGTTGCCACTACTCCAGTACCAGAGGATCACTATTACTTTTACGCTTCCCTATCAGGAGCAGAAGCCCCGTCAATCATACTTCAATAATACTTTCATTCAGATGTTGCATCATACTCATAATGCTACAAATACTACTAACTGTTGGGTATGTGGAATGATACCTGCGCATCAAAAGAAAGGAGGAACACCTTTCCTTCCTCTTCCTTTTTCACACAATGGTTCTTGTCAATCTTGGTATACGCTTTTGTTTGCATCTGGAAAACGTACAGAGGGCTGACTTCTTTTTCGCCTTAATAAAGTATGCTACCAAGACAAAGATGGGTATCCCCAAGCCAAAGGAACTAAATGGGAATGGGAAGAGTATTAAACCGGACAATGTTTCAATACCATATGTCTTCACAAATATAAGAGACTCTGACAAGAAAGAACAATTTGTGATTTCTGTTACAAAAACGAACGCAGATTTATGTATACGTAGCATTGGGCGAATTCCAGTGGGGATAAGCGATTGTACCTTGATTTTAACTATTGAGGGTGTGAATAATAGTAGTTTTACAGCTTCACGTAATACATATTTTGTTTGTGGTAACTATGGATATTACCAACTACCTGTTGGGTGGTCAGGTGTGTGTTATGTATCTTTTCTATTACCCCCTGTGTTTTTGGCCCCTGCATCATATCACCGAGATTTTAAACTGTTCAATGACATCATTAAAAATAGATATAAAATGACAATAAGTACAAATGAGGTAGACCAAACGGACACTAGCCTGCAACAATATGTTGATTTTAATTTAGGGTTGTTCTCCTTTGTGGGTGCTGCATTAAACAGTAGGAAAGTGAGACGTATGACTAGGGGTGTGGAAGCTGTTACCACTCAGGCAGCTCTGGCACTTGGGAATATTACCGAGGAGCTCCAAATTGCGAGGATTGTAGTGCTCCAAAATCGTATGGTACTAGATGTGATATTAGCTGATCGAGGTGGTGCATGTCGCATCATCGGTAGTAGTTGCTGCGTTTTCATTCCAGATCACTCACCTTCAGTATATGATGCAATATCTAAATTGCATAAAATTGCTGCAGAAATCCACACAGAGACTGGTACTTGGACTTTTTCTGGATGGTTTTGGGCTCTTGTTTCCGCTTGGGGCTGGAAACTACTGACTATCCTGTGTGTAATGATTGCAATATTTTTCACATGCTGTATCTGTATTCAGTGTGGTCCAATGTTCTGCTCCATGTGTATTACTGCTTGTATGTCCACCAAAAGAAATATTACAGAAATGAAAGCACAACACATGTTAGATAAGGAAATAGCTGAAATGATGAGCATAAACATACAAGATGAATATTTAGATTATCCCAGAAAGACGAATGTCTTCAGCTAATGCTGAAAGGGTCGTCTGTTGTAATTTAGTAGCGATTAGATTAAGCATTAGCAGAAGCCATCTTGTATTTAGCAACTATTGTGAACATTTCGCGGAATCCATTTTGTATTCATGGCAGCCATTTTTTCTGCCATGTGCTCGCCATGTGCTCTGTCCTACCTTTCTGTTAACTACTCTTGAAAATCTGTCTAGTGACAAGTTATATTTAGCATCTCCCACTTTCGCATATGCCCAGTAAAATCTGCAGCTGTTAGTAATCAGTAACAGACAGTAATGTGTCAACTAGTCCTTGAAAACTGTTAGCCCCTCCTACCTGTCGACTGCATTTCCATATGACCTTATATGTATATAAGTCTTGCTTCTATAATTGTACCACCTTCTTTTAGCCCCTGCTTGGGTATAAAAGGACCATGCTCTCTTAGTTCAGTGTGCTACTTCAAACATTACCGAAGGGTGCTGTTTGGACTGTGGTACCACCTCATGAGGTTTAATTAACTTTGTCTTTTATTTCAGTTTCTGTGCCATCTTCTTCCTATATGGTCTGAGGACTTTGTGCAGAGAAGGGCTAACCCCTTGCACTAGTAGGCCTTGCTGAGGCTTACTTCGACAAATTGGTACCAGAACAGGGACTCATCGGCGACTCGGACGCATGATGGATTGGTCGCGACGAAGGATTAGGATCTCGCTGCGGATGATCAATGCCTGAGGAGACCCGAGTCTTGGCAACCACGGTGTTTTCCCCTTCTTTCTGATTTGACCATCCGTGGGGCACCGGTCCTCGACTGAGATCCTTTTTGTTCATTCGTCATGCAGTGACCATTTGGTCGATTTTAGAACTTGGCAGTTGGAACCTGGACGCCCTGTGATTGGTAAGAGCCGTTTTACGGCACTTGCTGTGGGTTTTGATGCCTTTGTTTGGTAATGAAGTTTAGCACCACTTACTGTGGCTCTCGTGTTTTGGGTGACTAGTTAATTTGTGTCCTTTGAATTGAAATATAAATTGCAATTTTTATAGGCAGGTAATGAGGAGAATTTTCTCCAATTTAATTTTGATTTGAACGGCACCTTAAGTGCTACTTTGATTATAATACTGCATATTCTGCACTATTTTTGGCATGCCTGTTTTTAGCACACTTCGTAGGATGTGTTGCTTTTGTAAAGGTACCAGTTTGAGACTGGAAGAATCGCAACCGGCACCCCCAGAGAGGACGCCCAAAAGAGATATGTGTGTTAAACATGATCTTTCTTCTATAATGTACATCACATTATGGAATAAATGCACTGGTGCGGATCTTGAGTTACGTTGGCCTATGCATGGGTCATTTGATTTGCAAAAGATTGAGTATGTGGAACAATGTATGTGTAAGCGAAGGTCTAGGCAAGATATGTTTGACTGTGTACGAATGTGGGAGAAAGAAGTGCATGGACAAGTGAAGCGTGAGCAAGCCTTGCTTGAGAAAGAGCAGCGGAAGAATGTATATGTGAAAGCATTGGAAATTAGAAATAAATAAATAAATGACTTAAAGGAGCTAGAAGAGAAAGAACGTAAATTACAGGTAACTGGCCAATACACAGTTAGGCAACCTCTCTATCCTATCCTTAATAAACCGCACAATGATTTTTTGTTACTAGATCACCCTTCACCTCCGGATGTCGTTCCTTCTGCCCCTCATGAGTTAGCTGAGGTCTCCGGTACGGAGCAACAGAAGATACGAGACAGTCGCTCTATGTTGCCTGCTGACCGTGCGTCTGAGCTTAGATCTACTGCTCATAAAACAATTCATAGCCTTATCTCTGCTTCTGAACTTTTAGACAACATGAAAGGGTGGACGGAAAAGGAGCAGCTATATTTTACAGAGGCATTTGGCACAGAAGTTATTGAACTATTTTGGAAATATTCTGATGAGTTAGAACCCGACGATGTAGCAGCTGATCATAAGCAAATGCGTGATGGTCTTTTTGTTTTCTCCCCGGTGGCTGATGCAATCAGGCGTTTGGTGAAATTGTGTGTTGCAGCAGTCCGTTTACAAGAGGAGAAAAGGGCCGTGGACGTAGTTGCACGGACATCTCAGACCGGCGGGGTGCAAGCTTCCATCTTCGGAACAGATAAGACTATGATAGTTCATGCAAAACCAATGGGCGAGGCCGTGCCTTTGTATGTTCCTCCTAAAGGATCGGGTTTCAGAAGCACTTCCTGACAGATCTACAGGTGAAGGCCATGAACTCCGACCTGGTGACCAGGTGATGATTAAGTCATTTGAAAGATCAAGCAGCTTGGAACCAAGTTGGCGAGGCCCAGAGCAGGTGCTCCTTGCGACAAGGACAGCAGTTTGAGTGACGAACTGAAAGAACTGGGTCCATAGTACTCACTGCAAGAGAGTGCTACCTACCTTGGTGGAACCTGCTGTGCTGACCGATCATCGAGAGATTTTGACTACAGAGAAAGGCCGTGCTATATCACCTGACAAATCTGCAGAGTTCTTCCAGGACCATACGACTTCTGGAGTGTCGCAATATAATTTGAGACCGAGGAAAGACCCCGTAGTGCTGGAGAAAACTGGTTGAGCTACCGCCCTGGGTTAGTGAAACGGAGAGCCAATGTGGCAAGGGGGGGGATCAGCCATGCATTGGAGTAGTGACACCCGTCTTGGCCCATGGTGAAGAAATCTGCGGCTGCCCAGGGATAAGAGCTCCAACGATTGTTTTTAATTAATTTCTGAAAGGGTCGATTAACACTGTTGCTAAAATGAATAATAAAATGATCATTAGTACTATGGGGTTTGTTGTTGTTTTGGTGGTTATAGCAATAATCACCTGGTTTGTTGGAAAGAAGGCTCCTGCTCGTGAGTTTTCTGTTGCCACTACTCCAGTACCAGAGGATCATTATTACTTTTACGCTTCCCTATCAGGAGCAGAAGCCCCGTCAATCATACTTCAATAATACTTTCATTCAGATGTTGCATCATACTCATAATGCTACAAATACTACTAACTGTTGGGTATGTGGAATGATACCTGCGCATCAAGAGAAAGGAGGAACACCTTTCATTCCTCTTCCTTTTTCACACAATGGTTCTTGTCAAGCTTGGTATACGCTTTTGTTTGCATCTGGAAAACGTACAGAGGGCTGACTTCTTTTTCGCCTTAATAAAGTATGCTACCAAGACAAAGATGGGTATCCCCATGCCAAAGGAACTAAATGGGAATGGGAAGAGTATTAAACCGGACAATGTTTCAATACCATATGTCTTCACAAATATAAGAGACTCTGACAAGAAAGAACAATTTGTGATTTCTGTTACAAAAACTAACACAGATTTATGTATACGTAGCATTGGGCGAATTCCAGTGGGGATAAGCGATTGTACCTTGATTTTAACTATTGAGGGTGTGAATAATAGTAGTTTTACAGCTTCACATAATACATATTTTGTTTGTGGTAACTATGGATATTACCAACTACCTGTTGGGTGGTCAGGTGTGTGTTATGTATCTTTTCTATTACCCCCTGTGTTTTTGGCCCCTGCATCATATCACCGAGATTTTAAACTGTTCAATGACATCATTAAAAATAGATATAAAATGACAATAAGTACAAATGAGGTAGACCAAACGGACACTAGCCTGCAACAATATGTTGATTTTAATTTAGGGTTGTTCTCCTGTGTGGGTGCTGCATTAAACAGTAGGAAAGTGAGACGTATGACTAGGGGTGTGGAAGCTGTTACCACTCAGGCAGCTCTGGCACTTGGGAATATTACTGAGGAGCTCCAAATTGCGAGGATTGTAGTGCTCCAAAATCGTATGGTACTAGATGTGATATTAGCTGATCGAGGTGGTGCATGTCGCATCATCGGTAGTAGTTGCTGCGTTTTCATTCCAGATCATTCACCTTCAGTATATGATGCAATATCTAAATTGCATAAAATTGCTGCAGAAATACACACAGAGACTGGTACTTGGACTTTTTCTGGATGGTTTTGGGCTCTTGTTTCCGCTTGGGGCTGGAAACTACTGACTATCCTGTGTGTAATGATTGCAATATTTTTCACATGCTGTATCTGTATTCAGTGTGGTCCAATGTTCTGCTCCATGTGTATTACTGCTTGTATGCCTACCAAAATAAATATTACAGAAATGAAAGCACAACACATGTTAGATAAGGAAATAGCTGAAATGATGAGCATAAATATACAAGATGAATATTTAGATTATCCCAGAAAGACGAATGTCTTCAGCTAATGCTGAAAGGGTCGTCTGTTGTAATTTAGTAGCGATTAGATTAAGCATTAGCAGAAGCCATCTTGTATTTAGCAACTATTGTGAACATTTCGCGGAATCCATTTTGTATTCATGGCAGCCATTTTCTCTGCCATGTGCTCGCCATGTGCTCTGTCCTACCTTTCTGTTAACTACTCTTGAAAATCTGTCTAGTGACAAGTTATATTTAGCATCTCCCACTTTCGCATATGCCCAGTAAAATCTGCAGCTGTTAGTAATCAGTAACAGACAGTAATGTGTCAACTAGTCCTTGAAAACTGTTAGCCCCTCCTACCTGTCGACTGTGCATTTCCATATGACCTTATATGTATATAAGTCTTGCTTCTATAATTGTATCACCTTCTTTTAGCCCCTGCGTGGGTATAAAAGGACCATGCTCTCTTAGTTCAGTTTGCTACTTCAAACATTACCAAAGGGTGTTGTTTGAACTGTGGTACCACCTCATGAGGTTTAATAAACTTAGGGCCAGATGTAGCAAAGGTTTTTACCCATTCTGTGTCTATGGGGAAAAGTGTTGGTACATATGGCCCTTTGTCTTTTATTTCAGTTTCTGTGCCAACGTCTTCCTATATGGTCTGAGGACTTTGTGCAGAGAAGGGCGAACCCCTTGCACTAGTAGGCCTTGCTGAGGCTTACTTCGACAGGCAGATGGGACTGGATTTCGAGAGCAGCAGGGGCTCCTTGAACCAATGCTGTCTGGGCCATTTGGGAGCTATTACAATGAGGCAACAGCTCTCTTTTTGTCTTGTTGAGGAGTCTTGGTATGAAAGGGAAGGGGGTAAAGCGTAAAAATAAATCCTGCACCATCTCAGTGAAAGGGCATTCCCCCATGACCCTGGGAGTTGGTATCAAGTGGCATGGAACTGGCATTTTGCATTCTTCTCTGTCGCAAAGAGGACCAAGGTTGGTTTGCCTGAGTGTGAGAATATCCTGTCTAATACCATTTGATCCAGTTCCAACTCATGGCAATTGTCTGTGGGTTGCTGAGAGTGTCCGCTAGGGTGTTGTTCACTCCTGAAACGTGTTCGGCTTTTAGAGATATGTTGCCGACAGTGAGCCAGTTCCAAAGGTCGTGATCCTCCTGAGAGAGAGATAAAGACTTGTTTCCTCCTTGCTTGTTTATGTAATACATGCTGGTTGTAGTGTCTGTACGGACAAGCACAGAGGCTCCTTCTATTCATGGTAGAAAGGCCTGTAGAGTGGGAAATATCACTTTCAGTTCAAGGCGATTGCTGTGCATTGATTTGTGAAGTGTGGACCACTTTTCCTGTGTCCGAAGGTCCTGTAAATGGCTGCCCCAGCCCTCCAAGGAGGTATCGGTCGTGATGACGAAGTCTGGTACTGAAGTCAGGAATGTGACACCTTGAGAGAGTTGATTTATGTGAGACCACCATGCTAGTGTTTCTTTCATCCTTGGGGTAATGGTGATCAAGTCTTCAAAGGAGCCTTGTGATTGGATCAAATCAAATCAAATCAAAAACATTTATAAAGCGCGCTACTCACCCGTGGGGGTCTCAAGGCGCTAGGGCGAGGGGGTTACTGCTGCTCGAAGAGCCAGGTCTTGAGTTGCCTCTGGAATGCGAGGTGGTCCTGGGTGGTCCTGAGGTTGGTGGGGAGGGAATTCCATGTCTTGGCCGCCAGGTAGGAGAAGGATTTCCCACCTGCCGTGGTGCGGCGGATGTGAGGGACGGCGGCGAGTGCGAGGTTGGCGGAGCGAAGTTGACGGGTGGGCGTGTAGAAACTGAGGCGACGGTTGAGGTATTCGGGTCCCTTGTTGTGGAGGGCTTTGTGTGCGTGGGTGAGGAGCCGGAAGGTGATCCTTTTGTTGACGGGAAGCCAGTGCAGGTGTCTCAGGTGGGCGGAGATGTGGCTGTTGCGGGGTATGTCGAGGACGAGGCGGGCAGAGGCGTTTTGTATTCGCTGCAGACGTTTCTGGAGTTTAGCAGTGGTTCCTGCGTTTAGGGTGTTACCGTAGTCCAGGCGGCTCGTGACGAGGGCGTGGGTCACAGTCTTTCTGGTGTTGGCGGGGATCCAACGGAAGATCTTTCGGAGCATGCAGAGGGTGAGGAAGCAGGAAGATGATACGGCGTTGACTTGTTTGGTCATGGTGAGAAGTGGGTCCAGGATGAATCCGAGGTTGCGTGCGTGGTCTGAGGGGGATGGTGCGGTGGCAAGGGCCGTGGGCCACCAGGAGTCGTCCCAGGCAGACGGGGTGTTTCCGAGGATGAGGACTTCCGTTTTGTCTGAGTTCAGTTTCAGACGGCTGAGTTTCATCCATTCTGCGACGTCTTTCATTCCATCTTGCAGGTTGGTCTTGGCGCTGGTGGGGTCCTTGGTGAGGGAAAGTATCAGCTGAGTGTCGTCGGCGTAGGAGGTGATGTTGATGTTGTGTTTGCGTACGATGTAGGCGAGGGGGCTCATGTAGACATTGAAGAGAGTCGGGCTGAGCGAGGAGCCTTGTGGGACGCCGCAGATGATCTCGGTGGGGTCTGAGCGGAACGGTGGGAGGTAGACTCTTTGGGAGCGGTTGGAGAGGAAGGAGGTGATCCAGTCCAGGGCCTGTCCTTGGATACCGGTGGAGCGGAGGTGGGATATTAGGGTTCGGTGGCAGACGGTGTCGAAGGCAGCAGAGAGGTCGAGGAGGATGGGGGCGACTGTTTCTCCGTTGTCCATCAGAGTTCTGATGTCGTCTGTGACTGAGATGAGGGCGGTTTCTGTGCTGTGATTGGCTCGGAATCCGGACTGAGAGGGGTAATTGTATCTGGAGTTCCTCCTGCAAAGACCTAATGTTTAATCGTGCCAGCGGGACCAACCTTATTGCGGAGATCCTGCCTAGGAGAAAGTTTAACAGCCATAGTGAAACGAACTTTCTTTTGGAGATATGTAGAGCTAGGTTTGACAATCTTTGTTGCCTGTATTGTGAGAGATATGCCTTGTTTCTGACTGGAGCGAGGTTGGCCCCCAAAAACATTATAGTCTGACTTGGAATGGTGGAGAATATTGAGTAGTTTAATGTGAGGTCTAGCTTGTGAAACAGTGACAGGTAGGCTTTCGTAGCTTTGCCAACTTACTGTGCTGTTGAGGCATTTAGCAGCCTGTCATCTAGGTCGGGGAATACCTGATGCCCTTGTTTGTGAAGGGTGGCTGCAACAGGGGCAAGGCATTTTGTAAAGATTTGAGGAGTAGACAAGGTCAAAGGGAAGGGCCTTAAATTGGTAGTGGGTACCAGCTATGATGAAACGGAGATACTTGCAATGCTTGGGATGTATGGGAACGTGGAAGTATGCATCTTGCAAATCTAGGGATGTCAAGTAATCTCCGCTGTTTAAAAGATGGAGGATGCGGGATAGAGTAATCATATAGAAGCACTGTTTGCGCAGAGATTTGTTTAGTTTCCAGAGGTATAGGATGGGTCTCCATTCTCCTGTCTTCTTTTTTACAAGGAAAAAACAGGAGTAAAGTCCCATGCCTTTTTGAAGAGAAGGAACCTTTTCTATTGCACCCTTGGCCAGCATTATCAGGGCTCCTTTCTTCAGTAAGTGAAGTCGAGGGGAATACTCTCCTTTGGTGGTTTCTGCACAAACTCCAGGGTATGTCCGTAATTTGCTAAGTCCAAAACCCAACTGTCCAGTGTTATCTCCTTCCACTGGGAGAGACAGTTGGAGTTGTTCACACCCATGTGGTTGGTGGATGTAGCTGGTATTTGACCACATTTGGCGGTCATAACGCCCCAGCATGGCCAATGTGTTGGCTGCTCACACAGTGACTGCAGACGTAAGAGACTCTCTTTCCTATGTTATCCAGGCATCTGCCTTTTTTGTCTGGCGGCGCGGAGATGGGAGCTGAAGGATTTTTTGTGTGCCTCTGCGCTGCTTGTGAGATGACGGAGTCAGGCTTGGGATGACCAGTGAGACATGCAGGAGAATCATCTGTGACTTTGTATTTCTTAACCAGGCGAGGTGGAACTGATGGTACAGTAGCCAGAGTCTTCATGATTTTCATTCCCCCATCCCACTTATAGTCTGTGATGGGAATGACTCCTACAGACGGAATGACTCCTACAGACTTCCTGGCTTGTTCCTTAAAATCATGAAGAAAGTAGTTTGACTGTTTTACTGAAGTTGGCAGATGGAAACGGAGAGCAGCTCGGTCCATCAGATTATGGAAGTCCCGATGTTCTCTGGGGGGCAGTCTGAAGGATGAGGTGTTGGTCGAGATGGGGAAGGTACAAGGTAGTCATCCCATTTATCCTATGGTCATTGAGGATCAGGGATCTCCCCTTCCTCCTTCTCATCTTCTGAAGATGATGGATCCTCTCTCAGTGGTGCTGCAGTGGTTGAGGCAGGTGTTGTCCTGGGCGTTATTGGAGGAGGACTGTTCCTTGGTGTAACAGGAGAAGCAGGTAGGGGTACAGGTTGTTACTCGTGAGGAGATTCAGGAAATCTTTTTCTGCAATCCTGTAACATGACCTGTAGATCTTGAACTAAAGAGATCAGCATCTCCATAACACCTTGCCTAGGCCGAGGATGCGGGTGATATTCACTGTGTTCATAATGGCATCTAGGAGGGGCATGATATGGTTAGTTTAGTAAAGTAACATCTTTCTGACATTGCTACACCCACTTTTTGCCTGGTGTCAGTGTCTTTAGAATGTAGTGCACTAGGATCCTGCTAACCAGGAACCCATAGTCTGCGCTCTCTCCTTTAAATTTGGTTGTTTGCTAACATTTACCCACCACAATTGGCATACTGGTGTACCTATGTAAGTCCCTAGTACATGGTACTTAGGTACCCAGGACACTGGTACACCAGGCGTCTTCCATGTGCTGCAGCATGTATTATGCGACCCCTGGGGACCCATGCAAACTGTGTCTGCAGGCCTGCCATTGCAGCCTGCATGAAATGGTGCATGCACCTTTCACCTTTCACTTTAAATTTAAGGCTTGCCTTATATCAGGGTCTCTGCACTTAGACACTGTAAGTCACCCCCCTGGTAGGACCTTTAGACCAAGGGCAGGGTGCATATTCCTAAGTCGGAGGGTACCCCTGCCTGAGCAGAGGTGCCCCTACAAACCTCAGACTACATTCCCTGGGCTTTGTAAGTGCAGGGAAGACATCTTAAGGTATGTACAGGACACTGGTCAACACAAGTAGTCCAATGACATAATGGCTTCACCGAACATAGGCATGTTTGGCATCAAACATGTTGGAATCATGCAACTACACTGATTCCAGTGTTAGATGCATGAGACTATGTACTCTGGGGGCTCCTTAGAGAATCCCCCAGATCTGCTTGAACGCCTTGCAGGGTCTGTCTGCCAGCCCAAACTATTCTGCCCTCCGGCTACTGAGCCTAACATGAGCAAGGGAAGGCAGTACAAAGGATTTCCTGTAGGGTAGAAGTAGGACTACTTCTCCCCTTGAAATGGGTGTCTCTGGGCTGGGATGAGGTGGTCTCTGAGCACCACCAGACTCCTTTGAAGGGCACAATTGGTGCCCTCCTTGCATAAACCAATTTGCACTAGTGCAGGAACCCCCAGTTCTCCCTCTGACGTGAGACCACACAAAGGACAGGGGAGTGACCACCCCCTGTCCAGCTCATCCCTTAGGGAGATGAACAGAGCTCTGCCAGGTGGCCGGTTGATTCTGCCATTTTGGAAACAAGATGTGCAGAGGCCACTGGGAGCATCTGACTGGTTAGGCCAGGTAAATGATGTCCCTGGCCCCCTATGATAGGTGGGTCACTGCAGATAGTGACCAACTCCCTTTTAGGGTTACGTAAGGGCTCCCCCAAGGGTGGGTCCTCAGATTCGTCAAGTAATACACTGCAAGGAACTCTATGCAAGACATCTTCTTTTGGTCTCTAGAACCGCTGCTGATCTGCTTTCGGAACTGAAACAAGACTGTAACCAGTTGGGAGGGCTCCCACTGCAACATCCATGGCTGTACATCCTCTAGGGTCACAAGGACTCTGTTTGCACCCAAGAAGGAATCTCCCTTGGAATGAAGGAGTCACTTCCCTGCTTCCGCAGGCACCTTAAGACGACAATGACCGGCGGGTGGATTGTGCTGTCCCACAGACATCCAAAGTCTCTGCAACACAGGTCATGGTTCTGTGGTCCTCCCTAAGTCCAACTTGTCTTCTGACCAACTTGGGGGATGGTGGGCCCTTGTTGCAGCCACTAGAACGGAACCCCTGTACACCACAACTATTGCTTTTACCAAGGCTTGTTGACTCTTCCTCTAAGAGACTTCATGTTCCAAGAAGCCTCAGACTCCAGCACTCTGCAGCTCCAAGTTCAACTTCCACTCTGCATCGCCTGTGGCATGGAACTTCTGTTTTGCTGTCCTGCTAAGGTCTCCCTGTGATTCCCTGTGCCTGCTGCCAGTTAGTCACTTGTGAGGACTCCAATGATTCCTGCCAGCTCTCCTGTGTGCTGTGTTCCAGCCCTGACTCCCATCCAAGGGTCGATTCTCATGGACCTTGCGGGTTCCCAAAATCCTGCAAACTTCCTGCAACTTCTTGCATTTGTCAATGCTGGTTGGTGGTCCTGCTGGCCACTGACCCTCCTGCAATTCGGCAACCAATGTGACACAGCTTGTGGGTGACTCCAAGGATCCCCTGCATCCCGTGGACTCCGCAGCCGGACCTCATCCTTCACGACCTGCAGGAACTGCACCTCTATGAGGGTGGGCATTGCCTACCTGAACCGCCTAGACATCTCCGAGTGGTCTGGACCTGCCCCCTTCTTTTTCAGGTTTTTCATGTCAAGAATCCACCTTTTGATTCCACCGACCTCGTCCACGGGTCACGACAACAGCTGGACAACCGAGGCACCCAGTGATTCCAACACGGCTTTCCTACGTCACTTCACTCCTATTCAAGTGGACTCCCTGGTGCAGGTGTGGGTATCCACAGGTGGGGGCACTATCCAACCTTCCTTGTGCCAACTGATTTCCTGGGGGTCCTCTGGGAAGGGTCCTGAATCTTGAGCATTCCAACCACAACAATTAGCCTATGGGACACCCAGCTTGATAACTACTCTGTACCCGGGCACCTGTGGGATTTCTGATACTTACCTCTGCTAATTCCTTACTTCTCCAGTCCTTGGGATTCTAACAAACTTACTGTGGTTATGCATCTCCATTCTTATACCACTTTCTAAGTATATGGTTTGCCCCCCCATAGGGTCCGATGTATTTCTGTGCTTTTCCTTCTTGTTGCTAAGTGTATATTTTGTGTGTAGATATCTCCAAATGGAGATATACCGACGTTAGTTTAGTAGTAGTGTTGCAATACTTCATTTTTGCAATACTTGGTGTGATTTATTCTTGTGGACAATCACTGACTGACCACTCTGGTATTGTAAGTGCTTTACACTCTTCCAAGATAAGCCTAAGCTGCTCTCCACAGTTACCCCTAGACAGCTTTGGTTACCTAGGCACCAAAACACTATCACTAAGGGTTGCCTGGACTCAGCATAGGGTGGCACACCATAAATGTACAGCGTAAACTGAGCCAGCCTCCTCCAGTTGGTAACCCTGTTTGCTCATCCTTCTCATCATCATCATCGTCCTCCTGGTACTTGATGTGAAACCCTGAAGGACTGTGTGCGTCACCAGAAGGTACTTCATTTTCTGACTTCTCCCAGTCCAGTAAGTAACTGGGTAGCAACGATGAAACCGTGCTTGGAGAGGTGACGTCAGGCCTTAAAGCAGCCTTGGTTAGTTTGGTCATTTTAATCCTCGTTGATGGTCTCGTCGATGAAGTCATAGATGACGCGAAAGTGAATTGAGGTGTCAACGGTACAAATTCCCCCATCGACAGTACCGTCTTCGGCAGTGCCATCATCAGCAATGCTGCTGTAGATGTTGTCACCATCGAGGGTGTAGTCATTGACGTTGTTGCCGTCAATGGCCCTATTGTGGATAGTGCCGCTGCTGTCGACGGTGTCTTCATCAACTATATCTTTATCAACGCTGGTGAAGTTGAAGTCAAGTCTATAGTCGACAGTGACTTAGAAGAAGTGATCACCGTGGTCGATGGAATGGAAGCGTTAATGGCTGCCGTAGTCAAAGTTCTCATCGATGATAGCTTTGTGGATGAGACAGTGGTGACGGTCACCGTTGTCGTCAACACTAATGCCGATGGAGTTGTCATCGTCAAGAGTTTCTTGAGAGGAGGTTTTGCTCTCAACGTCGATAGGTTCTAAGGATAGAGTTTGTTGTTGTTTCCCTTTTTTAACAGATAGAGGGTTGAGAAGAGGGTATACCTATGGAGATGAGTTTGAGTTTCTCCTTTTTAGGCAGGTCTTTCTACTCTCCTCAGAAGCCCCATTGTCCACTGCCCTCCTCAGAAGAGCTGGATTTTGGGGATTCATCTGGTGTTTAGGGAAGAGGCAATAGAGACAGTCTCTGTGTGGGTCGTCCACATGTAGCCTTTTCTTCCCACAGGACTTGCAGAATATGAAGAGGCCTTTTTTAAAAGACTCAAACATTTTAGATGAAAAACATTTGGCTATTTATGAAAAAACTGAGCAGATCTCAGGAAGACTCCCTTCACATGATGTGTGGTAGAACATCGGAGGGAACCATCTTCTCTTGGGAGTGTTCTAGTGAGTGCTAGTAGCTGATTGGTGATACTGAAAGTTTGGTCCTTTTCTAAAAAGGACATACTTAGGCTGTTAAACTAATGGCCTAGCGCCATTATAGACTATGATAGTTTAACATACGGCTTTATTATGGTACTGTGGGACTCCCACTATGACGATGGGGAATGATGCAAGCATGTGAATCTATGAAAGATCCAAAACTGGACAATGGATGCTTCCTCCTGGAACAGATGCTGCAAGAGAATCTTTGAAACCACATCTAGCAGATGCTGAGAATCCTGTGCTGCTGCCAGGCCCTCTGTAGCGAGTAAACACGACCTTATCTTCAGAAAGAGAATCTGCAATTCTTTTTAGATATACCCATGCCAGTTTGGAAAAGCCAGGCCCACTGCTGGCACAGCTGCTCCAGTACCTCTTTGAACAACTCTCTAGCAGACAGGAAAAGGCTGTCAGGCCACAATACCCCTATAAATAAGGCTCTCTGGCAGCCTGGGCATTGCCCTGAGGCTCATTCCGCCAGTAAATAACAGCCCAGGCAGACAGAACCTGCCCCTCCCGCAGGACTTGGTCTGACCATACTGTGGTTCCATTTAGGATCAGCATTCCTATGGCCAACTAGGGCCCAAGAAGCCACCAAACTCCCTAAAAGCTCTCCAGTGGGCTAAACACAATTCTGATAACCTTGAGGTTTCAATATCAATACGCGTTGTACTATAGAGGATACAGATACTCTGCAATTTTAATGCATGGGCTACACCTGTCCTTGAATCTCTTGTACCCATGCACGAGGTGGAACATAAAAGACAGACACCTGCTCCATTTTATTTTTCAGAAAATCTCAGAAGAGCTAAACATCAATGTAGACTTCTTGAATAGGTGTGGGGGAAATCCTATGAGAGTGAAGCTACAACAAAATACAGAGCTACTCATAGGAGTTAATAAGTCCTTATAGAAGAAGCTAAAACAGCCTAATATTCTGCTAAGATTAAAAACTCAAAAAATCCCTTTAGAGAGCAATTTGCCATTGTGAATAATTTCTCTAACTTCACTGTGAGCAATTTTACAATTTATCCCTGCGTGATAATATAACTACCTTCCTAAGGATAAACCTGAGAAAAATGTACAAGGGGTTTCTGCCTCCACCTCACTTAGGGCCTGATTTATACTATTTTAGCGCCGCATTTGCGTAATTTTTTGACGCAAAAGTGGCGCAAACATACAAAATATAATTTAATTTTGTAAGTTTGTGCCACTTTTGCATCAAAAAATGACACAAATGCGGCGCTAAAATAGTATAAATCAGGCCCTTACTCTCTTGCTGCATCTCGAAGAGACTTTACTCCACACATCTGGAACTTTCCAGTCAAAATCTTGACCCATTAAGGAAAGCCATGTACTCCACCTCCTACCAACCAACAAATCAGGTTTCCCTCTTGGTTTCTGACCACTGCGTGTAATTAGAATCAGAATGGACCAATTTGTATTGTGATATGCCATCTGTCGATTGAGACGGTCATGGTTCCCCGATCCTGGAATAAAGCTGTGACTCTAGGTCTCCTAAAGAAACCCACCTCCGAGCCTACCCAACGGAATAATTCCAGACCCATTTCTTGTTGCTCCTACCATCTCGAATCTTAGAACAGGCTGGCCATCTGCAATTATATGCACATCTGGAAGACGATAATCTGTTGGATTCTTTGCAGCCTTTCTTCAGACTCCATTACTGCATGGAAACTGACCTAGAGAGAGGGCCACTGGAATTATGTGATTTAAAAACCTGATCTTACTGCTGTGCGCCGATCCGCTGTCTCTTCTCTGCAGGCACAGGCTCCCAGCCTGCCTTGCGACCATTCCTGACGCTGCTCAGAGCAGAATCAGGACTGGCTTTTCAAGCCCTGCTAGGGCGCTCCCAGGCAGACCGGGAGCCTGTGCAGGCTCTCTCCAGCCCGGCAACTGTGTTGCCGGGCTGGAGAGAGCCTACTAAGCATGTGTGTTTGGCCGGCCCGAGACGGCCGGTCTAACATACATGCTCGTCACCCCGTGGACCCGCCCCTTTAACAAATTAAACAATAATAGTATTGTTTTGTTTGTTAAAGCTTTTGCACCTTCTGCTGCTGGCAGGGGGGTGGTGGGGAGTGACACTCCTCCAACCTAACGGAGGAGCCGCCCCTGGATTCTATGCCTAGGAAGAAATCCATGCTCTGGTCTCCATCCTGACTGTCTATAGAAATAAGTTCAACTTTTTCATTGGATAGTTCTGTTAGAAATGTGGATGTTATACATGACAAATTGTTCTTTGCAGTGCAAAACAGTTGGAAAGCTGCCACTTGTTTTTATGTCTTGTGTTTGTTCCAGAAAATGTTCCACTTCTTCATATGCCATCTCGTAGAACCGTTGTACAAACTCTTATATCATTAATACTAGTTATGACAAAACTGTGGACCTAATTGAAACAGGTGAACACATATGTTTGTGTGTTTACATTTGTTTTGGAATTCATAAAACTGCATTTTAATACTAAGTTTACAAATGTAGAGGGTCCGCGGTTGGGGCAGAAAACCCTGCATATAAAAAGATACAACATGCTTATCTATTTGTGTACAATTCTCCGCCCGGACTGCGGAGTCTTCACACTTGTGAACTTAGAATTAAAATACAGTTTTGCGCATCCCAAAACAAATGTAACTTACACAAACGTGTGTTTACCTTTGTGACTCACACCCTCTGCATTCAGGAGCCCTACTGCAACTGTGCCAGTGCTTTCAAGTTGTACAAAACTCTGTTGCCAGACCTATTCTTAGACTCTCTTGCAAATATTATTCCATTCGTTCATTAATTGAATGCTCAACCACAACAGCTTCCATTGCAAACAGCTAGAAAGGGAAATATTCTGGTCACACCCCATTTCGTAACAATTCATAATGCGTCATAAAGTGTACATTGCAACACGCAAATCACACAGGAAAAATTGCTGTGCAGAGTTAAGGTACGTTTAACTGGAATTTAGCACTGGTAGCGTCAGCAGCACTAAGAAAAAGCGCAAACGGCACCGTGTGTTGCGTAAGAGCGCACGGGCATTAAAGTTGATTTTGCTGTCACTTGAGTGGAAAATCTACTTGAGCAACAGCCCTCTGACCACAGCTGCTCATGAACTCCAGCAACTGCCTGCATTAGAAAACCATGCTAGGGGATACAAAATCTCACACTCACCAGCTTGCATATTATGGAGCCTTGCGGGAGAGAAATTCAGCCACGCAGTGATTGGCAGAATTCGGCCAGAACTACGATTAAAGAGCAATGCAAAGTGGCCAAAATCCCATCAATTCTGCTGGCGGAACAAAATATTTCGCCCACCTCTAAGCACAGCACCTGCTCCCAGCTTAGAAGAGACCATGGAATCTCACTAAAGGTTTGAAGCAGGATGGAGAGTGCAATTGTTCCATTAAAAGTATAGTGGCCTGCTGAAAATGGAAGCACTGTTCAGTGAAAGAATGGCACTCCTGCGGAGAACGGTTGGACCAGACTGCCCCAGTACAGTTGTGCCGGCCACTATTGAAGTATTCGTACAGTGTCATTACAAGTATGGCTGACCAATGATGCCTCATTAAAGGTTCAGAAACCATGATGAAAAACATAGTTACAGTCAAAGAAAGTGTAAACATTCCTGCTCAGAGATGTATTACTGTCTTTGAAGATATAGTTGCCCTTCTGGGAAGTCTTTGCACTGTCCTTGAAAGGTACAGCAGCCCTGATGAGAAGTGTTGTACTGTTTATAAAACATTTCCCTGCTCTTCTGGGAAGTATTGCAAAGACCATAAAAAGTATAGCTACTGTCCATAAAAAGGTAGAGCAGTCCTGCTGAGAATTGTTGATGCTGTCCATAAAAAGTATAGCATCCTTGCTTTGAAGTATTGTACTGTCCATAAAAAGTATAGCAGCCCTGCCGAGAAAGGTTGATGCTGTCCATAAAAAGTATAGCATCCTTGCTCGGAAGTATTGTACTGTCCATAAAAGGTATAGCAGCCCTGCTGAGAATTGTAGATGCTGCCCACAAAAAGTATAGCATCCTTGCTTCGAAGTATTGTACTGTCAATAAAAAGTAGAGCAGCCCTGCTGAGAAATGTTGATGCTGTCCATAAAAATGTATAGCATCCCTGCTGGGAAGTATTGTACTGTTTATGAAGAGTGCACTGCTAAAAAATGTTGATACTGTCCATTAAAATGATGGCAGCCTGCAGAGAAGTGTTGGTGCTGTACATAGAAAGTAGTGGGTCCCTGATATAACTTATGGGGTTTCTTAAGTATTTTCATGCTGGTGGTCTGAGCTGCTCCTACCTTGAATCCCTAGCTGTGTCTCTATAAACTACCCACCACTTGCCATGTCACGGTCAGTATCGGAGTAAATTGTTTCCATGTCTAGCACTGGCTACAAGGTCCCAGGCTTTCTACAATCCTATGTAGAAGAGGTGAGCACCCCTCAGTACCAGCATGTGCTTGTCTGTCCATGCCAGGCAGGGCGGATATAAGACAGATGTATGATGGAATACATAACACCATTATAATGAATGGCTTTATAGTGCAAATGTTATAGCAAAAATGCCTTTACAATTAAAGGCTTTTACAACAAGATTTAACAAGTAAGTATAAATCCTTTTTATACACATATATATATATTTATTAACACACACACATACATATATATACCAGGATGCATTGTGTAAATCACCTGAGCATTTAATCAAGTAATCAGGTGCCTGCAATCATTTGCTCAACCTGTGACCAAGGACGACATGTCTGAAATGCGTAAGGCCTGGAAAATGTGTAAAGAATTATTTGAATGTTACTGGCTTTGCTGCTTTCCAAAATAAACTGCAACCTGTTGGAAGAGCACTTTGTTTTGCATGAGAGAGAGAGAGAGAGAGAGAGAGAGAGAGAGAGAGAGAGAGAGAGATCTGCAAGCTTTTTTCATCACTCTCTGATGGTGATCAATGTAGTGGAAATGGTTTTGACTAACAATTTTTTTCTATATCAAAATGATTTGCATCATCAGTTATGAGGAACTGCAATGGGTTCCTGGTTTGCTCCCTCTTATGCCGACCTTTTCATGGGTTGGTATGAGAGGGAACATGCCTGGGCCGCTTCATAGTATGAGAATAACCAGGTGGTATACTGGGGTCACTACATATAAGATATGTTTGTTACTTGGAAAGGGGATGTAGAGGCACTGAAAGCCTATCATACTTATCTTAATAATAATGATTTCAATATCACAGTGAGTTTGGAATATAGTAAATGAGCTATCTGTTTCTTAGATCATGAATTATATGTGCAAGTTGGTCTTAAGACTATATCGTAAACCGACCTCTACGAAAACAATTCTACATGCAGACTCAACAGTCAAATTAGTAAAATTCCTTTTGGAGACGTTTTGTGGGCTAAATGGAAAAGTAGCCTACAAAGTAAATCCTAAATCCAAGAAGCTGACATCACTGAGAAGTTTCTTAGAAGGAGATATGATCTGCAAACAGTACAGACAGCTAGACAGAGGGCTAGGGAAATATCTAGAGAAGAGTTATTAAAAGACAAAGTGAAACATCGGGTGGGTCCCAACAAAAAAGTTAGATATAAAAGTACTTACAGTAATGGGAATAGAGAAATATACAACTGTTCATACAAACACTGGGACCTTCTCATGTTAGATCTAGATCTCAGAGATCTACTGACTGACAAACCTATAATAGTATATAGAAAGGCACCCACTTTGCGTAGGATGTTGAGTCCTAGTGACTATATTAGTTACTCTACTACTACAACACCAACTGGGTGGTTATCAGAAGCACCAAAAGGTACCGTTAAATGTGGCAAAGGCATATTTGAAATATGCTTTAGAGGTCAAACAAGTGGTTGACATGTTCAGGCAAAAACCATATTATATCACCACCTTTCTAAATTATAATACCGCTAACATTATTGACATGATAATATGTCTGTGGTAAACAGTACATAGGATCCACCATGGGTAAATTAACAGTTCACTGGAAAGAGCATGTTAGGGCCATTAAAAGGTTTGATAATAAATACACATTGGTGGTTCATTTTCATTCAGAACACAAAGTAAGACAGTTGGAGGGTCTCAGATTTATTGGCATGGGGTAGTGAAAATTGCCAGAAGAGGAGGAGAACTTGAGAAGAAGCTGAGAGAAAGAGAAACTTTTTTCATTAATTATTTCAAAACGGTGATCTTTGGCCTTAACATAGACCATGAACTGTCAGCTTTTTTGTAAGGATAGACTAATGTGGTAGGGTTGGGATGAGAGCTGCGACTTCAATGTCTTCTTTGGTCGTTTGTCTTCTTTCTGTTTTTGTTGTTCTTTTTTTTGTTAGTGGTTACTTCTTTGATTAGAGTCTCACACTGAAATTAGAAACTATGAAGAACATGATTGCTGATCAGAGAATGTATAGGCCACATCAATTGTTTTAATAATCTCTTTTCAATATGAAATCCCTTGTTTCAGTAAACAAGGGTCGGAGGGGTACTTGGAGTCATTGTGCAAAGGCAGTGTCACCGAGTATCAGTCTTGAGGTCTGGGGTTCGATTCCTTATCTATTCGGCACACATGGTGGCCAGATAAAATTATGTTTTTCACTTTTTACATAGTGACAATTTTTATCTAGAGGAGTTCTTATACTCCTCTTTTCTTAAAAAGATAACATAGGTAAGTAACACTAATGAGTATAATGAGCTTTTTGAGATCAAAAATCCTATTATCCCTTATCAAGGGCTGGAGGAACCGTTGCTGGTGCGGCACTATGGCAGTGCCATGTAGCATTAACTGGACGGTTCAAGGTTCGATACGCTACATGGCATGTATTGTGGTCTAATAGGGTTCTATTACATTCGAGTGCTTACCGATCAACGAGGTGAAAGCATCCCCCAAGTAGATGAGGTAAAGGGCAACTTGGACCTTAGACTTGTGCAACAATAAATCAGGGTACTTGGGTGGTTATTCTTAGTAGGGAGGAAAATGGGCTTCTAATGAGTTTATCCATATTTTGTGTTTGGGAAATACCATATCCTGGGGTTATATGGACAGACCACAGGAGGGAATTTTGCTGTCTAATGGGTGGGATCGAACCGATATTGTCTCTGAGTATGAGGTAATTGTATTCAGGTACTATCGGGTGAGGCGGTATAAATGGCTCTAGGAATGAAGCACTGTCATGTAGGGTGATAAGCTGCGCTTTACAAGTACTGATTGACTGATAAGCATTATGAGAGAGTTTTAGAGAAGTCGATTTATTGTGAATTTTCGTTTTTGCAGTCAAGTCGGCAGCCACACCGTTAAGTCGGCAGCCACACCGAAAAGCACACAAGGGACAGTGAAGTATACTGACAGAATTAGATTAGAATTGGAGCGTGGCTCAGGTAGGAATGAAGTATTTTTGATACAAGGAAGTCATTATTACAATATGATGTGTCTCTTTATTCAAATATGTTGAAATGTATTTGTCCCTGCCCCCCCCCTCACTATTTTTCTGCCATGATTTTGGAAACAACGTTTTACAACCTTTTCAGGGTTTACAGTATGACAGAGTTTGGAAATATGGGGGGTGGGGTCTCTGATCATGTTTATGAGATGAAAGATTATCTTAGGGGATTGCTTATGGTCTGTGAAATCACTAACACATTACATGCATAAATCCATATGATCTTTTTCTCTTAACATGCAATTATCATAATGATTATGTGGTAATATATAATGTTCAATTGTGAATATGGGATTTTCAACTTGTATGACAGAGGATGAGTCATACCTTGGTGTTGGTGTCTGTGTTAAGAGGATTACCTATTTTCCCCTGTAGTGGGAAGATGTGCTTCCGTTGCTATGGTGTCAATAGAGGACACTATAAATAGTACATATTTCAATTAATATACCTTGAGCTTATTTGGTTTCTTTTGTTTTTTATGTATGTACCATGCAGCCCTGAAGAAGAGGCAGAGTCTCAAAACATGTGTTGGCTATAGTGTTTTGCTGCATACATCAAAGATTGATGTTCTACAATTTTCGGCTCTATGTTTCCATGTAAATGTGAGATTTGATGTTCTGCAACACCTTAAGAGATATTTAACAATAAAAGACAGGTGTTTTGGTGCATGGATGACTGTTATTTTCCCACAGATGAACTACAATATGCATAATTTATATTACTGATGCTGGTAGGGTACCAGCGCATCTGGGGTGAGCACCGGGCTTTTGTGCCCAAAACCCACCGATTGCATTATATATATATACAGCCAAAGTCCTCCGACTCTTAGCAGTCCATATTTTGCCAACTAAAGAGAAAGTCTCAATCGCACAATGGTTGCTGAAGTGAATATTTAATGGTACACACAACACCCAATGTGTAATTATATATATATATATATATATATATATATAGTGGCAGTCGCCAGTAGGTAGTTATAGTAGCTAGTTTCTATAGAAAAAGCTGTTTTTTGCTTGCCTATATCTTTGGCGTCGCTTAATGAATCTTCACAAAATTTTACGAAAGAATTCGACAGTCACGTGAGCCGCTGTCTGAAGAATTTCATGGTAATCCGCCAACCGGGGGCCTAGATAAAGGAGGATGAAATTTAGAGCTTTTCCAATGTTAATTTCCATAAGAAAAATTGAACAGTGATAGCGCAAAAACCACTAGACGAAATTACACCAACTTTGGCAGAAAGGTAGCTCTTGGTCCAGAAAGAGCACTTTTTTTATCTGACGTAAATCCATTCAGTAGTTTTTGAGAAATTTAAGAAAATCCAAATTTGTATATGTAGGAATGTGGAGGATTTGCGACCCCTAACGATCTTCTGCAGAACTCTGATTGGCTGATAACACTTCAACATCATACCCAAGCATTTGACCTGTGACCAAGGACGACATGGAACTCAGTTGAAGCAGAGTCCCAGAAAAAAAATAAAAAATACAAAAGGGGCCAAGGTAAGAACACCCTGACATCATTAACTCTGGTGGTTGGGTCCTAAAGGGACACCCCAGGGCTAAAAAGCATTAAAAAGAAAATAATTACGGTTCGATCTGAGCCTGATTTGTGGATCTAGCATAAAATAAAAAAATTAAAATAAAAACAAAGCGCGGGCTCATGCTCTTCATTATGATAAAGCCAAGTCCCGGGGGCATTTCTTTAGAAATGCGAGGGGGAAGGTGGCCTTCTGGCTCCCTCCCGCTGCCCCAGGGACCACCTCCTCGGGGCGTTTAACAATGATATGCATGTGGCCTGTGGCCCCCTTGCCCCAGGGACCACCACCGCAGTGTTGTAATTTAGCAGCGATTAGATTAAACATTAGCA
Source organism: Pleurodeles waltl (assembly GCF_031143425.1). NCBI lineage: Eukaryota > Metazoa > Chordata > Amphibia > Caudata > Salamandridae > Pleurodeles > Pleurodeles waltl. The sequence goes on from NC_090451.1 coordinate 28,048,196, forward strand.
GAAGACATCTTGTATTTAGTAACTATTGTGAACATTTCGCGGAATCCATTTTGTATTCATGGCAGCCATTTTCTCTGCCACATGCTGCCATGTGCTCACCATGTGCTCTGTCCTACCTTTCTGTTAACTACTCTTGAAAATCTGCCTAGTGACAAGTTACATTTAGCATCTCCCACTTTCGCACATGCTCAGTAAGGTCTGCAGCTGTTAGTCCTTGAAAACTGTTAGCTCCTCCTACCTGTCGACTGTGCATTTCCACATGACCTTACATGTATGCAAGTCTTGCTTCTATAATTGTACCACCTCCTTTTAGCCCCTGCTTGGGTATAAAAGGACCATGCTCTCTCAGTTCCGTGTGCTACTTCAAACATTACCGAAGGGTGCTGTTTGAACTGTAGTACCACCTCATGAGGTTTAATAAACTTTGTCTTTTATTTCAGTTTCTGTGCCAACTTCTTCCTACATGGTCTGAGGACTTTGTGCAGAGAAAAGTGAACCCCTTGCACTAGTAGGCCTTGCTGAGGCTTACTTCAACAAGTTGGCGCCCGAACAGGGACTCATCGGCGACTCGGATGCCCAACGGATTGGTCGCGACAAAGGATTGGGATCTCGCTGCGGACGATCAATGCCTGAGGAAACCCGAGTCTTGGCAACCACAGCGTTTTTCCCTTCTTTCTGATTTGACCATCCAGGTGGCGCCGGTCCTCGACTGAGATCCTTTTTGTTCATTCGTCATGCAGTGACCATTTGGTCGATTTTAGAACTTGGCAGTTGGAACCTGGACACCCTGTGATTGGTAAGAGCCGTTTTACGGCACTTGCTGTGGGTTTTGATGCCTTTGTTTGGTAATGTAGTTTAGCACTACTTACTGTGGCTCTCGTGTTTTGGGTGAATAGTCAATTTGTGTCCTTTGAATTGATATATAAATTGCAATTTATATAGGCAGGTAATGAGGAGAATTTTCTCCAATTTTATTTTTATTTGAACGGCACCTTAAGTGCTACTTTGATTATAATATTGCATATTCTGCACTATTTTTTGGCATGCCTGTTTTTAGCGCACTTCGTAGGATGTGCTGCTTTTGTAATGGTACCAATTTGAGACTGGAAGAATTACAACCGGCACCCCCACAGGGGACGCCAAATAGAGATATGTATGTTAAACATGGTCTTTCTTCTATAATGTACAGCACATTATGGAATAAATACACTCGTGCGGATCCTGAGTTACGTTGGCCTATGCATGGGTCATTTGATTTGCAAAAGATTGAGTATGTGGAACAATGTATGTGTAAGCGAAAGTCTAGGCAAGATATGTTTGACTGTGTACGAATGTGGGAGAAAGAAGTGCGTGTACGAGTGAAGCGTGAGCAAGCCTTGCTTGAGAAAGAGCAGCGGAAGAATGTATATGTGAAAGCATTGGAAATGAGAAAGAAATAAATAAATTACTTAAAGGAGCTAGAAGAGAAAGAACGTAAATTACAGGTAACTGGCCAATACACCGTTAGGCAACCTCTCTATCCTATCCTTAATAAACCACATGATGATTTATTGTTATTAGATCGCCCCCCACCTCCGTATGTCGTTCCTTCTGACCCTCATGAGTTAGTTAAGGCCTCCAGTTCGGAGCAACAGAAGATGCGAGACAGTCGCTCTATGTTGCCTGCTGACCGTGCGTCTGAGCTTAGATCTATTGCTTGTAAAACAATTTGTAGCGTTGTCTCTGCTTCTGAACTTTTAGACAACATGAAAGGGTGGACGGAAAAGGAGCAGCTATATTTTACTGAGGCATTTGGCTCAGAAGTTATTGAACTATATCGGAAATATTCTGATGAGTTAGAGCCCAATGATGTAGCAGCTGATCATAAGCACATGCATGATGGTCTTTTTGTTTTCTCCCAGGTGGCTGATGCAATCAGGCGTTTGGTGAAATTATGTGTTACGGCAGTCCGCTTGCAAGAGGAGAAAAGGGCTGTGGATGTAGTTGCAAGAACATCTCAGACCGGTGGGGTGCAAGCTTCCGTCTTTGGAACAGATAACACTATGATAGTTCACGCGAAACCAATGCGGGAGGCCGCGCCTTTTTATGTTCCTCCTAAAGGATTAGGTACAAGTGATGATAAAACTTCTGTTGATGCTAAGGGTTATTTTATTTATAATTGGGTGTATACTCCTTGGAATAGGGCAGATGTAATGGCACTTAAAACAGCATTACCTGACCCGCGGAAAAATCCAGCCGCCTTTTATGAGGAAGTTGAGGGAGCAATTAGTTCTTGTACTATGACTTTGGCTGACATTGATTTATTTTTCGGATTGATATTACCGCCAGATATGTGGAGAACTGTTTGTAAAATTGATGATCGTGTAGTTTTTGGGGCGTCATGGAAAGAATTAGAACAGATGGACGGGGATAGGGAACCTGCGAAAAAGCCATATCAGTTGATTCTAGATCTTCCTGCAGCCATATTGGTTAAGTTAAAAATGATTATTACCCCTAAAAAGATAGATTGGACTGTTTTAGCGTCTTGTAAGCAAAAGGCAGATGAATCGGTCTCTGATTTCTTTACACGCTTTGAAGAAGCATTTCATGATTTTAGCGGTCAGTTATTGTCAGATGATACGGGCAGACATTTGTTTGTCGATAAATATGTCGCAAATCTGTTACCAGGAATAGCTAGTTGTCTAAAAGCTAGTGAAAGTTCATGGGCTACCTCTACTCCGGTTTCTCTTTTGACTATGGCTCAGTATTGTGAACGTCAGGAATTAGAAGCAAAAGGTAGCGAGGATAAAAAGATGAAAGAATTAAAGACGAAGGTTATGTTGGCTCAAGCTTATGGTCCGCCTTTTAGAGGTAGTGATAGAGGTGGACGTGGATCTTATGGTTCTTCTTACACTCGTTCGAATTTGTCTGTTGATCAGTGTGCGTATTATAAGAAATTTGGGCACTGGGCTGCCGATTGTCCAGCACTACGTGTTCAGCAGTGTTCACGTGGTCGGGGACAAATGAGAAATCGCTCAGGATATTCAGGACCTAGAAGAAGCACGAATGATCATGCTAGGGTTGATGCTAATGTACGAGGGCAGGATGGGTTTAACACTTTTGATAGACGGAACCAATACCAGATGTCTAACCATGTGCAGCCTGATTTCCAAGATTCTGCTTATGCATAGGATTGCCTAGGATGGGGTAAGGAATCAGTTGAAGTTCCAGTAGATCAGAGGGGTCCCTATGTTACAGCACATGTTTTGGGTTCTACTGATCAGTTTCTGGTTGATACAGGAGCTACTCGTAGCGCCTTGTCTAAACAATTGATTCCAAGGGCTCCCCTGTCTGGCTTAACCATTACATTGATAGGTTTCGATGGAACACCTTCCCCTAGCCCATTGTCACAACCACTTGCATTCCATGTTGATAAATTTATTGCTCCATATCCATTTTTGCTTTCTCCAAATACACCAGACAATATTGTGGGTCTTGATATGCTCAAGTATTTCAGGGCTACAATACGATGCTCTCCTGAAGGGGTGCGTGTTATTTTAAATGATAATCATCCTGTGATGGGAAGAGTTTGTCTTGTTAAAGAGGATATGCATTAGCTTCACTCCCTAGTTCTTTGTGGGCTAATTCAGATACTGATGTGGGACAAATGATTATTCCACCGGTACATATTAGTGTCAAGGAGGGAGCTGTATTGCCACGTTTGCCTCAATACAAAATTTCACAGGAGGGCGAAGAAGCACTCACACGAATTGTGCATGATCTTCTTGCAGTTGGAGTTGTTGAGGAAGTTCTGTATAATGTTTGTAACAGTCCGATTCTTCCTATTCTGAAAAAGGATACTGATACCAGGATTTACCGATTCATTATTGATTTACGAGAAGTCAATAAGATTGTGATACCACAATATCCTGTGGTATCTGACATCACAACACTTCTGACTTTGGTTCCCCCGACAGCAACTACGTTCTCTGTGATAGACTTGAAGAATGCTTTCTTTTCGATCCCTATTCATCCTGACAGCCGATATTTGTTTGGTTTTACTTTGAGTAAACGATCATATAGATTTTGCAGAGTTCCTCAAGGCTATACTGAGAGTCCGAGTATTTTTAGTCAAGCGTTAAAACGACAACTTGATTCTTTTGTTTTGCCCGAAGGTGTGGCTCTCATACAATATGTCGATGATATTTTTTTGGCGGCTGATACCCCTCAGCAATGTGAAAAGTGCACTTTGTCCTTACTTTCTTTTCTTGCTTCACACCATCATAAAGTCTCAGGAAAGAAATTGCAATATTGTAGACCAAAGGTAACCTATTTAGGTCACCTTTTGTCTAAGGAGGGCCGTGTACTTACATCAGATCGTATTCAAGCAATTTTAGACACACCAGTACCCTCTACTCAGAAAGATGTTTGTGCATTCCTTGGTCTTTCTTCTTTTTGTAGGCAATGGATATTAGGGTTTTCACACATTGTCAAACCTTTGCTAGCACTTTTGACTAAAGATACTCCAATGCCCCTCCCATGGACAGATGAATGTGAGACTGCTTTCCAGCAGCTGCGACAAGCCCTTTGTTCAGCACCAGTGTTATGGACTCCAGATTACATGAAGCCTTTTGCACTTTACGTACATGAGAAAGATGGATGTGCATTGTCAGTTTTAGTACAGACACATGGCGATAAGCAGCGTCCCTGTGCATATTTTTCAGCAGTACTTGACCCTGTCGCTCGAGCGTTGCCTGGGTGTTTTCGTCCAGTTGCCGCAACAGCTGTGTCAATACGTCAGAGTGAAGGGATAGTTTTGTCACATAAGCTGTTGGTGTTAGTACCCCATGCGGTTGATGCTCTTTTAAATCAAACAAAGACACAACATTTAACTAGCGCTCGCATAACAGGATATGAGTTGACACTGCTGGCTCCTCACATTACACTGAAGAGATGTGCAACACTAAATCCAGCCACTTTGTTGCCATATCCGGTGACTCAGCCTCAGTTACAAGAAACACATGATTGTATATTCCTTACCGAAGAACAGACAAAGGGTCGTATTGATTTACAAGATAAGCCCCTTCCAGATGTAGACGGGGAATTGTGGGTTGATGGGTCTTGTTTGAAGTTGCCAGATGGTACGACCTCAGCTGCATATGCAATCACCACAATACACATGGTACTGGAGACAGCTCGTATACCACAGAAGTCAGCTCAAGCAGCTGAACTAATAGCTTTGACACGAGCATGTGAGCTTAGTACTGACTTATGTGTGAACATTTATACAGACAGCCGCTATGCTTTTGGAGTGGCTCATGATTTTGGTTTGCTTTGGATGGAGAGAGGTTTTCTCACATCCCACGGGATGCAGATAATGCACGGAGAATTAGTGCATAACCTCTTGACTGCATTGACATATCCAAAGAAACTAGCTATTATGAAATGTAGTGCACACAAGAAAGTGACCGATAAGATAGGGCAAGGTAATGCTCTTGCAGACCGTGTAGCACTTGAGACTGCGATGCAGCGAAGTACTACTTCTATGTATGTAGTGAAGTCACAAGCTGAACATTGGCATAATGTTAGACAAGACGTATTAGATATACAGAAAGCTGCTTCTGTGAAAGAACGTGAGCAATGGTCTGAAGAAGGAGAATTGGATGATGAGGGCTGTTGGTGGAATAAGCAGATGGATAAATGGAAATTGCCTATAGCTTTTGTACAACCTATGGTTCAGATGGCACATGGGATGGCACATGTTAGAGCTTCAACAATAACGAAGTTGCTTACGCAAGTTTGGGAGCATCCAGAAATTTCCAGTACAGCTAAGAGAGTAGTACAGTCTTGTTTGATCTGTTTACAATACAATCCTGGAAAAGGGACACATACTCCTGCGGGAGGGTTTGCTACACCAACTGCACCTTTTGAAGTTCTACAAATGGATTATATTCAGCTTGAACGCTGCAACAATTTAAAGTATGTCTTGGTGGTGGTATGTGACTTCAGTAAATGGATAGAGGCGTACCCCACAAATGATAATACTGCCATTACCACAGCGAAGGTGCTTTTGAAATAATTTTTCCCTAGGTTTGGTGTTTGCAGACTTTTATGGAATGATAACGGACCTCATTTTGTTAGGAAAGTTATTAAGTATGTCCTGAAAGGATTAGGGATCAAACAGAAGTTCCATGCGGTTTTCCACCCACAATCAGCAGGGTTGGTGGAAAGGTATAATGCTACTTTGAAGCTGAAGTTAGCGAAGATACAGGCTTCCACATCCTTAACTTGGCCGGATGCATTACCATTGGCATTATTGTCTATTAGGTCAGTGCCACACTCTCGACTCGGCCTTAGCCCATATGAAGTGGTTTTCGGGAGGCCAATGAATATTTGGGGAGTTCCTAAGCCAAAATCTGTATATGATGTACCTTGTGTCCTGATGAATGATTATTTGGCATAGTTAACCGACAATTTGGTTTCTATTCATCAACAGGTTCGAGAAGCACTTCTTGACAGATCTACAGGTGAAGGCCATGAACTCCGACCTGGTGACCAGGTGATGATTAAGTCCTTTGAATGATCAAGCAGCTTGGAACCAAGGTGGCGAGGCCCAGAACAGGTGCTCCTTGCGACAAGGACAGCAGTTCGAGTGACGAACCGAAAGAATTGGGTCCATAGTACTCATTGCAAGAGAGTGCTACCTATCTTGGTGGAACCTGCTGTGCTGACCGATCATCGAGAGATTTTGACTACGGAGAAAGGCCGTGCTATATCACCTGACGAATCTGCAGAGGTCTTCCAGGACCATACGACTTCTGGAGTGTCACAATATAATTTGAGACCGAGGAAAGAATCTGAAGATTTTTTTTAATAAACTGGTTGAGCTACCGCCCTGGGTTAGTGAAACGGAGAGCCAATGTGGCAAGGGGGGGGGGGTCAGCCATGCATTAGAGTAGTGACACCCGTCTTGGCCCGTGGTGAAGAAATCAGCGGCTGCCCAGGGATAAGAGCTCCAACAATTGTTTTTAATTCATTTCTGAAAGGGTCGATATCACTGTTGCTAAAATGAATAACAAACTGATCTTTAGTACTATGGGGTTTGTTGTTGTTTTGGTGGTTACAGCAACAATCACTTGCTTTGTTGAAAAGAAGGCTCCTGCTCGTGAGTTTTTTGTTGCCACTACTCCAGTACCAGAGGATCACTATTACTTTACGCTTCCCTATCAGGAGCAGAAGCCCAGTCAATCATACTTCAATAATACTTTCATTCAGATGTTGCATCATACTCATAATGCTACTAATACTACTAACTGTTGGGTATGTGGAATGATACCTGCGCATCAAAAGAAAGGAGGAACACCTTTCATTCCTCTTCCTTTTTCACACAATGGTTCTTGTCAAGCTTGGTACATGCTTTTGTTTGCATCTGGAAAACGTACAGAGGGCGGACTTCTTTTTCACCTTAATAAAGTATGCTACCAAGACAAAGATGGGTATCCCCAAGCCAAAGGAACTAAATGGGAATGGGAAGAGTATCAACCGGACAATGTTTCAATACCATATGTCTTCACAAATATAAGAGACTTTGACAAGAAAGAACAATTTGTGATTTCTGTTACAAAAACTAAAGCAGATTTATGTATACGAAGCATTGGACGAATTCCAGTAGGGATAAGCGATCGTACCTTGATTTTAACTATTGAGGGTGTAAATAATAGTAGTTTTACAGCTTCACATAATACATATTTTGTTTGTGGTAACTATGGATATTACCAACTACCTGTTGGGTGGTCAGGTGTGTGTTATGTATCTTTTCTATTACCCCCTATGTTTTTGGCCCCTGCATCATATCACCGAGATTTTAAACTGTTCAATGACATCGTTAAAAATAGATATAAAAGGGCAATAAGTACAAATGAGGTAGACCAAACGGATAATAGCCTGCAACAATATGTTGATTTTAATTTAGGGTTGTTCCCCTTTGTGGGTGCTGCGTTAAACAGTAGGAAAGTAAGACGATTGACTAGGGTAGTGGAAGCTGTTACCAATCAGGCAGCTCTGGCACTTGGGAATATTACTGAGGAGCTCCAAATTGCGAGGATTGTAGTGCTCCAAAATCGTATGGTACTAGATGTGATATTAGCTGACCGAGGTGGTGCATGTCGCATCATCGGTAGTATTTGCTGTGTTTTTATTCCAGATCACTCACCTTCAGTATATGATGCAATATCTAAATTGCATAAAATTGCTGCAGAAATCCACACAGAGACTGGTACTTGGACTTTTTCTGGATGGTTTTGGGCTCTTGTTTCCCCCTGGGGCTGGAAGCTACTGACTATCCTGTGTGTAATGATTGCAATATTTTGCACATGCTGTATCTGTATTCAGTGTGGTCCAATGTTCTGCTCCATGTGTATTACTGCTTGTATGCCTACCAAAAGAAATATTACAGAAATGAAAGCACAACATATTTTAGATAAGGAAATAGCTGAAATGATGAGCATTAATATACAAGATGAATATTTAGATTATCCTAGAAAGACGAATGTCTTCAGCTAATGCTGAAAGGGTCGTCTGTTGTAGTTTAGCAGCGATTAGATTAAGCATTAGCAGAAGACATCTTGTATTTAGTAACTATTGTGAACATTTCGCGGAATCAATTTTGTATTCATGGCAGCCATTTTCTCTGCCACATGCTGCCATGTGCTCACCATGTGCTCTGTCCTACCTTTCTGTTAACTACTCTTGAAAATCTGCCTAGTGACAAGTTATATTTAGCATCTCCCACTTTCGCACATGCTCAGTAAGGTCTGCAGCTGTTAGTCCTTGAAAACTGTTAGCTCCTCCTACCTGTCGACTGTGCATTTCCACATGACCTTACATGTATGCAAGTCTTGCTTCTATAATCGTACCACCTCCTTTTAGCCCCTGCTTGGGTATAAAAGGACCATGCTCTCTCAGTTCAGTGTGCTACTTCAAACATTACCGAAGGGTGCTGTTTGAACTGTAGTACCACCTCATGAGGTTTAATAAACTTTGTCTTTTATTTCAGTTTCTGTGCCAACTTCTTCCTACATGGTCTGAGGACTTTGTGCAGAGAAAAGTGAACCCCTTGCACTAGTAGGCCTTGCTGAGGCTTACTTCAACACCAGGGCAAATAATAAAATAAAGAACAGGGGGTCCCTTTGGGATTCCTATTAGCCTCAGGGACCACCACCCGCCCGGGGCTACACTGAATTTAGAGCAGGGGGCCATGCGGCCCCCGCGCCCTCAGGACCACCACCCCCTGGGGCAATTTTTTTTAAAAAGGGGGTCCCTATGGGACCTCCAAGCCCCTGGGACCACCACCCTTCGGACTTCTATATAGTTATAAGCGGGGGGCCAGTAGCTCCCTGTGCCCCAGGGACCACCACCCCCCAAGGGCAAACAGAAAAGTATTGAAAGGGGAACCATTTCAGACCCGCATTAGCCCCGGAGAGGACCACCACCCCCTCCGGCTATCTTCACGTTGGAGGGGGGACCCCAAAGCCCCCCTCATGGAGTCCCTGATGGCCCTGGGGACCGCCACCTCCCAGCTCCTGCTATGTTCCGGTGGTGCTCACCCCCGGGTCATAAATGTTTGCTGTGGCTTGACTGCAGCGTCCCTCTAACCTTTGTTTTTTTAGTGAATATATATACAACCCAAAATTCCCTTACCACCCAGAAACCTACACCCACCCTAAACCTTAAAAATTCCCTTCCCACCCAAAAACCTATAGCCACCCTAAACTCTAAGAAATCCCACCACCCACATTCCATACCCAGCCCAACCCTAAAAATGCCCTTACCACCCAAAAAGCCATACCCACCCTAGAACCTGAAAGTTATCTTACTACCCACAAATGTATAGCCAGCCTAAAACCTAAAATCCACTTACCACCCAAAAATACATACCCATCCTAAAACCTAAACATTTCCTTACCACCCAAAGAAAAAAACATAGCCACCCTAAACCCCAGAATTTCCCCTATCACCTGAAAACTCATACCTACCCTAACACAAAAAATCCCCCTACCACCCAAAAACCTATAGCCACCCTAAACCCTAAATATTCCCTTACCACCCAAAAATCCATACCCAAATTAAAACCTAAACATTCCTTTACCACCTAAAAAACCCATAGACACACTAAACCCAAATATTTCCCTTACCACCCAAAAACCTATACCCACGCATAACCCTAAAAATGTCCTTACGACCCAAAGCAGGTCCCGCTGTCAAAATCTGAAGTTTTAAGCTCTGTCCCCTGGGTCAGAAATGAAATGCTTGAGCAAGCAGGGAGGTGCTGTCAAACCGGCTCAGCGCTTGATGAAGCAATGGCACTGCAAGGGAAGCCAGCCTGAAGGGTTCCCCGCAGTGCCAGGTAGCCCGTAAGGGCTTTTGATTTAAAAAATGTATATATATATTAGGATATTTATTGTAGAAATATACATTATGGGAGATTGTAGTGGGCATTATGCCTAGATAAAAACAATTGACTCAGAGCAGGCAATAAGGGGACATAGATTGCCATAGAGGGTAAGTGGCATAACATGATCTCAGAGGAACACGATCCTGAATTGTAGTAAACAGTTGACATAATGATGAATTTGACCATTCTAAAAAAGATGTCTGAATTATATTTATATTTATTTATTGTTTTATTTTATGGTACTTTTTGTAGATACTACATGTCCCATAATGCCGCTTAATGGGTTTTGGGACTTTTGAATATAAAAGGCAACAGAGAAAAGTGACTAACTGACTATGACAAAGATCGTTCTGGTTGAAACGCGTTGGTTACTTGCATATTTTGTGGAATAAAGGAACTTAAAACATTCACAGAGTGTGGTGTGAATTCTTTGTTGAAAAAAAAGAATTAAATATATATATATATATATATATATATATATATATATATATATATATAGATGCGCTTCGGTGTTAAAATGTGAGGTGGGAAGCACCAACAACCCCTTCAGGTCCACCCGTTTCTTTACCGATTAAGTCTGGTATGGGCCCCAATAATTTTTGGGACGAGACTGAGGGGGGCATAATTAATTATAGGTGTCTGTACGGGTGCTACAGTAAAGCATATCTGCATGCCATTCTTTTAGGGTGGGTAACGGACCTCGATCCCACTGCATTGCCCCCCTGCGCTTTGCCAGTAAAAGGGCCATGGATACCAAGCTATGAACGTCTTTGTCTACATTTCTGTCATAGCCTAGAACGGCCAGCAGCGGCGTAACCTCTAGTTGTATTTCCACTATTTCTCCCAACTCCGCTATACACACACCCACTATGTTTGAATACCAGGACAGAGCCATGCCATGTGAAGGAAACCTGTCTCCTGCGCGCCACATCTTCTGCATTTCACCTCAGGGCGTGGTCCATACCTGAACCACCTGACTGACGTATAATTCATTTCATTAATATTTTTAAAATTAATTAATCTATGCTTCCCGTTAAGGGGTATAGCCTGAGTCCTGGAACAGTAATATCGCCACTGCGCGTCCGTCAGGATCACACCCATGTCTCTTTGCCATGCCAATCTAGCCTTTGTCAATCCTGGCCTGCGCGCTTCCTGTGCATAGGCATAAAGTTTTCTCACCAATTTAGTAAGGGGCGATCCTCTGTCAGTGCTGAAAGAGCTGCTATCGCAGGCGGTTCCAACAACCCATCTCCCAAGAGGTCGCACATAGCATGTTGGGCCCTGTAGTACTGATAACACACAGGACGCGTTGGCACCACCATGTGTTCTGTAACTGATGCCCAGGATTTCATCGCTCCATCTTGAAACAAATCCCCCATGGTCTCAACCCCAAACTCCACAAAACCTTGAGCGTTCGCTTGTCTTTGATTAGTGGGAACCATGCGAGTCATTCTATTCGTGCATGAGGTGAATACATTAATGGGTGTGCCTGTTTAGTCAGGAAACCGTGCCACGCATGTGTAGAGGAATTTAGAGAAGCAAAGACACGTCAACCTCTATCCTGGGACCTGAATATATGGTAAGGTAATGGACAAGGTTCAGACATATCTTGCTCTATTCGTAAATATGGTACATCAGGTGGGCTACGGAGCCACGAGTGTGCAAACATGGCATGTGCCACTTTATAATAGCCTTCATCGTCCGGGGCATTAAGCCATCCATGTCATAGGGCAAAGTGAGAACCTGCCACCATATTCTTGGCTGTTTCCCCGCCCATGTCAATTGGATTAAAAGTGACCTCAGTACCGAGAACACCGAAGTGGGTGATAACATGGGAATATTCTGAAATAAAAAGGAACTGTGGCAGCACCACCATTTTAATAATAGCAATGCACCCCATCAGAGAAAGGGGAAGAGAGATCCATTGGCTCAAATCTTCCGTCAACTTTGTATCGCTCGTCCATAATTATCAGACAGAACAATTGCTGGATCAGTGTACCCCGGTATGCCCAAGTACCTTACTGAGTCAGTTTCCCAACTTAGGGGAAAGTCCAAAGCCACAGCTGATGTAGACGGGGTCAGAGGGAAGGCTACGGATTTATCCCAATCGATCTTTTACCCTGAGAGACCTCCAAACCTTGTAACCTCTCTTAATACAGGCATCAGATTGTGACTTGGGTTACAGATATACAGTAATATGTCAACCGCATACGCGGACAAGATTAGGTTGTAGCCAGGGAAATGGATCCCTCTGTGCCCATGGTATTCACAGAGAGGGCGGGCAAGCGGTTCTACAACCAGTGCATATAGTAACGGCAACATTGGGCACCCCTGTCTTGAGCCCCTAGTGATAGTTATTGATTCCGACACCTCCTCATTGACCCCGATCCTAGCCGTTGGGGCAGAGTACAGAGTCTACACCATCTGGAGAAACACCTCACCCACACCCACGTAATGTAGCACCACCAACATAAAGGGCCACTCAACCGGGTCGAATGCCTTTTCGGCATCCAAGAAAACCGCCACTCCTCACACTGCAGGATCTATATGTTGTTTAGTGCCAAAAAGTGTTCTGAGATTCAGGGTCAAAGTACGACTCAGGACCAATCCCCCCTGTTCCGCCCTCACCAGCAATGGCAGAAGGGGCGCTAGCCACTCGGCCAGAATCTTAGCATAAATTTTGGTAATCACATTAATCAAGGACAATGGCCAATAAGAAGAGCATTGTAGAGGGGATTTAACTGGTTTCAGTAGTGAAATGATCAATGCTTTGTGCATGGAGGGTGGCATTTCCTTGTCCCTGGCCATCGTCTCAAAGAGCACTTGCATGTGTGGGATTAAGTGGTCTTGGTATGCCTTATAAAAAGCTACCGTAAGCCCATGTGGGCCTAGGGCCTTTCCCGTCGCCATCCCCTTGAGGACACAACGTACTTCTGCCAGTTGCAGTGGTGCCATTAGGCGCTCCCTCTGCGCTGCTTTCAGCCAGGGCATGGCAATATGTTCAAGGTAATCTGCTACTGAGATTACATCCGGAGTAATCTTTGGCGTGTAAAGTTCCTTGTAATGCTCTCAGAACCAGGTAGTAAATACCTGCCGGATCTGTAATCATGTGGCCATCGGTGCCCTCTAGCTCTAAAATTGTATATAGTTCCCTACTGGGGGCGCATCAGAGCTGGAAACACAGCACTGGGGCAGTCACCCTCATCATATGCGCGAGCCGTGGCATACTTCCTCATGTTTTGGACTTCATTATGTGCAGTGTCTTGGAAGTCCCTGAGTTTTTCATGAATAAGGTTACATCTGTAGTGACTTGATGTTCATGTTCCAGTTGCACTATTTCAGCTTCCAAGCGGGCACACAGGCCACGCAGGGATTTCAAAACTCCAGCATGCTTCACGATTTTTATTCCCCTGATTTAAAGCTTAAATGTTTCCCACACCACTATAAATTTGAGGACCGAACCTACGTTGAGTGGAAAACAATCTTCTATGACTCTGGCCAGGTCGCTACGGAAAGCCATGTCTAGTAATGAGTATGGTGGGAATTGCCACATGAATGGATTCACACGGCAGCTACAGACCTCTAGGAACAAATGCACTGGTGAATGGCCTGAATACATTCTGGGCAAGAGCTCACATGCACAGATTCGGGGTACAAGGCTCCTGGCCACTAGCCAGAGATCAATGGACATGTATAAATCTTGGGCTGCATAGTGGTGTGTATACCCCCGCTTGTTGGTGATCTATACCTCCAAACATCAACTAACCCTGTGTTGGCTGCCACGGCCATCGCAGCCCATGCCGCAGCAGACGGCCTCCTAGGGGGACCTGCCGACCTGTAATCGTCGGGTCTTACACAAAATTAAAATCCCCACCCAAAATTAGCGGGAGGCCACCCCAATTAGCCAATTCAACTGACAATCCATGATAGAACTGAGGATTGTCATAATTAGGGCCATAGACACCCACCAGAAGGAACATAAGGTCCCCTCTAGTGCAACGAGCCACTAGGTATCTGCCTCTAGGGTCTTTCATTACTTCCTGTAGGTAGATGCCAGAGTTCTTTGCCGTCCAAATCAAGTCTCCCCGTGCATGTGACGTAAACCCTGCCACCAAAAACTGATCCTGCATTCTATGTGGGGTGGGCATAGTATTATCTAAGGCAAGATGTGTCTCCTGAAGCACTGCCAAGTATAGACAGTGACGTTTTAAATAGGCTGTTGGAGGCTGGCCCTATATGCAGTGTGCAAAACCAAGCTCACTATGCAGAGGGTTCAGGCAACCACACGTTGGTTTCCAGAGTTAAAAATTAGACCACCTAATGCTCCAATTTTTAAGGTAGGCTGATCCAGGAGATGTGCTAAGCATTTGCTGTACTCAGACTTTTATATACATTTTAAGACCAAGATCTTTAGAATACGTTAAGCACCTTCCAAGTTATGACTTTTTGAAGTTTTAGCTAAGTTAGTCTTTCTGTGCGTAATTACGCACCATTGGAATCAATGCAGTCACCTTTAAAAATGCATTACAAATCACACAGTTGAGTTACCAGTCTCTTCTCTTGCAGGGTGGCCGGAGTGGTCAGTGGGCACACTATGCCAGCTGGAAAGTCTCTGGCGGCTCCCGGTTCCGGCAGGAGCAGCGTTGGAGAGGTTCTTGGCACAGGGCCACCTGGAGGGGCCCCTTGGGAAAGAAGCTGGTTTGCAGGTTTAAAGATGGTGCCTTGGGGTCTCCTTGGGCTGTTGATGTCGCTAGGGTTTGGGGACCCGGGGCACACAGCAGATCCCGCGATGCAAGGCCTAGAGCAGCCAGGTGCAGGGCGAGTTGGAAGTCCAGGAGCTGTGCACAATGGAGTCCTTTTGGAACAGGAGGTGAGTCACTTTGAGGGCTGCTTACAGGACAACAGGGGCACTCTGGTCAGAGGTCGAGTTGGAGGTCCAGGAGCTGTGCACAATGGAGTCCTTTTGGAACAGGAGGTGAGTCACTTTGAGGGCTGCTTACAGGACAACAGGGGCACTCTGGTCGGAGGTCCGGGGTGTTCCTAAAGTCTCTCAACTGGGGCTTCCTCCTGACCCTTTTTCAGCTCTGGGGGAACTCATTTTCTGCTTGTCCGACATCAGCTGACTAGTACTCAGGGTATTGGCGTAAATCAGCCACTAGAGGCCGCAGTGCCACCAAACTTGGTACAGTTGTAGGTCACGTCCGGGTGGTCATTGGTGTGTCACTGGGTCTGGCTGTGACTTCTGGTCGCAGAGATATCAGGCGGTCAGTGAAGTGACCCTCACTGGTTTGTTGGTCCTTTGCAGGTTTCTTCATTTTCTTGAGTGGTGCCTCCTCTCAGGAGGATTATCTGGGATAATTCTTGAAGCCTCGAGGTCCCCTGGGTTTACTGGGGTTGGTCCAGTGTCCAGCTCCTCCACAGCGGCGATATTCAGGTCCTGGGTGCAGCAAGCAGGGTTTGGTGCAGGTCCTCAGTTCTCTTGCTGTGGTCTTCTTTTGGTGCTGGTCTTCTTTTCTTCTTCAAATCCTTTTCAAATCTAATTTATTGGTCTAGGGGAGACCACTAAATACTGAATTTAGTGGGTGCTTTAGGGGGAACCTGGTGGCGTCCAATGAGACATTTACCCTTGGGTGGCTACACCCACTACAGTGAACACTTCCTGTGGGAAGGGTCACTTCCCTAAACCTCATTGGCTATTTTCCTCCATTCCAAGATGGAGAAAAATTAAATGAAGGGTCCACTTCACCTGCAAGCCCCTTGGAGGTGGTGCAGGCTAGGTGAGGCCACTCCTCCTACCCTTTGTGTGATTTCCCACCTTTGCTCCCTTCAGAAGTGGAGGTTTGCAAAAGGGGAGGCCATCTGCTGCTAGCAGCAGGCCTGGGGATCGAGTTTCAAGGGCGGTAGCCCTTTGAAGCTCACTGCCAGGGCAGTGCACATTCCTGAGGGAGGGGGGAGTTAGCTCCTCAACCCAGGAAGGGGTTTGTTTCACAAACCAGAGAGACAGGGCTCTCCCCCAGGGTTTGTGTATTGGCCGTCTGGATGTGGCAGGCTTGCTGGAACCAGTCAGCAACCATGTCAGAATAGTTAGCTTTTGTAAGGGGCACCTCTGAGGTGACACCTAAGTACATTTTATAATAAATCCAGTACCGGTACCAGTTTGGATTTATTATTCTGAGTTGTTTCACCAGTGTCCAGCAAATTTATTAAAATTGCTGCTCTGTTCACTCACTATGTCCCAGGTTTGGCAAGGACACAGAGGGGGCATATTGCTCATGCAATTATGCCCTCACATATAGTATGGTGCAGTCTGCCTTAGGACTGGAAGGCCTGCTAGAGGGGGTGACTTACCCATAAAATATGCAGTGTAGTGTGGACAGGGCACACAGAGAGTGTGCCATGTCAAGTTTGTATTTTAGGTTTGCACCAGGACACTCAGCCTGCTATGGCAGTGCTGGGTGCATCTGGATGTATGGCCCTAGAGGGTGACACAATCAGTGCTGCTGCCCTCAGGGGCTTACCCATAGTACCCCATGCCCTGGGTACCTGAGTTCCTTTTACTAGGGACTTAGGGCCAGATGTAGCAATTTCCGATTTTGCGATGCGGAAATTGCGAGTCGGTGTGACTCGCAATTTCCGAATCGCAAAATCGGATGCAGAACGGTGTCTCAAACACCGTCTGCGAATCGCAATGGGGACACAAAGACCCACCTCATTAATATTAATGAGGTAGGTCGCATTTTGCGACCCCATTGCGATTCCCTGCACTCACAGGGATGGTGGCCTGCTGGAGACAGCAGACCTCCATGTCTGTGACTGCTTTTTAAAAAAAGCAGTTTTTTTTTTGTATTGCAGCCCATTTTACTTAAAGGAAAACGAGTTGCAATACAAAAAAATAACGAAACCATTTGGTTTCGTTTTTTCAGAGTAGCCTGCTCTGAAAAAACATTTATGGCAACATTCACAAAGGGGAAGGGGTCCCATGGGGACCCCTTCCCTTTTGCGAATGGGTTACCACCAGTGTGACTCTCGTGGTAACTGTGAATTGCTTTGCGACCGCGTTCGCTGTCACAAAGCAATTTAGCATCGCGGTGCGAGTCGCAAATAGGAAGGGGACACCCCTTCCTATTTGCGAGTCACATTCACATTTTGCGAGTCGGCACCGACTTGCAAAATGTGAATGAGCATCGCGATGCACGTTTTGCATGGTGCAAACTGCGATTTTCGCAGATTGTGCCATGCAAAACGCTACCTACATCTCGCCCTTATAGTGGTAGCTAAAGGTGTATCCGATCACTTTTACCATGTTTTAGGGAAAGAACACTAGCACTGGGAACCTGGTTAGCAGGATCCCAGTGCACTCCAGTCCAAGTTGCATTCCGACACAAAGGGGAGGGGCACTGCAACAAGGAGCCAGTCTCTCACATAGGCCACCTCCTTCTGTGCCTTCCTACATCCGTTAAGGCCCCTTAGAGTCCACATCAATGAACGCATTGTAGCTGTGCCATTTCGATTACTGTATACTGTGGTGTGCACTGTCTTGTGTCAGTAGAAGTGTAAATGACCATACTTACTGAGGATCGAGACTTTGTTATCCACTGCCGCTTTATAGCAAAGAAGAGCAATACAAAACTTCAGCAGTAATCCCCACCCACGATCGGTTGACCCCAAACCCAACCGTCAATGAAAAAGACTTCCACCCTACCTCCCCCATGAACCCATCAACAAAAACAACCTGCGTCTTGGGTGGAGCACACGCCAGGACAGATGTTGCCTGGCTAATCCCTAAGTTTTTCCCCAGCAGGCCACCTTACTTAGCATTGTCAGGCCCCTGACAAAGGAGAGACAAATGGCCCCCTGTTCCTTGGTGAACCAGAACCCGCTCATTTCCCATTGCCCCTCCTCGTGTAGCATCTAGAGAACACGGGAGACACCATGCGGAGTCACGTGGTGAACACATCAGCAAGTGCAGAGCTGTCCAGATTACCATCTACCCACCAAAGCCCCTCTTTCACTCTCCTACCAAGCCAAGTAAAAATTGACCTAACAGTACATGCAACATCCCATCAACCTATCAAGATTCAAGTATCAATATAGTGTTCCACCTGGAAAACAAAAGGTGAGATAAGATAACAAATTTTAATGCCCCTGGGACCAGGCCCATCCAGAGGCCTATAAAAAAAACAAGAGCAGCAGCTGCGCTTATTTTTTTAATTTTTCTTCCGCGAAATTGAGAATATTGCGATTTCGCAGCAAAAACATAGTTCTAAAAAATTTTTTTTTGCTCTGTGTGGGTCCCTCTGGGAATCCCCCACCCCCCACCGGTGTCAAGGAGTCAAGGCCTCTCTACCGTGACCTCTTTTATTTTTTTTGTTTACTTTTTTTCTGGGAGTCGGCTCAAGCCGCGTCCCAAGATGGCTGCCAACACTTCCTAGTTTGAAGTGTTGGCAGCCAATCAGGGCTGTGCATTTTCCTGTACGAGCTCATCTTTGTTTGCGAATACTTCGTGGCCAGAGATATACAAATTAGAATTTCTCTGAATTTCTCAAAAACTTCTGAATGGATTTTCACCAATTAACAAAAAGCACAATCTGTGTTCCGACAGCTAGCTTTCTGCCAAATTTGGTGTAATGCGTCCAGCGGTTCGGGCTGTAGACGTGTTGACAGATCCTATGGGAATTAAAATGGGAAACACAAAGTTTTTGAGCCTCCTTTTTGGGGAAATTTTGTGAAGATTCCTCAAACGGTGTCAAAGATATAGGCAAGTCAAAAAAACGCGTTTTCATGGAAATATGGTCCTAACTATAACTACCTACTGGATATACATATATATATATATATATATATATATATATATATATATATATATATATTTAAAATGTGATTACACACCTGCAATTTACTTATATTTCCCACCATTTTCATTGTAGAAGGCATCCCTTGTAAAGGCATAATCGTTGTAGAAAATGATGTTCTAAAAGCCTTTCGTTGTAAAGGCATTTTTATTGTAAAGCCTTGGTTCTAAAAGCTACTCGTTGTTTAGCTTTCGTGATCAAGGCTGCTTCCCAGGCAGGGCATCTCCTGGCACCTCACCCAGTGAGGGAAGCGACAACAGTGGTGCTGCCCCCTGTGATGACGAGGGACACATCCCTTTGCCTGTGTTTGTGTGCCATGTCAACGTGTGCCACATGGGTGTGTGGCAATGTCCCTGTGTACTTTGTGCTTGTACCCACATCCCTGTATGCCCTACACTTGTATGCTCCGGTCCACGAGTGCCATGTTGGTGTGTGCCCCTGTTTATGTGTGCTCTGTGCGTATGTGCCTCGGTGCATGAATGCCATATGGTTGTGTGTTCAGGTCCATGTGTGCCCTGTGCATGGATGCTCATTATGCCCAGTGATTTTGCCCAGGTCCCCTTGTGGTGTTTGCTTATGCGCCCTGGTCCATGTATGTCATGTGGGTGCACTGTCATGTCTGTGGGCCTTTGTTTTAAAACTGGTTCCAATTATATTTTTGGCTAAGTCACCCTAAGTTAAAATATTTACCTCTCATTTTACCCAGAAATCCTTGTGCTACCTATGCATGGGTTGCATTTAAATTCCATCCGGTTTGGACCATGTGCTTTAAAAAGAGCATAATTTCGGTGACATAATTCGGTGACAATCCTCGCCAGGCTTAAACCCGGTCTTCAGCAACATCCTTAGATGCACCAACAGTCACCACAAAATTCAACAAAAGTGTTGAGGCCGGTCAAAAAGTGACCAGGGTAGCTCTTCTCCGGATCAGCGCGTGGCACGAAAAGAAAAGAAATGACGTCACCATGCCAAGGTGGCACCTATATTCGACCCCAACATCATCATGGTGACCACGACACCAAAGATGGATGCGGATTCGACCAATGCCACCTAGCAGCAAGCAAGGGTACTGCTCGAAGAAAAGTGTCCGGATCCAGTCTGAAGCCTGGGAGAAATTCTAAGGTAAGAAATCTGCAACTAGAAGTCTCTATCAGATAAAATGATTTTAAATCTCAGCCCTCTTGGTTAACAGTGGTCCACAAATGTTCCAGAAATGACTAGGATGGGGAGTCTCCCCTGCACCCTGTAAACCTCTGTCCTCTCAGTGTTCCCGACCCACTGAGTTAAATTGCACCATTGACTATTATTGTTCCTAAATGTCCCTGGTGGTGATTTAACACCAATGACCACAAAATGCTTTAAAATCTCACCTCATTTTAGGCTTGTGACACCTGTTTCACTGAACAGCCTCTCCCACTCGACACTTCCACCTCTGGCTGCTTCTATGCTGTGGTTACTAGGTACCACCCCCCCAAACCTGTGCTCCTGGCTAAGGCTTTAGTGTCATGAAATGAGAATGTTGCCCTATTACTTCTCTGAGGGAGGAGAGGAGAATGCCCCCTACCTAGTCCCAATGGGGAGCAGCATACCTAGTCTCTGATCGATTTGAGTGGTTTATCTCTTGCTTCTCAGAAGGAGATGGGGAATTGTCCCCTTATTTCTCTGATGGAGGTGAAAGGCATGCCGCAATCTAGTCTCTGATGGAGAGAGGCCTGCACCTTACTTCTCTGAGAGAGGTGAGGAGGTGAGGAGCATGCCCCTTACCAGGCCTCTGATGGGCAGAGGCATGCCGCTTACCTAGTCTCTGATGGGCTAAGGCTTACGCCTTACCTAGTCTCTGATGGGCAGAGGCAAGCCCCTTACCCAGGCTTTAAAGGGCAGAGGCATGCCCCTTACCCAGGCTTTAAAGGGCAGAGGCATGCCCCTTACCTAGTACCTGATGGGAAAAGGCTTCCACCTTACTTTTCTGAAGGGGAGAGGCATCCCCCTTACTTAGGGCCCGATTCTGAGTTTGGCAGACCGGAACACCCGTCTGCCAAACTCCCGATGGGATGGTTGCCACCATGCTGGCTACCTCCCCGCTGGCTCCAATAAGACATTCCTGCTGGGCTGACCGGCCCAGCGTGAAAGTGGCAGCAGCATTGCTGCAGGCTCGAAATTGAGCCGGCGGTAATGCTGCCGAACGCAGGTGGCACCAGCATCCTTGTATCACGAGGGTGCTGGGCAGGGGACCACTGCACTGCCCATGCCATGGGCATGCGCAACGCAGGGGCCCCCCTGTGGCCCCCTGAATCTGTTCTCCACCAGCCTTTTCATGGTGGTGAAACCGCCATCAAAAGGCTGGGCGGTGCTGAGTTCAGTGCCCCCCTGGCTGATTCCAACCTGCACCGCCGTCAGACCATCGAGAGATCAGCGGAGACAGCGGTAGGTTGGCGGGGATGTCCGCCAACCTCATGATGTGACGGATAGGACTGCAACATCGGTGGCGATCCGACAGCCTCCGTGAGTGTGGGGGTCCAAGGATCGCCACACTCGTAATTAAGCCCTTAGTCTTTGATGGGGAGAGGTATGCCCCTTACCTAGTCTCTAATGTGGAGAGGTTTACACCTTACTTCTCTGATGGAGGTGAGAGACATGCCCTTACCAAGTCTCTGATGGGGAGAGGCTTGCATCTTACTCCTCTGACGGAGGCAAGAGGTATGACCCTATCTTACCTAGTCTCTGATGGGGAGAGTCTAACACCTTACTTCTCTGATGGGGAAACGGGAGAGCCTCTGCTTGTTCCCCTCTGCGCAGCTCCACCTGTTGCTGCTGCTGCCTCTGCTGCGATCGAACATAGAGCCTGTCTGACTCAGTTCGAGGCCCAACTCCACCCACAGGCACCCGATGCGCCGCATTCCTCGTGACCATCTGTCTGTGTGTGTCTTTTGATTTTTGTCATCTATATTTCTTCCTCTCTCTTTTACTTTTCTTATACTGCCTCATTCTTCTCCCTTTTCACCTTTCTTAGTTTTGTGCCTTTTTTCTCTTCCTGCGCCCTGTCCCTGCCGCTGCTGCCCATGTGGCCCCGTCCCCCTCCTTGCGAAGCACCTTCCCACCCTTCTGCTCCCAGCTGACCTGACCCTCCCGGCTCCCTCCCCTTCTTAATGGCAGCCGCAGTGCCGTCGCACCAAAGGCAAGCCCGTCTGCGCCCGTCCGTGTCTGGACCGTGCCCAGCGCCACGAACTCTGGTCCTCCGAGCATCCATAGCTACAATGTGGAGACCCTCCATGCGCTGATCAGCAGACGCTCTACTGCCTGCCATCTTGCATCACCCAGAGACACCCATGGACCTTTCTCCTGTTTCTACTGCCACCACATCCTCACCCTAGACCAAACACCAGACCCTCCCACCCCTGGACCATCAAACACTCACCCTGAGCGCCTCAACTGTATCCTCCTCAATGTACGCTCCCTCCACAAACATGCAGTTGAACCCTGGGACCTGCTAGGCTCCACTCGCCCGGACATCTCCTTTCTCACCGAAACATTGACAATCCTCGCCATCACCTTCAAACTGCTCCACAAAAACCGTCCCTCAAGGCTAGGCGGCGGCCTGGCCATCCTACACAAATCCACCCTCCGCCTGACAACCAGAGCAGAAGAACATTTCCCCCTCATAGAGCACCTCAATTTCCAGACCCACGTCACGCCTAAGTCCACCTTCCGCTGCACCCTCATTTACAGGCCACCTGGCCCCCACCCAACCTTCAGCGACTCCATCGTCGACATCATATCTCCCCACGCACTCACCTCCACAAACTACTTTCTTCTCGGCAACCTCAACTACCACATTGACAACTGCAATGACCACAACACTACTTCCCTGCTTGAGAACCTCATCACAATAGGCCTGAAGCAACTGATCACCTCGTCAACACATCACTGGAAACAAACTCGACCGCATTTTCTCCACCAACAACATCACCGTCTACAACACCTCTGGCTACACTGGACTGACCACCACTGCATTCATTTTTCCATCACCTCACCTACCGTCCACCTCTGCATCCTCCGCTCCCCACGTAGGAAATTGAACCAGATCACCGAGGAACAGCTCACCAAAACCCTCAGCAAGTCACCTCCTCCCCTTGCCACAGATGCAAACATCTCAGCACGGAACTTCCACCTATGATCTCCGAATGCACCAACTCCCTAGCGCCTCTCCGAATGACCTCAGCCAAACACAACCTCAAGAAAGCCAGCTGGTTCTCCCCAATACACCAGGACCCCAGGCACACCTGCAGACAGCTAGAAAAAAGATGACATCACTGAGAGACGTGAAATGTTTTCCATAATGGCCTTGAGAGGTTTGTCCCTAGAACCTTCTAGAAGAGCGACTGATCTATTTCTTGCAGAGAAGGAGCGAGGGCTGCCCGTGACTTTTCAGAAAGGTGTGCGGGAGTGGGAGGAAACTTTTCTGAGTAAAAGCTATGCTTCTCCCTGACATCTTTGAGGAAGATGAAAAGTTTGCCTCTGAGTGAAAGGTCTGTTTCTGCCAGACTTCTCTGAGGAAGGTGAGCGGTTTGTCTCTGAGAAAAGGGTATATTCCCCACTGACCTCTCTGAGGAAGGTGGGAGGTTTGCCCCGGAGGCCTCTGAGGGAGGCGAGAGGCTTGCCCCCGACTTGTCTGAAGACGGTGAAAAGCTTCCCTCCCAGTCAAAGGTCGTGTTCTCTCTGACTTATCTGAGGATGGCGAAATGTTTGCCTCTGACTTCCCTGGAGAGAGCACCAGGTTTGCCCCTGGCCTAATTGAAGAGGTGATAGGTATCTCCCAGAGTTCACTGGCAGTGGTGAGCGGTATCTCCCAGAGTTCACTGGCAGTGGCGAGAGGTACACCTTGGCTTTTCCTCGGTGAGGCAGGGGTCTGCCTCCGACTTCACTGGCAGTGGAGTGGTATCTCCCAGAGTCCACTGGCAGTGGAGAGAGGTATCTCCCAGAGTCCACTGGCAGTGGAGCGAGGTATCTCCCCGGCTTCACGGGCGGTGGTTGGAGGTACCTCCCCGGCTTCACGGGGGTGGTTGGAGGTGTCTCCCCGGCTTCACGGGCGGTGGTTGGAAGTACACCTCCGTCTTTCCTGGGGGCGCAGGGGTCTTGACAGGTGCCAGGTCGGACCCCAGCCTGTGAGAGGCTGCAGAAGTTTGCCTCTGAGTTGTCTAAGGCAGGGGGTGGGGTCACTTCTGGCTGGTGAATGGATCCGATGCGCAGGCAGCCCCCAGACCCCTCCCTGAAGCCTCCCCCCGTGGCTGCAGCGCGGAGGGCAGGGCGGGGAGTGGTGTGCAGAGGAGAGCAGTGGAGCGGAGGGGTGCGCCGTGCTCGCTGCCACTGTGCCGCTCTGCGGCGGGAGCTCTCTGACGCCCGCATGCAGCAGCCCCGACACCCGCAGCTGCTATAAAAGCGCCAGCTGCTTCGTGAGGCTCATTCTCAGAGAGGAGCCCGGGAGGGGAGAGGCGCAGGCGGCCCTGCACCCGGACCAGCCCTGCACCCGGACCTGCACCCCTGAACCAGAGGACCGGGCTCACCTGCTGCCGGGGACCGGTCTCATCTGCACCCGGGGACCGGGCTTACCTGCACCAGAGGACCGGACTTACCTGCACCAGAGGACCGGGCTCACCTGCACCAGAGGACCGGGCTCACCTGCACCAGAGGACCGGGCTCACCTGCACCAGAGGACCGGGCTCACCTGCACCAGAGGACCGGGCTCACCTGCACCAGAGGACCGGGCTCACCTGCACCAGAGGACCGGACTTACCTGCACCAGGGGACCGGGCTCACCTGCTCCAGAGGACCGGGCTCACCTGCACCCGGGGATCGGACCCACCTGCACCCGGGGACCGGGCTCACCTGCTACCGGGGACCGGGCTCACCTGCTACCGGGGACCGGACCCACCTGCACCCAGGGACCGGACCCACCTGCACCCGGGGACCGGACCCACCTGCACCCGGTGACCGGACCCACCTGCACCCGGGGACCGGGCTCACCTGCTGCCGGGGACCGGACCCACCTGCACAGGTAGGAGCTTAGTTACCGACCAGAGCCCCGCGGGCTAGGACCCAGCACTTCTTCAAACCGGCTCAACCGCTCACCTGCACAGCTCGCAACATGTAGGACCCCCACCCCTCCTTCAAACCGGCTCAACCGCTCACCTGCACAGCTCGCAACATGTAGGACCCCCCCACCCCTCCTTCAAACCGGGCTCACCTGCACAGCACCTGCACAGCTCCTGCACAGCTCGCAACATGTAGGACCCCCACCCCTCCTTCAAACCGGGCTCACCTGCACAGCACCTGCACAGCTCGCAACATGTAGGACCCCCCCACCCCTCCTTCAAACCGGGCTCACCTGCACAGCACCTGCACAGCTCGCAACATGTAGGACCCCCACCCCTCCTTCAAACCGGCTCAACCGCTCACCTGCACAGCTCGCAACATGTAGGACCCCCACCCCTCCTTCAAACCGGGCTCACCTGCACAGCACCTGCACAGCTCGCAACATGTAGGACCCCCACCCCTCCTTCAAACCGGCTCAACCGCTCACCTGCACAGCTCGCAACATGTAGGACCCCCACCACTCCTTCAAACCGGGCTCACCTGCACAGCACCTGCACAGCTCGCAACATGTAGGACCCCCCCACCCCTCCTTCAAACCGGGCTCACCTGCACAGCTCCTGCACAGCTCGCAACATGTAGGACCCCCACCCCTCCTTCAAACCGGCTCAACCGCTCACCTGCACAGCTCGCAACATGTAGGACCCCCACCACTCCTTCAAACCGGGCTCACCTGCACAGCTCGCAACATGTAGGACCCCCCCACCCCTCCTTCAAACCGGGCTCACCTGCACAGCACCTGCACAGCTCGCAACATGTAGGACCCCCAACCCTCCTTCAAACCGGGCTCACCTGCACAGCACCTGCACAGCTCGCAACATGTGGGACCCCCCCACCCCTCCTTCAAACCGGGCTCACCTGCACAGCACCTGCACAGCTCGCAACATGTGGGACCCCCCCACCCCTCCTTCAAACCGGGCTCACCTGCACAGCACCTGCACAGCTCGCAACATGTAGGACCCCCAACCCTCCTTCAAACCGGGCTCACCTGCACAGCACCTGCACAGCTCGCAACATGTGGGACCCCCCCACCCCTCCTTCAAACCGGGCTCACCTGCACAGCACCTGCACAGCTCGCAACATGTGGGACCCCCCCACCCCTCCTTCAAACCGGGCTCACCTGCACAGCACCTGCACAGCTCGCAACATGTAGGACCCCCCCACCCCTCCTTCAAACCGGGCTCACCTGCACAGCACCTGCACAGCTCGCAACATGTAGGACCCCCACCCCTCCTTCAAACCGGGCTCACCTGCACAGCACCTGCACAGCTCGCAACATGTAGGACCCCCCCACCCCTCCTTCAAACCGGGCTCACCTGCACAGCTCGGAACTTCTAGGACTCCCCACCCCTCCTTCAAACCAGGGTCACCTGCACAGCTCGCAACATTTAGGACCCCCCACCCCTCCTTCAAACCGGCTCAACAGCTCACCTGCACAGCACCTGCACAGCTCGCAACATGTAGGCCGCCCCAGGAAGCTACATGTGCCCCCGTTCCCTCCCTCCCCTGGGCCGGGCTCACCTGCGCAGAAAGACCCCTCTCACCGCCGGCCGCCACCCGCCTCCCCACACCAGGCACCGCCGCCCCCCAGACCGGGCTCACCTGCGCAGGTAGGATCTCACTCACCGCCACCCTGCGCTCAGGTGGCAACCTGTAGGATCCCCCGCCCTCCCCCAATGCTCTCCCAAGACCCCACCTGCGACACAGGGCCACCCCCGGGCTCACCTGCACAGGAAGCACCTCACTTCCGGGAGGGGTCACTCATGTTCTCGCAGGACCCCCTGGACCGCAGGTGTGACAGGATCAGCCCTGCGTCCCATGCCAGGCCCACCCTGCACCCCACGATCTCCGGCGTACCTGTGCCCAGCACCACCCCTGACCCCCCTGCATCCAGGACCACCCAGGTACCCAGCACCATCCCTGCACCAACACACTCCACGCACCCAGGACCACCCCTGTCCCCCACGATCTCCGGCGTACCTGTGCCCAGCACCACCCCTGCCCCCCTGCATCCAGGACCACCCTGGTACCCAGCACCATCCCTGCACCAACACACTCCACGCACCCAGGACCACCCCTGTCCCCCACGATCTCCGGCGTACCTTTGGGGTAGAACCTGCACACCCCTTGCACCCAGGAGCACTCCGGTACCCAGCACCACCCCTGCACCAACACACTCCCGGCACCCCCTGCACCCACGACCACACCTGAAACCAGCACCCCCCTGCACTCCACGAGCTCAGGTGCACCTGTGGAGCAGACCCTGCATACCCCCTGCACCCAGGAGCACCCCTGCACCAACACACTCCCGGCACCCACGACCACACCTGCAACCAGCACCACCCCTGCACACCACGAGCTCAGGTGCACCTGTGGAGCAGACCCTGCATACCCCCTGCACCCTGTAACCTGTCCCCAGTGAAGCGCGTCTCCCGTGCAGAGGAGCCCTCCTTGCAAAGCCCATCAGCAGGGAGGGAGCACCAGGAACAGAGAACAGCACCGGGGGAGGGAACAGCACCAAGTACACAGAACAGCACTAGGAAATGAGAACATCAGCAGGGAGAGGTGCCGGTGCCTGGGAGAGGGAACCTTACCTGTTAGAGGGGAGAGCACCAGGAACAGAGAGCAGCACCCGTGATGGTAACTGCACCAGGGGGAGGGGACAGCACCAGGCACACAGAACAGCACTAGGAAGTGAGAACATCACCAGGGAGAGGTGCCGGTGCCTGGGAGAGGGACCTTCAACTGCGAGACATAGGCGATAGCAGTAATGGTGAACTGCACCAGGGGGAGAAAACAGCACCAGAGGGAGGAACAGTGCCTGGGAGAGGGGACTTCGTCTGCTGGGGTTGGCAGCAGCAGTGATGGTGAACTGCACCAGGGGGAGGGGACAGCACCAGGTACATCACCAGTGACAGGCACTAGTGCCCGGGGATGGCACATCACCTGCGACAGGGACCGCTCCGAGGGGGCGAGGGCGGGGAGGGTGTCAAGGGGCGGTGTCAGTGTCCACAAGAGAGAAGCTGGGGGGTCGGGGGGAGGAGGTTGGATCGGAGAAATAAAAGAGCAAAGTGACAAAGAGAGATACAATGCGGCGAGGGGCAGGATTGGGGGGGGGGGAGAGGACACATGTGGCTTATCAGAGGCAGAAGAGCATCCCCAGGTGTCACCTCGCGCGCCCCCCGAAGCCTGCAGAAGGCGCGTGTCCAGCACCGACCCTGTGAGCAGCGGCCTGTCCCCGGGGAGGGTGGGCTGGGAGGGGAGCTGTATCCGGGGACATAAGCCCCTGCCCCAGGAGACGGAGGTCTGCCTGCGCCTCCCTCCCTTAGACTGCATCCGCAGGGAGCGCCCTGCCCCCCCCCCCCCCACCCACTCCCTTCTGGTCTGCATCTGCAAGAAGTCTTCTCACCCTCCACTCGTCTGCACCCTTCAGGGAGTACCCCACCTGAGCCTTCCCCGTCTGCACCCTTCAGTGAGTACCCCACCTGAGCCTTCCTCGTCTGCACCTACAGTGAGTACCCCACCTGAGCCTACCTCGTCTGCACCTACAGTGAGTACCCCACCTGAGCCTTCCCCGTCTGCACCCTTCAGGGAGTACCCCACCTGAGCCTACCTCGTCTGCACCTACAGTGAGTACCCCACCTGAGCCTACCTCGTCTGCACCCTTCAGGGAGTACCCCACCTGAGCCTTCCTCGTCTGCACCTACAGTGAGTACCCCACCTGAGCCTACCTCGTCTGCACCCTTCAAGGAGTACCCCACCTGAGCCTTCCTCGTCTGCAACTACAGTGAGTACCCCACATGAGCCTTCCCCGTCTGCACCCTTCAGGGAGTACCCCACCTGAGCCTACCTCGTCTGCACCTACAGTGAGTACCCCACCTGAGCCTTCCCCGTCTGCACCTACAGTGAGTACCCCACCTGAGCCTTCCCCGTCTGCACCCTTCAGTGAGTACCCCACCTGAGCCTTCCTCGTCTGCACCTACAGTGAGTACCCCACCTGAGCCTACCTCGTCTGCACCCTTCAGGGAGTACCCCACCTGAGCCTACCTCGTCTGCACCTACAGTGAGTACCCCACCTGAGCCTACCTCGTCTGCACCCTTCAGGGAGTACCCCACCTGAGCCTTCCTCGTCTGCACCTACAGTGAGTACCCCACCTGAGCCTACCTCGTCTGCACCCTTCAGGGAGTACCCCACCTGAGCCTTCCTCGTCTGCACCTACAGTGAGTACCCCACCTGAGCCTACCTCGTCTGCACCCTTCAGGGAGTACCCCACCTGAGCCTTCCCCGTCTCCACCTACAGTGAGTACCCCACCTGAGCCTTCCTCGTCTGCACCTACAGTGAGTACCCCACCTGAGCCTTCCTCCGGCTGCACCTACAGTGAGTACCCCACCTGAGCCTACCCGTCTGCACCCTTCAGGGAGTACCCCACCTGAGCCTCCTCGTCTGCACCCTTCAGGGAGTACCCCACCTGAGCCTACCTCGTCTGCACCCTTCAAGGAGTACCCCACCTGAGCCTTCCTCGTCTGCAACTACAGTGAGTACCCCACATGAGCCTTCCCCGTCTGCACCCTTCAGGGAGTACCCCACCTGAGCCTACCTCTTCTGCACCTACAGTGAGTACCCCACATGAGCCTTCCCCGTCTGCACCCTTCAGGGAGTACCCCACCTGAGCCTACCTCTTCTGCACCTACAGTGAGTACCCCACCTGAGCCTTCCCCGTCTGCACCTACAGTGAGTACCCCACCTGAGCCTTCCTCCGTCTGCACCTACAGTGAGTACCCCACCTGAACCTTCCTCGTCTGCACCTACAGTGAGTACCCCACCTGAGCCTACCCGTCTGCACCCTTCAGGGAGTACCCCACCTGAGCCTACCTCGTCTGCACCTACAGTGAGTACCCCACCTGAGCCTTCCCCCGTCTGCACCTACAGTGAGTACCCCACCTGAGCCTTCCCCGTCTGCACCTACAGTGAGTACCGCACCTGAGCCTTCCCCATCTGCACCTACAGGGAGTACCCCACCTGAGCCTTCCCGTCTGCACCCAACAGTGAGTACCCCACCTGAACCTTCCTCGTCTGCACCTACAGTGAGTACCCCACCTGAACCTTCCTCGTCTGCACCTACAGTGAGTACCCTCCTGAGCCTACCCGTCTGCACCCTTCAGGGAGTACCCCACCTGAGCCTACCTCTTCTGCACCTACAGTGAGTACCCCACCTGAGCCTACCTCTTCTGCACCTACAGTGAGTACCCCACCTGAGCCTTCCTCGTCTGCACCTACAGTGAGTACCCCACCTGAGCCTACCTCGTCTGCACCCTACAGTGAGTACCCCACCTGAGCCTACCTCGTCTGCACCCTTCAGGGAGTACCCCACCTGAGCCTTCCTCGTCTGCACCCTACAGTGAGTACCCCACCTGAGCCTACCTCGTCTGCACCTACAGTGAGTACCCCACCTCACTCCCCTTCTGGTTCACATCTGCAGGAAGTCCTCTCCGTCACCCTCTAGTAGTCTGCCACATACCTCCACCCACTCCCCAGCTGCAGGCAGCCCTCACCTCACCCCCTACATCACCCTTCCTCATCTGCACCCTACAGGGAGTACCATACATCAGCCTACCTCGTCTGCACCTATGCGGAGTACCCCACATTAGCCTACCTAGTCTGCACCTACAGGGAATTCCCTACCTGAGCCTACGTCATCTGGCACTCGTCTGCACCTACAGGAGGTACCCTACCTGAGACTACCTCGTCCGCACCCTACAGGGAATATCATACATCAGCCTACCTCGTCTGCACCTATGCGGAGTACCCTACATTAGCCTACCTAGTCTGGACCCTACAGGGAGTACTCTACCTCAGCCTACATTATCTGCACCTACAGGGAGTACCCTACCTGAGCCTACGTCATCTGGCACTCGTCTGCACCTACAAGAGGTACCCTACCTGAGCCTACCTCTTCCGCACCCTACAGGAAATATCATGCAGCAGCCTACCTTGTCTTCGCCTACAGGGAGTACCCTATATCAGCCTACCTCATGTGCACCTACACGGAGTACCCTACATCAGCCTACCTCCTCTGCGCCCTACAGGGAGAACCCAAATTAATCTACCCTGTCTGCCCCTACAGAGAGTACCCTACGTCAGCCTACCTCATCTGTCCCTACAGGGAGTATTTACGTCAGCCTACCTCTTCTGCACCTACAGGGAGTGCCCTACATCAGCTTACCTAGTCTGCACCCTACTGGGAGTACCCTACCTCAGCTTACCTAGTCTGCAACCTACAGGGAGTATCCTATGTCAGCCTACCTCATCTGCACCTACAGGGAGTATGCACGCCAGCCTACCTCTTCTGCACCTACAGGGAGTGCCCTACATCAGCTTAACTAGTTTGCACCCTACTGGGAGAACCCTACCTCAGCTTACCTAGTCTGCAACATACAGGGAGTACCCTACGTCAGCCTACCTCATCTGTACCTACAGGGAGTATGCACGCCAGCCTACCTCTTCTGCACCTACAGGGAGTGCCCTACATCAGCTTACCTACTCTGCACCCTACTGGGAGAACCCTACCTCAGTTTACCTAGTCTACAACCTACAGGGAGTACCCTACGTCAGCCTACCTCATCTGCACCTACAGGGAGTACCCTACATCAACCTACCTATTCTGCACCCTACTAGGAGAACCCTACCTTAGCATACCTAGTCTGCAACCTACAGGGAGTACCCTACGTCAGCCTACCTCTTCTTCACCTACAGGGAGTACCGTACATCAGCCTACCTCATCTGCACCTACAGGGAGTGCCCTACATCAGCCAACTTCATCCAGCACTCGTCTGCACCAGTTCTAAGACACAATATCAAAACCACAAATATCGTCATCCTGAAATATTGTGTCAAAAATTTCGATCATAAAAATATTATAATTTCCATTTGCATATAATGGTAAGCACAAAAATATTGAAAAAAATATTGTTTAACACTAATATCGAAAAAATATATCTTTTTATATGTATGTACTTAAAAACAGTAAATCTTAAATGACTTAACATATAACAATAATATAATGCAAATTAAGCAGTTGATTCTGAATTTGGTGAACGGAAAACTCTGTCTGCCAAACTCCCAACACGGTAGCTGTCACCTATGTGGCCACCTCCCCGTCAGAGCTATTATGGGTTTCCTACTAGGTCGGCAGGTGGAAACTTAAGTTTCCACCCGCTGGTCGAGCGGGAAACCTGCTACAGCATTGTCTCCGACTCCTAATCGAACCGGCGGCAATGCATTACCTGCAGGGTGCACCGACACCCTCGCAATGTTCACTGTCGGCAGTGCAGACAGTGAACATTGTGATGGTGCTGGGCCCCTGCACCTGTTCTCCCCCAGCCTTTTCATGGCGGTGCTACCGCTGGTGGGGAATGAGGTCGTAATCCCCAGGGCAGCGCTGATTGCAGTGCTGCCCTGATAGATTAGTACCTCTGCGACCGCCAGACCGCTGGGATCCAAGATTCTCCGGCAGATTGACTGCCAGGGTTGTAATGTGGTGGTCGAACCGCCGCACTGGCAGCAGTACAGACCGCCACCGCGTGTGTGGTGGTCTATAGACTGCCACACTAGTAATGCGCCCCTAAATATATTTAAGTAATATCTAAAAATATATAGGTTTTAAACAAATACACACACATGTGTGTGTAAGTTAATGTTTTTATACACATATATCATTTAAAACTATTACAACAAATATTAATTTTTATTTTTATTATATTTTTTTATTTTAATGTATAAATATAACATATATACACATACATAAAAAATATAACAAAATGAACTACAAATGAATGTAAAACATTTCCAATTTAATTATACATAAAAGTAAACAATAGATAAAAATATATTTACTAAAATATGTTAAAAAATAGATACATTTATACATATATAAATAAATAAGATTAAATACACAAACACATAATAATAATATATATTTAAACAATGTTAACAAAATTATTAAACTATAGCAATAATAAATATACTGCTCCAACTCCAATCTATACAACAGCAGGGAAAGCACTGGACTCAGGAGGGGTAAAATTCACTTGGTGCAATAGTATGGAAGTCATTAGACTCAGAAGAGGTAAAATGTACTATTCCCACCCCATTCACTGATACAGTACAAAGAGAATACTTCACTTCAAACAAACAGCATATTTTAACAACTCTATTAAGTAACCAAAAATATAAAATTCTTATTATAAAAATGAAGGCCTTGTTACAACTTTAGCATTCGGACCACCAGTCCGCTGCGGCACTGATCGGGAGAACGCCGCCAAGCCGGTGGCATTCCAACCACCGTGTTACGACATTCCCGCAGGGCTGGCGGTATGTCAGTGGCACAGTCAAGGTAGTGGCTTGCTTCGGCTCTAGGAGAGAGCCTGAAGCCAATGCCGGCTACATTGCTGCCTCACCAGAAAGTCAGTTGCACTGTTTCCATGCAACATATTGTGCGCGGCAAACAGTGCACGCACTGACACTGCAGGCATAGGGGGGGAAGAGGATGGGCCCCGGCAATCCACATAGGCTTATTCGCCATGGGGGGCTTTTTTGTGGCTCTTTACCTGCCTTTCCGCTGACCTTTTCATGGCGGTGTCCCTGCCATGAATAGATTGGCGTAAGGCAGATCATAATATACATACCGGTGCCATTACGGTACCCGCCACCATTGACTGCTGCTGTCCCTGCGGTAGCTCAAAAGTTGCAGCTGTCTTGTGGCAGTCTGACTGCACAGATCGTAATCCGAGAGTCAGATTGCCAAGGAGGCAGTGGTTGGACTGCCAAAGACGGTACGGCGGTCCCAAAACCGCGGAAGTTGTCATCAGCCCCTAAATCTTTTAATTTTAACGAACATGTAAAGAATAACATAACTATTACAAATTGTAATAATTATCAATTAACACAAATATTATTAATATAAGTAAAATACCACACTATATTCCCACAAACATAGCAGCCAACAATTAAAATGTAATAAAAATAAAGACGGTATAACACAATTAACCTATGAAATAATTTGAAAAATATATTTTGTTTTTAATTGAAAACCTTTTTTTAAAATTCATAATTACCTAAATACCTTTCCCCATTACTGTACAAACTAGACAACACAAACTCAAAATCTGACTTAAAAAAATTAACAATTAAAAAATAAATCATAAAGTAATATTTAATCATCAATAAAATATGTATTAACTTTGTCATGTAACCCTATAAACACATACCTAACCACATATCGTAATTACAAAATTTACATAATTATCAATTAAATAATTAATAATTCAAAGTAATTATTAATTATAATAATTTACTTCCCATCCTGTACCCCTATAAATCCCACAGCCTACACCTAAAAAATAACTTAAAAATAAATTAGAGAATTTCCATAATTAATTATCAATCAAATAACATTAATTAAAAAATAATTATTAATTATAAATAAATTACTTCCCACCCTATACCGCAACAAAACCTACAACCTGTGCCTAAAAACTTAACTGAAAAAATAAATTACTTTGAGAATTTACTGAACTAATTAAATAATTAATAAGTAAAAATTAATTATACATTTATTATTATTAAATTATTCCCCACCCTATAAAACCCCGACAAAGCCCACAACCCACACCTAAAACGTAACTGAAAAAAATACATTAATTAGGTTATTGACATAATTAAACATCAATTAAATCATTAATATTTATAAATTATTTAATTAATTACAAGTAAATTACTTCCCATCCTATACCCCCACAAGCCCACTGCCGGCCACTACACTAAAAATTACAATAAGCAATTAAATTAAATTATAAAAACAACTAAAAATGTACAAACTATAACAACATCAACAATATTTACAAACAACCTATAAGATATACAATTAAAACACATACTAAAGCACATAAAAAAATTTAATTATATTATTGACAACGATATTTTTGCAAATGGTATTAAAAGCATAGATATTTTTAGCATCGATATTAATGACATAGATATTTTTAACATTCTTGTCAACTATATTCCTACATCACAGTATTTGTGGATCACGATATTTAAAACTCAATATTTCTGTATCTCGATATTTAAAATTCAATAGTTTGTCCTAATAGCTTCTGCACCTACAGGGGGTACCCTACATCAGCCTACCTCGTCTGCACCCTACAGGGAGAGCCTTACCTCAACCTACCTAATCTACACTCTACGGGGAGTGCCCTACATCAACCTACCTAGCCTGCATCCTACAGGGAGTATCCTACCTCAGCCTACCTCGCCTGCACCTACAGGGAGTACTCTACATCAGCCTACCTAGCCTGGATCCTACAGGGAGTACCCTACATCAGCCTACCTCGTCTGCACCTACAGGGAGTACCCCACATCAGCCTACCTAGCCTGCATCCTACAGGGAGTACCCTACCTCAGCCTGCCTACCTCGTCTGCACCGCACAGGGAGTACCCAACCTCACTCCCCTTCTGGTTCACATGTGCAGGAAGTCCTCTCCGTCACCCTCTAGTAGTCTGCCACATACCTCCACCCACTCCCCGGCTGCAGGCAGCCCTCACCTCACCCTCTACATCACCCTGCCTCATCTGCATCCTACAGGGAGTACCATACATCAGCCTACCTCGTCTGCACCTATGCGGAGTACCCTACATTAGCCTACCTAGTCTGCACCTACAGGGAGTACCCTACCTGAGTCTACGTCATCTGGCATTCATCTGCACCTACAGGAGGTACCCTACCTACAGGCGCGCGGCAGGGGGCAGGTTCCCGGATGAACCAAGAAATACATGAATTAATTCTCCTTGGTTGATGCTAGCGCAGACCTAGGGAGTCCAATCTCTAATATGGGATGGGCGACTGTACTGACCAACTGACTTAGACATATTTTGTCTTCTACTCTGTAAGTGACTATGTGTGCACTTGGTTAATTTCTGACACATAGGAGAAGTAGTTTAATAATTAAAGGCTTTTTTTCGTGGGTCCTGAAGAAGCGTCACTGGATCACTTTGTGACCAACCATAGACGCGAAACATGTTGACCATGTAGGATTAGGTAAATCACCTTCCCTAACTATAGAGTGTAATGGTACATTATATCCAGCAACACTCTTATACTTTTGTTTTTAATCTTGGCCTGAACCCAATTCCTATCGCTTTAAAATAATGGCTCAGGTTCAGAGCTAATTTTAAGAATTTTGTCTTGTTTTCTACACTCTCCGTTTCTTATTTCGTTTTTTTCCCCAGACCCTTGTTGTTAGCAATTTTACAATGGTTGAGTGCCACCCAGAACGCTGGGTAGCCCGCCAGGCATTGCAGCACCACTCTGGCGAGGAGCAAGCCCGATGATGATACCAGTCACCCAAGTGGGTGCTTGAGGGCTCTCCTGAGTATACTCAGTACTTATTCGCCACTTCCAAACTCGATTGGTTGTCTTGTCTCTCTCTCCCTTGTGGAACAGTGCACTTATATTGATATTACAGGTACCCTACCTGAGCCTACCTCGTCCGCACCCTACAGGGAATATCATACAGCAGCCTACCTTGTCTGTGCCTACAGGGAGAACCCTATATCAGCCTACCTCATGTGCACCTACAGGGAGAACTCTACATCAGCCTACCTCCTCTGCGCCCTACAGGGAGTACCCTACGTCGGCCTACCTCATCTGAACCCTACAGGGAGTATTTACGTCAGCCTACCTCATCTGCACCCTACAGGGAGTACCCTACGTCAGCCTACCTCATCTGCACCCTACAGGGAGTACCCAAACTCACTCCCCTTCTGGTTCACATGTGCAGGAAGTCCTCTCCGTCACCCTCTAGTAGTCTGCCACATACCTCCACCCACTCCCCGGCTGCAGGCAGCCCTCACCTCACCCCCTACATCACCCTGCCTCAACTCCACCCTAAAGGGAGTACCATACATCAGCCTACCTCGTCTGCACCCTACAGGGAGTACCCAACCTCAACCTACCTTGTGAACACCTACAGGAGTACCCTGCATCCGCCTCCCTAGTCTGCACCCTACAGGGAGTGCCTTACCTCAACCTACCTGTTCTGCATCCTACAGGGAGTACCCTACACCAACCTACCTTGTGTACACCTAAAGGGAGTACCCTACATCAGCCTACATGTTCTGCACCCTACAGGGAGTACCCTACACCAACTTACCTTGTGTACACCTACAGGGAGTACCCTACATCAGCCTACCTCGTCTGCACCCTACAGGGAGTACCCTACCCCAACCTACCTTCTGTACACCTACAGGGAGTACCCTACATCAGCCTACCTCGTCTGCACCCTACAGGGAGTAGCCTACATCAGCGTATCTCGTCTGCACGCTACAGGGAGTGCCTTATCTCAACCTACCTAGTCTGCACCCTACAGGGAGTACTCTACATCAGCCTACCTCGTCTACTCCCTACAGGGAGTACCCTAGATCAGCCTACCTTGGCTGGATCCTACAGGGAGTACCCTACCTCAGCCTACCTCGTCTGCACCTAGAGGGAGTTCTCTACCTCAGCCTACCTAGTCTGTACTCTACATGGAGTATCCTACATCAGCCTACCTGTTCTGTACCCTACAGGGAGTGCCTTACCTCAACCTACCTGTTCTGCACCTACAGTGAGTACCCTACATCAGGCTACCTCGTCTGCACCTACGGGGAGTAGCCTACATCAGCGTATATCGTCTGCACCCTCCAGGGAGTGCCCTAGATCAACCTACCTAGCCTGGATCCTACAGGGAGTACCCTACCTCAGCCTACCTGTTCTGCACCCTACAGGGAGAGCCTTACCTCAACCTACCTAATCTGCACCCTACAGGGAGTACCCTACCTCAGCCTACCTCGTCTGAGTACCCTACATCATCCTTCCCCGTCTGCCCCCTTCAGGGAGTACCCCACCTGAGCCTTCCCCGTCTGCCCCCTTCAGAGAGTACCCCACCTGAGCCTACCCCGTCTGCCCCCTTCAGAGAGTACCCCACCTGAGCGTACCCCACCTGAGCCTACCTCTTCTGCACCCTACAGGGAGTACCCCACCTGAGCCTACCTAGTCTGCCCCCTACAGGGAGTACTCTACATCAGCCTACCTCCTCCGCCCCCGCAGAGAGCACGGTACCTCTCGCCCTCTCTCACACACTGCAATAAATGAATCTGTGGTTCGGTCGGCCCGTGTGGTACACAAACTGGAGGAAACTGTACAGGGCGGGAGGGGGGCTTTGAGATGTGAATATATGGCGCGGGGGGGGCATGGTCTGGGGGTGGGCAGCACTGGGTAAGCCCTTTTAAAGTGTGAAGGGGTTGGAGGGGCATTTCCGCTGTGAAGCTTTGGGGGGCGAGGGCTATAAACAGTGGGAATCCTGTGTGAGGCGGGGGCTTCTTGGCGGCCATGGTAGGGGCTTGGGGACGGAAGGGGGGGGGGGGTTCTGAGGGTATGGCAATGTGGGGGGCGGGAGGGGCATTGCCTCGCTCCTCCTTTCGCTGTAGGTCTGCCTTTCGATGTTTCCAAGTCTGTCTCAGCACCACAGACATACCTCTGTCTGTCTGTCTGTCTGTCTGCGTGTCTGTGTAACACAGACTCACCTCTGTCTGTCTGCCTGTCTGTCTGCGTGTGTAACACAGACTCACCTCTGTCTGTCGGTCTGTCTGCGTGTGTAACACAGACTCACCTCTGTCTGTGGCTCATCTGACCCTGGCAGTGTGAGCATCTGTTTGACATCGGCCTCTGACTCCGCCCCTCTCCTGTCTGTCTGTCTCCCACTCTCTGCCTGGCTAGTGTTTCTGTTTGCGCCTCTAGCCGCTTCACTGCCTGGGTGCCATCAGTCACGTGTTCTCACCCTCGGCTCACCCTGAGTGTACGTCACTCGGAAGTTCCAAGGTGCGCAGGAACGAGGGTCTGTGGCTCTGTCTCCCCGCCGTCTTCTCCCACCCACCGTAAAGCGCCTTTACTCTTTTTATTGCCGCTTCTGTGTGCTATCTGGCAGCTGGGCTCTAGGAGCGGGCATGCACTCCTAAACCCGTCTGGTTGATCTGAAGGAAGAAGACTGCCCTTCTTGTGGGAAGACTGCTTGGGGGGCAGCAGTGGGAAACCCCTGGGGTGCAGCCGTGTTACTGATTCCCGGCTCCCCAGAAGGCCCGCCTTGGGGACCCGACTCCTCCCCTTGAGTTACGCAGAAACCTTTGTGCCCATTTAAGGAGTTGTCCTCGATCCGCCCGGCTTATGGGTGGAATACATACCCCGGCTACCCAAATGAGTGCCACCCATGAAGGGGGCACCTCCATTTCATTAGTCTCTTGCCTCCTACAGGATGAGGAGCCGGGGCCCGTCCCATTCCACCAGCGTCACCGGCGCTCCTGAATAACAGCTTAGAAGAGCAGCACCCCAAAAACCTGCCTTGACCTCATGCTCACTTTTTTGTGCATTAAAATGTGATGCACTCCCCCTCAAAGGTTGGGAAGATGTTCATCTTGTCCCGGAATATCTGCAGCCTGCTGAGCTTGTCTGAAGCTCCCAATACAGAGAGAGCCCAACCAGGACCATCTCCCATCCGTCTGCATCCTCTGAGCACCCTAGAGACAGCCCAACCAGGACCATCTCCCATCCTTCTGCATCCTCTGAGCACCCTAGAGACAGCCCAGCCAGGACCACCTCCCATCCGTCTGCATCCTCTGAGCACCCTAGAGACAGCCCAGCCAGGACCACCTCCCATCCGTCTGCATCCTCTGAGCACCCTAGAGACAGCCCAGCCAGGACCACCTCCCATCCGTCTGCATCCTCTGAGCACCCTAGAGACAGCCCAACCAGGACCACCTCCCATCCGTCTGCACCCTAGAGACAGCCCAGCCAGGACCACCTCCCATCCGTCTGCATCCTCTGAGCACCCTAGAGACAGCCCAGCGAGGACCACCTCCCATCCGTCTCCATCCTCTGAGCACCCTAGAGACAGCCCAACCAGGACCACCTCCCATCCGTCTGCATCCTCTGAGCACCCTAGAGAGAGCCCAGCCAGGACCACCTCCCATCCGTCCGTCTGCATCCTCTGAGCACCCCAGAGAGAGCCCAACCAGGACCACCTCCCATCCGTCTGCATCCTCTGAGCACCCTAGAGAGAGCCCAACCAGGACCACCTCCCATCCGTCTGCATCCTCTGAGCACCCTAGAGACAGCCCAACCAGGACCACCTCCCATCCGTCTGCATCCTCTGAGCACCCTAGAGAGAGCCCAACCAGGACCGTCTGCATCCTCTGAGCACCCTAGAGACAGCCCAGCCAGGACCACCTCCCATCCGTCTGCATCCTCTGCGCACTCTATAAACCCAGACTCGGCTATGCCACGGTGGAGACCCAATCTGGGGAACCGGACGACGAGGTCACGAGTACTTGAATACCTAAAGAGTGACCAGGTCTGGACGGAAAAAGGAACCTACACCAGCAGGCCTTCCCCTAGCATGGACTGACCTCAACACCTGTCCCCCAAAAGCGCCCAGAGACACCTGGGGCTCCCCTCTGCACGTCATGGCGACGAGGCCAGCAGCCGCTGGTGCAGTGACTAGAAACCTTGAGCTGGCCATATTGAAATATAAGGCCTCCCGTCCCCTGAAGCCGCCTCGTGATCTCCAGGACAGGATCCTAGGCCTACAAACACTTCATCTGCGAGAGCCCCCCAGTCACTGCTAGATCTTGACACATTCTCGCCCTAAAGTGACCATGAGATGTGCCCCCCGGGGCACCCACCTACCCTGAACACGCCTGCTGGGTGTGGAGACACACGCCCCTGAACTGCCCGGGGCTGTACACCCTGGCTGCGGGGTGCCAGGATTCACAGGACCACCAGACGCACAAAAGAACGGATCCTCGACTGGTGGAGCCTGAGAGCCCCTGAGAGCCCCAAACCACCACCCCATACAAAGGGAAACCCCAAGTTACCGCCTGACACCAGACAACCACCTAGCTGCAATCATTAGAGTACTTTAAAAGCTCTTGTGCGTTTTGACGCCCATCACTACTGCGCTATTGTGCAAACCCCTGAGGGTGGATTACCCAGGACCCGGAGACCAGCCGGTGTCCCCTCTCGTAGGTTTGTGTCCCTGAAGAAACCTCTGCTTGGAGGCTGCCAACAGCAGACCCGCACACCCAGGCCTCCGAGCTCCAGGTTAACAAAGCGTCCTTAAATCAGGCGTCCTGGCCATGCTGTGTGGGAAATCTGGAGTCGTAACTCCGGCACGGTAAGAGCTAGAGACGTTTACCTAGCAACAGCGAGCACCAATTATTCAATCCATCAAGGCATTTGTAAATCGCGCTACTCACCCGTGAGGGCCTCGAGGCGCTGAAGGAGAGGGGGCGGCTACTTATTAGATATACTCAAGTATAGCCCAAAGACGCTTCTGTTGCAAGCAATGCATCTGGGTGCAGTTTGGGATTTATTGATCGTGGTCGCCTGTGTGACACTGTATTTGGTGCAAACATTCCCTCCCCTCTTGCCAGCAGAGACCTGACTGCTTGACCAGTTACCCCAGGAGGAGGGGGCCTGAAGGAACCTTGACTGACCCCTGCAGCCTGTGACGGATGAGTAAAGGGATCAGCAGCACAATGTGGAGGAAAGGACTCACTTCACGTCCCTAAGGATCTATGTGTCACTGAACGTCCCTAAGGATCTGTGTGTCGCTGAACATCCCTAAGGATCTGTGTGTCGCTGAACATCCCTAAGGATCTGTGTGTCACTGAACGTCCCTTTGGATCTGTGAGTCACTGCACGCCCCTAAGGATCTGTGTGTCACCAAGTCCCTAAGGATCTGTGTGTCACCATGTGTCCCCAAGGATCTGTGAGTCACTGCACGTCCCTAAGGATCTCTGTGTCACTGCAAGCCCCTAAGAATCTGTGTGCCACCATGTGTCCCTAAGGATCTGTGCCACTGAATGTCCTTAAGGATCTCTGTGTCACTGAACGTCCCTAAGGATCTCTGTGTCACTGAACGTCCCTAAGGATCTCTGTGTCACTGAATGCCCCTAAGGATCTGTGTGTCACTGAATGTCCCTAAGGAT
Source organism: Pleurodeles waltl (assembly GCF_031143425.1). Classification (NCBI taxonomy): domain Eukaryota; kingdom Metazoa; phylum Chordata; class Amphibia; order Caudata; family Salamandridae; genus Pleurodeles; species Pleurodeles waltl. The sequence continues at coordinate 28,090,708 of NC_090451.1, forward strand.
CTGTGTGTCACTGAACATCCCTAAGGATCTGTGTGTCACTGAACGTCCCTTAGGATCTGTGAGTCACTGCACGCCCCTAAGGATCTGTGTGTCACTGCAAGCCCCTAAGAATCTGTGTGCCACCATGTGTCCCTAGGGATCTGTGTGTCACTGAATGTCCCTAAGGATCTCTGTGTCACTGAACGTCCCTAAGGATCTCTGTGTCACTGAACGCCCCTAAGGATCTGTGTGTCACTGAATGTCCCTAAGGATCTGTGTGTCACTGAATGTCCCTCAGGATCTGTGTGTCACTGCACGCCCCTAAGGATCTCTGTGTCAATACACAACTCTAAGGATCTCTGTGTCATTGAACGTCACTAAGGATCTCTTTGTCACAACACTCCACTAAGGATCTGTGTCACTGCACATCCCAAAGGATCTCTGTGTCACTGAACGCCCCTAAGGATCTGTGTCACCATGTGTCCCTAAGGATCTCTGTGTCACTGAACGCCCCTAAGGATCTCTGTGTCACTGAACGCCCCTAAGGATCTGTGGGTCACCATGTGTCCCTAAGAATCTGTGTGTCAATGAATGCCCCTAAGGATCTGTGTGTCACTGCACGCCCCTAAGGATCTGTGTGTCACTGTACGGCCCTAAGGATCTGTGTGTCACTGAATGTCCCTAAGGATCTGTGTGTCACTGAATGTCCCTAAGGATCTCTGTCAATGCACGCCCCTAAGGATCTCTGTGTCACTACACGACTCTAGGGATCTGTGTGTCATTGAACGTCCCTAAGGATATCTGTGTCACAACACGCCCCTAAGGATCTGTGTCACTGCACATCCCAAAGGATCTCTGTGTCACTGAACGCCCCTAAGGATCTGTGTGTCACCATGTGTCCCTAAGGATCTGTGTGTCACTGAATGTCCCTAAGGATCTCTGTGTCAATGAACGCCCCTAAGGATCTGTGTGTCACTGCACGCCCCTAAGGATCTGTGACTCACTGCACATCCCAAAGGATCTGTGTATCACTGAACGCCCCTAAGGATCTGTGTGTCACCATGTGTCCCTAAGGATCTCTGTGTCACTGCACGCCCCTAAGGATCTCTGTGTCAATGAACGTCCCTAAGGATCTCTGTGTCACAACACGCCCCTAAGGATCTGTGTCACTGCACATCCCAAAGGATCTGTGTCACTGCACATCCCAAAGGATCTCTGCGTCACTGAACGCCCCTAAGGATATGTGTGTCACTGAACGGCCCTAAGGATCTGTGTGTCACCCTGTGTCCCTAAGGATCTGTGTGTCACTGCACATCCCATAGGATCTGTGTGTCACTGCACATCCCAAAGGATCTGTGTGTCACTGCACGTCCCAAAGGATCTGTATATCACTGCACGTCCCAAAGGATCTGTGTGTCACTGCACGTCCCAAAGGATCTGTGTGTCACTGCACGTCCCTAAGGATCTGTGTGCCACTAAATGCCCCTACGGATGTGTGTCACTACATGCCCCCAAGGATCTGTGTGTCTCTGCGGATCTGTGTGTCACAGCGTGTCCCTGAGGATCCGTGTCACTGCACGTCCCTGTGGTTCTGTGTGTCATTACACGCCCCTAAGGATCTGTGTTTCACTGCACGCCCCTAAGGATCCGTGTGTCACTGCACATTCAAAAGGATCTGTGTGTCACTGAGTGTCTTTACAGGTCTGTGTACCACTGCACGTCCCTAAGGATCGGTGTGTCACTACGTGTCTCTTAAGATCTGTGTGTCACTGCATACCCCTAAGGATCCTTGTCACTGCATACCCCTAAGGTATCTGTGTCATGCACTCCCCTAAGGGTATGTCTGTCACTGCACGTCCCTAAAAATCTAAGAGTCCCTGCACGTCCCTAAAACTCAGTGAATGACTGCACCTCCCTAGGCATCTGTAAACCCCTGCACATCCTAAGAATCTGTGAATGACTGCACGTCCCTAAGCATCTGTGAACCACTGCACACACTTAAGCATCTGTGAATCACTGCATGTCCCTAGGGATCTGGGTCACTGCACGTCTCTAAGAATCTGTCACTACATGTTCGTAAGAAACGGAGTCACTGCACACCCTTAAGTATCTGTGAATCACTGCACGTCCCTAAGCAACTGTGAATTACTGCACGTCCCTAAGCATCTGTGAACCACTGCACGTCCCTAAGCATCTGCGGATTACTGCACATCCCCAAAAATCTGTGAACCACTGCACATCCCCAAGAATCTGTGAATCACTGTGCGCCCCCAAGCATCTATAAATTACTGCACATCCCCAAGCATCTGCGGATTGCTGCACATCCCTAGGCACCTGTGAACCACTGCACATCCCCAAGAATCTGTGAATCACTGCACGTCCCTAGGCATCTGTAAATTGCTGCACATCCGTAAGAATCTGTCAATCACTGCACGCCCCTAAGCATCTGCGGATTACTGCACATCCCTAGGCATCTGTGAACCACTGCACATCTCCAAGAATCTGAATCACTGCACGCATCTAAGCATCTATAAATGACTGCACATCCCTAAGCATCTGTGAACCACTGCACACACTTAAGCATCTGTGAATCACTGCATGTCCCTAGGGATCTGGGTCACTGCACGTCTCTAAGAATCTGTCACTACATGTTCGTAAGAAACGGAGTCACTGCACACCCTTAAGTATCTGTGAATCACTGCACGTCCCTAAGCATCTGTGAATTACTGCACGTCCCCAAGAATCGGTGAACCACTGCACATCCCCAAGAATCTGTGAATCACTGTACGCCCCTAAGCATCTGTAAATTACTGCACATCCCTAGGCATCTGCGGATTGCTGCACATCCCTAGGCATCGGTGAACCACTGCACATCTCCAAGAATCTGAATCACTGCACGCCCCTAAGCATCTGTGAATCATTGCACGAACGTCAGCATCTGAGTCACTGCACACCCTTAAGTATCTGTGAACCACTGCACGTCCCTCAGCATCTGTCACTGCACGTACCTATGCATCTATGAACCACTGCACATCCCTAAGAATCTGTGAATCACTGCACGCCCCTAGGCAGCTGTAAATTACTGCACATCCCCAAGCATCTGTGAATCACTGCAGGTCCCTCAACATCTGTGGATTACTGCACATCCCTAAGCATCTGTGAACCACTGCACATCCCCAAGAATCTGAATCAATGCACGCCCCTAAGCATCTGTAAATTACTGCACATCCCTAAGCATCTGCAGATTGCTGCACATCCCTAGGCATCGGTGAACCACTGCACATCCCCAAGAATCTGTGAATCACTGTACACCCCTAAGCATCTGTAAATTACTGCACATCCCTAAGCATCTGAGGATTGCTGCACATCCCTAGGCATCTGTGAACCACTGCACATCCCCAAGAATCTGTGAATCACTGCACGTCCCTAGGCATCTGTAAATTGCTTCACATCCGTAAGAATCTGTGAATCACTGCATGCCCCTAAGCATCTGTGAATCACTGCACGAACTTCAGCATCTGAGTCACTGCACACCCTTAAGTATCTGTGAACCACTGCACATCCCTCAGCATCTGTCACTGCACGTACCTATGCATCTGTGAACCACTGCACATCCCTAAGAATCTGTGAATCACTGCACGCCCGAGGCATCTGTAAATTACTGCACATCCCTAAGCATCTGTGAATCACTGCAGGTCCCTCAACATCTGCGGATTACTGCACATCCCTAAGCATCTGTAAACCACTGCACATCCCCAAGAATCTGAATCACTGCACGCCCCTAAGCATCTGTAAATTACTGCAAATCCCTCAGCATCTATGCTACTGCACATTTCTAAGCATCCGTGACTCACTGCACGTCCCTTGAAATCTATGAATAACTACCCGTCTCTAAGCATCTGTTTAATCGCACGGCTATAAGCATGTGTCACTGCACACCGCTAAGCATCTGTGAATCACAGCACATCCCCTATTGTCTGTGTGCCACTGCACGTCCCGAAGGATCTATGTCACTGCACACCTCTAAGAATCTATGTCACTGCACGCCCCTAAGCATCTGTGAGTCACTGGACATCCCTAAGAATCTGTGTTAATGCACATCTCTAAGTATCTGTGAATGACTGCACCTCCCTAAACACCTGTGGATCACTTCAGGCCCCCTCAGCATCTGCGTCACCCCACATCTCTAAGCATCTGTGAATCACATCAAACCCCTCAGCTTCTGCATCACCCGACATCTCTAAGCGTTTGTGAATTACTGCACATCTAACATCTGTGGTCGAAGTGGGCGGGATCGCAGGAGCACGGCCTGGCCATACTTTTATGATTTTTAAAACTCTGTTCCCCTACTTCCTGTAAAAAGACAATAGTCCCAGGATGGTTAATTCTGACAGTTTAAATGCCTCAGCTGAAGTGTAATTCAGTGAATCTCCTATGCATGAAACCAAAGCCGGGCAGACGCTAAACAAGCCTTCTTGCCTGGTGTCTGCTTGCCAGAAAGAAATGCAAGTGTGCGCTATCAGTTAATCTGCAAATGTAAAGGATGCTTTGAAGCTGGAACTGGCTTTATTTGACCAAAACACACAAAGTTTTGTGATGACAGATTTATTATTTTTGAGTGGTAGTGCAAAGAGTTCACAACTGGGCTGTGAAGTGTGTGCATTTAATTGTAACTGTATTTATAACACACGCTACACCAGAAGGTGTTGAAGGGACAGTAATGTAAAAAAAAAATCTTTACAGACACTCTGGGTATTACTAAAATCTATATTTTGGAAGAACCATGTATCTTAAACATTTTGCATATTTTGTAGCAGTCTATACTGTGTAAAATGCCGGTTTAAAATAATGAATTACATATTCACAGTGCTTTGTGTCTCAGGCTGTGACCTCATAGCACTAAAAATACACGTCACTTTTCTCCATTGTAGCAAACAAGATTTAGGGCTGTATTACAAGTCTGGTGGTTCAAAGACCGCCAGACTCGCGGTGGAGGTCAGATCGCAGCGACTGTGGTGGTCTGACTGCCAGATTACGACCCTAGCGGTTGGACCACCAAAAGACCGCTGTCTCCGTCAGGATCTTTGATCCTGACGGGATGACGGCAGTCACGGTTGTTAATCCGCCATGACGGTGCTGAAGTCAACGCCGCTGTACTGATTACAACCATGTTCACTGAAAGCCTTTTATGGCGATTCAACCACCATGAAAAGGCTGTCAGAGGACAAGTGCTTGGGGGTCCCCCTCCCCAGCACCCTTGGAATGCGCACTGTCTGCTTAGCAGACAGCGCAGTATTCCGAGAGTGCTGGCCGGCCCCCCGTGCCACGGCACTGGACTCAGCTCCATGTAGGGCCGAGTATAATGCTGCCGCACATTTTCCACAAAGCTGCCGGTTTCTGCCGGTCAGCCAGGTGGAAAATTGTAATGGGGCCAGTTGGAAGCCCACCAGCAGCATGGTGGTACTCCACATTGGGAGTTTGGCATTCAGGTTTTTCGAACACCAAACTTGTAATCAGCCCCTTAATTCTGTGGCTCTCTCATTACACACAGACCTCTGCAGTGCATTAACTAACAGAGGTTTCATAATGTACTATTGTGCATTTCCCAATGAATAACAACTTTTTAAATTTATTTTTCATTTAAGCTACATGTTATTGTGTAGATACCTACCTGACGGTGAAAAACCCCCAAAACATACAGTATATTTTATTTGTGTTAGCCACGCCCTGCCACCCATGCTCACTGACTCTACCCCACTGCATGCATCATCACGGTTCCCATACTTTTTTAATGCACTCAAACTGCTGTCTAACATCTGTGTGCCCCTGCGCGTCCCTAAGCATCTGTGAGTCATTGCACGTCCTTAGGGAGTCTGAGTCATTGCACGTCCTCAGGCATCTGTGTCAATGCATGTACCTAACATCTGTGCGTCACCGCTCACCCCTAAGCATCTGTGAGTCACTGCACGTCCATAACATCTGTGTGCCACTACACGTCTCTACGGATCTGGGCCTCTGCACGACGCTAAGCATCTGTGAATCACTGCACGTCCCCTAACGTCTGTCACTGCACGGCCCTAAGGATCTATGGCACTGCACACCTCTAAGGATCTATGTCACTGCACGCCTCTAACCATCTGTGAGTCACTGCACGTCCCATAACGTATGTGTCACTGCACGCCTCTAAGGATCTATGTCACTGCACGCCTCTAAGGATCTATGTAACTGCACGCCTCTAAGCATCTGTGAATCACTGCACGTCCTCTAACGTCTGTGTCACTGCACGTCCCTCAGGATCTATGGCACTGCACGTCCCTAAGGATCTATGGCACTGCACACCTATAAGGATCTATGTCACTGCACGCCTCTAACCATCTGTGAGTCACTGCACGTCCCCTAACGTATGTGTCACTGCACGCCTCTAAGGATCTATGTCACTGCATGCCTCTAAGGATCTATGTCACTGCACGCCTCTAACCATCTGTGAGTCACTGCACGTCCCCTAACGTATGTGTCACTGCACGTCCCTAAGGATCTATGTCAGTGTACGCCTCTATGGATCTATGTCACTGCACGCCTCCAAGGATCTATGTCGCTGCACGCCTCTAGGCATCTGAGTCACTGCACGTCCATAACATCTGTGTGTCCTACAGTGCACGCTGCGGTGACTGTGTCACAGCGCAGTCTGTGCGCAATTGCCCCAACCACGCCAAGTTACACCAGTGTGCACGAGCGTGTGCATCAATGGTAGGGCTGCCCTGACGTGAGGCGGGCTGCTGTTGCGTGTCTGTGTGTGTTGTCGCGGTGTGAGCTCGTCGCTTCATGTCGCAGTGTCTGTCGGTCACTGCATGTCGTGATGTCTGTCCGCTGATGCATGAGGCCTCTTCTCCAGGTCTGGGGCAGGCGGGGACGGTATGGCGATCACACTGTTTCGGGGCCCTGATGCCATAGGCTGAGGGTAGGCCTCATACCTTGGGACTTTGCTACTGTTTGTTAGCGACCCCTTGAGGATGAACGTAGGGCCTCAGCAGCAAGGGAACTTGGGACTTTCAGAAGTTTCAAGTCGGGGCTGCGTGAAAGTTACTCACTGAGCGCGCTGGGTGCCCTGTGACCAGCAGATTCTAAGGCTGACGAATGCCGGGTGTGAAAGCGTCAGACTTTCATCATTACTGGTTGGTGTCTGTAAGTTGTGTTGTCTTTTAACTGTGGCTGTCGGGTTACACTGTTTGTTGGTCTGGGGGAATCAGTCGTCAGTGACGTAGTGTCAGGGAGTCTGTCAGTCACAATATACAGGATAACCCCTGCGTGCTTCTGGGAACCCAGCGAAGTCAAAATAGGAACACAAAGGAGTCCCTATGGACAGAGTTATTGTGCAATGAAGTCGGTGTATTAATACACACTCTCCAAGCGCTCTCTATAGTTGGAGTAAGAAGGAGCGGGCGGAGGGAAGTGGGGGGGGAGGGAAAATAAATTAGGGAACCACTCCTTATGTAATTAAACATAACTTAATTGTGCATAAACCGAAACAAAGCCTCAAAAATCACTGCTGGAAGCACAATGAATCGATCATTTCACTTCTTAGGTAGCATGTGCTTCGATCTAGTGCTATTTAGAAAGCGTTCATCAGGCCTGCTGATATCCACGCAACACCACAACCAGAAATGACGTGGAGTCGGGGTAAAGTCGCACAATTCTTTATGGATCTTGTTCCAGTCTCATGGAGGGTGGATTTCTAAAATTGCTCTGCAGCAGTTAGAAGTTTGCAGTGACCAGTAAGGTGAGGACATCTGGCGACTCCGCTGCAAAGTCGATGGGGAATCCCCAGTGGGTCCATCCTAGCCAGTGAAACAGAACATCTTCTGCCAGGCATGGGCACTTGGCACTCGGCTTATCAGGTGCCCTGTTTGCCATCCAGAGGCAAGTGATAGAAGTCCTCGGACTGCAGAGATGGTCCCCGCTTGTCAATGGACCCCTGCTTTCGGCTCCTCCTCGGCAGGCCAGTGTCCACTGCTCACAACCAGCCGCTCCATCGCGAAGGTCATTGGGTGCCCTTTTCTCGTTACTAGCGCCCGATCGCAGGAGAATGTCCAAAGGAAAACGGAGAAAGAGTGAAAGAAACAACGCCAGGGGGACTGAAAAACACACCAGCATGGAGGAGAAAAGTGAAAGAGCAAGCAATTTACAAAAGAGACAACAGGAGGACAAACATATATTAAAAAAATAAAAATATTCGAGTTAAAAAACAGGGGAGAAACGAGAAGAAGGAAGTAAAATAACACAAAAAAATCACAAGGACTGATATGTGATGAAAAATGAATGCGGAACACAATGGACAAATCTAAACAAGGGTAGAATAACATAAACTGTAGTAAAGGAAAGAAATAAGAGAAAACGGAAAAAAACAGCAACCACGTGGAACGAGGCAGCTGAGAGGCAGCAGACAGACAGGAAGCAGCGTGAACAGACAGGACAACAGGGGGAGACATTTAACAGTAATTCAAGGAAAATGCAGAGACCGTGCGTGCCACAGGTTGAAATCTGAGAGATGCACCCGGGGAAAAATGTCCCCATGGAGACAGCCACAGAGAGGTGACTGCATTAATGCCCCTTCTGCAGGTATGCGTTGCAGTCCGGGTTAATGCACCTGCTGTTGAGCTGCATGTGTAAGGCACCGATCACATGCTGCAGCCACAGAGGTGACTGCGGTAATGCCCCTGCTGCAAGTATGTGTTGCAGTCAGGGTTAATGCACCTGCTGTAGAGCTGCATGTGTAACACACTGATCACATGCTGCAGCCACAGAGAGGTGAGTGCGTTAATGCCCCTGCTGCAGGTATGTGTTGCAGTCATGGTTAATGCACCTGTTGTTGAGCTGCATGTGTAAGGCACTGATCACATGCTGCAGCCACAGAGAGGTGACTGCGTTAATGCCCCTGCTGCAAGTATGTGTTGCAGTCAGGGTTAATGCACCTTCTGTAGAGCTGCATGTGTAACACACTGATCACATGCTGCAGCCACAGAGAGGTGACTGCGTTAATGCTCCTACTGCAGGTATGCGTTGCAGTCAGGGTTAATGCACCTGCTGTTGAGCTGCATGTGTAAGGCACTGATCACATGCTGCAGCCACAGAGAGGTGACTGCGTTAATGCCCCTGCTGCAGGTATGCATTGCAGTCAGGGTTAATGCACCTGCTGTTGAGCTGCATGTGTAAGGCACTGATCACAGGCTGCAGCCACAGAGAGGTGACTGCGTTAATGCCCCTGCTGCAGGTATGCGTTGCAGTCAGGGTTAATGCACCTGCTGTTGAGCTGCATGTGTAAGGCACTGATCACAGGCTGCAGCCACAGAGAGGTGACTGCGTTAATGCCCCTTCTGCAGGTATGAGTTGCAGTCAGGGTTAATGCACCTGCTGTTGAGCTGCATGTGTAACACACTGATCATAGGCTGCTGCCACAGAGAGGTGAGTGCGTTAATGCCCCTGCTGCAGGTATGCGTTGCAGTCCGGGTTAATGCACCTGTTGTTGAGCTGCATGTGTAACACACTGATGGCAGGCTGCAGCCACAGAGAGGTGACTGCGTTAATGCCCCTGCTGCAGGTATGCGTTGCAGTCAGGGTTAATGCACCTGCTGTAGAGCTGCATGTGTAACACACTGATCACAGGCTGCAGCCACAGAGAGGTGAGTGCGTTAAAGCCCCTGCTGCAGGTATGCGTTGCAGTCAGGCTTAATGCACCTGTTGTTGAGCTGCATGTGTAACACACTGATGGCAGGCTTCAGCCACAGAGAGGTGACTGCGTTAATGCCCCTGCTGCAGGTATGCGTTGCAGTCAGGGTTAATGCACCTGCTGTTGAGCTGCATGTGTAACACACTGATGGCAGGCTGCAGCCACAGAGAGGTGACTGCATTAATGCCCCTGCTGCAGGTATGCGTTGCAGTCAGGGTTAATGCACCTGCTGTAGAGCTGCATGTGTAAGGCACTGATCACATGCTGCAGCCACAGAGAGGTGACTGCGTTAATGCCCCTGCTGCAGGTATGCGTTGCAGTCATGGTTAATGCACCTGTTGTTGAGCTGCATGTGTAACACACTGATGGCAGGCTGCAGCCACAGAGAGGTGACTGCGTTAATGCCCCTGCTGCAAGTATGTGTTGCAGTCAGGGTTAATGCACCTGCTGTAGAGCTGCATGTGTAACACACTTATCGCATGCTGCAGCCACAAAGAGGTGACTGCGTTAATGCCCCTACTGCAGGTATGCGTTGCAGTCAGGCTTAATGCACCTGTTGTTGAGCTGCATGTGTAACACACTGATGGCAGGCTGCAGCCACAGAGAGGTGAGTGCGTTAATGCCCCTGCTGCAGGTATGCGTTGCAGTCAGGGTTAATGCACCTGCTGTTGAGCTGCATGTGTAACACACTGATGGCAGGCTGCAGCCACAGAGAGGTGACTGCGTTAATGCCCCTGCTGCAGGTATGTGTTGCAGTCCGGGTTAATGCACCTGTTGTTGAGCTGCATGTGTAACACACTGATGGCAGGCTGCAGCCACAGAGAGGTGAGTGCGTTAATGCCCCTGCTGCAGGTATGCGTTGCAGTCAGGCTTAATGCACCTGTTGTTGAGCTGCATGTGTAACACACTGGTCACAGGCTGCAGCCACAGAGAGGTGAGTGCGTTAATGCCCGTGCTGCAGGTATGCGTTGCAGTCAGGCTTAATGCACCTGCTGTTCAGCTGCATGTGTAACACACTGATGGCAGGCTGCAGCCACAGAGAGGTGAGTGCGTTAATGCCCCTGCTGCAGGTATGCGTTGCAGTCAGGGTTAATGCACCTGCTGTTCAGCTGCATGTGTAACACACTGATGGCAGGCTGCAGCCACAGAGAGGTGACTGCGTTAATGCCCCTGCTGCAGGTATGCGTTGCAGTCAGGGTTAATGCACCTGCTGTTCAGCTGCATGTGTAACACACTGATCACATGCTGCAGCCACAGAGAGGTGAGTGCGTTAATGCCCCTGCTGCAGGTATGTGTTACAGTCAGGGTTAATGCACCTGCTGTTGAGCTGCATGTGTAAGGCACTGATCACAGGCTGCAGCCACAGAGAGGTGACTGCGTTAATGCCCCTTCTGCGGGTATGTGTTGCAGTCAGAGTTAATGCACCTGCTGTTGAGCTGCATGTGTAACACACTGATCACATGCTGCAGCCACAGAGAGGTGAGTGCGTTAATGCCCCTGCTGCAGGTATGTGTTGCAGTCAGGGTTAATGCACCTGTTGTTGAGCTGCATGTGTAACGCACTGATCACAGGCTGCAGCCACAGAGAGGTGAGTGCGTTAATGCCCCTGCTGCAGGTATGTGTTGCAGTCAGGGTTAATGCACCTGCTGTTGAGCTGCATGTGTAAGGCACTGATCACAGGCTGCAGCCACAGAGAGGTGAGTGCGTTAATGCCCCTGCTGCAGGTATGCGTTGCAGTCAGGGTTAATGCACCTGCTGTTGAGCTGCATGTGTAACACACTGATGGCAGGCTGCAGCCACAGAGAGGTGACTGCGTTAATGCCCCTGCTGCAGGTATGCGTTGCAGTCAGGGTTAATGCACCTGCTGTTCAGCTGCATGTGTAACACATTAATCACAGCCTGCAGCCACAGAGAGGTGAGTGTGTTAATGCCCCTGCTGCAGGTATGCGTTGCAGTCCGGGTTAATGCACCTGCTGTTGAGCTGCATGTGTAACACACTGATCACATGCTGCAGCCACAGAGAGGTGACTGTGTTAATGCCCCTGCTGCAGGTATGCGTTGCAGTCCGGGTTAATGCACCTGTTGTTGAGCTGCATGTGTAACACACTGATCACATGCTGCAGCCACAGAGAGGTGACTGTGTTAATGCCCCTGCTTCAGGTATGTGTTGCATTCAGGGTTAATGCACCTGCTGTAGAGCTGCATGTGTAACACACTGATCACATGCTGCAGCCACAGAGAGGTGAGTGTGTTAATGCCCCTGCTGCAGGTATGCGTTGCAGTCAGGGTTAATGCACCTGCTGTTCAGCTGCATGTGTAACACATTAATCACAGCCTGCAGCCACAGAGAGGTGAGTGTGTTAATGCCCCTGCTGCAGGTATGCGTTGCAGTCAGGGTTAATGCACCTGCTGTTGAGCTGCATGTGTAAGGCACTGATCACAGGCTGCAGCCACAGAGAGGTGACTGCGTTAATGCCCCTTCTGCAGGTATGCGTTGCAGTCAGGGTTAATGCACCTGCTGTTGAGCTGCATGTGTAACACACTGATCATAGGCTGCTGCCACAGAGAGGTGAGTGCGTTAATGCCCCTGCTGCAGGTATGCGTTGCAGTCCGGGTTAATGCACCTGTTGTTGAGCTGCATGTGTAAAACACTGATGGCAGGCTGCAGCCACAGAGAGGTGACTGCGTTAATGCCCCTGCTGCAGGTATGTGTTGCAGTCAGGGTTAATGCACCTGCTGTAGAGCTGCATGTGTAACACACTGATCACAGGCTGCAGCCACAGAGAGGTGAGTGCGTTAATGCCCCTGCTGCAGGTATGCGTTGCAGTCAGGGTTAATGCACCTGCTGTAGAGCTGCATGTGTAACACACTGATCACAGGCTGCAGCCACAGAGAGGTGAGTGCGTTAATGCCCCTGCTGCAGGTATGCGTTGCAGTCAGGCTTAATGCACCTCTTGTTGAGCTGCATGTGTAACACACTGATGGCAGGCTTCAGCCACAGAGAGGTGACTGCGTTAATGCCCCTGCTGCAGGTATGCGTTGCAGTCAGGGTTAATGCACCTGCTGTTGAGCTGCATGTGTAACACACTGATGGCAGGCTGCAGCCACAGAGAGGTGACTGCGTTAATGCCCCTGCTGCAGGTATGCGTTGCAGTCAGGGTTAATGCACCTGCTGTAGAGCTGCATGTGTAAGGCACTGATCACATGCTGCAGCCACAGAGAGGTGACTGCGTTAATGCCCCTGCTGCAGGTATGCGTTGCAGTCATGGTTAATGCACCTGTTGTTGAGCTGCATGTGTAACACACTGATGGCAGGCTGCAGCCACAGAGAGGTGAGTGCGTTAATGCCCCTGCTGCAGGTATGCGTTGCAGTCAGGGTTAATGCACCTGCTGTTGAGCTGCATGTGTAACACACTGATGGCAGGCTGCAGCCACAGAGAGGTGACTGCGTTAATGCCCCTGCTGCAGGTATGCGTTGCAGTCAGGGTTAATGCACCTGCTGTAGAGCTGCATGTGTAACACACTGATCACAGGCTGCAGCCACAGAGAGGTGAGTGCGTTAATGCCCCTGCTGCAGGTATGCGTTGCAGTCAGGGTTAATGCACCTGCTGTTCAGCTGCATGTGTAACACATTAATCACAGCCTGCAGCCACAGAGAGGTGAGTGTGTTAATGCCCCTGCTGCAGGTATGCGTTGCAGTCCGGGTTAATGCACCTGTTGTTGAGCTGCATGTGTAACACACTGATGGCAGGCTGCAGCCACAGAGAGGTGAGTGCGTTAATGCCCCTGCTGCAGGTATGCGTTGCAGTCAGGGTTAATGCACCTGCTGTTGAGCTGCATGTGTAACACACTGATGGCAGGCTGCAGCCACAGAGAGGTGAGTGCGTTAATGCCCCTGCTGCAGGTATGCGTTGCAGTCAGGGTTAATGCACCTGCTGTTGAGCTGCATGTGTAACACACTGATCACAGGCTGCAGCCACAGAGAGGTGAGTGCGTTAATGCCCCTGCTGCAGGTATGCGTTGCAGTCAGGGTTAATGCACCTGCTGTTCAGCTGCATGTGTAACACACTGATCACAGGCTGCAGCCACAGAGAGGTGAGTGTGTTAGTGCCCCTGCTGCAGGTATGCGTTGCAGTCCGGGTTAATGCACCTGCTGTTCAGCTGCATGTGTAACACACTGATGGCAGGCTGCTGCCACAGAGAGGTGAGTGCGTTAATGCCCCTGCTGCAGGTATGCGTTGCAGTCCGGGTTAATGCACCTGTTGTTGAGCTGCATGTGTAACACACTGATCACATGCTGCAGCCACAGAGAGGTGACTGTGTTAATGCCCCTGCTGCAGGTATGCGTTGCAGTCCGGGTTAATGCACCTGCTGTTGAGCTGCATGTGTAACACACTGATCACATGCTGCAGCCACAGAGAGGTGACTGTGTTAATGCCCCTGCTGCAGGTATGCGTTGCAGTCCGGGTTAATGCACCTGCTGTTGAGCTGCATGTGTAACACACTGATCACATGCTGCAGCCACAGAGAGGTGACTGTGTTAATGCCCCTGCTGCAGGTATGCGTAAGTCACAGTCTTCGGTCCCACTGACATGCTTTCCTGCCAAGTAGGGCACTTGCAATGTGAGCTGTGTGTGAGCAGAGACCTGGGGTTAAAAACAGACCGTGAATTATTGCAACCCCGATTGAACCCAGAACATGTGTGCCTTGTGGTGCGCTGTGAAAACTAAAGGCGAAGTATGTGATGTCATCATTGTGAATTGGACAAATCTCTGGATTTCTGTGGGAGAGCGTTCAAGCCAATGGTCAGGGCAGCAGCAGGCCGAGTCTGGGGAGTGCACAGCCTCGGAGCACAGATGTGCATGTCGGGGCCAAGCCCCAGGGCGCCTGGAGGCCAATGCATTGCCGCTGCTGTGTTCGGCTAAAAGTGCTTCGAAAGTTCCCCTCGGCTGGAAGTTTCCCAAAAACACAATTGGATGTGGGGTCAGATAGATTTAAATTACATAAATTTTATGGCGCCGGAGGGGCTGTGCGTAATTATCGTTAATGAATTGGTTTTAAACCGTGTTTCGTTTCGACGGGCTCCAGTGTTTAACTGCACTTATACACATCCCATTTAGTGCACCGATCCACTAAACAGGCAGATTGTTGTGTTAGTCAGGGGAGGCCTGGAGTGGCATCTGGTGCTGTGTGTGCGTGTTTCTTACTTCATGTTATGCTGTGGTGCTTCTCTGTGACCCTGGTGCAGGGGTTGCAAGCTGCAGCATCTCCTTTGCAGTCGGTGCCATAGATGTGTGCCGTGCTGGCCCTGCAGCTCTTTTATTTTTCTGCACGTTGTATGTGTACGTCTCATGTATGTCCATCTCTAATACATGCTGGTGTTACCAGTGCTTGTGACCGTCTGCTTCATTCACGACACTGCAGATGTGCATGTGATTCACCTGCGTGTGGCTACATGTCTCCTGCAGCTGTTTCTCTATGTGTCTGTATGTACGCTCTGCCTGTAGTGTGTTTATAAGTGTGTGGACCTGCTTTATCTGTGTGTATGCTCTCCTGTAGTGTGTTTAAAAGTGTGTGGGCATGCTTTGTGTGTGTCTACGCTCTGCCTGTAGTGTGTTTATAAGTGTGTGGGCCTGCTTTGTGTGTGTCTACGCTCTGCCTGTAGTGTGTTTATAAGTGTGTGGGCCTGCTTTGTGTGTATCTACGCTCTGCCTGTAGTGTGTTTATAAGTGTGTGGGCCTGCTTTGTGTGTGTCTACCCTCTGCCTGTAGTGTGTTTTATAAGTGTGTGGGCCTGCTTTGTGTGTGTCTACGCTCTGCCTGTAGTGTGTTTATAAGTGTGTGGGCCTGCTTTGTGTGTATCTACGCTCTGCCTGTAGTGTGTTTATAAGTGTGTGGGCCTGCTTTGTGTGTGTCTACCCTCTGCCTGTAGTGTGTTTTATAAGTGTGTGGGCCTGCTTTGTGTGTGTACCCTCTGCCTGTAGTGTGTTTATAAGTGTGTGGGCCTGCTTTATCTGTGTGTACCCTCTGCCTGTAGTGTGTTTTATAAGTGTGTGGGCCTGCTGGGTCGTGGCCAAGCCGTCGAGCATGGCGGACACGAGCTGCTAGAGCTCCGCACCGTCCCCGGCTTATCCGCCACTGTTTGAAGGGGCAGGGGAGCTCCGCCGCCCTGGTGGCAGCTGGATCGGGGCCCGTGCAGCCCTGGAACCTATCGGGCCGAGAGCGGTCCTCCTGCGGTGGCCCGCAACGGAGTCGGGCCGCAAACGCGTGGGTCGGGCCTGCCGGCCTGAGTCGGGGAACGGCACTGCCGCACGGAGCTGAGTGGCGCGCTCGGCTGGGGCAGGGCCCCCGAGCCGGGGCGCCCCTGCGGCGTGCTCCTATTGTGGTCGATGCCCCCTGGAGGGGTGAAGAGACGCCCTGACAGACGAAGGGCGTGGTGAAAACAAGCGGCCTGCCGATGTCCCCTGGGGGCCGGTAGCAGACCTGAGCAGGGCCTGTGGGGCCCTCTGGAGAGCTGGTGGGGGCCCGGTGCCGCATGATTGCGGCGACGGCGGGGGGGAGACAACCCCCAGAGGACTGGAGCCCTGCCTTGGGGCGCACTGAGGGAGTTACCTGAGAGGGGTGATCGGGGCTGAGCCGGGCCCCGGGGAAAGAGCGCCGACTTATAGCTGTGCCTGCGCTGGATCTGATCGGCCTGCTGGGACTTCATTGGCTGATGGTGAAACCCGCTTGGCTGTAAGAAGAGGTGGGAGCCCGGAGGTGAGGGGACAGTGGGCCGGGCTGCTCTTGCTGCCGTCTGGTGGTGGGCTGGTGGCCCCGGCAAGCGGGCTCAGCCTGTCCCATTATCCTGAGTGTCTACGTGAGCAGAGGAATTGCGGGGGACCATCGTGGTCGGCAGTTTGCCTGTAACGAGGAGGACGCTGCGTGGAGGGTCGTGCTGAGTGCCAGCCTCTGCGGAGCCTGCCGCAGTTGGGAACTGGTGGTGCATAGCTGGGAGCTGCCGTTGGCTGTCCGGACTGACGTCAGGTTGTGTGGCCTTGGTGACGGGCTACTCACTTGGTCCTTTTGCCTCAGCTGAGACTGATCAAAGGCACGGATCGGAGGCAGCAGGTGACGAGGCGGTGAGTGGAGACTTGGAGTTGGTGGAAATTCCTCGGGGCCTGAAGCATGGCAGGGACGGGGCGCTTGCGCTCTGGTGCCGGAGCCGGGAGATCGCAGGACTCGGGGGCACAGGACACCCAGAAACTAGATGCGGTCCTTGCAGCAGTGGAGCGCATTGGAGATTCGTTAGAGCGTGCCCGTACGTCACTGGAAGACAAGATAGGCAAGGTGGCAAGTGACCTTGTTCTGCTGCATGCCGACCTTCACAAGTTGGCAGATAGAACCGGTGAGATCGAGGCGAAAGTGGACGAGCTGACGCCGACGGACTCCTGTCTGAAATCGGAGATGGAGGATGTGCAGGCCCGTGTGGTGGAGTTGTAGCGCCGGGTGGAAGGTGCGAAGGGCGCTCCAGGAGGAACAATATACGAGTGGTTGGCTTGCCAGAGGGCGCCGAGGGTCAGGACCCAGTGACTTATTCGGAGAGTTGGCTGTGGGGACTGGTGCCGGCGGGCGGGCTTACTCCTTCTTCTCTGTAGAACGCGCCCATCGGATTCCTGTGCGGCCGAGGCCGCCGGGGAGTGCTCCTCGTCCATTTATCATCCGCCTCCTCCACTATGCAGATCGGGACGTTATACTGCGAACTGTGAGGGCTGCTTCGCCTCCAAGGGTGGACGGTGCGCAGATCTTGCTATTCCCAGACTATACCCTAGCGGTACAGAGAGACCGGGCCTCCTACCTGCCTGTGCAACGTAAGCTCAGATCACTTGGCTTAAATTACTCTCTGCTATTCCCTGCCAAGCTGCGCATAGTGGCGGAGAACAAGTCGCATTTCTTTGCTACACCTGAGGTGGGGTGGGAGTGGCTTAAGTCGATGGGATTGGTCTCGGGCAGCGTTGCAGAGCGGACTGTGCCGGCGCCTCGAGGCAAGGGTAGCCGGACCAGGCGTGTCCGAAGGAGAGGTGAAGTCCACGCTTGTCCTGCGGCGCACGCACCAGACCTGGAGCAAATTAATACAAGAGAGAAGGGAGGCAATTCACTCTGCCGCGGTCATTAGTGGGTCCCCACTGGTGTCTGAGTCAGACACTGAACTCTTGCAGCCGCCCAGCGATCAACCTGCTACACCGGACTGCCTCTCGGAGTTGGGTCTCGTGGGGGGCCGCCAGTGACACCGGCCACTGCGGACGAGCTTTTTTAAGGGATCCTTAAGCTGTGTTGGGAGACTGTACAGTGCTGGGACTATCCCTCTGGCTAGCAGTGTGCACTGGACTTACATTAGTACGATTCTGGGAATGGACCGGTGGTGGATCTGGTTGTTGTATATAGGCGTCCAACCCTGTATGGTTGTGTGCATGGCTACTGGCGCAGTGCCCGCTCTTGCGAGCTGCGCGCCATTGCGATTGATAGGTGTGAGCTCCCTCTTATGTCCCCCTCTTTTTACTAGTTATCTGCTATAGCCGGACAGAGTGGCTTGTGTTTGGATTGCTTCTCAGTGGGATTGGCCCACCCCATACTCCTACTAGTGGAGACACATAATGAGTGGTTGTGTGGTCGCATGCTTCTGTTCTTGTTGGTGGGTTTGGGCGGTGACCTGTTGTCTATCTGCTCCGATGGTATTAGTTATGTTTTTGTTCTGCTGGAAGGCATCTATTGAGCACCCGATCGATGGTTGGGAGAAGATTAATGTTGACGTGGCTCTGCGTGGAGGGGCGGTGTGGTGGAGGAAGAGAGGTGGTTTGCTACTACTGACATGTCTTCATATACTGCGATTACTTTGAACATAAGAGGCATACTCACCCCCAGGTGCTGCTACGCTATCTATTCCTATCTTAGAAGGCACTCAGTCCACTTGGCGTTTCTGCAGGAGACACACTTGGTGGGGGAGGAGATCCCCCGGTTGCGCCATCGCTGGAGAGAGCAATTGTATGCGGCGGTCACTCAGCGTATACTAGGGGCGCACTGATTTGGATCAGAGCTGGCACTCCCTTTGCAGCAGAGGAGCAGATTGCGGATCTACATGGCAGATTCGTGCTGGTTCGAGGGAGACTGGTGGGTCATACTGTAGTGCTAGGTTCTATATACGCCACAAATGTAGACCACACTTCTTTTCTCCATGGCCTGTCGCAACATTTGGTGGACTGGAGCGGTCTTCCATGGCTGTTGGGTGGAGATTTCAATAGTGTGCTTGATGTTGACCTGGACCGCTCCTTTCCTCCGTTGCCCGTGTCCCCAGTGGTGGCTGCCGCGCGTAGTTTAGTGACCTGGACTGAGCAATGGCAACTGGTAGATATATGGTGGCAGCGGCATGCAGGGGATAGGGTCTATTCCTTCTACTCTGCCCCGCACTCTCTCCATGTGCGTTTAGATAGAATTCTTTGCACCTCAAACATGGCCTCAGTAATAGTGAATACGGATTATTTGGGGCGCAGACACTCGGATCATAACCCGCTGGTTGTGAGCCTGAGTTTGGGAGTCCTCCCGCCCGGCCGTCCCTAGTTGGAGGTTGAGGCCGGAACTGTTAGAAGACGCTGCTTTTAGGGAGTCACTGAGCGCTGCGATCCCGGAATACTTTGAGCACAATGATAGCACAGCTTCGTTGGGTTTGATAGAGTGGGACGCATTCAAAGTTTTCATCCGGGGGCACTGCTTGGGAACTTAATGCAACTTCCGCCGTTCCGTTGAACACGACTTGACTCAGGTGGAGCGTGTTTTGCTGCGGCCGGAGAGGGAGATGACTAGCAATCAGTCCGAAGATTCGATGTTGTCAGCGGTATGCGCCGAACACCTGTCGCTACCTGAGCGCTTGCGATGTTTGAACTATGCTGCACACTCTGCGAGAACTCATGCTTCGGCTGATAAAGCGGGTAAACTGCTGGCCTGGTTGATTCATCATGACTGTGAGAGGGGACCGATAGTGGAGATGCGCTCACGGGCGGGGGGACTGGTGCATGCGCCTGGGGAGATAGAGGCTGAGTTCACGAGGCACTACAGGGAGCTCTACGCTTCGGAGGCTCCCCATAGACGATTCTTGCACTGATTTTCTCGCCGGGTGGAGCTTCCGTCCTTAGAGGAAGAACGGATGGAGGCACTTGAGGTGCCTCTTGAACTCGAGGAGATAAGGAACAGTATTCATGAGCTTGCATCTGGCAGAATGCCAGGCCTGGATGGTTTGCCAGTTGACTTCTATAAGGCCTTTGCGCTGCAATTGGCTCCCAGGTTGCTTAGCGTGTACGAGGAAGCTGAGCGGAGGGGTTCTCTGTCAGCCACACAGAGGGAAGCGCTGTTGGTCTCCCTTCCTAAGCCTGGAAGGGATCTGGTGGAGATGGGTTCGTACCGGCCCCTGGCAATGCTGAACACCGACTATAAAATCTTAGCTAAGGCGCTGGCGGTGCGTCTTGCGCCGAGTGTGCAAGACCTGGTCCACCCCGATCAGAACGGGTTTGTGCCGGCTAGAGACACCTCACACAATATTAGAAGATTGTTCAGGGTCATGCAGTATGCGAGGTGAGATTGGTCGAGGGCGGGCTGCCTTGTTCTGGATCTGGAGAAGGCCTTTGACTCCCTAGAGTGGCCCTACCTGTTTAGGGTGTTACAGCGCTGTGGTATAGGACCATCCTTCATTCGTTTGGTTAAACTGTTATATACTGAACCACAGGACCGCGTGAAACTGGTGTCTGTGATATCGGAGCAGATTCGAGTGTGTAGGGGCATGAGGCAGGGCTGCCCTCTTTCACTGCTGTTGTTTTCACTTGCCATGGAACCCCTGCCGGCGGCCCTGCGTAAAGAAGGGGGTGATTGGGGCATCACTCTGGGGGACGGCCGGCATATAGTGTCATTGTACGCTGACGACCTCCTACTGTATTTTAGAGATGTCACGCAGATTCCACCAGAGGTGGGGTTGCTGCTCCAGCGCTTTGCGGTGATATCTGGCCTCAAGATCAAATGGTCCAAGTCGTGCCTCTTCCTGTTTGATCCTGGGCTCGCGGACCAGGGGCTTAATTTGGCTGGGAACTCAGTTCCGTGGCAACCGTGCACGTTCTGATATTTGGGCATCCGGATCTACCATTGCGAGGGGGACTTGGCTGATGGCAACCTCGTAAGAGCGGTGTCCTCGATCAGATCCCAAATGTCTTTTTGGGGATGCTGCCGCTGTCGGTGGCGGGCAGGGTAGCCCTCTTGAAGATGGTGGTCCTGCCGCGTCTTTTGTACTTTTTTTCCAATCTCCCGCATTATGTTCCCCCTGGCTTCTTTAGAGCCCTGGAGACGGGGCTGAGAGACTTCATCTGGAATGGCGGCTGATGCAGAGTCGCCCTAAAGAAGTTGTGTATGCCGCTTGACAGGGGCGGACTGGCAGTCCCTTATCTAGAGCACTACTATTTAGCAGCCCAACTTCAGTGGGTATCCAGGTGGCTGGCGGGTGCCCAGCTCGCTGACATTGCGTTGGAGCGGGGTCCCTGGTCATTACTGCAGATTCTACATTTATTCCATCCGCTCATGCGTGCGCCGACACCGCAGCAGCTGTTTCTCAAGGTAGCCCATAGATGTTTTCATAGATCTCTTCGGCTCACGGGGCAGGTGGTCCCATTTGCGCCGGCGCTGTCAGGCACGCCACGGGGTCCCAAAATCACGTCAGATTTGGAATTGCGCGCGTGGCACGAAGTGGAACTGTGTACATTCGGCGATCTTTACGATGAGGGTCGACTGCTTCCGTTCCCTAGGCTTCAGCAGCTGGGTTTGCCCCCTGGTCAGTTCCTACTGTACAATTCCTTGCTGCGAGCCCTGAGGTCTGGATGGGAAGATATCTCGGTGGCCCCTCCCACTCATCTGCTGATTCAATACTTACGGGTGATGGGCCGGGGCCGACGCTTGATTAGCTGGTTTGCTGACACGTTGCGGACACATACTGCCCTGGAGTGTGAGGTGCTGCGTGCGGCCTGGGAGGAAGATGTGGGCGGTCCAATTGCGGAGGCACAGTGGAAGTTAGCTCTCTCAGACCACCTTAACATACCCCGTAATTCCAGATTTCAGCTAATCCAGTTTTATATAGTCCATAGAGCCTATTTTACACCGGCTCGAGTGATTAAATATTTTGCCCGCTGGGATGCGGCTTGTCCCCGATGCCAAGGAGTTGGTGTAGATTTGCTGCACATGGTGTGGTCCTGTCCTAGTTTGTACTCCTACTGGAGGGTGGTAATTGATCATTTGTCCGACTGCACGGCGCGTCGGGTCCCCTTCACCTGGGAGGCGTGTATACTGGGGCTATTCCCTAGAAGTAAAGGCATAGAGCGGAGGTACGATTCACAGACCTGGGCCACATTGTGGCAAATCGGCTGGTGACTCCCAGATGGAAATCGCCAGATCCCCCGCTGGTGCAGGCTTGGAGACGCTCCCTTGAGGTATGGGCGGGGGCAGAGGGCACAGCACTGAAAAGGGAGGAGGTGTTGGGGCTATGCTAGTTTCCGCTGTCAGCTGGTTGGGAGGAGCTGCTGTTACGATTGCGGAACATGAGCGGGGGTCAGGAGGAGGTAGGTTTTGACCAGTAAGAATGAGAGTCCATTAAAGGCGTGGTGTGCTGCGTTGGTGGAACGTGTGTATGAGCCAGCGGGCTTTGACACAGAGCTGGAGGACGGAAGGGCACAGTTTGTTGGACTGGATACCCGTCCCAGCCCCTCCACCGGTATGCCGAACAGATGCTGACTAGCACTCAGCCCGATTGGGAAGTGATTGCATGGCAAATAATTGTATAGATGTCAGTAACCAGCAGATGTTTTCTTTTTGTTTGTATGGTTAGTTTATAAAAAGTTTATAGCATCTGCCTACTCTGCAATGACACTTGAATCGCATATTCTGTGATGAGAGTAGTACTGTACTGTTGAGTGTTGCCTATGGACGCACTCATCAAACGGTTCTTGTCGGCTAATTATTCTTTTAAGCCACAGCTGTAAATCACATGGGCATCAGTGGGGCACTCCAGACGTGAATGTGCTGTCAGGCCCGCTCTGCAAATGGTTCCAAAGGCGAGTTGACAAGTTTGCACTAGTATTGATTACGTTGCATAGTGTATTGCGCCATTATGTTATTGCCTAGCTGAATGACATTTAGCATTTGTGAGACCAAACTATGCATTATGCTCCAATAATAGTGACTTACGGATGTAATGTAATGTTATGATAAAATGCTAATAAACAGATTCATGAAAAAAAAATAAGTGTGTGGGCCTGCTTTATGTGGGTGTATGCTCTCCTGTAGTGTGTTTAAAAGTGTGTGGGCCTTCTTTATCTGTGTGTACGCTCTGCCTGTATTGTGTTTTATAAGTGTGTGGGCCTGCTTTATCTGTGTGTATGCTCTACCTGTAGTGTGTTTATAAGTGTGTGGGCCTGCTTTATCTGTGTGTATGCTCTACCTGTAGTGTGTTTATAAGTGTGTGGGCCTGCTTTATCTGTGTGTATGCTCTACCTGTAGTGTGTTTATAAGTGTGTGGGCATGCTTTGTGTGTGTGTACGCTCTCCTGTAGTGTGTTTATAAGTGTGTGGGCCTGCTTTATCTGTGTGTATGCTCTACCTGTAGTGTGTTTTACCTCTGTGGATGGTATCCGCCATGTGTTTTATTCGTGCATCTGTCTGCATGCTTTATCCACAGCGTTTTATCCATGTCTGTCTTTTTGTCTATAGTGTGTTTTCCTGTATCTGTTTTATCTGTCTGCATGTTTTACACCCAGTGTATTTTCCAGATGGTGCCTGGTTTATCTACCTGCGTCCTTTATCTACAGTGTGTTTTTCCCTGTATCTGTTTTATCTGCGTGTACGGTCTACCTATGGTGTGTTCTGGTCGTGCGTCTGCCTTATCTGTGTACGTGCTTCATCGATAGTGTGTGTTATCCATTAGTTCTCGCGTTATGTGTGTGCATGGTTTATCCGTAGCGCATCCTATCCACGTCTGTCTGTATAATCTACAGTGTGTGTCGCCCGTGTCTGCTTTTTCTGTCTGAGTGCTTTACGTCCAGTGTGTTTTTCACGTGGGCCTGCTTAACCTGCATGTTTACCTGACGTGTGTTTTATCTGAGTGTGTGTGTCTGCCTTATCTTTGTGTGTCCTTTGTAGTGTGTTGTATTCGCGTGTCTGCTTTGGGGCCTGCAGGCTCTCCCTGTAGTGTGCTTTGTGCATGGGTTTTTGCTTTACCTGTCTGCATTACGTGTGTGTGCGTTCTTCGGATGCCCCTTTGATCAGTGTTTTGTGTCTGGTACGTGCGTCAGCCCCTTGGTGTGCGTGAGGTGGTATCCTACGTGCATTTGGAAGGAGCTTCGCTACTCTTCGTCCAGCCCCTCGGTGCTTTGGAAATCAGGGCGCCCTCTACGGCTCTGGGGTCCTGCCTGACAGGAGTCCAGGTGGTCTGTGGGTGCTGCTCGTGGTTGTGTTTCGTGTGGCTCAGGGGTGAATCTTACTGGATGTGGCCAACGAGGGTGGGATACAATGTGTAATTGAGACGATGGAGTGTGTTAGATCCTGGCTGGCCAGATCCTCCCGGGGGTGGGTGGGTCCGATGCGCACGGGCGCGTCTGGCGAAGGGCTCTGCCGAGGACCCCCTCCGCTTGGGGTGGAGAGCTCTTCATTGCTCGGCTTGGGTGGCGGTTCACTATGGAAGCATCTTTGCAAATTTGTAGGTCTGGATGCAACACAGCTGTTTGCTACCCCTATTGCCGTCAGTTCTTTGAAGTATACATAGTTGCACAGAGGAGTTGCTCTTTTTCTCACCGTATGCTATTGGCTGTTCGTTGTGTCATCCGCCTCCCGAGGGACCCTTCATTGTTAGGCACGAGGACCTTTTTTACATCCCAAAAGTACACGGGATCACGAGATATACAATTCTTTATCTCAGATTTGCACTGTACACAGCAGGTCTTTTGTTTGTATTTTTTCACTACTGCAGGACCTTTTCTAACAGGAGTCAAAATGCAAACCAGAGCTGGTGCCTTTGCCTATGCGTGCTCAGCTTTGATGCGATGTTGTGCACATTTGGCTGTGGTTTATGTAAGATATGTCCTGGGTCGCTGTTGCGTACTTTGTTAGGGTACATGGCTGTGCTGCTAAGATGGTCCCTTTTAGATAACCATACAGTGTTGGCATGGTGCATGACGTCTCAGGGGTAGCAGGCCTCATTCACAAACTGCACTTCTGAGTAAGCCTATACTTTTTAATGTTTTCTACTTTTCTGTGTTTATAAATTGCACTTTTGTAGTAATTTACACTTTAATAGTAACATACGTTTGTACTACATCAAGGACTACAAGTTGCCAGGCATTGGTACTGCAACACCCTGCCACAGAAAATAATGGAGGTAGGGATGTAATGTCCTCCCCCCCACCAGGAAAAAATGGTGAAATAAATGACATTATTTAAATGTGCAAAAGACATACCCAAGATGTTAGGAAGATGAAGATGTGACGGATTTTCTGCTTGGAGTGATCCACCCCAATGCCTTCTCGTTGAATGAATAAAAACAGAAAACAGGGGAGGAGAATATAAACAACCACAGACCACCGGCAGAGCAGCAATGTACAGGAAGGGACAGGGACAGGGGCAGGGTAGGGGAATACAAACAACCACAGACCACCGGCAGAGCAGCAATGTACAGGAAGGGACAGGGACAGGGGCAGGGTAGGGGAATACTAACCACAGACCACCGGCAGAGCAGCAATGTACAGGAAGGGACGGGGCAGGGGAGGCGAATACTAACCACAGACCACCGGCAGAGCAGCAATGTACAGGAAGGGACAGGGGCAGGGGAGGGGAATACAAACAACCACAGACCACCGGCAGAGCAGCAATGTACAGGAAGGGACAGGGGCAGGGTAGGGGAATACAAACAACCACAGACCACCGGCAGAGCAGCAATGTACAGGAAGGGACAGGGGCAGGGTAGGGGAATACTAACCACAGACCACCGGCAGAGCAGCAATGTACAGGAAGGGACAGGGGCAGGGGAGGGGAATACAAACAACCACAGACCACCGGCAGAGCAGCAATGTACAGGAAGGGACGGGGCAGGGGAGGCGAATACTAACCACAGACCACCGGCAGAGCAGCAATGTACAGGAAGGGACAGGGGCAGGGGCAGGGGAGGGGAATACAAACAACCACAGACCACCGGCAGAGAAGCAATGTACAGGAAGGGACGGGGCAGGGGAGGCGAATACTAACCACAGACCACCGGCAGAGCAGCAATGTACAGGAAGGGACAGGGGCAGGGACAGGGTAGGGGAATACTAACCACAGACCACCGGCAGAGCAGCAATGTACAGGAAGGGACAGGGCAGGGGAGGCGAATACTAACCACAGACCACCGGCAGAGCAGCAATGTACAGGAAGGGACAGGGACAGGGACAGGGTAGGGGAATACTAACCACAGACCACCGGCAGAGCAGCAATGTACAGGAAGGGACGGGGCAGGGGAGGCGAATACTAACCACAGACCACCGGCAGAGCAGCAATGTACAGGAAGGGACGGGGCAGGGGAGGCGAATACTAACCACAGACCACCGGCAGAGCAGCAATGTACAGGAAGGGACAGGGGCAGGGGAGGGGAATACTAACCACAGACCACCGGCAGAGCAGCAGTGCACAGGGAGGGACAAGGGTAGGGGAGGGGAACCACAGACCACCGGCAGAGCAGCAGTGCACAGGGAGGGACAGGGGAGGGGAGGAGAACCACAGACCATCGGCAGAGCAGCAGTGCACAGGGAGGGACAGGGGAGGCAGAGCAGCAGTGCACAGGGAGGGACAGGGGAGGGGAGGAGAACCACAGACCACCGGCAGAGCAGCAGTGCACAGGAAGGGACAGGGGAGGGGAGGAGAACCACAGACCACCGGCAGAGCAGCAGTGCACAGGGAGGGACAGGGGAGGGGAGGAGAACCACAGACCACCGGTAGAGCAGCAGTGCACAGGGAGGGACAGGGGAGGGGAGGAGAACCACAGACCACCGGCAGAGCAGCAGTGCACAGGGAGGGACAGGGGAGGGGAGGAGAACCACAGACCACCGGCAGAGCAGCAGTGCACAGGAAGGGACGGGGGCAGGAGAGGAGAATACAAACAACCACAGACCACCCGGCAGAGCAGCAGTGCACAGGGAGGGACGGAGGCAATCTGGCAAAGCTCACCGGCCTATCCTTGGCAGGTGTGCAGTGCGCGTCGTTTATTTATTGAAACATATGCCATCTGCAGAAACACTTTGGCAAACATATAAAAACAGGAGCGGCCCAGCACTCCGTGCACACCGACCTTGGCAGTGAAGTGTGCGGCCTTTGAAGTGGCGGCGCCACGTGCTCAGGTCAAAATGGCATCAGGTACAGAGAAGACAGTGACTGGCTGAAGCGCGCTGACCACTGACACTTACTGTACGCCGTAGTGCGGGAGTAAAATGTGAATGACACTTGAACGGAGCAATAGATGAAGAGGGCTGTCTCGCTGTATACGTTAGTGCGGGCGTAAAATGTGAATGATACTTCAAAAAATCAATGGATAAAAAGGGCTAATGCATGCTGCATGCTCTAGTGGGTGGATGCTAGTGCGGATGATCCTTGGACAGAGACATTGATGAAGAGGGCTGACCGAAATCCCCTATTTGTATGGATTTGTTTAATGAATCTTTTGGAAATCATGAGACTGGAGTGATCAGTGAAGCCATTTCCATGCTCAAGCAGATAAAAAAAGAGAGCTGCAGGTAAGGTGCAAGGTGGGTCAGAGTAATGAAGACAGTGATGGGAGAAGGAGGCGGCCTTGTGCTGTGGCTGACAGACCGCGTCTGGGGTGGCACCTGACACCAGCTTCTGCCTCGTGCTGGCTGCCAGGCTGCCGGGGAGCACGGGAGGTGGGGGGAGTGGATGGACACCAGGGCTACTATCATCGTGGGCAAGGTTACCCTAGCCTTCTACTCTACTCTAGTGACCAGTGCTGTTAAGATACGGGAAACACACTAGACCCATAACACATCCATTGGCCCACATGAGATACATTGCCAAATCATAAATTATTTGTGCCAAACACCGGAAAGTGCAAAGCAATACAATGCAATAGTGTTATGTCCGTGGTTGGATGGAACAGAAAATAGGCTCAGGCACCAAAATAAAAGTGGCCTCTATTAGTGAATTAAAAAGCTAAACAAGCATTGGCATAGCCAATAGGTCTCACCTTTGAG
Organism: Pleurodeles waltl; assembly: GCF_031143425.1. Lineage (NCBI taxonomy): Eukaryota > Metazoa > Chordata > Amphibia > Caudata > Salamandridae > Pleurodeles > Pleurodeles waltl. The sequence continues at coordinate 28,118,699 of NC_090451.1, forward strand.
ACCTCATAAGTATCTCGACATGCAGCGTGTTATCCTGGGTGCTACAACATCTACTGTTACTTCACGTGCCACTGGCGAACAGCCACACACACCCCCAAGGCTGGGCTTCCATGTTACTTAAGGAACACTGGAAATGCAATTTGGGCCCAGATATGGCAAGTTTGCAACCTAAAGGAATTTAAACAATGAATACAAATAGACAAAAGTTGATTTTTTTTCTAAGTCCCATCTCAGAAAGTTATTCAATTAATGCCTTCACTAACTTCACCTTAGTTCACAATCGGTGTATGGTGCAAGGAGTATTCTGATGACTCTTGTTAGCCCTGGAGAATCTCTGATGACGCTTGTTAGCCTTGAAAAAGCCCCAGGTAAACTTACCATTGGGGGGCGAAACACGTGTCGGCTTTTGGTTCTTGGCTCAAACCTGTATGACCTTCTGTTTGGGCCTTGATTCATTGCTCAAACTTATATGGCTTCTGCTTGAATGGACATCAATAAATAGCTTTGGATTCCCCATCTCAACCCAAAGTGTTTATTCTATATTGCAAATCATCATAAATTACAAATCTGGAATCTTGTATTTGAATACAATGTGGGTTTTCAGTCCTCCACTGCTTCAATGTTTGTTTTAATATCCGGGAAGCCAACAGTAAAAACCAGCCCAACAGAGCATTGTACAGGCTTACAAACAACTGACCCTGCAGGCAAGCCTGTCAGACACTGCCTAAATTGCCCTATTGGCTACTTCGACCCTGGTAATTTCTCACTACCATTTCTTCGTTGTTTGCAAATGTTGCAAAAGCTGGAAAGATACTTGAGTTTTCCAAGCTGTATATAGATTTGTTTCTGTGAGGGCTTTGGGAGCTGACAAGGACGTACTGAATCTTCTGACAGCTCTGTGGTGTTTTTGGTCGACATCTTCAAGCCTAAAGGTGAACTCATTGTAGGGGGTCTGGAGTCTGTGTTTTCTCACACCCGGGGCACTACCAGAGGAAGCCTGTAGTCCGCTATAAGGCTCTAGTTACACTGCTGATAACTGGTCACCCTGTGTCTCCTGCACCATGGGCTTTAAGACTCCTGGCCCTGCGCTCGGTCATCAGGTGCCTTTGTTAGAGTTTTTTCACTATGATTAAATATCCTTATACACTGGACTTCCTATCCAGCACTTTGGAGCATTTCACTCTCTGTCTGTTTGTGTCCCCTGTGGGTAGACCGTCTTTGTTCCTGGCAGCGTGTCTGAGACCTGGGGTCTGTTCCTTGTCCAGCAGGAGGAGGATATTACTTCTTTCCTGGCGAGTGTCCTGAAGGCTGGGGCTCGCTCTGTGTCCAGCAGGAGAAGGTTATTGCTGCTTTCCTTGCAGTTTGTTTTCTGATACTGGGCGCGTCACTCGTGGGTGCACGTGGTGTCTATTTATAAATAAAATATAATAAAATAATCACCAATAGTAAATGAAATAATACACTTTATACAGATTTCCACCACATAAGAAACAACTATATATCACTGGGTGTATGCATAAGAAACAAGTAAATGAAGTATATTTTGAGTTATTATTATTTCTAATACTATACTGATTGGATACTGTACATTATTAACAGTTGAGAGAAGCCCTGATGAAGTCTATGGGGAGATGTATACTCAGACGAAACACGCGTTGGCTTGGCTGTAGCTGCTAAAAAGGAAAGATTAAAGAAGATGATGAACAGTTCAAGCGGACCATTTAACTTTTGATTGTTGGTGTTTATTAATATTACTTTAGGGATTTGAGTGCTTCCATTGAGAAATTTAGTTAGGGACAGCCTTATGGCTTTCCAATTCAAGGTTGTTTTGGGGAACAACCTTGGGTAGCACCGTCCATTGGACACTCCATTTGTGACGTAGTAGTGAGCGCCCCGTTTTCTTCTTTAAAACCCCCTTTTGTGTTATTAGATTTCCTTGCAGTTTGACCTGAAGACTGGGGGTTTGCTCTGTGTCCAGCAACAGGAAGGGGGTTATTGCTGCTTTCCTGGCAGTGCCTCCTGAAGTCTGGGGCGTGTTCCGTGTCCAGCAGTGAGGAGTTTGGGGGGTGGGGTAGGGGGGGTGGGGGGGGTGGGAGTGGTTACTGCTGCTTTCCCGGCAGTAGGTGTGTTTGATGCCCACTGTTTTTAGGTCGCGTGCCCAAGCACTTTGACCTGTTGTTAGTATTGTGGGCTTTTAAGTACGCCCACCACACGCCCATCACTTTCCATCGTTCTTGGGCTTGTCTTTCAAAAATCCTTTATCATCATTGGTAAATGCTTTACGTTTGTCCCTCCTTGGGGCGGTTTTGTTATCGCCTTGCAGACTGCCCCTGTTACATGGATAATTGCACAACTGCTGATACGTTTGACTACGAGCAAACTTTTTTCCTTTTGTGTCTCTCCTTCACGCTCATGGCGGCCGTGGCGCTTCGAATCAGCTCGCTTTTGTCAACTGTCTTACTTTTCATTTTCAATTTGTGCGGCACGAAAAGTCCAGTTAGGAATTTACAACATTAATAGCTCTAACTCCAGCAAATGCGAGACCCACTGCATTGCAAATGCTTGTTCTTTTTCTTTTTAATGGGTATACATTTTTCACGTAGTGGATTGTACCGCTATCGTTGAATTATGGTCTACAAGTAACAGATGTTATCCAATTTAAAGGGACTCAAGTTTTTGGCCTTTGAAGGATAACAGTCGAAGTTGGTCAAGATTGGAATGAAACTCGTAACCTGCAGATCACAACAGATGCTAGAAGCAAGGCCCTAGCTCACTGGGCTCTCCTGGCAGCCTGGGTGTTTTTGCTGGTTTTTACGTTTGTCCTTTTCAGAACATAACCATTTTGGTTTTTGTTCAGCTTATTTTCCTGCGTTGATAGGTGCAGTCAAACAGGCTGGTTTATGTGTGTGGTGCTGCTGTATTTGTTGCTTTCACGTAGCGCTCAAGCTGCCAAGAGGCTGCTTCAGAGCACTAATGAAAACAGAACATGGTCACAGATCTAATGAACCGTGACCTATGTGTTTGTAACGCATTTCTGACAGCAGCTTGATTAGTTTGAAACATACATGACGCCAATACAAGAAGTCTTCGACTTCTTCAATAAGGCCCTGCATTCCTTCCTGTCTCGTCACTGTGTGACAGGCATACCCCTGGGCAGGAGAGTGCCTGTCAGCTGTCTGCTGAGACACATTTCACAGCTGCCAATGTGTCTTACAGCTAAAGGTTCTCATTAGGGTGCAATGTATATGGCACACCATTGATAATTTGCTGGTGAGTGAGCCCTGCAGGTGTGTTTGCGTCAGCTGCGTTTCCTAAATCTGAATGTGCCAGGACAGAAGAGGTGGGGTGGGGTGGGGGGCTCTCTGGGCCGGGTCCTGTTGTAGGTGTTGTTTGGTGTGTTTACCGCAGAGCAGGCAGGTTGTATGCGTACCTTCACCGGGACATCAGAGTTGTGAGTCTCCATGAGTGCCTGCCACGTCATTCAGGTATACGTTGAGGAGATCTGGACTGAGGTAACATCCCCGCCCCGTCCTGGACGTGCTTGCTTGTAGCAGCCTGTCTTCGAGTTGTGTAGTTTTCAGTGCATTCTGTAGGGGTATCAGTGCCTTTAAGTGCATAGCCTGCCTTTACTCCTGGGACACTGAGTTTCAGGAGGGCACGCCTGTGCCAGTTCGAGGCAGGGCACGGGCGAGGGGGCGGGGGGGGGGGCTGTCAAGGGACGTTCCATGCTGTGTTATAGAGCCAGTCTAGGGTCCCTTTTTTAGGTCTGGCTTGTCAGTGACGCTGTTGCAGGGACTTATCTACAGAAAACGAGCATTCAGAAGCACTACTGAGAGAGAGTCTTTGGCTCCTCCCAGGCTCCCACACGCTGATTACCTTGTGTACAGCACTTGGTTGCACAAGAGTTGTTTGCTTTCACTGAAAGGAGGACTTGGATTGCGCGATTTGCTTTGTGGGACTGCACATGCTCAGTGCAGCAGGACGGAGCTGGTTATGTTTATCAAGGCCATTTATCATTTAACGTTATGACAAAGGCATTAGTCCTGACCAGAAAACCGTATGTTAAAGCCAATAGACATTTAAGAGTAGATTGTTAATACACTCTGTTAAAGCCTGTGAGACGTTTGGTGACACGGAATCTCCCAGGTTGCGACAGTAAGTAGGGCTCTGGGTGTTAGCCGCACCCTCTTCCAAGTCTTTAAGAAGGAACATTTGCACTGCGATAATCCTTTCTGACCACTTTAGAAACATTATATTTCATTTATCTGAAACAAATTTTATAGGTATTTGTATTTTTTTTTACTGTGTGCCTGATGATTGCCTGAGGCAAAGTCCACGCTTTAGGAGGTATTCCTGAGTTAGTTATGCTGGCAAGCTAACAATTAAGGCTAAATGCTTGATTGGTTCACAGGGAAAAGTTATGTCAATCAATCAACCAATTAGGAATTTGTAAAGTGCACTAATTACCCGTGAGGGTCTCATGGCACATAGGAGTGGGGGGAGTAGGGGGTAGGTTCTGCTTCTGCTCGAACAGCCAGGTCTTGAGAAGTTTCCTGAAGGTAAGGCGGTCTTTGGTCTGGCGCAGGTGAAGAGTGTTCCAAGTTTTGGCGGCGAGGTGCGAGTATGATCTACTGCCGGTTGTAGATCTGCAGACGCGTGGGACGGTTGCGAGGGCGAGGTCGGCAGAGCAGAGATGCCGGGTTGGGGTGTAGAAGGAGAGCCGTCTGTTAAGGTATTCTGGTCCGGTGTTGTGCAGCGCTTTGTGAGCGTGGGTGAGAAGTTTGAAGGTGATTCTCTTGTTGACTGGGAGCCAGTGCAGGTTTCTCAGGTGGTCTGTGATGTGGCAGTGGCGGGGGATGTCCAGGATGAGGCGTGCAGAGGCGTTCTGGATGCGTTGCAGCCTCTTCTGGAGTTTGGCCGTGGTTCCTGCGTAGAGGGCATTGCTGTAGTCCAGCTTGCTGCTTACGAGGGCCTGGGTGACTGCTCTTCTGGTTTCGGTGGGTAATCATTTGTAGATCTTTCAGAGCACGTGGAGGGTGTTGAATCAGGAGGAGGCAATGGCGTTGACTCGCTGGGTCATGGATAATGAGGAGTCCAAGATGAATCCTAGGTCGCATGCGTGGTCGGTGGGAGTTGGAGCGGCTCCGAGAGTGGCAGGCCACCAGGAGTCATCCCATGCAGAGGGGGTGGAGTCTAAGATGAGGACTTCCATCTTGTCGGAATTGAGTATGAGGCAGCTGCTCTTCATCCATTCGGCGATGGCCTTCATTCCTTCGTGGCGGTAGGTCTTGGCGGAGTCCTTGGCGAGGGAGAGGATCAGCTGGGTGTCGTCGGTGTATGAGATGATGTTGAGGGTGTGGGATTGGGTGATGTTAGCGAGCGGGGCCATGTAGACGTTGAAGAAGGTCGGGCTGAGGGACGAACCCTGGGGTACGCCGCAGATGACTTCGGTGGCCTCTGAGCGGAATGGGGGGAGGCAGACTCTCTGGGTTCTGCCGGTGTCACAGATTCCTGCATTGCTGAGGCGTGAGCGTAGGGTGTGGTGGCAAACGGTGTCGAACGTGGCCGAGAGGGCCAGGAGGATGAGAGTTTCGGTTTCGCTGTTGTCCAGTATGGTTCTGATGTCGTCGGTGGCAGTGATGAGGGTGGTTTCGGTGCTGTGGTTGCTGCGGAATCCGGATTGGGAAGGGTCTAGGGTACAGTTCTTCTCGAGGAAGTGAGTTAGTTGTCTGACAGCCTTCTTGATGACTTTTGCCGGGAAGGGGAGCAGGGAGACAGGCTGGAAGTTCTTGAGGTCCTTTGGGTCCGCCTCGGGTTTTTTGAGGAGGGCGTTGATCTCGGCGTGTTTCCAGCTCTCTGGGAAGGTGGCGGACTCAAAGGAGCTGTTGATGATCTTCCGTAGTTGGGGTGCGATGACGGAGCTTGCATTGTTGAGGATGTGGTGAGGGTAGGGGTCAGATGGAGAGCCGGAGTGGATGGTGTTCATGATTTCGATGGTGTTGTTGACGGGGGTCCAGGACAGCAGGAGGTTGGTCGGAGGTGAAACTGTGGTGTTGGTGATTGCCGGGGGGTCTGGGTGCTGAAGCTGTCGTGGGTGTCTGCATTCTTGCGTGGAAGTAGGAGGCTAGGGAGTCACAGAGGTCTTGGGATGGTGGGATGTCATTGGCGTTGGAGCTGGGGTTGGAGAGGTCCTTCACAACATTGAAGAGCACCTTGTGGCTGTGTGCGTTGTTGCTGATTTGGTCTTTGAAGGCAATTCTCTTAGCGGCTCGCATGAGTTGATGGTGTCTGCTGATGGCGTTTTTGAAGGCTGTGTGGTTGTCCAAAGTCTGATCTTGGCGCCACTTTCTTTCGAGTCTTGTAAAACACCACAGGTCTGATCTGTTTATTATGAAAAATTATGAGAAAGGCAGATGGTCAGGCTTATCTATTGTGAAAAGCATTTGTTAAAGTCAAAGGCCCTTAGGAGTGGAAGGTTATCACACTATGTAAAAGGCTGTACACATGTTTTGTTACATGGACTCTCACAGTTTACTGTAGAAGGCAAGAATATTGTTTGTGGCAACCCGCCATGAACACATTTTGCCGGTAGAAGATAATCTTTGTTAACCCGTCCCAGAAGGTGCTGTTTATTGTTTTGTCAACATTAGTTCTGCACATATTTTTACTTTTAAGACTGAATGGCTGATGGGTGCCTTGCATGAAAGATAGGAGAAACGCATTAGGTATGAGTTGGTATGGTGTGAAGCCAATGATAATGGCTACATGCCTGAACTGGTTCACCAGAAAAATTATTTTAGATGCTATTGGTGTGATCTGACTATTATGAAACGTTACTTCAAAGGCAGTATTTATTGAAATAAGCATATGTGAAAACAATTCTCAATTTTAATGGTCTGTTGCTATTTACACTGTATTGAAGGCTGAATATTTTGCTCCATGGAATCTCACAGATTACGATGCTGGGCAAGGAATTTGAATTTAATCACACTTGCAGGCAAAAACTTGGGGTTGGAGATCTGCAATGTGATAATCATTGTTAGGTGCTTTTGGCCAGGGTTGCATACTGTTTTGCCAACAGAAATTGTATACACATTAGTAATTATAGGACTGTGTGTGTAATGATTTCAAGCTTTTGCACATTGCAGTAGCTCTGAGTAGTTCATGGCGATAAGCCAGCAAGAAAGGGTAAATGTCTGATTGGTTCATTGGGAAAATGTATGTCAGATGCCACAGGTCTGATCCTTTTATAATGAAAAGTTATGACAGTGGTAGTAGGTCTGACTTATTTAGTGTGAAAAGCATTTGTTAAAGCCCATGAGCCTTCGAGGGTGGATTGGTATTACACTGTGTAAAAGTCTGTGTTACATGAAAGCTAACAGAATACACACTAGATAGCTACAGGGGGAAACAGCCTTAACAACGCGTCTCGAGTCACGTTGTGCCTTTACAACGTGGCCTGAACCACGAATGCGTCTTTACAACGCTATCCTTTACCACTCAAGTCATTACAACGACTTGCCTTAGGGAACGTGTTGTTGGACTGATGTTGGACTTTAAGTCCAACACTTTCACTACTGTGGCGCTGACTGGAGTTGGAATAGTAAACTATACTATTCCAAAGTCCAGCGCTTTCCCTAAGGCAAGTCGTTGTAATGACTTGCGTGGTAAAAGAATGCGTTGCAGAGACGCATTTGTGGTTTCGGCCGCGTTCTTAAGGCAGGCGTACTAAAGACCTGCATTGTTCCGACACACAACCAACTACAGGGAGTAGACAACTGCACATATAGTTTTCCCAACGTGCAGTGTTCTACTTATTCATATTTTTATGACTGTGTGCCTGATGGTTGCCTTGTAGGAAAGCTTCTGCTCAATATAGAGTGCAGGAGTTGGTTATATTGTTAATTGAGTTTTATAGGATCGAGGCCTGATTGATTGATTGGGAAATGCTAGATCAGATATCGCAGGTCTGATCTTTTATAAAAAGAGACAACAAAGACAGCAGGACTGACCTTTATGAAAAGCAAAATGAAGGCCAATAGGCCCTACAGGTGGGTTATTATGACACCCTACTAATACCTGTCGACAGGTGTTTCGTTAAATGTAACCTCACTAACAACCTTACTAAATAAGGGCTTTGGTGTCCATTACCTATGTTGACAATCCTCGCTAGACCCCATGAGGAGGGCTTTAAAGTGTGGCCATCTTCGAGGCTCTTGTAATAAAAACACATCACTAAACGATACATACATATAAATATATACATGCATAGAACTTCCTTGCATGACCCTCTTCTGCTGTTGATCTGTTCAATGGTCATTTTCACTCTGCTTCATCAATGACAATAAACACCATGTGGCGATGGGTCAGCCCACTTCATCCACCGCTTCTATAGTTCTATGAGGGAGGGCATTTTTGCTGATCATAGGAGTGGCACAGCTAGTAGGCCCTCCCTTTAGTTTTCCATTTTCCTTTTTATAGATCCCTGCTAGTTTTTTCCTTCTACTTTTTTATTTCATGGTTATTTTTTTAGAGTGTAAAGCATCTCCCAGGCAGTACTAATGTACCCCTCGCTTACTGCTTATTTCATCTGTAATGTGATGCATCCTGCCTGGCCACTGCTTCTAAACCAGATAGCCACCTTAGAAAGGTATTGCCCAAGGTCTACCATTGTTTGTCATTCTAAGATGGCCAAAACGTTCCTTCTAAATCTGGCGGACATGTTGAAACTTTAAAACACACTATGTGCACGCCACTGGAGCTATGCGACAGGGGAGGGTCAGTTTATGCAGCAGGGCTGAGTAAACTTTGTGGCAAGAAAAGGCAAATTATGCGGTGCAATGAGGTGCATTTTGTGATAGTATTCCTTTATTAGTTTACCATTTTTACATTGTCTAGGTACTGGTTGCACCTCATTATTACCAGTTTAACACCCAAACACAGCAATAAGCAAGAGCAAGGTGCCCAGCCAACTTTTGCAATGGGCCTCCCACTCCGCAACAACGCGTCGCTGATATTTGGTAACTTTGAGCGTGATACAATTTTTTTTATATAAGATCTGCATAATATGCAGCCGCTGATAGATAATGTGGGAAATCTATAATGATGTGAAAAAGCAGTGGCCGCACAATCGTGTAAATCCAGTGGACCTGACTTTGTACAAAATCATTGTAAGACGGCCTTCTACTGTGATGTTTCATTTTATTATTTCCAGCATACAGATCAGGCAGGTGCATGTTTACTCTAATTTATCTTGCTTATGCTTGTTGAACTTTTGTTTGCATTATCCTATGGATGGGTAAGTAGTTGAATGGCAGGATGTGTGTCAGAGTGCATGTATGATGACTTATTGAGTGCTTAGATTAACCAGTGACTAAAGAGGCATTTTCAGTGATAAGCTGGACCTACTACCCTGTGTAACTTCACAACTTTGCTTTTCTCTACAACGACCAGAAAGCAGTATGAAGGAGGGTACATGTGCTGACCAGGATGCCAGGTTCTGGCCCTGGGAGAGCCACCTATACTTTTTGGGTGACTGTGATCAGGAAGTCAAGGCCTCGCATGCAGAAGTGGGGAGAACATCCAGTCAGGCACAGTGCGCCACTTTACGTAACCCTTACATACTAATTTGCTTATTCCGCATTTTCACATCACATGTGCAAGACCCAATGGATGTCGGAGCTCTTTAGCCAAGAACTGGTTTCCACTGCATGTAACCTAAGAACATACTCTCACCTTGTGTCAAGTGTGTATCTTATCCCTAACTGGTATTGTTTCACCTACATTATTGAAACCCTTATCTTACACCTGACCATAATGTTAACCCCTGCGAAAAGCGTAACGTTAACTTTCATGATAACTCTTAAAACATTCCTGACAGTAACCCCAAATCTAATGCTATCCCCAATCCTAACTCCCAGCACCAACGTTCCTCCCCCTGGTGCCCTTGAGTTTACAGCACTCCTGGACACCAATGCTTTACCCACCTGACTTGCAACCCTCACAGCAACCATGAATCTGACCCAAATCTTTATTTCAATCCTTCAGTCATGCACAACCCTAAAACTCTGTAACCCTCAGCCAGCCTTACTACTGTCCCCATAGCTCAAACCTAAATCTAACCCTATGCCAACCTCAACCATAATCCGGACGCTTTCCGTCGCCAAAAGCAATGCATGATGATAACAAACCTGAACACACATGATCAACTGACCTCAAGGCTGAAGCAATGCTGCAATGATTCACCTGAACTCTGAAACTGTTTTCTTTACGGGTGATTCTCTGTGAGGGGTTTCTCTGTCGTGGAATCATTGCCATGACTTAATCCCTTGACTATGGATTAATAAATGCACCGGAACAGGTGCAACTGGCCAACTGGGATGATTTCCCCTCTTGAGGGTGATAAAATGAGTACCATTGAAAACAGTGACAATATCACCACCACAACGTCAGATTGCATCAACACGTGCTACATAAAAACATAATACGGCTGTTACTAATTACTACGTCCAAGTAACTCCTGGGTTTTAGGGATCTCTGAACACTTTGGTCTTTCCTCTAATGATGGTCCCTCTAATTTGTTTCCCTGTTGTTTCTCTTCCAGAGAGTGAGCAGCAGGAATTCCACCAACATCGTTTACCCTCCACAGCTCCCTCCAGACGCGACTGGCATCATGTGGCTCCTGGACAGAATACGTGGGTCAGCGGACCACAGTGGTGCCCGAGCTGGAGATTCAGGGGACAAGCAGGGCAAAGGACAAGGCTACAGCAATGTCTTGACACCAGACAAGATCCCCGATTTCTTCATCCCACCCAAGCTTGCCATGGGGGTGCCTGAGGGAGCAGAAGCCGGGGCTGAAGGGAAGACCAAGTCCAACATGGGAATGTCAGCCTCGGAGCAGAACCTGTCTGTCCGGAAGTCCCAGCGCAGCCCACGGCTTCCGGCCAAGGCGGCTTCAGAGAGCAAAAACCTACTAAAGTCAGCCAACAGGCACATCATTCAAATCGAGAGTGCTGACGAGTGGGCCTCTGAGGAGGACTTCAATACCAACGCTGATCCCCAGTCACAGACGGCCATGTCACTGCCCTATGTGCCGAAGGCTCAGACCTCCTATGGATTTGCCACACTTATGGAGAGTCCCCATACCCGGCGAAAAGAGTCCTTATTTCACAGTGACCATGGAAGTCTCTCTCAGTGCCAATCCCAATCCAATTCTCCAAACTCCCAACGCAAGAACCCCAATGGAGAGAGCGGCCACCTTAACCCATCAGACATCAACATGTCCCTCATGAACCCCTACCGGTACTTCAGTGGCGGGGAGAGCGACGCATCATGCTCCTCCGCAGAATCCTCCCCCTTCAGTTCACCCTTGCTCTCCAGGTCTGTCTCTTTGCTAAAGATCTTCAGCCAAGACAGTCAGTCCAAGATCATCAAGTTGAAACATTCGGTGGCCAGGAACAGTTCTCTGTCGACGGACGAGTGCAGCTCTGCTGATACCAGCCCAAGTGTGCCGCGGAGACTGCGGGGCGCCATGAGTGCAGCAGGAAGCAGCGCAGCTCAACAGGGGCTTCTACCCTTGGACCTGCTTCAGGAACGCGTGCATAAGGAGCACACCATCAGCTTGAGCAAAGGAGGCAGTATGCGGCTGGGTGCCGAGTATGATGCATCCAATGCCCGCCTGCGTGTCCGCGTCATCGCAGCAGAAAACCTCTTCGACAAACTCTGCGACGTCAAAAGCATCAACTGCTGCGTTGTGCTCTACCTCAACCCGGGCAAGGTGCACAAGCAGAGGAGCAACATCATCAAGAACAGCCGGAACCCGGTGTTCAACGAGGACTTCTTCTTTGACGGGCTGGTGTCCGGCAACGTCAAGAAGATGGCGCTGAAGTTAAAGGTTGTGAACAAAGGGAGCAGTCTGAAAAGGGACACTTTACTTGGCGAGAAGGAGATGCCACTGACGAGCCTTCTGCCATTCGTATGAACTGGTGGCAGACGGGGCTTGGTGATGCCCCGAGAATTTAAATAGCACTCTGGACAATTGATGACTCGAAAGAAGGCAATATAAGTAGACTGGCTGTGGTGGGACATTTTCATGTGGTCCTGGATTTCACTCTTCTCCCCATTGCAGTCTGGTAGTTGTAGTCCATGGGCTATTACTTGAATCTTGCGCTATGCCGAGGAAACGCCTGGGCACTTTGAAAGACCAAAGAGGTCTTGGAAGACCACCGATTTATGATACAACAGGTCTGTCGAGGCGCTCTCCATCCTAGCATGTGTGCCCTCTTCTACTACACCTTGAAAGAAGAGGGCACCCTGGGATATCTGAGGGTCCTGAGGTACAGGGCTACAGGTCTCTGTTTGCCAAAACAGGCTTCACGAATGCCGTCTGCAAGAGGGCACCCACCCTGGGATGTGTACGCAGACCTCCAGGTGGGGGTGGTGGCGTTCACACTCTAGGGGTTACATGGGCCTTTCATAAGCGCTAGAACCCTCAAACAAACCGGTTCATTTGTTTCTTGAAAAGCACAAGCGTTTGAATGCTTCGACCATGACGTACTAGCAGTGCTGCACCCCATCTCCCTCCCTGAAACACCAAAACACCAATTTTTCATACTTCACAAATCAGTGTAGACACACACGTTGGTGCATGATCCCAGGGAATTTTTCTCCACTCGGTGAAGGGCACAAAACTGACAGGGAAGAACATAATTGTCTTTGGTTCACAAATGTGGGGGAGCACATCCCTGAGGATTGTGTGTGGCCTCTCCCCGCCTTTAACCACCTCCCCCCCCACCTGTACAGGTGTTTAAAGCTCACCTACCTTTCAATGAATGTTATTCAAGTCTCAACCTGAAGGTTTGGACCTTCGACAGAGCCCCCTGGAACGAGCAGGGTGAGACCACATCAGCCTCTTGTTTATCAATGGTCAGGGGGTGACTCAATTTACAGACGAGGTTGAGAACTGGAGACACCGTGTGCTGCAGCGAGCAGTGAACCAGGCGAGCAGTAGATTGGTCTGGCCATGTATTTGTTTCCGCCGACCCTCGCCTGGACCCTTCTCCCTCATGGTAGCTACAGTGCAACTCGAACTGAGGGTCTTCTGCCTCTGCCATAGGGGTGCGCCTATTCCTCACCAGTGAGAGCCCCACAGTGCCCTCTATACTTTGCCTCTTGTGTGTACCAGAGGTATTTGGGGTCATCACTACCCTGCACTGACGTGGGCAGTAACCAGAGCACAGGCAGCGCCTATAGTTCGGTTGTAGGGGGGACGTATTTTTATATGACGATGGGTGGGCCTAAACTGAGTGTTTATGGAGCTGGTGCCAGCGTCTCGATTGTTTCAAAATTTCACCAGGCATGCCCAAGCAAGAGTATTTTATGCTAGAATCACACCATCGACCCAACCATTCGTTCCGTGGCTTAAGTGAACACATACTCCGTGTGGAAGAGGAGGTGTGTATGATACCCCCACCTGCCACACCAGACACCCTTCCCCGTCCTCTGATAGGTGGTATGTGCAGAAAGGAAGGTGGATGGCAGTCCTTCAGCAGACCGCCCAGACCTGGCCGAGTACTTGTTGACCCGCTGCGGAACATGTTATACATGCCATGGTAACCGCTAGTGTGGAAGCAGAGGGCAGTGGGCTTGTGATGAGGTCATGACAAGCGGGTGGTGAGGGTTATTTAAATGGCAGTGCTCTTAGCCAATGAGAGTAGGGCTTGATATTGGTGTTTCTATTCCTAACTCCCACCCACATTGCCTATTCCATCATATTTCTTCTATGCAAAGACAAAACATCTTCAATATTCAGCTCAATGCTACCCTCCTCCAACACCCAGTGCATGGAAAACCCCACGGCATGCCACTAGTCTTGGTCATAAACAATTAGCTTTCGTGAGCCCAGGCAGCTATGAGGTTACTGTCCATTGAGAGGGAATGGGTCCTTTCCTCGAGAGGGGTCAATTGTTTCTGATGATAACATCTGGTCCTACAGGAGATATGGCACGTCCGTCCATAGAAAAATGTCAGGTCATCCATAGAGTGTGATCTTGTCCATCCATAGAGAGGGGTCAAGTTCATCCATAGGAGGGCTCAGGTTCCTTCACCGTGAGGAGGCCAGGTCATCCATAGAGCAGGGATTGTATCCATCCATTGAGAGAGGTAAGGCCCATCCACAGAGAGGGGTCAGGTTCATCTATAGAAAGGGGTCAGATTTATCTACAGAGGGGGACCAGGTGCATCCACAAAGAGGGGTCAGATCCATTCACAGAGAGGGGTAAGATCCATCCATTGAGAGGGGTCAGGTCAATTTATAGAAAGGGGTCAGGTCCAACCATAGAGATGGGAGAAGTGATCTACAGGGAGAGCTTAGGTCCATCTATTGAGAAGAGTCAGGCCCATCCACTGAGAGGGGTCAAGTCATCCACAGAGAGGACTCAAGTCCATCTATTGAGAGGTGTCCGCTCCAGCAATAGAGACAGGTCACATCATCCACAGAGAGGGCTCAGGTCCATCTATAGAGAGGAGTCAGGTCAATTTATAGAAAGTGGTCAGGTCCAAACATAGAGATGGGAGAAGTGATCCACAGAGAGGGCTTAGTCCATCTATTGAGAAGGGTCAGGTCCATCTATTGAGAGGTGTCAGGTCCACCAATAGAGACGGGTCACATCATCCACAGAGAGGGCTCAGGTCCATCTACTGAGAGGAGTCCGGTCCATCCACATAGATGGGTCAAGTCGTCCACAGAGAGGGCTCATATCCATCTATTGAGAGGGGTCAGATCCATCCACAGGTGTGTGGTCCACATAAAATATTAATCTCTGCTCAAATGGCCCTAACTACCTGCTGAATTGAAAGGGAGATCCAGGGTAGAGAAGAAGAGGTTCTCCTTCCCTGTCCTACATCGCTAACAATCACGAGCAGTAGGCGTAACAGAATGTTCCTTCGTTTGATTACATCTCCCGGGCTTCTGAGATCTACTGGGACATCTTGGCCACTGGATGACCCTTTAAAGAAGGCACCGACTGGCAGTGATGGCCTGCTTCATGCAACCTGCATATCCCAGATTCCATGCTTCAGGGCGTGTAGAGAGGTTTTGTTTGTAGTGCATGACATAAAATACATATATAAAAGGTCACATCACACACCTGCACAAATATCCTGTGTATACACAAATTCGCCCACTCACAAGTCGTCCAAATGCACATTGCATCGGCTTGCAGGTAAAATATGCTTTTTCATATCACAGGGTATAGATGCTGTTTGTGCAGCTGCTCATGGCCGCCCCCTGACCCCACGCCTCCGAGCTAGGGTTTGCAACTGGAAGAGATGTCAATTCTCCCATAGTTGCCTTTTATTTCTCCCTCTCCTCCCAGATATGACAAGGTTTTTATTCTCAATCCCCTCAGGTAGGGTCCTCCCTGCATCTTGGGAGGTTTGCCATCTGTTTTTGGGCACCGAGCGAAACATGCCACCCACCCTTAAAAGCTCCATCTTGACGTAGATCGCCTCTGTCGCGCCAAGATACTTCAGGTGAACCAGGGCTCCCCCAGTGCACGAGTCATCTACACATTCAAGGGAGTTGAAGGAACTCAGGAACACCTCATGGAACCGGACAGGCTGATGTAGGAAGCCATCTCACCTCGCCAAGAAACACCACCGTCCGGAGCACCTTGGCACCGCTGTCTGACCTGGGCACTGTAGGTGGTTGCAAGCAGCCAAGTGTGCTGTCTTTCCTAATATCACACCACTTCCCAAGTTGTGCCCCTGAAGTAGCGTGCCTGGACGAAGGGGGCATCCGGGCATCCCTCCACCCTCTTCCCAAAGACACTTGTGGGAATGTGGTCCGTAGTCCTTGAATGTGGACAGCCCACCCTTCCCCCAGTCCGCCCCTTTCATCATGTGGAGCGGCATAGCCATGGGGCAGATACTGGCCACATCGAGTGTGGAAAACCTGTAATATGCCAACAGGTGCACCATCTGCCCTTGTGCTGACTGTACGCACACCACGGAGCCTCTCCTTGGGCAGAGGGGCGCGCACAGGCGATGCAGCCGCAGGAGAGGCACAGCCAAGCGAGCGTCGCACTTCCAGCCAGAGAGGGGTCTGGATGAAGATGGATGAGGCAGTCTGCTTTGTAGCTATCCGACGCACGGGGGGGGGAGTTGGCGCGGGAGGACGGTGTAACAGAGACATCTCTAGGAGGGTGCAACACTGATACTAATGTTTCGTTAAATATCCCGTTCATCATCTGGTGGTCTTGCTGTGACGGGAGGACCGAGAAACCCTTTAACAGTGCTTCAGATTGGGGAGGGACCTTCGCCTCCTCGCGCCAGGCGGGGTAGAGCCCTCTGATGAGGCACAGGGTGGGCCAGCTTCTCCTGCTGAGGGAGCTATGAAATGGCACCACATGCCTGGGTCTGGGTCGCCTGTGACACCCGGTTTCCTTTGTGTCTGGCCCGGTCTGGAGAGAGGAAGATCTGTGCAGTCACAATGCAGTCCCAGCCCAATGTGCACGGAGTGCCTGCGCTGGGAGAGCAAATGATGTGTTTGCATATTGCTCTGTTTTACGAAAGATGGTTTGGTCTTTAAGGTCACAATGCCAACAGGTTTCAGGGTAGCCACCCCTTCAAGCGCGAGGGAATGAACTGTACCTCTGACCCACTTAACCTGCTAGAAGGTGGGGGGGGGGCATACTTCTCTTCTCTTTTGTCCCTCAGACGTCTGTGGCCTGTCCCCTACCCCTCTAGTCCCACAGAGGGATGAAATATGCTGCCGCTGACCTCCCATCTCCTCGCGAGATGAGGCATTCTAGACATCAGCTCTCCAAGAAGAAAGCGAGGTACCAGTGGGCTCTGTCTTCCACGAAACAAACAG
Source organism: Pleurodeles waltl (assembly GCF_031143425.1). Lineage (NCBI taxonomy): Eukaryota > Metazoa > Chordata > Amphibia > Caudata > Salamandridae > Pleurodeles > Pleurodeles waltl. The sequence goes on from NC_090451.1 coordinate 28,135,572, forward strand.
GGTATCATTGAAGGCTTCTTTGGAGTGAGGTGACATGTCTCTCACTCCCTCCTCCAGCAGAGGTATGACATATGCCTCTCACCCCTCCAGCAGAGGCGTGACATATACCTCTCCGCCCCTCCAGCAGAGGCGTGACATATGGCCCTCGAGTTACTCCTCCAACAGAAGCGTGACATATGCCTCTCACCCCTCCAGCAGAGGCGTGACATATACCTCTCCGCCCCTCCAGCAGAGGCGTGACACATGGTCCTCGAGTTACTCCTCCAACAGAAGCGTGACATATGTCTCTCACCCCTCCAGCAGAGGCGTGACATATACATCTCCGCCCCTCCAGCAGAGGCGTGACACATGGCCCACGAGTTACTCCTCCAACAGAAGCGTGACATATGCCTCTCACCCCTCCAGCAGAGGCGTGACACACCGCTCTCACCGCAGCTCAGACGTGTCAAGTGAGAGCAGCTCATCCAATCATGTTTTACTTTGTAATTTGCCACTTGTAGTTCTGCACAAGAGGGAACGCCAAGTTCAAATGGCGGACTACACAGCGCTCTGAAAACCACATAGCGCTATGTACACATTCTAATTCACTAAAGAACGGAAACACAGACTGGACGAATTAACTGGTTACACCTGACATGGGCACGGTGAGACCCCTGGAGAGCACGTCTCCCACTTGTCTCTCAATGCAGCCCCCGAGGACGGCGTGCCCCTCGCGTCCACTGAGCAGGCACCCTCTTCTGCACAGATCCTCTCCCATCTCACGTGTCTGACAGTGCCGGCCTGTGTTTGCATATTTAAACTCCAATAGATGTGGCAGGTGGAGTGGGCGAGTCGCTCTTTTGCCCTCCCGTAGGTGCTTTTTGTTTACTTTGTCAGAAGTTGCGTGGCACGCACGGCAGGTGGCATCTGCGCGAGTTTCACGTACCTTGGCATCTACTCCCAATCTTCCCTGTCACTCGAACCCTCTCCACAGCTTTGCACTGTAAACATGCCTCTGAATGCACATGCACGGGTCGCGGGGGGGGGGGGGTCTTCAGTATTTCAATATCTGCATGCAGAACTCTTTTTGTGCATAGGATTCTCTTCCCAGACTGCCCTGGCTCCTAACCAGCACGTGCCAGAATATGCCCCCCACAGGCTCTCTGAACCCCTGAGTCCATCATCCATGGTCTTCTACAGCCTTGGTGTCCAACGTGCAGACCTTTACCACTTTCACATATATGTAGCGATGTACAGCCCGGGGGTACCCCTGTGCCACCCACCGTCCAGGGCCTGGTGGGGTGATTCCATGCACTGAAAACTTTGGTCTTCCAGTACACGGTGTGAGCCACTCACATTGGCTTTGCTACACTTTAGAAGTTGAGGGCAATATTGTAAGAAGTAATAAACTTTATGTGGGGGGACTGATTCTTGAAGCAGGTGACAGAAGATCACCATCGCCGTGGGTTGGGTGGACTGGTTTCCGTTCTCTCCTATCTGGGGGCACCGGTGAACCTTGGGGTTTGTCGGGGATACAGACCCATTCTGTGCCCAGCCTTTGTCATTTGTAGCCTTTCGAATCAGTGTTTAGTGAGAGAGTAAAAGAGCTTTTGCCTCAGAAGACATCAGTCTTTGGAAGAAACACTCTTAGACATGGTTTGCCCATGGCCAAACTAGGGTTTTTGGTGTTGCTTTCACCAGGGATCTTGGCTGGGGTCATGCTGCTTTCCACAATTAGCACATGCTAGTCTCTCCAATGGTACTCATGACTCCCCTCCCACCCAGGGGAATTTCTCTTTCCAGTGGAGAGTCCTACATCTATCTGCTCAACCAAAGTCTTAAAAATGATTGTTCACAAACATAAATCTCAGAGGGCGGCCATATTTTACTACAAACAGATAACCTAGTGCTCAGAAGGTAGGAGCAGGGGATTGGCTGTCATCAGGGTATCAGGGCGTGACTACAATGGGGCTTCACTGTTCAAGGGTTACTTTTCTTTGTGGCCTATGTCTGCACTCACTACGCCTGCGCTCACTTCAGATATAGTAAAGGATTTTTGCACCGCCCAGAGGTTCATGTCCAAGCTTAGACACAGAGTATTAACAGACTTGGCTGCGTATGGTCTTCGGTCAGCTACACTCTCTGTGGCAGCCTCTGTTATTTTATGTGCTTTAACAAACCAAGTTTACCCAAGGAGTATCCACATATGTCCATTAAAGTCCATGGTCTAACCTTGTTTTTAAGCACACATCACATTTAAGCACTGGGCCCAGCATAACTCTGTTTTACTAACTGGAACTTCATCAGTGATAAAAAAACATTTTATTATCGAGAAAACATTCCTTCCATGCGTTACACTGGAGTTACAGTGACTACTGAAAATAAACTAATGAGACATAAGCAATCTTCACCACTTGCATCATGGGCTGGCTGTAGGCAGATGCAGACATTAATGGGCTTCAGCTAAGGACTTCCTGTCACGTGACCTGCTGCCTTGGACCATGGAGGCCGCCATATCTGTAGCAATGCATTCACACAGCACCCACAATGGCCGAAACTTAAAGGCTTTCTTTGGGTCTCACAGTCTTCTACCGACCACCTGTTTATCCAACTACTTCCGCCCCAGAGCTGTCTGAATGCTAATGTCCCTCACCGAGGTAACTGCAGGCCTGTTATTTATAAGACCCCTTGTGGTGGGCTCTGGCAACTTGCATCACAACACTTCAAGAGACAATGAGCAGCCGAAGAAAGAGAACAAGGTTCAGGAAGACGTCAACCCACCTGGGCCGGTGAGATTCTCTGATGCCTGACATTTGCTAGAAGCGTCTTTGCGCCCAGTGATGTGCTAACGTTGACACATCTCTGACAGGTCGGCCGTCTGTCAGACTGAAGATTTCATGTTCCATCAAGGTGCAATACTTCAGCATGCCCAACACTTCTATGATATCCCTCCATAAACATCTGGCCTCGGCCCCAACAGGACCTCTAGCTGCGTCTTTCAGCCTTACCCTTGCGCACCGTGCTCAGTTCTTCCCTTTCTGGCTCATTGAGCCGATACTTGAAAACAGGACCTCAGATCTAGACGATCAAGACCATTTTCTCTTTAGTAACACCAGAAAATGTCCAAGGGCTCCCGCTCTGTGCTGCTCCCAACTTTAGACTTTAAAAAAGGCATATTCAAAAGAGGGAGAACTCGATCCATGTTTTGCCTCAAGAATTCTTAAGTACTTGTCTCATATTAGGATCTTCCCTCTAAAACTCCCATATGTATGTAGCCCACTTTATCAGCATTTTTTAAAGAAGCTGAATTTAGAGCCAGAGAACAGAGGTACTAGTAGATGGCGTAATCTGCCAAAGATCACATAATAAATGAGCCCTCAGACTTCTTGACACCCAAACCAATGTTTAAGTTGCTCAACCAAGCAATGTCTGCTCTTGAAGTCCCAAGTAATGTAAGGCAGGGTGCTAGAGCAGCTTCTAGGCACCAAGGGAGTGGTGAGACACAATCCAGACAAAAGGCATGAGGAAAAATTCAAACTGCTGAACTTCTTCCAAAATATCCACAAGAAGGGGTTCAAAATGCCTTTGGGTACACCCTCCGAGCCTCCTACTGGGCGTGGCTCACGGGCCTTAAACTGACGTGCAGGAGGAGTCCTCTTGAAGAAGGACCCTGGAAGATGACGTCTCGTGTATTACCTGGAGAAGACCAAGCTGCGCCTTTCCGGATCCGAGTGTGCTCTCGGACAATAAGGGAAAGCTCCTTCTCCACTAGAATGGGAGGGCCCACGCTTTCTTGTTGGGTATGACAAGATGCTCATTCCTCCCTGCCAATGAAATATGACTCTGTCTCTGAAGGTAGAGTGAAGACATGCACCTTCTCTTCCTCTGGTGAACAATAAGACTTTGCCTTTTCACCTAAGGGGAAAAAAACACTTCTTGTTCTCCAGTAAGTCAGCAGGAGCAGAAAATGAACTGTCTTTCTTGCCTTCCATAACCAGTGAAGAGAGGCTGCTTCTTGCCATCCTATGAAAACATGTGAGAGGAGCTTTCTCGCCTGTTGTATTATGCTTACGGCATGCCCCTTCTTTTCTGTGTTTGACTGAAGCTGAAACCCCTTATCTTCTGATCCACTGATGGAGGCCGAACACAGAAGACTACAGGCCTGTCGGCTGAAGCTGAAAACAAGGGTCATCTGTTCCCTTGATGGATACTCAGAGCAGAAACAAGATTCATAGCAGCCCTCCACACTGAAGGGAGGTAATGCCAGGAGTGTTCTGATAAAAGATGAGACTTACTGTCTTTTAATCTAAGCAAAACATCAATATCTTATTATATGTTGATAGATACTGAAGATGGGGTGCTGTTGTCTGGAGCATGCTGTATGAGACACATACGGTTCACTGAGAGATGCTGAAGACCGGAGTCTTCCTGTCCTTTGTGGATGCCAAAGATAAATATATTTTGGTCCATTGAAGGATGCTGAAGACGGGTGTTCTTGTCTGGAGATGGACACCGAAGACCAAAGTTTTCTACATCATTGAAGGATGCTGAAGATGGAAGTATTCTTGTCTGCTGTTGGATGTTAAAGATTATACTCGTCTGGTCCACTGAATGAAGAGTGAAAATGACAGGAGTCTTTGTGTCTACTGAATAAAGAGGCACCTTCTTGCCTGCTAGTCTATCTTTTAAACCATTATCTTCCGATCTAATCTGTGGAAGCACTAGTATTCTTGTCCGGTGCTGGATGCTGATAATAAAAAAACGTCTCCTTGTCCATTAAAGGATGCTGAAGACAATAGTCTTCTTGTACATAAAGAATGTTGAAGATGGGAGTCTTCTTCTTCTTCTTCTTCTTCTCTGAAGGATGCTGAAGACAAAAGTCTGCTTATCCATTGATGGATGATGAAGACAGTGTCTTTTTTATCTTGTCTGTTAAAGGCACAAAAAAATAAAGTTGTCTTGTCCACTGATGGAAGCTGAAGATGGCAATCTTATTATCCATTAAAGGATGCTGAAAACCAAAGTCTTCTTGTGGATTGATGGATGCTGATGACAGGAGCCTTCTCTTTGTCTTCTTGAGTATTTAAGACACAATTCTTATTCTTCTTGTCCATTGAGAGATGCTGAAGGCTTATGTCTTCTTGTTCATTGATGGGCGCAGACGACTAAGACTATTTGTCCAATGAAGTATGCTGAAGACTACAGTCTTGTTGTCCATTGATAGATGCTGAAGACTGGTGTCTTATTCTTGCCTATCAAAGGATGCTGAAGACAAGAGTCTCCCTGCCCACTGATAGATGCTGAAGACAAGAGTCTTCCTGCCCATTGAAGGATGCTGAAGACAGGAGTCTTCCTGCCCATTGAAGGATGCTGAAGACAAGAGTCTTCCTGCCCATTGAAGGATGCTGAAGACAGGAGTCTTCCTGCCCATTGAAGGATGCTGAAGACAAGAGTCTTCCCGCCCATTGAAGGATGCTGAAGACAGGAGTTTTTCTGCTCATTGAAATATACTGAATACCAAATCTAAGTCTTCCTGAGCACAGAAGGTTGATGGAAACCCAACTTTCCTGTAAATTGAAGGATGCTGAACACTGGACTCTTCTTATCTCTTGGTCACAGCCCAAGACACAGGCCTCCTGGCCCCTTAAATGATGGTAAAAGGACCTTCTTAACGCCTGGTCATTCCTGAAGATGGCAGTCTTTGAGGCAATGATTGGATGCTGTTCAGGGAAATGTTATTATTTGTTGCAGGACAGATTTTTTCAGGCACTTTTAAAGGTAGTGAAGATAGTTTCTCCCTACTTTTTGATCTACGATGAAGACAGGAATCCTCCGCCTCTTTTAAAGATGGTGAAGAGAGGGGTCTTCCTGTTTGCTGATAAATGCTGAACACAGGATTTTTCTTCTCTACTGAGAAATCAGAAGTTGGATAACATATTACCATTACCCGTTGGATGACACGCTACCATTATGACGAGATGAGAACCCTCTTGTCCACTGATGAACATGGAAGATGTTACATTTTTCCCTGATGAAGACAAAAGATTGCCAAGTCTAGTGGGGGTCACTGGTGCTCCCCACGTATAATAAAAAGGAACATTGTGCTGCCCAAGAGAAGGTTGATGAAGCTCCCTCCAAGTCTTTCAATTTTATTTCAGAATTGTGGTCACAGCAGATATAAGAAAGCAGTTCTTACTGAAACATGGTGATGCCCCCTAAATAAACTGCTTGAATCATGTAGCCACTAGTGCAAGAGTTAGGAAAGACCTCAGGTCTGCGTGTTTTTTTACAATGCAGACTCTGAAGCATCTAGTGATTCAGTATTGATAAACACACCACTCCAGTGTGCCATGTCCGTAGACGTCGGGTATATAACTCAGTGGGTTAATGTTCCTGCTACACATATTGTGAACCATGTAGGTCCAAAGGTTGCACTCCAGAGTGCTGACTCATTCTATCATCCTTTTGAATTTGATCAAATTAGTAACTCAGTTGACTAATATAACAACTGCCATTTCAATGATGCAAAACATAGCTATTAATTACTATGTGACCAACAAGTTATCAATTTTAAGAAGGTGCTAATTAAGCAAATCGGCTTCCTTGTTTTTTTCCTAGAAAACAGGATAAACATATTCTTCTTTTCAAGTTTGCATTTACCGATCACCAAAGTGCAATTTATGAATGTAAAACAAAGAAATGTGCAAAATACATGGTATGTGCACAGGAGAGGAGGCTGAGTTGGAGGATGTGTTCCTCAAGCTGACCACGTTTCGGTCATAGAGTCTTCATCAGGAAATAAATACTCAATGGGAGCAAGACGAGCAGTTCAAATTGTTTTGCTCCAGCAACTAACATATTCGCAGATAAGACCGAAAGTTCTCCCGCCCGCTGTCCAGTGCACACTCCATCCACACAATATATTTAAATATTTTATATTGGGTATTTTCATAGCACAGATATTAGTGCTCTGTGTCAGTAATGCCATCCTTTGGAATATTGTCCTTGATCTGGATACCCACCGCCATGACGTGTTTCAAAACTGCAGCTGATCTCCTGAGACACACAGGGTCGATTGGAGGGAAAACGTGAACCTCAAACCTCTTCACATGAACCTCAAACACCTTTGCGCCTCTGTCTTGGAAGCCACCAGTGTATGTTGTGATTTATGCCAATGGCACTTGCCAGTCAAGATTGTTACTGAAGACAGAAGTCAAGATTGTTACTGAAGACAGAAGGCAAGCAGGGGTGTCATTGGTGTCAAGGGTGCCAGGTCAAGGAAAATGCACGGCTAGCCCTTCAAAGAGGGGCAAAAGAGTGCACAGAAGAGAGGGCGTGGCAGAGGTAGGGTGACCAGAGCTCCTGGATTTGCTGGGACAGTCCCAGTTTTTCACCTGCTGTCCCGGCAGATTTAGGCAAATTTGGCTCATGTCCCGTTGAGAGAGTTGACTGAAAGTAGAGGGAGGCTTGTTTTATGTGTTACAAAGGAGGGCTAGTTAGCAGCTGTTATTAGAGAGCAAGTTAATTAAAATGTATCTTACTGAGTTGAAAAAATAGCATTTTATCTATTTTCTTAGTGGCTGTTCTGTGATTTTGGGTTGATAAGTGCTGTCATTCGATGCTACTTGGTTGATGTAAAATTGTAGCCCTTCTTTTGTTTTTGTGAAACGTCCAGATTTTTGTTATTCAAAATCTGGTCACCCTAGACAGAGGTGGGGTGTGTCTAAGGGGAGTGGGGAATGTCGATAATGAGATATGGAGGGACCTTTGTCAGAGATGGCAAAATGTCCCTTGCTAGGTCCGTGAAGACGCTAAGAGCCTTGTTCCTGCTTTGGCCTCTTGCACTTATAGACAATTTTGCTTCCCGTTATTAACTAGAAGTTGCAAAGTTCTACTCACACCTCAGATGACACAACTTGAGAGCTGGGCACTGTTATTAGATTTCCGATAGGGTTTTGTTTCGGAGGGGACCAGATGACCTGGTGATCTCAGAGCCCCGGCTCTGTGCCGGCACCTTCTAGAGACCATGACCTTCCGTTCTGTGGGGAGCACCTCGATAAATGTCCGACAGTGGGTTTAGCGAAACTGTAGCACACCAGATCTCACAGAATGTACCTTTTCCTTTGCATGTTCCAGTGCTTGTTTTACTTACTGTTCTCATATTTCATCGATGTTGCTTGGTTAATAAATCTTCTCCTGGGACACCCGGGAACTGTATTCGAGGCCGTTTTAAAGGACTTAGGAGCTTTTTACTAATTTGCTTGGGCGTTTGCATGATGCCAAGCGCCACAAAGCGCTGCGCAGCGCCGCGGGAGCGCCCGCGCAACTCTTTGAATCTAAGCCCGAGTCTGTCGTATCTTCAGTTTAATAAATACCAATCCCAAGTTGGTATCATCACCTGGAAGCGAAGCATGGACTGGCCCAGGCCGGCCCACGCATCAGCAACATCCCTGTGCGTGACATATTCACATGATAGATTGCACGTGTACTATAGTACTGACGATGTTTACCTTAATAACAGCCCCCCTCTCTTGCCTGCTTGTCCTCAGGGGCCCCCGAGGCCCCGTCCTTCAGTGTTGAATTGTGCGTGACGTAGGTTCCGTTGTAGGCGCTGCCCCCGAGGGCGCAGGCAGGGAATAACAGAGGGGGCGCCCTTTTTAATACACCGTATGCACTCGTTTGATATCTTTCTGTGTTTGGATTTTCCAGCAAATACAAAGATGGAATGTTTATATACATAAATGCAACTTTGCGAGTTATTTGTGCAATAAAGTACTTTTTGAAACAGGAGCGTGAAGTCGCTGGTATAATTTCTTCCCGACACTCTGCTTTTTGGAAAAGAAATAAAGCTTTTCTTCGATGTTTTCTGTTCTTAAAGGTCGACGTTGTGGGCCTGGCAACGCGGAAACCAACCCGAGCTCTGAGGCATCAATGCGCACGTAAGACATGCACGTAATGAAAACCGCGCGCTTATAGACAAGCTGGTTTGTTCAAGGAGACAGTTTCCGGCAGTTCGGTGTCTTTAATAAGCACCGAGTTCGTGCCCCACAAGGTCCGTGAACGTAATAGTTTAGTGGTCGCAAATGCTCTGATTTGGAGTTTGCAACTGTTAAAATGCTTTTTCCTCTCTACTGGTCTCATTTCAGGAGTTGGAGTAGGAAAGGGCATGCGTAGACATCCCTATCAATTACAGCAGATGAGGTGGCATACGATTTGCAAAACGGAAAGGTTTCATTTGGGGCTCCGTCCCCTTGTAAATGTAAAAAAAAAAAGTTTGTTGAAGAATAATGCTGGTCCAAGTCACCTCTCAGGCAAACAGACTGCATTTGCAAACAAAAACTTACGTTCTCGAAAATCAATCAATCACATATGCTGACCTGTTCACCCTTACAGTCCACCATCCCTGATTTTGGCCAACCTGCAATCTGTGACCTACCGAATGAACATAATTTAGGCAGGCAGGATTGTGAATCACTCCGATTCTGTTTTCCAAGAACCCACCTAATAGTACAAAGGTCAACGTGCAAAACTATTTGATGTTCATAAAAATACTGGTCATAAATTGTAACAAGTATTTTGCAACCAGTAGATAGTACTTCTGGGTTTAGGTTACCCAATGCTACATGTTGTTAATCTCTTGCTATGGGGCGGTGCCTTCAGTCTCATTTCGTACCAATATTATACACCCACAATGGCCCAGCACAGGCGAGACAAGCTGACTGGACCCAAAATGGTATAATTAAAAATTTACAGCAGAGGGAACCTTCTGAACCCTCTTACACAAAACAAGTCATGCCATCACATACAAAACAAAAGTATTTGAAGAACAAAAAGGCAGATAATCGCAGAAAGAAATCCAAGACCACTTGATTATATGTATATTCACCAGAGACCAATACTTCTGTTATTCCAATAGGTATCATGAAGCCTGTCTCTTGACTGTGATCTTGGTGTGTGATCTTCATGGATGAATTAACAGCCTGTGGATGGGAAAGCACCAACAACAAAATCCTTTTTAGGTTGTGGAGCCAACATGCCTACACCAGTCCTTTAGGATGAGCAAGGGCAATGTAGACGTGGGTGGGGAGTCCCTTGAAGGGCCTATAGAGAGCAAACCAAAGTGACAATTTTCCAACCAAAGATCTACTGCACCCAGAGGAGAAAGTTACAGCGGATTGGTGTGATTTGATTCCGCACTACCCACCCCTCAGAACAGTGGTTCCAGAGGGACATGCTGTCACTTAGGGCCTCATTACGAGTTTGGCAGATGGGAAAGCCCATGTGCCAAACTCCTGACAGGGTGGGCGCAGCCTTTGTGCGACCACCCCATCAGAGTTATTAAGAGTTTCCCAGAAGCTCAGCGGGCAGAAACCTCAGTTTCTGCCCGCCGTCCTAGTCGGAAACAGGGTACTGCATTGTCTCTGGCTCGTAATTGAGCCGGCGGCAATGCTATTGCCCTCAGGGTGCACCAGCACCCTCGCAGTGTTCACTGTCTGCAAAGCAGGAGTTATTCTCCCCAGTTAAGGGCAGAGATAGACTTCTGACCCTACCCGAGGAAGTGGCTGAGTCCTGTCCCCATATAAAAGAGACCCTCATTGAAGGGTTTGGACTCACCATAGAGAAGTACAGAGGCAAGTTGAGGGACACTCGAAAAGGCCAAGACCAGACGTGGGTGGACTTTGTAGACTCCTCAGTCAAAGCACTAGAGGGCTGGATAAAGGGCAATAAAGTTGACACTTATGAAGGGCTATATAATCTTTTGATGAAAGAGCATATCTTGCCTAATTTTTACACAGAGGAATTGCGAAAGCATCTGGTAGATTCTGAGTTGCCTTCTCCCAGGGAGCTGGGAAAGATAGCTGACAAGTGGGTTAGGTCCAGGGTAACTCAGCCCATATCCCAGGGTGGAGGTGACTCCGAAGAGGGTGCACACACTTCTCAGCAGGGGAAGGGGAATAGCACTGACATGGGTAAAAAGACAGAGTCCTCACCAGGCCTACAAAAGAACTCCAAGGAGGGTGGGTCCACGTCTCTTCCCAGACCAAAGGAAAGGGGTATTAGGGTAAGAACGGGGATCCCAAGAAGGCTGGGACATGCTTTGAATGTGGTCAGCCAGGGCATAAGAGAGATGATTAAGTTTGCACCAAGAAGTCCCTCACTGAGGGGCCCTCCAAGGGCATTGCTAGTGTGGGGCTGGGAGTAGCAGTGTGCTCTGGAGAGGACAGAGATTACACTGAGGCTACCTTGGTTTCCCTGGGTAGGGTGCACATTGAACTTTTGCCTGTCTTAACTTCCAATATGTAAAACTACAGACAGAGGCCAAGAATCAATGGGACTGAGGTAGAGGCTCTAAGGGATACAGGTGCCAGTGTCACTATTGTAGGAAGGTAGCCTCTTTCTAGCCTTGTTACCCCCACTTTTGGCCTGTTTGTGAGTATATGTCAGGGTGTTTGCACTGTCTCACTGGGATCCTGCTAGCCAGGACCCTAGTGCTCATAGTGGAATCCCTATGTTGTCAGTATGTTTCTTATGTGTCACTGGGATCCTGCTAGCCAGGACCCCAGTGCTCATAAGTTGTGGCCTATATGTATGTGTTCCCTGTGTGGTGCCCAACTGTATCACTGAGGCTCTCCTAACCAGAACCACAGTGTTTATGCTCTTTCTGCTTTTAAAATTGTCACTGCAGGCTAGTGACTAATTTGACTAATTCTCATTGGCACACTGGAACACCCTTATAATTCCCTAGTATATGGTACCTAGGTACCCAGGGTATTGAGGTTCCAGGAGATCCCTATGGGCTGCAGCATTTCTTTTGCCACCCATAGGGAGCTAAGACAATTCTTACACAGGACTGCCACTGCAACCTGAGTGAACTAACATCCACGTTATTTCACAGCCATTTTCACTGCACATAAGTAACTTATAAGTCACCTATATGTCTAACCCTCACTTGGTGAAGGTTAGGTGCCAAGTTACTTAGTGTGTGGGCACCCTGGCACTAGCCAAGGTGCTCCCACATTGTTCAGGGCAAATTCCCCAGACTTTGTGAGTGCGGGGACACCATTACACACATGCACTACATATAGGTCGCTACCTATATCTAGCGTCACAATGGTAACTCTGAACATGGCCATGTAACATGTCTAGGATCATGGAATTGTCACCCCAATACCATTCTGGTATTGGGGGGACAATTCCATGCATCCCCGGGTCTCTAGCACAGAACCTGGGTACTGCCAAACTGCCTTTCCGGGGTCTCCACTGCAGCTGCTGCTGCCAACCCCTCAGACAGGTTTCTGCCCCCCTGGGGCCTGGGCAGCCTGGTCCCAGGAAGGCAGAACAAAGGATTTCCTCTGAGAGAGGGTCCCCAGCACTCCGTCCTGCATTGCCTAACTCGCTGAGTTGGACTCCGACGTCGTGGGACCCTCCTTTGTGACTCTGAGTCGACCGCTGTCCTCAGATCGTCTAAGAGCCTGTTCCGGTACTTCTGCGGGTGCTGCCTGCTTGTGTGGGGGCTCTCTGAGTTGCTGAGAGCCCCCTCTGTCCCCTCCTCCAAGTGGCGACATCCTGGTCCTTCCTGGTCCCCAGCAGCACCCAAAATCCTCAACTGCGACTCTTGCAGCTAGCAAGGCTGGTGTGCGGTACTTCCTCCTGGAAACACTTCTGCAACCTCCAGCATGCCATGGGACATTTTCCATCCACAGAAGAAGTTCCTAGCCCTTTTCGGTGTTGCAGAATCTTCAGCTTCTTCCACCTGGGAAGCAACCCTTTTGCACCTTCATCCGGGGTTTAGTGGGCTCCTGCCCCCCCAGATCCCTTCATGACTTTTGGACTTAGTCCCCTTCCTTTACAGGTCCTCAGGTCCAGGAATCCGTCTTCAGTGTTTTGCTGGTGCTTGTGATTCTTGCAGAATCCCCTATCACGACTATTCTGTCTTTCTGGGGTAGTAGGGTAACTTTACTCCTACATTTCAGGGTCTTGGGGTGGGGTATTTTGGACACCCTTACTATTTTCTCACAGCCACAGTGACCCTCTACAACCTCCCATAGGCCTGGGGTCCATTTGTGGTTCACATTCCACTTTTGGAGTATATGGTTTGTGTTGCCCCTAGCCCTATGTCTACCTATTGCATCCTATTGTGATTCTACATGTTTGCACTACTTTTCTTACTGTTACTTACCTGTTTTGGGTTTGTGTACATATAATTTATGTATATTACTTACCTCCTAAGTGAGGTTATCCTCTGAGATACTTTTGGCATATTGTAACTAAAATAAAATAGCTTTATTTTTAGTAACTCTGAGTATTGTGTTTTCTTATGATATTGTGTATATGATATAAGTGGTATAGTAGGAGCTTGGCATGTCTCCTAGTTCAGCCTAAGCTGCTTTGCCATAGCTACCTTCTATCAGCCTAAGCTGCTAGAAACACCTCTATTTTACTAATAAGGGATAACTGGACCTGACACAAGGTGTAAGTACCACTAGGTACCACTATAAGCCAGGCGAGCCTCCTACAACTATGGTGACCGTTTACCCAGACCAGATGATCCCTGGTGGGAATCACCTTATGACCAACGCTGATAATGAGACTAGGTCACATCCATTGGCTTTGGTGAACCTAGAGTGGGGAAGAGTAACTAGTCCAAAGAAGGTGGCTGTGTCTCCTGCCATCCCAGTAGAATGTCTGTTGGGAAATGATTTGGAAACTTCTACCTGGGCAGAAGTTGAGAAGACATTCATGCAGAAATGCTGGGTCTCCCTGGGTGGGTGTGTGAGACTACAAGCGCACAGGCTGTATGTCAGGGCAAAGATAAGGAACTGGAGCCTGAAACTACAGCCCAGCACCTGAAGAGCAAGAGGAAGGGCAAGAGGACTGCTGACCCTCCTCTACTGCCACACAGGATCAGGGGAAGAACTCACCCCAGAGTGAGACCCTGATGTCTGAGGAGGGAACTGCAACTGAGGAGGCCTGGCCTCACCTGGCAGAGCTACTCAGTGCAGGGGGACCCTCTAGGGAAGAGCTTTGCAAGGAGCAAAGAAGTTGCCCTACCCTTGAGAGCCTTAGGCAGAAAGCTGAAAGCAAAAACAAGGAGACGCAAGTGGTACTCATAAAGTCTATTGGGATGATGGACTACTGTTCACTGAGGCCAGGGACCCCAAACCAGGGGCAGCCAAGAGAGTGGTGGTCCCCCAAGTGTACAGAGAATTCATCCTCACTTTGGCTCATGATATTCCACTGGCTGGACATCTGGGACAGTCCATGACTTGGGACAGGTTAGTGGCCCATTTTTAAAGGGCTCAAATGTCTGAGAGAGTGAACGAATTTTGGCACTCCTGTGTGACCTGCCAAGCTACTGACAAGACAGGCTCACAACCAAATCCCACTACCTGTGGTTGGGACTCCCTTTGAAAGGGTAGGGATTGACATGGTTGGTACCCGTGACCCACCCGCTGCATCTGGGAACAGTTTTATTCTAGTGGTGGTGGACCATGCCACTAGGTATCCAGAGGCAATACCACGTAGGACTGCCACTGCACCTGTAGTAGCCAAGGTCCTCCAGGGTATCTTCACCAGGGTAGGGTTTCCTAAAGACATTGTATATGATAGAGAGACAAATTTAATGTCTGCATACCTAAAAGCTATGTGGGATGAAAGAGGTGTGACTTACAAATGTACCACACCCTATCACCCCCAGACTAATGGCTTAGTTGAGAGATTCAACAAGACCACAAAGGGCTTGATCATGGGATTCCCAGCAAAACTCAGAAGGAGGTGGGGTGTCCTCTTGCCATGCCTCCTGCTTGCATAAGGGAGGTTCCTAATAGGGGGTTGGATTCAGCCCCTTTGAACTTCTTTTTGGACACCCTGTAAGGGGTCCTCTTAGTCTTGTGAAGGAGGGATGGGAAGGGCCTCTCAAGCAACCTAAACAAGACACAGTGGACTATGTACTAGGCCTGTGTTCATGTATGGCAGAGTACATGAAAAAGGCAAACAAGAATCTTGAGGGCAGCCAGCAGCTTGTAAAGCACTGGCATGATCAGAAGGCAGCACTGGATGACTATCAACCTGGCCAGCTGATGTGGGTATTAGAGCCTGTGGCTCCTCGGGCCCTCAAGGACAAGTGGTTTGGGCCCTATCCCATTGTGGAAAGAAAGGGTGATGGCACCTACTTGGTTGACTTAGGCACTTCCAGGAATTCTCACAGAGTGATTCATGCCAATCCCCTAAAACCACACCAGGACAGGGCTGGCATGACCATCTGTTGGTCACAGATGGAGAACAGAAAGAGGAGAGTGAGACACTCCCAGACCTCCTGTCATCCAACCCACAAGATGGTACTGTGGAAGGTGTTGAGCTGTCAGCTACCCTCACTGCACAGTAGCAGACTGACTATAGGCTGGTTCTCAGTCAGTTTGCAGAGCTCTTTTCTTTAACCCCTGGGCAGACAACATAGTGTTTCCATGATGTGGAAACTGGTGACAGCCTCCCTGTCAAGAACAAGTTGTACGGACTGTCTGACCAAATTAAGGATTGCATCAAGACAGAGGTCAAGAAGTTGCCAGAGCTAGGGGTGATTAAACAATCTGATACTCCCTGGGCCAGCCAAGTGGGACTTGTCCCCAAGGCTCACTCAAAAGGTGGGAAACCTGAGATGAGGTTTTGTGTGAATTATAGAGGGTTGAATGCAGTCACTAAAACTGATGCACAACCCATTCCCAGAGCAGATGAGCTTATTGATAAGCTAGGGGTGGCAAAATTCCTAAATACCTTTGACTGGGTACTGGCACATGGGGCTGATCCAGGATGCAAAGGAGAGATCTGCTGTCGCCACTCCTGAGGGCCGCTTTCAATTTAAAGTGATGCCCTTTGGCTAGAAGAATGCACCTGCCACTTTTCGGAGGTTGGTGAATCGAGTTCTCTCAGGCTTGGAAGACTTTAGTGTAGCTTACTTAGATGACATAGCTGTCTTTAGCTCCTGGGAGGGTCACCTGGTCCACCTCAGGGCAGTTTGACAGGCCCTGCAGTAGAAAGACCTGACTATCAAGATAAGTAAGTGCCAGATAGGGCAGAGTTCTGTTGTCTACTCGGGCCACCTGGTAGGTGTAGGCCAAGTTAGACCTCTCCAGGACAAAATCCAGGCCATTTTGGACTGACAGCCTCCCATAAGACTCAAGTCAGAGCCTTCTTAGTCCCGAAAGGGTACTACAGGAGGTCTGTGAAAGGTTATGGGACCATTGTGGCCCCACTCACTGAGTTAACTTCTAAGGAACAACCCAGGAAAATAATATGGACAGCAGCCTGTCTGAATGCCTTTAATGCCTTGAATGCAGCCATGTGTTCGGCACCTGCCCTACAAGCACCTGATTATGGGAAAAATCCATTGTCCAGACAGATGTTTCTGAAATAGGGATTGGGCAGTGTTGTCGTAGATCAGCGATGAGGGTCAGGATCAGCCAGTAGCTTTTATTAGCAGAAGGCTCCTTTCCAGAGAGCAGCGTTGGAGTGCCATTGAGAAGGAAGCCTTTGCTGTGGTTTGGTCCCTGAAGAAGCTGAGACCATACTTGTTTGGAATTGACTTCAAAGTTCAATCCGACCACAGCCCTCTCAGGTGGTTAATGCAGATGAGAGGAGAGAACCCTAAATTGTTGAGGTGGTCCATTTCCCTACAGGGGGTGGACTTTCTAGTGGAACACAGATCATGCCAATGCAGGTGGCCTTTTCACGTTCCTCCACTTAGAAGATGAGGACTAGCAAAAGGGAGGTTAGTGCTCAACCCCTTTCCGCCGGCTGGTTGGGGGGGGGGTCATGTTGTAAAGTGCCCCATTTTGGATGGCCACCCCCCACTTTTTGCGGTCAGATGCTGAAGTCTTTCACCTGTTAGTGTACTGAGGCCTGCTAACCAGGCCCCAGTACCAATGCTCTTTTCCTTAAATTATATGTCAAATTGATTAGGCCAACTGGCAACATCTTACCATCCCTGTAAGTCCCCAGTAAATGGTACCCATTACCCAGGGCAAGGGTGTTAAATGGGGTACCAGGGTGCAGCATTGATTGTGCCACCCTGAGTACCCCAAGTGAAAGAGAAACTGCAGAGCTGCCATGTCAGCCTGCACGAGTAGCCTGCTGCCCGAGCGAGAATCTGTCCACACCAGGTGCAGGCAGGGTCCCTATCACTGCCCATGGACAGGTCAGTCACCCCTAAAGCAGGTCCCCTGTAACCCAGGTGGAAGGGTGCACTGTTCCATGAGTGAGGGAATATGTGCAGAAACACATATGCCCTTGTGATGGCATTTAAACTGCAATGCTCGCCTGAGGAACTGGCAGTCCATTGGATATGCCCAGACGAATCCTATCATGTTTGGTATCAAACACTGTGCTTTTTAACCCTGAACATGATGCCCATGTTTGGGATTACAAAGCAGATGCCCAGGTGGCACCCTTAGAGGATGCCCACCAAGTTACCAAGTCCTGTCCTCTTTTGGTGGCCTCTCCTGAGCCTTTGCCACCATAGACAAGAGTCCGACCTCCTGCCGGTGGTGCTAGCACCTTAACAGGATGTAAGGCAAAGGTCATACCTCCTCCCTTTCAGGTTAGCTAGTGAGATTAGCATCAGGGCGGTGAGCCTCAAAGGCTTCCCCCGCCTTTAATGTTGTGAGAGCTGTCCCCCATCAGAGGATAAAGACCTTTGTGCCCTGCTCAGGCGGGCAGGTGGGAAATTATGCAGGAGGTGTGCACCTCCCTCAAACTAGCCACACCTTTGAGGTGGTCTAGGAGGTCTGCAAAGCCAGGGAAGGGTTCTGTCATCTTGGCAGACCCTAAGGATAGTGGCTTCTGGGTAGAAAGTGACGTACTTCCCACAGGAAGTCACCACTATAGGGGTGGACTAGCCGCAGGGACAGTAGCCCATTGGCCACTGTCTCTCTGTGAGAGGAGGCCTTGTTTTGCATGGTTAGCTCCCCACTTTATGCCTGATATAACGCAGGGTGTATTGCACTCAAGAGGAGAAGATCACAAGGATGCAGTGTGTAGTGCACTCAAGAGTTGAAGATCACATGGACACTGTCCAAATGTGTGAGAAAAGGCATCTTTTTGATATGATTAGCCCCCCACTTTTTGCCTGATGTTCATGTGTCCTAGAAGTTGTAGTGCCCAGGGCCCCTGCTAACTAGGTTCCCTGGGCCAGAGCTCTTTCCCTAACTCTGTTATGATGCTTGGCACAATTGGATACACTCTTAAGTATCACTTTAAGTCCCTAGTAAATGGGTACACCAGTACCCAGGACATGGGGTATTAAGGGTGGGCCCCTGAAGGCAGGAGCGCTGATTGTGCAACCCTCTAGGGCCATGTATCCAGATACACCCAGCACTGCCATTGCAGGCAGAGTGTACTGGGGCAAACCTAAAAAGGCAAACTTGACATGGAACACTCCATGTGTGCCCTGTCCACCATACAATGCACATGTTATGGGTAAGTCACCCCTCTAGCAAGACTTTCAGCCCTAAGGCAGGGTGCGCCATACTATATGTGAAGGCATAGTTGCATGAGCAATAAGCCCCCACTGTGTCCTTGCCAAACTTGGGACATAATGATTGAACAGAGCAGCCATTTTAAGAACATGTACTGGACACAGGTCAAACATGAGTTCCCCAGATACATGATGGCCACTCTGCACCCTGGGTTGTTTGGTATCAAACAACTCAGGATGATAAATCCAAAGTGGCACCAGTATTGGATTTATCCCTAAATGTACCCAGGGGTCACCTTAGAGGTCCCCCCTGCAAAAGCTAACAACACTTTTATGGTTGCTGACTAGTTCCATCTAACATGCCACCTCCAGACAGCCAATATACAAACCTGGGGGAGAGCCCTGGCTCACTGGTTTGTAAGAAAATGCCCTTCCTGGGTGGGAGAGCTAACACCCCCTCCCTCAGGAATGTGCAATCTCCTAGCGGTGAGCTTCAAAGGGCTACCGCCCTTGAAACTCAAGCCCCCAGGCCTGCTGCTAACAGCAGATGGCTTTCCCTTTTTGACAACCCCCACGTTTAGTGGGAGCAAAGGTGGGAAACCACACAAAGGGTAGGAGGGGGGTCTCACTAAGCATGCACCACCCCTAGGGGCTTGCAGGTGAAGTGGACCCTCCATTTCATTTTTCTCCATATTGGATGGCAGGAAAATAGCCAATGAGGTTCATGGTAGTGACCCTTCCCACAGGAAGAGGTCACTGTAGTGGGCGTGGCCACCCAAGGGTAAGTGTTCCATTGGACACTACAAGGTTCCCTCTAAAACGCCCACTAAATTCAGTATTTAGTGAGCTCCTCTAGACCAAAAAAACAGATTCATCAGGAAGAAAAGAAGACAGCACCACAGTACCCGAAAGGATGAGAACAGAGGACCTGCTGCACTAGAAGGGGCTCCAAACCCCTGCTTCCTGCACCAGAATCCCGACAATCGCCATTGTGGAGGGGCTGACCACTGGACCAACCTTAAAAGACCCAGAAGACCTCCAGGCTTCACAAATAGCCTGAGATCTTCCTCCTTAGTGGAGGCAACACTCAATACACCAAAGAAGCCTGCAAAGAACCAGCAAACCGGGGAAGGTCACTTCACCAACTGGACGATATCTTCGCAACCGGAAGTTGCAACCGGACCCAACAACACACCAACAACAGCCCAGATGAGACCTACAAGTGTGCCAACTTTGGCAGTACTGCACCCTCTCGTGGCCAAGTTGTGTCAATACCCCAGGTACTGGTCAGTGCACATCCGACAACAACAAAAACAGCTCACCCAGAGCTGAAACTTGACCAGGAGGAAGTCCTAGTCAAGGGACTTCAGGAACACCCTGGACCTCCCACCAGAGTGCCCTTATCATCCTGCAAGGCCCCTGGAAGAAGACTTACCTTGAGCTCCAAAGAGTTCCATTGCGCACAGTTTCCAAGACCTCCAACTCGCACTGCATCTGGCCGCCCAGAGCCTTGCATCGTGGAACCTTCTGTGTGCCCTGGGTCCCTAACCCCTTGTGACCTCGACAGCCCAAGGGGATCCAAAGGCACCACCTTTAAATCTGCAAACCAGCTCCTTTTCTAGGTGGCCCCTGCAAGTGGCCCTGTGCCAAGAGACTTTCCAGCACTGTTCCTGCCGGAACCGGGAGCCACCCAAGACTCTCCAGCTGGCATGGTGTGCCCACCACCCTCATCAACCACCCTCCAAAAGAAGAGACTGGTAACTCACCTGTGTGATTTTATATACATTTTTGTAGGTGGCCTTCCACTGATTCCTATGGTTCGTAATTACGCACAGAAAGACTAACTTTATTAAAAATTTGAAAAATCATAACTCAAAAAGTACTTAAAGTATCTTAACCATTTTGATCATAAAAATGAAATAAAAGTCTCAAGTATTTTTTTTATAAATTCTAGTCTCGAGTTATTCATTGAGTGTGTGTGATGCATGATTGATTTTGTGAGTACAGCAAATGCTTAGCACTCCTCCTGGATTAGCCTAACCTCTCGACCAGCTACCTTAAGAATTGGAGCATTAGGTGTTGAAATTTTTACCTCTGGAAACCAATGTGTGGTTGCCTGTACCTCCTGCACAGTGTGCCTAGCTTTGCACACTACATAGAGGGCCAGCCTCCTACATCGTCACACCCTTAAACGCCACCTAAACCAGGATTTAAGGGGCTCCCCTGGCACCAGAACTTAAATCTTACCTGAACAAGAAGAAAGAAGCAGAAAAGATGTCTGCACCAACAACAGGACCTGAACTCCAAACCCAGCGCAAAGAAGAGGACACAGAGTGACCTAAGGAGATCAGTACTGGAACCGAGTGCCCGACGTGTGCTACAGGTGAAAACTCGTTGGTCCCGACCAGAGGGACCCTCGTGGACAGCAAAACCCCAAGAAAGACTCCCCTGACTGGTGGCACCCGTCCCCTGTAAATTGCAAGAGTAAAGAAGTGCTGATATCAAAGAACTGCGACCCAACAGTCCCTGACCGCCTGAGTCAGTAGAAACTTGGTGTCCAGCATCCGATGTCATTCTTGATATTGTCACAACTGGCCTCAGGATTCTAGACTTTCTCAGACTGAGGGACAGACTCCAAGAGATGCAGATTTTCTAAATATCTCCTGGAAGCAAGAGCACAAAGAAGGTCCTTATGGAGCTCATGGTGCTGCTGGAGCACCCACAGCTTCTGAGTCTGTAAAAAACATAGTTTGTGGTTTTCAAGCCAGTTTAAACTACTGACCTGGATGTTGATGACTGCTGCTAATTATGTGTGGATGCATTTTTATTACACCTACATAAATGTGCGTAATTTGGGGGTTTTGACTTATTATTGTGATGTACAATGCCCAAAGTTTCACTACTCTACCACGTTGGGTAGACAAGATTTTGTGTGGGTGAAAGGTTTGTTGTAGGAACAAGGCTAGAAGAATGTATGAACTGTGTAAGAGGCTTGTTTCATACTCCTATTAACTGAATCCATATTGGTCCATGTCATGTCCTGTCTAATGCTGAACCATCAATCAATCAATCACAGACATTTATAGAGCACGCTACTTACCCGTTAGGGTTCCAAGGCGCTGAGGGGGGGGGGGTGACTGCTACTGCTCGAAGAGCCAGGTCTTGAGGAGTCTTCTGAAGGCGAGTAGGTCTTGAGTCTGTCGGAGGTAGGTAGGGAGCGTATTCCAGGTCTTGGCGGCGAGGTAGGAGAAGGATCTGCCGCCGGAGGTGGTTCGTTGGATGCGGGGGATGGTGGCGAGGGCGAGGCTTGCAGATCGCAGTTGGCGGGTCGGCATGTAGAAATTGAGTCTGTTGTTGAGGTAGGTGGGGCCGGCGTTGTGGAGTGCTTTGTGTGCGTGGGTGAGGAGCTTGAAGGTGACCCTCTTGTCAACAGGAAGCCCGTGGAGCTCTTTGAGGTGTGGGGTGATGTGGCTGTGGCGGGGTGCGTTGGTGATGAGTCAGGCTGAGGCGTTTTGGATGCGTTGAAGTCGCTGGAGGTGTTTTGCAGGGATTCCTGCATAGAGTGTGTTGCTGTAGTCCAATCTGCTGCTGACGAGGGCGTGGGTCACTGTCTTCCTGGTGTCGGTCGGGATCCACTTGTAGATCCTGCAGAGGGTGCGGAGGGTGTTGTAGCAGGAGGAGGTGACGGCGCTGACTTGTCTGTCCATGGAGAGTGCGGAGTCGAGGATGAATCCCAAGTTGCGGGCGTGGTCGGTGGGCATTGGGGCTGTTCCAAGGGTGGTGGGCCACCACGAGTCGTCCCAGGCGGAGGGGGATGTCCCGAGGATGAGGATTTCTGTCTTGTCGGTGTTCAGTTTCTGGCGGCTATTTCTCATCCAGTCGGCGACTGCTTTCATTCCTTCATGGAGGTTGGCTTTGGCGGTGGCGGGGTCGTTGGTGAGGGAGAGGATGAGCTGGGTGTCGTCGGCGTAAGTGATGATGTTGAGGTCGTGACGGCGGGCCACTTGTGCGAGGGGGGCCATGTAAATGTTGAACAGCGTCGGGCTCAGGGAGGAGCCCTGGGGGACGCCGCAGATGATGTTGTTGGCTTCTGAGCAGAAGGGTGGGAGGCGGACGGTCTGTGTTCTGCCGGAGAGGAAGGATGATGTCCAGGCTAGGGCTTTTTCCTGTATTCCGGCTTCTTGGAGGCGTGATAGTAGGGTGCGGTGGCAGGCCGCGTTGAAGGCCGCTGAGAGGTCTAGGAGGATGAGGGCGGAGGTTTCGTCGTGGTCGAGTTGGCGTCTGATGTCATCTGTGGCGGAGATGAGGGCGGTCTCGGTGGTGTGGTTGCGTCTGAATCCGGTTTGTGAGGGGTCGAGGATGTTGTTGTCTTCGATGTGTCGTGTCAGTTGAAGGTTGACGATCTTTTCTGCGACTTTCGCTGGGTAGGGGAGGAGAGGGATGGGGCGGAAGTTCTTGAGCTCCTTGGGGTCCGCTTTGGGTGTCTTGAGGAGGGCGTTGATGTCTGCGTGCTTCCAGCTTTCCGGGAAGGTGCATGTTTCGAAGGAGGCATTGATGATCTTGCGGAGTTGGGGCACGATGATAGAGTCGGCTTTGTTGAAGATGTGGTGGGGGCAGGGGTCAGTCGGTGATCCGGAGTGGATGGAGTTCATGATTTTGCGTGTTGTGTCGTTGTCGACGTTGGACCAGGCGGTGATGGGGTTGGCGATGCTTGGGTTCGAGGTGGTGACGGGGGTGGGCGTGGTCGGGGTGTTGAAGCTGCTGTGGATGTCAGCGATCTTGCTGTGGAAAAAAGCGGCGAGGGAGTCGCAGAGTTCCTGAGAGGGCGGGATGTCATTGACGTTGGCGCTGGGGGTGGACAGTTCCTTTACGATGCGGAAGAGCTCTTTGCTGTCGTGTGCATTGTTGTCTAGGCGGTCTTTGAAGGAGGACCTCTTGGTGGTCCTGATGAGGTGGTGGTGTCGGTGGGTGGCGTCTTTGAGGGTTGCGTGGTTGTCCGGTGTGCGTTCTTGGAGCCATTTCTTTTCCAGTTTCCTGCAGGCGCATTTGGAGGCCAGGAGTTCGTCGGTGAACCAGGAGGCTTTCTTGCTGGCGAGGTTGCTGGGGGGTTTCTTCAGCGGGGCGAGGATGTTGGCGCAGTTGTTGATCCATTGTCTGAAGTTGCAGGCCGCGGTGTCCGGGTCGGTGGGCTCGTTCGGCGGGTTCTGGGAGAGGGTGCTGAGAAGTTGTTCTTCGGTGTCTTTGCCCCAGCTGCGGCGGGGGAGTTGGCGGCTGTGGAGGTGTGCGGTGTTTTTGTTGTAGGTGAAGTGAATGCAGTGGTGGTCGGTCCAGTAGGGTTCGGTGGTGTCGTTGAAGGTAACGTGGTCGCTGGTGGAGAAGATGGCGTCCAGTGTGTGTCCGGCGGCGTGGGTTGGTGACGTGACGAGTTGTCTGAGTCCGAGGTTCGTGAGGTTGCTGATCAGCATCTATACTAACTTCCAGCAATCTCTTCCCCAGGAGACGTACTTACCCAGCCTGTATAAACATGACTCAAAATTAGGCCTATGTGAAATTTAAATTATGCTGGCATAATTCGCAAAAGTTTGGAAATTCCATGTTATGCTTGTTCAGTAACATTCCTGAAATTATGCCATTAAGCCACTTTGCATAAATATGTGTCATTTGTGCTCAACATTGATCACAAATGCACAATTCACAAAATTACCACAAATGCAACCGAAAACAGAACATGTGCAACTGTTGTTTGCAATGATTTTGCTTAAATAAGTCCTTTTGCCAAAAATGATACAAGCAAGTATTTAGCTCTAAATTATAGGGCAAAATGACAGATTTGTGTTTTATGTAATTTTGCATAATTTTGCTGTAATTACATATAATTACACGAAAGCAAATTACACAAAATTGTCACACCTCTTCTCAATTTACGCCTAACTGTATTCTCTAACAACACTACTGACATCTGATAGAAGAGTGCACTAGGACAAGCAAACATTGTATAAAACACAATGTGAACTGCATGCCCTCAATTCTCTGTAATCAAAGAGGCACAAACGGGAATGCAAATCAATACATAGCAAATTCATCTACTTCAACAACCAACAACCAACTTTCCTCCAGACTAGAAACTGCACCTAGCTAACCGGGATGTCAGCTCTAATAATTACAACGCACTGCAACACTAAAAACTAACTTTGGGGTACATTGAGTAGAGTGCTACAAATCCACGAAGCACTTCAACGCCTTGTCAGGGGTAGTAAGCGCTATATAAATCTACACTTCAATACAATAGCAAAGATGAGAAGCTGTTCTAGGCAACTCTGTATGTAGCATAGGGCCGTTTGGACAGCAAAATTCATTTTGAGTTCATTTTTTTGTCTGAGAGCATTGCTTGAGTACTTTTTGTTTAGGGACAAATATCCAAGTGTTGTTTTAAGTGTGATAGTTCTAAAGAGTCAGACTACAATCGCCCAAGCAATGTAAAAAGGTCTGGTGCAATTAAAGGACAGGTGTGCATAAATTATCCATAACAGCACAGACACAAGCCTACGCCGTGGTCTGAAAGGGTCTGTAAGCTGGATGCACGGAAGGAGGAGGCGAGGGATTTCCAGCAGGGATAATCATTTTTCTTAATTTCTCGCGTTTATTTGAAAATCAATTTTTGATTGAATGCTCAGGAAATAGCTTTAAATTGTGGCAGACAGGGGGTGGTCTTCGCTCTGAAAGGTGCAATCAAACGTCGACAGTCACACAACACCCCCGCTGAAGGAAGGAAGCGCTCCGCCGGGTACTGCCTCACCCAGCAGTCATTGCATCCTGTGCTCAACATCGACAGACAACACATGTTCATTTCATGCATTTATGTGTGCATAGCCTGGAAAATTATCAGGAGTTATACTGTACCACGCGAGGAAAAACACAGAGTGAGCTATTGTGATATATTGCTGACTTTGGCCCTCATTACAACCTCGGCAATCTTCCCAGAAGACCGCCGAGGCTGCGGGCGACAGAATACCGCCAGTGCTGGTGGTATTTCTGGCTCCCTATTTCGACTTTTCCGCTGGGCCAGCGGACGGTAACAGTGAAATGCACGATGGGGCTATGCCTGGGGGCCCCTGCACTGCCCATGCCAAGTGCAGGGGCCCCCAGGGGCACCCCAAGTCCCCTTTACGCCCAGTCTTTCCATGGCGGGGTTTACCGCCGTGGCCAGGCTGGCGGTCAGGGACTCATAATCCCCAGGGCAGCAGTGCTTGCACCGCTGCCCTGGGGATTCTGACCGCCAAGCGGAAGCCTGCTGGTATAGTGGAGGGGCCGGCGGTATGGCCGTGGCTATTGCACCACAGTCATAATAGCTGGCGGAACACCGCCAGCCTGTTGGCGGTGTTACTGTCAGCTTACCGCCGGCCACCAGGGTCATAATGAGTCCCCTTATGTGGTGTTTGAGCCCCTGTTTGGAGCGCATGGTTGGAAGAATGATCTGTTTAGATTAACATTAACAGATTAGATGACCGCTGTTAGATAAGGTGCGTGAGGTTCAAAAACATGCTGTGGCGTGAAAGCTTGAGCTTCGCTTACGACAAAGACATAGCTCTGGCTCTGCTCGAGATCCTCTGGGAACCTTGAGCCCCGAACGAGCCAGGCTCATTGTCAGGAGCTGGGTTTGAATCCTGATCTCTGGCAGCAGAAGAATCCTGCCCTAGGAGACAGGAGTATGCCCAGGCGGGGTCCGAAACGAGTCTTGAGTGGTTGTGTTCCGGTTCAGAGAGGACCAGTCTTGGCAGTACGGGCAGAACTGTTCCTATTGGAACACTGTCAACGCTATTCGAGCCTGAGGTGGCTTGGTGGGCAGAAGAATGATGGTGTGAAATGCTAATACCCTCTTTATCATTGCTCTGATTTTCTGGCTTTTGTGCTTTCACTACTCACTTTTAAGAAACTACTTTTTTCCTTTTGCTTAACTACTGCGTGAGAGTACATGTGTGTAGGAAAGTGCCACTGTTGGCTTGGATACGCTCCCCCTACACTTTTTGCCTGATATTGATGCCAACTTTGATTGAAAGTGTGCTGGGATCCTGCTAACCAGACCCCAGCACCAGCGTTCTTTCCCTAAAACTGTACCTTTGTTTTCACAATTGGCACAGCCCTGGCACACAGGTAAGTCCCTTGTAAAAGGTACCCATGGTACCAAGGGCCCTGTGGCCAGGAAGGTACCCAAGAGCTGCAGCATGTATTATGCCACCCTGGGGGACCCCTCACCAGGCACATGCACACTGCCTTTGCAGCTTGTTTGTGCTGGTGGGGAGAAAAAGGCAAAGTCAACAATGCACCCCTTCTCAGGCTTTGGTAAGTGACCCCCCATCACTGCCAGGCCTTACAGCCCAAGGCAGGGTGCACTATACCACAGGTGAGGGCATAGCTGCATGAACAATATGCCCCACACAGTGTCTAAGTCCATTCTTAGGCATTGTAAGGGCAGGGTAGCCATATTGAGTATGTGGTCTGGGAGTTTGTCAAACACGAACTCCACAGCTCCATAATGGCTTCACTGAAAGGCTTCCATAATGGCTTCACTGTGGGATTAATTGAGAATTGCACCCAGAGGGCATCTTAGATATGCCCCCTGTATGTTAGCCAAACTGCTAGTGCAGGACTGACTGGTCTATGTCAGCCTGCCACTTTCAGACAAGTTTCTGACCACATGGGGTGAGAGCCTTAGTGCTCTCTGAGGTCAGAAACAAAGCCTGTCCTGGGTGGAGATGCTTCACACCTCCCCCTGCAGGAACTGTAACACCCAGCGGTGAGCCTCAAAGGCTCAAGCCTCTTGTTACACTACTCCAGGGCACCCCAGCTAGGGCCCGCCCCCCCAGACAAAGCCCAATTTTTGGCAGCAAGTCTGGTGGGAAAATTAGGGAAAACAGGGAGGAGTGACCACCCCAGCCAGGACCACCCCTAAGGTGTCCAGAGATGAAGTGACCCCCTCCCTGCAGAATCCTCCATCTTGGTTTGGAGGACAGGGACCAATAGGGTTAGGTTTGTGCCCCCCTCCCTAATAGGACTAAACACAAGAAGGGTGTAGCCACTCTCAGGGACACTAGCCATTGGCTACTGTCCTCTGACCCCTGAAACACCCCTAAATCCAGGATTTAAGGGCCTCTGTGAGCCCTGCTCACCAGATTCCTGGTGACCTCACAAGAAGAAGAAGGACTGCTAAGCTGAAACCCCAGCAGAGAAGAAGGAAGACAACAACTGATTTGACCCCAGTCATACCGACCTGTCTCCTGCATCACAGAACCTGCAACAAGAAAGCGACGCATCCAGTGAGACCAGCGACCTCTGCCAAGCTCTAGAGGACTGCCTTGCACCCCACAGGACAAAGAACTCTTGAGGACAGCAGCCCTGTCCAGAAAAGGAACTACACCAAGGGACTCCAGAGCCTTCCCAGATCCGTGAGACCTGACCACTCTGCACCCAACTCCTGTGGCCGGTTACCAGTTGCCCCAACCAGCTACAGACAGTCCCCAGGTGATTGTGAGCAAGTGCCCACCCTGGGTTGACCTCTCCACCCCTCCATGACGACGTCTGCAGAGGGAATCCTGAGGACATCCCTGACAGCGAAAGCTCTGGACGAAGATATCCGACATCTAAAAGACCACTGCACCCGCAGCCCCCAGGCCTTGGATAACCCAGTCTCTGGTGCAGCTACGTTTAGCAGGCAGCTCTCCTCCCTGTCCAGCCTGTGGTTTGTCCCAGTCAGCTCCCTGGACCTCACCTGCAGCATCTGAGTGACCCCCAGGGTCCCCTCATAGAAAAGCATTGGAAACCCGACGCCTTGTTTGCATCCTGCACCGGCCGTCCCAATGCCCCTGAGGGTGTGTGTTTGGTGCCTATGTGTGGCTCCCCCAATGTTCCCTTAAACCCCCCTCGGTCTGCCCCCTAAAGTCGCGGGTACTTACCTGCAGGCAGGCCTGATTCTGAGTGCCCCCAGTCTCCATAGGAGTTCAAGTTAGGTTTGCCTCAAATTTGATCTCCACACCCGGCTGGCCCCGTGTTGCTGGTGGTGGGTGTTTGGGGTTAACTTGAACCCCAACCTGTGGACTTCCTAACCCTCGGAGACTGGAACTGTAAGTCAAGCATTACCTGTAAATCGTACTAGCTTTTCTTTCCCTCAGGAACTGTTTCTGAAAATTGCTCTGTCAACTTTTAAAACAGATAATTGCCAATATTTCAAAAACTGTAAAACTTATCGATTTCAAACAAAGTACTATTGATATATGTGTGAAATATGAATCTATTGAAGTACTTACCTGCAACCTGAATCTTGTGGTAGTAGAAATAAATTGAGAAAATATATCTTTGCTGTATAAAAACCATTTGTCTGAAGTTAAGTCATTGAGCGTGTGCTTCTTCTATTGCTTGTGTGTCTACAACAAATGTTTTGCACTACCCTCTTGTTAGACCTGACAGCCTTAGGGTAGTCACCCCTAACTTTTTGCCTGCCTCCCTCCACTTCGTGGACACTGTTTTTGCTGGTTTTTAGACTCTGCGCACTTTACCACTGCTAACCAGTGCTAAAGTGAATATGCTCTCTCCCTTAAAACATGGTAACCTTGAATCATACCTGATTGGACTATTAATTTACTTATAAGTCCCTAGTAAGGTGCACTTTATGTGCATAGGGCTGGTAAATTAAATGCTACTAGTGGGCCAGCAGCACTGGCTGTGCCACCCACTTAAGTAGCCCCTTTTTCTTGTCTCAGGCCTGCCATTGCAAGGCCTGTGTGTGCAGTTTCACTGCCACCTCGACTTGGCATTTAAAAGTACTTGCCAAGCCTAGAACTCCCCTTTTTCTACATATAAGTCACCCTTAATGTGTGCCCTAGGTAACCCCCAGAGCAGGGTGCTGTGTAGGTAAAAGGCAGGACATGTACCTGTGTAGTTATATGTCCTGGTAGTGTAAAACTCCTAAATTCGTTTTTACACTACTGTGAGGCCTGCTCCCTTCATAGGCTAACATTGGGGCTGCCCTCATACACTGTTGAAGTGGCAGCTGCTGATCTGAAAGGAGCAGGGAGGTCATATTTAGTATGGCCAGAATGGTAATACAAAATCCTGCTGACTGGTGAAGTCGGATTTAATATTACTATTCTAGAAATGCCACTTTTAGAAAGTGAGCATTTCTTTGCACTTAAATCCTTCTGTGCCTTACAATCCACGTCTGGCTGGGCTTGGTTGACAGCTCCTTGTGCATTCACTCAGACACACCCCAAACACAGGGTGCTCAGCCTCACTTGCATACATCTGCATTTTGAATGGGTCTTCCTGGGCTGGGAGGGTGGAGGGCCTGCTCTCAGACAAAGGACTGCCACACCCCCTACTGGGAACCTGGCAGACAGGATTGAACTGAAAAGGGACCTGGTGCACTTCATAGCCACTCTTTGAAGTCTCCCCCACTTCAAAGGCACATTTGGGTATAAAACAGGGCCTCTGCCTTACCTCATCAGACACTTGCTGGAGAAGAAACCTGAACCAGAAACTACATACTGCCAAGAAGAACTGCCTGGCTGCTCAAAGGACTCACCTGCCTGCTTTCTACAAAGGACTGCTGCCTTGCTGTTGCCCTGCTGCCTTGCTGAACTCTTGTCTGGCTGTGAAAGTGCTCTCCAAGGGCTTGGATAGAGCTTGCCTCCTGTTCCCTGAAGTCTCAGGACCAAAAAGACTTCTCTTTTTCACTTGGACGCTCCGTGCGGCGAAACTTTCGACGCACAGCTTGTTCCGCGGCGAGAAAAACGCCGCACACCGACGCTGATCGACGCGACGCTCTTGGGACGACCGAAAATCCGACGCACGGCTTCGCAAGGACAACGCCGCCCGACCTCTAGAGGAGAAATCAACGCGACGCCTGCCGTGAGATCGTAATTTCAACGCGCAGCCCCGCAGACCGACGTCTAGAGGAGAAATCGACGCAACGCCTGCCGTGAGATCGTAATTTCGACGCGCAGCCCCGCAGACCGACGCGCAGCCGGAGAACGAGCAGGAAAATCCACGCACAGACCCGGGACATCTGGTAATCCCCGCGATCCACAGAAAGATACTGTCCGCGCGCCGGAAAACGACGCCCGACTTCCCCGCGTGGAAAATAACGACGCGAGTCCGTGTGTGCTGGGGAGAAATCGACGCACACACCCTTTTTCCACGCACCTCTTCCTTTGTGGCCCTCTGAGGAGATTTTTCCACTCCAAACCAGGTACTTGTGCTTGAAAGAGACTTTGTTTATATTCTAAAGACTTAAGACACTTTATATCACTTTTCAGTGATATCTCTACAATTTCCCATTGCAACTTTATTCTTTTTGACCTACAATTATCCAGATAAATATTATATATTTTTCTAAATACTGTGTGGTGTATTTTTGTGGTGCTATATGGTGGTATTGTATGATTTATTGCACAAATACTTTACACATTGCCTTCTAAGTTAAGCCTGACTGCTCGTGCCAAGCTACCAGAGGGTGGGCACAGGATAATCTTGGATTATGTGTGACTTACCCTGACTAGAGTGAGGGCTTTTGCTTGGACAGGGGGTAACCTGACTGCCAACCAAAAACTCCATTTCTAACCTTGGTGATCAGCGGTGAGGATAGGACTTGTATTTGTGCAGTGACATACAGTAGCTAAGTATTTCACTACCTACCCACAGTTGAAGGTCAACTTGGTTTTTATCTCTTTTTGCAAATCCGTTTTTTCTCCTGACAATTTTCAAAAACTAAATCCTCACTCAACATGTCTCTGACTGGGTCTCAGACAGGGGACTTTGACCTAGTCCAGTTGGATACATATACGGTCAAACAACTAAGAGGATTCTGCAGGGCATTGAGGGTACCCATCCAAGGGGCCTCCAGAAAGGAGGACTTTCAAGTGGCGCTGAGGGCCTGGGCAGAAGCCCATTTAGAGGATGATGAGGAAGAGGAGCCAGAAAATGGCCCCTCAGAGGAATTTTCACTATCTGTGGATGGTGTTACCACTGCAATTGTGCCCCCTTCTAGACAAGGGAGCAGTGTCTCTGTGCAAAGCCTGACCGCAGAGGAAAGGAGAGAAGAAAGGGAGTTCCAATTGCAAATGGCAAAACTGAAAATTGAGGCTCAACAGGAGAGAGAAGGGCAGAAAGAGAAGCCAAGCAAGCTGAGGCTGAAAGAGCAGCCAACCAAATTGAAGCCAAAAGAGAAACCAAACAGGTGGAGGCTGAGAGAGCTTTGGCTGAAAAGAAACTATTGTTGGCTCATGAACTGAGTCTCAAAGAGCTGGAGATCAAGGCAAGACAGTCTGAATCCAGCAATAATGGTGGCAGCATACTGACAGGACCTGCTGGAGAAAAGAAGGTTCGTATACCCAAAAATGTGGTGCCCAGTTTTGTGGTGGGAGATGACATAGATAAATGGTTAGCTGCTTATGAAGTTGCACTAAGGGCTCATGAGGTTCCTGAAGGGCAATGGGGGGTAGCTATGTGGGGATATGTACCGCCATTGGGGAGGGATACACTCCTCACATTGGATCAACCTGATCAAAACACATACCCACTTCAGAAAGCCACTTTACTTGCCAAGTTTGGGCTGACCCCTGAGGGATACCGTCAGAGGTTCAGGGACAGCACCAAACAAACCACACAAACATGGGTAGATTTCTTTGACTTCTCCAGTAAGGCACTGAATGGATGGGTGCGGGGCAACAAAGTAGCTGATTTTAAAGGTTTATATGACTTGATTCTAAGAGAGCATATGCTTAATACTACTTATACAGAGTTGCGCCAGCACTTAGTGGATAGCAAGCTGACTGATCCCAGGAAGCTTGCTGAGGAGGCGGACCTCTGGGTTAGCACCAGAGTGTCCAAGAAGGTACCTGGGAGTGACTCCCACAAAGGTGGTCAGGGTTCCCAACAGAAGAAAGAGGGGGGAGATAAACTTGCAGATAAGGAACTCTCCACAGGCCCCCAAAAGAATTCCCAGGGAGGGGGTGGCAACCCTTCCTTTTCCAAATTTGGGAAAAAGCCAGGGACATATGACAGGTCAGGGAAATCTAACCCCAAATGCATGGAGTGTTACCAGTATGGTCACTATAAAGGCGATCCCCAGTGCCCCAAGAGGGCACCGTCCACTACCGGACAGGCACCTGGGTTGACTAGTGTAGCGCTCGGGGGGGAGATGGACCCAGATAGCTTTGGGGAACAGGTAGAGATTTCCCTAGTGTCCCTGGGAGAAGGAGAAATGGTGCCCAAGGTCCACATGCCCAAAAATACTTCCAAGTACCGGCAGTGGGTCACCATTGATGGGCAGAAGGTGGAGGCTCTGCGTGAC
This sequence comes from Pleurodeles waltl, assembly GCF_031143425.1. Taxonomy (NCBI): domain Eukaryota; kingdom Metazoa; phylum Chordata; class Amphibia; order Caudata; family Salamandridae; genus Pleurodeles; species Pleurodeles waltl. The sequence continues at coordinate 28,168,364 of NC_090451.1, forward strand.
ACAGGAGCCAGTATGACTACTATCAAGAGTCAGCTGGTGTCAGCAGAGCAGATAGTACCTAATACATTCCACCAGGTCATAGTCGCTGACAATCGCGAGAGTCACCTACCGGTGGCTCTGGTTCCCTTTGAGTGGGGGGGGTCTCTGGTACTCTGAAAGTAGCTGTGAGTCCTGCCATGCCTGTAGATTGTCTGTTAGGCAATGATCTTGAGCATACTGCTTGGAAAGAAGTGGAGCTCAAGTCTCACCTGGAGATGTTAGGGTTACCTGAGTGGGTCTGCATGACCACACGGTCCATGGCTGACCGAGAGGGAAGTCAAGGGCATCTGGAGCCTGGAATGATGGCCCAGAGAGCTGCCAAGAGGAGGGACAAGGGGCACGGGAAACCGGCCCCAGAAGTTCCCGCAGTGGCTGACGGGGCTCCTGAGGAGGAGGCTCCCGAGCCAACTGGGGAAGACATTACCACCCTAGGTGACTTACCTGAGCTTGCTGGCTGGCAAGTTGAGGGTGGACCCACCAGGGAGGAATTCTGCAAGGCGCAGAAAGAATGTCCCACTCTGGAAGGTCTGAGGAAACAAGCTTCAAACCAGGCAGCGGGTGACGCCTCTGGCAACCACCACCTATATTGGGAGAATGATCTCCTCTACAGTGAGCCTAAGGTTCCGGCCTTTGGGGCAGCAAGTACGCTGGAGGTCCCCCAATGTTACCGAACCTTCCTACTGGGTCTGGCTCACGACATTCCCCTGGCAGGACATTTGGGGCAAGGCAAGACCTTTAACAGGCTTGTCACCCACTTTTAATGGCCCAAAATGAGGACACACTCAGATAAGTTCTGCAGATCTTGTCCTACCTGCCAGGCCAGTGGTAAAGCAGGAAAAAGGGTTAAAACCCCCCTGATTCCACTTCCTGTCGTTGGCACCCCCTTTGAGAGGGTGGGCATCGACATTGTTGGTCCCTTGGATCCCAAAACTGCCTTAGGCAACAGGTTCATCCTGGTTTTGGTGGACCATGCCACCCGTTACCCAGAGGCAATCCCTCTGAGGACCGTAACTGCACCGGTGGTGACCAGAACTCTGATGGGGATATTTACCCGTGTGGGATTCCCCAAGGAGATAGTGTCTGACAGAGGCACTAACTTCATGTCTGCATACATGAAGTCTCTGTGGGATGCATGTGGTGTAACCTACAAGTTCACCATACCCTATCACCCCCAGTCTAATGGTCTTGTGGAGAGATTCAACAAGACCATGAAAGGCATTATTGGTGGCCTCCCTGAGGCCATGAGGCGTAAGTGGGACGTCCTCTTACCATGCCTTCTCTTTGCTTACAGAGAGGTCCCCCAGAGGGGGGTAGGGTTCAGTCCCTTTGAGCTTCTCTATGGGTACCCTGTCAGGGGACCCTTAAGCATTGTCAAGGAGGGATTGGAGAAATCTCCAAAGGCACCCCCTCAGGACGTGGTCAGCTACATGTTGGCCCTCCGCAACCAGAGGACCCGCTTCTGGAAAGAGGCCAAAAGTAACCTTGAGGCCAGTCAAGAGGTAATGAAACACTGGTATGACCAGAAGGCCACCCTGGTAGAGTTTCAACCTGGAGACAAAGTGTGGGTAATGGAGCCAGTAGAGCCCAGAGCTCTCCAGGACCGCTGGTCTGGCCCATTTGAAATAAAGGAGCGGAAAGGGGAGGCCACTTACCTAGTGGACCTCCAAACCCCTAGGAATCCCCTAAGGGTGCTCCATGTGAATCGACTAAAGGCTCATTTTGAGAGGTCGGAGATCAACATGCTTCTGGTCACAGATGAAGGAATGGAAGAGGAGAGTGAACCTCTCCCCGACCTCCTCTCTGCCCAAGAAGGTGATGGGTCAGTAAGCGGGGTCATTCTTTCTGACTCCCTGACTCTAAACCAGAAAGGAGACTGCTATTAGCTGTTGGAGCAGTTCTCCCCCCTGTTCTCCCTTACTCCTGGACTGACCCACCTCTGTGTTCATGATATTGACACCGGTGACAGTCTCCCTGTGAAGAACAAAATTTACAGGTTGTCGGATAAGGTGAAGGCCAGCATCAAGGAGGAGGTCTCCAAGATGTTGACTCTAGGTGTCATCGAGAAATCCAGTAGTCCCTGGGCCAGCCCAGTGGTGTTGGTCCCTAAGGCTACTGCCCCAGGTGCGAAGCCAGAACTCCGGTTCTGTGTGGACTACCGGGGTCTCAACTCAGTCACACGGACTGATGCTCACCCCATCCCCCGAGCGGATGAGCTCGTTGACAGGCTGGGCGCTGCCAAGTTCCTGAGTACGTTTGATCTTACTTCAGGGTACTGGCAGATCGCCCTGACTGAGGGGGCTAAGGAAAGATCCGCATTTTCAACCCCTGATGGCCATTACCAGTTCCGGGTGATGCCGTTTGGATTGAAGAATGCCCCCGCTACCTTCCAACGGTTGGTTAACGGGGTCCTAGCTGGCAAGGATGCCTTCTGTGCAGCCTACCTGGATGACAAAGCTGTCTACGGTTCCAGCTGGGAGGAACACCTGCTTCACCTCAAGGAGGTGCTTCAGGCCCTGCAACAGGCAGGCCTGACCATCAAGGCTAGTAAGTGCCAGATTGGGCAGGGTTCCGTGGTGTACTTGGGACACCTAGTGGGTGGTGGCAAGGTGCAGCCACTCCAGGCCAAGATTGAAACTATCAAGGCCTGGCAACCACCTCGAACGCAGACTGAGGTGAGAGCCTTTTTAGGCCTCACAGGATACTACCGCAGATTTGTCAAGGGCTATGGTACCATTGTGTCACCCTTGACAGAACTCACTTCCAAGAAACAACCTAGGTTGGTGAATTGGACAGAGGCTTGTCAGAAAGCCTTTGACGCCCTAAAGGAAGCCATGTGCACGGCCCCCGTGCTCAAGGCCCCTGACTACTCCCAGGAATTTATCGTGCAGACAGACGCTTCAGAGCATGGCATAGGGGCAGTTCTAGCACAGCTAAATGAGGAGGGCCTAGACCAACCGGTAGTCTTTATTAGAAGAAGGCTATTACCACGGGAACAGAGGTGGAGTGCTATTGAGAGAGAAGCTTTTGCTGTGGTCTGGGCACTGAAGAAGCTAAGACCCTACCTGTTTGGGACTCACTTCCGGGTCCAGACAGACCACAGGCCCCTCAGATGGCTCATGCAGATGAGGGGTGAGAATCCAAAACTCTTGAGGTGGTCCATTTCCCTACAGGGGATGGACTTTACGGTGGAACATCGCCCCGGGGTTCACCACGCCAATGCTGATGGTCTCTCCAGGTACTTCCGCCTTAGCGATGAGAGCTCCCAGGAGGTCGGGTAGCTCTCCCCACTTTCAGCTGGGGGGGACACATGTTAGACCTGACAGCCTTAGGGTAGTCACCCCTAACTTTTTGCCTGCCTCCCTCCACTTCGTGGACACTGTTTTTGCTGGTTTTTAGACTCTGCGCACTTTACCACTGCTAACCAGTGCTAAAGTGCATATGCTCTCTCCCTTAAAACATTAATTTACTTATAAGTCCCTAGTAAGGTGCACTTTATGTGCATAGGGCTGGTAAATTAAATGCTACTAGTGGGCCAGCAGCACTGGCTGTGCCACCCACTTAAGTAGCCCCTTTTTCTTGTCTCAGGCCTGCCATTGCAAGGCCTATGTGTGCAGTTTCACTGCCACCTGGACTTGGCATTTAAAAGTACTTGCCAAGCCTAGAACTCCCTTTTTCTACATATAAGTCACCCTTAATGTGTGCCCTAGGTAACCCCTAGAGCAGGGTGCTGTGTAGGTAAAAGGCAGGACATGTACCTGTGTAGTTATATGTCCTGGTAGTGTAAAACTCCTAAATTCGTTTTTACACTACTGTGAGGCCTGCTCCCTTCATAGGCTAACATTGGGGCTGCCCTCATACACTGTTGAAGTGGCAGCTGCTGATCTGAAAGGAGCAGGGAGGTCATATTTAGTATGGCCAGAATGGTAATACAAAATCCTGCTGACTGGTGAAGTCGGATTTAATATTACTATTCTAGAAATGCCACTTTTAGAAAGTGAGCATTTCTTTGCACTTAAATCCTTCTGTGCCTTACAATCCACGTCTGGCTGGGCTTGGTTGACAGCTCCTTGTGCATTCACTCAGACACACCCCAAACACAGGGTACTCAGCCTCACTTGCATACATCTGCATTTTGAATGGGTCTTCCTGGGCTGGGAGGGTGGAGGGCCTGCTCTCAGACAAAGGACTGCCACACCCCCTACTGGGACCCTGGCAGACAGGATTGAACTGAAAGGGGACCTGGTGCACTTCTTAGCCACTCTTTGAAGTCTCCCCCACTTCAAAGGCACATTTGGGTATAAAACAGGGCCTCTGCCCTACCTCATCAGACACTTGCTGGAGAAGAAACCTGAACCAGAAACTACATCCTGCCAAGAAGAACTGCCTGGCTGCTCAAAGGACTCACCTGCCTGCTTTCTACAAAGGACTGCTGCCTTGCTGTTGCCCTGCTGCCTTGCTGAACTCTTGTCTGGCTGTGAAAGTGCTCTCCAAGGGCTTGGATAGAGCTTGCCTCCTGTTCCCTGAAGTCTCAGGACCAAAAAGACTTCTCTTTTTCACTTGGACGCTCCGTGCGCCGAAACTTTCGACGCACAGCTTGTTCCGCGGCGAGAAAAACGCCGCACACCGACGCTGATCGACGCGACACTCTTGGGACGACCGAAAATCCGACGCACGGCTTCGCAAGGACAACGCCGCCCGACCTCTAGAGGAGAAATCGACGCAGCGCCTGCCGTGAGATCGTAATTTCAACACGCAGCCCCGCAGACCGACGTCTAGAGGAGAAATCGACGCGACGCCTGCCGTGAGATCGTAATTTCGACGCGCAGCCCCGCAGACCGACGCGCAGCCGGAGAACGAGCAGGAAAATCCACGCACAGACCCGGAACATCTGGTAATCCCCGCGATCCACAGAAAGAGACTGTCCGCGCGCCGGAAAACGACGCCCGACTTCCCCGCGTGGAAAATAACGACGCGAGTCCGTGTGTGCTGGGGAGAAATCGACGCACACACCCTTTTTTCCACGCACCTCTTCCTTTGTGGCCCTCTGAGGAGATTTTTCCACTCCAAACCAGGTACTTGTGCTTGAAAGAGACTTTGGGCCTCATTATGACCCTGGTGGTACAGAACTGCCAGGGCCAACGGGGGCGGGAGCACCGCCGACAGGCCGGCGGTGCTCCCTTGGGCATTCCGACCGCGGCGGTAACGCCGCGGTCGGACCGGGACAACTGGCGGTCTCCTGCCAGTTTCCCGCTGCCCAAATGAATCCTCCAAGGCGGCGCAGCATGCTGCGCCGCCTTGGGGATTCTGACACCCCCTACCGCCATCCTGTTCCTGGCGGTTCGCCCGCCAGGAACAGGATGGCGGTAGGGGGTGTCGCGGGGCCCCTGGGGGCCCCTGCAGTGCCCATGCCAATGGCATGGGCACTGCAGGGGCCCCCGTAAGAGGGCCCCGCTAGTATTTCACTGTCTGCATAGCAGACAGTGAAATACGCGACGGGTGCAGTAGCACCCGTCGCACCTTCCCACTCCGCCGGCTCGATTACGAGCCGGCTTCATCGTGGGAAGGTTGTTTTCCCCTGGGCTGGCGGGCGGCCTTTTGGCGGCCGCCCGCCAGCCCAGGGGAAAACTTGGAATACCCTCCGCGGTCTCTGGACCGCGGAGCGGTATTTTGGAGGGGGGAAGTCTGGCGGGCGGCCTCCGCCGCCCGCCAGACTTAGAATGAGGGCCTTTGTTTATATTCTAAAGACTTAAGACACTTTATATCACTTTTCAGTGATATCTCTACAATTTCCCATTGCAACTTTATTCTTTTTGACCTACAATTATCCCGATAAATATTATATATTTTTCTAAATACTGTGTGGTGTATTTTTGTGGTGCTATATGGTGGTATTGTATGATTTATTGCACAAATATTTTACACATTGCCTTCTAAGTTAAGCCTGACTTCTCGTGCCAAGCTACCAGAGGGTGGGCACAGGATAATCTTGGATTATGTGTGACTTACCCTGACTAGAGTGAGGGCTTTTGCTTGGACAGGGGGTAACCTGACTGCCAACCAAAAACCCCATTTCTAACACCTCTGATAAGCCTAACTGCTCGACCACACTACCACAAAAGAGAGCATTAGTATTATCTACTTTAACCTCTGTTAAGCCTCTGGGGAACCCCTGGACTCTGTGCACACTATGGCCCTCATTATGACCCTGGCAGTCGGCAGTAATATGGTGGAAAGTACTGCCAACAGGCTTGTGGTACTTTCCACCATATTATGACATTGGCGGTTTGGCTGAAGCCAAACCGCCAATGTACCACACCGACCACCATTACGGTAACGGCCGCCGGGCTGGAGATATCAATCTCCAGCCCAGCGGCCGTCACTGTGGTTTTCGTGGCTTCCTTCCTTGTCACTGATAAAGATCTTCCCCACCCCTACCCCCCTCCCCAGATACCCCCCCTTCCTCTCCAAACCCCCCACCTCATTCACGCCTCTCCCTTCACACACGCACACACGCATGCACACACCCATTCCCACATTCATCCAAGCATGCATACATCCATTCACACACACATCCGCACACACTTTCATACATACACGTAGACATGCATTCACAGAACACAACATACATGCACTCACACATCCATACATGCAGACACATATGACACGGAACACACACCCGCATACATGTACAGACAAATATTCACCCCCCCCACACACACACACAACACCCCCCACCCCCTCCCCTGTCGGAGCACCCACTTACCTGTGTTTAGGGGGTCCTCCGGCAGGAGACGGGACGGGGTGCTGCTGCCAGCAGTAGCGTCCGCCAGCAGAACACCGCCAGGCCGTATTATTTCTCATCATACGGCTGGCGGCGTTCTACTGGTGTGGCGCTGCTGCTGGCAGCAGCGCCACCTTACCGCCATCCGCCGGCATGGCCAGAGGCGGAATTTCCATCCTTCTGGCGGAAATCCGGCTGTGGTCATGAAAAGGCGGATGGCTGGTAGCCGCGGCGACAGTCTTTTAGCAGCCGTCGCCGTGGCAGTAGGCGTTTTTTACCGCCAATATCATAATGAGGGCCTATATCTCTTTTTGATATAGTATATACAGAGACAGCTTCATACAGTCGTGGATCAGCGGTGGGGTCTACATCTTTGCATTTGTTAGACTACTCAGCCAATACCTGATCACACAACTAAATTCCAAAATTGCCTTTAGAGACTGCTTTTTTATTTTGGCAAGTTATTCTAAATTAGGGATGGGTAACTAGAAGTAGTTTTAGTTTCTTAAAAAGTAATCCTAACTTTAGTAACATAATGAGAAGCTCAGAGGAAATGGTTGTGGAACTCAGCCTCACCCCTAACCTCCATCTAGGGATGCCAGAGTTAAAGTCCCTCTGTAAGTTGAAAAAGATTAGAACAGGTTCCAGTCCTATCAAGGTAAGGCTCCAGGAGTTATTGGCAGAGAATACAAGGGACCACCCTGCTGAGAAGGAAGACCCCCACTCAGACAGGGAAGATGTTACAGATGAGGATGAGCTTCCCCCTCCTCACCTAACTAGGGAGAACAGGGTCCCAAGGCCCCTGTCTCCAAAGATACCACTCATAGGATCTGGATCTTCCACAGGGGAGCCCAGATTCTCTGGGAACATTGAAGGCAGCCTCAATGAAGAGGACCTCCTTTTAGCAAGGATGGCCAAAATGTTAGCTTTGGAGCAACAACCCCTACCTATAGAAAGGGAGAGAGCAGAAGTGGACTTAACACCCATCAAAGGTAGCAGCAACATAAATAGGGTCAGGGGGAATACTGACATCCTAAAAATCCCCAAAAGAATTGTCTCAAAATATGAAGAAGGTGATGATATCACCAAACGGTTCACAGCTTTTGAGAGAGCTTGTGCAGCTAGAAAATTAAACAGATCTCACTGGGGAGCTCTCCTTTGGGAACTGTTCACTGGTAAGAGTAGGGATAGACTCCTCACACTCTCTGGTAAAGATGCAGAATCCTATGACCTCACAAAGGCTACCCTGATTGAGGGCTTTGGATTCACCACTGAGGAGTATAGAATTAGGTTCATGGGGGCTCATAAAACCTCGAGCCAGTCCTGGATTGATTTTGTAGACTTCTCAGAGAAAACACGACATGTTTGGATAACTGGCAATGGAGTGCATGACTATAATGGGCTTTATAGTTTGGTTATAAAAGAACATCTTTTAAGTAACTGCTTCAATGACAAGTTGCGTCAATATCTGGTAGACCTAGGTCCAATTTCTCCCTAAGAATTGGGAAAGAACGCAGACCATTGGGTAACGACTAGGGTGACTAAGACTTGCACTGGGATGACCAAAAGAAAGGGGTCACAAAGTCTACCCAAGTGTAGGGCAGTGAGACACCTAAGGACAAAAACAAAGCATCTTCACAAGGGCCCCAAAACCTTGCACAGGATGGTGGGCCCGAGCCTCTTCACAGTCCACAAGTGGGTACAAGGGTAAAACCTTTGACCACAAGAAGGCCTGGTGTCACACCTGTAAACAGCATGGACACAGAACTGGAGACATGGCCTGTCCCAAAAAGAATCCCCCTAGCACTGCTCCAGTTAGTACTGGAATAGCCAGTCTCCAGGTGGGATCAACAGTGTGCCCAGAGCAAATCAGGGTTCACACTGAAACTACTCTAGTCTCTGAGGGTGGAGTGGATTTAGCCACACTTGCTGTCTGGTCGCTTAACATGCAAATATACAGGCAGTGACACTTAACCAATGGGACAAAAGTAGAAGCCCTGGGGGATACAGGTGCCAGTGTCACCATGGTGACAGGGAAACTGGTTTCCCCAGGACAGTATTTGTCTGGACAAACATATCTAGTTACCAATGATGACAATGTGAGTAAATTCCATCCCATGGCTATGCTGACTTTAGAATGGTGAGAGGTTACTGGATTGAAACAGGTAGTGGTCTCTCCTGTAATCCCATTGGAATACTTCCTAGGGAACGATCTGGAGTCCTCAGCTTAGGCTGGGGTAGAGCTTAAGACCCATGCAGCCATGCTGGGCATCCCTGAACTGGTGTGTGTAAAAACAAGAGCACGGAGCAGAGCACAGGGTGAAAAAGATGTATTGGAGCCTGGAATAATGGCCCAACCTTCCAAGAGAAAAGGTAAGAGGACTGGGGGACCAGACTCTGAACAGCAAAAAAAGCAAGACCTCTCTTCTCAGGAACATGTCATCTCCTGAGGGAACTTAGGTCCATGGAACTGGAACCTTGTCTGGTGGAGCTCTTGGGTCCAGGGGGACCCTCAAGGAAACAGCTGTGCCAGGGACAAAAGGCTTATCCCACTCTTAAAGGTCTGAGACAGCCAGCTGGTGCACAGGAGAAAGGAGATGTCAGTGGCTCCCACAGGGTCTATTGGGAAGATGGATTCCTGTACACTGACCCCAGTGTCCCCAAACCTCGTGCAACCAGGAGAGTGGTAGTGCCTCAGAAGTTTAGGAAGTTTATCCTAACTCTGGCCCATGACAGCCCCCTAGCTGGGCATTTGGGACAGCCAAAAACATGGAGTAGACTTGTCAACCATTTCTATTGGCCCAATATGTCCCAGAAAGTAAAGGAGTGTTGTAGCTCCTGTGTCGCCTGTCAAGCCAGTGGCAACAGAGGTAGCCACCCAAAGGCCCCCCTCATTCCACTTCCAGTGGTGGGGGTCCACTTTGAAAGAGTGGGAGTAGATATAGTGGGTCCACTTGAACCTCCCACAGCATCAGGGAATCAGATTATCCTAGTAGTAGTGAATCATGCTACCAGATACCCTGAAGCAATTCCCCTTAGGCCTACTACAGCTCCTGTAGTAGCCAAGGCCCTGATTGGTATCTTTATCACAATGTGTTTTCCTACGGAGGTGGTTTCTGACGCAGGTACAAACTTCATGTCAGCTTACCTAAAACACTTGTGGATTGCGTGTGGGGTGACTTACAAATTCACCACACCATATGATCCACAAACCAATGGACCTGTTGAGAGATTCAACAAGACATTGAAGAGCCTGATCACGGGGCTCGCGGAAAAGCTCAAAAGGAGATGGGATGTCTTCCTGCCATGCCTGCTTTTCGCTTACAGAGAGATACCTCAGAAGGGAGTAGGGTTTTCCCCCTTTGAACTTCTGTTTAGCCACCCTGTAAGAGGACCACTAGCACTTGTTAAAGAAGGCTGGGAGAGACCTCTCCATGGGCCTATACAAGATGTGGTGGACTATGAGGTTGGCCTCCGCTCTAGGGTGGCTGAGTACATGGAAAAGGCATCCAAAAACCTTGAGGGCAACCAGCAGCTCCAGAAGTTGTGGTATGACCAAAAGACTGCACTGGTAGAATTCCAGCCAGGGCATAAAGTTTGGGTTCTGGAGCCTGTGGCTCCCAGGGCACTTCAGGACATATGGAGTGGCCCTTACCCAGCCCTAGAAAAGAAGAGTCAGGTCACCTACTTAGTGGACCTGGGCACTAGCAGGACACCCAAGAGGGTGATCCATGTTAACTGCCTGAAGCTCTACAATGACAGGGCACACATAAACATGCTGGTGGTTACTGATGAGGATCAGGAAGCAGCGAGTGAACATCTCCCTGACATCCTCTCAACTGACTCTAAAAATGGGTCAGTAGATGGAGTTGTCTACTTAGACACCCTCTCTGGCCAACAACAGGCTGACTGCAGGCAAGTCCGACAGCAGCATCCTGAGCTCTTCTCCTTGCCCCCTGGCCAGACACACCTGTGTACCCATGATGTGGACACAGGAGACAGTTTACCTGTCAAAACCAAAATATTCAGTCAGTCTGACCACGTCAAAGAGAGCACCAAATTGGAAGTCCACAAAATGCTGGAGTTAGGGGTAACGAGCCCTCTGACAGTCCCTGGGCTAGCCCAGTGGTCTTAGTCCCCAAACCTCATACCAAAGGTGGCAAGAGAGACATGAAGTTTAGTGTGACTATAGAGATCTCAACTCTGTCACCAAGACAGATGCACACCCTATACCCAGAGCAGATGAATTGATTGACAAGTTAGGTGCAGCCAATTTCTTGAGTACCTTTCGACTGAACTGCAGGGTACTGGCAAATTAGGATGGCATCTGGAGTGAAAGAAAAGACAGCATTCTCTACACCTGATGGGCATTATTAGTTCACTGTTTTGCCCTTTGGCTTAAAGAATGTCCCTGCCACCTTCCAAAGTTTGGTGAATCAAGTCCTGGCTGACTTGGAGTCTTTTAGTGCAGCATATCTACATGATATCGCTGTTTTTAGCTCCTCCTGGCAGGATCCCGTGATCCACCTGGTGAAGGTTTTGCAGGCCTTGCAGTCAGCAGGCCTCACTATTAAAGCTTCAAAGTGCCAAATAGGGCAGGGCACAGTTGTATACTTGGGCCACCTTGTAGGTAGAGGCCACGTGCAACCCTTTCAGCCCAAGATCCAGACAATTCTAGACTGGGAAGCTCCAAAAACCCAGATTCAAGTCAGGGCATTTCTTGGCTTGACTGGTTATTACAGGTTTGTGAATAGGTATGGATCCATTGTGACTCCCCTCACAGAACTAATCTCCAAAAAGATGCCCAAAATGGTGAACTGGACTCCTTAATGTCAAAAGGCCTTTGACACACCGAAGGAGGCAATGTGTTCAGCACCAGTTCTCATAGCTCCAGATTATTCTAGGCAGTTCATTGTGCAGACAGATGCCTCTGAACATGGGATACGAGCAGTCCTATCCCAAACCAATGATGATGGCCTTGACCAGCCTATTGCTTTCATTATCAGAAGTTTACTCCCCAGGGAGCAGCGTTGGAGTGCCATTGCGAGGGAGGCCTTTGCTGTGGTTTGGTCCCTAAAAAAGCTGAGACCTTACTTATTTGGTACTCACTTTACTGTTCAAACTGACCACAGCCATCTCAGATGGCTAAAGCAAATGAATGGTGGGAACCCTAAACTTTTGAGGTGGTCCATATCCCTACAGGGAATAGAGTTTTCAGTGGAACACAGACCTGGGACTGCCCATGCCAATGCAGATGGAGTTTCCAGCTTCTTCCACTTAGATGATGAAGACTCTCTGGAAAAGTTAGTCTCATCCTCTTTCGTTTGGGGGGAGGGTGTAGGAAATTGCCATTGTGGCATGGTTACCCCCCCCCCCCCACACACACACACATTTGTTGCCTGATATTGATGCCAACTTTGATTGAGAGTGTGCTGGGATCCTGCCAACCAGGCTCCATCACCATTGTTCTTTCCCAAAATCTGCACCTTTGTTTTCACAATTGGCACACCCATGGCATTCAGTTAAGTCCCTTGTAAAAGGTACCTGTGATCAGAAACAAAGCCTGTCCTGGGTGGAGGTGCTTCACAGCTCCCCCCCTGTGGGAAATGTAACACCTGCTAGTAAGCCTCAAAGGCTCAAGCCTCTTGTTACAGTGCTCCGGGGCACCCCAGCTAGTGTTGTCTGCCCCCCGAACAAAGCCCCACTTTTTGCAGCAAGTCTGGCTGGAAAATTAGGGAAAACAGGGAGGAGTGACCACCCCATCTAGGACGACCCCTAAGGTGTCCAGAGCTGAGATTACCCCCTCCCTGCAGAATCCTCCATCTTGGTTTGGAGGACAGGGACCAATAGGGTTAGATTTGTGCCCCCCTCCCCAATGGAATTGGACACAAGAAGGGTGTAGCCACCCTCAGGGACAGTAGCCTTTGGCTACTGCCCTCTGACCCCTGAAACGCCCCTAAATCCAGGATTTAAGGACCTCCCTGAACCCAGCTCACCAGATTCCTGGCAGCCTCACCAGAAGAAGAAGGACTGCTAAGCTGAAACCCCAGCAGAGAAGAAGGAAGACGACAACTGACTTGGCCCCAGCCCTACCGGCCTGCCTCCTGTTTCAAAGAACCTGAAACAAGAAAGTGACGCATCCAGCAGGCCCAGCGACCTCTGCCATGCTCTAGAGGACTACCCTGCACCCCAAAGGTCCAAGAACTCCCTGTCAGTGGCCCTGTCCAGAAAAGGAACTACACCCAGGGACTTCAGAGCCTCCCTGGATCCGTGAGTCCTGATCACTCTGCAACCGTCACCTCTGGCCGGTGACCAGGTGGCTCAACCAGTTAGAGTCCCCAGGCAATTGTGAGCAAGTGACCACCCAGGGTTGACCTCTCCACCCCTCCATGAATACACCTGCAGAGGGCATCAAAAGGACCCCCCGACCGCGAAAGCTCCGGACAAAGGCCCTCATTATGACATTGGTGGTAAATCCCACTTACCGCCATGCCGACTGCCACCAACATACCGCGGCGGCAGCAGATTTCCGCTACCCATATTATGACACACACACCAATCCCTCACGATTCAGACACACACAAAAGTCCGCCACACCAAAGGTCAGTGATAAACTGGTGGTATCAAAACCCACACAGTTACGCCAACAGAACTACGCCCACAACATTATGACCCACGAATCACCACAGCGGGCATTCAATGGCGGTAAACCATTGGTGGTACATACCGCTGTGCTCAAAATACACACACTCAAACAAAACTACACCACATTGGACAATTCAAACTACACACACCTGATACCCATAAACACACCACACCACTATAAAACACACACCCACACTTCACACAACCCTTCACCATTTCAAACAATTGCCAACAGAGAGAGACAGCAAGACCACTCACACAACCAGAGCCACATACCACCATCCCCCATACACCACCCACGCACTTTACATCACACATTCCAACACATCACCCTACACACCCTCACCAACACCACTCACAATACACCCATGGCACCACAACAATACCCCAGGTTCTCTGAGGAGGAGCTAAGGGTCATGGTGGAGGAAATCATCTGGGTAGAGCCACAGCTGTTTGGAGCACAGGTGCAGCAGACGTCCATTGCTAGGAAGGTGGAGCTATGGCGGAGAATAGTGGACAGGGTCAACGCCGTGGGACAGCATCCCAGAACAAGGGATGACATCAGAAAGAGGTGGAATGACCTACGGGGGAAGGTACGTTCCATAGCAGCAAGACACAAACTCGCTGTACAGAGGACTGGCGGTGGAACCCCACCTCCTCCCCCACAACTAACAACATGGGAGGAGCAAGTCTTGGCAATCATGCATCCTGAGGGCCTGGCCAGAGTAGGAGGTGGACTGGACTCTGGTAAGTCACCTCTATACTACTATCACCCCCCTACCTGCATGACATCACATACCCACACCCTTACCCTCACTCCCATCACTCCACCACCTCACACACACCCCACCATCACAACCCACTCATCCCAATGCCAAGCCCTGCATGCAACACCAATGCATGGCCACCTATCACTAAAGCATGCACACTAGAAACAATCAGCTAGCCCACCAAATAACAACTCACACAAGGCAAAGCTGCCAGGGCAATCACAACCATAGAGCGCAACCCACAGATGCACAATATGTCACACACAGAAACAATAACACTGCATTTACATCCCCACAGGTATCCCAGCCAATGTCACCGGAGAAGAGGTGCCAGCAACATCCAGGTCCCCCCCCCCCAGAAGAGGCCCACAGTGATGACAGCAGCTCTGGTCACCTGGATCTAGATGACTAACCTGGCCCATCAGGGACCTCCAGATAGTCGGTTACCCAGGCACACTCGCACACCACCACAGAGCCTCCCCCCTCAGGAAACACCACCACTGCACCCACCCAGCGGGCCTATACCTCTGTTCCCAGGACACGTCGATCAGCAGTGTGTCCACCACTACAGGGACCCCAGGACACCCCACAAACACAGGACAATCAGGGACCTGGGGTCAATGGCAGTGGGCACATGGTTCAGGGGACAGAGGCACAGGAAAACAGGGAAGCTGGGAGGACTGCTGTGCGACAGGGGAAGGACAGGCCCAGGGAACCGACCCTCCAGGAGGCACTCACCACGATCCTGGGAGCATACCAACATTCCCAGGGTACGATGGGCCAGATCATGGCCAAGTTGCAGGAGAACATGCGGCTGCAGGAGGGACAGTACCCGGGGATCAGGAAGGACTTGAAGGACATTAACACAACCCTGGTCTCCATTGCAGGGGTGCTGGCAGACATGGCCAACACTATGAAGGAGGCAGTGGCACAACAGCGGGCCCCTGACACTAGCCAGGACACTGAACAGCCCTCCACCTCCACTGCCACTAGTGGACAGGAGGCCCCACCACAGGACCAACAGGCCACCAGCACCCCTCTCCCTGCAGAAGGAGCACCACCCCCTAAACATTCCCTGCGATCCAGGCAGAAGCCAGAGACTATTGCCAAGACCTTGCCAGGAAATAAGACTCCCCTGAATGTCACCCTTGTGTCCCACTCAGTCATCCTGTCCACCTTGAACTGCCATTGCTCCCCTTCCTATGCCCCCTTAGACAATGCACCTGTGATACTAATGGACTGGACTCTAACCCGGACTTTCATCCATCATCCCCCCAGCCCATTGCACTACCCCCTCTTCTTCAGAGCACTGAAATAAACACACTTTGAAAAAACAGAAGTATGGAGTATGTCAAATGATTTCAAAATGTATTCGTTTAACAAGGTTCAGTAATTGCAATTCAACTGTACAGTAATGTTTACATAGGAAAGACCTGTAGTTGGCTGCAATGAACACACCAGAAGCAATAGTTGGGCACCAACATCTGCAAAAAGAGATGCCAAAGGGTACAGTGAGTGGGCATAGAAGTAGGAATTCACAGCCTGCCAGTGACAATGTGAAACCATAAACTGTTAATGGCAAGTGAAGTTAGACTGTCTTACCTGTGTCGCATTGGAAGTATTGACAAATGACTGCACTTCTATTGTCCTCATCCTCTGCCTCCTCATCTTCACTGTCCACAGGTTCGACTGCTGCCACACGGCCATCTCCAGCATCCTCCTCCTGCAGAAAAGACACCTGGTGGCGCAAGGCAAGGTTGTGCAACATACAGCATTCCACGATGATCTGGCAGACATTCTTCGGTAAGTAGCACAGGGATTCACCTGTTAGATGGAGGCACTGAAACCTGGCCTTCACGAGGCCGAAGGCACGTTCTATAATCCGTCTTTTTCACCCATGTCCCTCATTGTAACGTTCTTCTGCCCTTGTCCTGGGATTCCTCACAGAAGTCAGAGCCATGAGAGGTTGGGGTAACCAGAGTCACCTGCAAATATAGAGGGACAACTGTTAGCCACACACACACCCTTAGGGCCCACACCATACCCATACACCACATCCACTGGGTGGGAACCATGGCTCACCTATTTGCCACACCCGGTGCCTCTGTAGTTGGCCCATCACATTTGGGATGCTGCTATTCCTCAGGATAAAGGCATCATGCACAGATACAGGCTACTTAGCATTGACGTGAGAGAACTACTGGCCCGCCAGGCACACCATCTGCACATTCATGGAGTGAAAACTCTTTCGATTTCTGAACACCTGTTTATTTCGCCAGAGGCGGACAAATGCAATATGTGTTCCATCTATTGCCCCAATGATGTTGGGGATATGTCCCATTGCATAGAAGTCAGCTTTCACTGTGTCCAATCCTCCACCTGGGGGAAAACAATGTAGGTGCACATGTGTTTAATCAGGGCAGACAACACCCTTGTCAGCACTATTGAGAACACTGGCTGTGACATTCCTGCTGCCAAGCCCACTGACACTTTAAAAGAACCAGTTGCCAGGAAATGGAGCACAGATAGGACTTGCACAAGAGGGGGGATCCCAGTGGGGTGACGGATAGCAGATATCAGGTCAGGCTCCAATTGGGCACACAGCTCTGTGATTGTGGCCCTGTGCAGTCTATAGGTGAAGATGATGTGCCTGTCCTCCATTGTTGCCAAGTCCACCAGGGGTCTGTACACGGGGGTATGTCTCCATCTCCTATTCAGCCGCAGCGGTTGCAATCTATGGGGTAAAGGAGTGAGTAGTTCTTACATTAATGTGGTGGCATATGTCCATAATGTGTATTTGTGTACTGTGACGCAGTTAGGATCCATGGCCTGCCCCCCCTGAAATGGCGTCTGCCTGTCCTATATGAGGGACAGGTGGAAATTAGGTCATTCCGCCGACGTTGTGCACTGTTGCGGGAGGCAGTCGAGAACCGGCGTGCAACTACTCATTGGATACCATTGAGCCCTATGGGCTACAGTGGCCAATGGTGGCCAATGGTGATGCACGCTGGCGGTGACGGTACGCACAGCCGCAGACGTGACAGTCATTTTCCATCTGTTCACTCACTTGCTACCTGACCTTCAACAGGAGAGGACCTACACTGCATTTGCTGCTGTGACCTGTGTCTGGAACCGACCATGGCTCGTGACACTGGGGAAAGGGCCCCTGCCTTCACCTCGGCGGAGTTGGAGAGACTGGTGGATGGGCCTCCAGACCAACAGATGAGTACAGCGTGAGTACAATGCATGAGGCATGAATGCATGAAGTGCTGTGTGTGCAGGCCTCATGTGGAGGGGGGGGTGGATGGCCCCTGGGCAGCGTGCTGCATGTATGCTGGGCCATGTCTGTGATAATCGGGATGGGAAGGGGTATGGTGGTCCACGAGTGTAACAGGCAGGACGGTTTGACTTATACCTTTCCCTGTGTGTATTTCCCCTGCAGGTCAGCGCCCATCAAACGAAGGGAATATGGCGTGCCAATCGCCAAGGACACGCGGACCCTGGGGGTTTATGGCAGGCGGACCACCCACTGTCGCAAATGGTGGGAGGACCTGAGACGCTGGGCACGGAGGACCGCGAAGGCCCAGCTGGGGATGGCCTCCCAATGACGAAGGGGTGCCCCCTGATGGCCCGCATACTGGCGGTGGCCTATCCGGAGCTAGATGGGCACTTGGGGGTATCACAGCAGCAACAAGAGGGTGAGTACAGTGCCCTTTATTACAACTTACGCCTGGTGGGGTGATGACCGGGTGGGGGATGTGGGCCTGTGGGTGCCCCTAGGCCAGTCCTGACATTGCAGAGTAGGTCCCATGTTGGGCAGGGTTCCTATGTGAAAGTCCTCCAACCAAGCTAGTAGGCATCCACTACTGGGCAGGGGTCTGTGGGTCTCAGATATGCTGCAATTGGTGTCTCTATCCATGGGCTGGTGCCTAGCATTGAGACTGGTAGTGCATTACCTAATGCGTAGAGCTGTTCCATGTGTGTGAGTGTGTTGTGTACGCCAACGGTGGTGTTGGTGCCGCCATTGACCAAGTGTATCCTTTGTCCCCCACCCTTTTGTTTTGTCACCCTGTCCTTATATGCATTAGCATCATCTGGTGGAGGAGCAGAAGCACCTGCGAGGGAGGGAGCTGCATTTCACAGGACCCTGGAGGCAGAGTCAACCGGCACAGAGGGAACCAGTGGGACAGAGGGTGAGGGGAGCACCACGGTGGAGACTGGAGGGGACAGTTCGGACACGGATACCTCCTCCGATGGAAGCTCCCTGGTGGTGGTGGACATCCTCTGAGCCCACCCTAGCTACAGCCGCCACCCCCGTACCAGCAGCACCTCAGCGAGTTTTCCGTACCCGCTCACCCAGGAGGGTGGGCATCTCTTTCGCCCAAGGCACAGCAGGCCCTGCCCCAGATAGCCCTGCAGCCCTGAGTGAGGCAGCTATTGACCTCCTGCGATCCATCTCTGTTGGGCAGTCAACCATTGTGAATGCCATCCAGGGGCTGGCAGCCCACATGCAACTGACAAATGCATTCCTGGAGGGCATTCACACTGGCTTGGCGGCCCAACAGAGATCAATCCAGGCTCTGGCCTCCTCTCTGATGGCAGTCCCTGTTTCCACCCCCCCCCCCTCCAACTTCCTCTACCCAATACCATTCCCCTCAACCCCAACCTATCCCAAGCAAACAGGCAGATGAGCATGCACCCAGGACAACACACAAGAGTGGACATGGCAAACACATGCACCACACATCATCCCACAGGCACTCGCACAAACACCATCCAGATGCAGACATTCCAACATCCACTATTTCCACTGTGACCCCCTCCTCCTCGTCCTCCATCTCCCTCTCAGATGTGTCTCCACTCACACCTGCATGCACTACATCCTCATCCACTACCCCCATCACAAGCACACCTATCTGGCAGTCACCCCTCCCCACATCCATGCACATGTCCCCTGTGTCCCCTCCCACTGTGTCTGTGCCCCCTCCTCCCAAAGCACACAAACGCAAGCACACACCCACTCAACAGCCATCCACCTCACAACAGTATCCAGCCCATGCACCCAAACACAGCAGACCGACACTTCCTGCAACCACTCTCTCTTCCTCCACTCCCAGACCTTCTCCCTCTCCCTGAGAAGCTTTTCCTCTCCACCATTGACCTCTTCCCTACCACTCCTCCTTGCCGTCCCTCACGTCAGGCCAGGGTGACGAAAACCCAGGCAAGCACCTCAGCCCCCAGTCCACGAGCACAGTAGTGTCCACAGCTACTCCAGGTGGGAGAGGATCCCGGGCATCAGGCAGCCACCCTGAAAGGGTGCCTGCACCAAGTGCTGCAAGGAAGGGCAAGGAGGCACCACCAGCTGCTGCAAGGAAGGGCAAGGAGGCACCCCCAGCTGCTGCAAGGAAGGACAAGGAGGCACCCCCAGCTGCTGCAAGGAAGGACAAGGAGGCACCCCCAGCTGCTAAAAGAAAGAGCAAGGAACAGTCCCAGCTGTTGCCAAAAGGAGCAAGGTGCCACCCCCAGCTGCTAGCAGGAAGGGCAAGGGGCCTGCACTAACAGGCAGAAAGGACAAGAGGCCTGGTGCTGGGACTCAGTCGGAGCCCCCACCACCAACCATGGTGGTGCTGCAGGGGATGGGCTGGAGACTCCCCCCCCACCACTGCCAGCAGCACCACTGCCACCACTGAACAGCCGTCACCGCCGGCGGACAGTGCGTAGTCCTGCATCCATGGGCTGTTGTGCTGCCTTCCACCTGCAAATCCTGTGGGTCTGACACCCAGCTGAGAAACTGTGACCTTGCACTCCCCAAGAGCTGCTTCACTGGGCACGATGTCCCCTCCAGAACCAGTGGAGAAGCCATCCACTCACCACATCCTCCCCAGGATGAAGATCACTGGGCACGATGGCCCCTCCAGAACCAATGGGCAAGTCACACACTTGAGAGACTGTGGCCTTGCACTCCCCAGGTTCAAGCACAAGGCATGTTGCTCCCTCCAGAGCCAGTGGGCAAGGCACCCACTTGAGAAAATGTGGCCTTGCACTCCCCAGAATCAAGCACAGGGCATGTTGCCCCCTCCAGAGCATGTGGGCAAGCCACCCACTTGAGAGACTGTGGCCTTGCACTCCCC
The DNA here is from genome assembly GCF_031143425.1 of Pleurodeles waltl. Taxonomy (NCBI): domain Eukaryota; kingdom Metazoa; phylum Chordata; class Amphibia; order Caudata; family Salamandridae; genus Pleurodeles; species Pleurodeles waltl. Next base: position 28,188,730 of record NC_090451.1, read on the forward strand.
AGGGCAGAGTGATGGACATGTTGCCCCCTCCAGGACCAGTGGTGTTGTACCATCTTCCGGCTGAGGTGCCTCCCCATTCCCTGTCCCCCTGAGGTGCCTGTCTATTTTCGACCTGATGCCCCTTCAGTGTTCTCTCCATGTTGTTGCAGGAGTGAGGTTGGGCCTTGGACTTTGTGATGTGGCCCTGTGGCCCACAGACATTGAGGACTGGGCAGTGTCCCTTGCATTGTAAATATGTATATACTTTTTTATTTGGATGTATGCATTTCACCTGTATTTATCTTATTACAACCTTTTTACACTATAGTACTTGTCCTTGCATTATTCCTGAGGGGTACCGGGTGTAAATGCTATGCTACTGCATCTGGTTGTGTGTGTGATGTTGGGGGTGGGGGTGTTGCATGTTGCGTGAGTGTGTCACTCTCCCCCCCCTCTGTGCTAGGCGGCAGTACTCACTGTGGTCGTCATGCCAGCGTTGGTGTTTTTAATGGAGCTGGACGTAAAACAACATCGGAAAGACATGCAGCTCGGGTTCCATGGCGGCGTGGTTGTTCCCTGTGTCTCCAGAGGTGAGTCCTTTGACTTCTGTGCATTGTTTCCGTCAAGCTTTTGATGTAGTTGGTACCACCCAGGAAAAGATGGCGGATAGGTGTGTCATATTACTGTGGGCGGAACATTGTCTTCAGCCTGGCTGTAGGCGGTTACCGTCGTGGTGCCTGTTGATTCCACCCTGGCGGTCGGTGTGTTAAAGTGGCTGTCTGTCTGAGCTGTTTCCACCATGGTCATAATTCCGCATGTATTACCGCCGGCCTGTTGGCGGTATTAATGCCACTTTATCACCGACCGTCAGGGTTGTAATGAAGACCAAAGTTATCTGATGCCTAAAAGACCACTGCACCCGCAGCCCCCAGGCCTTGGAGAACACAACCTCTGGTGCAGCTACGTTCAGCAGGCGGCCCTCCTCCCTGTCCAGCCTGTGGTTTGTCCCAGTCGCCTCCCTGGACCTCACCTGCAGCATCTGAGTGACCCCCGGGGTCCCATTATGGAAAAGCATTGGAAACCCGACGCCTTGTTTGCACCCAGCCGCCCCAGTGCCACTGAGGATGCATGTTTGGTGCCTATATGTGCCCCCCCCAGTGCTCCTCTAAACCCACCAGTTCTTCACCCCGAAATCCCGGGTACTTACCTGCAGGCAGGCCTGATTCCGAGTGCCCCAGTCTCCATCGGAGCCCATGTTAAGTTTGCATCAACTTTGACCTCTGCACCCGGCCGGCCCCATGTTGCTGGTGGTGGGTTTTTGGGGTTACCTTGAACCCCAACCGGTGGACTTCCTAACCCCCAGAGACTGGAACTGTAAGTCAAGTACTTACCTGTGAATTGTACTAAGTTTTCTTCCCCCCAGGAACCGTTTCTGAAAATTGCACTGTCAAGTTTTAAAACAGATTATTGCCAATATTTCAAAAACTGTATAACTTATCGATTTCAAACAAAGTACTGTTGATACATGTGTGAAATACGAATATATTGAAGTACTTACCTGCAACTTGAATCTTGTGGTTCTGGAAATAAATAAAGAAAATATATTTTTGCGTTGTAAAAGCCATTGGTCTGGAGTTAAGTCATTGAGTGTATGCTTCTCCTGTTGTCTGTGTGTGTACAACAAATGCTTTGCACTACCCTCTAATAAGCCTAACTGCTCGACCACACTACCACAAAAGAAAGTGTTAGTATTATCTACTTTAGCCTTTGTTAAGCCTCTGGGGAACCCCTGGACTCTGTGCACACTATATCTCATTTTGATTTGGGTTATACAGAGACAGCTTCCTACAATGTGTTTTCCAGCTCTCTCCCTTATATGTTTGTATTGCCCTGCTAAATATCCGCCCTACGCTCCTTATTCCTGTTACCCTTGTGTTGCAAGCTCTCTTGTGTGTTTCCTACCATCAAACTCCCTGCCCCCGGTGCTCCGTGGTACTTTCTAGCTCTTGGTTGTCTTCCCTGTGTTGCTCTCCCTTGTGAACTGCTTCCCCTCCCTCCTCCTCCTCCATGTTGCTTCCACCACCCACTCCTCCGTTGCCGCTCATGCCGGCCTTCTCTTTTATATTGACTGTGTTTCTTGGGGAGAACCAGGCAGCAAACTGATAGTCTCCCTCACCAAAAAAGGTACTTTTTATTTTATATTTTTTTTCAATTTATCAGTTCATCGTGGATTGGTAATTGAGTAAAATGCACCTATGTCATTTAACAGGCATGCATGCACAATGGCACGTGTGCGAGGCTACAAACTGACAGCCACTGCGGCCACCTTACTGTGTCTTTTTTTGCCTTTTGTTTCCCTATACTACAAAGCATCTTGCCAATGCTGTATAATATTGTCAAAAGGCATAGGCAAAGACAAGAAGTCCCAAGAGTGAGGACTATTGGCTTTGTCAATGGCTTTATGTAGGGACAATAGTCATTCTCCATTTGGGAACACATTAAATGGATGGGAATTTTGTTATTCTTTACTGGAGAAGCGACAGGGGTGTTTGATACCATTGCACGGAGAAGTATAAAGGCGTTACTGGACTTTTCAGAGGGATTAGCAGGCAACCCCTCGGAGGAGGTGACGTTGGATTGGCTTTGGGCTAGTTTGTCAGTGATGCTAGATCTGGGGTGCAACGATGGAGCTTGCTCCGTATTGTCTGCAGATGCTGGAAGTCGAGATGTGCAAAGATTTTACCTGAAGTTTCACCATAGGGATGAATAGTAGGGGGGGCTAAGACTGATGCATGTGTAATCATATGAAGGTACCGCATTGACATTGGACCACAAATATCTGCACATATGAGTCCTTTCTGAAGAATAGGCGCTCTGCCAACAATGACATGGTTTCTGTCCATGGGCAGTACTGTGCAATTTGGTGGCAATAGGGGGTGGGCATAGCGCCGAGAAGAGGATGACAAGTGTTCTGTGAGCTCAAGCAACTCAAGATAATCGTCAGAAGTGAAGGGTGTTGACGCTGTTTGCACGAATGAATCAACACAGGGATCTCAGACTTCTGGATCCGGTGAATGGGAGCATGGACAGACGAGTGGAGCTTTGGAAATATCTCGAAGCGCTTCCCTGGCAATGTGTGTCCTTGCAGATATGATGTCTAGGGGTCGATGGTGAATGGGCAGCACCTATTTCCCTGCATTAAGCATGAATTATACCCTGTGGCACTTGTAATACAGCGGACAGGATATCTGCCATGTTTCCAAGTCTCTAACTCAGGCCCTTAATAATCTTTCAGAAGAAAGAGGCTGTTGATGTCACCTTGCAGCCTCATGTCAGTGTCCGCAGCACAAGCCCTCCATTGTGAAGAGAGTGCTGCGAAGCTCACAGCCTGGGTCTCCACGGGCCCGCGGGGCCTGGCACCTCGGAGCGCCTGGAGGCCCGGCGCGGCTTGCCTTGGCATGAGCGCGCCTGGGCCCGCCAGCGCCCGCTTCTCTGACACCCTTCAGAGGGGGCTCAGCCGCTCCTCCACCCCCACAGCCGGCAGGAATGAGACGTCTCTGACAGCCCGGGGTCGGCTGGGCGCTCTCTCTGACACCTGCCCGAGCAGCGAGCATGAGGAGGGTGCCCCCGGGGCCGGTCCCTTCACCAGCCAGTCAAACTGTGCCAGCCCGCGTCGGGGGCACCTGGGGGGTTTGTCCCCACTGCCACTAGTCAGGGTAACTGAGAACTGCAGGCAGACAGCTGTGCCTGCGGCCCCCGGCGCACGCGCACACACAACACACACAACACGCACACAACACAACACACACACAACACGCACACACACAACACACACAACACACACACAACACGCACACACACAACACGCACACAACACACAACACACACACACAACACACACAACACACACACAACACGCACACACACAACACGCACACAACACACACAACACACACACAACACGCACACACACAACACGCACACAACACACAACACACACACACAACACACACAACACGCACACACAACACGCACACACACAACACGCACACAACACACACACAACACGCACACACACACAACACGCACACAACACGCACACACACAACACGCACACAACACACACAACACACACAACACACACACAACACGCACACAACACACAACACACACACACAACACACACAACACGCACACAACACACACACACAACACACACAACACGCACACAACACGCACACACACAACACGCACACAACACGCACACAACACGCACACACAACACACACACACAACACGCACACACAACATACACAACACACACGCACACAACACGCACACACACAACACACACACAACACACACACAACACACACAACACACACACAACACTCACACAACACGCACACACACAACACGCACACACTGCCGAGACTTGCTGATAATATTCCGGTTACTGGCACCGACAAAGAGACGGGGGGGCTGAAAATAGGGATTCCCGGAGGCAACACAAGGAGATAATCTGACAAGGAACAAAGAGTCCTGCTGACGGTGTATGCACAGAGCAGACACGGGGAGGGCATCGCACGCACACACCCCAGGAAGCTTCACACACAAACAGCTGCACTACGGCACGGGGGTGAAATGCACACACACAGCCGAGCTCTTGCGGGGCCCCATCCACCACCCCTGCCCTGCCCGCTGTGCCCAGGGGCGCCTGGGAGGACACATTGAACCAGAAGGGAAGGTTCTGGAAGGAGGCTGCGGGGTCGGGTGCTGCTGGGAAGTCTGTGGGTGGGAGGCTGAGGCTGAAGGCGCTGTAACTAACCACGTCCGAGACTGACAGGCCTCCCTCGCCCCCGCCACGAGGAGCTTTCTGTCCACAGATCCACCGACGGGACGGAGGCGCCTCGAGGCAGGTAGCGCTGCACACTCACTCCTCTTTTACAGCCAGTGCCTAAGGGGGGCAAGGGAAATGCAAGCATGTTTTCTTGCTAATGGTTAGTAATATAATTGCAAAATGCTTGCTAAGTGTCTCTCTCTTGTTTTTTTTTTTAATGAGCCACAACATACCGACTTTAGAGAAACTAAACAAACAGGCTGATGACGTCATTGTCCCTGACTTCACCAGGGAAGCGTTCAGGGGGGCCTGGACTGCTGCGGCTGGAGGGTGGGCTATCAGGGCCTGGACTGCAGCGGGTGGAGGGTGGGCTATCAGGGCCTGGACTGCTGCGGCTGGAGGGTGGGCTATCAGGGCCTGGACTGCAGCGGGTGGAGGGTGGGCTATCAGGGCCTGGACTGCTGCGGCTGGAGGGTGGGCTATCAGGGCCTGGACTGCAGCGGGTGGAGGGTGGGCTATCAGGGCCTGGACTGCTGCGGCTGGAGGGTGGGCTATCAGGGCCTGGACTGCTGCGGCTGGAGGGTGGGCTATCAGGGCCTGGACTGCAGCGGATGGAGGGTGGGCTATCAGGGCCTGGACTGCTGCGTGTGGAGGGTGGGCTATCAGGGCCTGGACTGCAGCGGGTGGAGGGACTGCAGCGGGTGGAGGGTGGACTATCAGGGCTTGGACTGCAGCGGATGGAGGATGGGCTATCAGGGCCTGAACTGCAGCGGGTGGAGGGCGGACTGTCAGGGTCTGGACTGCAGTGGGTGGAGGGCGGACTGTCAGGGCCTGAACTAGAGCGGGTGGAGGGTGGACTATCAGGGTCTGGACTGCAATGGGTCATGGTAGGCTATCAGGGCCTGGACCGCAGCAGGTGGAGGGAGGACTGTCAGGGCCTGGGCAGTGGGTGGAGGGAGGGTTGTCAGGGCCTGGACTGCAGCAGGTGGAGGGTGGGCTATCAGGGGCTGGAGTGCAGTGGGTGGAGGGAGGGCTATCAGGGCCTGGACTGCAGCAGGTGGAGGGAGAGCTATCAGGGCCTGGACTGCAGCGGGTGGAGGGTGGGCTATCAGGGCCAGGAATGCAGTGGGTTGAGAGCGGACTGTCAGGGCCTGGATTAGAGCAGGTGGAGGGTGGAATATCAGGGCCTGGACTGCAGCGGGTGAAGAGTGGACTATCAGGGCCTGGACTTCAGCGGGTGGAGGGTGGGCTATCAGGGCTTGGACTGCAGCGGGTGAAGAGTGGACTATCAGGGCCTGGACTTCAGCGGGTGGAGGGTGGGCTATCAGGGCCTGGACTGCAGCGGGTGAAGCGTGGGCTATCAGGGCCTGGACTGCAGCGGAGGGTGGGTGGGTCATCAGGACCAGGCCTGCAGTGGGTGGGCAATCAGGACCAGGCCTGCAGTGGGTGGGTCATAGGACCAGGTCTGCAGCAGGCGGCGGGTGGACCATCAGAGAGGGAGAGGGGGAATGAGGTGAGAGAGCACCCGGAGTAAGAGCAGCAGCAGCGCAAGCGAGAGAGAGAAAGAGAGGGATGGGCGAGACGGAAAGAGACAGAGAGAGTCAGAGAGAGAGAGAGACAGAGAGGGAGAGAGGTAGAGTTAGAAAGAGAGATGGGGACAGACAGCGAGAGAGAGACAGGGTCAGAGACGGAGACAGAGAGGGGACAGAAAACCTGCAGCCTGGGCTGCAAGGGTGCCGGCTGCGTCCCCCCGGTGCTCGCCCGCCGGAGGGCAGGAGGTGGCTGGTGCAGGGGGCAGTTCCTGCGTCTGCCCCTTCTTTAGTGTGGATTGATCCTCCGCACAGCGGAGTCAGGTGTCAAGAAAGGGAAAGAAGAAAGGAGGCAAGGCGGGGAGGGCAGACGGGCAGGAAGGGAGGAGGGGACTGCATAGGTGCCACGCCAGTGACATGCAGGACCGGTACTTGAAATCCGAACACACAGGTGCGTGCACTCGCCTTCCCAGGGGACCTGTGTACGGGAGAGAGGTCCCGGTGACCTCCCAGTACCAGTGCTGACCGCTGCTGAGAAGTGTGGGTACCTGTCTCGTGCGGGACGAGGGCCCCCTCTGCCCCCCCCCCCCCCCCGAAGCCGTAGCAGCGTGGTGGCCATGGGGGGTGGGCAGAGGTGGACGTGAGAGGGGGTTCACCTGTTGGAGAGCTTTGCATCTGCACCCAGGAGTCTGCACCTGTTGGGGAGCTTTGCATCTGCACCCAGGAGTCTGCACCTGTTGGGGAGCTTTGCATCTGCACCCAGGAGTCTGCACCCAGGAGTCTGCACCTGTTGGAGAGCTTTGCATCTGCACCCAGGAGTCTGCACCTGTTGGGGAGTCTGCACCTGTTGGGGAGCTTTGCATCTGCACCCAGGAGTCTGCACCTGTTGGAGAGCTTTGCATCTGCACCCAGGAGTCTGCACCTGTTGGGGAGCTTTGCATCTGCACCCAGGAGTCTGCACCTGTTGGAGAGCTTTGCATCTGCACCCAGGAGTCTGCACCTGTTGGGGAGTCTGCACCTGTTGGGGAGCTTTGCATCTGCACCCAGGAGTCTGCACCTGTTGGGGAGCTTTGCATCTGCACCCAGGAGTCTGCACCTGTTGGAGAGCTTTGCATCTGCACCCAGGAGTCTGCACCTGTTGGGGAGTCTGCACCTGTTGGGGAGCTTTGCATCTGCACCCAGGAGTCTGCACCTGTTGGAGAGCTTTGCATCTGCACCCAGGAGTCTGCACCTGTTGGAGAGCTTTGCATCTGCACCCAGGAGTCTGCACCTGCTGGGGAGCTTTGCATCTGCACCCAGGAGTCTGCACCTGTTGGGGAGCTTTGCATCTGTACCCAGGAGTCTGCACCTGTTGGAGAGCTTTGCATCTGCACCCAGGAGTCTGCACCTGTTGGGGAGTCTGCACCTGTTGGGGAGCTTTGCATCTGCACCCAGGAGTCTGCACCTGTTGGAGAGCTTTGCATCTGCACCCAGGAGTCTGCACCTGTTGGGGAGCTTTGCATCTGCACCCAGGAGTCTGCACCTGTTGAGGAGCTTTGCATCTGTACCCAGGAGTCTGCACCTGTTGGAGAGCTTTGCATCTGCACCCAGGAGTCTGCACCTGTTGGGGAGGTTTGCATCTGCACCCTGGAGTCTGCACACACACCCCGCTCCCCCGGACCCTGATTACGAGTTGGGTGGATTCCATTTGGGGATTGGCAGCCATTGCGGCTCCTGCCCGGCCTGACTGAGGAGTTCTGCCTGTGACACGTTCGGCCACAGTTCAGAGCGACTGTGCAGACACAGAGCTACTGTGCACCCCTGCAAGGCGCTCCTTATTCGGGCGGGGCTAACCCCCCGTTTGCCACCTGCTCTGAGCACTCTGGTGTTCGCGCCTTCAATCCCTCTGCTGTACCAGGAGACCGGCTGCCGCTCTGTGCCAGTCAATGGTGAAACCCCCCTTAGATGCCAGTCTAGAGGGCACTCAAGAGAGAGGAGCTCACTCCCCACCTGTGACCTCTCTTGGCTCGTGCCTGCACTGGTAAGGCTTCATTCTGCACAGGCCTGCAGTGTCCTCCTGTTCCTCCCCCCAGTCCTGTCCTGGCACAGAGCTCCGGGCACTGATATCTGACTCACCCAGAGGCTGCCTGCCAGTGGAGGCGGGATCAACCCGGGGGCCTGTCACCTCGCATGGCCTCCTGACAAGAGGCAGCATGCGCTTGAAGGAAGTGACGTAAGCTACAACGGAATGGGTGAGTCGGACCAGCAAGAGATGAGGACAGATTTGCCACCTGTCTCCAGCCATGAGTTTCAGACTTGGATTACTTTGTTGGGTGGAGTATATTGTGTTTAATCAAAGCTATGCACATCTAGCATCTCTGAGGCAAATTAGATAAGACAACGTCTTGGAACCAGATGTTCCACGGACCTGCCAGCAGTAGGGAACACGACAGAGTGAAGCAACTCACAATTTCAGGCTACAGCTATATCAGTAATAACTGACTAGAGAGGAATATTGGGAGATTTTACACTACATTTTCAACTACTTTCTACTAAACAGTGCAAGAGCTGTCTATTGCGAGAGGTACTGTCAGCTTGCAGTGGGTTTAGGGCCTGCCAGCTTGCAGTGGGTTTAGGGCCTGCCAGAGTTTACCATTGATTGGCTTTATTGCCACCCTCATTGTTTTCTTATTTGTTAACTTGTGAGAGTTTTACTTCCTGTCCCTTTCCAAGAGCATTACTTGTGTCCTTCCACTGTTCAGTTTTCAGATGCTACGTTTTTTTCTTTTCAGTTCAACACTCCGCAAGAATGCATGTGTTTCCCAGCTGTCTCTCTCGTGTAATCCCCCCAGCCGTGCTTGTATTGCTTTTTTTCTGCCGTGTGCTTCTCCCTGCTACCCTGAGTGATGCTCTGCCTCTCAGTGGCGCCCTGATGCTCATCTGTTTCCCCCAGGTCTGCGTTGGGTGCTCTTGTTTATTTGCTTCCTCCACCCTAAGATCCTCTCTCTGTGTTTGCTTCCCCCACCCGCCCCCCTTGTTTCCTCCTGCCTCCATCATACCTCCCATCTTGCTTCCGTCTTCCCTCATATTGCACCCCCGTCCTCCTTTTGCGGCCCACTTTGTCCTCCATGATTCTACCCGCTCCCCCCCACCGGTGTTACTTCTCCTCGGCTGTGTTGCTTCCTCCCCACCTGCTTACGCTTCCCTTTTGTTCTCTGTGCTTACCACCAATGTCCTTAAACTTCTACCCTCTGCAAGGCTGCAAATCTTTCTCCGGAATGTCACCATGGCCGGCCAAAAAAAGCGCCAGATTGCGCCTTTGGACACCACGAGTAGAGACGGCTGCTCAAGGGATTGGCAGCTTGAACCCCAAATGATATCTTCATTATATGTGCCCAAGGAAACACCACAGACCCGACCCACAACTGAGACAAACTAGATCCTAGAGCCCAGCCAGGGCTTCCCAGGCCAACGCTCTCAAGGTAGGACTTCCTGATTGCACAGGTGCCGGCCCCACCCGCTGTCTTCCAGGCCCGAAGCGCTGCTGCTCCCAAACTCTGTGCATCACCGACTCACACAGAATTACAAAAAGTAAAATGGAGCTCTAAAGCTCTAAAGGTCAATAACGTGAATGCGTGAGGAAACATTGAGAGAATCTTGAAATCTGAGGTTCAGGCAGTAAAAGTAATCCCAGGTCCTGGAAATAAGAAGGGGCCTCCTGAATGGCGGGAAGAAAAGGCCAGCTGTCGCGTTTGGTTTATCCAGGTCTTTGTGAGGAGCATCCTCGGCTCGGGCCAGCGTGATTGACACTTGTAATGAAGTGATCTGTCTGCACGTGCAGCATCCCAGAGGCACCTCGGTGCTTTGCAATCCACCGCTGGCGCGCGCAGCTCATCGCCAGGCGGCGCGAGGCCTGCGTCCTGCGCGCGCTCGCCTGCACCCTGACCGGTGCCCTGAGGAATCAGGGGGCGCGCGCTCGCTCTCCAAGCCTCTGAGCCAGTGTTCTTCAAACTTCTAAATGCTGTGCCTCCCCCAGTAAAAAAAAAAAAACATCTGCCCCCCCCCCCCCCCTCACCAATTCTTCAGACTTATTCTAATATATGGACCGTGCTTAAATATGTCTACACTATTTAAACATTGCAGTTAAGTTCTATTACTGTGTTAAAAATGCAATCAAACACATGATGCCAAAGTTACTGTTCTGGTCAGACAGGCGTCACTAACCTGTAAAGGTATCCACAGTGTGATTATTAGAAGTGGGGGTTTTGACGCGTATTTGGAGTCCCTTCCCTTTTGATACACACCCCCAGCTTGGACAGAGCAGTTACTGCTACTCACTACTTTCAGCTTAAATCAAGCTCTGTTATTAGCACAATTGTGTATCTCCGAGACACTCAAATATTTGCCCTCTCTGCCGTTCTCCGAGTCCAGCCCGTAGCGTCGAGCCGCGCTGTGTACAGAGGGATGTTTGCTCTTTGTAATGGCACTTTTGTTGATCGTTACGGGAACAAAATGTGTGTTTTGCCAGAGGGGCAGGTCAATTCTGTCCAATCTGCGCGCCCGAAAGAACAACTGGAAAGTGTCTAAAAAAATAATTCCCTGTCTCTCTCTCTTCATCCTGCCCTCTCTCTGTCTCTCGCTCCATGTCTCTCCCTCACTCGGTGTTTCTCTCTCTATTCTTCCCGTTGTTTCATATCCTGTCTCTCCCTTAACACTCTTTCTCTCCCCATCCCTCCTTATCCCCTCTCTCCGTTGCCCATGCTTAGGTGTCTCAGATCCTCACTCACATCCACGCAACAGAGAACACGTTGCCCCCCCCCCCCCGGCACATACATTCCAGTGCACATACATGGTTGCGCACACACACGCACTTCGGTTTTGCAGTCCCACAAGCTACAGCTCATGCTCGCCTACAGACACACATGTATGTCCCAGTCGTCCGTCTTATTTTTTTGACTTATTTTTCTCTGAGAAATAAAAAGCACGCGTGTACTAGATGTGTGTGTGTTTGGAGGCGCACACATCCTGCCCTGGATCAAAGCTTATTAAAACTCACCAAACATTTCTTTTCACATACAGATCTTCCTCCGTATCCCATGACCAGTGTGGGAAGAACTTGTGGAATCTCACTCCATGGAATTCTGTGGAGTCACATGAAAACGCATCGAGATTCCGCAGAGTTCCGCCAAGGGTCAGAAATATGCACCTTGTGCTACGGTTTGGCACCATTGGTGCGTTCTGCACTGAAAAACCAGCGCGAATGGCACCACAGGTCATGCGAGAGCCGCCGCCATTCAAGCTGATTTTGGTGCTGCTCGAGTACAAATCTACTGGAGAAGCACCCTCTTACCACGTCTATGACCCCCCTGTTGGAAAAGTTTGCTGCAAGTCCTCCTAGCACCAGAAATCTCACTAGGGGACTCCAAGATAATACCATCTGTTTAATACACTCATGCAAGAGTGAACTCCTTCTCCGTACGGACATGCGTGCTGCGGTGTGCACTCCCTCGGAGGATAAGGGACCGCTACAATCATCAGGAATTCAGAAGAGTCCTGCCTTTCCCAAATGCTGGATCTAACTAAATCCTTGCCACAGCCATTGACTGATTTGTGTACTCTGCGTTTCTTATAAGTAACAAGCATAGGTTGCACCCACATGACCCTGTGCCACCTCTGGTGAAGACTCTTCGCACCTCAAACGCAACAAAGAAACTCAACACTCATTGACCTGATCAATACTACTCCCTTCCAGGCACTACTCATGTAGTAAATTACCACCTGACTGCCTCAGATGTGCTTTGAGGCCTCAACAAGCGGTGGTAAGCACTATACAGATGTTTTAATAAAATACAATACCCCTTCAGAAGAAAGAGAATTGTTTTACTGCTGTACAGAAAAGGGATAAACTGTTTTTTTTTTTTGCCAATTGCTACAACAGTAATAAACATCTTGAGGTGCTTTGGGGATACCGGGATCACACTGGGGTACTGCTGGTGCAACCTGAATGATATCTCAGTGACGGGATTTGGATCTGTCAGCGAACTGGTGACGCGGCTCGTGCCGGGAGAGTGAGCTGACCCAGTGTGATGCAAGACCATGTAGAAATGAGACAATTTTGACTAAAACCTCAAAGAAAGGACTTTTCAAGGTAGTACATGAAAAAAACAAGGGCTTGGACCAGGCAATTATAGTCAGATAAGAGAGGAACTTGGTGTTACTGTGCCAGAAATATGGTGCCCAGCATAGTAGAATGCCAACTTTCCATTGGCCCATATGAAGAGGTGATCTTCAGTCATGGGTTGAGCTGAGGGACACCCTTCAACTCTCCGAGGGGCATGGCGGGCGCTCTTGAGTGCAGAATCCTATATGTGTAGGACCCCACCAGTCTAAATCTTTAATAGTGTTGAAAGATTTTAAAAGAATAGTCAAATGTGCAGGTGTGCATTGGTCTTATTTCAGGATTTGAGGGATTCAGCCCCTCTGAGAAGTCAACTTCCTGGATCAGTGCATTTCATTTTCAGGGACTCTACCCTGAAGTCATGGGTGGGAAACTAGGTGGCAATGGCTGAATGTAGGTGTCGATCCCTTCATTTTTCCTTAAAGGTCCAGAGAAAAGGATAATCGTTTTAGAAGCTACAGACAGGCAGGGTTGGAGCAGAGCTGGGGCAGGACACCCAAAAGCAGAAAGAAGGCAGAGGGATTGTTACGCTTTGGGCCACTGATCAGAGGCTCCTCATGCTGGTAGAAGAAGAACCACCTAACAGGATGGCCCTGATCTCAGAAAGGAATATTCAGGAATAGAGTTCTTGTGTGGTGTCCATCTTGGAGAGGAGTCTGGAGCTGATGGCCATCTTAGAAGGGAGTCCTGCTAATGGAGTGTTGGACTGTAGGTTACAGCCACATCTGTTACTCGTCCCGCCCCATGATAATAGGGCATTCATTCGGGTTAGTTTGAAATGTCTTATATTGGTAAGATGACTAGTACATTGCTTCATTTAGAGCAATCACAAGTTGTAAAGTAAATCATGCAGGTTAGTAATGAAAACAGGACATGTCATGGAGACAGGACAAGTTAGATAAACCAATGTATGCACCATTTATCATATGCAGCACGCCAAAAGGTGGGCAAAAAAATCACTTAGCAAGAGCCTGTTAACCAACTGACTTGAGCAGCCTTTAATCTCACTGAGTAACCAGGCATGTCTACACCCCAAAGACACAGCTGGCATGACCCAGGATAAAGCAGGTGCACAATGTCTCTCTACATCTGCCTGTCTCCCACACACTCCATCTCTCTGTTTCTCTCTTGTGCACACTGTCTCGCTCTCTTTGGAGCACCATCTTGCTCATCTCTCTTGAGCTCCCTCCCCCTCTCTCTGTCTTTGATTCTCTCTCAATCCAAACAAAGTAGGAAGTGAGACCTGTCTTTGAAAAGACATGTAGAAAATACAGACCAAGCATTTGCAATGCAATGGCCCTCGCTTTTGCTTGAGTTACAGCTATTGACATTTCTTGCCACATAAACTGAAAATGAAAAGTAATACAATTTCCCATAAGGAAGCCGATTTAAAGCGCCATGCCATGAGCTTGAAGGTGATTAATCAGAACAAAAAGTGCGATCTGGTTTCGCCTTTGCAATGTAATGGAAAAAAGTCAAGCACGATCTCGCTTTGTAAAACCTTGAATTCACAAAGAAGCGCTAGGATAAACAATAGAATTAGACTGGTAGTCACGAAAAAGCGCTCATTTAGTGACCAGAGAGACCGCGCTGCCTACAAAATAAAGAGAAAAAGTATTCCAAAAACCATACAGAAAACATGGAGCCTCGTATGTTTTCAATAGTTGACCGGTGCGCTCAAGGAGGGCTAAACACCGGAAAAGGCATGACGTATGCATGCCTTTCACTAATGAAAGCAAAAGGATTAAAAAAGACAAGTCCACAAACCAATGAAAGTGATGTGCATGACATGGGCGTGGTTAAAAGCCCACAGAGAGATTACAACAGGGACAGAGCCCCTCGTGCTCGACCCTAAAAAGGCCTGCACAGAGACCTTCTACTTTGACATTTTCTTGCAGAACTCCAGGAGAGGAGGCAGAGCCTCGGGTGCGTGAGCACAGTGTTGACAAATGCTGCAAAGAGCGGCTTTGGTGACATGCTTGAAAGGAGCTGATAACACATGTCCTGCCTTGCCCACCCCCTTCCCTGCCACTCAGCTCCCTGTCAAGCCAGGCTTTCTTGCAGAGATTTGTGTCACTGCTGCGCAGTGTTTTATCATTTATTAACAGCCACACGTCCAGGTGCCCTTGTTCTTCGGCTCTCTCTGGCCCATGCCAAAGCCTCTGCAATTGCTCATGACAGCTTGATGTCTTTCCTGGGCAGCAGAGCGTCTTACCTCATCTCTACGCATCCCTCTTCCTCCGCAGCCGTCCTCCTGCCCCAGGGCGCCGCAGACCTGAGCACCTCCCATGAAAGATTTATCAAAAGCCAACATTTTTCTCAATTAACTCCGCAGGATAATCTCAGCTCGAAGGTGCCTCAGCTGAACGCACCCCAAGCGCCTCCTCTTCTCACATGTATTGGTGCAGCCCTGTCTTGGGCAGTTGCTTGCATCTGAGGGTCTATAGGTGCAAAGACTTATTGTTTTTTTCCTTACTGGAGGGTCTAAGACTGTCTAATTCACTGTTCCCTGATATTAGCAACTATGTTCATCTGCTACCGCTGACCCAAAGTATTTAACAAGCATTTGCAAAGCCAATAGGTCTCGCTTATGTGAGGTATTGGCGTTGTCAAGGTTTTGTTCAGCCATGTTGTATAGCAGGGCAGCTGATGTGCAGCCTGGCTAAAAGTAAAAAACATAAATGTCATGACGTGGACAGCGCTGGCCATGCCATAGCGTTTCCTTTTTGTTATTGCTGGCAGGAGAGGTAGTGGGGCAGGAGGGCAACACGGTGGATGAGTGCGGGAGGAAAACACTGATTTGGGGCCAGCAATGTCCATATCACAGCACATTTTTTACTCCATGTATAGGCGGCAGCGCAGATGGGAGGGAAGGAAGACAGGTGGGGGCAGGGCAACAAGGACAGAGGGAGGGGCCAAAGCCAACATGGAGAGCGGGTGGGAGGGTGGTAGCAAATCCAACACTGGCAGGCGAGAAAACCAAAGGGGGGAGAGGTATACATGAGAGCTCCAGCTGAAAAAGATGCGTTGACGTAGAGTGATTAAGCACAAAGGAAAAAGTAGGACATAAAGCAGTAAGTAGTGGAAGGATGTAAGTAATGCTTCCATGCTCCAGAAGAGGGGCAAACATGCAAAGAGGAAGGAGCTGACCAATAAGAAACAAGGAAATTAGAGTGACAATTAAGCCAACCAATGGTAAGTAGTGTGTGGACTCCGAGCCAACTGTATAGAAACGATCTTGCAAGCGACAGCGCATGACCAGTTTTAGGTCAGGTCTAAAAATGGGGATGACATTGTAGGAAGCTGGCCTGGTGTGTGGTGGACACCTATGATGTTATCACCCTATACCAGGGATCCCCTATTAGTGAGGTGCAGACAGTGTCTAGAAGCCAGGCTCTCTAGACGTAGCTGTGGATGAGCGGCCAAGGCTTATCTAGGAGACATGCAAACCTCACGCAATACCACTGTAGCCACACAGCACTTACACACAAAAGAACCACAGTGTTACAAAAATAAAAGTACTTTATTATAGTAACACACCACTAAGTTACTTATAGGCAGTTCCCCCCAACTGGAGGTAAATACACACTAATTATATATACAATAGCAATCAGTAAGCATATATGCAATAGCATAAAAACAACAAGCATTGGCTAAAGTATTAGAGAATAGTAAAGGCCCTAGGGGAGGGCCAAACCATATACTAAGAAAGTGGATTGTGAGATGCAGTCCCCCACCCAAGGATGTGAAGTTGTTAGAGGGGAGCTGGGGGAACTAGGAACCCCAAAAGATGAGTACCAGAGTGACCCCCAGCGACCAGGAGAGCAGAGGTGAGTACCTGGTTTTCCCCAAAACCAACAGGAGGACTTAGGAAAAGGATTGTGCAAGACCCAGACCAGACTGGTAAAACCCAAAGGTGAATTCTGGCAGAAGAGGACCTACAAAGGAGGAGGACCAAGTCCAGTTCTTGATGGAGTGTCAGGTCGTGGCAGAAGCAACTACCTAACCTCCTGTGGATGCAGGACCAGGTCGACAGGAAAAAGACCAGCTGTGCAGTGCGGAAGAAGACGAGGAGTACCTGAAGCAATGCAGGTGGTGTCCCACGTTGACTGTTGGGTTGCAATGGGTCAGTGGTCTCAGAGAACCACCAACAAGCTTTGGCAAATGCAAAATAAGAAAAAGGAGAGTTGCAAGGCTTAAGAGGACCAGCAGGGTCCAGGAGACTCGACCCTTGGAGGGGAGTCCAGAGTGACCCTCAGCGGTTGGGACAGTAACCAGAAGCAGTCAGAGCCCCCACAGGCAACCCACAGGCAGCAGGCACAGCAAGTCGCAGTAAGGTCCAGTCAGCACACCTGAACAGGAGTCCTACGTCGCTGGAGCAGTAGAGAGGAGACTGTGCCTGGCAGGAAGAAGTGCTGGTGGCCGGGGCTACTTGGAGCCTGAAGATCCCTTGGAGCAGGAGCAAACAAGCCTTGGGAGCTGCAAGAGCCATGGTGCACAGGGGTACTGTCCTGCATGGAGAGGCAAGGGCTTACCATCTTCCAAGCTGGACAACTGGCAGAGAGGACCAAGGGGACCACTCCAGACCACCACCTGTGATGCAGGATCCATGCAGTTCTGGAGGAGAGCAGATCCGTGCAGCCAGTCATCATTGCAGTTGGTGCCTGCCAATGCAGGAGAGGGACTCCTTCACTCCAAGGGAGATTCCTTCTTACTACTTGGTGCAGGCTGATGTCTTGCCGACCTCAGATGATGCACAGCCGGGGAAATGTTGCAGCTGTTGGAAGGAGCCAGAGAAACAATGTTGCAAACCGGAGTCATCGCTGAAGTTGCAGATTATTGGTTCCTAAAGAGTCTAGTTGCGGTACTAGTGGCCAGAAGCTGAAGTAAACAATGCTGAGGGGTCCTGGTGGAATCTTGCACATCCAATCTGGCGACCCACCCTTAAGGGAATCCCTGAATAGCGCTAAAAGGGGGTATGGTCAACTAATATGGTGACCACCTATCAGGATGGGGCTATGACATCACCTTCCAGACCAGGCTACTCAGATGCTCCCAGGGGCATCTGCACATCTTGGTTTCGAGATTGCAGAGTCAAGTGGCCACCTGGAGGAGCTCTGGGCACTACCCCTGGGGTGGTGATGGACAGAGGAGTGGTCACTTCCCTTTCCTTTGTCCAGATTCATGCCAGAGCAGGGACTGGGGGTCCTTGGACTGGTGCAAACTGGTTTATGCAAGGAGGGCACCAAGTATGTTGTTCAAATCAAACCGGTCGCTTGGGGAGGCTACCCCCTTTCCAAGGGAGAGGGTGTTACCTCCCTCTCCCACAGGAAATACTTTGTTCTGCCTTCCTCTGCCTGAGCTGGTCTGGTAGCAGGAGGGCAGAAACCTGTCTCTGGGGCGGCAGCAGCGCGGGCTGCCCAGAAACCCCCAGAAGACTGGTAGGAGCAATACTGGGGGCCCTCTGAGGAGCCGCCAAAGTGCATGGAATCATTCAACCAATATTGCCAACAGTATTGGGGTATGATTCCGACATGTTTGATACCAAACATGCCCAGGTGTGGAGTTACCATTATGTAGCTGGACACAAGTAGTGAGTGACCTGTGTCCAGTACACAGGTAAAATGGCTTCCCCGCACTCACGAAGTCCACTGTAATGGCACTGGAGTTCATAGGGGCACCTCCGCTAGTGCAGGGATTCCCTCATCTCTGCTAGTGTAGGGGTGCCCTCACACACAGCTACCTGCACCCTACCCTCTGGGCTAGGAGGACGTACCACAGGGGTGACTTACAGTGACCTGGCGCAGTGACCTGTGGTGAAAGGGTGCATGCACGTTTCCACGCAGGCTGCAATGGCAGGCCTGCAGACACATTTTGCATGGGCTCCCATGCATGGCATAATGCATGCTGCATCCCAGTGGGGAACCCCTGGTGCCCCAATGCCCTGGGTACCTAAGTACCATATAGTAGGGACTTACAAGGGGGCATTGGTATGCCAAAAAGAGGGTACTTTCCCACAGACATCATCTCTTAGTGTAGGAGATTCCTCACAGGAGCGACAAAGGTGTGCACAAATTATGTGATGCTGTGTCCCAGGCTCTTCATCATTGGTGTGATCCCTCTTGCTGACGATCCTTGCTGTTCTTTGGTTGGAGCTTAAGGGAATAATTCCAGCTTGGGTGTATCGATGTGGTGCAGTGGTAGGAAGGATCTTCTACGTTACCCCTGAGGCTAAGGGAATTATTAGCTGCATCTGCTGACTGACACACTACCTGTGTGTAGGTCCTCATTTAGAACTAAATAAGTCATATTCTTCTGTCAAAAACATGTCTAAGGAACACTTCATAACTTTATGGTTGTGTTCATTAGCACATATTAAAAACATAATGCATGTTTTGATCCTTAGAATGGGGTTGACGTGTTCCACATCCTACCAATTTTACATCAGATTCATCAGAACCTGAGGACCATAGCAATAGGTATTGAGGTCTCTCCCATTTGACAGCGACCCCCATGTCATGATGGATGAATGTGACCCTGGGGTACCTTAGTGGTTGTCCCCATTCAAGGCCACCCTTTATACCTCATTTCAACTGCATCAAGGGGGTGTCATCACTGCTGCATGGGCTGCAGAGGCCAAATAATCACTTATGCTTCCACTTTTCCTTTCTCTTTAGTAATCAATCAATCAATATTTCTAAAGTGCGGCTAATCACCCGTAGGGTCTCAAGGCGCTGTCTGTGGGTGTGCTGCTAGTCGAAGAGCCAGGTCTTGAGGTCCTTCCTGAACTGCGTCAGCGATGTGATCTGCCTGAGCTGGAGAGGTAGCGTGTTCCATGTCCGGGCTGCCAGGTAGGAGAAGGTTCTTCCTCCTTCTCTGCTTTTCCAGATCTTGGGAACGGCTGCGAGGTCGTGCTGGGAAGAGCGTAGACCTCTGTTGGGTATGTAGAATGTGAGGCAGAGGTTGAGGAATGCCGGTCCTATGTTGTGGAGTGCCTTGTAATCAGGACAGTAAGTTCATCAGTGGTTGATGGAAGACATTGGAATCCTGTCTCTGTAGATGAGAAGCAATCACTGAATGAACTTAGACTAGAGCCTGAGATCAAACAAAAGTGGCACAAGCAACAGCTGCTCACATTCTGACAGTCCCTGTAATTCCTCAGTGCTTGCAGTAAAATGTTCCCAGGAACAGTGATGATTGTGCAATGTGGCATAGTGGTGTAATTTTGTAAATTTTTGTGTGACAAGCAAAATGCAACATTCCTGAAATTGAGTGAACTACAGCAGCGTAACGGAAGGCCTAGTGAAACCCCACCTAGTGCACCTTCTGGAGATGCTCTCGCTCTCCTTTCTCCCTAAGAAAGACGCTGCTGTCCCGCTGACTCCGAAGCCACCCAGGGGTCATATGAAGAGCTGAGGTTGCAGAAAAGAGAGGACTTCTGACCAGTCAATGATACCCTCCCCTTTGCCTCTTCTTGGACGGATCATCGCCGTTGTGATTTGCAACTCTTTTTAAAATAATTTTTATTGATATAACTCGAAACAAGACCCAAAGGGAAAAGAAGGGGAAAAGAAAGAAAATAGGGAAAAAGAAAAAACAAGATATATTACATGTCCAACGGGGAAAAGAGACAAAGCATAATTAAAAAAAATAAACCAAAAAGAGCCCCTAAAGCAGGTCAAAAGCTAGAATGGCATTTCATTGTACCTACTCAAAGAAAAGGGTGGAGGGGAGCAATTGATCAAAGGAGAAAAAAGGACAGGTTGGTCTTTGGTAGCCGAAGCAGCTGTCATCCAAACCTAGCAGGGTCCCAAATCCGGCACAGCCTACTCCTCGGTGGATCAGTCTCTAATAGTGTTATTTCCAACAGACTGACATTCAAAAACTCCCGCCACCAGATTCGAGGTTCCGGAGGGTCAGACGAGAGCCATAAATGAGCCAGAATCAATCTAGCCGAAGAGATTGTGGAAAAATATATACCCGCAAGCTGTGGGGAAATAGCCGAAGAACGTCCCAGCACAATCAACTTAGAGTCCATAATAACATTAAGATATGATATAGCCTGCATCTCACCAAAGGCAAATTCCCAAAACAAACGCAAAGTAGGGCAGACCGCAAATACATGAACCGCGTTGGCCCCTGCAAGGCCATAATGAAAACAGCGGTCCGCAGACCACATCTTCATAACAAAAAGGCTGTGAGGAGTTGTAAGGAAATGCCTCCTTGGCATGGTTACCCCCTGACTTGTTGCCTTTGCTGATGCTAAGTTATGATTTGAAAGTGTGCTGGGACCCTGCTAACCAGGCCCCAGCTCCAGTGTTCTTTGCCTAAACTGTACCTTTGTCTCCACAATTGGCACAACCCTGGCACTCTGGTAAGTCCCTTGTAACTAGTACCCCTGGTACCAAGGGCCCTGATGACAGGGAAGGTCTCCAAGGGCTGCAGCATGTCTTATGCCACCCTAGGGACCCCTCACTCAGCACATGCTCACTGCTTCACAGCTTGTGTGTGCTGGTGGGGAGAAAATTACTAAGTCGACATGGCACTCCCATCAGAGTGCCATGCCAACCTCACACTGCCTGTGGCATAGGTAAGTCACCCCTCTAGCCAGCCTTACAGCCCTAAGGCAGGGTGCACTATACCACATGTGAGGGCATATGTGCATGAGCACTATGCCCCTACAGTGTCTAAGCAAAACCTTAGACATTGTAAGTGTAGGGTAGCCATAAGAGTATATGGTCTGGGAGTCTGCCAAACACGAACTCCACAGCACCATAATGGCTACACTTAAAACTGGGAGGTTTGGTATCAAACTTCTCAGCACAATAAATGAACAATAAATGCACACTGATGCCAGTGTGCAAATTATTGTAAAATACACCCAGAGAGCATCTTAGAGATGCCCCCTGAAAACATACCCGACTTCCAGTGTGGGCTGACTAGTTTTTGCCAGCCTTCCACACACCAGACATGTTGCTGGCCACATGGGGAGAGAGTGCCTTTGTCACTCTGTGGCCAGGAACAAAGCCTGTACTGGGTGGAGGTGCTTCTCACCTCCCCCTGCAGGAACTGTAACACCTGGGAGTGAGCCTCAAAGGCTCACCCCCTTTTTTACAGCGCCACAGGGCATCCCAGCTAGTGGAGATGCCCGCCCCTCCGGCCACTGCCCCCACTTTTGGCGGCAAAGCTGGAGGAGATAATGAGGTAAACAAGGAGGAGTCACCCCTCAAGTCAGGACAGCCCCTAAGGTGTCCTGAGCTGAGGTGACTCTTACTTTTAGAAATCCTCCATCTTGTAGAAGGAGGATTCCCCCAATAGGATTAGGGATGTGCCCCCCTCCCCACAGGGAGGAGGCACAAAGAGGGTGTAGCCACCCTCAGGGCCAGTAGCCATTGGCTACTGCCCTCCCAGACCTAAACACACCCCTCAATTCAGTATTTAGGGGCTCCCAGAACTGAGGAAGAGAGATTCCTGAAACCTAAAGAAGAAGGACTGCTGACCTGAAGCCCTGCAGTGAAGACGGAGACGAAAACTGATTTGGCCCCAGCCCCACCGGCCTGTCTCCCTACTTCAAAGAAAACTGCAACAGCGACGCATCCAACAGGGTCCAGCGACCTCTGAAGCATCAGAGGACTACCCTGCATCTAAAGGACCAAGAAGCTCCAGAGAACAGCAGCCCTGTTCAAGAAATTGCAACTTTCTGCAACAAGGAAGCAACATTTAAAGACCACACGTTTCCCGCCGGAAGCGTGAGACTTTCCACTCTGCACCCGATGCCCCCGGCTCGACCTGCGGAAAACTAACACTACAGGGAGGACTCCCCGGTGACTGCGAGCCCGTGAGTAGCCAGAGTTGCCCCCCCCGAGCCCCCACAGCGACGCCTGCAGAGGAAATCCAGAGGCTCCCCTGACCGCGACTGCCTGTAACAAGGAACCCGACGCCTGGAACCAGCACTGCACCTGCAGCCCCCAGGACCTGAAGGAACCGAACTCCAGTGCAGGAGCGACCCCCAGGCGACCCTTTGCCTAGCCCAGGCGGTGGCTACCCCGAGGAGCCCCCCCTGTGCCTGCCTGCATCGTTGAAGAGACCCCCGGGTCTTCCCATTGATTCCTAACTGAAACCCGACGCCTGTTTGCACTCTGCACCCGGCCGCCCCTGTGCCGCTGAGGGTGTACTTTTTGTGCCTGCTTGTGTCCCCCTCGGTGCCCTACAAAACCCCCCTGGTCTGCCCTCCGAGGACACGGGTACTTACCTGCTGGCAGACTGGAACCAGGGCACCCCTATTTTCATTGAAGCCTATGTGTTTTGGGCACCACTTTGACCTCTGCACCTGACCGGCCCTGAGCTGCTGGTGTGGTAACTTTGGGGTTGCCTTGAACTCCCAACGGTGGGCTACCTTGGACCCAACCTTGAACCCTGTAAGTGTTTTACTTACCTGTGAACTTATCAAATACTTACCTCCCCCAGGAACTGTTGATTTTTGCAGTGTCCACTTTTAAAATAGCTTATTGCCATTTTCGTCACAACTGTACATGCGATTGTGATTATTAAAGTTCCTAGAATACCTGAGTGAAATACCTTTCATTTGAAGTATTAGTTGTAAATCTTGAACCTGTGGTTCTTAAAATAAACTAAGAAAATATATTTTTCCATACAAAGACCTATTGGTCTGGAATCAGTCTTTGAGTGTGTGTTCCTCATTTATTGACTGTGTGTGTACAACAAATGCGTAACACTACCCTCTGATAAGCCTACTGCTCGACCACACTACCACAAAATAGAGAATTAGAATTATCTCTTTTTGCCACTATCTTACCTCTAAGGGGAACCCTTGGACTCTGTGCACACTATTTATTACTTTGAAATAGTACAGGAGTACAATATAGATCACTGATGCATTTGAAGTAATGCAACTTAACACACAACACGTTAAGAGGCAAATGGGCCAGGATATTACTGTACCGCAGGTCACCAACCATTACCTCTATATTAAGGAGTTGGCTCTCCGTATTTGCCCTGAAATGGAATGGAGCTACTGAATGGTCCTGAGAGGTGGAGTAGATTTATAGACAGTCCCAATATTTTCTTTATCGGAGCATTCCTAATAACCTCTGTTTGAGAGTCATCAGAACATCTTAGCTCGTCTTCCTTAAGGGTGAAAATAAACTGCTGTAACTATAAGTATATGTAGAAACAGGTATGAGGAAGAGAGAACTGAAGTTCCTCACCCTCAAAAAATTGGTCTAAGTTAAAACAATTGAGCCTCTCCCACATCTCCCAAGAGCTGTCATGAACACAGGAGGGTAGATTGGGGTTCTAACCAATGTCTGTAAGTTGGGTAAACGGGTAATACGTGGAAAAATATGCTTAAGAGAGCCCCAAATTAGATGGAAAACTTTTAAGGTCTTAAAGTTAAAACAATTGAGCCTCTCCCAAATCTCCCAAGAGCTGTCATGAGCACAGGAGGGTAGATTGGGGTTCTAACCAATGTCTGTAAGTTGGGTAAACGGGGTAATATGTGGAAAAAGATGCTTAAGAGAGCCCCAAATTAGATGGAAAACTTTTAAGGTCTTAAAGTGAATTCTCTTGAAGTAAATTGTATCCATGATATTCACTGCAGGGACAATTGATGACCCTAGGAGCAGAAAATCAGCAAACATGCGTGTAGACGGGTCTCCGAGACGCGTCTCCTCCTCCCGTGAACCGGAACCCTTCGGCCGACCCCGTTACGTCATTTCCGCTTTCCCATGGTAACATGGGAACGCTATTGGACGCATCGGGAACGGACTTCCGGCTGCGGGACATTGAAAAGAAGACGGACTCCCAGGAGAAGGGGCAGGACGCCACGGAGCAGAGGAACGAAGACGGAGACCAGAACACGGAAGAACAGGACGAGCGACGACTCTTCTCAGGAGCCGAGAAGAACAGCACCAATTCCAGGGGCGCGCAGGAGCAGCAACCCCGAGGAACCCGCCACGACCCAGGAGGGTCGTGGCTTTCCAAGGTACGGTCCCTCCTGGGTCGAGGGAGGCCACAGTGAAAGGGGCACAGGGGAAGGGACCAGGGGAGGTGGGAGAGGGGAAAAGGAGTGTGGCACCCACCAACTAGGAAGAGTACTTCTCACCCCCTAATTGGGAAGCACCAAGAAATATTATAGGCACTAATAGAAACACCACCACAATCACCTTTCCTCACACTCACAGTGGGATACCCTCACACTCTCCCTCTGGGAGATCCCTTCCCCACCTATTCCCCTAAGATAACCCCAGAACCACCCCACCAACTCACCTTTGCGTTTTCTGTTTATTTTTCCGGTAAAACGCGCTGGAGCATCCAGAACCCGACAATAGCCGACCTAGAAGAGAGAAAAGGAAACAAGAAAGGATAACACTTAACGGAGAACTGAAACACAACCCCAAGAACCACAAGAAACATAGAACGGATACTGGACTGTATTTCCAATTTGAAAGAAAATTAAAATATTGGTTTACCTACCTAATTACTCAGTCTCAGCCCTTTTTGTACCGCCAAAGCCCGCCACAGTGGTGTCAGAAGTGGGATTTCATTTCCCAAAGGCTATTTGGCGGTATATACAATGAGTGACAAACCCACCATAGAGGACATGATTAAACAGCTGGCGGAAGGCCAGCGTCATTTACAACTAGTATGGGAGGCACACCAACGGGAGGCTAAGGAAGACAGGGAGGCCCTACAATCGGCCCTAAAAAGCCAAGCCACTATCTTGGCAAACAACCAGCTTGTACATGAGACTGCGCTGCAGAAATTAACAGACACCATAGCAGCCAGCAAAGTACACCCCAATGTCCCGAGCTCCGTTTTACAAAAATTCCAGGAAGGGGAAGACCCGGACTCCTTCTTTACCAACTTTGAACGGGTGGCTTCCTCCGCTCAATGGCCGGAGGAACGATGGGGACAGAACATCGCGCCATTACTCACGGGAATTCTACAAACGGCCTACAAGCTGCTAATCCGGGAGGTACCACCCCATACAAGGACATAAAGAGGAGTATCTTGGAAAGGGTTGGTCATGATGTAGAGTATTATAGACTAAAGTTCCGGAAAGTGAAATGGGGACAGAATGAGGATCCGCATACCTTTTACTTCCGGGTTAAGGATTTAGCACTAAAATGGTTGGGCCCTATAGGAACCACCAGGGAGGATGTAATAAAAACAATTATCCTTGAACAGTATTTGGATTCACTACCCAACAGTACTAAAAATTGGATAAGGCAACATCCCAAGGTAGATACGGAGCTTGCTATAGATCTGGCTTGTGCTTACCACCGGTCTACAGATGTGAAACTCCTACAGCCCAGACCAGCCATAAAACCCATACCAACCCCACCAAAACCCATCCCGAGGTACCCACTGGAAGACGCTGGGACGCATAAACAGGGGGAGGGTCATCCAATGCATCTACCACAGTGTTTTAGTTGTGGGGAATGGGGTCATATAGCAAGGGTATGTCCCAGAAAATCAGATGAGGCTGAACCCATGGAGATAGGGGTTACCCGACGCAGGGTATTATGTGCTGGAAAGGGGAATTCGAAATTCAAACAAGTCATAAAAATAAACGGACGCTTCCTCTCTGCCCTCATTGATTCGGGTTGTAGTCAATCCGTAATCCGAAAAAACTTAATAGACCCCATAGACTTGACCTCAAGCCAATGGGTCACTATTTGTTGTATACATGGCGATAAAGAGCAATATCCCCTGGCAATAGTCGAGTTGGAATGGGGTGAATATCACGACTTACTCCCTGTAGGGGTTATGGACCTGTTGATTGAAGACTGTATTATCGGGACTGATTATATCCGGTTCCATCATCTGCTAGACCGAACCCAAACCCAGAAAGAGAACCCAGAGTGGTGGGTTGAAGCCCCGTTTTCCAATAGCTTTATTGAATGCCACCCAAGCCGCAGAAAGCTCACCAGAAGTGAGAAAAGACAAGAGAAATTGAAATTTCAGGAAGCCCGAGAGGAAACAAAACCAAACAGGGTGGTAGCAGAGACTAGTAACGCTCCTGTATCCTTTCGAACCTGCCAGAGAGAAGACCCTACCCTCACTCATGCTTGGAGAACAGCTAAAACTGAAGCCACGAATAGGTGGGTCCTTATTTCCTAGTACAAAAAAACCTTCTTTATAGAATTTCTACATCTACCACAGGAGAAATCAAACAACAATTAGTGGTTCCGGAATTATATAGGAACCAAGTACTCTTCCTAGCACATAATCAGCCAGGAGGGGGCCATTTCGGTAGGGAAAAGACGGAGGAATACCTCCTACAGAGGTTTTATTGGCCGGGGGTCTACGCCCACATTAGGAGGTACTGCTTACAATGTCCCAGATGTCAACTCACAGAACCAGGAATACCCAGGAAAGCACCCTTACAGCCTCTACCCATCATTGACATTCCCTTTAGCAGGGTGGGTATGGATTTAATCGGCCCACTACTTCCATCATCCAGGGGACACACATACATTCTGGTCATAGTAGACTATGCGACGAGATACCCTGAAGCCCTTCCCTTATCAAGTATGACTACCAAAACGGTGGCACAGGCCATGATAACAGTCTTCACTAGAACAGGTTTCCCCCAAGAGATCCTTACTGATCAAGGCACACCGTTCATGTCAAACCTTATGAAACAGATATGTCGGTTATTGGGAATTACCCAAATAAAAACGTCGGTCTATCACCCCCAAACGGACGGTCTAGTGGAACGCTATAACCGTACCATAAAGACACTGTTGAGGAAAATAGTAGACGACTCTGGAAGGGATTGGGATCAAAAGTTACCCTTAGTTCTTTACGCCATCCGAACACACGAACAGTCCTCTACGGGTCATAGCCCATTCGAATTAGTCTTTGGAAGACAACCACGTTGTCTGCTGGACATGGCAGCTGAAACCTGGGAAGAGGAAGAAGAGGAGGGGAAACCATTGCTAGAATATGTCCATAAGCTAAAAACTCACTTACAAAACCTATGGGAGGATGTACGGCGACATCTCGAGAAGGCCCAAGACAATCAAAAGGTCTATTACGACAAGGGAAGTAAATTACGAACATTTCTCCCGAATGATCAAGTCCTTATAATGCGACCAACGTCTGAGTAGAAACTATTAGCTCGATGGCAGGGACCCTATAGAGTTATTAGAGCAGTCTCTCCCGTCACGTACCTTATAGAGCTAAGTGCCCACCCCAAAAGAACCCAAATTTACCACGTAAACCTCCTAAAAAAATGGGAATCCGTAGATAGGTTAGATACTCAAACAGGGACCGGATGCTTTATCTCACCATGCAAAGATATAGAACTTTTTCCCTTGGAAAAACAACAGCCGGAGAATAATCCCTGTATTAACAGTTCCCTAACCGAAACTGAGAAGGGAAAACTGTCCGCTCTGTTAAAACAACATTCACATTTCTTTTCTGACATACCTGGAAGAACCTCATTGGTCCATCACAAAATAAAAACACCTTCAGGACAGACTATCCGGCTTCGACCTTATCGCATTCCCGAAGCCAGGAAACATGTCATTGAGGAAGAAATAGAGAAAATGACAGCACTAGGAGTAATTGAACCCTCTGTTAATCCTTGGAGTTCTCCAGTAGCTCTGGTTCCAAAACCCGACGGGTCTGTTCGGTTTTGTATCGATTTCCGCAAACTCAATGACATATCACTATTTGACACATATCCTATCCCTCGTGTTGATGATGTCTTAGAAAAATTAGAGAAAGATAAATATCTGTCCACATTGGACCTAACTAAGGGGTACTGGCAGATTCCACTTGCCCCGGAAGACAAGGAGAAAACGGCATTCTCCACACAATATGGCCTATATCAGTTCACAGTTCTACCCTTTGGTCTCCACGGATCCCCTGCTACCTTTCAACGGTTGATGGACAAGTTGTTAAAACCCTTTCAAACCTTCTCAGCAGCCTATTTAGATGACGTTGTCATTTATAGTTATACCTGGCTGAATCACCTCCGGCATCTCAACCAGGTGTTCACTGCCCTTTTGGAAGCCGGGCTGACGGCTAAGCCAAAGAAGTGCGTATTAGGGAATACAAAAATCTCCTATCTAGGCTATATGATAGGCAATGGGACCCTTCAACCACAAAAAAATAAAATTGAGGCCATAATGCAAGTCCAACCCCCAAAAACCAAGAAAGAATTACGATCCTTTTTAGGACTGGTGGGCTATTACCGTAGATTCATACCCAGATACTCCACTATCGCTGCCCCTCTTACTGATCTTCTGGCCAAACACCGGCCCAACACGTTAGCCCCGTTTTCAGACTCTCAGAGGAGTAGTTTTGAACAGTTAAGGACATCCCTTACCACAGACCCAGTATTACAATGTCCTGATTTCTCTAGACCATTCCATCTTTATACTGACGCTTCTAACATCGGTCTCGGGGCTGTGCTCACTCAACCTGATAAGGAGGGACTTGACCACCCGGTTGTCTTTATCAGTAGGAAACTTCTTCTACGCAAATGCCACTACCCCACCATTGAGAGAGAGTGTTTGGCCATCAAATGGGCTGTAGAGAACTTGCAATATTACCTTCTCGGCAGGCCTTTTGTACTGTACACTGACCACGCTCCTCTTACTTGGCTTGCTTCCCACAAGGACTCCAATTCCAGAGTGTTAAGGTGGTTCCTTGAACTCCAACCTTTTACCTTCCAGGTGCGCTATGTCCCTGGTTCTCAGCAGGGCCCCGCCGATTACCTGTCTCGGTTCCCCTCCTCCTCTTTGGTCCTCGACCAGGACCGTTCATGGGATGGGGTGTGTAGACGGGTCTCCGAGACCGCGTCTCCTCCTCCCGTGAACCGGAACCCTTCGGCTGACCCCGTTACGTCATTTCCGCGTTCCCATGGTAACATGGGAACGCTATTGGACGCATCGGGAACGGACTTCCGGCTGCGGGACATTGAAAAGAAGACGGACTCCCAGGAGAAGGGGCAGGACGCCACGGAGCAGAGGAACGAAGACGGAGACCAGAACATGGAAGAACAGGACGAGCGATGACCCTTCTCAGGAGCCGAGAAGAACAGCACCAATTCCCGGGACGCGCAGGAGCAGCAACCCCGAGGAACCTGCCACGACCCAGGAGGGTCGTGGCTTTCCAAGGTACGGTCCCTCCTGGGGACGAGGGAGGCCACAGTGAAAGGGGCACAGGGGAAGGGACAAGGGGAGGTGGGAGAGGGGAAAAGGAGTGTGGCACCCACCAACTAGGAAGAGTACTTCTCACCCCCTAATTGGGAAGCACTAAGAAATATTATAGGCACTAATAGAAACACCACCACAATCACCTTTCCTCACACTCACAGTGGGATACCCTCACACTCTCCCTCTGGGAGATCCCTTCCCCACCTATTCCCCTAAGATAACCCCAGAACCACCCCACCAACTCACCTTTGCGTTTTCTGTTTATTTTTCCGGTAAAACGCGCTGGAGCATCCAGAACCCGACAATAGCCAACCTAGAAGAGAGAAAAGGAAACAAGAAAGGATAACACTTAACGGAGAACTGAAACACAACCCCAAGAACCACAAGAAACATAGAACGGATACTGGACTGTATTTCCAATTTGAAAGAAAATTAAAATATTGGTTTACCTACCTAATTACTCAGTCTCAGCCCTTTTTGTACCACCAAAGCCTGCCACAATGTGACCTTGCTCCCAAAAACCCCTCCAAAATTCAGGCAGAGTTGTGAGAAAAATGAGGCCAGATAGTAAAACCACAATACGGGAAGCACAAACCCTCTGTCTTCCTGGGGCTGTTGTAAGACCTGTATCTTGCCACGGGGGCTTCTTAAAACCCCAAATAAACCCCTGCTAATAAGCCTCAATCTTAGAGAAAAGGGTTGTTGGAAGAAAAATGAAGGTACACCGGAAAAGATAAAGGTGCAGTGGAAGAACAACCATCTTGATGAGGTTACAACAGACAACCAAGCCCAAATGAAGATGGTTCCATTGGATAAGTAGATTCGCAGAATATTGATGAAGCTTCCTGTAACTGCTCTTGACAATGCCCTCAATATGGACAGATAGGTTTACCCCTAAATACACCACCTATCGTACCTATATGCTATTGTCAAGTGGTGGGAGGGTCATATTAGACAGAACCTGAGTCTTCTCTGAGTTCCAGTTATAACCAGAGACTTCCCTGAAAGTTTGGGCCGCAACCACAGCTGTGAGTAAGCCATTGACCTGGGCAGGGGTTAAGATCACAATATCGTTGGCATAGGCTAGGACTTTACCTTCAAACCAATGTATTTGCAGGGTCAAAATCTCTTCAGATTGTTTCAGATATTGAATAAAAGCCTTTATATAGAGAGCAAATTACTGAGGAGAAAGAGGGCACCCCTGCCTAGTACCGCAACTCTTGAGTGTACTATGCATTGTGTCCTTGTGGCCTTTAGCTCTTGAATGCACTATGTACTGTGTTCTCGTGATCTATAGCTCTTAAGTCTGCTATGCACTGTTTTCATGTGATCTACATCTCGTGAAAGCACTGTGCACAGGATCCATGTGATCTGCTCCTGAGTGCACTATGCACTACATTCGCATGACGTGGCGCTCCTGGATGCACTACCCAAAGCGTTCTGGTGATCTGCTGCTTCTGAGTGCATTACACACTTCGCACTGTGGTCTCACAATCTGAAGCTCTTGAGTAACCTACTCACTACGTCTTGTGATCAGCAGCTCTTGGATGAACTAAACAGTGAGTCCTTGTGATCAGCAATTCTTGAGCATACAACACATCACATCCTCCTGATCTGCAGCTCTTGATAGCACTATGAACTTGTTTCTCATGCTCTTCAGCTATTGAACGCCCTATTGTAGGAGGCTGGCCTTCTATGTAGTGTGCACAACTAGTCACATTGTGCAGGGGGTTCAGGCAACCACACATAGTTGTACAGAGGTAAAAACTAGAACACCTAAAGCTCTACTTTTTGAGGCAGCTTGATCGAGCAATTAGGCTAATCTTGGAAAGTGCAAAGCATTTGTTGTACTTACAGTATCAATCATGCAACTCACACACTCAAAGGAATAACTTGAGACCAATTTATAAAAATACTTTAGGTTTTTATATAAATTTTAAGTCCAAGATTGTCAAAATTGGTTACTTACTTTTTAAGATATACATTTTTGAAACTTTAATAAATATAGGCGGTCATTCTGACCCTGGCGGTTGAAAACCGCCAGGGCAGAGTGCCGCGGAAGCACCGCCAACAGGCTGGCGGTGCTTCATGGGCAATTCTGACCGCGGCAGTAAAGCTGCGGTCAGAAAAGGGCAACTGGCGGTTTCCCGCCGGTTTACCCCTGCCCCAAAGAATCCTCCATGGCGGCGCTGCTCACAGCACCACCATGGGGATTCCGACCCCCTTCCCGCCATCCTGGTCCTGGCGGTAAAAACCGCCAGGAACAGGATGGCGGGAATGGGTGTCGTGGGGCCCCTGGGGTGTAGGAAAGTACCATCTTGCCTGGCATGTTACCCCCATTTTTCACTGTATATATGTTGTTTTAGTTGTATGTGTCACTGGGACCCTGGTAACCCAGGGCCCCAGTGCTCATAAGTGTGCCTGAATGTGTTACCTGTGTAGTGACTAACTGTCTCACTGAGGCTCTGCTAATCAGAACCTCAGTGGTTATGCTCTCTCATTTCTTTCCAAATTGTCACTGACAGGCTAGTGACCATTTTTACCAATTTACATTGGCTTACTGGAACACCCTTATAATTCCCTAGTATATGGTACTGAGGTACCCAGGGTATTGGGGTTCCAGGAGATCCCTATGGGCTGCAGCATTTCTTTTGCCACCCATAGGGAGCTCTGACAATTCTTACACAGGCCTGCCACTGCAGCCTGAGTGAAATAACGTCCACGTTATTTCACAGCCATTTTACACTGCACTTAAGTAACTTATAAGTCACCTATATGTCTAACCTTTACCTGGTAAAGGTTAGGTGCAAAGTTACTTAGTGTGAGGGCACCCTGGCAGTAGCCAAGGTGCCCCCACATTGTTCAGAGCCAATTCCCTGAACTTTGTGAGTGCGGGGACACCATTACACGTGTGCACTACATATGGGTCACTACCTATATGTAGCTTCACCATGGTAACTCCGAATATGGCCATGTAACATGTCTATGATCATGGAATTGCCCCCTCTATGCCATCCTGGCATAGTTGGCACAATCCCATGATCCCAGTGGTCTGTTGCACAGACCCTGGTACTGCCAAACTGCCCTTCCTGGGGTTTCACTGCAGCTGCTGCTGCTGCCAACCCCTCAGACAGGCATCTGCCCTCCTGGGGTCCAGCCAGGCCTGGCCCAGGATGGCAGAACAAAGAACTTCCTCTGAGAGAGGGTGTGACACCCTCTCCCTTTGGAAAATGGTGTGAAGGCAGGGGAGGAGTAGCCTCCCCCAGCCTCTGGAAATGCTTTCTTGGGCACAGATGTGCCCAATTCTGCATAAGCCAGTCTACACCGGTTCAGGGACCCCTTAGCCCCTGCTCTGGCACGAAACTGGACAAAG
This sequence comes from Pleurodeles waltl, assembly GCF_031143425.1. NCBI lineage: Eukaryota > Metazoa > Chordata > Amphibia > Caudata > Salamandridae > Pleurodeles > Pleurodeles waltl. The sequence continues at coordinate 28,221,803 of NC_090451.1, forward strand.
GAAAGGGGAGTGACCACTCCCCTGACCTGCACCTCCCCTGGGAGGTGTCCAGAGCTCCTCCAGTGTGCCCCAGACCTCTGCCATCTTGGAAACAGAGGTGCTGCTGGCACACTGGACTGCTCTGAGTGGCCAGTGCCACCAGGTGACGTCAGAGACTCCTGCTGATAGGCTCCTTCAGGTGTTAGTAGCCTATCCTCTCTCCTAAGTAGCCAAACCCTCTTTTCTGGCTATTTAGGGTCTCTGTCTCTGGGGAAACTTTTGATAACGAATGCAAGAGCTCATCCGAGTTCCTCTGCATCTCTCTCTTCACCTTCTGATAAGGAAACGACCGCTGACCGCGCTGGAAGCCTGCAAACCTGCAACATAGTAGCAAAGACGACTACTGCAACTCTGTAACGCTGATCCTGCCGCCTTCTCGACTGTTTTCCTGCTTGTGCATGCTGTGGGGGTAGCCTGCCTCCTCTCTGCACCAGAAGCTCCGAAGAAATCTCCCGTGGGTCGACGGAATCTTCCCCCTGCAACCGCAGGCACCAAAAAGCTGCATTACCGGTCCCTTGGGTCTCCTCTCAGCACGACGAGCGAGGTCCCTCGAATCCAGCGACGCTGTCCAAGTGACCCCCACAGTCCAGTGACTCTTCAGCCCAAGTTTGGTGGAGGTAAGTCCTTGCCTCACCTCGCTGGGCTGCATTGCTGGGAACCGCGACTTTGCAGCTACTCCGGCCCCTGTGCACTTCCGGCGGAAATCCTTTGTGCACAGCCAAGCCTGGGTCCACGGCACTCTAACCTGCATTGCACGACTTTCTAAGTTGGTCTCCGGCGACGTGGGACTCCTTTGTGCAACTTCGGCGAGCACCATTTCACGCATCCTTGTAGTGCCTGTTTCTGGCACTTCTCTGGGTGCTACCTGCTTCAATGAGGGCTCTTTGTCTTGCTCGACGTCCCCTCTCTCTTCAGGTCCAATTTGCGACCTCCTGGTCCCTCCTGGGCCCCGGCAGCGTCCAAAAACGCCAAACACACGATTTGCGACTAGCAAGGCTTGTTGGCGTCCTTCCGGCAGGAAAACACTTCTGCACGACTCTCCAAGGCGAGAGGGATCCGTCCACCAAAGGGGAAGTCTCTAGCCCTTTTCGTTCCTGCAGAAACCTCAGCTTCTCCTGTCCAGTCGAAGCTTCTTTGCACCCGCAGCTGGCATTTCCTGGGCATCTGCCCATCTCCGACTTGCTTGTGACTTTTGGACTTGGTCCCCTTGTTCCACAGGTACCCTAGATTGGAAATCCACAGTTGTTGCATTGCTGGTTTGTGTCTTTCCTGCATTATTCCTCTAACACGACTACTTTGTCCTTAGGGGAACTTTAGTGCACTTTGCACTCACTTTTCAGGGTCTTGGGGAGGGTTATTTTTCTAACTCTCACTATTTTCTAATAGTCCCAGCGACCCTCTACAAGGTCACATAGGTTTGGGGTCCATTCGTGGTTCGCATTCCACTTTTGGAGTATATGGTTTGTGTTGCCCCTATCCCTATGTTTCCCCATTGCATCCTATTGTAACTATACATTGTTTGCATTGTTTTCTAAGACTATACTGCATATTTTTGCTATTGTGTATATATATCTTGTGTATATTTCCTATCCTCTCACTGAGGGTACACTCTAAGATACTTTGGCATATTGTCGTAAAAATAAAGTACCTTTATTTTTAGTATAACTGTGTATTGTGTTTTCTTATGATATTGTGCATATGACACTAAGTGGTACTGTAGTAGCTTCACACGTCTCCTAGTTCAGCCTAAGCTGCTCTGCTAAGCTACCATTATCTATCAGCCTAAGCTGCTAGACACCCTATACACTAATAAGGGATAACTGGGCCTGGTGCAAGGTGCAAGTACCCCTTGGTACTCACTACAAGCCAGTCCAGCCTCCTACATTGGTTGTGCAGTGGTGGGATAAGTGCTTGAGACTGCTTACCACTCTTGTCATTGTACTTTTCATAAGAGAAAAATATACAAAACAAGGTCAGTGTATATACACATAGCCAAAAAGTTTTGCATTTCCTCTTTTCACTCTTTTCTAAGTGCTGAAAAGTACTTCTAAACTTTCAAAAAGTTCTTAGAAGTTTAAAAAGTTTTTTTTCTGTCTTTCCAAAAAGTTCTGAAAACTTTTGTCTCTTTCTCTATCACTTTAACTCTCTCTAAAAAATGTCTGGCACAGGCCAAAGTGTTGATCTGTCCAAACTTGCATATGACAACCTTAGCTGGAAAAGAGCAAGGAGTCTCTGTATAGAGAGAGGTTTGAGTGTATGGAAGAATCCTGCCTTGGAACTGTTAATTAACATGCTTAGAGAACAGGATAAGGCCATAGGTGCCCCATCTGTTGAAAAAGTACCTAATAGTTCCCAATCTGATTCAGGGACTCCCCCAGGAAAAGATTCAGGAAAGAAACTTCCTAGCCTGCCCATTACTAGACAATCTAGCATAGATGGTAATGATGATGAGCCACACCATAGAAATAGTGTTGTCTCACATCATAGCAAAAGCATTTATTCTCACCATACTGGTAGTAATGTTTCTGTAAACCAAGCTGTTAAGTTGGCTTCTGTAAGGGACAGGTCTCCTTCTGTTCATTCCCATCATAGCTCTGTTTCTAGAAATGTCCCTCCCACCAACCCTGATGACAGAATGTTAGAGAGGGAACTCAATAAGTTGAGGGTGGAACAAACCAGACTGAAGCTTAAAAAGCAACAGCTGGATTTGGATAGACAGTCTTTTGAATTAGAGAAGGAAAGACAGAAGTTGGGTTTAGATACCCATGGTGGCAGCAGCAGTATTCCCCATAGTCATCCTGCAAAAGAGCATGATTCCAGGAATCTGCACAAGATAGTTCCCCCTTATAAGGAGGGGGATGACATTAACAAGTGGTTTGCTGCACTTGAGAGGGCCTGTGTTGTACAGGATGTCCCTCAAAGGCAGTGGGCTGCTATCCTATGGCTATCATTTAGTGGAAAAAGTAGGGATAGGCTCCTTACTGTGAAAGAAAATGATGCTAACAATTTCCAAGTTCTTAAGAATGCACTCCTGGATGGTTATGGCTTAACCACTGAACAGTACAGGATAAAGTTCAGAGAGACCAAAAAGGAGTCTTCACAAGACTGGGTTGATTTCATTGACCAGGCAGTGAAGGCCTTGGAGGGGTGGTTACATGGCAGTAAAGTTACTGATTATGACAGCCTGTATAACTTGATCCTGAGAGAGCATATTCTTAATAATTGTGTGTCTGATTTGTTGCACCAGTACTTGGTGGACTCTGATCTGACCTCTCCCCAAGAATTGGGAAAGAAGGCAGACAAATGGGTCAGAACAAGAGTGAACAGAAAAGTTCATACAGGGGGTGACAAAGATGGCAACAAAAAGAAGGATGGTAAGTCTTCTGACAAGGGTGGGGACAAATCTAAAAATGAGTCTTCATCAGGCCCACAAAAACACTCTGGTGGGGGTGGTGGGTCCAAATCCTCCTTTAATCAGAACAAGGAAAAGAAACCATGGTGCTATTTATGTAAAATAAAAGGCCATTGGACAACAGATCCCAGTTGTCCAAAGAAAGGCACCACAGCTCCTACCACTACAACCCCTACTGCTACACCTAGTGTCCCTACTAATAGCAGTGGTGGTGGGAGCAAACCTACTAATAGCCAATCCAAGGGAGTAGCTGGGCTCACTTTTGGTAATTTAGTTGGGGTTGGTATGATTAGGGAGACCACAGAGGCTACTTTAGTCTCTGAAGGGGCTATTGATTTAGCCACTTTGGTTGCTTGCCCCCATAACTTGGAGAAGTACAAGCAACTAACCCTAATAAATGGTGTTGAGGTCCAGGCCTACAGGGACACAGGTGCCAGTGTCACAATGGTGATTGAGAAACTGGTGCACCCTGAACAACACATACTTGGACACCAGTACCAAGTAACCGATGCTCACAACATAACACAAAGCCACCCCATGGCTGTTGTAAATCTCAACTGGGGGGGGGTAACTGGTCCAAAGAAAGTTGTGGTAGCTTCAGATTTACCTGTAGACTGTCTATTAGGGAATGATTTGGAGACATCAGCTTGGTCAGATGTGGAGTTGGAGGCCCATGCAGCAATGCTGGGCATCCCAGGGCATATTTTTGCTTTGACAAGGGCTCAGGCCAAAAAGCAAAAAGGACAGGGAAGCTTGGATCCTGGAACAATGGACCAAGTGCTCCCTAAAGCTAGGGCTAGTAGAAGCAAACCACTTCCTACTATCCCTCCCTCTGCAGTGGATTCTACTTCTGAGGAAGAAGAATTCCCTCCCTGTGCAGAACCTACACCAGAGGAGCTGGAAGCAGACACTGCTGAGCTTTTGGGTGAAGGGGGGCCTGCCAGAGAGGAGCTGAGTGTGGCACAGCAAACCTGTCCCACATTAGAGGGTCTCAGACAGCAAGCTGTCAAACAGGCTAATGGGGATGTCAGTGACTCTCACAGAGTTTACTGGGAGGACAACCTCTTGTACACTGAGCATAGGGATCCTAAACCTGGAGCTGCCAGGAGATTAGTGATTCCTCAGGAGTACAGAAAGTTCCTCCTAACACTGGCACATGACATTCCCTTAGCTGGGCATCTAGGACAAATGAAAACTTGGGACATGCTTGTTCCCCTGTTTCATTGGTCTAGGATGTCTGAGGACACAAAGGAATTTTGTGAGTCCTGTGAAACCTGTCAAGCCAGTGGCAAGACAGGTGGCACCCCAAAGGCACCCCTTATCCCACTGCCTGTGGTTAGGGTTCCCTTTGAAAGGGTAGGGGTTGACATAGTTGGCCCCCTTGACCCTCCTACTGCTTCAGGCAATAGGTTTATCTTGGTGGTAGTGGACCATGCCACAAGATATCCTGAAGCAATTCCTTTAAGGACCACTACAGCTCCTGCAGTGGCAAAGGCCCTCCTGGGAATATTTTCCAGGGTGGGCTTCCCAAAGGAAGTAGTATCAGACAGAGGAAGCAATTTCATGTCTGCATACTTACAGGCCATGTGGAAGGAGTGTGGTGTAACGTACAAGTTCACAACACCCTATCATCCACAAACAAATGGACTGGTGGAGAGATTTAATAAAACTCTCAAAGGCATGATTATGGGTCTCCCTGAAAAACTCCGCAGGAGATGGGATATCCTCCTACCATGCCTCCTTTTTGCCTACAGGGAGGTACCCCAGAAAGGAGTGGGCTTCAGCCCCTTTGAACTTCTTTTTGGACACCCTGTTAGGGGTCCACTCACACTTGTAAAGGAGGGTTGGGAACAACCTTTAAAAGCTCCTAAGCAGGATATTGTGGATTATGTACTTGGCCTCAGATCAAGGATGGCTGAGTACATGAAAAAGGCCAGTAAAAACCTTCAGGCCAGCCAAGAGCTCCAGAAGCAATGGCATGATCAGAAGGCTGTTTTGGTTCAATACCAACCAGGGCAGAAAGTGTGGGTCTTGGAGCCTGTAGCCCCAAGAGCACTCCAAGATAAATGGAGTGGACCCCACACAATTGTTGAAAAGAAGGGTGAAGTCACCTACTTGGTTGACTTAGGCACTGCCAGGAGTCCCCTTAGGGTGCTCCATGTCAACCGCCTGAAACCCTACTATGACAGGGCTGATCTCACCCTGCTCATGGCAACAGATGAGGGACAGGAAGAAGATAGTGATCCTCTACCTGATCTCTTCTCTTCCACAGAACAAGATGCTCTTGTGGAAGGTGTAGTTTTGGCTGATTGTCTTACTGCTGAGCAGAAAGATAATTGCATAAATCTCCTAGGACAATTTTCAGAACTCTTCTCTACTGTGCCAGGCACCACTTCTTGGTGTGAGCACACTATAGATACTGGAGACAGTTTACCTGTCAAAAGTAAGATCTATAGGCAGCCTGACCATGTCAGGGACTGCATAAAGCAAGAAGTTCAGAAAATGTTGGAACTAGGAGTGGTTGAGCACTCTGACAGTCCATGGGCTTCTCCTGTGGTACTGGTACCAAAACCCAATTCTAAAGATGGAAAGAAGGAAATGAGGTTTTGTGTAGACTATAGAGGTCTCAACTTGGTAACCAAAACTGATGCTCACCCTATACCCAGGGCAGATGAGCTCATAGATACACTGGCATCTGCCAAGTATCTAAGCACTTTTGATTTGACTGCAGGGTATTGGCAGATCAAATTGTCAGAAGATGCTAAACCTAAGACTGCATTTTCTACCATTGGAGGACATTACCAGTTTACTGTAATGCCTTTTGGTTTGAAAAATGCACCTGCCACTTTTCAGAGGTTGGTGAACACAGTCCTGCAAGGGCTGGAAGCTTTCAGTGCAGCATATTTGGACGATATAGCTGTCTTTAGCTCCAGTTGGGATGATCACCTGGTCCACCTATGGAAAGTTTTGGAGGCTCTGCAAAAGGCAGGCCTCACTATCAAGGCTTCAAAGTGCCAGATAGGGCAGGGTAAGGTGGTTTATCTGGGACACCTTGTTGGTGGGGAACAGATTGCACCACTTCAGGGGAAAATCCAAACTATTATTGATTGGGTTCCCCCTACCACTCAGACTCAGGTGAGAGCCTTCCTAGGCCTCACTGGGTATTACAGGAGGTTCATTAAGAACTATGGCTCCATTGCAGCCCCTCTTAATGACCTCACATCCAAGAAAATGCCTAAAAAGGTATTGTGGACAGCAAGCTGTCAGAAAGCTTTTGAGGAGCTGAAGCAGGCCATGTGCTCTGCACCTGTCCTGAAAAGCCCTTGTTACTCTAAAAAATTCTATGTCCAAACTGATGCATCTGAATTAGGAGTAGGGGCAGTCCTATCACAACTTAATTCTGAGGGCCAGGATCAACCTGTTGCTTTTATTAGTAGGAGGTTGACCCCTAGAGAAAAGCGTTGGTCTGCCATTGAGAGGGAGGCCTTTGCTGTGGTCTGGGCTCTGAAGAAGTTGAGGCCATACCTGTTTGGCACTCACTTCATTGTTCAGACAGACCACAAACCTCTACTTTGGCTAAAACAAATGAAAGGTGAAAATCCTAAATTGTTGAGGTGGTCCATATCCCTACAGGGAATGGACTATACAGTGGAACATAGACCTGGGAGTAGCCACTCCAATGCAGATGGACTCTCCAGATATTTCCACTTAGACAATGAAGACTCATCAGGTCATGGCTAGTCTTATTGTCCTTCGTTTGGTGGGGGGTTGTGTAGGAAAGTACCATCTTGCCTGGCATGTTACCCCCATTTTTCACTGTATATATGTTGTTTTAGTTGTATGTGTCACTGGGACCCTGGTAACCCAGGGCCCCAGTGCTCATAAGTGTGCCTGAATGTGTTACCTGTGTAGTGACTAACTGTCTCACTGAGGCTCTGCTAATCAGAACCTCAGTGGTTATGCTCTCTCATTTCTTTCCAAATTGTCACTGACAGGCTAGTGACCATTTTTACCAATTTACATTGGCTTACTGGAACACCCTTATAATTCCCTAGTATATGGTACTGAGGTACCCAGGGTATTGGGGTTCCAGGAGATCCCTATGGACTGCAGCATTTCTTTTGCCACCCATAGGGAGCTCTGACAATTCTTACACAGGCCTGCCACTGCAGCCTGAGTGAAATAACGTCCACGTTATTTCACAGCCATTTTACACTGCACTTAAGTAACTTATAAGTCACCTATATGTCTAACCTTTACCTGGTAAAGGTTAGGTGCAAAGTTACTTAGTGTGAGGGCACCCTGGCACTAGCCAAGGTGCCCCCACATTGTTCAGAGCCAATTCCCTGAACTTTGTGAGTGCGGGGACACCATTACACGCGTGCACTACATATAGGTCACTACCTATATGTAGCTTCACCATGGTAACTCCGAATATGGCCATGTAACATGTCTATGATCATGGAATTGCCCCCTCTATGCCATCCTGGCATAGTTGGCACAATCCCATGATCCCAGTGGTCTGTAGCACAGACCCTGGTACTGCCAAACTGCCCTTCCTGGGGTTTCACTGCAGCTGCTGCTGCTGCCAACCCCTCAGACAGGCATCTGCCCTCCTGGGGTCCAGCCAGGCCTGGCCCAGGATGGCAGAACAAAGAACTTCCTCTGAGAGAGGGTGTGACACCCTCTCCCTTTGGAAAATGGTGTGAAGGCAGGGGAGGAGTAGCCTCCCCCAGCCTCTGGAAATGCTTTCTTGGGCACAGATGTGCCCAATTCTGCATAAGCCAGTCTACACCGGTTCAGGGACCCCTTAGCCCCTGCTCTGGCGCGAAACTGGACAAAGGAAAGGGGAGTGACCACTCCCCTGACCTGCACCTCCCCTGGGAGGTGTCCAGAGCTCCTCCAGTGTGCCCCAGACCTCTGCCATCTTGGAAACAGAGGTGCTGCTGGCACACTGGACTGCTCCGAGTGGCCAGTGCCACCAGGTGACGTCAGAGACTCCTGCTGATAGGCTCCTTCAGGTGTTAGTAGCCTATCCTCTCTCCTAAGTAGCCAAACCCTCTTTTCTGGCTATTTAGGGTCTCTGTCTCTGGGGAAACTTTAGATAACGAATGCAAGAGCTCATCCGAGTTCCTCTGCATCTCTCTCTTCACCTTCTGATAAGGAAACGACCGCTGACCGCGCTGGAAGCCTGCAAACCTGCAACATAGTAGCAAAGACGACTACTGCAACTCTGTAACGCTGATCCTGCCGCCTTCTCGACTGTTTTCCTGCTTGTGCATGCTGTGGGGGTAGCCTGCCTCCTCTCTGCACCAGAAGCTCCGAAGAAATCTCCCGTGGGTCGACGGAATCTTCCCCCTCGAATCCAGCGACGCTGTCCAAGTGACCCCCACAGTCCAGTGACTCTTCAGCCCAAGTTTGGTGGAGGTAAGTCCTTGCCTCACCTCGCTGGGCTGCATTGCTGGGAACCGCGACTTTGCAGCTACTCCGGCCCCTGTGCACTTCCGGCGGAAATCCTTTGTGCACAGCCAAGCCTGGGTCCACGGCACTCTAACCTGCATTGCACGACTTTCTAAGTTGGTCTCCGGCGACGTGGGACTCCTTTGTGCAACTTCGGCGAGCACCGTTTCACGCATCCTTGTAGTGCCTGTTTCTGGCACTTCTCCGGGTGCTACCTGCTTTAGTGAGGGCTCTTTGTCTTGCTCGACGTCCCCTCTCTCTTCAGGTCCAATTTGCGACCTCCTGGTCTCTCCTGGGCCCCGGCAGCGTCCAAAAACGCCAAACGCACGATTTGCAACTAGCAAGGCTTGTTGGCGTCCTTCCGGCAGGAAAACACTTCTGCACGACTCTCCAAGGCGAGAGGGATCCATCCACCAAAGGGGAAGTCTCTAGCCCTTTTCGTTCCTGCAGAAACCTCAGCTTCTTCTGTCCAGTCGAAGCTTCTTTGCACCCGCAGCTGGCATTTCCTGGGCATCTGCCCATCTCCGACTTGCTTGTGACTTTTTGACTTGGTCCCCTTGTTCCACAGGTACCCTAGATTGGAAATCCACAGTTGTTGCATTGCTGGTTTGTGTCTTTCCTGCATTATTCCTCTAACACGACTACTTTGTCCTTAGGGGAACTTTAGTGCACTTTGCACTCACTTTTCAGGGTCTTGGGGAGGGTTATTTTTCTAACTCTCACTATTTTCTAATAGTCCCAGCGACCCTCTACAAGGTCACATAGGTTTGGGGTCCATTCGTGGTTCGCATTCCACTTTTGGAGTATATGGTTTGTGTTGCCCCTATCCCTATGTTTCCCCATTGCATCCTATTGTAACTATACATTGTTTGCATTGTTTTCTAAGACTATACTGCATATTTTTGCTATTGTGTATATATATCTTGTGTATATTTCCTATCCTCTCACTGAGGGTACACTCTAAGATACTTTGGCATATTGTCGTAAAAATAAAGTACCTTTATTTTTAGTATAACTGTGTATTGTGTTTTCTTATGATATTGTGCATATGACACTAAGTGGTACTGTAGTAGCTTCACACGTCTCCTAGTTCAGCCTAAGCTGCTCTGCTAAGCTACCATTATCTATCAGCCTAAGCTGCTAGACACCCTATACACTAATAAGGGATAACTGGGCCTGGTGCAAGGTGCAAGTACCCCTTGGTACTCACTACAAGCCAGTCCAGCCTCCTACATGGGGCCACAGGCATGGGCAGTGCAGGGGCCCCCTAACAGGGCCCCATAATGATTTTCAGTGTCTGCCTAGCAGACACTGAAAATCGCGACGGGTGCCACTGCACCCGTCGCACACCAGCAACTCCGCCGGCTCCATTCGGAGCCGGCTCCATCGTTGCTGGGGCTAGCCCGCTGGGCGGGCGGCCTTTTGGCAGTCGCCCGCCCGCCCAGCGGGAAAGTCAGAATGACCGCCGCGGTCATTTGACCGCGGTGCGGTCTTCTGGCGGTCTCCGCCCGGCGGGCGGCGCCCGCCACCCGCCGGGGTCGGAATGACCCCCACAACAGTCTTTCTGTGCGTAATTACTCACCATAGGAATTAATAGGAGGTCGTCTGCACAAATGCATAGAAAATCGTACAGTTGCTTTACCAAGTTCAGCTTTTGCAGGTTGGTTGCGGTTGTCACTGGGCATGCTGTGCCAGCAGGAGAAGTTTGCGCAGCTAACAGTTCTGGAAGGAGCAGCATGGGAAAGTTGCTTGTAGCTGATACAGAGCCACTGCAAGGGACCACTTGCAAAAGGTCTGTTGTTGCAAAATCAAAGGCGGTGCCTTGGGGTCCCCTTGTGATGTTGAGGTCAAAGGGGTGAGGGAGCACAGCGGGTTCCTTGTTGCAGGGTGCTGGGAGGCCAGGTGCAGGGCGAGTTGTTGATCCAAGGGCTGTGGGCAAAGGTGCCTCTCAGGTCCAAAAGTAAGTTGCTTCCAGGGTCACTTGCAGAAAAACGGGGGCACGCTGGTGGCAGGTCTGGGGTGCTCCTGAAGTCCCTCAACTGGTGCTTCCTTCTGGTCTGGTTTCAGCTCAGAGGGAGCTGGTTTTCTTGGAGTCCAACATCCACTGACCAGTACCCAGGGTATTGGGATGGTCCGGCCACTGGAGGGAGCAGTGCCACTAAACTTAGCAGGCTTGCAGGGTTTGTCCTCATGGTTGTCTGTGTGTCGTCGAGTCAAGCTGCCACTTCCGGTTTGAGAGGTGTCGGCTGGTCAATGAAGTGACCCTCAATGGGTTGCTGCTTACTTTGTCGTTGCAGAGTGGTACCTCCACTCTGGAGGGAGATCTCCAGCTACCGGCGAAGCCTGGAGGTCCTCTGAGTTTCTTGAGGTCAGTCCAGAGGTCAGCTCCTCCCTTTGTCAGGACCCAGGTGCAGCAGGCAGGGTTTGGTGCCTTTTTCTCATGCAGCAGGTTCACAGTTCTCGTGTTTTTGTTCTTCTTGGTGCCGTCTTCTCTTTGTCCTTTGAATCTAGTTTCTTGGTCTAGGGATGCTCACTAAACACTGAGTTTAATGGGTGTTTTAGTGGGCACCTGGTAGTGTCCAATGGGACACTTACCTTTGGGTGGCTACACCCACTATAGTGACCACTTCCTGTGGGAAGGGTTACTGCCCTAAACCTAATTGGCTATTTTCCTTCCACCTACGATGGAGGAAATTAAAATGGAGGGTCTACCTCGCAGGCAACACCTTAGGGGTGGTGCATCCCAGGTGGGGCCACTCCACCTACCCTTTGTGTGGTTTCCCGCCTTTGCTCCTGCCAAATGTGGGGGTTTGCAAAGGGGGAGACCATCTACTGCTACCAGCAGGCCTGGGGGTTGAGTTTCATGGGTGGTAGCCCTTTCAAGCTCACCACCAGGGCAGTGCACATTCCTGAGGGGGGGGGGGTTAGCCCATCCACCCAGGAAGGGCATTGCCTTACAAACCAGAGAGTCAGGGATCTCCCCCAGGGCTTGTATATTGGCTATCTGGAGGTGACAGCTGGATAGGACCAGTCAGCAACCGTGCCAGGATAGTTAGCTTTTGCAGGGGGCGCCTCTAAGGTGACCCCTAGGTACATTTAGGGATAAATCCAATATTGGCATCAGTTTGGATTTATCATTCGGAGTTGTTTTATACCAAACAATCCAGGGTTCAGCGTGGCCATCGTGTTGCTGGGGAACTTGTGTTTGACTAGTGCCCAGAAGATACATTAAAATGGCTGCTCTTTTCACTCACTATATCCCAGGTTTGGCAGGGACACAGTGGGGGCATATTGCTCATGTAGCTATGCCCTCACAAATATTATGGAGCACCCTGCCTTAGGGCTGTAAGGCCTGCCAGAGAGGTGTCTTCCTCATAGAAAATGCAGTGTATGGTAGACACAGCACACAGGCTGTGTAACAGGTCTACTTTGTATTTTAGGTTTGCACCAGGGCACTCAGCCAGCTATGGTAGTGCTGGGTACTTCTGGATGCATGGCCATAGAGGGTGGCACAATCAGTGCTGCTGCTTTTAGGGGCCTACCCCTAGTACTTCATGCCCTGGGTACCTAGGCACCCACTTACTAGGGACTAATAGTGGTAGTTAACGGTGTATTCATTTGTGTCAATGGCTCACAACAGAGTTAGGGAAAGAGCTATGGCCCAGGGGACCTGGTTAGTATGGGCCCTGGGCACTACAATTTCTAGGACACATCAACAGGCAAAAAGTAGGGGGCAAATCAAGTAAAAAAGAGGCCTTTTCATAACACCTATGCACTGTGTCCTTGTGATCTGCAAATCTTGAGTGCAGTACGCACTGCATCCTTGTGATCTACAGCTCTTGAGTGCAATACACCCTGTGTTGTCATCATCTACAGCTCGTGAGTACACCATGCACTGTGTCGATATGATCTTAAACTCGTCTGTGCACTACACACTGCATCTTCATGATCTGCAGCTCTTAAGTGCACTATTCACTTCTTCCTTGTGATCCACATCTCCTTAGTTCACTACGCACCTTGTCTTTGGGATCCACAGCTCTTGAGTGCACAGCTCACCATGTCCTTGTGAGCTACAGCTCTTGAGTGCACTATGCACCGTGTCCTTGTGATCTGCAGCTCTTGAGTGCACTACGCACTGTGTCCTTGTGTCCACAGCTCTTGAGTGCACTGTGCACCGTGTCTTTGTGATACGCAGCTCTTGAGTGCACTACGCACTGTGTCCTTGTGATCTGCAGCTCTTGAGTGCACAACGCACCGTTTCCTTATGATCCGCAGCTCTTGAGTGCATTATGCACCATGTCCTTGTGATCCGGAGCTCTTGAGTGCACCGCGCACCGTGTCATTGTGATCCGCAGCTCTTGAGAGCACAGCGCACTGAGTCCTTGTGATCCGCAGCTCTTGAGTGTACCGCACACCGTGTCCTTGTGATCCGCAACTCTTGAGTGCACGGCGCACTGTCCTTGTGATCTGCAGCTCTTGAGTGCACTACGGACCGTGTCCCTGTGATCTGCAGCTCTTGAGTGCACTACGCAACGTGTCCTTGTGATCCGCAGCTCTCGAGTGCAGAGCGCACCGTGTCCCTGTGATCCGCAGCTCTTGAGTGCATCACGCACCGTGTCCTTGTGATCCGCAGCTCTTTGAGAGCACAGCGCACTGTGTCCTTGTGATCCACAGCTCTTGAGTGCACTACACACTGTGTCCTTGTGATCCGCAGCTCTTGAGTGCACTACGCACCATGTCCTTGTGATCCACAGCTCTCGAGTGCACTACGCACCGTGTCCTTGTGATCCGCAGCTGAGTGCACATCGCTTCGTGTCCTTGTGATCCGCAGCCCTTGAGTGCACTACACACTGTGTCCTTGTGATCCGTAGCTCTTGACTGAACAGTGCGCTGTGTCCTTGTGATCCACAGCTCTTGAGTGCACTAGGCATTGTGTTCTTGTGATCCGCAGCTCTTGAGTGCACAGCGCACCATGTCCTTTTAATATGCAGCTTTTGAGTGTACTACGCATAGTATCCTTGTGACCCGCAGCTCTTGATTGCACTACGCACTGTGTCCTTGTGATACGCAGCTCTTGAGTGCACCACGCACGGTGTCCTTATGATCCGCAGCTCTTGAGTGCACAGCGCACCATGTCCTTGTGATCTGCAGCTCTTGAGTGCCCTACGCACTGTGTCCTTATCATCCACAGCTCTTGAGTGCAGAGCGCACCGTGTCCTTGTGATCCACAGCTTTTGAGTGCACAGGGCATTGTGTCCGGTGATCCACAGCTCTTGAATGCACTACGCATCGTATCATAGTGATCCGCAGGTCTTGAGTGCACTACGCACCACCGTGTCCTTGTGATCTGCAGCTCTTGAGTGCACAGCTCACCGTGTCCTTGTGATCCACAGCATTTGAGTGCACTACGCACTGCATCTTTGTGATCCGCAGCTATTGAGTGCACTACAAACCGTGTCCTTGTGATCCACAGCTCCTGAGTGCACTACGCACTATGTCCTTGTGATACGCAGCTCTTGAGTGCACTACACACAGTGTCCTTGTGATCCCCAGCTCTTGAGTGCACAGCGCACTGTGTTTTTCTGATCTGCAGCTCTTGAGTGCACAGCGCACCGTGTCCTTGTGAGCCGCCGGACCTCTTGACTGCACAGCGCACTGTGTCCTTGTGATCTGCAGCTCTTGAATGCACTACGCGCCGTGTCCTTGTAATCCACAGTTCTTGAGTGCACAGTGCACCGTGTCCTTGTGATCTGAAGCTCGTGAGTGCACTATGCACTGTGTCCTTGTGATCCACAGCTCTTGAGTGCACGACGCACTGTGTCTATTTGATCCGCAGCTCTTGAGTGCACTGCGCGCCGTGTCTTTGTGATCCACAGCTCTTGAGTGCACGGCGCACCGTGTCCTTGTGATCTGCAGCTCTTGAGTGCACAGCGCACCGTGTCCTTGTAATCCACAGTTCTTGAGTGCACAGCGCACCGTGTCCTTGTGATCTGCAGCTCGTGAGTGCACTATGCACTGTGTCCTTGTGATCCACAGCTCTTGAGTGCACTGGGCACCGTGTCTTTGGGATCCACAGCTCTTGAGTGCACAGCGTACCGTATCCTTGTGATACGTAGCTCTTGAGTGCACTACTCACCGTGTCCTTGTGATCCGCAGCTCTTGAGTGCACTACGCACAGTGTCTTTGTGATCTGCAGATCTTGAGTGCACAGCGCACTGTGTCCTTGTGATAAGCAGCTCTTGAGTGCTCTTGAGTGCACGGCGCACTGTGTCTTTGTGATCTGCAGCTCTTGAGTGCACAGTGCACCGTGTCCTTGTGAGCCGGACGTCTTGAGTGCACAGCGCACCGTGTGCTTGTGATACGCAGCTCCTGAGTGCACAGCGTACCATGTCCTTGTGATCTGCAGCTCTTGAGTGTAGTACGTGGCGTGTCCTTGTGACCCGCAGTTCTTGAGTGTGCAGCGCACCGTGTCCTTGTGATCTGCAGCTCTTGAGTGCACTATGTACCGCGTCTTTGTGATCCGCAGCTCTTGAGTGCACTACGCACAATGTCCTTTTGATCCGTAGCTCATGAGTGCACTGCGCACCATTTCTTTGTGATCCGCAGCTCTTGAGTGCACAGCGTACCGTGTCCTTGTGATACGCAGCTCTTGAGTGCACAGCGTACCGTGTCCTTGTGATACGCAGCTCTTGAGTGCAGTACTCACTGTGTCCTTCGGATCCACAGGTCTTGAGTGTACAGCGCACCGTGTCCTTGTGAGCCGCAGCTCTTGAGTGCACGGCGCACCGTGTCCTTGTGATCTGCAGCTCTTGAGTGCAATACGCACTGTCTTCTTGTGATCCGCAGCACTAGAGTGCACAGCGTAACGTGTCTTTTTGAAACGGAGCTCTTGAGTGTACTACACATTGTCTCCTTGTGACCCGAAGCTCTTGAGTGCACTATGCACTGTGTCCTTGTGATATGCATCTTTTCGGTGCACTACACACCGTGTCCTTGTGATCCCCAGTTCTTGAGTGCACAGCGCACCATGTCCTTGTGATCTGCAGCTCTTGAGTGCACTACGCACCGAGCCCTTGTGATCCGCAGCTCTTGAGTGCACAGCACATTTTGTCCTTGTGATTCACAGCTCTTGAGTACACTACACATCGTATCCTTGTGATCTGCAAGTCTTGAGTGCACTATGTACCACTGTGTCCTTGTGATACGCACCTCTTGAGTGCACAGCTCACCGTGTCCTTGTGATCCACAGCTCTTGAGTGCACTACGCACTGTGTCCTTGTGATCCGCAGCTATTGAGTACACTACGGACTGTGTCCTTGTCATCTACAGCTCTTGAGTGCACTACACACCATGTCCTCATGATCTGCAGCCCCTAAATACACAGCGCACTCTGTCCTAGTGATCTGAAGCACTTGCATGCACTACGCGCTGTGTCCTTGTGATCCACAGTTCTTGAGTGTACAGCGCACCGTGTACTTGTGATCCGCAGCTCTTGAGTGCACTACACACTGGGTCCTTGTGATCCGCAGATCTTGAGTGCACAGCGCACCGTGTCCTTGTGATAAGCAGCTCTTGAGTGCACTGCGCACTGTGTCCTTGTGATCTACAACTCTTGAGTGCGCAGCGCACTGTGGGGGTCACTCTGACCCTGGCGGTCATGGACCGCCAGGGCCAACGACCGCGGAAGCACCGCCAACAGGCTGGCGGTGCTTCCTGGCCAATTCTGACCGCGGCGGTAAAGCCGCGGTCAGAAAAGGGAAACCAGCGGTTTTCCGCCGGATTTCCCCTGGCCATAGGAATCCTCCATGGCGGCGCTGCAAGCAGCACCGCCATGGGGATTCCGACCCCCTTCCCGCCATCCTGTTCCTGGCGGTTCTTACCGCCAGGAACAGGATGGCGGGAACGGGTGTCGTGGGGCCCCTGGAGGCCCCTGCACTGCCCATGCCACTGGCATGGGCAGTGCAGGGGCCCCCTAACAGGGCCCCATAAAGATTTTCAGTGTCTGCTTTGCAGACACTGAAAATCGCGACGGGTGCCACTGCACCTGTCGCACCCCTTCAACTCCGCCGGCTCCATTCGGAGCCGGCTTCATTGTTGAAGGGGCTTTCCCGCTGGGCTGGCGGGCGGCCTTCTGGCGGTCGTCCGCCGGCCCAGCGGGAAAGTCAGAATGACCGCCGCGGTCATTTGACTGCGGTACGGTCTTCTGGCGGTTCCCGCCAGGCGGGCGGCTTCCGCCGCCCGCGGGAGTCAGAATGACCCCCTGTGTCCTTGTGAGCCGTAGCTCTTGAGTGCACAGCTCATCGTGTCCTTCTGATACGCAGCCCTTGAGTGCACAGCTCACCGTGCTCTTGTGATCCGCAGCTCTTGAGTGCATACCGCACCGTGTCCTTGTGATCCGCAGCTCGAGTGCACCGCGCACCTTGTCCTTGTGATCTGCAGCTCTTGAGTGCACAGTGCACCGTGTCCTTGTGATCCGCAGCACTTGAGTGCATTACGCACTGTGTTCTTGTGATCCGCAGCTGTTGAGTGCACAGTGCACCGTGTTCTTTTGATACGCAGCTCTTGAGTGCACTACGCACTGTGTCCTTGTGATCCGCCGCTCTTGAGTGCACAGCGCACTGTGTCCTTGCGACCCACAGCTCTTGAGTGCACTACGCACTGTGTCCTTATGGTCCGCAGCTCTTGAGTGCACAGCGCACCGTGTCCTTGTGATCCGCAGCTCTTGAGTGCACTACGCATTGTGTCCTTGTGACCCACAGCTCTTGAGTGCACTACCCACCGTGTCTTTGTGATCCACAGATATTAAGTGCACTACGTGCCACCGTGTGCTTGTGATCCGCAGCTCTTGAGTGCACAGCTCACCGTGTCCTTGTGATGCGCACCTCTTGAGTGCACAGCGCACCATATCCTTGTGAACCAGAGCTCTTGCGTGCACTACGCACTGTGTCCTTGTGATCCACAGCTATTGAGTGCACTACGCACTGTGTCCTTGTGACCCGCAGCAGTTGAGTGCCCTACGCAGCATGTGCTCGTGATCTACAGATCTTGACTGCACATCGCACCGTGTCCTTCTTATCTGCAGCTCTTAAATACACTATGCGCCGTGGCCTTGCAATCCGCAGTTCTTGAGTGCACAACACACTGTGGCCCTCATTACAACTTTGACGGGCGGCGGAGGCCGCCCGCCAAAGTTGCGCGTCGTGAATACCGCACCGCGGTCGGAAGACCGCAGCGGGTATTCAGAGTTTTCCCCTGGGCTGGCAGGCGGCCGCCGAAAAGCCGCCCGCAAGCCCAGGGGAAAACGACCTTCCCACCATGAAGCCGGCTCGTAATCGAGCCGGCGGAGTGGGAAGGTGCGACGGGTGCTACTGCACCCGTCGCGTATTTCACTGTCTGCTATGCAGACAGTGAAATACATTTTGGGGCCCTCTTACGGGGGCCCCTGCAGTGCCCCTGCTGTTGGCATGGGCACTGCAGGGGCCCCCAGGGGCCCCGCGACTCCCCCTCCCGCCATCCGGTTCCCGGCGGGAGAACCGCCAGGAACTGGATGGCGGGAGGGGGAGTCGGAATCCCCAAGCCGGCGCAGCAAGCTGCGCCGGCTTGGAGGATTCCTTGGGGGCAGCGGGAAACCGGCGGTAGACCGCCGGTTTCCCTTCTCTGACCGCGGCTAAGCCGCCGCGGTCAGAATGCCCCGCGGGGCACTGCCGGCCAGTCGGCGGTGCTCCCGCGTGCCGCGGCCCTGGCGGTTCTATACCGCCAGGGTCGTAATGAGGGCCTGTGTCTTTGTAATCCACAGCTGTTGAGTGCACAGGGTACCGCGTCCTTTTGATATGCACTTCTTGAGTGCACTACTCACTGTGTCCTTGTGATCCACAGCTCTTGAGTGCACCACGCACCGTGTCCTTGTGATCTGCAGCTATTGAGTTCACTACACACCATGTCCTTGTGATCCACAGCTCTTGAGTGCACAGCGCACCGTGTCCTTGTGATCCACAGCTCTTGAGTGCACTACGCACTGTGTCCTTTTTGATCCGTAGCTCTTGAGTGCACTGCACACCGTTTCTTTGTGATCCGCAGCTCTTGAGTGCACAGCGTACCGTGTCCTTGTGATCCACAGTTCTTGAGTGCACTACCCGTGTCCTTGTGATCTGCAGGTCTTCAGTGCACTACACACCACTGTGTCCTTGTGTTCCGCATCTCTTGAGTGCACAGCGCACCGTATCCTTGTGATCCACAGATCTTGAGTGCACTACGCACTGTGTCCTTGTGATCTGCAGCTATTGAGTGTACTACGCACTGTGTCCTTGTGATCCGCAGCTCTTGAGTGCACTGCGCACCGTGTCCTTGTGATCCGCAGCTCTTGAGTGCACTACGCACCGTGTCCTTGTGATCCGCAGCCCTTGAGTGCACAGCGCACTGTGTCCTTGTGATATGCAGCTCTTGAGTGCACTACGCATTGTCCTTGTGATCTGCAGCTCTTGAGTGGACAGTGCACCGTTTCCTTGTTAACTGCAGCTCTTGAGTGCACAGCGCACCATGTCCTTGTGATCCGCAGCTCTTGAGTGTACTACGCACCATGTTGTTGTGATCCGCAGCTCTTGCGTGCACTACGCACCGTGTCCTTGTGATCCCCAGCTCTTGAGTGCACAGCGCACCGTGTCCTTGTGATCTGCAGCTCTTGAGTGCACTACGCACTGTGTCCTTGTGATATGCATCTTTTTGATGCACTACGCACCGTGTCCTTGTGATCCCCAGTTCTTGAGTGCACAGCGCACTGTGTCCTTCTGATCTGCAGCTCTTGAGTGCACTACGCACCGAGTCCTTATGATCCGCAGGTCTTGAGTGCACAGCGCACTGTGTCCTTATGATCCACAGCTCTTGAGTGCACAGCGCAATTTGTCCTTGTGATCCACAGCTCTTGAGTACACTACACATCGTATCCTTGTGATCTGCAGGTCTTGAGTGCACTACGCACCACCGTGTCCTTGTGATACGCACCTCTTGAGTGCACAGCTCACCGTGTCCTTGTGATCCACAGCTCTTGAGTGCACTACGCACTGTGTCCTTGTGATCCGCAGCTATTGAGTGCACTACGGACCGTGTCCTTGTCATCTACAGCTCTTGAGTGCACTACGCACCATGTCCTCATCATCTGCAGCACTGAATACACAACGCACTCTGTCCTAGTGATCTGCATCTCTTGAATGCACTACGCGCCGTGTCCCTGTTATCCACAGTTCTTGAGTGTACAGCGCACCGTGTACTTGTGATCTGCACCTCGTGAGTGTACTATGCAGCGCGTCCTTGTGATCCGCAGCTCTTGAGTGCGCGACGCACAGTGTCTTTGTGATCCACAGCTCTTGAGTGCACAGTGTACCATGTCCTTGTGATACGCAGCTCTTGAGTGCACTACTCACCGTGTCCTTGTGATCCGCAGCTCTTGAGTGCACTACGCACTGCATCCTTGTGATCTGCAGATCTTGAGTGCACAGCGCACTGTGTCCTTGTGATAAGTAGCTCTTGAGTGCACTGCGCACCGTGTCCTTGTGATCTGCAGCTCTTGAGTGCACAGCGCACCGTGTCCTTGTGAGATGCAGCTCTTGAGTGCACAGCACATCGTGTCCTTGTGATACGCAGCCCTTGAGTGCACAGCGCACCGTGCTCTTGTGATCCGCAGCTCTTGCGTGCATAACGCACTGTGTCCTTATGATCCGCAGCTCTTGAGTGCACCGCGCACCTTGTCCTTGTGATCTGCAGCTCTTGAGTGCACAGCGCACCGTGTCCTTGTGATCCACAGCACTTGAGTGCATTACGCACTGTGTTCTTGTGATACGCAGCTCTTGAGTGCACAGCGCACCGTGTCCTTTGATACGCAGCTCTTAAGTGCACTACGCACTGTGTCCTTATGATGCGTAGCTCTTGAGTGCACTACGCACTGTGTTCTTGTGATCCGCCGCTCTTGAGTGCACAGCGCACCGTGTCCTTGTGACCCACAGCTCTTGAGTGCACTACGCACTGTGTCCTTATGGTCCGCAGCTCTTGAGTGCACAGCGCTCTGTGTCCTTGTGATCCCCAGCTCTTGAGTGCACTACGCATTGTGTCCTTGTGACCCACAGCTCTTGAGTGCACTACGCACCGTGTCTGTGTGATCCACAGATCTTGAGTGCACTACGCACCACCGTGTGCTTGTGATCCGCAGCTCTTGAGTGCAAAGGTCACCGTGTCCTTGTGATGCACACCTCTTGAGCGCACAGCGCTCCGTATCCTTGTGACCCACAGCAGTTGAGTGCACTACGCACCATGTGCTTGTGATCTGCAGCTCTTGACTGCACATCGCACCATGTCCTTCTTATTGGCAGCTCTTAAATACACTACGCGCCATGACATTGTGATCCGCAGTTCTTGAGTGCACAGTGCACTGTGTCCTTGTGATCTGCAGCTCTTGAGTGCACTATGCAATGAGTCCTGGTGATCTGCAGCTGTTGAGTACACGACGCACTGTGTCTTTGTAATCCACAGCTCTTGAGTGCACAGGGTACTGTGTCCTTGTGATATGCAGCTCTTGAGTGCACTACTCACTGTGTCCTTGTGATCCACAGCTCTTGAGTGCCCTATGCACCATTTCCTTGTGATCCGCAGCTCTTGAGTGCACCACGCACCGTGTCCTTGTGATCTGCAGCTATTGAGTTCACTACACACCGTGTCCTTGTGATCCACAGCTCTTGAGTGCACTATGCACTGTGTCCTTGTGAGCCGCAGCTCTTGAGTGCACAGCGCACCGTGTCCTTGTGATCCACAGCTCTTGAGTGCACTACGCACTGTGTCATTATGGTCCGCAGCTCTTGAGTGCACAGCGCACCGTGTCCTTGTGCTCCGCAGCTCTTGAGTGCACAAGACATTGGGGGTCATTCTGACCCTGGCGGCCGGTGACCGCCAGGGTCACCGACCACGGGAGCACCGCCAACAGGCTGGCGGTGCTCCCTCGAGCATTCTGACCGCGGCGGTTCAGCCGCGGTCAGAAACGGAAAGTCGGCGGTCTCCCGCCGACTTTCCGCTGCTCGGGTGAATCCTCCATGGCTGCGGAGCACGCTCCGCAGCCATGGGGATTCTGACACCCCCTACCGCCATCCTGTTCCTGGCGGGTCTCCCGCCAGGAACAGGATGGCGGTAGGGGGTGCCGCGGGGCCCCCGTAAGAGGGCCCCACTGTGTATTTCAGTGTCTGCAAAGCGGACACTGAAATACGCGACGGGTGCAACTGCACCCGTCGCACCTTCCCACTACGCCGGCTCCATTCGGAGCCGGCGTCCTCGTGGGAAGGTAGATTTGCCCTGGGCTGGCGGGCGGCCTTTTGGCGGCCGCCCGCCAGCCCAGGGCAAATCTCAAAATACCCTCAGCGGTCTTGTGACCGCGGAGCGGTATTTTGACGGGGGAACATTGGCGGGCGGCCTCCGCCGCCCGCCAATGTTAGAATGACCCCCATCGTGTCCTTGTGATCCACATCTCTTGAGTGCACTACCCATGTCCTTGTGATCTGCAGGTCTTCAGTGCACTACACACCACTGTGTCCTTGTGATCTACAGCTCTTGAGTGCACTACGCACTGTGTCCTTGTGATCCGCAGCTATTGAGTGTACTACGCACAGTGTCATTGTGATCTGCTTCTCTTGAGTGCACTGCGCACCATGTTCTTGTGATCCGCAGCTCTTGAGTGCACTGCGCACCGTGTCCTTGTGATATGCAGCTCTTGAATACACTACTCACTTCTTCTTTACGATCCGTATCTCTTGAGTACACTACGCACTGTGTCCTTGTGATCTGCAGCTCTTGAGTGCACCACGCACTGTGTCCTTGTGATCCGCAGCCCTTGAGTGCACAGCGCACTGTGTCCTTGCGACCCACAGCTCTTGAGTGCACTACGCACTGTGTCCTTATGGTCTGCAGCTCTTGAGTGCACAGCGCACCGTGTCCTTGTGATCCGCAGCTCTTGAGTGCACTACGCATTGTGTCCTTGTGACCCACAGCTCTTGAGTGCACTACCCACCGTGTCTTTGTGATCCACAGATATTAAGTGCACTACGTGCCACCGTGTGCTTGTGATCCGCAGCTCTTGAGTGCACAGCTCACCGTGTCCTTGTGATGCGCACCTCTTGAGAGCACAGCGCACCATATCCTTGTGAACCAGAGCTCTTGCGTGCACTACGCACTGTGTCCTTGTGATCCACAGCTATTGAGTGCACTACGCACTGTGTCCTTGTGACCCGCAGCAGTTGAGTGCCCTACGCAGCATGTGCTCGTGATCTACAGCTCTTGACTGCACATCGCACCGTGTCCTTCTTATCTGCAGCTCTTAAATACACTATGCGCCGTGGCCTTGTAATCCGCAGTTCTTGAGTGCACAACACACTGTGGCCCTCATTACAACTTTGACGGGCGGCGGAGGCCGCCCGCCAAAGTTGCGCGTCGTGAATACCGCACCGCGGTCGGAAGACCGCAGCGGGTATTCAGAGTTTTCCCCTGGGCTGGCAGGCGGCCGCCGAAAAGCCGCCCGCAAGCCCAGGGGAAAACGACCTTCCCACCATGAAGCCGGCTCGTAATCGAGCCGGCGGAGTGGGAAGGTGCGACGGGTGCTACTGCACCCGTCGCGTATTTCACTGTCTGCTATGCAGACAGTGAAATACATTTTGGGGCCCTCTTACGGGGGCCCCTGCAGTGCCCCTGCTGTTGGCATGGGCACTGCAGGGGCCCCCAGGGGCCCCGCGACTCCCCCTCCCGCCATCCGGTTCCCGGCGGGAGAACCGCCAGGAACTGGATGGCGGGAGGGGGAGTCGGAATCCCCAAGCCGGCGCAGCAAGCTGCGCCGGCTTGGAGGATTCCTTGGGGGCAGCGGGAAACCGGCGGGAGACCGCCGGTTTCCCTTCTCTGACCGCGGCTAAGCCGCCGCGGTCAGAATGCCCCGCGGGGCACCGCCGGCCAGTCGGCGGTGCTCCCGCGTGCCGCGGCCCTGGCGGTTCTATACCGCCAGGGTCGTAATGAGGGCCTGTGTCTTTGTAATCCACAGCTGTTGAGTGCACAGGGTACCGCGTCCTTTTGATATGCACCTCTTGAGTGCACTACTCACTGTGTCCTTGTGATCCACAGCTCTTGAGTGCACCACGCACCGTGTCCTTGTGATCTGCAGTTATTGAATTCACTACACACCATGTCCTTGTGATCCACAGCTCTTGAGTGCACAGCGCACCGTGTCCTTGTGATCCACAGCTCTTGAGTGCACTACGCACTGTGTCCTTTTTGATCCGTAGCTCTTGAGTGCACTGCACACCGTTTCTTTGTGATCCGCAGCTCTTGAGTGCACAGCGTACCGTGTCCTTGTGATCCACAGTTCTTGAGTGCACTACCCGTGTCCTTGTGATCTGCAGGTCTTCAGTGCACTACACACCACTGTGTCCTTGTGTTCCGCATCTCTTGAGTGCACAGCGCACCGTATCCTTGTGATCCACAGATCTTGAGTGCACTACGCACTGTGTCCTTGTGATCTGCAGCTATTGAGTGTACTACGCACTGTGTCCTTGTGATCCGCAGCTCTTGAGTGCACTGCGCACCGTGTCCTTGTGATCCGCAGCTCTTGAGTGCACTACGCACCGTGTCCTTGTGATCCGCAGCCCTTGAGTGCACAGCGCACTGTGTCCTTGTGATATGCAGCTCTTGAGTGCACTACGCATTGTCCTTGTGATCTGCAGCTCTTGAGTGGACAGTGCACCGTTTCCTTGTTAACTGCAGCTCTTGAGTGCACAGCGCACCATGTCCTTGTGATCCGCAGCTCTTGAGTGCACTACGCACCATGTTGTTGTGATCCGCAGCTCTTGCGTGCACTACGCACTGTGTCCTTGTGATCCCCAGCTCTTGAGTGCACAGCGCACCGTGTCCTTGTGATCTGCAGCTCTTGAGTGCACTACGCACTGTGTCCTTGTGATATGCATCTTTTTGATGCACTACGCACCGTGTCCTTGTGATCCCCAGTTCTTGAGTGCACAGCGCACTGTGTCCTTCTGATCTGCAGCTCTTGAGTGCACTACGCACCGAGTCCTTATGATCCGCAGGTCTTGAGTGCACAGCGCACTGTGTCCTTATGATCCACAGCTCTTGAGTGCACAGCGCAATTTGTCCTTGTGATCCACAGCTCTTGAGTACACTACACATCGTATCCTTGTGATCTGCAGGTCTTGAGTGCACTACGCACCACCGTGTCCTTGTGATACGCACCTCTTGAGTGCACAGCTCACCGTGTCCTTGTGATCCACAGCTCTTGAGTGCACTACGCACTGTGTCCTTGTGATCCGCAGCTATTGAGTGCACTACGGACCGTGTCCTTGTCATCTACAGCTCTTGAGTGCACTACGCACCATGTCCTCATCATCTGCAGCACTGAATACACAACGCACTCTGTCCTAGTGATCTGCAGCTCTTGAATGCACTACGCGCTGTGTCCCTGTTATCCACAGTTCTTGAGTGTACAGCGCACCGTGTACTTGTGATCTGCACCTCGTGAGTGTACTATGCAGCGCGTCCTTGTGATCCGCAGCTCTTGAGTGCGCGACGCACAGTGTCTTTGTGATCCACAGCTCTTGAGTGCACAGTGTACCATGTCCTTGTGATACGCAGCTCTTGAGTGCACTACTCACCGTGTCCTTGTGATCCGCAGCTCTTGAGTGCACTACGCACTGCATCCTTGTGATCTGCAGATCTTGAGTGCACAGCGCACTGTGTCCTTGTGATAAGTAGCTCTTGAGTGCACTGCGCACCGTGTCCTTGTGATCTGCAGCTCTTGAGTGCACAGCGCACCGTGTCCTTGTGAGATGCAGCTCTTGAGTGCACAGCACATCGTGTCCTTGTGATACGCAGCCCTTGAGTGCACAGCGCACCGTGCTCTTGTGATCCGCAGCTCTTGCGTGCATAACGCACTGTGTCCTTATGATCCGCAGCTCTTGAGTGCACTGCGCACCTTGTCCTTGTGATCTGCAGCTCTTGAGTGCACAGCGCACCGTGTCCTTGTGATCCACAGCACTTGAGTGCATTACGCACTGTGTTCTTGTGATACGCAGCTCTTGAGTGCACAGCGCACCGTGTCCTTTGATACGCAGCTCTTAAGTGCACTACGCACTGTGTCCTTATGATGCGTAGCTCTTGAGTGCACTACGCACTGTGTTCTTGTGATCCGCCGCTCTTGAGTGCACAGCGCACCGTGTCCTTGTGACCCACAGCTCTTGAGTGCACTACGCACTGTGTCCTTATGGTCCGCAGCTCTTGAGTGCACAGCGCTCTGTGTCCTTGTGATCCCCAGCTCTTGAGTGCACTACGCATTGTGTCCTTGTGACCCACAGCTCTTGAGTGCACTACGCACCGTGTCTGTGTGATCCACAGATCTTGAGTGCACTACGCACCACCGTGTGCTTGTGATCCGCAGCTCTTGAGTGCAAAGGTCACCGTGTCCTTGTGATGCACACCTCTTGAGCGCACAGCGCTCCGTATCCTTGTGACCCACAGCAGTTGAGTGCACTACGCACCATGTGCTTGTGATCTGCAGCTCTTGACTGCACATCGCACCATGTCCTTCTTATTGGCAGCTCTTAAATACACTACGCGCCATGACATTGTGATCCGCAGTTCTTGAGTGCACAGTGCACTGTGTCCTTGTGATCTGCAGCTCTTGAGTGCACTATGCAATGAGTCCTTGTGATCTGCAGCTGTTGAGTACACGACGCACTGTGTCTTTGTAATCCACAGCTCTTGAGTGCACAGGGTACTGTGTCCTTGTGATATGCAGCTCTTGAGTGCACTACTCACTGTGTCCTTGTGATCCACAGCTCTTGAGTGCCCTATGCACCATTTCCTTGTGATCCGCAGCTCTTGAGTGCACCACGCACCGTGTCCTTGTGATCTGCAGCTATTGAGTTCACTACACACCGTGTCCTTGTGATCCACAGCTCTTGAGTGCACTATGCACTGTGTCCTTGTGAGCCGCAGCTCTTGAGTGCACAGCGCACCGTGTCCTTGTGATCCACAGCTCTTGAGTGCACTACGCACTGTGTCATTATGGTCCGCAGCTCTTGAGTGCACAGCGCACCGTGTCCTTGTGCTCCGCAGCTCTTGAGTGCACAAGACATTGGGGGTCATTCTGACCCTGGCGGCCGGTGACCGCCAGGGTCACCGACCACGGGAGCACCGCCAACAGGCTGGCGGTGCTCCCTCGAGCATTCTGACCGCGGCGGTTCAGCCGCGGTCAGAAACGGAAAGTCGGCGGTCTCCCGCCGACTTTCCGCTGCTCGGGTGAATCCTCCATGGCTGCGGAGCACGCTCCGCAGCCATGGGGATTCTGACACCCCATACCGCCATCCTGTTCCTGCCGGGTCTCCCGCCAGGAACAGGATGGCGGTAGGGGGTGCCGCGGGGCCCCCGTAAGAGGGCCCCACTGTGTATTTCAGTGTCTGCAAAGCGGACACTGAAATACGCGACGGGTGCAACTGCACCCGTCGCACCTTCCCACTACGCCGGCTCCATTCGGAGCCGGCGTCCTCGTGGGAAGGTAGATTTGCCCTGGGCTGGCGGGCGGCCTTTTGGCGGCCGCCCGCCAGCCCAGGGCAAATCTCAAAATACCCTCAGCGGTCTTGTGACCGCGGAGCGGTATTTTGACGGGGGAACATTAGCGGGCGGCCTCCGCCGCCCGCCAATGTTAGAATGACCCCCATCGTGTCCTTGTGATCCACATCTCTTGAGTGCACTACCCATGTCCTTGTGATCTGCAGGTCTTCAGTGCACTACACACCACTGTGTCCTTGTGATCTACAGCTCTTGAGTGCACTACGCACTGTGTCCTTGTGATCCGCAGCTATTGAGTGTACTACGCACAGTGTCATTGTGATCTGCTTCTCTTGAGTGCACTGCGCACCATGTTCTTGTGATCCGCAGCTCTTGAGTGCACTGTGCACCGTGTCCTTGTGATATGCAGCTCTTGAATACACTACTCACTTCTTCTTTACGATCCGTATCTCTTGAGTACACTACGCACTGTGTCCTTGTGATCTGCAGCTCTTGAGTGCACTACGCACTGTGTCCTTGTGATCCGCAGCCCTTGAGTGCACAGCGCACTGTGTCCTTGTGATCCGCGGCTCTTGAGTGCACTACGCACTGTGTCCTTGTGATCTGCAGCTCTTGAGTGCACTACGCACCGTGTCCTTGTGATCCGCAGCCCTTGAGTGCACAGCGCACTGTGTCCTTGTGATTCCGAGGTCTTGAGTGCACTACGCATTGTCCTTGTGATCTGCAGCTCTTGAGTGCACAGTGCACCGTGTCCTTGTTAACTGCAGCTCTTGAGTGCACAGCGCACCGTGTCCTTGTGATCCGCAGCTATTAAGTGCACTACGCACCGTGTTGTTGTGATCCGCAGCTGAGTGCACAGCGCTCTGCGTCCTTGTGATCTGCAGCTCTTGAGTGCACTAAGTACTGTGTCCTTGTGATCCACAGCTCTTGAGTGCACTATGCACCATGTCCTTGTGTTCCACAGCTCTTCAGTGCAATACGCACTGTGTTCTTGTGATCCGCAGCACTTGAGTGCACAGCGCAACGTGTCTTTTTGAAACGGAGCTCTTGAGTGTACTACACATTGTATCCTTGTGACCCGCAGCTGTTGAGTGCACTATGCACTGTGTCCTTGTGATACTTAGCTCTTGAGTGCACTACGCATGTGTCCTTGTGAGCTGCAGCTCATGAGTGCACAGCGCACTGTGTCCTTGTGAACTGCAGCTCTTGAGTGCACTACGCATCGTGTCCTTGTGACCCACAACTCTTGAGCGCACTACGAACTGTGTCTTTTTGATCCACAGGTCTTGAGTGCACTACGCACCACTGTGTGGTTGTGATCCGCAGCTCTTGAGTGTACAGCTCACCATGTCCTTGTGATCTGCACCTCTTGAGTGCACTATGCAACGTGTCCTTGTGATCTGCAGCTCTTGAGTGCACAACGCACTGTGTCTTTGTGATCCACAGCTCTTGAGTGCACAGCGTACCGTGTCCTTGTGATCTGCTGCTCTTGACTGCACTACGCAACGTGTCCTTGTGATCCACATCTATTGAGTGCACGACGGACCGTGTCCATGTGATCCGCAGCTCTTGAGTGCACTATGCACCATGTGCTCGTGATCTGCAGCTCTTGACTGCACAACGCACCGTGTCCTTCTTATCTGCAGGTCTTAAATACACTACGCGCCGTGGCCTTGCGATCCGCAGTTTTTGAGTGCACAGCGCACCTTGTCCTTGTGATCTGCAGCTCTTGAATGCACTATGCAACGTGTCCTTGTGATCTGCAGCTCTTGAGTGCACGACGCACTGTGTCTTTGTGATCCACAGCTCTTGAGTGCACAGCGTACCGTGTCCTTGTGATATGCAGCTCTTGAGTGCACTACTCACCGTGTCCTTGTGATCTGCTGCTCTTGAGTGCACTAAGTACCGTGTCCTTGTGATCCGCAGCTCTTGATTGCACTGCGCACCGTGTCCTTGTGATATGCAGCTCTTGAGTACACTACTCACTTCTTCTTTACGATCCGTATCTCTTGAGTACACTACGCACTGTGTCCTTGTGATCTGCAGCTCTTGAGTGCACTACGCACCGTGTCCTTGTGATCCGCAGCCCTTGAGTGCACAGCGCACTGTGTCCTTGTGATTCGCAGCTCTTGAGTGCACTATGCATTGTCCTTGTGATCTGCAGCTCTTGAGTGCACAGTGCACCGTGTCCTTGTTAACTGCAGCTCTTGAGTGCACAGCGCACCGTGTCATTGTGATCCGCAGCTCTTGAGTGCACTACGCACCGTGTTGTTGTGATCCGCAGCTGAGTGCACAGCGCTCCGTGTCCTTGTGATATGCAGCTCTTGAGTGCACTAAGTACCATGTCCTTGTGATCCACAGCTCTTGAGTGCACTATGCACCATGTCCTTGTGTTCCACAGCTCTTCAGTGCAATACGCACTGTGTTCTTGTGATCCGCAGCACTTGAGTGCACAGCGTAACGTGTCTTTTTGAAACTGAGCTCTTGAGTGTACTACACATTGTATCCTTGTGACCCGCAGCTGTTGAGTGCACTATGCACTGTGTCCTTGTGATACTTAGCTCTTGAGTGCACTACGCATGTGTCCTTGTGAGCTGCAGCTCATGAGTGCACAGCGCACCGTGTCCTTGTGAACTGCAGCTCTTGAGTGCACTGCGCATCGTGTCCTTGTGACCCACAACTCTTGAGCGCACTACAAACTGTGTCTTTTTGATCCACAGGTCTTGAGTGCACTATGCACCACTGTGTGGTTGTGATCCGCAGCTCTTGAGTGCACAGCTCACCATGTCCTTGTGATCTGCACCTCTTGAGGGCACTATGCAACGTGTCCTTGTGATCTGCAGCTCTTGAGTGCACAACGCACTGTGTCTTTGTGATCCACAGCTCTTGAGTGCACAGCGTACCGTGTCCTTGTGATCTGCTGCTCTTGAGTGCACTACGCAACGTGTCCTTGTGATCCACATCTATTGAGTGCACGACGGAGCGTGTCCTTGTGATCCGCAGCTCTTGAGTGCACTATGCACTATGTGCTCGTGATCTGCAGCTCTTGACTGCACAGCGCACCGTGTCCTTCTTATCTGCAGGTCTTAAATACACTACGCGCCGTGGCCTTGTGATCCGCAGTTTTTGAGTGCACAGCGCACCTTGTCCTTGTGATCTGCAGCTCTTGAATGCACTATGCAACGTGTCCTTGTGATCTGCAGCTCTTGAGTGCACTACTCACTGTGTCCTTGTGATCCATAGCTCTTGAGTGCACGACGCACTGTGTCTTTGTGATCCACAGCTCTTGAGTGCACAGCGCACCTTGTCCTTGTGATCTGCAGCTCTTGAATGCACTATGCAAAGTGTCTTTGTGATCTGCAGCTCTTGAGTGCACGACGCACTGTGTCTTTGTGATCCACAGCTCTTGAGTGCACAGCGTACCGTGTCCTTGTGATATGCAGCTCTTGAGTGCACTACTCACCGTGTCCTTGTGATCTGCTGCTCTTGAGTGCACTAAGTACCGTGTCCTTGTGATCCGCAGCTCTTGATTGCACTGCGCACCGTGTCCTTGTGATATGCAGCTTTTGAGTACACTACTCACTTCTTCTTTACGATCCGTATCTCTTGAGTACACTACGCACTGTGTCCTTGTGATCTGCAGCTCTTGAGTGCACTACGCACCGTGTCCTTGTGATCCGCAGCCCTTGAGTGCACAGCGCACTGTGTCCTTGTGATTCGCAGCTCTTGAGTGCACTACGCATTGTCCTTGTGATCTGCAGCTCTTGAGTGCACAGTGCACCGTGTCCTTGTTAACTGCAGCTCTTGAGTGCACAGCGCACCGTGTCCTTGTGATCCGCAGCTCTTGAGTGCACTACGCACCGTGTTGTTGTGATCCGCAGCTGAGTGCACAGCGCTCCGTGTCCTTGTGATCTGCAGCTCTTGAGTGCACTAAGTACCATGTCCTTGTGATCCACAGCTCTTGAGTGCACTATGCACCATGTCCTTGTGTTCCAAAGCTCTTCAGTGCAACACGCACTGTGTTCTTGTGATCCGCAGCACTTGAGTGCACAGCGTAACGTGTCTTTTTGAAACGAAGCTCTTGAGTGTACTACACATTGTATCCTTGTGACCCGCAGCTGTTGAGTGCACTATGCACTGTGTCCTTGTGATACTTAGCTCTTGAGTGCACTACGCATGTGTCCTTGTGAGCTGCAGCTCAGGAGTGCACAGCGCACTGTGTCCTTGTGAACTGCAGCTCTTGAGTGCACTACGCATCGTGTCCTTGTGACCCACAACTCTTGAGCGCACTACGAACGGTGTCTTTTTGATCCAAAGGTCTTGAGTGCACTATGCACCACTGTGTGGTTGTGATCCGCAGCTCTTGAGTGCACAGCTCACCATGTCCTTGTGATCTGCACCTCTTGAGTGCACTATGCAACGTGTCCTTGTGATCTGCAGCTCTTGAGTGCACAACGCACTGTGTCTTTGTGATCCACAGCTCTTGAGTGCACAGCGTACCGTGTCCTTGTGATCTGCTGCTCTTGAGTGAACTACGCAACGTGTCCTTGTGATCCACATCTATTGAGTGCACGACGGAGCGTGTCCTTGTGATCCGCAGCTCTTGAGTGCTCTATGCACTATGTGCTCGTGATCTGCAGCTCTTGACTGCACAACGCACCGTGTCCTTCTTATCTGCAGGTCTTAAATACACTACGCGCCGTGGCCTTGTGATCCGCAGTTTTTGAGTGCACAGCGCACCTTGTCCTTGTGATCTGCAGCTCTTGAATGCACTATGCAACGTGTCCTTGTGATCTGCAGCTCTTGAGTGCACTACTCACTGTGTCCTTGTGATCCACAGCTCTTGAGTGCACTACGCACCATGTCCTCATGATATGCAGCACTGAGTGCCCTATGCACCATTTCCTTGTGATCCGCAGCTCTTGAGTGCACCACGCACCGTGTCCTTGTGATCTGCAGCTATTGAGTTCACTACACACCGTGTCCTTGTGATCCACAGCTCTTGAGTGCACTATGCACTGTGTCCTTGTGAGCCGCAGCTCTTGAGTGCACAGCGCACCGTGTCCTTGTGATCCACAGCTCTTGAGTGCACTACGCACTGTGTCATTATGGTCCGCAGCTCTTGAGTGCACAGCGCACCGTGTCCTTGTGCTCCGCAGCTCTTGAGTGCACAACACATCGTGTCGTTGTGATCCACATCTCTTGAGTGCACTACCCATGTCCTTGTGATCTGCAGGTCTTCAGTGCACTACACACCACTGTGTCCTTGTGATCTACAGCTCTTGAGTGCACTACGCACTGTGTCCTTGTGATCCGCAGGTATTGAGTGTACTACGCACCGTGTCATTGTGATCCGCTTCTCTTGAGTGCACTGCGCACCGTGTTCTTGTGATCCGCAGCTCTTGAGTGCACTGCGCACCGTGTCCTTGTGATATGCAGCTCTTGAGTACACTACTCACTTCTTCTTTACGATCCGTATCTCTTGAGTACACTACGCACTGTGTCCTTGTGATCTGCAGCTCTTGAGTGCACTACGCAACGTGTCCTTGTGATCCACATCTAATGAGTGCACAACGGAGCGTGTCCTTGTGATCCGCAGCTCTTGAGTGCACTATGCACCATGTGCTCGTGATCTACAGCTCTTGAGTGCACTACGCACTGTGTCTTTGTGATCCGCAGCTATTGAGTGCACGACGCACTGTGTCTTTGTGATCCACAGCTCTTGAGTGCACAGCGCACCTTGTCCTTGTGATCTGCAGCTCTTGAATGCACTATGCAACGTGTCCTTGTGATCTGCAGCTCTTGAGTGCACGACGCACTGTGTCTTTGTGATCCACAGCTCTTGAGTGCACAGCGTACCGTGTCCTTGTGATATGCAGCTCTTGAGTGCACTACTCACCGTGTCCTTGTGATCTGCTGCTCTTGAGTGCACTAAGTACCGTGTCCTTGTGATATGCAGCTTTTGAGTACACTACTCACTTCTTCTTTACCATCCGTATCTCTTGAGTACACTACGCACTGTGTCCTTGTGATCTGCAGCTCTAGAGTGCACTACGCACCGTGTCCTTGTGATCCGCAGCCCTTGAGTGCACAGCGCACTGTGTCCTTGTGATTCGCAGCTCTTGAGTGCACTACGCATTGTCCTTGTGATCTGCAGCTCTTGAGTGCACAGTGCACCGTGTCCTTGTTAACTGCAGCTCTTGAGTGCACAGCGCACCGTGTCCTTGTGATCCGCAGCTCTTGAGTGCACTACGCACCGTGTTGTTGTGATCCGCAGCTGAGTGCACAGCGCTCCGTGTCCTTGTGATCTGCAGCTCTTGAGTGCACTAAGTACCATGTCCTTGTGATCCACAGCTCTTGAGTGCACTATGCACCATGTCCTTGTGTTCCACAGCTCTTCAGTGCAATACGCACTGTGTTCTTGTGATCCGCAGCACTTGAGTGCACAGCGTAACGTGTCTTTTTGAAACTGAGCTCTTGAGTGTACTACACATTGTATCCTTGTGACCCGCAGCTGTTGAGTGCACTATGCACTGTGTCCTTGTGATACTTAGCTCTTGAGTGCACTACGCATGTGTCCTTGTGAGCTGCAGCTCATGAGTGCACAGCGCACTGTGTCCTTGTGAACTGCAGCTCTTGAGTGCACCACGCATCGTGTCCTTGTGACCCACAACTCTTGAGCGCACTACGAACTGTGTCTTTTTGATCCACAGGTCTTGAGTGCACTATGCACCACTGTGTGGTTGTGATCCGCAGCTCTTGAGTGCACAGCTCACCATGTCCTTGTGATCTGCACCTCTTGAGTGCACTATGCAACGTATCCTTGTGATCTGCAGCTCTTGAGTGCACAACGCACTGTGTCTTTGTGATCCACAGCTCTTGAGTGCACAGCGTACCATGTCCTTGTGATCTGCTGCTCTTGAGTGCACTACGCAACGTGTCCTTGTGATCCACATCCATTGAGTGCACGACGGAGCGTGTCCTCGTGATCCGCAGCTCTTGAGTGCACTATGCACTATGTGTTCGTGATCTGCAGCTCTTGACTGCACAACGCACCGTGTCCTTCTTATCTGCAGGTCTTAAATACACTACGCGCCGTGGCCTTGTGATCCGCAGTTTTTGAGTGCACAGCGCACCTTGTCCTTGTGATCTGCAGCTCTTGAATGCACTATGCAACGTGTCCTTGTGATCTGCAGCTCTTGAGTGCACTACTCACTGTGTCCTTGTGATCCACAGCTCTTGAGTGCCCTATGCACCATTTCCTTGTGATCCGCAGCTCTTGAGTGCACCACGCACCATGTCCTTGTGATCTGCAGCTATTGAGTTCACTACACACCGTGTCCTTGTGATCCACAGCTCTTGAGTGCACTATGCACTGTGTCCTTGTGAGCCGCAGCTCTTGAGTGCACAGCGCACCGTGTCTTTTTGATCCACAGCTCTTGAGTGCACTACGCACTGTGTCATTATGGTCCGCAGCTCTTGAGTGCACAGCGCACCGTGTCCTTGTGCTTCGCAGCTCTTGAGTGCACAACACATCGTGTCGTTGTGATCCACATCTCTTGAGTGCACTACCCATGTCCTTGTGATCTGCAGGTCTTCAGTGCACTACACACCACTGTGTCCTTGTGATCTACAGCTCTTGAGTGCACTGCGCACTGTGTCCTTGTGATCCGCAGGTATTGAGTGTACTACGCACCGTGTCATTGTGATCCGCTTCTCTTGAGTGCACTGCACACCGTGTTCTTGTGATCCGCAGCTCTTGAGTGCACTGCGCACCGTGTCCTTGTGATATGCAGCTCTTGAGTACACTACTCACTTCTTCTTTACGATCCGTATCTCTTGAGTACACTACGCACTGTGTCCTTGTGATCTGCAGCTCTTGAGTGCACTACGCACCGTGTCCTTGTGATCCGCAGCCCTTGAGTGCACTACGCACCGTGTCCTTGTGATCCGCAGCCCTTGAGTGCACTACGCATCGTGTCCTTGTGACCCACAACTCTTGAGCGCACTACGAACTGTGTCTTTTTGATCCACAGGCCTTGAGTGCACTATGCACCACTGTGTGGTTGTGATCCGCAGCTCTTGAGTGCACAGCTCACCATGTCCTTGTGATCTGCACCTCTTGAGTGCACTATGCAATGTGTCCTTGTGATCTGCAGCTCTTGAGTGCACAACGCACTGTGTCTTTGTGATCCACAGCTCTTGAGTGCACAGCGTACCGTGTCCTTGTGGTCTGCTGCTCTTGAGTGCACTACGCAACGTGTCCTTGTGATCCACATCTAATGAGTGCACGACGGAGCGTGTCCTTGTGATCCGCAGCTCTTGAGTGCACTATGCACCATGTGCTCGTGATCTGCAGCTCTTGACTGCACAACGCACCGTGTCCTTCTTATCTGCAGGTCTTAAATACACTAAGCGCCGTGGCCTTGTGATCCGCAGTTTTTGAATGCACAGCGCACCTTGTCCTTGTGATCTGCAGCTCTTGAATGCACTATGCAACGTGTCCTTGTGATCTGCAGCTCTTGAGTGCACGACGCACTGTGTCTTTGTGATCCACAGCTCTTGAGTGCACAGCGTACCGTGTCCTTGTGATATGCAGCTCTTGAGAGCACTACTCATCGTGTCCTTGTGATCTGCTGCTCTTGAGTGCACTAAGTACCGTGTCCTTGTGATCCGCAGCTATTGAGGGCACTATGCACCATGTCCTTGTGTTCCACAGCTCTTGAGTGCAATACGCACTGTGTTCTTGTGATCCGCAGCACTTGAGTGCACAGCGTAAGCTCTTGAGTGTACTACGCATTGTATCCTTATGACCCGCAGCTCTTGAGTGCACTATGCACTGTGTCCTTGTGATACTTAGCTCTTGAGTGCACTACGCACCGTGTCCTTGTGATCCGCAGCCCTTGAGTGCACAGCGCACTGTGTCCTTGTGATTCCCAGCTCTTGAGTGCACTACGCATTGTCCTTGTGATCTGCAGCTCTTGAGTGCACAGTGCACCGTGTCCTTGTTAACTGCAGCTCTTGAGTGCACAGCGCACCGTGTCCTTGTGATCCGCAGCTATTGAGTGCACTACGCACCGTGTTGTTGTGATCCGCAGCTGAGTGCACAGCGCTCCGTGTCCTTGTGATCTGCAGCTCTTGAGTGCACTATGCACTGTGTCCTTGTGATCCTTAGCTCTTGAGTGCACTACGCATGTGTCCTTGTGAGCCGCAGCTCTTGAGTGCATAACGCACTGTGTCCTTGTGATCCGCAGCTCTTGAGTGCACCGCACACCTTGTCCTTGTGATCTGCAGCTCTTGAGTGCACAGCGCACCGTGTCCTTGTGATCCACAGCACTTGAGTGCATTACGCACTGTGTCCTTGTGATACGCAGCTGAGTGCACAGCACACCGTGTCCTTTTGATACGCAGCTCTTGAGTGCACTACGCACTGTGTCCTTGTGATGCGTAGCTCTTGAGTGCACTACGCACTGTGTTCTTGTGATCCGCCGCTCTTGAGTGCACAGCGCACCATGTCCTTGTGACCCACAGCTCTTGAGTGCACTACGCACTGTGTCCTTATGGTCCGCAGCTCTTGAGTGCACAGCGCACTGTGTCCTTGTGATCCCCAGCTCTTGAGTGCACTACGCACCGTGTCTGTGTGATCCACAGATCTTGAGTGCAGTACGCACCACCGTGTGCTTGTGATCCGCAGCTCTTGAGTGCACAGCTCACCGTGTCCTTGTGATGCGCACCTCTTGAGCGCACAGCGCTCCGTATCCTTGTGACCCGCAGCAGTTGAGTGCACTACGCACCATGTGCTTGTGATCTGCAGCTCTTGACTGCACATCGCACCATGTCCTTCTTATTTGCAGCTCTTAAATACACTACGCGCCATGACATTGTGATCCGCAGTTCTTGAGTGCACAGTGCACCGTGTCCTTGTGAGCTGCAGCTCGAGTGCACAGCACATCGTGTCCTTGTGATACGCAGCCCTTGAGTGCACAGAGCACCGTGCTCTTGTGATCCGCAGCTCTTGCGTGCATAACGCACTGTGTCCTTGTGATCCGCAGCTCTTGAGTGCACCGCGCACCTTGTCCTTGTGATCTGCAGCTCTTGAGTGCACAGCGCACCGTGTCCTTGTGATCCACAGCACTTGAGTGCATTACGCACTGTGTTCTTGTGATACGCAGGTCTTGAGTGCACAGCGCACCGTGTCATTTTGATACGCAGCTCTTAAGTGCACTACGCACTGTGTCCTTGTGATGCGTAGCTCTTGAGTGCACAGCGCACCGTGTCCTTGTGACCCACAGCTCTTGAGTGCACTACGCACTATGTCCTTATGGTCCGCAGCTCTTGAGTGCACAGCGCACTGTGTCCTTGTGATCCCCAGCTCTTGAGTGCACTACGCACCGTGTCTCTGTGATCCACAGATCTTGAGTGCACTACACACCACCGTGTGCTTGTGATCCGCAGCTCTTGAGTGCAAAGCTCACCGTGTCCTTGTGATGCGCACCTCTTGAGTGCACAGCGCTCCGTATCCTTGTGACCCACAGCAGTTGAGTGCACTACGCACCATGTGCTTGTGATCTGCAGCTCTTGACTGCACATCGCACCATGTCCTTCTTATTTGCAGCTCTTAAATACACTACGCGCCATGACATTGTGATCCGCAGTTCTTGAGTGCACAGTGCACTGTGTCCTTGTGATCTGCAGCTCTTGAGTGCACTATGCAATGTGTCCTTGTGATCTGCAGCTGTTGAGTGCACGACGCACTGTGTCTTTGTAATCCACAGCTCATGAGTGCACAGGGTACTGTGTCCTTGTGATATGCAGCTCTTGAGTGCACTACTCACTGTGTCCTTGTGATCCACAGCTCTTGAGTGCCCTATGCATCAGTTCCTTGTGATCCGCAGCTCTTGAGTGCACCACGCACCATGTCCTTGTGATCTGCAGCTATTGAGTTCACTACACACCGTGTCCTTGTGATCCACAGCTCTTGAGTGCACTATGCACTGTGT
Source organism: Pleurodeles waltl (assembly GCF_031143425.1). Classification (NCBI taxonomy): domain Eukaryota; kingdom Metazoa; phylum Chordata; class Amphibia; order Caudata; family Salamandridae; genus Pleurodeles; species Pleurodeles waltl. The sequence continues at coordinate 28,260,308 of NC_090451.1, forward strand.
CCTTGTGAGCCGCAGCTCTTGAGTGCACAGCGCACCGTGTCCTTGTGATCCACAGCTCTTGAGTGCACTACGCACTGTGTCATTATGGTCCGCAGCTCTTGAGTGCACAGCGCACCGTGTCCTTGTGCTCCGCAGCTCTTGAGTGCACAACACATCGTGTCCTTGTGATCCACATCTCTTGAGTGCACTACCCATGTCCTTGTGATCTGCAGGTCTTCAGTGCACTACACACCACTGTGTCCTTGTGATCTACAGCTCTTGAGTGCACTACGCACTGTGTCCTTGTGATCCGCAGCTATTGAGTGTACTACGCACCGTGTCATTGTGATCCGCTTCTCTTGAGTGCACTGCGCACCGTGTTCTTGTGATCCGCAGCTCTTGAGTGCACTGTGCACCGTGTCCTTGTGATATGCAGCTCTTGAGTACACTACTCACTTCTTCTTTACGATCCGTATCTCTTGAGTACACTACGCACCTTGTGATCTGCAGCTCTTGAGTGCACTACGCACCGTGTCCTTGTGATCCGCAGCCCTTGAGTGCACAGCGCACTGTGTCCTTGTGATCCGCAGCTCTTGAGTGCACTGTGCACCGTGTCCTTGTGATATGCAGCTCTTGAGTACACTACTCACTTCTTCTTTACGATCCGTATCTCTTGAGTACACTACGCACCTTGTGATCTGCAGCTCTTGAGTGCACTACGCACCGTGTCCTTGTGATCCGCAGCCCTTGAGTGCACAGCGCTGTGTGTCCTTGTGATCCGCAGCTCTTGAGTGCACTACGCACTGTGACCTTGTGATCTGCAGCTCTTGAGTGCACTACGCACCGTGTCCTTGTGATCCGCAGCCCTTGAGTGCACAGCGCATTGTGTCCTTGTGATTCCCAGCTCTTGAGTGCACTACGCATTGTCCTTGTGATCTGCAGCTCTTGAGTGCACAGTGCACCGTGTCCTTGTTAACTGCAGCTCTTGAGTGCACTATTCACCATGTCCTTGTGTTCCACAGCTCTTCAGTGCAATACGCACTGTGTTCTTGTGATCCGCAGCACTTGAGTGCACAGCGTAACGTGTCTTTTGAAACGGAGCTCTTGAGTGTACTACACATTGTATCCTTGTGACCCGCAGCTGTTGAGTGCACTATGCACTGTGTCTTTGTGATACTTAGCTCTTGAGTGCACTACGCATGTGTCCTTGTGAGCTGCTGCTCATGAGTGCACAGCGCACTGTGTCCTTGTGAACTGCAGCTCTTGAGTGCACTACGCATCGTGTCCTTGTGACCCACAACTCTTGAGCGCACTACGAACTGTGTCTTTTTGATCCACAGGTCTTGAGTGCACTACGCACCACTGTGTGGTTGTGATCCGCAGCTCTTGAGTGCACAGCTCACCATGTCCTTGTGATATGCACCTCTTGAGTGCACTATGCAACGTGTCCTTGTGATCTGCAGCTCTTGAGTGCACAACGCACTGTGTCTTTGTGATCCACAGCTCTTGAGTGCACAGCGTACCGTGTCCTTGTGATATGCAGCTCGAGTGCACTACTCACCGTGTCCTTGTGATCTGCTGCTCTTGAGTGCACTAAGTACCGTGTCCTTGTGATCCGCAGCTCTTTATTGCACTGCGCACCGTGTCCTTGTGATATGCAGCTCTTGAGTACACTACTCACTTCTTCTTTACGATCCGTATCTCTTGAGTACACTACGCACTGTGTCCTTGTGATCTGCAGCTCTTGAGTGCACTACGCACCGTATCCTTGTGATCCGCAGTACTTGAGTGCACAGCGCACTGTGTCCTTGTGATTCGCAGCTCTTGAGTGCACTACGCATTGTCCTTGTGATCTGCAGCTCTTGAGTGCACAGTGCACCGTGTCCTTGTTAACTGCAGCTCTTGAGTGCACAGCGCACCGTGTCCTTGTGATCCGCAGCTCTTGAGTGCACTACGCACCGTGTTGTTGTGATCCGCATCTGAGTGCACAGCGCACTGTGTCCTTGTGATCCCCAGCTCTTGAGTGCACTACGCATTGTGTCCTTGTGACCCACAGCTCTTGAGTGCACTACGCACCGTGTCTGTGTGATCCACAGATCTTGAGTGCACTACGCACCACCGTGTGCTTGTGATCCGCAGCTTTTCAGTGCAAAGCTCACCGTGTCCTTGTGATGCGCACCTCTTGAGCGCACAGCGCTCCGTATCCTTGTGACCCGCAGCAGTTGAGTGCACTACGCACCATGTGCTTGTGATCTGCAGCTCTTGACTGCACATCGCACCATGTCTTTCTTATTTGCAGCTCTTAAATACACTACGCGCCATGACATTGTGATCCGCAGTTCTTGAGTGCACAGTGCACTGTGTCCTTGTGATCTGCAGCTCTTGAGTGCACTATGCAATGTGTCCTTGTGATCTGCAGCTGTTGAGTGCACGACGCACTGTGTCTTTGTAATCCACAGCTCTTGAGTGCACAGGATACTGTGTCCTTGTGATATGCAGCTCTTGAGTGCACTACTCACTGTGTCCTTGTGATCCACAGCTCTTGAGTGCCCTATGCACCAGTTCCTTGTGATCCGCAGCTCTTGAGTGCACCACACACCGTGTCCTTGTGATCTTCAGCTATTGAGTTCACTACACACCGTGTCCTTGTGATCCACAGCTCTTGAGTGCACTATGCACTGTGTCCTTGTGAGCCGTAGCTCTTGAGTGCACAGCGCACCGTGTCCTTGTGATCCACAGCTCTTGAGTGCACTACGCACTGTGTCATTATGGTCCGCAGCTCTTGAGTGCAAAGCGCACCGTGTCCTTGTGCTCCGCAGCTCTTGAGTGCACAACACATCGTGTCCTTGTGATCCACATCTCTTGAGTACACTACCCATGTCCTTGTGATCTGCAGGTCTTCAGTGCACTACACACCACTGTGTCCTTGTGATCTACAGCTCTTGAGTGCACTACGCACTGTGTCCTTGTGATCCGCAGCTATTGAGTGTACTACGCACCGTGTCATTGTGATCCGCTTCTCTTGAGTGCACTGCGCACCGTGTTCTTGTGATCCGCAGCTCTTGAGTGCACTGCGCACCGTGTCCTTGTGATATGCAGCTCTTGAGTACACTACTCACTTCTTCTTTACGATCCGTATCTCTTGAGTACACTACGCACTGTGTCCTTGTGATCTGCAGCTCTTGAGTGCACTACGCACCGTGTCCTTGTGATCCGCAGCCCTTGAGTGCACTACGCACCGTGTCCTTGTGATCCGCAGCCCTTGAGTGCACAGCGCACTGTGTCCTTGTGAACTGCAGCTCTTGAGTGCACTACGCATCGTGTCCTTGTGACCCACAACTCTTGAGCGCACTACGAACAGTGTCTTTTTGATCCACAGGCCTTGAGTGCACTATGCACCACTGTGTGGTTGTGATCCGCAGCTCTTGAGTGCACAGCTCACCATGTCCTTGTGATCTGCACCTCTTGAGTGCACTATGCAACGTGTCCTTGTGATCTGCATCTCTTGAGTGCACAGCGCACTGTGTCCTTGTGATCCGCAGCTCTTGAGTGCACTACGCACTGTGACCTTGTGATCTGCAGCTCTTGAGTGCACTACGCACCGTGTCCTTGTGATCCGCAGCCCTTGAGTGCACAGCGCACTGTGTCCTTGTGATTCCCAGCTCTTGAGTGCACTACGCATTGTCCTTGTGATCTGCAGCTCTTGAGTGCACAGTGCACCGTGTCCTTGTTAACTGCAGCTATTGAGTGCACAGCGCACCGTGTCCTTGTGATCCGCAGCTATTGAGTGCACTACGTACCGTGTTGTTGTGATCCGCAGCTGAGTGCACAGCGCTCCGTGTCCTTGTGATCTGCAGCTCTTGAGTGCACTAAGTACTGTGTCCTTGTGATCCACAGCTCTTGAGTGCACTATGCACCATGTCCTTGTGTTCCACAGCTCTTCAGTGCAATACGCACTGTGTTCTTGTGATCCGCAGCACTTGAGTGCACAGCGTAACGTGTCTTTTTGAAACGGAGCTCTTGAGTGTACTACACATTGTATCCTTGTGACCCGTAGCTGTTGAGTGCACTATGCACTGTGTCCTTGTGATACTTAGCTCTTGAGTGCACTACGCATGTGTCCTTGTGAGCTGCAGCTCATGAGTGCACAGCGCACTGTGTCCTTGTGAACTGCAGCTCTTGAGTGCACTACGCATCGTGTCCTTGTGACCCACAACTCTTGAGCGCACTACGAACTGTGTCTTTTTGATCCACAGGTCTTGAGTGCACTACGCACCACTGTGTGGTTGTAATCCGCAGCTCTTGAGTGATCAGCTCACCATGTCCTTGTGATCTGCACCTCTTGAGTGCACTATGCAACGTGTCCTTGTGATCTGCAGCTCTTGAGTGCACAACGCACTGGTGGTCATTCTGACCCCGGCGGTAAAATGCACTTACCGCCGGTCAGAAGACCGCCATAACACCGCCGCGGCCGCGGAAACCCGCCACGGTCATTCTGACCCGCAGAAGGCAAACCTCCGAAAATCCGACAGCCACAACCGACCGCCAGACCAGCGGTCGGCGGAAAGGTGGAGGTGACCAAACCTCCACCGCCACGCCAACAGAAATACGCCCATGCCATTACGACCCACGAATCCACGCGGCGGTCATTCAAATGCGGTATTCCATTGGCGGGACACACCGCCGCGGTCAGAATACACACAAACGAACAAAACTCAGCCACATTGGACGATTTGAATCCCACACACCTGATACACATACACACACCACTCCCACACACACAATACAATATAAAACACCCACCCACATCACCCACAAACCCCTACGCAAAAAAATTCTGAAAGAAGGCCAGAGCGAGACACCAGCATCCACAAACTAACAGCCACAGCCACTCAACACCATCACCCACACACTATCCACACACAAAACAACACACACCACCACACTCAACACACTTAACTACACATACTCCACCCCACACATCATACACACCACCCCATGGCACCCCAAAGACAACCCCGCTTCACAGACGAAGAACTCAGGGTCATGGTGGAGGAAATCGTTCGGGTAGAGCCCCAGCTGTTCGGCACACAGATACAATACACCAGCATTGCCCGGAGGACGGAGCTATGGCAGAGGATTGTCGACAGGGTCAACGCAGTGGGACAGCACCCCAGAAATCGGGAAGACATCAGGAAGCGATGGAACGACCTACGGGGGAAGGTGCGTTCCATGGTATCCAGGCACAACATCGCCGTGCAGAAGACTGGCGGAGGACCCCCACCTCAACCCCCACAATTCACATCATGGGAGGAGGAAGTCTTGAACATCCTGCATCCTGACGGCCTCGCAGGAGTCGGCGGAGGAATGGATACTGGTAAGTTGAAGCTTCAATACTGCTTCCCCCCCACCTGCATGCCAAATCATACCCCAACCCTCACCCCCATCCTCGAACCCCACCCTCACCCCCACCCCCACCAACATCCTCACCCCCACCACCATCCTCACCCCCACCCGCAGCACACCTATTCCCCGCCAATGTCTCACCATCACAACCCACACATCCCAAAACCTAGGCCTGCATGCGTCCACTAAGCATGGACACCCATCACCAAAGCATGCCCAATGCATATACACATCCCCCCCACAAGCCACCCTCACCAAAGCCCCCACACACGAATGCCAGCACTTGGGGACACGAGAACCCATAGATACACCCATATGCCACACATTGAAACTATAACCATACCTCTATACCCCTTCAGGACCCGACCGTCAACACACCGCGGCGGAGGGGCCAGAATTCTCCACACCCCCCACCCAAGAGGCCGTCAGCGATGACAGCAGCTCTGTCGACCTGGACACCGATGACCAGCCCGGACCATCGGGGACCTCTGGACAGTCGGTTCCCCTCACACAGGCCCAGGCCACTACAGACCCAAACCCCTCTGGGAACACCAGCACAGCTCCCACCCAGCGGGCCCATGCCTCTGTCTCCAGGGCGCGTCAATCTGCGGTGTGTCTACCACTACAGGGCACCCAGGATAACCCACCACCCCAACAACAACAGGGACCTGGGGGCAGTGGTAGTGGGCACACCGGCCAGGGGGCAGAGGCCCAGGGAAACAGGGCAACTCGGAGGGCAGCTGTGCGACAGGGGGGGGACGGGCCCAGGGAATCCACTCTCCACGAGGTCCTCACCACCATCATGGGAGCATACAACCGCTCCCAGGAGACGATGGCGACGGTACTGGCCCGGTTCCAGGAGATCCAGGTACTGCAGGAGGAACACTATCGGGAGTACAGGGAGGACATCAGAGCCATCAACACCACCCTGGTTACCATGGTAGGGCTGCTGCAGTACCTCGTCAACACCAGGGCGGACACTCAACAACACCCAAGGGCCCCTGCCACTAGCCTGGACCAAGAACAGCCAACCACCTCCGCCGGCGCTAGTGGACAGGAGGCCCCCGCACAGCAGCAGCCCACCAGACCCCCACCTCCTGCAGGAGAAGAACCACCCCGCAAGAGGGCCCTGAGATCTCGCAAGAAGACAGAGTAGGATGTCAAGACCCCCGCCAGCAATGGATACCACCTGATGTCATCCCACTGTCCCACATTGTCACCCTGTCCATCCTTGAACTGCCCATGCTCCATCTCTCCACAGGCCTCTGGACAATGCACCTGTGTGACTGTTACTCTGGACTCTGCCATGGACATTCCTTCACCATAGCCCCCACCCACTTGAAACCACCCATCCCATTTTGAGCACTTAAATAAACACCTATTTTGCACAAAACTATCTGGAGTCTGGCTGTGATTTCAATATATTGTAATTGACATGACAGTGCAAATATGTCCTTGTACATGGTGAAGTCAACAAACAGCTGCCACAAAGCTGTAGTCCATGGGGAAACGAAGCACAGGACTCGTAGTGGGGACCCCAGATCTGAAATAGGGAGGGAAAAGCCAAAACTCAGTCATCATACACTGGGGCAAATAGACAGGCAGCAGAGATGCAGGAGAGTAGTTCACATTTACTAAATTATCTTTGAAATGTTACCTGTGTCCTATTGGAAGTACTGTTCAATGATTCTGTCCCTGTTGTCTGTTTCAGCCCCGTCGTCTTCCTCCTCGTCACTCTCCTCAGGTTCCACCGCTGCCACAACTCCACCGTCTCGACCATCCTCCTGCAGGAAAGGCACCTGGCGGCGCAAAGCCAGGTTGTGAAGCATGCAGCAGGCCACGATGATGTGACACACCTTCTTAGGTGAGTACATTAGGGATCCACCTGTCATATGCAGGCACCTAAACCTGGCCTTTAGGAGGCCAAAGGTGCGTTCGATCACCCTCCTAGTACGCCCATGGGCCTCATTGTACCGTTCCTCTGCCCTGGTCCGGGGATTCCTTACTGGGGTCAGTAGCCACGACAGGTTGGGGTACCCAGAGTCCCCCACTAGCCATACACGGTGTCTCTGTAGCTGTTCCATCACGTAAGGGATGCTGCTATTCCTTAGGATGTAGGCGTCATGCACTGACCCTGGGAATTTGGCATTTACATGCGAGATGTACTGGTCAGCCAAACACACCACCTGGATGTTCATTGAATGGTAATTTTTTCTGTTCCTGTACACCTGCTCCCTGTCTCTTGGGGGAACCAAAGCCACATGGGTCCCATCAATGGCACCAATGACGTTGGGAATATGTCCAAGGGCGTAGAAATCACCCTTCACTGTAGCCAATTCGCCCACCTCAGGGAAAATGATGTAGCTCCTCACGGATTTCATCAGGGTAGACAACACTCTGGATAACACCTTCGAAAACATGGGCTGAGACATCCCAGAAGCAATTCCCACTGTTGTCTGAAATGACCCACTTGCCAAGAAATGGAGTACTGACATGACCTGCACCAGAGGGGGAATCCCTGTGGGTTGGCGGATGGGGGACATCAGGTCGGGCTCCAGCTGGGCACACAGTTCATGGATAGTGGCACGGTTAAGACGGTAGGTCAGGATAATGTGGCATTCTTCCATTGTCGACACCAGCGGTCGGTACACAGGAGGATTCATCCGTCTCCTCGCCCAACCCAGCGGACGGTGCCTAGGAAGGACAACATGGAGCACACAGTCAAGCAACCCACAGGTACGTACTCACAGCTAGCACAGTAAACGATTCTCTATGCAGTGAATGGCGTGTCTGAGTGGCTATGCAAGGCCTAGGCCTGTGTGACGCAGTTGAAATTGAGCCATGTGGGCCCTGGAAATGGCGGCTGCCTGACCTGTGAAGTGTGACAATGGGATGTGAGGTCAATGCGCTGGCGTGGCACACCGCGGCGGGCGGCGGGCGAAGACCGCGGCGGGCGGCGGGCGAAGACCGCGGCGTGAAGCCGCATTGGTTAACATTGAAGCCTATGGGTTTCAGGAGCCAATGGCGAAAGGCGCCGGCGGTGGCGGGACGCACCGCCGCGGTACGCACCGCCGCGGACGTGACCGCCATTTTCTATCTACTTATCCACTTGCGACTTGAACTTTCACAGGAGAGGACCTATACTGCAAGTGTTGCTGTGACCTCGGTCTGGAAGGGACAATGGCTGCTGCGCCTGGGGAAAGGGCCCCTGCCTTCACTGGAGAGGAGTTGGAGAAACTTGTGGATGGGGTCCTCCCCCAGTATGCGCTACTCTACGGTCCTCCAGACCAACAAGTGAGTTTAATTCAATCTGGATTTGGGGCCACTGGCTGGCTTGGGGGCCTGGCGGGGGGCCTGGCGGGGATGGGGGGCATGTTGGGCCTGGCGGGGGGCATGGCGGGGATGGGGGGCATGTTGGGCCTGGCGGGGGGCATGGCGGGGGGCCTGGCGGGGATGGGGGGCATGTTGGGCCTGGCGGGGGGCATGGCGGGGGGCATGGCGGGGATGGGGGGCATGTTGGGCCTGGCGGGGGGCATGGCGGGGGGCCTGGCGGGGATGGGGGGCGTTGGGCCACTGGCAAGGAAAATGCTGACAAACTTGAACGTGGTATTTCTCCCTCCCTGTACGTGTCACATAGGTCTGCGCCCATGAGAAGATCGGGATTTGGCGTGCCATCGCCAAGGAAGTCCGGACCCTGGGGGTCCACCATCGACGGGGCACCCACTGCCGCAAGAGGTGGGAGGACATCCGCCGCGGGACCAAGAAGACCGCCGAGTCTCTGCTGGGGATGGCCTCCCAACGTAGGCGGGGTGCCTGCCGTCAACTGAGCCCCCTGATGTTCCGGATCCTGGCGGTGGCCTACCCTGATTTGGATGGGCGCGTGAGGGCAGCACAGCAGACACAAGGGGGTGAGTACAAGCATTATCTACTCTGTTGTCGCGCAGTGGAGGTGTCTGGGTGGGGGAGGAGGGCTGGGGGTCCCCCTAGGCCAGGGCGATATCTGTAGGCTGGGCACCCCCGTAAGCCCCTGTGTCCCCAGCCACCACCCTCAGTAGTTTGTCAGTACAGCCATCCCTGGGCCGTGTCATCCATGGGTGCAGTTGTCAACTCTAGGCGTGTAGGGCATGTTCCACGGAATGCGTAGCGGACCCCATGTGCGCAACTTAGTGCAGGGGGCATCTGTGTCTGTCATGTCCGCTAACTGTACCGGAGATCCATGTACTCAATATCCCTTTATTTCTCTCTCCCCCCCCCTTTTTGTTTGTCTTTCTGTGCTTGTGTGCATCAGCATCATCAGGCGGAGGAGAAGTGGCATCGGGGCAGGAGGGAGCTGCATCTCACATGGCCCAGGAGGGCCATGCCACAGAGTCAGACTGGACCAGTGAGACGGAGGGCGAGGGGAGCTCCACGACGGGGACGACTGGACCCTGCAGCGACACGGACACGTCCTCGGAAGGGGGCTCCCTTGCGGGGGTGGCACCATCCGTGCCCCCCGCCATTACAGGTACAGCCGCCACCCAGCGCACCATCTCCGCCCTCCCAGCAGCCCCTCAGCGTTCGCCCCGTGCCCGCTCTGCCAGGAAGCCGGGCATCTCCTTCGCCCCAGGCACCTCAGGCCCTGCCCCTGTTACCCCCGCTGCCCTCAGTGAGGAGGTCATTGACCTCCTCCGAACGCTCATTGTTGGGCAGACTACCCTTTTGAATGCCATCCAGGGGGTGGAGAGGGAGGTTCATCGCAGCAATGCGTACCTGGAGGGCATTGATTCGGGTCAGGCTGCCCATCAGCGATCGTTCCAGGCTCTGGCCTCAGCACTGACGGCAGCCATTGTCCCTGTCTCCTGCCTCCCTCTACTAACTCCCTCCTCCCAGTCTCCTGTTCCTCTGCCTGTCCCACCCACACCATCAGACCAGCCTGCACACACCTCAACACCCAAGAGAAGCTCATCCAAACATAAGCACCACAGATCACGCAGACATTCACACACGCAACATTCCGATGCAGACATGCCAACAGTCACTACCACCTCTGTGACCCCCACCTCCTCGTCTCCCTCCTCCCTCCCTGTGACGTCTACACTCACACCTCCATTCACCTCACCATCAGCCAGTGTTTCCATCACCAGCACACCCTCCACTCCAGTCCGCACACGTGCAGTCACCACCCCCACTGCCATTTACACGTCCCCTGTGTCCTCTCCCACTGTGTCTGTCACCCCCTCTTCCACACCACACAAACGCAGCCACCCACCCACCCAACAGCCATCCACCTCACGACAGCCTATCCCTCCTGCACCTGCACCCAAAGACAGCAAACGTGACTCACCTACAACCACATCCTCTCCCTCCACTCCCATTCCCACTGTACCTCCCACTCTCCATTGTCCCAAGAAACTCTTCCTCGCCACTACTAACTTCTTTCCTGACCCTGAGCCCCCCCCTCCTTCTCGTCGGGGTAAGAAGAGCACCTCAGCCACCACCAGCCCTGCAGCCCCCTTGACAAGGGTGCAGGGGTATTGGAGCCCGCCAGCCCGCATGTCTGGATCTTCGCCCAGCAGCAAGGGGACAGCCAGCCCACCCCCTGGGAAGAGGAGCAGAAGGCGGAAGGGGCGCCGCAGGAGCCCGCCTTCTACATCCCCCCCGGACACCACCCAGAGACAGTCACCAGCCACAGCTCCAAAGGGAGGAAAGGGCCACAGGCCCACGACTAAGGAGGGCAAGGGCAGCAAGTCGGAGAGGTCAGGCAGCAGGCCTGCTGCCCAGGAGGAGCCCACAACCCCCATAGCCGCTGCCCCGGGAGGAACCGGCACAGCTGCCCCGGGAGAGCCCACCACCCCCATAGCCGCTGCCCAGGGAGGACCCAGCCCAGCTGGCCAGGAGGGCCCCACCACCCACAGCCCAGGTGGGCATTGAAGGAGCACCATCCCCGCTGCCCAGGAGGGCACCACCAGGCAATGAGCAGTTGGCCATAGACCGGCCGCCGTCTCCAGAACCGCTGAACTGGGCCCCGCCGTCTCAATCACCGCTCCGCTGGGCCCCGCCGTCTCAAGAACCGCTGAACTGGGCCCTTCAAGGCAAGGAGCGCTGGACTGGGCCCGCCGTCTCAAGAACTGGTGAACTGGGCCCCGCCGTCTCAAGAACCGCTGAACTGGGCCCCGCCGTCTCAAGAACCGCTCCGCTGGGCCCCGCCGTCTCAAGAACCGCTGAACTGGGCCCTTCAAGGCAAGGAGCGCTGGACTGGGCCCCGCCGTCTCAAGAACCGCTGAACTGGGCCCCGCCGTCTCAAGCACCGCTCCGCTGGGCCCCGCCGTCTCAAGAACCGCTGAACTGGGCCCTTCAAGGCAAGGAGCGCTGAACTGGGCCCCGCCGTCTCAAGAACCGCTCCGCTGGGCCCCGCCGTCTCAAGAACCGCTGAACTGGGCCCTTCAAGGCAAGGAGCGCTGAACTGGGCCCCGCCGTCTCAAGAACCGCTGAACTGGGCCCCGCCGTCTCAAGAACCGCTCCGCTGGGCCCCGCCGTCTCAAGAACCGCTGAACTGGGCCCTTCAAGGCAAGGAGCGCTGAACTGGGCCCCGCCGTCTCAAGAACCGCTGAACTGGGCCCTTCAAGGCAAGGAGCGCTGAACTGTGCCCCGCCGTCTCAAGAACCGCTGAACTGGGCCCTTCAAGGCAAGGAGCGCTGAACTGGGCCCCGCCGTCTCAAGCACCGCTCCGCTGGGCCCCGCCGTCTCAAGAACCGCTGAACTGGGCCCTTCAAGGCAAGGAGCGCTGAACTGGGCCCCGCCGTCTCCAGAACCGCTGAACTGGGCCCCGCCGTCTCAAGCACCGCTCCGCTGGGCCCCGCCGTCTCAAGAACCGCTGAACTGGGCCCTTCAAGGCAAGGAGCGCTGAACTGGGCCCCGCCGTCTCCAGAACCGCTGAACTGTGCCCCGCCGTCTCAAGCACCGCTCCGCTGGGCCCCGCCGTCTCAAGAACCGCTGAACTGGGCCCTTCAAGGCAAGGAGCGCTGAACTGGGCCCCGCCGTCTCAAGAACCGCTGAACTGGGCCCTTCAAGGCAAGGAGCGCTGAACTGGGCCCCGCCGTCTCCAGAAACGCTGAACTGGGCCCCGCCGTCTCAAGCACCGCTCCGCTGGGCCCCGCCGTCTCAAGAACCGCTGAACTGGGCCCTTCAAGGCAAGGAGCGCTGAACTGGGCCCCGCCGTCTCCAGAACCGCTGAACTGTGCCCCGCCGTCTCAAGCACCGCTCCGCTGGGCCCCGCCGTCTCAAGAACCGCTGAACTGGGCCCTTCAAGGCAAGGAGCGCTGAACTGGGCCCCGCCGTCTCAAGAACCGCTGAACTGGGCCCCGCCGTCTCATGAACCGCTCCGCTGGGCCCCGCCGTCTCAAGAACCGCTGAACTGGGCCCTTCAAGGCAAGAACCGCTGGCCCTTTGGCAGACGTGGCAGGGCAGGATCTATCTCGGGCAGGGCGGCAGGATGTCCTCTGGCCAACTTTCCTCCTCCAGTGGCAGTGGGGGTCTGTTATGGACTGTATGGACCGTGGCTTTGCACTCCCCAGGATGGCCCAGTGGGCAGGCCACCCACTGTATGGACTGTATGGACTGTGGCTTTGCTCTCCCCAGGATGGCCCAGTGGGCAGGCCACCCACTGTATGGACTGTTTGGACTGTGGCTTTGCTCTCCCCAGGATGGCCCAGTGGGCAGGCCACCCACTGTATGGACTGTATGGCCTGTGGCTTTGCACTCCCCAGAATGGCCCAGTGGGCAGGCCACCCACTGTATGGACTGTATGGACTGTGGCTTAGCACTCCCCAGGATGGCCCAGTGGTCATGGAGTCCCCTCGTGGATCTGGCGTCGTGTACTCAAGTGGCTGAGGTGCCCCCCCTTCCCTTCCCCCTGAGGTTCCTGTCCTATTTTCTTTCTGATGCCCCTGCAGTGTTCTCTCCGTGGAGTTCTTGTCGTGGGACTGGGCCTTGCCCCTTTGCACAGGACCCCTGTGATCCACGGACAGTGGTTGGACTACATTTAGTAGCTGTGTATATTTTGTACATAGTTTATTTATTTATTGGGATTACTGGTGTACATATTTCAATATATCTGCCCGTTTATGATCTCTTATTTTGGTCTTTGCATTATTTCGGAGGGGGGTGGTTTGTGGGTTGTGACAGTGATCTGTGGGAATGCATTGATGTGTGTGTTGTAGTGGGTGTGGGTGGGTGGGTGTGTGCCGGTAATCTTTTCCCTCCCCTGTGTCGTAGGTGCAGTACTCACCGATGTCTTCCGCGCCGCCGGGCGTGCTCCTGGTATATGAGCAGGTATAGGAGTGCGGGGATGACCTGCAACTCTGGTTCCATACTGCCGGAATCTCGCGTGGAGTGCGTAGAGGTGAGCGTTTTCCCGTTCGTTGTCTGTTTCCGCCGTGTTCTTATCGGCGGTGCTCCCGCCCCGGAAAAGGTGGCGGATTGGTGGGTCGTGATAGGGTGGGCGGTACATTGTCTGCCGCCTGGCTGTTGGCGGGGACCGCCGCGCTGTTTGTTTGTACCGCCGTGGCGGGCGGAGTGTTAATACGGCGGGCTGTGTTGGCGGTTCCCGCCAGGGTCAGAATTGCATATTTTAGACCGCCGGCCTGTTGGCGGCTTGGCCGCCGCTTTATCACCGACCGCCAGGGTCAGAATGAGGGCCACTGTGTCTTTGTGATCCACAGCTCTTAAATGCACAGCGTACCGTGTCCTTGTGATCTGCTGCTCTTGACTGCACTACGCAACGTGTCCTTGTGATCTGCAGCTCTTGAGTGCACGACACACTGTGTCTTTGTGATCCACAGCTCTTGAGTGCACAGCGCACCTTGTCCTTGTGATCTGCAGCTCTTGAATGCACTATGCAACGTGTCCTTGTGATCTGCAGCTCTTGAGTGCACAACGCACTGTGTCTTTGTGATCCACAGCTCTTGAGTGCACAGCGTACCGTGTCCTTGTGATATGCAGCTCTTGAGTGCACTACGCAACGTGTCCTTGTGATCTGCAGCTCTTGAGTGCACTACGCACTGTGTCATTATGGTCCGCAGCTCTTGAGTGCACAGCGCACCGTGTCCTTGTGCTCCGCAGCTCTTGAGTGCACAACACATCGTGTCGTTGTGATCCACATCTCTTGAGTGCACTACCCATGTCCTTGTGATCTGCAGGTCTTCAGTGCACTACACACCACTGTGTCCTTGTGATCTACAGCTCTTGAGTGCACTACGCACTGTGTCCTTGTGATCCGCAGCTATTGAGTGTACTACGCACCGTGTCATTGTGATCCGCTTCTCTTGAGTGCACTGCGCACCGTGTTCTTGTGATCCGCAGCTCTTGAGTGCACTGCGCACCGTGTCCTTGTGATATGCAGCTCTTGAGTACACTACTCACTTCTTCTTTACGATCCGTATCTCTTGAGTACACTACGCACTGTGTCCTTGTGATCTGCAGCTCTTGAGTGCACTACCACCGTGTCCTTGTGATCCGCAGCCCTTGAGTGCACTACGCACCGTGTCCTTGTGATCCGCAGCCCTTGACTGCACAGCGCACTGTGTCCTTGTGAGCTGCAGCTCATGAGTGCACAGCGCACCGTGTCCTTGTGAACTGCAGCTCTTGAGTGCACTACGCATCGTGTCATTGTGACCCACAACTCTTGAGCGCACTACGAACTGTGTCTTTTTGATCCACAGGCCTTGAGTGCACTATGCACCACTGTGTGGTTGTGATCCGCAGCTCTTGAGTGCACAGCTCACCATGTCCTTGTGATCTGCACCTCTTGAGTGCACTATGCAACGTGTCCTTGTGATCTGCAGCTCTTGAGTGCACAACGCACTGTGTCTTTGTGATCCACAGCTCTTGAGTGCACTACGCAACGTGTCCTTGTGATCCACATCTAATGAGTGCACGACGGAGCGTGTCCTTGTGATCCGCAGCTCTTGAGTGCACTATGCACCATGTGCTCGTGATCTGCAGCTCTTGACTGCACAACGCACCGTGTCCTTCTTATCTGCAGGTCTTAAATACACTACGCGCCGTGGCCTTGTGATCCGCAGTTTTTGAATGCACAGCGCACCTTGTCCTTGTGATCTGCAGCTCTTGAATGCACTATGCAACGTGTCCTTGTGATCTGCAGCTCTTGAGTGCACGACGCACTGTGTCTTTGTGATCCACAGCTCTTGAGTGCACAGCGTACCGTGTCCTTGTGATATGCAGCTCTTGAGAGCACTACTCATCGTGTCCTTGTGATCTGCTGCTCTTCAGTGCACTAAGTACCGTGTCCTTGTGATCCGCAGCTATTGAGGGCACTATGCACCATGTACTTGTGTTCCACAGCTCTTGAGTGCAATACGCACTGTGTTCTTGTGATCCGCAGCACTTGAGTGCACAGTGTAAGCTCTTGAGTGTACTACGCATTGTATCCTTATGACCCGCAGCTCTTGAGTGCACTATGCACTGTGTCCTTGTGATACTTAGCTCTTGAGTGCACTACGCACCGTGTCCTTGTGATCCGCAGCCCTTGAGTGCACAGCGCACTGTGTCCTTGTGATTCCCAGCTCTTGAGTGCACTACGCATTGTCCTTGTGATCTGCAGCTCTTGAGTGCACAGTGCACCGTGTCCTTGTTAACTGCAGCTCTTGAGTGCACAGCGCACCGTGTCCTTGTGATCCGCAGCTATTGAGTGCACTACGCACCGTGTTGTTGTGATCCGCAGCTGAGTGCACAGCGCTCCGTGTCCTTGTGATCTGCAGCTCTTGAGTGCACTAAGTACTGTGTCCTTGTGATCCACAGCTCTTGAGTGCACTATGCACCATGTCCTTGTGTTCCACAGCTCTTCAGTGCAATACGCACTGTGTTCTTGTGATCCGCAGCACTTGAGTGCACAGCGTAACGTGTCTTTTTGAAACGGAGCTCTTGAGTGTACTACACATTATATCCTTGTGACCCGCAGCTGTTGAGTGCACTATGCACTGTGTCCTTGTGATACTTAGCTCTTGAGTGCACTACGCATGTGTCCTTGTGAGCTGCAGCTCATGAGTGCACAGCGCACTGTGTCCTTGTGAACTGCAGCTCTTGAGTGCACTACGCATCGTGTCCTCGTGACCCACAACTCTTGAGCGCACTACGAACAGTGTATTTTTGATCCACAGGTCTTGAGTGCACTACGCACCACTGTGTGGTTGTGATCCGCAGCTCTTGAGTGCACAGCTCACCATGTCCTTGTGATCTGCACCTCTTGAGTGCACTATGCAACGTGTCCTTGTGATCTGCAGCTCTTGAGTGCACAACGCACTGTGTCTTTGTGATCCACAGCTCTTGAGTGCACAGCGTACCGTGTCCTTGTGATCTGCTGCTCTTGACTGCACTACGCAATGTGTCCTTGTGATCTGCAGCTCTTGAGTGCACGACGCCCTGTGTCTTTGTGATCCACAGCTCTTGAGTGCACAGCGCACCTTGTCCTTGTGATCTGCAGCTCTTGAATGCACTATGCAACGTGTCCTTGTGATCTGCAGCTCTTGAGTGCATGACGCACTGTGTCTTTGTGATCCACAGCTCTTGAGTGCACAGCGTACCGTGTCCTTGTGATATGCAGCTCTTGAGTGCACTACTCACCGTGTCCTTGTGATCTGCTGCTCTTGAGTGCACTAAGTACCGTGTCCTTGTGATCCGCAGCTCTTGATTACACTGCGCACCGTGTCCTTGTGATATGCAGCTCTTGAGTACACTACTCACTTCTTCTTTACGATCCGTATCTCTTGAGTACACTACGCACTGTGTCCTTGTCATCTGCAGCTCTTGAGTGCACTACGCACCGTGTCCTTGTGATCCGCAGCCCTTGAGTGCACAGCGCACTGTGTCCTTGTGATTCGCAGCTCTTGAGTGCACTACGCATTGCCCTTGTGATCTGCAGCTCTTGAGTGCACAGTGCACCGTGTCCTTGTTAACTGCAGCTCTTGAGTGCACAGCGCACCGTGTCCTTGTGTTTCGCAGCTCTTGAGTGCACTACGCACCGTGTTGTTGTGATCCGCAGCTGAGTGCACGGCGCTCCGTGTCCTTGTGATCTGCAGCTCTTGAGTGCACTAAGTACTGTGTCCTTGTGATCCACAGCTCTTGAGTGCACTATGCACCATGTCCTTGTGTTCCACAGCTGTTCAGTGCAATACGCACTGTGTTCTTGTGATCTGCAGCACTTGAGTGCACAGCGTAACGTGTCTTTTTGAAACTGAGCTCTTGAGTGTACTACACATTGTATCCTTGTGACCCGCAGCTGTTGAGTGCACTATGCACTGTGTCCTTGTGATACTTAGCTCTTGAGTGCACTACGCATGTGTCCTTGTGAGCTGCAGCTCATGAGTGCACAACGCACCGTGTCCTTGTGAACTGCAGCTCTTGAGTGCACTACGCATCGTGTCCTTGTGACCCACAACTCTTGAGCGCACTACGAACTGTGTCTTTTTGATCCACAGGTCTTGAGTGCACTATGCACCACTGTGTGGTTGTGATCCGCAGCTCTTGAGTGCACAGCTCACCATGTCCTTCTGATCTGCACCTCTTGAGTGCACAACGCACTGTGTCTTTGTGATCCACAGCTCTTGAGTGCACAGCGTACCGTGTCCTTGTGATCTGCTGCTCTTGAGTGCACTACGCAACGTGTCCTTGTGATCCACATCTATTGAGTGCACGACGGAGCGTGTCCTTGTGATCCGCAGCTCTTGAGTGCACTATGCACCATGTGCTCGTGATCTGCAGCTCTTGACTGCACAACGCACCGTGTCCTTCTTTTCTGCAGGTCTTAAATACACTACGCGCCGTGGCCTTGTGATCCGCAGTTTTTGAGTGCACAGCGCACCTTGTCCTTGTGATCTGCAGCTCTTGAATGCACTATGCACTGTGTCCTTGTGATACTTAGCTCTTGAGTGCACTACGCATGTGTCCTTGTGAGCCGCAGCTCTTGAGTGCATAACGCACTGTGTCCTTGTGATCCGCAGCTCTTGAGTGCACCGCGCACCTTGTCCTTGTGATCTGCAGCTCTTGAGTGCACAGCGCACCGTGTCCTTGTGATCCAAAGCACTTGAGTGCATTACGCACTGTGTTCTTGTGATACGCAGCTGAGTGCACAGCGCACCGTGTCCTTTTGATACGCAGCTCTTGAGTGCACTACGCACTGTGTCCTTGTGATGCGTAGCTCTTGAGTGCACTACGCACTGTGTTCTTGTGATCCGCCGCTCTTGAGTGCACAGCGCACCATGTCCTTGTGACCCACAGCTCTTGAGTGCACTACGCAATGTGTCCTTATGGTCCGCAGCTCTTGAGTGCACAGCGCACTGTGTCCTTGTGATCCCCAGCTCTTGAGTGCACTACGCACCATGTCTGTGTGATCCACAGATCTTGAGTGCAGTACGCACCACCGTGTGCTTGTGATCCGCAGCTCTTGAGTGCACAGCTCACCGTGTCCTTGTGATGCGCACCTCTTGAGCGCACAGCGCTCCGTATCCTTGTGACCCGCAGCAGTTGAGTGCACTACGCACCATGTGCTTGTGATCTGCAGCTCTTGACTGCACATCGCACCATGTCCTTCTTATTTGCAGCTCTTAAATACACTACGCGCCATGACATTGTGATCCGCAGTTCTTGAGTGCACAGTGCACCGTGTCCTTGTGAGCTGCAGCTCTTGAGTGCACAGCACATCGTGTCCTTGTGATACGCAGCCCTTGAGTGCACAGAGCACCGTGCTCTTGTGATCCGCAGCTCTTGCGTGCATAACGCACTGTGTCCTTGTGATCCGCAGCTCTTGAGTGCACCGTGCACCTTGTCCTTGTGATCTGCAGCTCTTGAGTGCACAGCGCACCGTGTCCTTGTGATCCACAGCACTTGAGTGCATTACGCACTGTGTTCTTGTGATACACAGCTCTTGAGTGCACAGCGCACCGTGTCATTTTGATACGCAGCTCTTAAGTGCACTACGCACTGTGTCCTTGTGATGCGTAGCTCTTGAGTGCACAGCGCACCGTGTCCTTGTGACCCACAGCTCTTGAGTGCACTACGCACTATGTCCTTATGGTCCGCAGCTCTTGAGTGCACAGCGCACTGTGTCCTTGTGATCCCCAGCTCTTGAGTGCACTACGCATTGTGTCCTTGTGACCCACAGCTCTTGAGTGCACTACGCACCGTGTCTCTGTGATCCACAGATCTTGAGTGCACTACGCACCACCGTGTGCTTGTGATCCGCAGCTCTTGAGTGCAAAGCTCACCGTGTCCTTGTGATGCGCACCTCTTGAGCGCACAGCGCTCCGTATCCTTGTGACCCGCAGCAGTTGAGTGCACTATGCACCGTGCTCTTGTGATCCGCAGCTCTTGCGTGCATAACGCACTGTGTCCTTGTGATCCGCAGCTCTTGAGTGCACCGTGCACCTTGTCCTTGTGATCTGCAGCTCTTGAGTGCACAGCACATCGTGTCCTTGTGATACGCAGCCCTTGAGTGCACAGAGCACCGTGCTCTTGTGATCCGCAGCTCTTGCGTGCATAACGCACTGTGTCCTTGTGATCCGCAGCTCTTGAGTGCACCGTGCACCTTGTCCTTGTGATCTGCAGCTCTTGAGTGCACAGCGCACCGTGTCCTTGTGATCCACAGCACTTGAGTGCATTACGCACTGTGTTCTTGTGATACACAGCTCTTGAGTGCACAGCGCACCGTGTCATTTTGATACGCAGCTCTTAAGTGCACTACGCACTGTGTCCTTGTGATGCGTAGCTGTTGAGTGCACAGCGCACCGTGTCCTTGTGACCCACAGCTCTTGAGTGCACTACGCACTATGTCCTTATGGTCCGCAGCTCTTGAGTGCACAGCGCACTGTGTCCATGTGATCCCCAGCTCTTGAGTGCACTACGCATTGTGTCCTTGTGACCCACAGCTCTTGAGTGCACTACGCACCGTGTCTCTGTGATCCACAGATCTTGAGTGCACTACGCACCACCGTGTGCTTGTGATCCGCAGCTCTTGAGTGCAAAGCTCACCGTGTCCTTGTGATGCGCACCTCTTGAGCGCACAGCGCTCCGTATCCTTGTGACCCGCAGCAGTTGAGTGCACTACGCACCATGTGCTTGTGATCTGCAGCTCTTGACTGCACATCGCACCATGTCCTTCTTATTTGCAGCTCTTAAATACACTACGCGCCATGACATTGTGATCCGCAGTTCTTGAGTGCACAGTGCACTGTGTCCTTGTGATCTGCAGCTCTTGAGTGCACTATGCAATGTGTCCTTGTGATCTGCAGCTGTTGAGTGCACGACGCACTGTGTCTTTGTAATCCACAGCTCTTGAGTGCACAGGGTACTGTGTCCTTGTGATATGCAGCTCTTGAGTGCACTACTCACTGTGTCCTTGTGATCCACAGCTCTTGAGTGCCCTATGCACCAGTTCCTTGTGATCCGCAGCTCTTGAGTGCACCACGCACCATGTCCTTGTGATCTGCAGCTATTGAGTTCACTACACACCGTGTCCTTGTGATCCACAGCTCTTGAGTGCACTATGCACTGTGTCCTTGTGAGCCGCAGCTCTTGAGTGCACAGCGCACCGTGTCCTTGTGATCCACAGCTCTTGAGTGCACTACACACTGTGTCATTATGTTCCGCAGCTCTTGAGTGCACAGCGCACCGTGTCCTTGTGCTCCGTATCTCTTGAGTGCACAACACATCGTGTCCTTGTGATCCACATCTCTTGAGTGCACTACCCATGTCCTTGTGATCTGCAGGTCTTCAGTGCACTACCCACCACTGTGTCCTTGTGATCTACAGCTCTTGAGTGCACTACGCACTGTGACCTTGTGATCCGCAGCTATTGAGTGTACTACGCACCGTGTCATTGTGATCCGCTTCTCTTGAGTGCACTGCGCACCGTGTTCTTGTGATCCGCAGCTCTTGAGTGCACTGTGCACCGTGTCCTTGTGATATGCAGCTCTTGAGTACACTACTCACTTCTTCTTTACGATCCGTATCTCTTGAGTACACTACGCACCTTGTGATCTGCAGCTCTTGAGTGCACTACGCACCGTGTCCTTGTGATCCGCAGCCCTTGAGTGCACAGCGCACTGTGTCCTTGTGATCCGCAGCTCTTGAGTGCACTACGCACTGTGACCTTGTGATCTGCAGCTCTTGAGTGCACTACGCACCGTGTCCTTGTGATCCGCAGCCCTTGAGTGCACAGCGCATTGTGTCCTTGTGATTCCCAGCTCTTGAGTGCACTACGCATTGTCCTTGTGATCTGCAGCTCTTGAGTGCACAGTGCACCGTGTCCTTGTTAACTGCAGCTCTTGAGTGCACAGCGCACCGTGTCCTTGTGATCCGCAGCTATTGAGTGCACTACGCACCGTGTTGTTGTGATCCGCAGCTGAGTGCACAGCGCTCCGTGTCCTTGTGATCTGCAGCTCTTGAGTGCACTAAGTACTGTGTCCTTGTGATCCACAGCTCTTGAGTGCACTATTCACCATGTCCTTGTGTTCCACAGCTCTTCAGTGCAATACGCACTGTGTTCTTGTGATCCGCAGCACTTGAGTGCACAGCGTAACGTGTCTTTTTGAAACGGAGCTCTTGAGTGTACTACACATTGTATCCTTGTGACCCGCAGCTGTTGAGTGCACTATGCACTGTGTCCTTGTGATACTTAGCTCTTGAGTGCACTACGCATGTGTCCTTGTGAGCTGCTGCTCATGAGTGCACAGCGCACTATGTCCTTGTGAACTGCAGCTCTTGAGTGCACTACGCATCGTGTCCTTGTGACCCACAACTCTTGAGCGCACTACGAACTGTGTCTTTTTGATCCACAGGTCTTGAGTGCACTACGCACCACTGTGTGGGTGTGATCCGCAGCTCTTGAGTGCACAGCTCACCATGTCCTTGTGATATGCACCTCTTGAGTGCACTATGCAACGTGTCCTTGTGATCTGCAGCTCTTGAGTGCACAACGCACTGTGTCTTTGTGATCCACAGCTCTTGAGTGCACAGCGTTCCGTGTCCTTGTGATCTGCTGCTCTTGACTGCACTACGCAACGTGTCCTTGTGATCTGCAGCTCTTGAGTGCACGACACACTGTGTCTTTGTGATCCACAGCTCTTGAGTGCACAGCGCACCTTGTCCTTGTGATCTGCAGCTCTTGAATGCACTATGCAACGTGTCCTTGTGATCTGCAGCTCTTGAGTGCACAACGCACTGTGTCTTTGTGATCCACAGCTCTTGAGTGCACAGCGTACCGTGTCCTTGTGATATGCAGCTCTTCAGTGCACTACTCACCGTATCCTTGTGATCTGCTGCTCTTGAGTGCACTAAGTACCGTGTCCTTGTGATCCGCAGCTCTTTATTGCACTGCGCACCGTGTCCTTGTGATATGCAGCTCTTGAGTACACTACTCACTTCTTCTTTACGATCCGTATCTCTTGAGTACACTACGCACTGTGTCCTTGTGATCTGCAGCTCTTGAGTGCACTACGCACCGTGTCCTTGTGATCCGCAGCACTTGAGTGCACAGCGCACTGTGTCCTTGTGATTCGCAGCTCTTGAGTGCACTACGCATTGTCCTTGTGATCTGCAGCTCTTGAGTGCACAGTGCACCGTGTCCTTGTTAACTGCAGCTCTTGAGTGCACAGCGCACCGTGTCCTTGTGATCCGCAGCTCTTGAGTGCACTACGCACCGTGTTGTTGTGATCCGCAGCTGAGTGCACAGCGCACTGTGTCCTTGTGATCCCCAGCTCTTGAGTGCACTACGCATTGTGTCCTTGTGACCCACAGCTCTTGAGTGCACTACGCACCGTGTCTGTGTGATCCACAGATCTTGAGTGCACTACGCACCACCGTGTGCTTGTGATCCGCAGCTTTTGAGTGCAAAGCTCACCGTGTCCTTGTGATGCGCACCTCTTGAGCGCACAGCGCTCCGTATCCTTGTGACCCGCAGCAGTTGAGTGCACTACGCACCATGTGCTTGGGATCTGCAGCTCTTGACTGCACATCGCACCATGTCCTTCTTATTTGCAGCTCTTAAATACACTACGCGCCATGACATTGTGATCCGCAGTTCTTGAGTGCACAGTGCACTGTGTCCTTGTGATCTGCAGCTCTTGAGTGCACTATGCAATGTGTCCTTGTGATCTGCAGCTGTTGAGTGCACGACGCACTGTGTCTTTGTAATCCACAGCTCTTGAGTGCACAGGGTACTGTGTCCTTGTGATATGCAGCTCTTGAGTGCACTACTCACTGTGTCCTTGTGATCCACAGCTCTTGAGTGCCCTATGCACCAGTTCCTTGTCATCCGCAGCTCTTGAGTGCACCACCCACCGTGTCCTTGTGATCTGCAGCTATTGAGTTCACTACACACTGTGTCCTTGTGATCCACAGCTCTTGAGTGCACTATGCACTGTGTCCTTGTGAGCCGCAGCTCTTGAGTGCACAGCGCACCGTGTCCTTGTGATCCACAGCTCTTGAGTGCACTACGCACTGTGTCATTATGGTCCGCAGCTCTTGAGTGCACAGCGCACCGTGTCCTTGTGCTCCGCAGCTCTTGAGTGCACAACACATCGTGTCCTTGTGATCCACATCTCTTGAGTGCACTACCCATGTCCTTGTGATCTGCAGGTCTTCAGTGCACTACACACCACTGTGTCCTTGTGATCTACAGCTCTTGAGTGCACTACGCACTGTGTCCTTGTGATCCGCAGCTATTGAGTGTACTACGCACCGTGTCATTGTGATCCGCTTCTCTTGAGTGCACTGCGCACCGTGTTCTTGTGATCCGCAGCTCTTGAGTGCACTGCGCACCGTGTCCTTGTGATATGCAGCTCTTGAGTACACTACTCACTTCTTCTTTACGATCCGTATCTCTTGAGTACACTACGCACTGTGTCCTTGTGATCTGCAGCTCTTGAGTGCACTACGCACCGTGTCCTTGTGATCCGCAGCCCTTGAGTGCACAGCGCACTGTGTCCTTGTGATCCGCAGCTCTTGAGTGCACTACGCACTGTGACCTTGTGATCTGCAGCTCTTGAGTGCACTACTCACCGTGTCCTTGTGATCCGCAGCCCTTGAGTGCACAGCGCACTGTGTCCTTGTGATTCCCAGCTCTTGAGTGCACTACGCATTGTCCTTGTGATCTGCAGCTCTTGAGTGCACAGTGCACCATGTCCTTGTTAACTGCAGCTCTTGAGTGCACAGCGCACCGTGTCCTTGTGATCCGCAGCTATTGAGTGCACTACGCACCGTGTTGTTGTGATCCGCAGCTGAGTGCACAGCGCTCCGTGTCCTTGTGATCTGCTGCTCTTGAGTGCACTAAGTACTGTGTCCTTGTGATCCACAGCTCTTGAGTGCACTATGCACCATGTCCTTGTGTTCCACAGCTCTTCAGTGCAATACGCACTGTGTTCTTGTGATCCGCAGCACTTGAGTGCACAGCGTAACGTGTCTTTTTGAAACTGAGCTCTTGAGTGTACTACACATTGTATCCTTGTGACCCGCAGCTGTTGAGTGCACTATGCACTGTGTCCTTGTGATACTTAGCTCTTGAGTGCACTACGCATGTGTCCTTGTGAGCTGCAGCTCATGAGTGCACAACGCACCGTGTCCTTGTGAACTGCAGCTCTTGAGTGCACTACGCATCGTGTCCTTGTGACCCACAACTCTTGAGCGCACTACGAACTGTGTCTTTTTGATCCACAGGTCTTGAGTGCACTATGCACCACTGTGTGATTGTGATCCGCAGCTCTTGAGTGCACAGCTCACCATGTCCTTCTGATCTGCACCTCTTGAGTGCACAACGCACTGTGTCTTTGTGATCCACAGCTCTTGAGTGCACAGCGTACCGTGTCCTTGTGATCTGCTGCTCTTGAGTGCACTACGCAACGTGTCCTTGTGATCCACATCTATTGAGTGCACGACGGAGCGTGTCCTTGTGATCCGCAGCTCTTGAGTGCACTATGCACCATGTGCTCGTGATCTGCAGCTCTTGACTGCACAACGCACCGTGTCCTTCTTATCTGCAGGTCTTAAATACACTACGCGCCGTGGCCTTGTGATCCGCAGTTTTTGAGTGCACAGCGCACCTTGTCCTTGTGATCTGCAGCTCTTGAATGCACTATGCACTGTGTCCTTGTGATACTTAGCTCTTGAGTGCACTACGCATGTGTCCTTGTGAGCCGCAGCTCTTGAGTGCATAACGCACTGTGTCCTTGTGATCCGCAGCTCTTGAGTGCACCGCGCACCTTGTCCTTGTGATCTGCAGCTCTTGAGTGCACAGCGCACCGTGTCCTTGTGATCCACAGCACTTGAGTGCATTACGCACTGTGTTCTTGTGATACGCAGCTGAGTGCACAGCGCACTGTGTCCTTTTGATACGCAGCTCTTGAGTGCACTACGCACTGTGTCCTTGTGATGCGTAGCTCTTGAGTGCACTACGCACTGTGTTCTTGTGATCCGCCGCTCTTGAGTGCACAGCGCACCATGTCCTTGTGACCCACAGCTCTTGAGTGCACTACGCACTGTGTCCTTATGGTCCGCAGCTCTTGAGTGCACAGCGCACTGTGTCCTTGTGATCCCCAGCTCTTGAGTGCACAGCTCACCGTGTCCTTGTGATGCGCACCTCTTGAGCGCACAGCGCTCCGTATCCTTGTGACCCGCAGCAGTTGAGTGCACTACGCACCATGTGCTTGTGATCTGCAGCTCTTGACTGCACATCGCACCATGTCCTTCTTATTTGCAGCTCTTAAATACACTACGCGCCATGACATTGTGATCCGCAGTTCTTGAGTGCACAGTGCACCGTGTCCTTGTGAGCTGCAGCTCTTGAGTGCACAGCACATCGTGTCCTTGTGATACGGAGCCCTTGAGTGCACAGAGCACCGTGCTCTTGTGATCCGCAGCTCTTGCGTGCATAACGCACTGTGTCCTTGTGATCCGCAGCTCTTGAGTGCACCGTGCACCTTGTCCTTGTGATCTGCAGCTCTTGAGTGCACAGCGCACCGTGTCCTTGTGATCCACAGCACTTGAGTGCATTATGCACTGTGTTCTTGTGATACACAGCTCTTGAGTGCACAGCGCACCGTGTCATTTTGATACGCAGCTCTTAAGTGCACTACGCACTGTGTCCTTGTGATGCGTAGCTCTTGAGTGCACAGCGCACCGTGTCCTTGTGACCCACAGCTCTTGAGTGCACTACGCACTATGTCCTTATGGTCCGCAGCTCTTGAGTGCACAGCGCACTGTGTCCTTGTGATCCCCAGCTCTTGAGTGCACTACGCATTGTGTCCTTGTGACCCACAGCTCTTGAGTGCACTACGCACCGTGTCTCTGTGATCCACAGATCTTGAGTGCACTACGCACCACCGTGTGCTTGTGATCCGCAGCTCTTGAGTGCAAAGCTCACCGTGTCCTTGTGATGCGCACCTCTTGAGCGCACAGCGCTCCGTATCCTTGTGACCCGCAGCAGTTGAGTGCACTACGCACCATGTGCTTGTGATCTGCAGCTCTTGACTGCACATCGCACCATGTCCTTCTTATTTGCAGCTCTTAAATACACTACGCGCCATGACATTGTGATCCGCAGTTCTTGAGTGCACAGTGCACTGTGTCCTTGTGATCTGCAGCTCTTGAGTGCACTATGCAATGTGTCCTTGTGATCTGCAGCTGTTGAGTGCACGACGCACTGTGTCTTTGTAATCCACAGCTCTTGAGTGCACAGGGTACTGTGTCCTTGTGATATGCAGCTCTTGAGTGCACTACTCACTGTGTCCTTGTGATCCACAGCTCTTGAGTGCCCTATGCACCAGTTCCTTGTGATCCGCAGCTCTTGAGTGCACCACGCACCATGTCCTTGTGATCTGCAGCTATTGAGTTCACTACACACCGTGTCCTTGTGATCCACAGCTCTTGAGTGCACTATGCACTGTGTCCTTGTGAGCCGCAGCTCTTGAGTGCACAGCGCACCGTGTCCTTGTGATCCACAGCTCTTGAGTGCACTACACACTGTGTCATTATGGTCCGCAGCTCTTGAGTGCACAGCGCACCGTGTCCTTGTGCTCCGTATCTCTTGAGTGCACAACACATCGTGTCCTTGTGATCCACATCTCTTGAGTGCACTACCCATGTCCTTGTGATCTGCAGGTCTTCAGTGCACTACACACCACTGTGTCCTTGTGATCTACAGCTCTTGAGTGCACTACGCACTGTGACCTTGTGATCCGCAGCTATTGAGTGTACTACGCACCGTGTCATTGTGATCCGCTTCTCTTGAGTGCACTGCGCACCGTGTTCTTGTGATCCGCAGCTCTTGAGTGCACTGTGCACCGTGTCCTTGTGATATGCAGCTCTTGAGTACACTACTCACTTCTTCTTTACGATCCGTATCTCTTGAGTACACTACGCACCTTATGATCCGTATCTCTTGAGTGCACTACGCACCGTGTCTTGTGATACGCAGCTCTTGAGTGCACTATGCAACGTGTCCTTGCGATCTGTAGCTCTTGAGTGCACGACGCACTGTGTCTTTGTGATCCACAGCTCTTGAGTGCACAGTGTACCGTGTCCTTGTGATATGCAGCTCTTGAGTGCACTACTCACCGTGTCTTGTGATCCCCAGCTCTTGAGTGCACTACGCACCGTTTCCTTGTGATCCGCAGATCTTGAGTGCACAGAGTAACGTGTCCTTGTGATAAGCAGGTCTTGAGTGCACTGTGCACCGTGTCCTTGTGTTCTCCAGCTTTTGAGTGCACAGCGCACCGTGTCCTTGTGAGCCGCAGCTCTTGAGTGCACAGCGCACCGTGTCCTTGTGATACGCAGCTCTTGAGTGCATCACGCACCGTGTCCTTGTGATCTGCAACTCTTGAGTGCACCGCGCACCGTGTCCTTGTGATCTTCAGCTCTTGAGTGCACAGCGCACCGTGTCCTTGTGATCCGCAGCTCATGAGTGCACAGCGCACCGTGTCCTTGTGATCCGCAGCTCCTGAGTGCACAGCGCACCTCGTCTTTTTGATACGCAGCTCTTGAGTGTACTAAGCATTGTATCCTTGTGACTGCAGCTCTTGAGTGCACTATACACTGTGTCCTTGTGATACGTAGCTTTTGAGTGCACTACGCACTGTGTCCTTGTGAGCAGCAGCTCTTGAGTACAGAGCCCAATGTATCCTGTTGATCCGCAGCTTTTGAGTGCATTACGCATCGTGTCCTTGTGACCCACAGCTCTTGAGTGCACTACGCACTGTGTCCTTATGATCCGCAGCTCTTGAGTGCGCAGTGCACCGTGTCCTTGTGCTCCGCAGCTCTTGAGAGTACAGCGCATTGTGTCCTTGTGATGCACAGCTCTTGAGTGCACTTCCCGTGTCCTTGTGATCTGTAGGTCTTGAGTGTACTACGCATCAATTCTTCCTTATGATCCGTATCTCTTGAGTGCACTACGCACCGTGTCGTTGTGATCCTCATCTCTTGAGTGCACAGCGCAAGTGTCCTTGTGATCTGTATCTCTTTAGTGCACTAAGCTCCGTGTCCTTGTGATCCGCATCTCTTGAGTGCACTATGCTCCGTGTCCTTGTGATCCGATTCATTTGAGAGCACTGCGCACTGTGTCCTTTTTATCCGCAGGTCTTGAGTGCACTGCGCACCATGTTCTTGTGATGCGCAGCCCTTGAGGGCACTACGCACTGTGTCCTTGTGATCCACAGCTCTTGAGTGCACTGCTCACCGTGTCCTTGTTATCCGCAGCTCTTGAGTGCACTACGCACTGCCCTTGTGATCTGCAGCTCTTGAGTGCACAGTGTACTGTGTCCCTGTGATCTGCAGCCCTTGAGTGCACATCGTACCGTGTCCTTGTGATCCAGAGCTCTTGAGTTGACTGCGCACCGTGTCCTTGTGATCCGCAGCTCTTGAGTGCACAGCGAACCGTGTCCTTGTGATCCCCACCTCTTGAGTGCATAACGCACCGTGCCCTTGTGATCTGCAACGCATGAGTGCACTACGCACTGTGTCCTTGTGATCCACAGCTCTTGAGTGCACTGCGCGCGGTGTCCTTGTGATCTGTATCTCTTGAGTGCACTACATACTGTGCCCTTGTGATCCGCAGCTCATGAGTGCACAGTGCACCGTGTCCTTGTGAGCCGCAGCTCTTGAGTGCATAGCGCACCTCGTCTATTTGATACGCAGCTCTTGAGTGTACTACGCATCGTATCCTTGTGACTGCAGCTCTTGAGTGCACTATGCACTGTGTCCTTGAGATACGTAGCTCTTGAGTGCACTACGCACCGTGTCCTTGTGAGGAGCAGCTCTTGAGTGCAGAGCGCACCGTATCCTGTTGGTCCGCAGCTTTTGAGTGCATTACGCATCATGTCCTTGTGACCCACAGCTCTTGAGTGCACTACGCACTGTGTCCTTATGATCCACAGCTCTTGAGTGCGCAGTGCACCGTGTCCTTGTGCTCCGCAGCTCTTGAGAGTACAGCGCATTGTGTCCTTGTGATGCACAGCTCTTGAGTGCACTTCCCGTGTCCTTGTGATCTGTAGGTCTTGAGTGTACTACGCATCAATTCTTCCTTATGATCCGTATCTCTTGAGTGCACTACGCACCGTGTCGTTGTGATCCTCATCTCTTGAGTGCACAGCGCACGTGTCCTTGTGATCCGTATCTCTTTAGTACACTAAGCCCCGTTTCCTTGTGATCCGCATCTCTTGAGTGCACTATGCTCCGTGTCCTTGTGAATCGAATTGTTTGAGAGCACTGCCCACCGTGTCCTTTTGATCCGCAGGTCTTGAGTGCACTGCGCACCATGTTCTTGTGATGCGCAGCCCTTGAGTGCACTATGTACTGTGTCCTTGTGATCCGCAGCTCTTGAGTGCACTGCTCACCGTGTCCTTGTTATCCGCAGCTCTTGAGTGCACTACGCACTGCCCTTGTGATATGCAGCTCTTGAGTGCACAGTGTACTGTATCCTTGTGATTTGCAGCCCTTGAGTGCACAGCGTAGCGTGTCCTTGTGATCCAGAGCTCTTGAGTTGACTGCGCACCGTGTCCTTGTGATCCACAGCTCTTGAGTGCACAGCGCACCGTGTCCTTGTGATCCGCACCTATTGAGTGCATAGCGCACCGTGCCCTTGTGATCTGCAACTCATGAGTGCACTACGCACTGTGTCCTTGTGATCCACAGCTCTTGAGTGCACTGCTCGTTGTGTCCCTGTGATCCCCAGCTCTTGAGTGCACTGAATGCCGTGTCCTTGTGATCTGCAGCTCATGAGTGCACGATGCACCGTATCCTTGTGATCCACAGCTCTTGAGTGCACTACGCAGCATGTGCTCGTGATCTGCAGCTCTTGACTGCACAGTGCACGTGTCATTCTTATCTGCAGGTCTTAAATACACTACGAGCCGTGGCCTTGTGATCCGCAGTTCTTGAGTGCACAGCGCACCGTGTCCTAGTGATCTGCAGCTCTTGAGTGCACTATGCAACGTGTCCTTGTGATCTGCAGCCCTTGAGTGCATGACGCACTGTGTTTTTGTGATCCACAGCTCTTGAGTGCACTACTCACCGTGTCCTTGTGATCTGCTGCTCTTGAGTGCACTACGCACCGTGTCCTTGTCATCCGCAGATCTTGATTTCACAGCGCACCGTGTCCTTGTGATAAGCAGCTCTTGAGTGCACTGCGCACTGTGTCCTTGTGATCTCCAGCTCTTAAGTGCACAGGGCACTTGTCCTTGTGAGCCGCAGCTCTTGAGTGCACAGCGCACGTGTCCTTGTGATACGCAGCTCTTGAGTGCACAGCACACCGTGTCCTTGTGATACGCAGCTCTTGAGTGCACAATGCACCGTTTCCTTGTGATCCGCAGCTCTTGAGTGCATCACGCACCGTGTCCTTTTGATCCGCAACTCTTGAGTGCACCGCGCACCGTGTCCTTGTGATCTGCAGCTCTTGAGTGCACAGCGCACAGTGTCCTTGTGATACGTAGCTCTTGAGTGCACTATGCACCGTGTCCTTGTGAGCCGCAGATTTTGAGTGCATTACGCATCGTGTCCTTGTGAACCACAGCATTTGAGTGCACTATGCACCGTGTCCTTATGATCTGCAGCTCTTGAGTGCGCAGTGGACCGTGTCCTTGTGCTCCGCAGCTCTTGAGTGCACAGCGCATCGTGTCCTTGTGATGCACAGCTCTTGAGTGCACCACCCGCGTCCTTGTGATCTGTAGGTCTTGACTGTACTACGCATCACTTCTTCCTTATGATCTGTACCTCTTGAGTGCACTACGCACCTTGTCCTTGTGATCCTCATCTCTTGAGTGCACAGTGCACGTGTCTTTGTGATCAGCATTTCTTGAGTGCACTATGCATCGTGTCCTTGTGACCCACAGCTCTTGAGTGCACTACGCACTGTGTCCTTATGATCCGCAGCTCTTGAGTGCACTACGCACTGTGTCCTTGTGATCCACAGCTATTGAGTGCACTATGCACCATGTCCTTGTGACCCGCAGCTCTTGAGTGCACTACGCACTGTGTCCTTGTGATCCGTAGCTCTTGAGTGCACAGCGCACCGTGTCCTTGTGATCTACAGCTCTTGAGTGCACTACGCACCGTGTCCTTATGATCTGCAGCTCTTGAGTGCACAGCGCACTGTGTGTCCTTTTGATCCGCAGCTCTTGAGTGCACATCTCACCGTGTCCTTGTGATCCGCAGCTATAGAGTGCACTACGGACCGTGTCCTTGTGATCCACAGCTCTTGAGTGCACTACGCACCATGTCCTTGTGATCTGCAGCTCCTGAGTGCACAGCGCACCGTGTCCTTGTGATCTGCAGCTTTTGAATGCACTACGCGCCGAGTCCTTGTGATGTGAAGTTCTTGAGTGCACAGCGCACCATGTCCTTGTGATCTGCAGCTCTTGAGTGCACTTTGCACCGTGTCCTTGTGATCCCCAGCTCTTGAGTGCACGACGCCCGTGTCTATTTGATCCGCAGCTCTTGATTACACTGCAAACCGTGTCTTTGTGATCTACAGCTCTTGAGTAGACAGCGTACCGTGTCCTTGTGACACACAGCTCTTGAGTGCACTACTCACCGTGTCCTTGTGATCCGCACCTCTTGAGTGCACTACACACTGTGTCCTTGTGATCTGCTGATCTTGAGTGCACAGCGCACCGTGTTTTGTGATAAGCAGCTCTTGAGTGCATTGCGCACCGTATTCTAGTGATCTGCAGCTCTTGAGTGCACAGCGCACTGTGTCTTTGTGAGCTGCAGCTCTTGAGTACACAGTGCACTGTGTCCTTGTGATAGGCAGCTTTTGAGTGCACAGGGCACCGTGTCCTTGTGATCCACAAGTCTTGAGTGCACTACGCACTGTGTTCTTGAGTTCTGCAGCTCTTGAGTGCACAGAGTACTGTGTCCTTTTGATATGCAGCTCTTGAGTGTACTACGCATCGTATACGTGTGACCCCCAGCTCTTGAATGGACTACACACTGTGTCCTTGTGATACGTAGCTCTTGAGTGCACTACGCACCGTGTCCCTGTGAGCCGCAGCTCTTGAGTGCACAGAGCACTGTGTCCTTGTGATCCGTAGCTTTTGAGTGCACTATGCATCGTGTCCTTGTGACCCACATCTCTTGAGTGTACTACGCACCATGTCCTTATGATCCGCAGCTCTTGAGTGCACAGCGTGCCGTGTCCTTGTGCTCCGCAGCTCTTGAGTGCACAGCGCATCGTTTCCTTGTGATCCACAGGCTCTTGAGTTCACTACCCGTGTCCTTGTGATCTGCAGGTCTTGAGTGCAGTACGCACCACTGTGTCCCTGTGATCCACACCTCTTCAGTGCACAGTGCACCGTATCCTTGTGATCCACAGCTCTTGAGTGCACTATGCACTGTGTCCTTGTGATCCGCAGCTATTCAGTGCACTACGCACCGTGTCCTTGTGATCCGCAGCTCTTGAGTGCACTATGCACCGTCTCCTTGTCATCCGCAGCTCTTGAGTGCACTACGCTCTGTGTCCTTGTGATCCACAGATCTTGAGTGCACAGTGCACCGTGTCCTTGTGATCTGCAGTTCTTGAGTGCACAGCGCACCGTGTCCTTGTGATAGGCTGCTCTTGAGTGCACTACTCACTTCCTCCTTATGATCTGTACCTCTTGAGTGCACTACGCACCGTGTCCTTGTGATCCTCATCTCTTGAGTGCACAGTGCACGTGTCTTTGTGATCCGCATTTCTTGAGTGCACTACGCATCGTGCCCTTGTGACCCACAGCTCTTGAGTGCACTACGCACTGTGTCCTTATGATCCGCAGCTCTTGAGTGCACAGCGCACCATTTTCTTGTGATCCGCAGCTCTTGAGTGCACAGCGCACTGTGTCCTTGTGATCTGCTGATCTTGAGTGCACAGCGCACCGTGTTTTGTGATAAGCAGCTCTTGAGTGCATTGCGCACCGTATTCTAGTGATAATCAGCTCTTGAGTGCACAGCGCACTGTGTCTTTGTGAGCCGCAGGTCTTGAGTACACAGTGCACTGTGTCCTTGTGATATGCAACTCTTGAGTGCACAGGGCACCGTGGCCTTGTGATCCACAAGTCTTGAGTGCACTACGCACTGTGTTCTTGAGTTCCGCAGCTCTTGAGTGCACAGAGTACTGTGTCCTTTTGGTATGCAGCTCTTGAGTGTACTACGCATCGTATACGTGTGACCCCCAGCTCTTGAATGCACTACACACTGTGTCCTTGTGATACGTAGCTCTTGAGTGCACTACGCACCGTGTCCCTGTGAGCCGCAGCTCGAGTGCACAGCGCACCGTGTACTTGTGATCCGCAGCTCTTAAGTGCACTATTCACTGTGTCTTTGTGATCTGTACCTCTTGAGTGCACTACGCACTGTGTCCTTGTGATCCGCAGCTCTTAAGTGCAGTACGCACTGTGTCCAAGTGATCCGCAGCTCTTGATTGCACAGCACACTGTGACCTTGGGATCTGCAGCTCTTGAGTGCACAGCGCACCGTGTCCTTGTGATAGGCTGCTCTTGAGTGCACTACTCACTTCCTCCTTATGATCTGTACCTCTTGAGTGCACTACGCACCGTGTCCTTGTGATCCTCATCCCTTGAGTGCACAGTGCACGTGTCTTTGTGATACGCATTTGTTGAGTGCACTACGCATCGTGTCCTTGTGACCCACAGCTCTTGAGTGCACTACGCATTGTGTCCTTATGATCCGCAGCTCTTGAGTGCACAGCGCACTGTGTCCTTGTGATCTGCTGATCTTGAGTACACAGCGCACCGTGTTTTGTGATAAGCAGCTCTTGAGTGCATTGCGCACCGTATTCTAGTGATAATCAGCTCTTGAGTGCACAGCCCACTGTGTCTTTGTGAGCCACAGCTCTTGAGTACACAGTGCACTGTGTCCTTGTGATATGCAGCTCTTGAGTGCACAGGGCACCGTGTCCTTGTGATCCACAAGTCTTGAGTGCACTACGCACTGTGTTCTTGAGTTAAGCAGCTCTTCAGTGCACAGCGTACTGTGTCCTTTTGGTATGCAGCTCTTGAGTGTACTACGCATCGTATACGTGTGACCCCCAGCTCTTGAATGCACTACACACTGTGTCCTTGTGATATGTAGCTCTTGAGTGCACTACGCACCGTGTCCCTGTGAGCCGCAGCTGGAGTGCACAGCGCACTGTGTCATTGTGATCTGCAGCTTTTGAGTGCACTATGCATCGTGTCCTTGTGACCCACAGCTCTTGAGTGTACTACGCACCATGTCCTTATGATCCGCAGCTCTTGAGTGCACTTTGCACCGTGTCCTTGTGATCCGCAGCTCTTGAGTGCACGACGCCTGTGTCTATTTGATCCGCAGCTCTTGATTACACTGCACACCGTGTCTTTGTGATCTACAGCTCTTGAGTAGACAGCGTACCGTGTCCTTGTGACACACAGCTCTTGAGTGCACTACTCACCGTGTCCTTGTGATCCGCAGCTCTTGAGTGCACTACGCACTGTGTCCTTGTGATCTGCTGCTCTTGAGTGCACTACGCACCGTGTCCTTGTCATCCGCAGATCTTGATTTCACAGCGCACCGTGTCCTTGTGATAAGCAGCTCTTGAGTGCACTGCGCACTGTGTCCTTGTGATCTCCAGCTCTTAAGTGCACAGCGCACTTGTCCTTGTGAGCCGCAGCTCTTGAGTGCACAGCGCACCGTGTCCTTGTGATACGCAGCTCTTGAGTGCACAGCACGCCGTGTCCTTGTGATACGCAGCTCTTGAGTGCACAATGCACCGTTTCCTTGTGATCCGCAGCTCTTGAGTGCATCACGCACCGTGTCCTTGTGATCCGCAACTCTTGAGTGCACCGCGCACCGTGTCCTTGTGATCTGCAGCTCTTGAGTGCACAGCGCACAGTGTCCTTGTGATACGTAGCTCTTGAGTGCACTATGCACCGTGTCCTTGTGAGCTGCAGATTTTGCGTGCATTACGCATCGTGTCCTTGTGAACCACAGCATTTGAGTGCACTATGCACCGTGTCCTTATGATCTGCAGCTCTTGAGTGCGCAGTGGACCGTGTCCTTGTGCTCCGCAGCTCTTGAGTGCACAGCGCATCGTGTCCTTGTGATGCACAGCTCTTGAGTGCACTACCCGCGTCCTTGTGATCTGTAGGTCTTGACTGTACTACGGATCACTTCTTCCTTATGATCTGTACCTCTTGAGTGCACTAC
This sequence comes from Pleurodeles waltl, assembly GCF_031143425.1. NCBI lineage: Eukaryota > Metazoa > Chordata > Amphibia > Caudata > Salamandridae > Pleurodeles > Pleurodeles waltl. Next base: position 28,296,386 of record NC_090451.1, read on the forward strand.
GCACCGTGTCCTTGTGATCCTCATCTCTTGAGTGCACAGTGCACGTGTCTTTGTGATCAGCATTTCTTGAGTGCACTATGCATCGTGTCCTTGTGACCCACAGCTCTTGAGTGCACTACGCACTGTGTCCTTATGATCCGCAGCTCTTGAGTGCACAGCGCACCATTTTCTTGTGATCCGCAGCTCTTGAGTGCACAGCGCATGGTGTCCTTGTAATCCGCAGCTCTTGAGTGCACTACCCACCGTGTCCTTGTGATTCGCACGTCTTGTGTGCACTACACACCACTGTGTCCTTGTGATCCGCAGCTCTTGAGTGCACAGCGCATCGTGTCCTTGTGATCCACAGCTCTTGAGTGCACTACGCACTGTGTCCTTGTAATCCACAGCTATTGCGTGCACTATGCACCATGTTCTTGTGACCCGCAGCTCTTGAGTGCACTACGCACTGTGTCCCTGTGATCCGTAGCTCTTGAGTGCACAGCGCACCGTGTCCTTGTGATCTACAGCTCTTGAGTGCACTACGCACCGTGTCCTTATGATCTGCAGCTCTTGAGTGCACAGCGCACTGTGTCCTTTTGATCCGCAGCTCTTGAGTGCACAGCTCACCGTGTCCTTGTGATCCGCAGCTATAGAGTGCACTACGGACTGTGTCCTTGTGATCCACAGCTCTTGAGTGCACTACGCACCATGTCCTTGTGATCTGCAGCTCCTGAGTGCACAGCGCACCGTGTCTTTGTGATCTGCAGCTTTTGAATGCACTACGTGCCGAGTCCTTGTGATGTGAAGTTATTGAGTGCACAGCGCACCATGTCCTTGTGATCTGCAGCTCTTGAGTGCACTTTGCACCGTGTCCTTGTGATCCGCAGCTCAAGTGTACGACGCCCGTGTCTATTTGATCCGCAGCTCTTGATTACACTGCACACCGTGTCTTTGTGATCTACAGCTCTTGAGTAGACAGCGTACCGTGTCCTTGTGACACACAGCTCTTGAGTGCACTACTCACCGTGTTCTTGTGATCCGCAGCTCTTGAGTGCACTACGCACTGTGTCCTTGTGATCTGCTGATCTTGAGTGCACAGCGCACCGTGTTTTGTGATAAGCAGCTCTTGAGTGCATTGCGCACCGTATTCTAGTGATCTGCAGCTCTTGAGTGCACAGCGCACTGTGTCTTTGTGAGCTGCAGCTCTTGAGTACACAGTGCACTGTGTCCTTGTGATATGCAGCTCTTGAGTGCACAGGGCACCGTGTCCTTGTGATCCACAAGTCTTGAGTGCACTACGCACTGTGTTCTTGTGTTCTGCAGCTCTTGAGTGCACAGAGTACTGTGTCCTTTTGGTATGCAGCTCTTGAGTGTACTACGCATCGTATACGTGTGACCCCCAGCTCTTGAATGCACTACACACTGTGTCCCTGTGAGCCGCAGCTCTTGAGTGCACAGAGCACTGTGTCCTTGTGATCCGTAGCTTTTGAGTGCACTACGCATCGTGTCCTTGTGACCCACATCTCTTGAGTGTACTACGCACCATGTCCTTATGATCCGCAGCTCTTGAGTGCACAGCGTGCCGTGTCCTTGTGCTCCGCAGCTCTTGAGTGCACAGCGCATCGTTTCCTTGTGATCCACAGGCTCTTGAGTTCACTACCCGTGTCCTTGTGATCTGCAGGTCTTGAGTGCAGTACGCACCACTGTGTCCCTGTGATCCACACCTCCTCAGTGCACAGTGCACCGTATCCTTGTGATCCATAGCTCTTGAGTGCACTATGCACTGTGTCCTTGTGATCCGCAGCTATTCAGTGCACTACGCACCGTGTCCTTGTGATCCGCAGCTCTTGAGAGCACTATGCACCGTCTCCTTGTCATCCGCAGCTCTTGAGTGCACTACGCTCTGTGTCCTTGTGATCCACAGATCTTGAGTGCACAGTGCACCGTGTCCTTGTGAGCTGCAGCTCTTGAGTGCACTATGCACCGTGTCCTTGTGATCCGCAGCTCCTAAGTGCACTACGCACATGTCCTTTTGATCTGCAGCTCTTGAGTGCACTGCGCACCGTGTCCTTGTGATCCGCAGCTCTTGAGTGCACTACTCACTTCTTCCTTGTGATCCGTAGCTCTTGAGTGCACTACCACTGTGTCCTTGTGATCTGCAGCTCTTGAGTGCACTATGCACTGTGTCCTTGTGATCCGCAGCTCTTGAGTGCACTATTCAGCGTGTCTTTGTGATCTGCACCTCTTGAGTGCACTACGCACTGTGTCCTTGTGATCTGCAGGTCTTGAGTGCACTACTCACTTCTTCCTTGTGATCCGTATCTCTTGAGTGCACTACCACTGTGTCCTTGTGATCTGCAGCTCTTTAGTGCACTAAGCACCGTGTCTTTGTGATCTGCTTCTCTTGAGTGCACTATGCTCCGTGTCCTTGTGATCCGAATCGTTTGAGAGCACTGCGCACCGTGTCCTTTTGATCCGCAGGTCTTGAGTGCACTGCGCACCATGTCCTTGTGATGCGCAGCCCTTGAGTGCACTACGCACTGTGTCCTTGTGATCCGCAGCTCTTGAGTGCACTACGCACTGTGTCCTTGTGATCTGCTGATCTTGAGTGCACAGCGCACCGTGTTTTGTGATAAGCAGCTCTTGAGTGCATTGCGCACCGTATTCTAGTGATCTGCAGCTCTTGAGTGCACAGCGCACTGTGTCTTTGTGAGCTACAGCTCTTGAGTACACAGTGCACTGTGTCCTTGTGATATGCAGCTCTTGAGTGCACAGAGCACCGTGTCCTTGTGATCCACAAGTCTTGAGTGCACTACGCACTGTGTTCTTGTGTTCTGCAGCTCTTGAGTGCACAGAGTACTGTGTCCTTTTGGTATGCAGCTCTTGAGTGTACTACGCATCGTATACGTGTGACCCCCAGCTCTTGAATGCACTACACACTGTGTCCCTGTGAGCCGCAGCTCTTGAGTGCACAGAGCACTGTGTCCTTGTGATCCGTAGCTTTTGAGTGCACTACGCATCGTGTCCTTGTGACCCACATCTCTTGAGTGTACTACGCACCATGTCCTTATGATCCGCAGCTCTTGAGTGCACAGCGTGCCGTGTCCTTGTGCTCCGCAGCTCTTGAGTGCACAGCGCATCGTTTCCTTGTGATCCACAGGCTCTTGAGTTCACTACCCGTGTCCTTGTGATCTGCAGGTCTTGAGTGCAGTACGCACCACTGTGTCCCTGTGATCCACACCTCCTCAGTGCACAGTGCACCGTATCCTTGTGATCCACAGCTCTTGAGTGCACTATGCACTGTGTCCTTGTGATCCGCAGCTATTCAGTGCACTACGCACCGTGTCCTTGTGATCCGCAGCTCTTGAGTGCACTATGCACCGTCTCCTTGTCATCCGCAGCTCTTGAGTGCACTACGCTCTGTGTCCTTGTGATCCACAGATCTTGAGTGCACAGTGCACCGTGTCCTTGTGAGCTGCAGCTCTTGAGTGCACTATGCACCGTGTCCTTGTGATCCGCAGCTCCTAAGTGCACTACGCACATGTCCTTTTGATCTGCAGCTCTTGAGTGCACTGCGCACCGTGTCCTTGTGATCCGCAGCTCTTGAGTGCACTACTCACTTCTTCCTTGTGATCCGTAGCTCTTGAGTGCACTACCACTGTGTCCTTGTGATCTGCAGCTCTTGAGTGCACTATGCACTGTGTCCTTGTGATCCGCAGCTCTTGAGTGCACTATTCACCGTGTCTTTGTGATCTGCACCTCTTGAGTGCACTACGCACTGTGTCCTTGTGATCTGCAGGTCTTGAGTGCACTACTCACTTCTTCCTTGTGATCCGTATCTCTTGAGTGCACTACCACTGTGTCCTTGTGATCTGCAGCTCTTTAGTGCACTAAGCACCGTGTCTTTGTGATCTGCTTCTCTTGAGTGCACTATGCTCCGTGTCCTTGTGATCCGAATCGTTTGAGAGCACTGCGCACCGTGTGCTTTTGATCCGCAGGTCTTGAGTGCACTGCGCACCATGTCCTTGTGATGCGCAGCCCTTGAGTGCACTACGCACTGTGTCCTTGTGATCCGCAGCTCTTGAGTGCACTGCTCACCGTGTCCTTGTTATCCGCAGCTCTTTAGTGCACTACGCACTGCCCTTGTGATCTGCAGGTCTTGAGTGCACAGTGTACTGTGTCCTTGTCATCTGCAGCCCTTGAGTGCATCACGCACCGTGTCCTTGTGATCCAGAGCTCTTGAGTGCACTGCGCACCGTGTCCTTGTGATCCGCAGCACTTGATTGCACAGCACACCGTGTCCTTGTGATCCCCACCTCTTGAGTGCATAACGCACCGTGCCCTTGTGATCTGCAACTCATGAGTGCACTACGCACTGTCCTTGTGATCCACTGCTCTTGAGTGCACTGCGCGTTGTGTCCCTGTGATCCGCAGCTCTTGATTGCACTGAATGCCGTGTCCTTGTGATCTGCAGCTCATGAGTGCACGATGCACCGTATCCTTGTGATCCACAGCTCTTAAGTGCACTACGCACCATGTGCTCGTGATCTGCAGCTCTTGACTGCACAGCACACGGTGTCCTTCTTATCTGCAGGTCTTAAATACACTACGCGCCGTGGCCTTGTGATACGCAGTTCTTGAGTGCACAGTGCACCGTGTCCTTGTGATCTGCAGCTCTTGAGTGCACTATGCAACGTGTCCTTGTGATCTGCAGCTCTTGAGTGCACAATGCAACGTGTCCTTGTGATCTGCAGCTCTTGAGTGCACGACGCACTGTGTCTTTGTGATCCACAGCTCTTGAGTGCACAGTGTACCGTGTCCTTGTGATATGCAGCTCTTCAGTGCACTGTGCACTGTGTCCTTGTGATCTCCAGCTCTTGAGTGCACAGCGCACGTATCCTTGTGAGCCGCAGCTCTTGAGTGCACAGCGCACTGTGTCCTTGTGAAACGCAACTCTTGAGTGCAAAGCGCACTGGTTCCCTGTGATCCGCAGCTCTTGAGTGCATCACACACTGTGTCCTGGTGATCCGCAACTCTTGAGTGCACCGCGCCGTGTCCTTGTGATCTGCAGCTCTTGCGTGCACAGCGCACCGTGTCCTTGTGATCCGCAGCTCTTGAGTGAACTACGAACTGTGTTCTTGTGATCTGCAGCTCTTGAGTGCACTATGCACTGTGTCCTTGTGATGCGTAGCTCTTGAGTGCACTATGCACCGTTCCCTTGTGAGCCGCAGTTTTTGAGTGCATTACGCATCGTGTCCTTGTGAACCACAGCTATTGAGTGCACTACGCACTGTGTCCTTATGATCTGCAGCTCTTGAGTGCGTAGCGCACTGTGTTGTTGTGCTCCGCAGCTCTTGAGTGCACAGCGCATCGTGTCCTTGTGATGCACATCTCTTGAGTGCACTCCCCGCGTCCTTGTGATCTGTAGCTCTTGACTGTACTACGCATCACTTCTTCCTTATGATCCGTACCTCTTGAGTGCACTACGCACCGTGTCCTTGTGATCCTCATCTCTTGAGTGCACAGCGCACGTGTCCTTATGATCTGCATTTGTTTTGTGCACTACACGCCGTGTCCTTGTGATCTGCATCTCTTGAGTGCACTACGTACTGTGTACTTGTGATCCGCAGCTCTTGAGTGCACTATGCACCGTGTCCTTGTGATCCACAGCTCTTGAGTGCACTACGCACAGTGTCCTCTTGATCCGCAGCTCTTGAGTGCACTGCACACCTTGTCCTTGTGATGTGCAGCTCTTGAGTGCACAGCGCACCATGTCCTTGTGACCCGCAGCTCTTGAGTGCACAGGGCATCGTGGCCTTGTGATACGCAGCCCTTGAGTGCACAGCGCACCGTGTCCTTGTGATCCGCAGCTCTTGAGTGCATCACACACCGTGTCCTTGTGATCCGCAGCTCTTGAGTGCACAGTGCACCGTGTCCTTGTGATCTGAAGCTCTTGAGTGCACAGCACACCGTGTCCTTGTGATCCGCAGCTCTTGAGTGCACTACGTGCCGTGTCCTTGTGATCCGCAGCTGAGTGCACAGCGCTCCGTGTCCTTGTGATCCGCAGCTCGAGTGCACTACGCACTGTGTCCTTGTGATCCGTAGCTCTAGAGTGCACTATGCACTGTGTCCTTGTGATCTAAAACTCTTGAGTGCACTGTGCACTGTATTCTTGTGATCCGCAGCTCTTGAGTGCACAGAGCACCATGTCCTTTTGATACGAATCTCTGGAGTGTACTACGCATCGTATCCTTGTTAACCACAGCTGTTAACCACTACCTCTTCAGTGCACAGTGCACCGTATCCTTGTGATCCACAGCTCTTGAGTGCACTATGTACTGTGTCCTTGTGATCCGCAGCTATTCAGTGCACTACGCACCGTGTCCTTGTGATCCGCAGCTCTTGAGTGCACTATGCACCTTCTCCTTGTCATCCGCAGCTCTTGAGTGCACTACGCTCTGTGTCCTTGTGATCCACAGATCTTGAGTGCACAGTGCACTGTGTCCTTGTGAGCTGCAGCTCTTGAGTGCACTATGCACCGTGTCCTTGTGATCCGCAGCTCTTAGGTGCACTACGCACCATGTCCTTTTGATCTGCAGCTCTTGAGTGCATTGTGCACCGTGTCCTTGTGATCCGCAGTTCTTGATTGAACTACTCACTTCTTCCTTGTGATTCGTATCTCTTGAGTGCACTACCACTGTGTCCTTGTGATCTGCAGCTTTTGAGTGCACTATGCACTGTGTCCTTGTGATCTGCAGCTCTTGAGTGCACTATTCACTGTGTCTTTGTGATCTGCATCTCTTGAGTGCACTACGCACTGTGTCCTTGTGATCCGCAGCTCTTAAGTGCAGTACGCACTGTGTCCATGTGATCCGCAGCTCTTGATTGCACAGCGCACCGTGACCTTGTGATCTGCAGCTCTTGAGTGCACAGCGCACCGTGTCCTTGTGATAGGCTGCTCTTGAGTGCACTACTCACTTCCTCCTTATGATCCGTATCTCTTGAGTGCACTACGCACCGTGTCTTGTGATACGCAGCTCTTGAGTGCACTATGCAACGTGTCCTTGCGATCTGTAGCTCTTGAGTGCACGACGCACTGTGTCTTTGTGATCCACAGCTCTTGAGTGCACAGTGTACTGTGTCCTTGTGATATGCAGCTCTTGAGTGCACTACTCACCGTGTCTTGTGATCCCCAGCTCTTGAGTGCACTACGCACTGTTTCCTTGTGATCCGCAGATCTTGAGTGCACAGAGCAACGTGTCCTTGTGATAAGCAGGTCTTGAGTGCACTGCGCACCGTGTCCTTGTGATCTCCAGCTTTTGAGTGCACAGCGCACCGTGTCCTTGTGAGCCGCAGCTCTTGAGTGCACAGCGCACCGTGTCCTTGTGATACGCAGCTCTTGAGTGCATCACGCACCGTGTCCTTGTGATCTGCAACTCTTGAGTGCACCGCGCACCGTGTCCTTGTGATCTTCAGCTCTTGAGTGCACAGCGCACAGTGTCTTTGTGATCTGCAGCTCATGAGTGCACAGCGCACCGTGTCCTTGTGATCCGCAGCTCCTGAGTGCACAGCGCACCTCGTCTTTTTGATACACAGCTCTTGAGTGTACTACGCATCGTATCCTTGTGACTGCAGCTCTTGAGTGCACTATACACTGTGTCCTTGTGATACGTAGCTCTTGAGTGCACTACGCACTGTGTCCTTGTGAGCAGCAGCTCATGAGTGCAGAGCCCACTGTATCCTGTTGATCCGCAGCTTTTGAGTGCATTACGCATCGTGTCCTTGTGACCCACAGCTCTTGAGTGCACTACGCACTGTGTCCTTATGATCCGCAGCTCTTGAGTGTGTAGTGCACCGTGTCCTTGTGCTCCGCATGCACAGCTCTTGAGTGCACTTCCCGTGTCCTTGTGATCTGTAGGTCTTGAGTGTACTACGCATCAATTCTTCCTTATGATCCGTATCTCTTGAGTGCACTACGCACCGTGTCGTTGTGATCCTCATCTCTTGAGTGCACAGCGCAAGTGTCCTTGTGATCTGTATCTCTTTAGTGCACTAAGCTCTGTGTCCTTGTGATCCGCATCTCTTGAGTGCACTATGCTCCGTGTCCTTGTGATCCGAATCATTTGAGAGCACTGCGCACCGTGTCCTTTTGATCCGCAGGTCTTGAGTGCACTGCGCACCATGTTCTTGTGATGCGCAGCCCTTGAGTGCGCTACGCACTGTGTCCTTGTGATCCGCAGCTCTTGAGTGCACTGCTCACCGTGTCCTTGTTATCCGCAGCTCTTGAGTGCACTACGCACTGCCCTTGTGATCTGCAGCTCTTGAGTGCACAGTGTACTGTGTCCTTGTGATCTGCAGCCCTTGAGTGCACATCGTACCGTGTCCTTGTGATCCAGAGCTCTTGAGTTGACTGCGCACCGTGTCCTTGTGATCCGCAGCTCTTGAGTGCACAGCGAACCGTGTCCTTGTGATCCCCACCTCTTGAGTGTATAACGCACCGTGCCCTTGTGATCTGCAACGCATGAGTGCACTACGCACTGTGTCCTTGTGATCCACAGCTCTTGAGTGCACTGCGCGCCGTGTCCTTGTGATCTGTATCTCTTGAGTGCACTACATACTGTGTCCTTGTAATCCGCAGCTCATGAGTGCACAGTGCACCGTGTCCTTGTGAGCCGCAGCTCTTGAGTGCACAGCACACCTCGTCTATTTGATACGCAGCTCTTGAGTGTACTACGCATCGTATCCTTGTGACTGCAGCTCTTGAGTGCACTATGCACTGTGTCCTTGAGAAACGTAGCTCTTGAGTGCACTACGCACCGTGTCCTTGTGAGGAGCAGCTCTTGAGTGCAGAGCGCACCGTATCCTGTTGATCCGCAGCTTTTGAGTGCATTACGCATCATGTCCTTGTGACCCACAGCTCTTGAGTGCACTACGCACTGTGTCCTTATGATCCGCAGCTCTTGAGTGCGCAGTGCACCGTGTCCTTGTGCTCCGCAGCTCTTGAGAGTACAGCGCATTGTGTCCTTGTAATGCATAGCTCTTGAGTGCACTTCCAGTGTCCTTGTGATCTGTAGGTCTTGAGTGTACTACGCATCAATTCTTCCTTATGATCCGTATCTCTTGAGTGCACTACGCACCGTGTCGTTGTGATCCTCATCTCTTGAGTGCACAGCGCACGTGTCCTTGTGATCCGTATCTCTTTAGTGCACTAAGCGCCGTTTCCTTGTGATCCGCATCTCTTGAGTGCACTATGCTCCGTGTCCTTGTGAATCGAATTGTTTGAGAGCACTGCCCACCGTGTCCTTTTGATCCGCAGGTCTTGAGTGCACTGCGCACCATGTTCTTGTGATGCGCAGCTCTTGAGTGCACTACGTACTGTGTCCTTGTGATCCGCAGCTCTTGAGTGCACTGCTCACCGTGTCCTTGTTATCCGCAGCTCTTGAGTGCACTACGCACTGCCCTTGTGATCTGCAGCTCTTGAGTGCACTATGCATCGTGTCCTTGTGACCCACAGCTCGTGAGTGCACTACGCACTGTGTCCTTATGATCCGCAGCTCTTGAGTGCACAGCGCACCATTTTCTTGTGATCCGCAGCTCTTGAGTGCACAGCGCATGGTGTCCTTGTAATCCGCAGCTCTTGAGTGCACTACCCACCGTGTCCTTGTGATTCGCACGTCTTGTGTGCACTACACACCACTGTGTCCTTGTGATCCGCAGCTCTTGAGTGCACAGCGCACCGTGTCCTTGTGATCCACAGCTCTTGAGTGCACTACGCACTGTGTCCTTGTGATCCACAGCTATTGAGTGCACTATGCACCATGTCCTTGTGACCCGCAGCTCTTGAGTGCACTACGCACTGTGTCCCTGTGATCCGTAGCTCTTGAGTGCACAGCGCACCGTGTCCTTGTGATCTACAGCTCTTGAGTGCACTACGCACCGTGTCCTTATGATCTGCAGCTCTTGAGTGCACAGCGCACTGTGTCCTTTTGATCCGCAGCTCTTGAGTGCACAGCTTACCGTGTCCTTGTGATCCGCAGCTATAGAGTGCACTACGGACCGTGTCCTTGTGATCCACAGCTCTTGAGTGCACTACGCACCATGTCCTTGTGATCTGCAGCTCCTGAGTGCACAGCGCACCGTGTCTTTGTGATCTGCAGCTTTTGAATGCACTACGCGCCGAGTCCTTGTGATGTGAAGTTCTTGAGTGCACAGCGCACCATGTCCTTGTGATCTGCAGCTCTTGAGTGCACTTTGCACCGTGTCCCTGTGATCCGCAGCTCTTGAGTGCACGACGCCCATGTCTATTTGATCCGCAGCTCTTGATTACACTGCACACCGTGTCTTTGTGATCTACAGCTCTTGAGTAGACAGCGTACCGTGTCCTTGTGACACACAGCTCTTGAGTGCACTACTCACCGTGTTCTTGTGATCCGCAGCTCTTGAGTGCACTACGCACTGTGTCCTTGTGATCTGCTGATCTTGAGTGCACAGCGCACCGTGTTTTGTGATAAGCAGCTCTTGAGTGCATTGCGCACCGTATTCTAGTGATCTGCAGCTCTTGAGTGCACAGCGCACTGTGTCTTTGTGAGCTGCAGCTCTTGAGTACACAGTGCACTGTGTCCTTGTGATATGCAGCTCTTGAGTGCACAGGGCACCGTGTCCTTGTGATCCACAAGTCTTGAGTGCACTACGCACTGTGTTCTTGTGTTCTGCAGCTCTTGAGTGCACAGAGTACTGTGTCCTTTTGGTATGCAGCTCTTGAGTGTACTACGCATCGTATACGTGTGACCCCCAGCTCTTGAATGCACTACACACTGTGTCCTTGTGATACGTAGCTCTTGAGTGCACTACGCACCGTGTCCCTGTGAGCCGCAGCTCTTGAGTGCACAGAGCACTGTGTCCTTGTGATCCGTAGCTTTTGAGTGCACTATGCATCGTGTCCTTGTGACCCACATCTCTTGAGTGTACTACGCACCATGTCCTTATGATCCGCAGCTCTTGAGTGCACAGCGTGCCGTGTCCTTGTGCTCCGCAGCTCTTGAGTGCACAGCGCATCGTTTCCTTGTGATCCACAGGCTCTTGAGTTCACTACCCGTGTCCTTGTGATCTGCAGGTCTTGAGTGCAGTACGCACCACTGTGTCCCTGTGATCCACACCTCTTCAGTGCACAGTGCACCGTATCCTTGTGATCCACAGCTGTTGAGTGCACTATGCACTGTGTCCTTGTGATCCGCAGCTATTCAGTGCACTACGCACCGTGTCCTTGTGATCCGCAGCTCTTGAGTGCACTATGCACCGTCTCCTTGTCATCCGCAGCTCTTGAGTGCTCTACGCTCTGTGTCCTTGTGATCCACAGATCTTGAGTGCACAGTGCACTGTGTCCTTGTGAGCTGCAGCTCTTGAGTGCACTATGCACCGTGTCCTTGTGATCCACAGCTCCTAAGTGCACTACGCACATGTCCTTTTGATCTGCAGCTCTTGAGTGCACTGCGCACAGTGTCCTTGTGATCCGCAGCTCTTGAGTGCACTACTCACTTCTTCCTTGTGATCCGTAGCTCTTGAGTGCACTACCACTGTGTCCTTGTGATCTGCAGCTCTTGAGGGCACTATGCACTGTGTCCTTGTGATCCGCAGCTCTTGAGTGCACTATTCACCGTGTCTTTGTGATCTGCACCTCTTGAGTGCACTACGCACTGTGTCCTTGTGATCTGCAGGTCTTGAGTGCACTACTCACTTCTTCCTTGTGATCCGTATCTCTTGAGTGCACTACCACTGTGTCCTTGTGATCTGCAGCTCTTTAGTGCACTAAGCACCGTGTCTTTGTGATCTGCTTCTCTTGAGTGCACTATGCTCCGTGTCCTTGTGATCCGAATCGTTTGAGAGCACTGCGCACCGTGTCCTTTTGATCCGCAGGTCTTGAGTGCACTGCGCACCATGTCCTTGTGATGCGCAGCCCTTGAGTGCACTACGCACTGTGTCCTTGTGATCCGCAGCTCTTGAGTGCACTGCTCACCGTGTCCTTGTTATCCGCAGCTCTTTAGTGCACTACGCACTGCCCTTGTGATCTGCAGGTCTTGAGTGCACAGTGTACTGTGTCCTTGTCATCTGCAGCCCTTGAGTGCATCACGCACCGTGTCCTTGTGATCCGCAGCTCTTGAGTGCACTATGCACCTTCTCCTTGTCATCCGCAGCTCTTGAGTGCACTACGCTCTGTGTCCTTGTGATCCACAGATCTTGAGTGCACAGTGCACTGTGTCCTTGTGAGCTGCAGCTCTTGAGTGCACTATGCACCGTGTCCTTGTGATCCGCAGCTCTTAGGTGCACTACGCACCATGTCCTTTTGATCTGCAGCTCTTGAGTGCATTGTGCACCGTGTCCTTGTGATCCGCAGTTCTTGAGTGAACTACTCACTTCTTCCTTGTGATTCGTATCTCTTGAGTGCACTACCACTGTGTCCTTGTGATCTGCAGCTTTTGAGTGCACTATGCACTGTGTCCTTGTGATCCGCAGCTCTTGAGTGCACTATTCACTGTGTCTTTGTGATCTGCATCTCTTGAGTGCACTACACACTGTGTCCTTGTGATCCGCAGCTCTTAAGTGCAGTACGCACTGTGTCCATGTGATCCGCAGCTCTTGATTGCACAGCGCACCGTGACCTTGTGATCTGCAGCTCTTGAGTGCACAGCGCACCGTGTCCTTGTGATAGGCTGCTCTTGAGTGCACTACTCACTTCCTCCTTATGATCCGTATCTCTTGAGTGCACTACGCACCGTGTCTTGTGATACGCAGCTCTTGAGTGCACTATGCAACGTGTCCTTGCGATTTGTAGCTCTTGAGTGCACGACGCACTGTGTCTTTGTGATCCACAGCTCTTGAGTGCACAGTGTACCGTGTCCTTGTGATATGCAGCTCTTGAGTGCACTACTCACCGTGTCTTGTGATCCCCAGCTCTTGAGGGCACTACGCACCGTTTCCTTGTGATCCGCAGATCTTGAGTGCACAGAGCAACGTGTCGTTGTGATAAGCAGGTCTTGAGTGCACTGCGCACCGTGTCCTTGTGATCTCCAGCTTTTGAGTGCACAGCGCACCGTGTCCTTGTGAGCCGCAGCTCTTGAGTGCACAGCGCACCGTGTCCTTGTGATACGCAGCTCTTGAGTGCATCACGCACCGTGTCCTTGTGATCTGCAACTCTTGAGTGCACCGCGCACCGTGTCCTTGTGATCTTCAGCTCTTGAGTGCACAGCGCACCGTGTCCTTGTGATCCGCAGCTCATGAGTGCACAGCGCACCGTGTCCTTGTGATCCGCAGCTCCTGAGTGCACAGCGCACCTCGTCTTTTTGATACACAGCTCTTGAGTGTACTACGCATCGTATCCTTGTGACTGCAGCTCTTGAGTGCACTATACACTGTGTCCTTGTGATACGTAGCTCTTGAGTGCACTACGCACTGTGTCCTTGTGAGCAGCAGCTCTTGAGTGCAGAGCCCACTGTATCCTGTTGATCCGCAGCTTTTGAGTGCATTACGCATCGTGTCCTTGTGACCCACAGCTCTTGAGTGCACTACGCACTGTGTCCTTATGATCCACAGCTCTTGAGTGTGTAGTGCACCGTGTCCTTGTGCTCCGCATGCACAGCTCTTGAGTGCACTTCCCGTGTCCTTGTGATCTGTAGGTCTTGAGTGTACTACGCATCAATTCTTCCTTATGATCCGTATCTCTTGAGTGCACTACGCACCGTGTCGTTGTGATCCTCATCTCTTGAGTGCACAGCGCAAGTGTCCTTGTGATCTGTATCTCTTTAGTGCACTAAGCTCCGTGTCCTTGTGATCCGCATCTCTTGAGTGCACTATGCTCCGTGTCCTTGTGATCCGAATCATTTGAGAGCACTGCGCACCGTGTCCTTTTGATCCGCAGGTCTTGAGTGCACTGCGCACCATGTTCTTGTGATGCGCAGCCCTTGAGTGCACTACGCACTGTGTCCTTGTGATCCGCAGCTCTTGAGTGCACTGCTCACCGTGTCCTTGTTATCCGCAGCTCTTGAGTGCACTACGCACTGCCCTTGTGATCTGCAGCTCTTGAGTGCACAGTGTACTGTGTCCTTGTGATCCAGAGCTCTTGAGTGTATAACGCACCGTGCCCTTGTGATCTGCAACGCATGAGTGCACTACGCACTGTGTCCTTGTGATCCACAGCTCTTGAGTGCACTGCGCGCCGTGTCCTTGTGATCTGTATCTCTTGAGTGCACTACATACTGTGTCCTTGTGATCCGCAGCTCATGAGTGCACAGTGCACCGTGTCCTTGTGAGCCGCAGCTCTTGAGTGCACAGCGCACCTCGTCTATTTGATACGCAGCTCTTGAGTGTACTACGCATCATATCCTTGTGATTGCAGCTCTTGAGTGCACTATGCACTGTGTCCTTGAGATACGTAGCTCTTGAGTGCACTACGCACCGTGTCCTTGTGAGGAGCAGCTCTTGAGTGCAGAGCGCACCGTATCCTGTTGATCCGCAGCTTTTGAGTGCATTACGCATCATGTCCTTGTGACCCACAGCTCTTGAGTGCACTACGCACTGTGTCCTTATGATCCGCAGCTCTTGAGTGCGCAGTGCACCGTGTCCTTGTGCTCCGCAGCTCATGAGAGTACAGCGCATTGTGTCCTTGTAATGCACAGCTCTTGAGTGCACTTCCCGTGTCCTTGTGATCTGTAGGTCTTGAGTGTACTACGCATCAATTCTTCCTTATGATCCGTATCTCTTGAGTGCACTATGCACCGTGTCGTTGTGATCCTCATCTCTTGAGTGCACAGCGCACGTGTCCTTGTGATCCGTATCTCTTTAGTGCACTAAGCGCCGTTTCCTTGTGATCCGCATCTCTTGAGTGCACTATGCTCCGTGTCCTTGTGAATCGAATTGTTTGAGAGCACTGCCCACCGTGTCCTTTTGATCCGCAGGTCTTGAGTGCACTGCGCACCATGTTCTTGTGATGCGCAGCCCTTGAGTGCACTACGAACTGTGTCCTTGTGATCCAGAGCTCTTGAGTTGACTGCGCACCATGTCCTTGTGATCCGCAGCTCTTGAGTGCACAGCGCACCGTGTCCTTGTGATCCCCACCTATTGAGTGCATAGCGCACCGTGCCCTTGTGATCTGCAACTCATGAGTGCACGATGCACCGTATCCTTGTGATCCACAGCTCTTGAGTGCACTACGCACCATGTGCTCGTGATCTGCAGCTCTTGACTGCACAGCGCACGTGTCATTCTTATCTGCAGGTCTTAAATACACTACGAGCCGTGGCCTTGTGATCCGCAGTTCTTGAGTGCACAGCGCACCGTGTCCTTGTGATCTGCAGCTCTTGAGTGCACTATGCAACGTGTCCTTGTGATCTGTAGCCCTTGAGTGCATGACGCACTGTGTCTTTGTGATCCACAGCTCTTGAGTGCACAGTGTACCATGTCCTTGTGATATGCAGCTCTTGAGTGCACTACTCACCGTGTCCTTGTGATCTGCTGCTCTTGAGTGCACTACGCACCGTGTCCTTGTCATCCGCAGATCTTGATTTCACAGCGCACCGTGTCCTTGTGATAAGCAGCTCTTGAGTGCACTGCGCACTGTGTCCTTGTGATCTCCAGCTCTTAAGTGCACAGCGCACTTGTCCTTGTGAGCCGCAGCTCTTGAGTGCACAGCGCATCGTGTCCTTGTGATACGCAGCTTTTGAGTGCACAGCGCACCGTGTCCTTGTGATACGCAGCTCTTGAGTGCACAATGCACCGTTTCCTTGTGATCCGCAGCTCTTGAGTGCATCACGCACCGTGTCCTTGTGATCCGCAACTCTTGAGTGCACCGCGCACCGTGTCCTTGTGATCTGCAGCTCTTGAGTGCACAGCGCACAGTGTCCTTGTGATATGTAGCTCTTGAGTGCACTATGCACCGTGTCCTTGTGAGCCGCAGATTTTGCGTGCATTACGCATCGTGTCCTTGTGAACCACAGCATTTGAGTGCACTATGCACCGTGTCCTTATGATCTGCAGCTCTTGAGTGCGCAGTGGACCATGTCCTTGTGCTCCGCAGCTCTTGAGTGCACAGCGCATCGTGTCCTTGTGATGCACAGCTCTTGAGTGCACTACCCGCGTCCTTGTGATCTGTAGGTCTTGACTGTACTACGCATCACTTCTTCCTTATGATCTGTACCTCTTGAGTGCACTACGCACCGTGTCCTTGTGATCCTCATCTCTTGAGTGCACAGTGCACGTGTCTTTGTGATCAGCATTTCTTGAGTGCACTATGCATCGTGTCCTTGTCACCCACAGCTCGTGAGTGCACTACGCACTGTGTCCTTATGATCCGCAGCTCTTGAGTGCACAGCGCACCATTTTCTTGTGATCCGCAGCTCTTGAGTGCACAGCGCATGGTGTCCTTGTAATCCGCAGCTCTTGAGTGCACTACCCACTGTGTCCTTGTGATTCGCACGTCTTGTGTGCACTACACACCACTGTGTCCTTGTGATCTGCAGCTCTTGAGTGCACAGCGCACCGTGTCCTTGTGATCCACAGCTCTTGAGTGCACTACGCACTGTGTCCTTGTGATCCACAGCTATTGAGTGCACTATGCACCATGTCCTTGTGACCCGCAGCTCTTGAGTGCACTACGCACTGTGTCCCTGTGATCCGTAGCTCTTGAGTGCACAGCGCACCGTGTCCTTGTGATCTACAGCTCTTGAGTGCACTACGCACCGTGTCCTTATGATCTGCAGCTCTTGAGTGCACAGCGCACTGTGTCCTTTTGATCCGCAGCTCTTGAGTGCACAGCTCACCGTGTCCTTGTGATCCGCAGCTATAGAGTGCACTACGGACCGTGTCCTTGTGATCCACAGCTCTTGAGTGCACTACGCACCATGTCCTTGTGATCTGCAGCTCCTGAGTGCACAGCGCACCGTGTCTTTGTGATCTGCAGCTTTTGAATGCACTACGCGCCGAGTCCTTGTGATGTGAAGTTCTTGAGTGCACAGCACACCATGTCCTTGTTTTCTGCAGCTCTTGAGTGCACTTTGCACCGTGTCCTTGTGATCCGCAGCTCTTGAGTGCACGACGCCCGTGTCTATTTGATCCGCAGCTCTTGATTACACTGCACACCGTGTCTTTGTGATCTACAGCTCTTGAGTAGACAGCGTACCGTGTCCTTGTGACACACAGCTCTTGAGTGCACTACTCACCGTGTTCTTGTGATCCGCAGCTCTTGAGTGCACTACGCACTGTGTCCTTGTGATCTGCTGATCTTGAGTGCACAGCGCACCATGTTTTGTGATAAGCAGCTCTTGAGTGCATTGCGCACCGTATTCTAGTGATCTGCAGCTCTTGAGTGCACAGCGCACTGTGTCTTTGTGAGCTGCAGCTCTTGAGTACACAGTGCACTGTGTCCTTGTGATATGCAGCTCTTGAGTGCACAGGGCACCGTGTCCTTGTGATCCACAAGTCTTGAGTGCACTACGAACTGTGTTCTTGTGTTCTGCAGCTCTTGAGTGCACAGAGTACTGTGTCCTTTTGGTATGCAGCTCTTGAGTGTACTACGCATCGTATACGTGTGACCCCCAGCTCTTGAATGCACTACACACTGTGTCCTTGTGATATGTAGCTATTGAGTGCACTACGCACCGTGTCCCTGTGAGCCGCAGCTCTTGAGTGCACAGAGCACTGTGTCCTTGTGATCCGTAGCTTTTGAGTGCACTACGCATCGTGTCCTTGTGACCCACATCTCTTGAGTGTACTACGCACCATGTCCTTATGATCCGCAGCTCTTGAGTGCACAGCGTGCCGTGTCCTTGTGCTCCGCAGCTCTTGAGTGCACAGCGCATCGTTTCCTTGTGATCCACAGGCTCTTGAGTTCACTACCCGTGTCCTTGTGATCTGCAGGTCTTGAGTGCAGTACGCACCACTGTGTCCCTGTGATCCACACCTCTTCAGTGCACAGTACACCGTATCCTTGTGATCCACAGCTCTTGAGTGCACTATGCACTGTGTCCTTGTGATCCGCAGCTATTCAGTGCACTACGCACCGTGTCCTTGTGATCCGCAGCTCTTGAGTGCACTATGCACCGTCTCCTTGTCATCCGCAGCTCTTGAGTGCACTACGCTCTGTGTCCTTGTGATCCGCAGCTCCTAAGTGCACTACGCACATGTCCTTTTGATCTGCAGCTCTTGAGTGCACTGCGCACCGTGTCCTTGTGATCCGCAGCTCTTGAGTGCACTACTCACTTCTTCCTTGTGATCCGTAGCTCTTGAGTGCACTACCACTGTGTCCTTGTGGTCTGCAGCTCTTGAGTGCACTATGCACTGTGTCCTTGTGATCCGCAGCTCTTGAGTGCACTATTCACCGTGTCTTTGTGATCTGCACCTCTTGAGTGCACTACGCACTGTGTCCTTGTGATCTGCAGGTCTTGAGTGCACTACTCACTTCTTCCTTGTGATCCGTATCTCTTGAGTGCACTACCACTGTGTCCTTGTGATCTGCAGCTCTTTAGTGCACTAAGCACCGTGTCTTTGTGATCTGCTTCTCTTGAGTGCACTATGCTCCGTGTCCTTGTGATCCGAATCGTTTGAGAGCACTGCACACCGTGTCCTTTTGATCCGCAGGTCTTGAGTGCACTGCGCACCATGTCCTTGTGATGCGCAGCCCTTGAGTGCACTACGCACTGTGTCCTTGTGATCCGCAGCTCTTGAGTGCACTGCTCACCGTGTCCTTGTTATCCGCAGCTCTTTAGTGCACTACGCACTGCCCTTGTGATCTGCAGGTCTTGAGTGCACAGTGTACTGTGTCCTTGTCATCTGCAGCCCTTGAGTGCATCACGCACCGTGTCCTTGTGATCCGCAGCTCTTGAGTGCACTATGCACCTTCTCCTTGTCATATGCAGCTCTTGAGTGCACTACGCTCTGTGTCCTTGTGATCCACAGATCTTGAGTGCACAGTGCACTGTGTCCTTGTGATCTAAAACTCTTGAGTGCACTGTGCACTGTATTCTTGTGATCCGCAGCTCTTGAGTGCACAGAGCACCATGTCCTTTTGATACGAATCTCTGGAGTGTACAACGCATTGTATCCTTGTTAACCACAGCTCTTGAGTGCACTATGCACCGTGTCCTTGTGATCCGCAGCTCTTAGGTGCACTACGCACCATGTCCTTTTGATCTGCAGCTCTTGAGTGCATTGTGCACCGTGTCCTTGTGATCCGCAGTTCTTGAGTGAACTACTCACTTCTTCCTTGTGATTCGTATCTCTTGAGTGCACTACCACTGTGTCCTTGTGATCTGCAGCTTTTGAGTGCACTATGCACTGTGTCCTTGTGATCCGCAGCTCTTGAGTGCACTATTCACTGTGTCCTTGTGATCCGCAGCTCTTAAGTGCAGTACGCACTGTGTCCATGTGATCCGCAGCTCTTGATTGCACAGCGCACCGTGACCTTGTGATCTGCAGCTCTTGAGTGCACAGCGCACCGTGTCCTTGTGATAGGCTGCTCTTGAGTGCACTACTCACTTCCTCCTTATGATCCGTATCTCTTGAGTGCACTACGCACCGTGTCTTGTGATACGCAGCTCTTGAGTGCACTATGCAACGTGTCCTTGCGATTTGTAGCTCTTGAGTGCACGACGCACTGTGTCTTTGTGATCCACAGCTCTTGAGTGCACAGTGTACCGTGTCCTTGTGATATGCAGCTCTTGAGTGCACTACTCACCGTGTCTTGTGATCCCCAGCTCTTGAGTGCACTACGCACCGTTTCCTTGTGATCCGCAGATCTTGAGTGCACAGAGCAACGTGTCGTTGTGATAAGCAGGTCTTGAGTGCACTGCGCACCGTGTCCTTGTGATCTCCAGCTTTTGAGTGCACAGCGCACCGTGTCCTTGTGAGCCGCAGCTCTTGAGTGCACAGCGCACCGTGTCCTTGTGATACGCAGCTCTTGAGTGCATCACGCACCGTGTCCTTGTGATCTGCAACTCTTGAGTGCACCGCGCACCGTGTCCTTGTGATCTTCAGCTCTTGAGTGCACAGCGCACCGTGTCCTTGTGATCCGCAGCTCATGAGTGCACAGCGCACCGTGTCCTTGTGATCCGCAGCTCCTGAGTGCACAGCGCACCTCGTCTTTTTGATACACAGCTCTTGAGTGTACTACGCATCGTATCCTTGTGACTGCAGCTCTTGAGTGCACTATACACTGTGTCCTTGTGATACGTAGCTCTTGAGTGCACTACGCACTGTGTCCTTGTGAGCAGCAGCTCTTGAGTGCAGAGCCCACTGTATCCTGTTGATCCGCAGCTTTTGAGTGCATTACGCATCGTGTCCTTGTGACCCACAGCTCTTGAGTGCACTACGCACTGTGTCCTTATGATCCACAGCTCTTGAGTGTGTAGTGCACCGTGTCCTTGTGCTCCGCATGCACAGCTCTTGAGTGCACTTCCCGTGTCCTTGTGATCTGTAGGTCTTGAGTGTACTACGCATCAATTCTTCCTTATGATCCGTATCTCTTGAGTGCACTACGCACCGTGTCGTTGTGATCCTCATCTCTTGAGTGCACAGCGCAAGTGTCCTTGTGATCTGTATCTCTTTAGTGCACTAAGCTCCGTGTCCTTGTGATCCGCATCTCTTGAGTGCACTATGCTCCGTGTCCTTGTGATCCGAATCATTTGAGAGCACTGCGCACCGTGTCCTTTTGATCCGCAGGTCTTGAGTGCACTGCGCACCATGTTCTTGTGATGCGCAGCCCTTGAGTGCACTACGCACTGTGTCCTTGTGATCCGCAGCTCTTGAGTGCACTGCTCACCGTGTCCTTGTTATCCGCAGCTCTTGAGTGCACTACGCACTGCCCTTGTGATCTGCAGCTCTTGAGTGCACAGTGTACTGTGTCCTTGTGATCTGCAGCCCTTGAGTGCACATCGTACCGTGTCCTTGTGATCCAGAGCTCTTGAGTTGACTACGCACCGTGTCCTTGTGATCCGCAGCTCTTGAGTGCACAGCGAACCGTGTCCTTGTGATCCCCACCTCTTGAGTGTATAACGCACCGTGCCCTTGTGATCTGCAACGCATGAGTGCACTACGCACTGTGTCCTTGTGATCCACAGCTCTTGAGTGCACTGCGCGCCGTGTCCTTGTGATCTGTATCTCTTGAGTGCACTACATACTGTGTCCTTGTGATCCGCAGCTCATGAGTGCACAGTGCACCGTGTCCTTGTGAGCCGCAGCTCTTGAGTGCACAGCGCACCTCGTCTATTTGATACGCAGCTCTTGAATGTACTACGCATCATATCCTTGTGATTGCAGCTCTTGAGTGCACTATGCACTGTGTCCTTGAGATACGTAGCTCTTGAGTGCACTACGCACCGTGTCCTTGTGAGGAGCAGCTCTTGAGTGCAGAGCGCACCGTATCCTGTTGATCCGCAGCTTTTGAGTGCATTACGCATCATGTCCTTGTGACCCACAGCTCTTGAGTGCACTACGCACTGTGTCCTTATGATCCGCAGCTCTTGAGTGCGCAGTGCACCGTGTCCTTGTGCTCCGCAGCTCTTGAGAGTACAGGGCATTGTGTCCTTGTAATGCACAGCTCTTGAGTGCACTTCCCGTGTCCTTGTGATCTGTAGGTCTTGAGTGTACTACGCATCAATTCTTCCTTATGATCCGTATCTCTTGAGTGCACTATGCACCGTGTCGTTGTGATCCTCATCTCTTGAGTGCACAGCGCACGTGTCCTTGTGATCCGTATCTCTTTAGTGCACTAAGCGCCGTTTCCTTGTGATCCGCATCTCTTGAGTGCACTATGCTCCGTGTCCTTGTGAATCGAATTGTTTGAGAGCACTGCCCACCGTGTCCTTTTGATCCGCAGGTCTTGAGTGCACTGCGCACCATGTTCTTGTGATGCGCAGCCCTTGAGTGCACTACGAACTGTGTCCTTGTGATCCAGAGCTCTTGAGTTGACTGCGCACCATGTCCTTGTGATCCGCAGGTCTTGAGTGCACAGCGCACCGTGTCCTTGTGATCCCCACCTATTGAGTGCATAGCGCACCGTGCCCTTGTGATCTGCAACTCATGAGTGCACGATGCACCGTATCCTTGTGATCCACAGCTCTTGAGTGCACTACGCACCATGTGCTCGTGATCTGCAGCTCTTGACTGCACAGCGCACGTGTCATTCTTCTCTGCAGGTCTTAAATACACTACGAGCCGTGGCCTTGTGATCCGCAGTTCTTGAGTGCACAGCGCACCGTGTCCTTGTGATCTGCAGCTCTTGAGTGCACTATGCAACGTGTCCTTGTGATCTGTAGCCCTTGAGTGCATGACGCACTGTGTCTTTGTGATCCACAGCTCTTGAGT
Organism: Pleurodeles waltl; assembly: GCF_031143425.1. Taxonomy (NCBI): domain Eukaryota; kingdom Metazoa; phylum Chordata; class Amphibia; order Caudata; family Salamandridae; genus Pleurodeles; species Pleurodeles waltl. Next base: position 28,318,712 of record NC_090451.1, read on the forward strand.
GCACAGTGTACCATGTCCTTGTGATATGCAGCTCTTGAGTGCACTACTCACCGTGTCCTTGTGATCTGCTGCTCTTGAGTGCACTACGCACCGTGTCCTTGTCATCCGCAGATCTTGATTTCACAGCGCACCGTGTCCTTGTGATAAGCAGCTCTTGAGTGCACTGCGCACTGTGTCCTTGTGATCTCCAGCTCTTAAGTGCACAGCGCACTTGTCCTTGTGAGCCGCAGCTCTTGAGTGCACAGCGCATCGTGTCCTTGTGATACGCAGCTTTTGAGTGCACAGCGCACCGTGTCCTTGTGATACGCAGCTCTTGAGTGCACAATGCACCGTTTCCTTGTGATCCGCAGCTCTTGAGTGCATCACGCACCGTGTCCTTGTGATCCGCAACTCTTGAGTGCACCGCGCACCGTGTCCTTGTGATCTGCAGCTCTTGAGTGCACAGCGCACAGTGTCCTTGTGATATGTAGCTCTTGAGTGCACTATGCACCGTGTCCTTGTGAGCCGCAGATTTTGCGTGCATTACGCATCGTGTCCTTGTGAACCACAGCATTTGAGTGCACTATGCACCGTGTCCTTATGATCTGCAGCTCTTGAGTGCGCAGTGGACCATGTCCTTGTGCTCCGCAGCTCTTGAGTGCACAGCGCATCGTGTCCTTGTGATGCACAGCTCTTGAGTGCACTACCCGCGTCCTTGTGATCTGTAGGTCTTGACTGTACTACGCATCACTTCTTCCTTATGATCTGTACCTCTTGAGTGCACTACGCACCGTGTCCTTGTGATCCTCATCTCTTGAGTGCACAGTGCACGTGTCTTTGTGATCAGCATTTCTTGAGTGCACTATGCATCGTGTCCTTGTCACCCACAGCTCGTGAGTGCACTACGCACTGTGTCCTTATGATCCGCAGCTCTTGAGTGCACAGCGCACCATTTTCTTGTGATCCGCAGCTCTTGAGTGCACAGCGCATGGTGTCCTTGTAATCCGCAGCTCTTGAGTGCACTACCCACTGTGTCCTTGTGATTCGCACGTCTTGTGTGCACTACACACCACTGTGTCCTTGTGATCTGCAGCTCTTGAGTGCACAGCGCACCGTGTCCTTGTGATCCACAGCTCTTGAGTGCACTACGCACTGTGTCCTTGTGATCCACAGCTATTGAGTGCACTATGCACCATGTCCTTGTGACCCGCAGCTCTTGAGTGCACTACGCACTGTGTCCCTGTGATCCGTAGCTCTTGAGTGCACAGCGCACCGTGTCCTTGTGATCTACAGCTCTTGAGTGCACTACGCACCGTGTCCTTATGATCTGCAGCTCTTGAGTGCACAGCGCACTGTGTCCTTTTGATCCGCAGCTCTTGAGTGCACAGCTCACCGTGTCCTTGTGATCCGCAGCTATAGAGTGCACTACGGACCGTGTCCTTGTGATCCACAGCTCTTGAGTGCACTACGCACCATGTCCTTGTGATCTGCAGCTCCTGAGTGCACAGCGCACCGTGTCTTTGTGATCTGCAGCTTTTGAATGCACTACGCGCCGAGTCCTTGTGATGTGAAGTTCTTGAGTGCACAGCACACCATGTCCTTGTTTTCTGCAGCTCTTGAGTGCACTTTGCACCGTGTCCTTGTGATCCGCAGCTCTTGAGTGCACGACGCCCGTGTCTATTTGATCCGCAGCTCTTGATTACACTGCACACCGTGTCTTTGTGATCTACAGCTCTTGAGTAGACAGCGTACCGTGTCCTTGTGACACACAGCTCTTGAGTGCACTACTCACCGTGTTCTTGTGATCCGCAGCTCTTGAGTGCACTACGCACTGTGTCCTTGTGATCTGCTGATCTTGAGTGCACAGCGCACCATGTTTTGTGATAAGCAGCTCTTGAGTGCATTGCGCACCGTATTCTAGTGATCTGCAGCTCTTGAGTGCACAGCGCACTGTGTCTTTGTGAGCTGCAGCTCTTGAGTACACAGTGCACTGTGTCCTTGTGATATGCAGCTCTTGAGTGCACAGGGCACCGTGTCCTTGTGATCCACAAGTCTTGAGTGCACTACGAACTGTGTTCTTGTGTTCTGCAGCTCTTGAGTGCACAGAGTACTGTGTCCTTTTGGTATGCAGCTCTTGAGTGTACTACGCATCGTATACGTGTGACCCCCAGCTCTTGAATGCACTACACACTGTGTCCTTGTGATATGTAGCTATTGAGTGCACTACGCACCGTGTCCCTGTGAGCCGCAGCTCTTGAGTGCACAGAGCACTGTGTCCTTGTGATCCGTAGCTTTTGAGTGCACTACGCATCGTGTCCTTGTGACCCACATCTCTTGAGTGTACTACGCACCATGTCCTTATGATCCGCAGCTCTTGAGTGCACAGCGTGCCGTGTCCTTGTGCTCCGCAGCTCTTGAGTGCACAGCGCATCGTTTCCTTGTGATCCACAGGCTCTTGAGTTCACTACCCGTGTCCTTGTGATCTGCAGGTCTTGAGTGCAGTACGCACCACTGTGTCCCTGTGATCCACACCTCTTCAGTGCACAGTACACCGTATCCTTGTGATCCACAGCTCTTGAGTGCACTATGCACTGTGTCCTTGTGATCCGCAGCTATTCAGTGCACTACGCACCGTGTCCTTGTGATCCGCAGCTCTTGAGTGCACTATGCACCGTCTCCTTGTCATCCGCAGCTCTTGAGTGCACTACGCTCTGTGTCCTTGTGATCCGCAGCTCCTAAGTGCACTACGCACATGTCCTTTTGATCTGCAGCTCTTGAGTGCACTGCGCACCGTGTCCTTGTGATCCGCAGCTCTTGAGTGCACTACTCACTTCTTCCTTGTGATCCGTAGCTCTTGAGTGCACTACCACTGTGTCCTTGTGGTCTGCAGCTCTTGAGTGCACTGCGCACCGTTTCCTTGTGATACGCAGCTCTTGAGTGCACTACTCACTTCTTCCTTGTGATCCGTATCTCTTGAGTGCACTACCACTGTGTCCTTGTGATCTGCAGCTCTTGAGTCCACTATTCACCGTGTCTTTGTGATCTGCAGCTCTTGAGTGCATTATGTACCGTGTCCTTGTGATCCGCAGCTCTTGAGTGCACAGAACAGCATGACCTTATGATCCTCAGCTCTTGAGTGCACTACGCACCATGTCCTTGTGATCCTCAGCTCTTGAGTGCACAGCGCAACGTGTCCTTGTGACCTGCAGCTCTTGAGTGCACTACGCACTGTGTCCTTGTGATCTGCAGCTCTTGAGTGCACAGCGCACTGTGTCCTTGTGATACGCTGCTCTTGAGTGCACTACTCACTTCTTCCTTATGATCCGTATCTCTTGAGTGCACTACCACTGTGTCCTTGTGATCTGCAGCTCTTGAGTCCACTATTCACCGTGTCTTTGTGATCTGCAGCTCTTGAGTGCATTATGTACCGTGTCCTTGTGATCCGCAGCTCTTGAGTGCACAGAACAGCAGGACCTTGTGATCCTCAGCTCTTGAGTGCACTACGCACCATGTCCTTGTGATCCTCAGCTCTTGAGTGCACAGCGCAACGTGTCCTTGTGACCTGCAGCTCTTGAGTGCACTACGCACTGTGTCCTTGTGATCCACAGCTGTTGAGTGCACTATGCACTGGGTCCTTGTGATACGTAGCTCTTGAGTGCACTGCGCACTGTGTCCTTGTGATCTGCAGCTCATGAGTGCACTGCGCACCGTTTCCTTGTGATACGCAGCTCTTGAGTGCACTACTCACTTCTTCCTTGTGATCCGTATCTCTTGAGTGCACTACCACTGTGTCCTTGTGATCTGCAGCTCTTGAGTCCACTATTCACCGTGTCTTTGTGATCTGCAGCTCTTGAGTGCATTATGTACCGTGTCCTTGTGATCCGCAGCTCTTGAGTGCACAGAACAGCATGACCTTGTGATCCTCAGCTCTTGAGTGCACTACGCACCATGTCCTTGTGATCCTCAGCTCTTGAGTGCACAGCGCAACGTGTCCTTGTGACCTGCAGCTCTTGAGTGCACTACGCACTGTGTCCTTGTGATCCGCAACTCTTGAGTGCACTGCGTGCCATGTCGTTCTGATCCGCAGCTCTTGAGTGCACTGCGTGCTGTGTCCTTGTAATCTGCAGCTCTTGAGTGCACTACTCACCTATTTCTTGTGATCCGTATCTCTTGAGTGCACTATGCACTGTGTCCTTGTGATCCGCAGCTCCTGAGTGCACTATTCACCATGTCTTTGTGATCTCCACTTCTTAAGTGCACTACCCACTGTGTCCTTGTGATACGCAGCTCTTAAGTGCACTACGCACTGTGTCCATGTGATCCGCAGCTCTTGAGTGCACTACGCACTGTGTCCTTGTGATCCGCAGCTCTTGAGTGCACAGCGCACTGTGTCCTTGTGATCCGCAGCTCTTGAGTGCACAGCGTATTGTGTCCTTGTGATCCGCAGCTCTTGAGTGCACTACGCTCTGTGTCCTTGTGATCCGCATCTCTTGAGTACTCTACGCACCATGTCCTTCTGATCCGCATCTCTTGAGAACACTGCGCACTGCGTCCTTTTGACCGGCAGCTCTTGAGTGCACTGCACACCGTGTCGTTGTGATCCGCAGCCCTTGAGTGCACAGCGCACTGTGTCCTTGTGATCCGCAGCTCTTGAGTGCACTGCTCACCGTGTCCTTGTTATCCGCAGCTCTTGAGTGCACTACGCACTGCCCTTGTGATCTGCAACTCTTGAGTGCACAGTGCATCGTGTCCTTGTGATCTGCAGCTCTTGAGTGCACAGCGCGCCGAATCCTTGTGATCTGTAGCTCTTGAGTGCACTACGCACTGTGTCCTTCTGATCCGCAGCTCTTGAGTGCACTACGCACTGTGTCCTTGTGATCTGCAGATCTTGAGTGCACAGCGCACTGTGTCCTTGTGCTCCGCAGCTCTTGGGTGCACAGCGCATCGTCTCCTTGTGATCCACGGGCTCTTGAGTGCACTACCCGTGACCTTGTGATCTGCAGGTCTAGTGTGCAGTACGCACCACTGTGTCCCTGTGATCCCCACCTCTTGAGTGCACAGTGCACCGTATCCTTGTGATCCACAGCTCTTGAGTGCACTATGCACTGTGTCCTTGTGATCTGCAGCTGTTCATTGTACTACGCACCGTGTCCTTGTGATCCGTAGCTCTTGAGTGCACTACGCACCGTGTGCTTGTGAGCCGCAGCTCTTGAGTGCACAGTGCACTGTGTCCTTGTGATCTGCATCTCTTGAGAGCACTACGCTCTGTGTCCTTGTGATCCGCAGATCTTGAGTGCACAGTGCACTGTGTCCTTGTGATCTGCAGCTCTTGAGTGCACTATGCACTGTGTCCTTGTGATGCGCAGCTCTTAAGTGCACTACGCACCGTGTCCTTTTGATCCGCAGCTCTTGAGTGCACTGCTCACTGTGTCCTTGTGATCTGCAGCTCATGAGTGCACTGCGCACCGTTTCCTTGTGATACGCAGATCTTGAGTGCACTACTCACTTCTTCCTTGTGATCCGTATCTCTTGAGTGCACTACCACTGTGTCCTTGTGATCTGCAGCTCTTGAGTGCACTAAGCACTGTGTCCTTGTGATCTGCAGCTCGAGTGCACTTTTCACTGTGTCTTTGTGATCTGCAGCTCTGAGTGCATTATGTACCGTGTCCTTGTGATCCGCAGCTCTTAAGTGCACAGAACAGCATGACCTTGTGATCCTCAGCTCTTGAGTACACAGCATATTGTGTCCTTCTGATCCGAAGCTCTTGAGTGCACTACGCACTGTGTCCTTGTGATTTGCATCTCTTGAGTGCACCGCGCACTGTGTCCTTGTGATCCGCATCTCTTGAGTACTCTACGCACCATGTCCTTCTGATCCGCATCTCTTGAGAGCACTGCACACTGCATCCTTTTGACCGGCAGCTCTTGAGTGCACTGCACACCGTGTCCTTGTGATCCACAGCCCTTGAGTGCACAGCGCACTGTGTCCTTGTGATCCGCAGCTCTTGAGTGCACTGCTCACCGTGTCCTTGTTATCCGCAGCTCTTGAGTGCACTACGCACTGCCCTTGTGATCTGCAACTCTTGAGTTCACAGTGCATCGTGTCCTTGTGATCTGCAGCTCTTGAGTGCACAGCGCACCATGTCCTTGTGATCCGCAGCTCTTGAGTGCAATACGCACTGTGTCCTTGTGATCCGCAGATCTTGAGTGCACAGTGCACTGTGTCCTTGTGATACGCTGCTCTTGAGTGCACTACTCACTTCTTCCTTATGATCCGTATCTCTTGAGTGCACTACACACCTTGTCATTGTGATCCGCAACTCTTGAGTGTACTACACACAGGGGGTCATTCTGACCCCGGTCGGCGGGAGCACCGCCGACAGACCGGCGGTGCCCCGCAGGGCATTCTGACCGCGGCGCTTTGGCCGCGGTCAGTGCAGGAAAACCGGCGGTCTCCCGCCGGTTTTCCGCTGCCCGTCAGAATCCTCCAAGGCGGCGCAGCATGCTGCGCCGCCTTGGGGATTCTGACACCCCCTACCGCCATCCTGTTCCTGGCAGTTCGCCCGCCAGGAACAGGATGGCGGTAGGGGGTGTCGCGGGGCCCCTGGGGGCCCCTGCAGTGCCCATGCCAATGGCATGGGCACTGCAGGGGCCCCCGTAAGAGGGCCCGCTTGTATTTCACTGTCTGCATAGCAGACAGTGAAATACGCGACGGGTGCAGTAGCACCCGTCGCACCTTCCCACTCCGCCGGCTCGATTACGAGCCGGCTTCATGGTGGGAAGGTCGTTTTCCCCTGGGCTGGCGGGCGGCCTTTTGAAGGCCGCCCGCCAGCCCAGGGGAAAACTCAAAATACCCGCCGCGGTCTTCCGACCGCGGTACGGTATTTTGGCGGCTCCTGCTGGGCGCGCGGTGACCGCGCCCGGCGGGAGTCAGAATGACCCCCACAGTGTCCTTGTGATCCGCAGCTCTTGAGTGCACTACGCACAATGTCCTAGTGATCCGCAGCTATTGAGTGCACTACGCACTGTGTCCTTGCGATCCACAGCTCTTGAGTGCACTGCGCTCCGTGTCCTTCTGATCCGCAGCTTTTGAGTGCACTGCGTGCTGTGTCCTTGTGATCTGCAGCTCTTGAGTGCACTACTCACCTCTTTCTTGTGATCCGTATCTCTTGAGTGCACTATGCACTGTGTCCTTGTGGTCCGCAGCTCCTGAGTGCACTATTCACTGTGTCTTTGTGATCTCCACTTCTTGAGTGCACTACGCACTGTGTCCTTGTGATACGCAGCTCTTAAGTGCATTACGCACTGTGTCCATGTGATCCGCAGCTCTTGAGTGCACTACGCACCGTTCCTTGTGATCCGCAGCTCTTGAGTGCACAGCGCACTGTGTCCCTGTGGTCCGCAGCTCTTGAGTGCACAGAGTATTGTGTCCTTTTGATTCGCAGCTCTTGAGTGCACTACGCACTGTGTCCTTGTGATTAGCATCTCTTGAGTGCACCGCGCACTGTGTCCTTGTGATCCGCATCTCTTGAGTACTCTACGCACCATGTCCTTCTGATCCGCATCTCTTGAGAGCACTGCGCACTGCGTCCTTTTGACCGGCAGCTCTTGAGTGCACTGCACACCGTGTCCATGTGATCCGCAGCCCTTGAGTGCACAGCGCACTGTGTCCTTGTGATCCGCAGCTCTTGAGTGCACTGCTCACCGTGTCCTTGTTATCCGCAGCTCTTGAGTGCACTACGCACTGCCCTTGTGATCTGCAACTCTTGAGTGCACAGTGCATCATGTCCTTGTGATCTGCAGCTCTTGAGTGCACAGCGCGCCGAATCCTTGTGATCTGCAGCTCTTGAGTGCACTACGCACCGTTTCCTTGTGATACGCAGATCTTGAGTGCACTACTCACTTCTTCCTTGTGATCCGTATCTCTTGAGTGCACTACCACTGTGTCCTTGTGATCTGCAGCTCTTGAGTGCACTAAGCACTGTGTCCTTGTGATCTGCAGCTCTTGAGTGCACTTTTCACCGTGTCTTTGTGATCTGCAGCTCTGAGTGCATTATGTACCGTGTCCTTGTGATCCGCAGCTCTTAAGTGCACAGAACAGCATGACCTTGTGATCCTCAGCTCTTGAGTACACAGCGTATTGTGTCCTTCTGATCCGAAGCTCTTGAGTGCACTACGCACTGTGTCCTTGTGATTTGCATCTCTTGAGTGCACCGCGCACTGTGTCCTTGTGATCCGCATCTCTTGAGTACTCTACGCACCATGTCCTTCTGATCCGCATCTCTTGAGAGCACTGCGCACTGCGTCCTTTTGACCGGCAGCTCTTGAGTGCACTGCACACCGTGTCCTTGTGATCCACAGCCCTTGAGTGCACAGCGCACTGTGTCCTTGTGATCCGCAGCTCTTGAGTGCACTGCTCACCGTGTCCTTGTTATCCGCAGCTCTTGAGTGCACTACGCACTGCCCTTGTGATCTGCAACTCTTGAGTTCACAGTGCATCGTGTCCTTGTGGTCCGCAGCTCCTGAGTGCACTATTCACTGTGTCTTTGTGATCTCCACTTCTTGAGTGCACTACGCACTGTGTCCTTGTGATACGCAGCTCTTAAGTGCATTACGCACTGTGTCCATGTGATCCGCAGCTCTTGAGTGCACTACGCACCGTGTCCTTGTGATCCGCAGCTCTTGAGTGCACAGCGCACTGTGTCCCTGTGGTCCGCAGCTCTTGAGTGCACAGCGTATTGTGTCCTTTTGATCCGCAGCTCTTGAGTGCACTACGCACTGTGTCCTTGTGATTAGCATCTCTTGAGTGCACCGCGCACTGTGTCCTTGTGATCCGCATCTCTTGAGTACTCTACGCACCATGTCCTTCTGATCCGCATCTCTTGAGAGCACTGCGCACTGCGTCCTTTTGACCGGCAGCTCTTGAGTGCACTGCACACCGTGTCCATGTGATCCGCAGCCCTTGAGTGCACAGCGCACTGTGTCCTTGTGATCCGCAGCTCTTGAGTGCACTGCTCACCGTGTCCTTGTTATCCGCAGCTCTTGAGTGCACTACGCACTGCCCTTGTGATCTGCAACTCTTGAGTGCACAGTGCATCATGTCCTTGTGATCTGCAGCTCTTGAGTGCACAGCGCGCCAAATCCTTGTGTTCTGCAGCTCTTGAGTGCACTACGCACCGTGTCCTTGTGATCCGCAGCTCTTGAGTGCACTACGCACTGTGTCCTTGTGATCTGCAGATCTTGAGTGCACAGCGCACCGTGTCCTTGTGCTCCGCAGCTCTTGGGTGCACAGCGCATCGTCTCCTTGTGATCCACGAGCTCTTGAGTGCACTACCCGTGTCCTTGTGATCTGCAGGTCTTGAGTGCAGTACGCACCACTGTGTCCCTGTGATCCGCACCTCTTGAGTGCACAGTGCACCGTATCCTTGTGATCCACAGCTCTTGAGTGCACTATGCACTGTGTCCTTGTGATCTGCAGCTATTCAGTGTACTATGCACCGTGTCCGTGTGATCCGCAGCTCTTGAGTGCACAGCGCACTGTGTCCTTGTGATCCGCAGCTCTTGAGTGCACAGCGTATTGTGTCCTTCTGATCCGCAGCTCTTGAGTGCACTACGCACTGTGTCCTTGTGATTTGCATCTCTTGAGTGCACCGCGCACTGTGTCCTTGTGATCCGCATCTCTTGAGTACTCTACGCACCATGTCCTTCTGATCCGCATCTCTTGAGAACACTGCGCACTGCGTCCTTTTGACCGGCAGCTCTTGAGTGCACTGCACACCGTGTCCTTGTGATCCGCAGCCCTTGAGTGCACTGCTCACCGTGTCCTTGTTATCCGCAGCTCTTGAGTGCACTACGCACTGCCCTTGTGATCTGCAACTCTTGAGTGCACAGTGCATCGTGTCCTTGTGATCTGCAGATCTTGAGTGCACAGCGCACTGTGTCCTTGTGCTCCGCAGCTCTTGGGTGCACAGCGCATCGTCTCCTTGTGATCTACGGGCTCTTGAGTGCACTACCCGTGACCTTGTGATCTGCAGGTCTTGAGTGCAGTACGCACCACTGTGTCCCTGTGATCCCAGCCTCTTGAGTGCACAGTGCACCGTATCCTTGTGATCCACAGCTCTTGAGTGCACTATGCACTGTGTCCTTGTGATCTGCAGCTATTCATTGTACTACGCACCGTGTCCTTGTGATCCGTAGCTCTTGAGTGCACTACGCCCTGTGTGCTTGTGAGCCGCAGCTCTTGAGTGCACAGCGCACCGTGTCCTTGTGATCTGCATCTCTTGAGAGCACTACGCTCTGTGTCCTTGTGATCCGCAGATCTTGAGTGCACAGTGCACTGTGTCCTTGTGATCTGCAGCTCTTGAGTGCACTATGCACTGTGTCCTTGTGATGCGGAGCTCTTAAGTGCACTACGCACCGTGTCCTTTTGATCCGCAGCTCTTGAGTGCACTGCGCACTGTGTCCTTGTGATCTGCAGCTCATGAGTGCACTGCGCACCGTTTCCTTGTGATACGCAGATCTTGAGTGCACTACTCACTTCTTCCTTGTGATCCGTATCTCTTGAGTGCACTACCACTGTGTCCTTGTGATCTGCAGCTCTTGAGTGCACTAAGCACTGTGTCCTTGTGATCTGCAGCTCTTGAGTGCACTTTTCACTGTGTCTTTGTGATCTGCAGCTCTTGAGTGAATTATGTACCGTGTCCTTGTGATCCGCAGCTCTTGAGTGCACAGAACAGCATGACCTTGTGATCCTGAGCTCTTGAGTACACAGCGTATTGTGTCCTTCTGATCCGAAGCTCTTGAGTTCACTACGCACTGTGTCCTTGTGATTTGCATCTCTTGAGTGCACCGCGCACTGTGTCCTTGTGATCCGCATCTCTTGAGTACTCTACGCACCATGTCCTTCTGATCTGCATCTCTTGAGAGCACTGCGCACTGCGTCCTTTTGACCGGCAGCTCTTGAGTGCACTGCACACCGTGTCCTTGTGATCCACAGCCCTTGAGTGCACAGCGCACTGTGTCCTTGTGATCCGCAGCTCTTGAGTGCACTGCTCACCGTGTCCTTGTTATCCGCAGCTCTTGAGTGCACTACGCACTGCCCTTGTGATCTGCAACTCTTGAGTTCACAGTGCATCGTGTCCTTGTGATCTGCAGCTCTTGAGTGCACAGCGCACCATGTCCTTGTGATCCGCAGCTCTTGAGTGCAATACGCACTGTGGACTTGTGATCCGCAGATCTTGAGTGCACAGTGCACTGTGTCCTTGTGATACGCTGCTCTTGAGTGCACTACTCACTTCTTCCTTATGATCCGTATCTCTTGAGTGCACTACGCACCGTGTCCTTGTGATCCGCAGCTCTTGAGTGCACAGCGCACAGTGTCCTTGTGATCCGCAGCTCTTGAGTGCACTACGCACAATGTCCTAGTGATCCGCAGCTCTTGAGTGCACTACGCACTGTGTCCTTGTGATCCGCAGCTCTTGAGTGCACTGCGCGCCGTGTCCTTCTGATCCGCAGCTTTTGAGTGCACTGCGTGCTGTGTCCTTGTGATCTGCAGCTCTTGAGTGCACTACTCACCTCTTTCATGTGATCCGTATCTCTTGAGTGCACTATGCACTGTGTCCTTGTGGTCCGCAGCTCCTGAGTGCACTATTCACTGTGTCTTTGTGATCTCCACTTCTTGAGTGCACTACGCACTGTGTCCTTGTGATACGCAGCTCTTAAGTGCACTACGCACTGTGTCCATGTGATCCGCAGCTCTTGAGTGCACTACGCACAGTGTCCTTGTGATCCGCAGCTCTTGAGTGCAAAGCGCACTGTGTCCTTGTGGTCCGCAGCTCTTGAGTGCACAGCGTATTGTGTCCTTGTGATCCGCATCTCTTGAATACTCTGCGCACCATGTCCTTCTGATCCGCATCTCTTGAGAGCACTGCGCACTGCGTCCTTTTGACCGGCAGCTCTTGAGTGCACTGCACACCGTGTCCATGTGATCCGCAGCCCTTGAGTGCACAGCGCACTGTGTCCTTGTGATCCGCAGCTCTTGAGTGCACTGCTCACCGTGTCCTTGTTATCCGCAGCTCTTGAGTGCACTACGCACTGCCCTTGTGATCTGCAACTCTTGAGTGCACAGTGCATCATGTCCTTGTGATCTGCAGCTCTTGAGTGCACAGCGCGCCGAATCCTTGTGATCTGCAGCTCTTGAGTGCACTACGCACCGTGTCCTTGTGATCCGCAGCTCTTGAGTGCACTACGCACTGTGTCCTTGTGATCTGCAGATCTTGAGTGCACTACGCACTGTGTCCTTGTGATCTGCAGATCTTGAGTGCACAGCGCACCGTGTCCTTGTGCTCCGCAGCTCTTGGGTGCACAGCGCATCGTCTCCTTGTGATCCACGAGCTCTTGAGTGCACTACCCGTGTCCTTGTGATCTGCAGGTCTTGAGTGCAGTACGCACCACTGTGTCCCTGTGATCCGCACCTCTTGAGTGCACAGTGCACCGTATCCTTGTGATCCACAGCTCTTGAGTGCACTATGCACTGTGTCCTTGTGATCTGCAGCTATTCAGTGTACTATGCACCGTGTCCGTGTGATCCGCAGCTCTTGAGTGCACAGCGCACTGTGTCCTTGTGATCCGCAGCTCTTGAGTGCACAGCGTATTGTGTCCTTCTGATCCGCAGCTCTTGAGTGCACTACGCACTGTGTCCTTGTGATTTGCATCTCTTGAGTGCACTGCGCACTGTGTCCTTGTGATCCGCATCTCTTGAGTACTCTACGCACCATGTCCTTCTGATCCGCATCTCTTAAGAGCACTGCGCACTGCGTCCTTTTGACCGGCAGCTCTTTAGTGCACTGCACACCGTGTCCTTGTGATCCGCAGCCCTTGAGTGCACAGCGCACTGTGTCCTTGTGATCCGCAGCTCTTGAGTGCACTGCTCACCGTGTCCTTGTTATCCGCAGCTCTTGAGTGCACTACGCACTGCCCTTGTGATCTGCAACTCTTGAGTGCACAGTGCATCATGTCCTTGTGATCTGCAGCTCTTGAGTGCACAGCGCGCCAAATCCTTGTGATCTGCAGCTCTTGAGTGCACTACGCACCGTGTCCTTGTGATCCGCAGCTCTTGAGTGCACTACGCACTGTGTCCTTGTGATCTGCAGATCTTGAGTGCACAGCGCACCGTGTCCTTGTGCTCCGCAGCTCTTGGGTGCACAGCGCATCGTCTCCTTGTGATCCACGAGCTCTTGAGTGCACTACCCGTGTCCTTGTGATTTGCAGGTCTTGAGTGCAGTACGCACCACTGTGTCCCTGTGATCCGCACCTCTTGAGTGCACAGTGCACCGTATCCTTGTGATCCACAGCTCTTGAGTGCACTATGTACTGTGTCCTTGTGATCTGCAGCTATTCAGTGTACTATGCACCGTGTCCTTGTGATCCGCAGCTCTTGAGTGCACTACGCACTGTTTCCTTGTGAGACGCAGCTCTTGAGTGCACAGCGCACCGTGTCCTTGTGATCTGCATCTCTTGAGAGCACCACGCTCTGTGTCCTTGTGATCCGCAGATCTTGAGTGCACAGTGCACTGTGTCCTTGTGATCCGCAGCTCTTGAGTGCACTACGCACTGTGTCCTTGTGATCTGCAGATCTTGAGTGCACTACGCACTGTGTCCTTGTGATCTGCAGATCTTGAGTGCACAGCGCACCGTGTCCTTGTGCTCCGCAGCTCTTGGGTGCACAGCGCATCGTCTCCTTGTGATCCACGAGCTCTTGAGTGCACTACCCGTGTCCTTGTGATCTGCAGGTCTTGAGTGCAGTACGCACCACTGTGTCCCTGTGATCCGCACCTCTTGAGTGCACAGTGCACCGTATCCTTGTGATCCACAGCTCTTGAGTGCACTATGCACTGTGTCCTTGTGATCTGCAGCTATTCTGTGTACTATGCACCGTGTCCGTGTGATCCGCAGCTCTTGAGTGCACAGCGCACTGTGTCCTTGTGATCCGCAGCTCTTGAGTGCACTGCGCACTGTGTCCTTGTGATCCGCATCTCTTGAGTACTCTACGCACCATGTCCTTCTGATCCGCATCTCTTAAGAGCACTGCGCACTGCGTCCTTTTGACCGGCAGCTCTTTAGTGCACTGCACACCGTGTCCTTGTGATCCGCAGCCCTTGAGTGCACAGCGCACTGTGTCCTTGTGATCCGCAGCTCTTGAGTGCACTGCTCACCGTGTCCTTGTTATCCGCAGCTCTTGAGTGCACTACGCACTGCCCTTGTGATCTGCAACTCTTGAGTGCACAGTGCATCATGTCCTTGTGATCTGCAGCTCTTGAGTGCACAGCGCGCCGAATCCTTGTGATCTGCAGCTCTTGAGTGCACTACGCACCGTGTCCTTGTGATCCGCAGCTCTTGAGTGCACTACGCACTGTGTCCTTGTGATCTGCAGATCTTGAGTGCACAGCGCACCGTGTCCTTGTGCTCCGCAGCTCTTGGGTGCACAGCGCATCGTCTCCTTGTGATCCACGAGCTCTTGAGTGCACTACCCGTGTCCTTGTGATCTGCAGGTCTTGAGTGCAGTACGCACCACTGTGTCCCTGTGATCCGCACCTCTTGAGTGCACAGTGCACCGTATCCTTGTGATCCACAGCTCTTGAGTGCACTATGTACTGTGTCCTTGTGATCTGCAGCTATTCAGTGTACTATGCACCGTGTCCTTGTGATCCGCAGCTCTTGAGTGCACTACGCACCGTTTCCTTGTGAGACGCAGCTCTTGAGTGCACAGCGCACCGTGTCCTTGTGATCTGCATCTCTTGAGAGCACCACGCTCTGTGTCATTGTGATCCGCAGATCTTGAGTGCACAGTGCACTGTGTCCTTGTGATCTGCAGCTCCTGAGTGCACTATGCACTGTGTCCTTGTGATGCGCAGCTCTTAAGTGCACTACGCACCGTGTCCTTTTGATCCGCAGCTCTTGACCGCACTGCGCACTGTGTCCTTGTGATCTGCAGCTCATGAGTGCACTGCGCACCGTTTCCTTGTGATCTGCAGCTCTTGAGTGCACTACTCACTTCTTCCTTGTGATCCGTATCTCTTGAGTGCACTACCACTGTGTCCTTGTGATCTGCAGCTCTTGAGTGCACTAAGCACTGTGTCCTTGTGATCCGCAGCTCTTGAGTGCACTATTCACCGTGTCTTTGTGATCTGCAGCTCTTGAGTGCATTATGTACCGTGTCCTTGTGATCCGCAGCTCTTGAGTGCACAGAACAGCATGACCTTGTGATCCTCAGCTCTTGAGTGCACTATGCACCATGTCCTTGTGATCCTCAGCTCTTGAGTGCACAGCGCAACATGTCCTTGTGATCCACAGCTCTTGAGTGCACTACGCACTGTGTCCTTGTGATCTGCAGCTCTTGAGTGCACAGCGCACTGTGTCCTTGTGATGCGCTGCTCTTGAGTGCACTACTCACTTCTTCCTTATGATCCGTATCTCTTGAGTGCACTACACACCTTGTCATTGTGATCTGCAACTCTTGAGTGTACTACACACAGGGGGTGATTCCTAGTTTGGCGGGCGGCAGTCGCCGCCCGCCAAGCGGGAACCGCCAGAAGACCGTACCGCCGTCAAAAGACCGCGGCGGTCATTCTGGCTTTCCCGCTGGGCGGGCGGGCGACCGCCAAAAGGCCGCCCGCCCGCCCAGCGGGAAACCCACAGCAACGATGAAGCCGGCTCCGAATGGAGCCGGCGGAGTTGCTTTTGTGCAACGGGTGCAGTTGCACCCGTCGCGATTTCCAGTGTCTGCTATGCAGACACTGGAAATCAATGTGGGGCCCTGTTAGGGGGCCCCTGCAGTGCCCATGCCATTAGCATGGGCACTGCAGGGGCCCCCAGGGGCCCCACGACACCCGTTCCCGCCAGCCTGGTTCTGGCGGTCAAAACCGCCAGAACCAAGCTGGCGGGAAGGGGGTCAGAATCCCCATGGCGGCGCTGCCTGCAGCGCCGCCATGGGGGATTCTGCAGGCCAGGGGAAAACCGGCGGGAAACCGCCGGTTTCCCTTTTCTGACCGCGGCTTTACCGCCGCGGTCAGAATGGGCCTGGATGCACCGCCAGCCTGTTGGCGGTGCATCCGCGGTCCCCTACCCTGGCGGTCTCGGACCGCCAGGGTAGGAATGACCCCCACAGTGTCCTTGTGATCTGCAGCTCTTGCGTGCACTATGCACAGTGTCCTTGTGATCCACAGCTCTTGAGTGCACTACGCACTGTGTCCTTGTGATCCGCACATCTTGAGTGCACTACGCGCCGTGTCCTTGTGATCCGCAGCTCTTGAGTGCACTGTGTGCTGTGTCCTTGTGATCTGCAGCTCTTGAGTGTATTACTCACCTCTTTCTTGTTATCTGTATCTCTTGAGTGCACTACCACTGTGTCCTTGTGATCTGCAGCTCTTGAGTGCACTATGCACTGTGTCCTTGTGATCCGCAGCTCCTGAGTGCACTATTCACTGTGTCTTTGTGATCTCCACTTCTTGAGTGCACTACGCACTGTGTCTTTGTGATACGCAGCTCTTAAGTGCACTACGCACTGTGTCCATGTGATCCGCAGCTCTTGAGTGCACTACGCACCGTGTCCTTGTGATCCGCAGCTCTTGAGTGCACAACGCACTGTGTCCTTGTGATTCGCAGCTCTTGAGTGCACAGTGCATCATATCCTTGTGATCTGCAGCTCTTGAGTGCACTACGCACTGTGTCGGTGTGATTTGCATCTCTTGAGTGCACCGTGCACTGTGTCCTTGTGATCCGCATCTCTTGAGTACTCTACGCACCATGTCCTTCTGATCCGCATCTCTTGAGAGCACTGCGCACTGCGTCCTTTTGACCGGCAGCTCTTGAGTGCACTGCACACCGTGTCCTTGTGATCCGCAGCCCTTGAGTGCACAGCGCACTGTGTCCTTGTGATCCGCAGCTCGAGTGCACTGCTCACCGTGTCCTTGTTATCCGCAGCTCTTGTGTGCACTATGCACTGCCCTTGTGATCTGCAACTCTTGAGTGCACAGTGCATCGTGTCCTTGTGATCTGCAGCTCTTGAGTGCACAGCGCACCGTGTCCTTGTGATCCGCAGCTCTTGAGTGCAATACGCACTGTGTCCTTGTGATCCGCAGCTCTTGAGTGCACCACGCACCGTGTCCTCGTGATCTGCAGCTCTTGAGTGCACCACTCACTGTTTCCTTGTGATCCGCAGCTCCTGAGTGCACCAGGCACCGTGTGCTTGTGATCTGCAGCTCTTGATTGCACCACGCACTGTGTCCTTGTGATCCGCAGCTTTTGAGTGCACTACACACTGTGTCCTTGTGATCTGAGGTCTTGAATGCACTGCGCGTTGTGTCCTTGTGATCCGCAGATCTTGAATGCACTGCGTGCCATGTCCTTGTGATCCGCAGCTCTTGAGTGCACTACGTGCCAAATCCTTGTGATCTGCAGCTCTTGAGTGCACTACGCCCTGTGTTCTTGTGATCCGCAGCTCTTGAGTGCACTACGCACTGTGTCCTTGTGATCTGCAGATCTTGAGTGCACAGCGCACTGTGTCCTTGTGCTCCGCAGCTCTTGGGTGCACAGCGCATCGTCTCCTTGTGATCCATGGGCTCTTGAGTGCACTACCCGTGTCCTTGTGATCTGCAGGTCTTGAGTGCAATACGCACCACTGTGTCCCTGTGATCCGCACCTCTTGAGTGCACAGTGCACCGTATCCTTGTGATCCACAGCTCTTGAGTGCGCTATGCACTGTGTCCTTGTGTTCTGCAGCTATTCAGTGTACTACGCACTGTGTCCTTGTGATCCGCAGCTCTTGAGTGCACTATGCACCGTGTCCTTGTGATCTGCAGCTCTTGAGTGCACAGCGCACCGTGTCCTTGTGATCTGCACCTCTTGAGAGCTCTACGCTCTGTGTCTTTGTGATCCGCAGATCTTGAGTGCACAGAGCACTGTGTCCTTGTGATCTGCAGCTCTTGAGTGCACTATGCACTGTGTCCGTGTGATCCGCAGCTCTTAAGTGCACTACGCACTGTGTTATTTTGATCCGCAGCTCTTGAGTGCACTGCGCACTGTGTCCTTGTGATCTGCAGCTCATGAGTGCACTGCGCACCGTTTCCTTGTGATACGCAGCTCTTGAGTGCACTACTCACTTCTTCCTTGTGATCCGTATCGCTTGAGTGCACTACCACTGTGTCCTTGTGATCTGCAGCTCTTGAGTGCACTAAGCACTGTGTCCTTGTTGATCCGCAGCTCTTGAGTGCACTATTCACCGTGTCTTTGTGATCTGCAGCTCTTGAGTGCATTATGTACTGTGTCCTTGTGATCCGCAGCTCGAGTGCACAGAACAGTATGACCTTGTGATCCGCAGCTCTTGAGTGCACTACGCACCATGTCCTTGTGATCCTCAGCTCTTGAGTGCACAGCGCAACGTGTCCTTGTGATCCGCAGCTCTTGAGTGCACTACGCACTGCGTCCTTGTGATCTGCAGCTCTTGAGTGCACAGATCACTGTGTCCTTGTGATACGCTGCTCTCGAGTGCACTACTCACTTCTTCCTTATGATCCGTATCTCTTGAGTGGACTACACTCCTTGTCATTGTGATCCGCAACTCTTGAGTGTACTACACACAGGGGGTCATTACAACATTGGCGGTAAAAGCCGCTTACCGCCATGCAGAAGACCATCAACACACCGCCGCGGCCGCGGAATCCCGCCACAGCTATTATGACCCACATATCGGAATCCGCCTAAATTCAGACACCCACACAACTCCGCCACACCAAAGGTCAGTGATAAACTGGCGAAAACAAAACCTCCACTGTCACGCCAACAGAAACACGCCCATGCTATTACGACCCACGAATCCACGCGGCGGTCTTTCAAACGCGGTATTCCATTGGTGGTACACACGGCTGCGCTCAAAATACACACACATCTCCAAAACACCACCACATTGGACAATTCAAAATACACACACCTGATACACATACAAACACCACTCCCACACACCCAATACAATATAAAACACACACCCACATCACCCACAAACCCCTACGACCAAAAAATCTGAAAGAAGGCCAGAGAGAGAGCAGAGAATAGACAACCCCACCACACAGAGGCACACAACACCATCACCCATACAACATCCTCGCTCAAAACACCCCACACCACCACACATCACCACACTCATCAACACATACACCACCCCATGTCACGCCAAAGACACCCCAGGTTTTCCGAGGAGGAGCTCAGGGTCATGGTGGAGGAAATCCTACGGGTAGAGCCACAGCTATTTGGAGCACAGGTGCAGTACACCTCCATAGCCAGGAAGATGGAGCTATGGCGAAGAATCGTCGACAGGGTCAACGCTGTGGGACAGCATCCAAGAAATCAGGAGGACATCCGGAAGAGGTGGAACGAACTACTGGGGAAGGTGCGTTTTGTGATATCCAGGCACAACATCGCGATTCAGCAGACTGGCGGCGGACCCCCACCTCCTCCCCCACAACTAACAACATGGGAGGAGCAGGTCTTCACCATCATGCATCCTGAGGGCCTCAGAGGAGTCGGTGGAGGATGGGACACTGGTAAGTCAAATCTTAACTATCATATCCCCCACCCTACCGGCATGCTATCTCACACCCTGTAGGAGGCTGGACTGGCTTGTAGTGAGTACCTAGGGGTACTTGCACCTTGCACCAGGCCCAGATATCCCTTATTAGTGTATAGTGTGTCTAGCAGCATAGGCTGATAGATAATGGTAGCTTAGCAGAGCAGCTTAGGCTGAACTAGGAGACGAGTGAAGCTCCTACAGTACCACTTAGTGTCATATGCACAATATCATAAGAAAACACAACACACAGATATACTAAAAATAAAGGTACTTTATTTTTATGACAATATGCCAAAAGTATCTCAGTGAGTACCCTCAGTATGAGGATAGCAAATATACACAAGATATATGTACACAATACCAAAATATGCAGTAATAGTATTAGAAAACAGTGCAAACAATGTATAGTTACAATAGGATGCAATGGAGACACATAGGGATAGGGGCAACACAAACCATATACTCCAAAAGTGGAATGCGAACCACGAATGGACCCCAAACCTATGTGACCTTGTAGAGGGTCGCTGGGACTATTAGAAAATAGTAAGGGTTAGAAAAATAGCCCACCCCAAGACCCTGAAAAGTGAGTGCAAAGTGCACTAAAGTTCCCCAAAGGACATAGAAGTCGTGATAGGGGAATTCTGCAGGAAAGACATAAACAAACAATGCAACAACGATGGATTTCCAGTCGAGGGTACCTGTGGAACAAGGGGACCAAGTCCAAAAGTCACAAGCAAGTCGGAGATGGGCAGATGCCCAGGAAATGCCAGCTGTGGATGCAAAGGAGCTGCTACTGGACAGTAGAAGCGTAGGTTTCTGCAAGAACGACAAGGGCTAGAGACTTCCCCTTTGGAGGACAGATCCGGCACGCCGTGGAGAGTCGTGCAGAAGTGTTTTCCCACCGAAAGACCGCCAACAAGCCTTGCTAGCTGCAAATCGTGCAGTAAGGGTTTTTGGATGCTGCTGTGGCCCAGGAGGGACCAGGATGTCGCAAATTGCGTCAGGGGACAGAGGGGACGTCGAGAAAGACAAGGAGCCCTCTCAGCAGCAGGCAGCCCCTGGAGAAGTGCCAGAAACAGGCACAATGAGGATGCGTGAAACGGTGCTCACCCGAAGTCGCACAAAGGAGTCCCACGTCCCCGGAGAACAACTTAGGAGGTCGTGCAATGCAGGTTAGAGTGCCGTGGACCCAGGCTGGACTGTGCACAAAGGATTTCCGCCGGAAGTGCACGGAGGCCGGAGTAGCTGCAAAAGTCGCGGTTTCCAACAATGCAGTCTGGCGTAGGGAGGCAAGGACTTACCTCCACCAAACTTGGACTGAAGAGTCACTGGACTGTGGGAGTCACTTGGACAGAGTTGCTGGATTCAAGGGACCTCGCTCGTCGTGCTGAGAGGAGACCCATGGTACCGGTGATGCAGTTCTTTGGTGCCTGCGGTTGCAGGGGGACGATTCCGTCGACCCACGGGAGATTTCTTCGGAGCTTCTAGTGCAGAGAGGAGGCAGACTACCCCCACAGCATGCACCACCAGGAAAACAGTCGAGAAGGCGGCAGGATCAGCGTTACAGAGTTGCAGTAGTCGTCTTTGCTACTATGTTGCAGTTTTGCAGGCTTCCAGCGCGGTCAGCAGTCGATTCCTTGGCAGAAGGTGAAGAGAGAGATGCAGAGGAACTCGGATGAGCTCTTGCATTCGTTATCTAAGGAAGCCCAAGAGACAGAGACCCTAAATAGCCAAAAAAGAGAGTTTGGCTACCTAGGAGAGAGGATAGGCTAGCAACACCTGAAGGAGCCTATCAGAAGGAGTCTCTGACGTCACCTGATGGCACTGGCCACTCAGAGCAGTCCAGTGTGCCAGCAGCACCTCTGTTTCCAAGATGGCAGAGGTCTGGAGCACACTGGAGGAGCTCTGGGCACCTCCCAGGGGAGGTACAGGTCAGGGGAGTGGTCACTCCCCTTTCCTTTGTCCAGTTTCACGCCAGAGCAGGGCTAAGGGGTCTCTGAACCGGTGTAGACTGGCTTATGCAGAAATGGGCACCAAATGTGCCCATGAAAGCATTTCCAGAGGCTGGAGGAGGCTACTCCTCCCCTGCCTTCACACCATTTTCCAAAGGGAGAGGGTGTAACACCCTCTCTCAGAGGAAGTCCTTTGTTCTGCCATCCTGGGCCAGGCCTGGCTGGACCCCAGGAGGGCAGATGCCTGTCTGAGGGGTTGGCAGCAGCAGCAGCTGCAGTGAAACCCCGGGAAAGGCAGTTTGGCAGTACCAGGGTCTGTGCTACAGACCACTGGGATCATGGGATTGTGCCAACTATGCCAGGATGGTATAGAGGGGGCAATTCCATGATCATAGACATATTACATGGCCATATTCGGAGTTACCATTGTGAAGCTACATATAGGTAGTGACCTATATGTAGTGCACGCGTGTAATGGTGTCCCCGCACTCACAAAGTCCGGGGAATTGGCCCTGAACAATGTGGGGGCACCTTGGCTAGTGCCAGGGTGCCCTCACACTAAGTAACTTAGCACCCAACCTTTACCAGGTAAAGGTTAGACATATAGGTGACTTATAAGTTACTTAAGTGCAGTGTAAAATGGCTGTGAAATAACGTGGACGTTATTTCACTCAGGCTGCAGTGGCAGGCCTGTGTAAGAATTGTCAGAGCTCCCTATGGGTGGCAAAAGAAATGCTGCAGCCCATAGGGATCTCCTGGAACCCCAATACCCTGGGTACCTCAGTACCATATACTAGGGGATTATAAGGGTGTTCCAGTATGCCAATGTAAATTGGTAAAATTGGTCACTAGCCTGTTAGTGACAATTTGTAAAGAGAGAGCATAACCACTGAGGTTCTGGTTAGCAGAGCCTCAGTGAGACAGTTAGGCATCACACAGGTAACACATTCAGGCACACTTATGAGCACTGGGTCCCTGACTAGCAGGGTCCTAGTGACGCATACAACTAAAACAACATATATACAGTGAAAAATGGGGTAACATGCCAGGCAAGATGGTACTTTCCTACACAACCCCCCCCCCAAACGAAGGACAATAAGACTAGCCATGACCTGATGAGTCTTCATTGTCTAAGTGGAAATATCTGGAGAGTCCATCTGCATTGGAGTGGCTACTCCCAGGTCTATGTTCCACTGTATAGTCCATTCCCTGTAGGGATATGGACCACCTCAATAATTTAGGATTTTCACCTTTCATTTGTTTTAGCCAAAGTAGAGGTTTGTGGTCTGTCTGAACAATGAAGTGTGTGCCAAACAAGTATGGCCTCAACTTCTTCAGTGCCCAGACCACAGCAAAGGCCTCCCTTTCAATGGCAGACCAACGCTTTTCTCTAGGGGTCAACCTCCTACTAATAAAAGCAACAGGTTGATCCTGGCCCTCAGAATTAAGTTGTGATAGGACTGCCCCTACTCCTAATTGAGATGCATCAGTTTGGACATAGAATTTTTTAGAGTAACAAGGGCTTTTCAGGACAGGTGCAGAGCACATGGCCTGCTTCAGCTCCTCAAAAGCTTTCTGACAGCTAGCTGTCCACAATACCTTTTTAGGCATCTTTTTGGATGTGAGGTCATTAAGAGGGGCTGCAATGGAGCCATAGTTCTTAATGAACCTCCTGTAATACCCAGTGAGGCCTAGGAAGGCTCTCACCTGAGTCTGAGTAGTAGGGGGAACCCAATCAACAATTGTTTGGATTTTCCCCTGAAGTGGTGCAATCTGTTCCCCACCAACAAGGTGTCCTAGATAAACCATCTTCCCCTGCCCTATCTGGCACTTTGAAGCCTTGATAGTGAGGCCTGCCTTTTGCAGGGCCTCTAAAACTTTCCATAGGTGGACCAGGTGATCATCCCAACTGGAGCTAAAGACAGCTATATTGTCCAAATATGCTGCACTAAAAGCTTCCAGCCCTTGCAGGACTGTGTTCACCAACCTTTGAAAAGTGGCAGGTGCATTTTTCAATCCAAAAGGCATTACTGTGAATTGGTAATGGCCTCCAATGGTTGAAAATGCAGTTTTAGGTTTAGCATCTTCTGATAATTTGATCTGCCAATACCCTGCAGTCAAATCAAAAGTGCTTAGATACTTGGCAGATGCCAGTGTATCTATGAGCTCATCTGCCCTGGGTATAGGGTGAGCATCAGTTTTGGTTACCTGGTTGAGACCTCTATAATCTACACAAAACCGCATTTCCTTCTTTCCATCCTTGGAATGAGGTTTTGGTACAAGTACCACAGGAGAGGCCCATGGACTTTCAGAGTGCTCAACCACTCCCAGTTCTAACATTTTCTGCACCTCTTGCTTTATGCAGTCTCTGACATGGTCAGGCTGCCTATAGATCTTACTTTTGACAGGCAAGCTGTCTCCAGTATCTATAGTGTGCTCACACCAAGAAGTGGTACCTGGCACAGTAGAGAAGAGTTCAGAAAACTGACCCAGGAGATTTATGCAATGGTCTTTCTGCTCAGCAGTCAGACAATCAGCCAAAACTACACCTTCCACAAGAGCATCTTGTTCTGTGGAAGAGAAGAGATCAGGTAGAGGATCACTGTCTTCTTCCTGTCCCTCATCAGTTGCCATGAGCAGGGTGAGATCAGCCCTGTCATAGTAGGGTTTCAGGCGATTGACATTGAGCACCCTAAGGGGACTCCTGGCAGTGCCTAAGTCAACTAAGTAGGTGACTTCACCCTTCTTTTCAACAATTATGTGGGGTCAACTCCATTTATCTTGGAGTGCTCTTGGGGCCACAGGCTCCAAGACCCACACTTTCTGCCCTGGTTGGTACTGAACCAAAACAGCCTTCTGATCATGCCATTGCTTCTGGAGCTCTTGGCTGGCCTGAAGGTTTTTACTGGCCTTTTTCATATACTCAGCCATCCTTGATCTGAGGCCAAGTACATAATCCACAATATCTCGTTTTGGAGCTTTTAAAGGTTGTTCCCAACCCTCCTTGACAAGTGTTAGTGGACCCCTAACAGGGTGTCCAAAGAGGAGTTCAAAGGGGCTGAAGCCCACTCCTTTCTGGGGTACCTCCCTGTAGGCAAAAAGGAGGCATGGTAAAAGGATATCCCATCTCCTGCGGAGTTTTTCTGGGAGTCCCATAATCATGCCTTTGAGAGTTTTGTTAAATCTCTCCACCAGTCCATTTGTTTGTGGATGATAGGGTGTAGTGAACTTGTAAGTTACACCACACTCCTTCCACATGGCCTTTAAGTAAGCAGACATGAAATTGCTTCCCCTGTCTGATACTACTTCCTTTGGGAAGCCCACCCTAGAAAATATTCCCAGGAGGGCCTTTGCCACTGCAGGTGCTGTAGTGGTCCTTAAAGGAATTGCTTCAGGATATCTTGTGGCATGGTCCACTACCACCAAGATAAACCTATTGCCTGAAGCAGTAGGAGGGTCAAGGGGGCCAACTATGTCAACCCCTACCCTTTCAAAGGGAACCCCAACCACAGGCAGTGGAATAAGGGGTGCCTTTGGGGTGCCACCTGTCTTGCCACTGGCTTGACAGGTTTCACAGGACTTACAAAACGCTTTTGTGTCCTCAGACATTCTAGGCCAATGAAGCAAGGGAACAAGCCTGTCCCAAGTTTTCATTTGTCCCAGATGTCCAGCTAGGGGAATGTCGTGGGCTAGAGTTAGGAGGAACTTTCTGTACTCCTGAGGAATCACTAACCTCCTGGCAGTTCCAGGTTTAGGATCCCTTGCTTCAGTGTACAAGAGGTTGTCCTCCCAGTAAACTCTGTGAGAGTCACTGACATCCCCATTAGCCTGTTTGACAGCTTGCTGTCTTAGACCCTCTAGTGTGGGACAGGTATGCTGTGCCACACTCAGCTCCTCCCTGGCAGGCCCCCCTTCACCCAAAAGCTCAGCAGTGTCTGCTTCCAGCTCCTCTGGTGTAGGTTCTGCACAGGGTGGGAATTCTTCTTCCTCAGAAGTAGAATCCACTGTAGAGGGAGGGATAGTAGGAAGTGTTTTACTTCTACTAGCCCTAGCTTTAGAGAGCACTTGGTCCATTGTTCCAGGATCCAAGCTTCCCTGTCCTTTTTGCTTTTTGGCCTGAGCCCTTGTTAAAGCAAACATATGCCCTGGAATGCCCAGCATTGCTGCATGGGCCTCCAACTCCACATCTGACCAAGCTGATGTCTCCAAATCATTCCCTAATAGACAGTCTACAGGTAAATCTGAAGCTACCACAACTTTCTTTGGACCAGTAACCCCCCCCAGTTGAGATTTACAACAGCCATGGGGTGGCTAAGTGTGTTGTTGTGAGCATCGGTTACTTGGTACTGGTGACCAAGTAGGTGTTGTTCTGGGTGGACCAGTTTCTCTATGACCATAGTCACACTGGCTCCAGTGTCCCTGTAGGCCTGAACCTCAACACCATTTATTAGGGGTAGTTGCTTGTACTTATCCATGTTAAGGGGACAAGCAACCAAGGTGGCTAAATCAATAGCCCCCTCAGAGACTAACACAGCCTCTGTGGTCTCCCTAATCAGACCAACCCCAACTAAGTTACCAAAAGTGAGCCCAGCTACTCCCTTGGATTGGCTATTAGTAGGTTTGCTCCCACCACCACTGCTATTAGTAGGGACACTAGGTGTAGCAGTAGGGGTTGTAGTGGTAGGAGGCTTGGTGCTTTTCTTTGGACAACTGGGATCTGTTGTCCAATGGCCTTTTATTTTACATAAATAGCACCATGGTTTCTTTTCTTTGTTTTGATTTGAAGAGGATTTGGGCCCACCACCCCCACCAGAGTGTTTTTGTGGGCCTGATGAAGACTCATTTTTAGATTTGTCCCCACCCTTGTCAGAAGACTTACCATCCTTCTTCTTGTTGCCATCTTTGTCACCCCCTGTATGAACTTTTCTGTTCACCCTTGTTCTGACCCATTTGTCTGCCTTCTTTCCCAATTCTTGGGGAGAGGTCAGATCAGAGTCCACCAAGTACTGGTGCAACAAATCAGACACACAATTATTAAGAATATGCTCTCTCAGGATCAAGTTATACAGGCTGTCATAATCAGTAACTTTACTGCCATGTAACCACCCCTCCAAGGCCTTCACTGAATGGTCAATTAAATCAACCCAGTCTTGTGAAGACTCCTTTTTGGTCTCTCTGAACTTTATCCTGTATTGTTCAGTGGTTAAGCCATAACCATCCAGGAGTGCATTCTTAAGAACTGTAAAATTATTGGCATCACTTTCTTTCACAGTAAGGAGCCTATCCCTACCCTTTCCACTAAATGATAGCCATAGGATAGCACCCCACTGCCTTTGAGGGACATCCTGTACAACACAGGCCCTCTCAAGTGCAGCAAACCACTTGTTAATGTCATCCCCCTCCTTATAAGGGGGAACTATCTTGTGCAGATTCCTAGAATCATGCTCTTTTGCAGGATGACTATTGGGAATACTGCTGCTGCCACCATGGGTTTCTAAACCCAGTTTCTGTCTCTCCTTCTCCACTTCTAAGGACTGTCTATCCAAATCCAGCTGTTGCTTCTTGAGCTTCAGTCTGGTTTGTTCCACTCTCAATCTATTGAGCTCCCTTTCTAACAATCTGTCATCAGGGTGGGTGGGAGGGACATTCCTAGACACAGAAGTATGATGAGAATGAACAGAAGGAGACCTGTCCCTTACAGAGGGCACCCTAACAGCTTGGCTGACAGTGTAATGTGAGAGCACACCATCTGTATGATGTGACTCCACCTCAGTACCAACTATGCTAGACTGTCTAGTAATGGGCAGGCTAAGAAGTTTCTTTCCTGAATCTTTTCCTGGGGGAGTCCCTGGATCAGATTGGGAACCATTAGCTACTTTTTCAACAGATGGGGCACTTTTAGCCTTATCTTGTTCTCTAAGCATGTTAAGTAACAATTCCAAGGAAGGATTCTTCCCTACACTCAAACCTCTCTCTATGCAGAGACTCCTTGCTCCTTTCCAGCTAAGGTGATCATATGCAAGGTTGGACAGATCAACATTTTGGCCTGTGCCAGACATTTTTAGAGAGAGTTAAAGTGATAGAAAAAGAGAAAAAAGTTTGTCAGAGCTTTTAGAAAGACAGAGAAAAAAAACTTTTCAAACTTTTTAGAACTTTTTGAAAGTTTAGAAGTACTTTTCAGCACTTTAGAAAAGAGTGAAAAGAGGAAATGCAAAACTTTTTAGTTATGTGTACACACACTGAACTTGTTTTGTATATTTTTCTCTTATGAAAAGTACAATGACAAGAGTGGTAAGTAGTCTCAAAGCACTTATCCCACCGCTGCACAACCAATGTAGGAGGCTGGACTGGCTTGTAGTGAGTACCTAGGGGTACTTGCACCTTGCACCAGGCCCAGTTATCCCTTATTAGTGTATAGGGTGTCTAGCAGCATAGGCTGATAGATAATGGTAGCTTAGCAGAGCAGCTTAGGCTGAACTAGGAGACGAGTGAAGCTCCTACAGTACCACTTAGTGTCATATACACAATATCATAAGAAAACACAATACACAGATATACTAAAAATAAAGGTACTTTATTTTTATGACAATATGCCAAAAGTATCTCAGTGAGCACCCTCAGTATGAGGATAGCAAATATACACAAGATATATGTACACAATACCAAAATATGCAGTAATAGTATTAGAAAACAGTGCAAACAATGTATAGTTACAATAGGATGCAATGGAGACACATAGGGATAGGGGCAACACAAACCATATACTCCAAAAGTGGAATGCGAACCACGAATGGACCCCAAACCTATGTGACCTTGTAGAGGGTCGCTGGGACTATTAGAAAATAGTAAGGGTTAGAAAAATAGCCCACCCCAAGACCCTGAAAAGTGAGTGCAAAGTGCACTAAAGTTCCCCAAAGGACATAGAAGTCGTGATAGGGGAATTCTGCAGGAAAGACATAAACCAACAATGCAACAACGATGGATTTCCAGTCGAGGGTACCTGTGGAATAAGGGGACCAAGTCCAAAAGTCACAAGCAAGTCGGAGATGGGCAGATGCCCAGGAAATGGCAGCTGTGGGTGCAAAGGAGCTGCTACTGGACAGTAGAAGCGTAGGTTTCTGCAAGAACGACAAGGGCTAGAGACTTCCCCTTTGGAGGACGGATCCCTCACGCCGTGGAGAGTCGTGCAGAAGTGTTTTCCCGCCGAAAGACCGCCAACAAGCCTTGCTAGCTGCAAATCGTGCGGTAAGGGTTTTTGGATGCTGCTGTGGCCCAGGAGGGACCAGGATGTAGCAAATTGCGTCAGGGGACAGAGGGGACGTCGAGAAAGACAATGAGCCCTCTCAGCAGCAGGCAGCACCCGGAGAAGTGCCAGAAACAGGCACAATGAGGATGCGTGAAACGGTGCTCACCCGAAGTCGCACAAAGGAGTCCCACGTCGCCGGAGAACAACTTAGGAGGTCGTGCAATGCAGGTTAGAGTGCTGTGGACCCAGGCTGGACTGTGCACAAAGGATTTCCGCTGGAAGTGCACGGAGGCCGGAGTAGCTGCAAAAGTTGCGGTTTCCAACAATGCAGTCTGACGTGGGGAGGCAAGGACTTACCTCCACCAAACTTGGACTGAAGAGTCACTGGACTGTGGGAGTCACTTGGACAGAGTTGCTGGATTCAAGGGACCTCGCTCGTCGTGCTGAGAGGAGACCCAAGGTACCGGTGATGCAGTTCTTTGGTGCCTGCGGTTGCAGGGGGACGATTCCGTCGACCCACGGGAGATTTCTTCGGAGCTTCTAGTGCAGAGAGGAGGCAGACTACCCCCACAGCATGCACCACCAGGAAAACAGTCGAGAAGGTGGCAGGATCAGCGTTACAGAGTTGCAGTAGTCGTCTTTGCTACTATGTTGCAGTTTTGCAGGCTTCCAGCGCGGTCAGCAGTCGATTCCTTGGCAGAAGGTGAAGAGAGAGATGCAGAGGAACTCGGATGAGCTCTTGCATTCGTTATCTAAGGAATCCTAGGAGACAGAGACCCTAAATAGCCAGAAAAGAGAGTTTGGCTACCTAGGAGAGAGGATAGGCTAGCAACACCTGAAGGAGCCTATCAGAAGGAGTCTCTGACGTCACCTGATGGCACTGACCACTCAGAGCAGTCCAGTGTGCCAGCAGCACCTCTGTTTCCAAGATGGCAGAGGTCTGGAGCACACTGGTGGAGCTCTGGGCACCTCCCAGGGGAGGTACAGGTCAGGGGAGTGGTCACTCCCCTTTCCTTTGTCCAGTTTCGCGCCAGAGCAGGGCTAAGGGGTCCCTGAACCGGTGTAGACTGGCTTATGCAGAAATGGGCACCAAATGTGCCCATGAAAGCATTTCCAGAGGCTGGGGGAGGCTACTCCTCCCCTGCCTTCACACCATTTTCCAAAGGGAGAGGGTGTAACACCCTCTCTCAGAGGAAGTCCTTTGTTCTGCCATCCTGGGCCAGGCCTGGCTGGACCCCAGGAGGGCAGATGCCTGTCTGAGGGGTTGGCAGCAGCAGCAGCTGCAGTGAAACCCCGGGAAAGGCAGTTTGGCAGTACCAGGGTCTGTGCCACAGACCACTGGGATCATGGGATTGTGCCAACTATGCCAGGATGGTATAGAGGGGGCAATTCCATGATCATAGACATATTACATGGCCATATTCGGAGTTACCATTGTGAAGCTACATATAGGTAGTGACCTATATGTAGTGCACGCGTGTAATGGTGTCCCCGCACTCACAAAGTCCGGGGAATTGGCCCTGAACAATGTGGGGGCACCTTGGCTAGTGCCAGGGTGCCCTCACACTAAGTAACTTAGCACCCAACCTTTACCAGGTAAAGGTTAGACATATAGGTGACTTATAAGTTACTTAAGTGCAGTGTAAAATGGCTGTGAAATAACGTGGACGTTATTTCACTCAGGCTGCAGTGGCAGGCCTGTGTAAGAATTGTCAGAGCTCCCTATGTGTGGTGGCAAAAGAAATGCTGCAGCCCATTGGGATCTCCTGGAACCCCAATACCCTGGGTACCTCAGTACCATATACTAGGGGATTATAAGGGTGTTCCAGTATGCCAATGTAAATTGGTAAAATTGGTCACTAGCCTGTTAGTGACAATTTGTAAAGAGAGAGCATAACCACTGAGGTTCTGGTTAGCAGAGCCTCAGTGAGACAGTTAGGCATCACACAGGTAACACATTCAGGCACACTTATGAGCACTGGGGCCCTGACTAGCAGGGTCCCAGTGACACATACAACTAAAACAACATATATACAGTGAAAAATGGGGGTAACATGCCAGGCAAGATGGTACTTTCCTACACAATCCCACCCTCACCCCCTCCCCTATGACGGCAAATCCTCACTAATGTACTCAATACACAAACCACACATCCCAACACCAAGCCCTGCATGCAACACCAAAGCATGGTCACCCCTCACTAAAGCATGCCCACAGCACATACCCTTAACACCCCCCCAACCATCATCACACAAGCCCCCACACTGGAATGCTAGCACTGGGGTACACGCTCACCCACCCATTGCACACAATGACACACACACATGCAATAATCATGCTTTTATACCCCTGCAGGACCACTACCCAACGTCACCAGACAGGAGGATACAGACATCTCTTCCCCACCCACAGAAGAGGCCCACAGTGAGGACAGCAGCTCTGGCCAACTGGATCCAGATGACCAGCCCGGACCATCGTGGGCCTCGGGACAGTCGGTTCCCCTTGTACAGGCACAGCCCAACACTGACCTTCCACCCTGTGGTAACACCAGCACAGCACCCACCCAGCGGGCCCATACCTCCGTACCCAGGACACGTCAATCAGCGGTGTGTCCACCACTACAGGGAACTCAGGGTAACCCACCACCCCAACAACAACAGGGGCCTCGGGGCAGTGGTAGTGGGCACACGGTCCAGGGGACAGAGGCACAGGAACACAGGGGAACTGGGAGGGCTGCTGTGCGACAGGGGGCGGACAGGCCAAGGGAACCCACTCTCCACGAGGCCCTCTCCTCCATCATGGGAGCATACCACCACTCCCAGGAGACGATGGCGACGGTCCTGGCCAAGTTTCAGGAGACCCAGCGCCTGCAGGACGAACAGTATTTGGGGTTCAGGGAGGAGCTTAGAACCATCAGCTCCGCCCTGGGCACCATCGTAGGGGTGCTGAAGGACATACAAAAGACCATGAGGGAAATCGTGGCACTACAAGGGGCCCCTGACACTAGCATGGACGATGAACTGCCCACCACCTCCACCGGCGCTAGTGGACAGGACGCCCCGCCACAGGACCACCACACCAGCACCCCACCCCCTGCAGACGGAGAACCACCCCGTAAGCGGTCCCTGAGATCCAGGAACAGGACAGAGCAAGATGGCGAGACACCCGCCAGGAAATGAGAACACCCTGATTGTCCTCCCACTGTCCCACTTTGTTACCCTGTCCAGATTGGAACTGCCCCAGCTCCACTTCCTATGCCCATATGGGCAATGCGCCTGTGTGACTAATAGACTGGACTCTGCCATGGACATTCCTCCACCATCACCCATCACCATTTTGCCACCCCCTCCAATAATTAGCACTTCAATAAACACCCTTGAACCACAAAACAATCTGGAGTCAGTCTGTGATCATGAAAATGTGTATTAACTATGACAATGGCAAAATCCATTCGAAAATGTAATGTCAACATACCTATGTCACACATCACAAGTCCATGAAGGATGCAAGCAGATGACACACATTGGTAAAAACTCTTGTGAAACCGTAATGGAAATGTACAACTCAGTTACCATATACTGCTACGAATTGACAGACAGGATAGAGGTAGAATTGTGAAAGTGAATGTGATAGTTAAACAAATGTTCTCACCTGTGTGTCACTGGAAATATTGCTGTATGACTGACTCCCTGTTGTCGTTGTCTTCTTCCTCAGCGTCCTCCTCATCACTGTCCACAGGCTCCACAGGCTCCACAGCTGCAACAACACCGTCATCTGGATCATCCTCCTGCAGAAAAGGCACCTGGCGTCGCAAAGCCAAATTATGGAGCATGGAGCAGGCGATGATGATCTCGCACACCTTCCTTGGTGAGTAGAATAGGGAACCACCTGTCATATGGAGGCACCTGAACCTGGCCTTCAGGAGGCCAAAGGTGCGTTCGATCACCCTCCTAGTCCGCCCATGGGCCTCATTGTAGCGTTCCTCTGCCCTGGTCCTGGGATTCCACACTGGGGTCAATAGCCAGGACAGGTTGGGGTAACCAGAGTCCCCTAATAGCCACACACGGTGCCTCTGGAGTTGACCCATCACATACAGGATGCTGCTATTCCGCAGGATGTAGGTGTCATGCACTGAGCCAGGGAACATAGCATTCACCTGGGAGATGTACTGGTCTGCCAAACATACCATCTGTACATTCCTGGAATGATAACTCTTCCGGTTCCTGTACACCTGTTCACTCCTGCGGGGGGGACCAGAGCTACATGGGTGCCATCAATAGCACCTATGATGTTGGGGATATGTCCCAGGGCATAGAAGTCACCCTTCACTGTAGCCAAATCCTCCACCTGAGGAAAACGATGTAGCTGCTTACGTGTTTCAGCAGAGCAGACAACACTCTGGACAGCACGTTGGAAAACATAGGCTGGGACATCCCTGATGCCATGGCCACTGTTGTTTGAAATGATCCACTTGCAAGGAAATGGAGCACTGATAGCACCTGCACATCAGGGGGTATTCCTGTGGGATGGCGGATTGGTGAGATCAGGTCTGGCTCCAACTGGGTACACAGTTCCTGGATTGTGGCACGGTCAAACCTGTAGGTGATGATCAAATGTCGCTCCTCCATTGTCAACAGGTCCACCAGCGGTCGGTACACCGGAGGATTCCGCCATCTCCTCAAATGTCCCAGCTGACGGTGCCTAAGAAGGACAACAGCGACCACAGAGTCAACAAAATCCCAGGTATGTACCCACAGCTACACAGAACACGACACCAAATACAAAACTCATCCTGTATGTGTGTTGAGTGTAGGCCTAGGTATGTGTGACGCAGTAGTAAATGAAGCCATGTGGGCCCCTGAAATGGCGGCTGCCTGACCTCTAAAGTGGGACAATGGGGTGTGAGGTATCTGCGCTGGCGTTGTACACCGTCGCAGTAGGCGGTCGTAGACCGCGGCGCAATGCTGCATTGGTTAACATTGGACCCTATGGGTCCCAGGAGCCAATGACGAAGTGCGCCGGCGGTGATGATACGCACCGCCGCGGACGTCACCACCGCGGACGTGAACGCCATTTTCTATCTGTTCAATCACTCGATACCTGATCTTCTACAGGAGAGGACCTACACTGCAAGTGCCGCTGTGACCTCGGTCTGGAAGACACAATGGCTGCTGCGTCTGGGGAAAGGGCCCCTGCCTTCACTGCTCAGGAGTTGGAGAAGCTAGTGCACGGGGTCCTCTTCCAGTACACGATACTCTACGGTCCTCCAGACCAACCGGTAAGTACACAGGGAGCACGTTGTATGGGCTATGCTGGGTGGAGAGGGCTGGATGTCAGTAGCAAGGGGGCAGAGTTAAGCGACCATGAAGGACTGTGAATGCATGTGCCACATGGCAAGGGTAGGGATGGGGGCCACTCACTTCGACGGTGCACTTGTTAATGACTTCTCTTCTTCCCCTGTACATGTCATGTAGGTCAGCGCCCACCAGAAGAAGGACATTTGGCATGCCACCGCCAAGGACGTCCGGACCCTGGGGGTCCACCAGAGACGGGGCACCCACTGCCGTAAAAGATGGGAGGACATTCGCCGCTGGAGCAAGAAGACGGCGGAGGCTCAGCTGGGGATGGCCTCCCAACGTGGGAGGGGTGCCCATCGCACCATGACCCCCCTGATGTTCCGGATCCTGGCGGTGGCCTACCCTGAGTTGGATGGGCGCTTGAGGGCATCACACCAGACACAAGGGGGTGAGTACAACATCATTCTGTGGACTTTGCGCACAGTGAAGGGGTCTGGGTGGGGGAGGAGGGCTGTGGGTTCCCCTAGGCCAGGGCGAGTTAGGTAGGCTAGGCCCCTCCGTAATGCATGCCATGTGGCACTCCACCCCACCTCTGTAGAGCGCCAAGTACAGGTATACATGCCCCTGTGTCATCTATGTGTGCAGAAGTCCACTATAGCCATGTAGGCCAGATCTCAGGAATTGCATCTGTAGAGGCCAAGAGCACGGCGTAGTGCAGGGGGCTGCTGTGTCTGTATTGTCCGCCATCGGTAGCGGTAAGCCATGCACTCAACCTGTCTTTCTTCTGTCGTCCCCCCCCCTTTTTGTGCTCTCCCTGTTCTTTTGTGCATCAGCATCATCAGGCGGAGGTACAGTGGCACCGGAGCACGAGGGAGCTGCATCCCACATGGCCAAGGAGGGCCACAGCACAGACTCTGAATACACCAGTGGGACGGAGGGCGAGGGGAGCTTCAAGTCGGTCACCGGATCACCAAACAGCGACACGAACTCGTCCGCCGATGGGAGCTCCCTTGTGGTGGCAGCACCATCTGTGCCCCCCACTTCTACAGGTACAGCCGCCACCCCCCTACAAGCACTGCCCTCCCAGCAGCCCCTCAGCCTTCGCTTCGTGCCCGCTCACCCAGGAGGGTGGGCATCACCTTCGCCCCAGGCACCTCAGGCCCTGCCCCAGTCACCCCTGCTGCCCTCAGTGAGGAGGCCATTGACCTCCTCAGGTCACTCACTGTTGGGCAGTCTACCATTGTGAATGCCATCCAGGGTGTAGAAAGGGAGTTTCAACACGGTAATGCATTCCTGGAGGGCATTCATTCTGGTCAGGCTGCCCTTCATCAAACCCTGCAATCTCTGGCCTCAGCACTGATGGCAGCAATTGTCCCTGTGTCTAGCCTCCCCCCTCCAACTTCCTCCACCCAGACCCAATCCCCTGTACCCCAGCCTATCCCAAGCACACCATCAGACAAGCATGCACACACCCCAACACACAAAAGTAGCTCAGGCAAACATAAGCACCACACATCCCACAGGCACTCACATAAGCATCACCCACATACAGACACAGCAACATCCACTACCTCCACTGTGTCCCCCTCCTCGTCGTCTCCCTCCTCCCTCCCAGTGTCGTCTACAATCTCACCTGCATGCACTACATCTACAGGCACTAGGACTCGCACCAGAACACCCAGCATCACACCCCGCTCACCTGCACTCACCACCCCCACTACCATTTACACGTCCCCTGTGTCCACTCCCAGTGTGTCTGTGACGCTCCCTCCCAAAGTACACAAACGCGGGCACCCACACACCCAACATCCATCCACCTCACGACAGCCTCCAGTACCTGCACCTGTACCCAAATCACCTAACGTGACACCTCCTACAACCATCTCCTCTTCCTCCACTCCCAGACCCCCTCCAGCTACCCATCCCAAGGTTCGTCAGAAACTCTTCCTCAGCGACGTTGACCTCTTTCCCCCCACTCCCACCCCTCCAATTCATAGGTCCCATAGTAGCACCTCAGCCAAAAAAAGTCCAGTACCAGTGGTGCGTGTTTAAGGTGTGTGGAGTGCACCGGCCACCAGGGCAGCCAGTGTGACACAGAGCCAAAGCACTGCCAGTCCACCCCCTGTAAAGCACCTTAAGTTGGAAAGTGGCCGACGGAAGAGGGTGAAGACTCCTGGTGGAAAAACATCTCACAAGGTTCCCGGTGGGAGTGCTGAGTCTGCTGTGACTCCTCCCAAGGTGTTGAAGGGGCAGAAGAAGTCTCCAAAGTCTGGGAAGAGCAGCACGGCGGAGAAGGCCGCCATCCTCCCCGCCGGCCGGGACGCCACCGCCAGCAGTCTCGTCACAGGTCCGGAGACCACCGCCGGAGTCTGTGCCCTGGAGGGCACCAGTAGTGTCACAGGTCAGGAGACCACCGCCGGAGTCAGTGACCTGGAGGGCCCTGGCAGCCACAGCCCCGCTGGGCACTGAGGGACGGTAATGCCACACACCGCTGCACAGGTCAGAGACAGCAAAGGCAAGCACCGCTGAACAGGCCAAAGACCGCCATGGTGAAGACCGCTGAACAGGGCAAAGCACCGCCATGGCAAAGCACCGCTGAACAGGCCAAAGACCGACATGGTGAAGACCGCTGAACAGGGCAAAGACCGCCATGGTGAAGACCGCTGAACAGGGCAAAGCACCGCCATGGCAAAGCACTGCTGAACAGTCCAAAGACCGACATGGTGAAGACTGCTGAACAGGCCAAAGACCGACATGGTGAAGACCGCTGAACAGGGCAAAGCACCGCCATGGCAAAGCACTGCTGAACAGGCCAAAGACCGACATGGTGAAGACCGCTGAACAGGCCAAAGACCGACATGGTGAAGACCGCTGAACAGGGCAAAGCACCGCCATGGCAAAGCACTGCTGAACAGGCCAAAGACTGACATGGTGAAGACCGCTGAACAGGGCAAAGAACGCCATGTTGAAGACCGCTGAACAGGGCAAAGCACCGCCAAATCAAGCATCGTTAGCCCATGTGCAGCTGGGACAGTGACGATACAGGGCCCGTCACGGGGAGCGTGATGCACTCCGGGAACCAGTCCCCCTCCAGAACCAGTGGAGACCTGCATCCACTCTGTCTGTCCTTCACAGGATGAAGCACTCTGGGCACCAGTCCCCCTCCAGAACCAGTGGAGACTGTTATCCACTTGAGAGACTGTGGCTTTGCATTCCCCAGGATGGTACAGTGGGCAAACCACCCACTGTATAGACTTGAGAGACTGTGGTTTTGCACTCCCCAGGATGGTACAGTGGGCAAACCACCCACTGTATAGATTTGAGAGACTGTGGCTTTGCACTCCCCAGGATGGTACAGTGGGCAACCCACCCACTGTTATCGAGTTGAGAGACTGTGGCTTTGCACTCCCCAGGATGGTACATTGGGCAACCCACCACTGTTATCGAGTTGAGAGACTGTGGCTTTGCACTCCCCAGGATGGTACAGTGGGCAACCCACCCATTGTAGAGACTTGATGGTACAGTGGGCAACCCACCCACTGTTATCGAGTTGAGAGACTGTAGCTTTGCACTCCCCAGGATGGTACAGTAGGCAACCCACCCTCTGTTATTGAGTTGAGAGACTGTGGCTTTGCACTCCCCAGGATGGTACAGTGGGCAACCCACCCACTGTTATCGAGTTGAGAGACTGTGGCTTAGCACTCCCCAGGATGGTACAGTGGGCAACCTACCCACTGTAGAGACTTGAGAGACTGTGGCTTTGCACTCCCCAGGATGGTACAGTGGGCAACCCACCCACTGTAGCGACTTGAGAAACTGTGGATTTGCACTCCTCTGGATGGTAGAGGTGGCAACCCACCCACTGTACAGACTTGAGAGACTGTGGCTTTGCACTCCCCAGGATACATCAATGGGCATGGAGCCCTGTCGTGGATCTGGTGTGGTGCTGTAATCCGGCTGAGGTGCCCCCCCTTCCGCCTGAGGTGC
Organism: Pleurodeles waltl; assembly: GCF_031143425.1. NCBI lineage: Eukaryota > Metazoa > Chordata > Amphibia > Caudata > Salamandridae > Pleurodeles > Pleurodeles waltl. The sequence continues at coordinate 28,356,794 of NC_090451.1, forward strand.
CTGTTGTATTTCTATCTGATGCCCCTGCAGTGTTCTCTCCGTTTGTGGACAGGTATCTAGTGTGGGCCTCGCCCATGCATTTTGGGCCCAGTGGTCCACGGACATTGAAATGTGCATACCTGCACTACTAATCGTGATGTATATATTTGAAAAGTGTATATCTATCTGTATATAGTAGGTTACTGTATTTTGATACATTACAATGTTTGAACTGATTTTGTTTTGTCTTTGCATTCTTCCGGGTTGGTTGGGGGTTGTTACTGTGCTGTTTGGAACTGCATTGGTGTGTGTGTTGTAGTTTGCGAGGGTCGGGTTGGGGGTGGGGGTCTTGCGTGTGTGTCCCCCTGACGTTTGCCTCCCCCCTCCCCTATGTCGTAGGTGCAGTACTCACCGTTGTCTTCGGCGCCTACGTTGCTGGTGATCGTACAGGAGCAGGAAGACAAGCGCAGGGAGTATTTGTAGTTCGGGCTCCATGGTAGCCTCCTTCTGTCATGGAGTGTGTTCAGGTGAGCATTTTCGCATTGCAAAAGCTGTTTCCGCAGTGTATTTATCCACGGTGAATCCACCCCGGAAAAGGTGGCGGATTGGCGGGTTGTGATACTGTGGGCGGTACTTTCTCTTCCGCCTGTCTGTTGGCGGTGACCGCCGCGCTGCTTGTCTGTACCGCCGTGGCGGTCAGAGTGTTAAAGTGGCTGTCTATGTTGGCGGTTTCCGCCACGGTCATAATTCCCTTGTTTTGTCCGCCGGCCAGTTTGCAGTATTACCGCAGCTTTAACACCGTCTGCCAGGGTTGTAATGACCACCACAGTGTCCTTGTGATCCGCAGCTCTTGAGTGCACTACGCACAGTGTCCTTGTGATCCGCAGCTCTTGAGTGCACTACGCACTGTGTCCTTGTGATCCGCAGCTCTTGAGTGCACTGTGCGCCGTGTCCTTCTGATCCGCAGATCTTGAGTGCACTGCGTGCTGTGTCCTTGTGATCTGCAGCTCTTGAGTGCACTACGCACCGTATCCTTGTGATTTGCAGCTCTTGAGTGCAGTACGCACTGTGTCCCTGTGATCCGCAGCTCTTGAGTGCACAGCGCACTGTGTCCTTGTGATCTGCAGCTCTTGAGTGCACAGCGCACTGTGTCCTTGTGATCCGCAGCTCTTGAGTGCAAAACGCACCGTGTCCTCGTGATCCGCAGCTCTTGAGTGCACTACTCACGTTTCCTTGTGATCCGCAGCTCCTGAGTGCACTATGCACTGTGTGCTTGTGATCTGCAGCTCTTGAGTGCACCACGTAGTGTGTCCTTGTGATCCGCAGCTTTTGAGTGCACTACACACTGTGTCCTTGTGATCCGTATCTCTTGAGAGCACTGCGCACTGTGTCCTTTTGACCGGCAGCTCTTGAGTGCACTGCGCGTTGTGTCCTTGTGATCCGCAGCTCTTGAATGCACTGCGTGTCGTGTCCTTGTGATCCGCAGCTCTTGAGTGCACTACGCGTCGCCGAATCCTTGTGATCCGCAGCTCTTGAGTGCACTATGCACCGTGACCTTGTGATCTGCAGCTCTTGAGTGCACAGCGCACTGTGTCCTTTTGATCCGTATCTCTTGAGAGCACTGCGCACTGTGTCCTTTTGACCGGCAGCTCTTGAGTGCACTGTGCACCATGTCCTTGTGATCAGCAGCCCTTGAGTGCACAGGGCACTGTGTCCTTGTGATCCACAGCTCTTCAGTGCACTGCTGACCATGTCTTTGTCATCCGCAGCTCTTGAGTGCACTACACACTGCCCTTGTGATCTGCAGCTCTTGAGTGCACAGTGCCTCGTGTCCTTGTGATCTGCAGCTCTTGAGTGCACAGCGCACCGTGTCCTTGTGATCCGCAGCTCTTGAATGCAATGCACACCGTGTCCTTTTGATCCGCAGCTCTTGAGTGCACCACGCACCATGTCCTTGTGATCCGCAGCTCTTGAGTGCAATATGCAGCGTGTTCTTGTGATCTGCAGCTCTTGAGTGCACCACGCACCGTGTCCTTGTGATCCGCATCTCATAAGTGCACTACGCACTGTGTCCTTGTGATCCGCAGCTCTTGAATGCACTGCGCATCGTATCCTTGTGATCTGCAGCACTTGAATGCACTACGTGCCGTGACCTTGTGATCCGCAACTCTTGAGTGCACTACGCACGTGTCCTTGTGATCCACATCTCTTGAGTGCACAGCGCACAGTGTCCTTGTGATCCGCATCTCTTGAGTGCACTATGCGCCGCGTCCTTGTGATCCGCATCTCTTGAGAGCAGTGCGCACCGTGTCATTTTGATCGGCTGCTCTTGAGTGCACTGCGCACCGTGTCATTGTGATCCGCAGCCCTTGAGTGCACAGAGGACTGTTTCCTTGTGATCCGCAGCTCTTGAGTGCACTTTGCACCGTGTCCTTGTTATCCGCAGCTCTTGAGTGCACTACGCATGGCCCTTGTGATCTGCAGCTCTTGAGTACACAGTGCACCGTGACCTTGTGATCTGCAGCTCTTGAGTGCACAGCGCACCGTGTCCTTGTGATCAGCAGCTCGTGAGTGCACTACGCACTGTGTCCTTGTGATCCGCAGCTCTTGAGTGCACCGCGCACCGTGTCCTTGTGATCCACAACTCTTGAGTGCCCTATGCACCATGTCCTTGTGATCCGCAGCTCTTGAGTGCACCACACACCGTGTCCTTGTGATCTGCAGCTATTGAGTTCACTACACACTGTGTCCTTGTGATCCACAGCTCTTGAGTGCACTATGCACTGTGTCCTTGTGATCCGCAGCTCTTGAGTGCACTATGCACTGTGTCCTTGTGATCCGTAGCTCTTAAGTGCACTACGCACTGTGTCCTTGTGATCCGCAGCTCTTGATTGAACAGCGCACTGTGACCTTGTGATCTGCAGCTCTTGAGTGCACTACACACTGTGTCCTTGTGATCAGCAGCTCTTGAGTGCACCACCCTCTGTGTCCTTGTGATCTACAGCTCTTGAGTGCACTACGCACTGTGTCCTTGTGATCCGCACCTCTTGAGTGCACTATGCACCGTGTCATTGTGATCCACAGCCCTTGAGTGCACAGAGGACTGTTTCCTTGTGATCCGCAGCTCTTGAGTGCACTTTGCACCGTGTCCTTGTTATCCGTAGCTCTTGAGTGCGCTACGCATGGCCCTTGTGATCTGCAGCTCTTGAGTACACAGTGCACCGTGACCTTGTGATCTGCAGCTCTTGAGTGCACAGCGCACCGTGTCCTTGTGATCAGCAGCTCGTGAGTGCACTACGCACTGTGTCCTTGTGATCCGCAGCTCTTGAGTGCACCGCGCACCGTGTCCTTGTGATCCACAACTCTTGAGTGCCCTATGCACCATGTCCTTGTGATCCGCAGCTCTTGAGTGCACCACACACCGTGTCCTTGTGACCTGCAGCTATTGAGTTCACTACACACTGTGTCCTTGTGATCCACAGCTCTTGAGTGCACTATGCACTGTGTCCTTGTGATCCGCAGCTCTTGATTGCACTATGCACTGTGTCCTTGTGATCCGTAGCTCTTAAGTGCACTACGCACTGTGTCCTTGTGATCCGCAGCTCTTGATTGAACAGCGCACTGTGACCTTGTGATCTGCAGCTCTTGAGTGCACTACACACTGTGTCCTTGTGATCAGCAGCTCTTGAGTGCACCACCCTCTGTGTCCTTGTGATCTACAGCTCTTGAGTGCACTACGCACTGTGTCCTTGTGATCCGCACCTCTTGAGTGCACTATGCACCGTGTCCTTGTGATCTGCAGCTCTTGAGTGCACTACACACCGTGTCCTTGTAATCCACAGTTCTTGAGTGCACTACGCACCGTATCCTTGTGATCCGCAGCTCTTGAGTGCACAGAACACCGTGTCCTTGTGATCCGCAGCTCTTGAGTGCACCACACACCGTGTCCTTGCGATCCGCATCTCATAAGTGCACTACGCACTGTGTCCTTGTGATCCGCAGCTCTTGAATGCACTGCGCATCGTGTCCTTGTGATCTGCAGCACTTGAATGCACTACGTGCCGTGACCTTGTGATCCGCAACTCTTGAGTGCACTACGCACGTGTCCTTGTGATCCACATCTCTTGAGTGCACAGCGCACAGTGTCCTTGTGATCCACATCTCTTGAGTGCACTATGCGCCGCGTCCTTGTGATCCGCATCTCTTGAGAGCAGTGTGCACTGTGTCATTTTGATCGGCTGCTCTTGAGTGCACTGCGCACCGTGTCATTGTGATCTGCAGCCCTTGAGTGCACAGAGCACTGTTTCCATGTGATCCGCAGCTCTTGAGTGCACTTTGCACAGTGTCCTTGTTATCCGCAGCTCTTGAGTGCACTACGCATGGCCCTTGTGATCTGCAGCTCTTGAGTAGACAGTGCAGCGTGACCTTGTGATCTGCAGCTCTTGAGTGCATAGCGCACCGTGTCCTTGTGATCAGCAGCTCGTGAGTGCACTACGCACCGTGTCCTTGTGATCCGCAGCTCTTGAGTGCACCACGCACCGTGTCCTTGTGATCCACAGCTCTTGAGTGCACCACACACCGTGTCCTTGTGATCTGCAGCTATTGAGTTCACTACACTCCGTGTCCTTGTGATCCACAGCTCTTGAGTGCACTATGCACTGTGTCCTTGTGATCCGCAGCTCTTGAGTGCACTATGCACCGTGTCCTTGTGATCGGTAGCTCTTAAGTGCACTACGCACTGTGTCCTTGTGATCCGCAGCTCTTGATTGAACAGCGCACTGTGACCTTGTGATCTGCAGCTCTTGAGTGCACTACACACTGTGTCCTTGTGATCAGCAGCTCTTGAGTGCACTACGCACTGTGTCCTTGTGATCCGCACCTCTTGAGTGCACTATGCACCGTGTCCTTGTGATCTGCAGCTCTTGAATGCACTACACACCGTGTCCTTGTGATCCACAGTTCTTGAGTGCACTACGCACTGTATCCTTGTGATCCGCAGCTCTTGAGTGCACAGAGCTCCGTGTCCTTGTGGTACGCTGCTCTTGAGTGCACTACTCACTTCTTCCTTATGATCTGTATCCCTTGAGTGCACTACGCACCGTGTCCTTGTGATATGCAGCACTTGCCTGCACTATGCAGTGTGTCCTTGTGATCCACACCTCTTCAGTGCACTACGCACTGTGTCCTTGTGATCTGCAGCTCTTAAGTACACTATGGGGGTCATTCTAACTTCGGCGGGCGGCAGAGGCCGCCCGCCAAAGTTCCCCTGCCAGAATACCGCAGCGCGGTCAAATGACCGCCGCGGTAATTCTGACTTTCCCGCTTGGCGGGCGGGCGACCGCCAAAAGGCCGCCCGCCCGCCCGCCCGCCCAGCGGGAAAGCACCAGCAACGAGGATGCCGGCTCCGAATGGAGCCGGCGGAGTTGCTGGTGTGCGACGGGTGCAGTTGCACCCGTCGTGATTTTCAGTGTCTGCTTTGCAGACACTGAAAATCAATGTGCGGCCCTGTTAGGGGGCCCCTGCAGTGCCCATGCCAGTGACATGGGCACTGCAGGGGCCCCCAGGGGCCCCACGACACCCGTTCCCACCAGCCAGGTTCTGGCGGTGAAAACCGCCAGAACCAGACTGGCGGGAAGGGGGTCGGATCCCTGGGGCAGCGGGAAGCCGGCGGGAAACCTCCGGCTTCCCTTTTCTGACCACGGCTTTACCGCCGCGGTCAGAATTGCCCTTGATGCACCACCAGCCTGTTGGCGGTGCATCCTCCAACCCCGGCCCTGGCGGTCCATGACCGCCAGGGTCGGAATGACCCCCTATGTACCATGTCCTTGTGAGCCGCAGCTCTTGAGTGCACAGCGCACCATGACCTTGTGATCCGCAGCTTTTGAGTGCATTACGCACCGTGTTGTTGTGATCCGCAGCTCTTGAATGCACAGCGCAACGTGTCCTTGTGATCCGCAGCTCTTGAGTGCACTACGCACTGTGTCCTTGTGATCCGCAGCTCTTGAGTGCACAGCGCACCGTGTCCTTGTGATACGCTGCTCTTGAGTGCACTACTCACTTCTTCCTTATGATCCGTATCTCTTGAGTGCACTATGCACCATGTCGTTGTGATCCGCAGCTCTTGAGTGTGCTACGCACTGTATCCTTCTGATCCGCATCTCTTGAGTGTACCACGCACAGTGTCCTTGTGATCCGTAGCTCTTGAGTGCACTACACACTGTGTCCTTGTGAACCGCAGCTCTTGAGTGCACTGCGCCCCGTGTCCCTATGATCCGCAGCTCTTGAGTGCACTACGCGCTGTATCCTTGTGATCTGCAGCTCTTGAGTGCACTACGCACTGCGTCATTGTGATCCGCAGCTCTTGAGTGCATAGCGCACCGTGTCCTTGTGATCCGCAGCTCTTGAGTGCACTACACACCGTGTCCTTGTGATCCGCATCTCTTGAGTGCGCAGTGCACCGTGTCCTTGTGATCCGCATCTCTTAAGTGCACTACGCGCTGTGTCCATGTGATCCACATCTCTTGAGTGCACTGCTCTCCGTGTCCTTCTGATTCGCATCTCTTGAGAGCACTGCGCACCGTGTCCTTTTGATCCGCAGCTCTTGAGTGCACTGTGCACCGTGTCATTGTGATCCGCAGCCCTTGAGTGCACAAGGCACTGTGTCCTTGTGATCCACATCTCTTGAGTGCACTGCTCTCCGTGTCCTTGTGATCCGCATCTCTTGAGTGCACAGCGCACCGTGTCCTTGTGATCCGCATCTCTTGAGTGCACTACGCGCTGTGTCCTTGTGATCCACATCTCTTGAGTGCACTGCTCTCCGTGTCCTTGTGATCCTCATCTCTTGAGAGCACTGCGCACAGTGTCCTTTTGATCCACGGCTCTTGAGTGCACTGCGCACAGTGTCCTTGTTATCCGCAGCTCTTGAGTGCACTATGCACTGCCCTTGTGATCTGCAGCTCTTAAGTGCATGGTGCACCGTGTACTAGTGATCTGCAGCTCTTGAGTGCACAGTGCACCGTGTCCTTGTGATCTGCAGCTCTTAAGTGCAACACGCACCGTGTCGTTGTGATCTGCACCGTGTCCTTTTGATCCGCAGCTCTTGAGTGCACTACGCTCTGCCATGGGACCTGCAGCTCTTGACTGCACAGCGCACAGTGTCCTTGTGATCCTCAGCTCTTGAATGCACCATGTACCGTGTCATTGTGATCTGCAGCTCTTGAGTGCACAGCGCACCGTGCCCTTGTGATCTGCAGCTCTTGAGTGCACCTCGTATCGTGTCATTTTGATCCGCAGTTCTTGAGTGCACAGCGCACTGTGCCTTTGTGATCTGCAGCTCTTGATTGCACAGCGCACCGTGTCCTTGTGATCCACACCTCTTGAGTGCACAGCACACCGTGCCCTTGTGATCTGCAGCTCTTGAGTGCACTATGCACTGTGTCCTTTTCATCCGCAGCGCTTGAGTGCACTACGCACTGTGCCCTTCTGATTTGCAGCTCTTGAGTGCACTACGCACCGTGTGCTTTTGATCCGCAGCTCTTGAGTGCACAGCGTACTGTGTCCTTTTGATCCACAGCTCTTGAGTGCACAGTGCACCATGTCCTTGTGATCTGCAGCTCTTTAGGGCACTACGCACCGTGTCCTTGTGATCCGCAGCTCTTGAGTGTACTACGCACTGTGCCATTTTGATCTGCAGCTCTTGAGTGCACTACGCACCGTATCCTTGTGATCCACAGCTCTCGAGTGCACCACGCACCGTGTCCTCGTGATCCGCAGCTCTTGAGTGCACTACTCACCGTTTCCTTGTGATCCGCAGCTCCTGAGTGCACTATGCACTGTGTGCTTGTGATCTGCAGTTCTTGAGTGCACCACGCAGTGTGTCCTTGTGATCCGCAGCTTTTGAGTGCACTACACACTGTGTCCTTGTGATCCGCAGCTCTTGAATGCACTGCACGTTGTGTCCTTGTGATCCGCAGCTCTTGAATGCACTCCGGGCCGTGTCCTTGTGATCAGCAGCTCTTGAGTGCACTACGCGCCGAATCCTTGTGATCCGCAGCTCTTGAGTGCACTACGCAACGTGACATTGTGATCCGCAGCTCTTGAGTGCACAGCGCACTGTGTCCTTTTGATCCGTATCTCTTGAGTGCACTGCGCACTGTGTAAACACAAAAAGAGGGTGCAGTAGTGAGTGATTGGCGCTCCAATTTCAAAATTATTTTACCTTTACACCATTCAATTACTCAATACATCACGGTGCACAAAACTCAAGTGTCCACCCTCCAAATACACCAAACACGATAAACCTAAATGGGATATCCAACAATATATTACAGAGTAATGGCACACATGAATTATCTGAAATCAAACAAAAAGTCTTTAGATCACAATCTATCTACCAATTTGAATATTTAATATAGCACATAAATGAAAAATAGAACAGTGTGAGTTCCTTAACCTTAGGTCCAGCTAAAGTACAATTACTGAGCTAATATCCAACTTGAGTATTCAAATTCACAATATTATATTAATTCAATTGTCCATTCTCAAAACCAACATCTTCAAGTCTGTTTTTGCGTCGTCAAATTCACAATATTATACTTAGTCTGATTATCCCATTCGAATAACCAAAAATTCCAAATCCGTTTGTACGTTGTCAACACGTGTTTCATCCGGGGGAGTACCCCTGGGATTTCCTCAGGACAATCTTGTCGTTATTCCCTAAAACATCATTGTCAATTGTTATAGGACAAATACAATATAACTATATTTATAATTACATTATAAACGTTTATGGCTTCCCAGTAACAAAGTGAGAACCATGCTTTTCTCATGCTTTTTTCATGCTTTTTTCATTCTTTTTCCAAACTTTGAATATTACCCCTACCCAAAATTAAGTGACAAGTGCATTCAATCAATTCTAATTATAATCACTCAAGTGTATATGTTCCATGCTCATTCCTATTGGATGATCCTACTGTGACATATAAGTGCAATCAACTTGTGAGTCACAATGACACATATTAAATCAAGTGTAAGGTTTCCTTCTTATTGACTAAAAGGGGAAATCTCCCTGTGCTACCTTAAAACCCCTTTAAATTGGAAAATAAATAAATAATTTGGCATAATTTTGACTTACTACTCTCTTAGTACTGATATAGTATCTCTCCCATTCCGTTTCATGGGTCACTCGATTTTATTAGAATTCACCTCTCCATAAATACGTCCCGTAATTCATATCTATTACGATAATAACAACCAATAAATGATTTGCTCTCAAGTAGTCTAAGTATGAATTCCCTATCTAAAGTTCTTCTTACCTGTGTCCCGATTCCAAAAGTATCTTGTGTGGCTGTAGCGAGTACGCTTACCCGAAGATGTAAACCGAGTGAATGGCCAGCACTCTCTTTATCCGTGTTGGCTTTTTAATTGAAATAGAAGACGGACTACACGTCTAAGTGGTTGTAAGACACTCTGTCCACATTCATCATTTGATTTACTAAAAATAAAAGACGGACTTCAAAGATTTCAGCCGTCACTCTATCGTTACACAATATTGTCAGTTCTTACTGTTAGAAACTATGGAAACCGGACCCTAAAAATTCCAACCGTCATTCTATCGCTACAAATAACAACCTTCTTCATAAGAATTCTCCCCATTTTATTCTATTTAATTCATTTTAGATTCTTAAAATTAAAGTGAACCATACTATTTTCCCAGGTGTGTATAAGAGCAATTATCTCATAACTGTTAATTTTTTACCTCTCATTTAACCACTGCATCCCTACATGGACCAACTTGTTATAAATATAACTATTTAATATATATAATACCCAATATATTAATGGAAAACTAGCACCACTATGAAGGTCCCCATCTCATGATTTACTCTTTATATCATCTATACCTCCAACTGTGTACATATCACTGACCTTAATCTAGATACCAATTTATTGAAAGTATATTCAAAATGTGAACTATAATACACTACAACTACTCTTCAAATTTGAATAATAACCAATTACCATATTTATATAAATTGCTAAATAGGATAATATTTCTGTTGCCTAGCTTGTAATAAATTCATCAATTATTTATCTCCCAAAAAATATTCCATCTCATGGTCTGTATTTAATCCTTTTTCTACAGCTCCTAACTTCATAATCCACCACGATTCCCTCCTTCTTAGGGCCAGTTCCCTGTTACCGCCTCGTGGGTTATTTTCACAATATTCAAAACCAAAAAACTCAAAGTCTTTATGTACCCCCTGTGCCTCACATATCACCATATGAGAAGCTATCGGATAGCGTTCATCCAACTGTCTTATCGCCCTCCAATGTTCCGAAATCCTTGTCTTAAGTGGACGTATTGTACTGCCCACGTATATTTTCTCACATTTGCATGTAAGCATATATATTACAAATTTAGTGTTGCAATCTATATGTGATCTTATGGGTATTTTACAACCTCTTTTGTCAACAAAATCTTTTTTGGCTTGAAATGCCCACTTACACATTGCACATGCGCCACATTTGAAAAAACCTCTATTGCGTTCATTAAGCCAATCTGCCTTTTTATCAGCTGGTAAATAACTCGGACTCAAAATAATGTTGAGGGTATTCCCTCTTCTGAACGAAACTTCCGGTTTATTCCCTATATATTTCTTGAGTGTCTCATCTTGAGTCAATATTGGCCAGTGTTTTTTCATTATTCTCAATAGTTTCCGAGACATATCTGTATAGTCTAAAATGATCCTCACTCTCTGAGCGCTGTCGCCCTTGATCCCTTTATTACTATGGGCCGTCAGTGATAATGTCTGTACACGTGAAGTTTTCAAAGCCTTCATGCGAGATTTCCATAAATTGTCCTCTGAGTAACCTCTACTCCTAAACCTAAATTCCATATCTTTAATAACATCATGAAAGTCAGAATCTCTACTGCAGTTTCTTCTTGCTCTGATCATTTCTCCCAATGGTATAGCTTCTATTTGGTGTTTGGGGTGTGAACTAGTCGCATGTAAAATAGTGTTACATGCCGTGCTTTTCCGAAATAATCTACTCTCTAACTTATTATTCTCAACAAAAAGTTCTACATCTAGAAATTCTATTTTTGATTCACTGTGACTATATGTGAACTTAATATTTACATCATTTTCATTAAGGTAGTTACAGAAGCTCTCCAGTGTTACTACATCCCCTGTCCATATCATAAGACAATCATCAATGTATCGTCCCCAATAGAGAATATGTGAGTGCCACATCGCTGCTTTTGTGCCCCACACCCAATTTTCCTCGAACCATCCCATAAACAAATTAGCGTACGATGGTGAGAATTTCGAACCCATTGCTACACCTTGTATCTGTCTAAACCAATTTTGTTTAACTAAAAAGTAATTGTTATTCAGTATGAGATCAATCATGTAAAGCAACATTTGTGTATGTTCAAATAAGCTCGCCGATCTTCTATTCAAAATACCTTCCATTGCTTTTAAACCCCATTCATGTTGTATGCTGGTATAGAGTGATACCACATCTAGGGTCACCAAAATCATACCTGGTTCCCATTGGATATCTGAAAACATACTTAATACGTGTTTGGTGTCATTAATATGTGATGGTAAATTATTTACGAAAGGTTGTAGAAAAATATCTACGTATTCTGATAGTCTCTCAGTGGGGCCCCCTATACCCGATACAATAGGTCTACCTGGTGGAAATTTAGATTGTTTGTGTATTTTTGGTAACGTATATAAACATGGGTATCTGGGACGATATACTCGTAAGTATAGAAATTCTTCCTCATTCAATAAGTTTCTATCCCTCCAATCAATTAACATTCGATTAATTTTCCCTGTTAGTGCTGACATCGGATTATAAGACACTTTTTCATAACAAGCAGTATCATTTAATTGTGTGATCATTTCTAATTCATAATCCTTCCGATTCATTACAACTATATTACCTCCTTTATCTGCTTTCTTAATAACCAAATTCTTATCAGATTTCAAATTCTTCAATGCAATACATTCCCCTTGTGTCAAATTCGATTTTCTCCATTGTTTTTTCTTTATCTCTTCTTTGTCCAAATCATTCCACACTAGTCCAAAGAAAATTTCTATATTACTATCACTTATTGATTTTGGTGTCCAAGTTGATCTCCGTTTCAGTCCACTGGTAATATATGTATCCGTAAAAATACTTAAATCTTGTAAAATCGAAGATGTTGTCACTGGATCCTCCTCAAAATCTGTGATTGTCATTAACATTACAGTATCATGTATGTCCTGAATAGACAATTTGCTATACGTACTAATACCTTTTGGGGCTACTCCTGTATCTGTAGAACGTGAGTCAAAATAACGTTTAAGTTTTAATTTTCTCATAAACTTAAACAGATCAATTTTAGATTTACATATGTTCCCCTCAGATGATGGGCAAAAACTCAGTCCCTTTTTCAAAAGTGATGTCATATCCGAAGATAAATGTTTTTCAGATAAGTTCACAACATTATTTGCCACTCCAGCGTTCAAATCTACATCTTTTTGTCCCGTGATCTTGTTTTCATTCCCACATACGTGTCGCTTTTTACTTCCTCTTTTCCCTCTACGTGTCCTCCTACCCAACCTTTCTTCTGATTTATCTCCCAATTGCCCTGTTTTATCCTTTTGAGTTCCTGTAAAAAACCCACTGCCTGTGCATTAGTCCTCCTATGTGAGTCATCACTTTCTACCTCACTACTATCAGTCTGTAGGCTACTTCTAGATGTTGAAGCTGAATCTATCAAGTTATCTGATGCTGCTGTAGGAGCAATATTTCTAACCAAATGGTCATATTTGCGCGAGAATGTAAATACTCTTCCATTTAAATAATCTAATTCATCTCTCTTAAGTTTTCTGGCTTTTCTTTGCTTAATGTCTTCCTGACATTTCATAATCACATCATTCAGAATCACATAATTTTTCTTGCGCACTGTGTCCTTGAGTGCACTGCGCACCGTGTCCTTGTGATCCGCGGCTCTTGAGTGCACTATGCACCGTGTCCTTGTGATCCGCAGCTCTTGAGTGCACTACGCACCGTGTCCTTGTGATCCGCAGCTCTTGAGTGTACTACGCACCGTGCCATTGTGATCTGCAGCTCTTGAGTGCACTACGCACCGTATCCTTGTGATCCGCAGCTCTCGAGTGCACCACGCACTGTGTCCTCGTGATCCGCAGCTCTTGAGTGCACTACTCACCGTTTCCTTGTGATCCGCAGCTCCTGAGTGCACTATGCACCGTGTGCTTGTGATCTGCAGCTCTTGAGTCCACCACGCAGTGTGTCCTTGTGATCCGCAGCTTTTGAGTGCACTACACACTGTGTCCTTGTGATCCGCAGCTCTTGAATGCACTGCGTGTTGTGTCCTTGTGATCCGCAGCTCTTGAATGCACTGCGTGCCGTGTCCTTGTGATCCGCAGCTCTTGAGTGCACTATGCGCCGAATCCTTGTGATCCGCAACTCTTGAGTGCACTACGCACCGTGACCTTGTGATCCGCAGCTCTTGAGTGCACAACGCACTGTGTCCTTTTGATCCGTATCTCTTGAGAGCACTGCGCACTGTGTCCTTGTGATCTGCAGCTTTTGAGTGCACAGCGCACCGTGTCCTTGTGATCCGCAGCTCTTGAGTGCAATATACACCGTGTCCTTGTGATCCGCAGCTCTTGAGTGCACCACGCACCATGTCCTTGTGATCCGCAGCTCTTGAGTGCAATATGCACTGTGTTCTTGTGATCTGCAGCTCTTGAGTGCACCACGCACTGTGTCCTTGTGATCCGCATCTCATAAGTGCACTACGCACTGTGTCCTTGTGATCCGCAGCTCTTGAATGCACTGCGCATCGTGTCCTTGTGATCTGCAGCACTTTAATGCACTACGTGCCGTGACCTTGCGATCCGCAACTCTTGAGTGCACTACGCACGTTTCCTTGTGTTCCACATCTCTTGAGTGCACAGCGCACAGTGTCCTTGTGATCCGTATCTCTTGAGTGCACTATGCGCCGCGTCCTTGTGATCCGCATCTCTTGAGAGCAGTGCGCACCGTGTCATTTTGATCGGCTGCTCTTGAGTGCACTGCGCACCTTGTCATTGTGATCCGCAGCCCTTGAGTGCACAGAGCACTGTTTCCTTGTGATCCGCAGCTCTTGAGTGCACTTTGCACCGTGTCCTTGTTATCTGCAGCTCTTGAGTGCACTACGCATGGCCCTTGTGATCTGCAGCTCTTGAGTACAAAGTGCACTGTGACCTTGTGATCTGCAGCTCTTGAGTGCACAGCGCATCGTGTCCTTGTGATCAGCAGCTCTTGAGTGCACTACGCACCGTGTCCTTGTGATCCGCAGCTCTTGAGTGCACTACGCACCGTGTCCTTGTGATCCACAGCACTTGAGTGCCCTATGCACCATGTCCTTGTGATCCGCAGCTCTTGAGTGCACCACGCACCGTGTCCTTGTGGTCTGCAGCTGTTGAGTTCACTACACACCGTGTCCTTGTGATCCACAGCTCTTGAGTGCACTATGCACTGTGTCCTCGTGATCCGCAGCTCTTGATTGCACAGCGCACTGTGACCTTGTGATCTGCAACTCTTGAGTGCACTACGCACTGTGTCCTTGTGATCCGCACCTCTTGAGTGCATTATGCACTGTGTCCTTGTGATCTGCAGCTCTTGAGTGCACTACAGATCGTGTCCTTGTGATCAGAAGCTCTTGAGTGCACCATGCTCCGTGTCTTTGTGATCTGCAGCTCTTGAGTGCACTACGCACTGTGTCCTTGTGATCCGCACCTCTTGAGTGCACTATGCACTGTGTCCTTGTGATCTGCAGCTATTCAGTGTACTACGCACCGTGTCCTTGTGATCAGCAGTTCTTGAGTGCACTACGCACCGTGTCCTTGTGAGCCGCAGCTCTTGAGTGCACAGCGCACCGTGTCCTTGTGATCTGCATTTCTTGAGAGCACTACGCACTGTGTCCTTGTGATCCGCAGATCTTGAGTGTACTGTGTCCTTGTGATCTGCAGCTCTTGAGTGCACTATGCACTGTGTCCTTGTGATCCGCAGCTCTTAAGTGCACTGCGCACCGTGTACTTTTGATCCGCAGCTCTTGAGCGCACTGCGCACTGTGTCCTTGTGATCTGCAGCTCATGAGTGCACTGCGCACCGTTTACTTGTGATACGCAGCTCTTGAGTGCACTACTCACTTCTTCCTTGTGATCCATATTTCTTGAGTGCACTACCACTGTGTCCTTGTGATCTGCAGCTCTTGAGTGCACTATGCACTGTGTCCTTGTGATCCGCAGCTCTTGAGTGCACTATTCATCGTGTCTTTGTGATCTGCAGCTCTTGAGTGCATTATGTACCGTGTCCTTGTGATCCGCAGCTCTTGAGTGCACAGAACAGCATGACCTTGTGATCCGCAGCTCTTGAGTGCACTACGCACCATGTCCTTGTGATTCTCAGCTCTTGAGTGCACAGCGCAACGTGTCCTTGTGATCTGCAGCTCTTGAGTGCACTACGCACTGTGTCCTTGTGATCTGCAGCTCTTGAGTGCACAGCGCACCGTGTCCTTGTGATACGCTGCTCTTGAGTGCACTACTTACTTCTTCCTTATGATCCGTATCGCTTGAGTGCACTACACACCTTGTCATTGTGATTCGCAACTCTTGAGTGTACTACACACAGTGTCCTTGTGATCCGCAGCTCTTGAGTGCACTACGCACAGTGTCCTTGTGATCCGCATCTCTTGAGTGCACTACGCACTGTGTCCTTGTGATCCGCAGCTCTTGAGTGCACTGCGCGCCGTATCCTTCTGATCCGCAGCTCTTGAGTGCACTGCGTGCTGTGTCCTTGTGATCTGCAGCTCTTGCGTGCACTACTCACCTCTTTCTTGTGATCCGTATCTCTTGAGTGCACTACCACTGTGTCCTTGTGATCTGCAGCTCTTGAGTGCACTATGCACTGTGTCCTTGTGATCAGCAGCTCCTGAGTGCACTATTCACCGTGTCTTTGTGATCTCCCCTTCTTGAGTGCACTACACACTGTGTCCTTGTGATACACATCTCTTAAGTGCACTACGCACTGTGTCCATGTGATCCGCAGCTCTTGAGTGCACTACGCACCGTATCCTTGTGATCTGCAGCTCTTGAGTGCACAGCGCTCTGTGTCCTTGTGATTCGCAGCTCTTGAGTGCACAGCGTATTGTGTCCTTCTGATCCGCAGCTCTTGAGTGCACTACGCACTGTGTCCTTGTGATTTGCATCTCTTGAGTCCACCCCGCACTGTGTCCTTGTGATCCGCATCTCTTGAGTACTCTACGCACCATGTCTTTCTGATCCGCATCTCTTGAGAGCACTTCGCACTGCATCCTTGTGATCTGCAGCTATTGAGTTCACTACACACCGTGTCCTTGTGATCCACAGCTCTTGAGTGCACTATGCACTGTGTCCTTGTGATCCGCAGCTCTTGAGTGCACTATGCACCGTTTCCTTGTGATCCGCAGCTTTTGAGTGCACTACACACTGTGTCCTTGTGATCCGCAGCTCTTGAATGCACTGCGCATTGTGTCCTTGTGATCTGCAGCTCTTGAATGCACTACACACCGTGTCCTTGTGATCAGCAGCTCTTGAGTGCACCACGCTCCGTGTCCTTGTGATCTGCAGCTCTTGAGTGCACTACGCACTGTGTCCTTGTGATCCGCACCTCTTGAGTGCACTATGCACCGTGTCCTTGTGATCTGCAGCTCTTGAGTGCACTACACACCGTGTCCTTGTGATCCACAGTTCTTGAATGCACTACGCACCGTATCCTTGTGATCCGCAGCTCTTGAGTGAACAGAACTCTGTGTCCTTGTGATACGCTGCTCTTGAGTGCACTACTCACTTCTTCCTTATGATCTGTATCCCTTGAGTGCACTACGCACTGTGTCTTTGTGATATGCAGCACTTGCCTGCACTATGCAGTGTGTCCTTGTGATCCACACCTCTTCAGTGCACTACGCACCGTGTCCTTGTGATCTGCAACTCTTAAGTACACTATGTACTGTGTCCTTGTGAGCTGCAGCTCTTGAGTGCACACTGCGTCATTTTGATCGGCTGCTCTTGATTGCACTGCGCACCGTGTCATTGTGATCCGCAGGCCTTGAGTGCACAGCGCACTGTGTCCTTGTGATCCGCAGCTCTTGAGTGCACTTTGCACGGTGTCCTTGTTATCCGCAGCTCTTGAGTGCACTACGCATGGCCCTTGTGATCTGCAGCTCTTGAGTACACAGTGCACCGTGACCTTGTGATCTGCAGCTCTTGAGTGCACAGCGCACCGTGTCCTTGTGATCAGCAGCTCTTGAGTGCACTACGCACCGCGTCTTGTGATCCGCAGCTCTTGAGTGCACCACGCACCGTGTCCTAGTGATCCACAGCTCTTGAGTGCCCTATGCACCATGTCCTTGTGATCCGCAGCTCTTGAGTGCACCAGGTACCGTGTGCTTGTGATCAGCAGCTCTTGAGTCCACCCCGCACTGTGTCCTTGTGATCCGCATCTCTTGAGTACTCTACGCACCATGTCCTTCTGATCCGCATCTCTTGAGAGCACTTCGCACTGCATCCTTGTGATCTGCAGCTATTGAGTTCACTACACACCGTGTCCTTGTGATCCACAGCTCTTGAGTGCACTATGCACTGTGTCCTTGTGATCCGCAGCTCTTGAGTGCACTATGCACCGTTTCCTTGTGATCCGCAGCTTTTGAGTGCACTACACACTGTGTCCTTGTGATCCGCAGCTCTTGAATGCACTGCGCATTGTGTCCTTGTGATCTGCAGCTCTTGAATGCACTACACACCGTGTCCTTGTGATCAGCAGCTCTTGAGTGCACCACGCTCCGTGTCCTTGTGATCTGCAGCTCTTGAGTGCACTACGCACTGTGTCCTTGTGATCCGCACCTCTTGAGTGCACTATGCACCGTGTCCTTGTGATCTGCAGCTCTTGAGTGCACTACACACCGTGTCCTTGTGATCCACAGTTCTTGAATGCACTACGCACCGTATCCTTGTGATCCGCAGCTCTTGAGTGAACAGAACTCTGTGTCCTTGTGATACGCTGCTCTTGAGTGCACTACTCACTTCTTCCTTATGATCTGTATCCCTTGAGTGCACTACGCACTGTGTCTTTGTGATATGCAGCACTTGCCTGCACTATGCAGTGTGTCCTTGTGATCCACACCTCTTCAGTGCACTACGCACCGTGTCCTTGTGATCTGCAACTCTTAAGTACACTATGTACTGTGTCCTTGTGAGCTGCAGCTCTTGAGTGCACACTGCGTCATTTTGATCGGCTGCTCTTGATTGCACTGCGCACCGTGTCATTGTGATCCGCAGGCCTTGAGTGCACAGCGCACTGTGTCCTTGTGATCCGCAGCTCTTGAGTGCACTTTGCACGGTGTCCTTGTTATCCGCAGCTCTTGAGTGCACTACGCATGGCCCTTGTGATCTGCAGCTCTTGAGTACACAGTGCACCGTGACCTTGTGATCTGCAGCTCTTGAGTGCACAGCGCACCGTGTCCTTGTGATCAGCAGCTCTTGAGTGCACTACGCACCGCGTCTTGTGATCCGCAGCTCTTGAGTGCACCACGCACCGTGTCCTAGTGATCCACAGCTCTTGAGTGCCCTATGCACCATGTCCTTGTGATCCGCAGCTCTTGAGTGCACCAGGTACCGTGTGCTTGTGATCAGCAGCTCTTGAGTGCACCACGCACTGTGTCCTTGTGATCCACAGCTTTTGAGTGTACTACAAACTGTGTCCTTTTTGATCTGCAGCTCTTGAATGCACTGCGCGTTGTGTCCTTGTGATCCGTAGCTCTTGAGTGCACTGTGTGCTGTGTCCTCGTGATCCGCAGCTCTTGAGTGCACTACGCGCCGAATCCTTGTGATCTGTAGCTCCTGAGTGCACTACGCACCGTGTCCTTGTGATCTGCAGCTATTCAGTGTGCTACGCCCCGTGTCCTTGTGATCCGCAGCTCTTGAGTGCACTACGCACCGTGTCCTTGTGAGTCGCAGCTCTTGAGTGCACAGCACACCGTGTCCTTGTGATCTGCATCTCTTGAGAGCACTACGCTCTGTGTCTTTGTGATCCGCAGATCTTGAGTGCACAGTGCACTGTGTCCTTGTGATCTGCAGCTCTTGAGTGCACTATGCACAATGTCCTTGTGATCCGCAGCTCTTAAGTGCACTGCGCACCGTGTACTTTTGATCCGCAGCTCTTGAGTGCACTGCGCACTGTGTCCTTGTGATCTGCAGCTCATGAGTGCACTGCGCACCGTTTACTTGTGATACGCAGCTCTTGAGTGCACTACTCACTTCTTCCTTGTGATCCATATTTCTTGAGTGCACTACCACTGTGTCCTTGTGATCTGCAGCTCTTGAGTGCACTATGCACTGTGTCCTTGTGATCCGCAGCTCTTGAGTGCACTATTCATCGTGTCTTTGTGATCTGCAGCTCTTGAGTGCATTATGTACCGTGTCCTTGTGATCCGCAGCTCTTGAGTGCACAGAACAGCATGACCTTGTGATCCGCAGCTCTTGAGTGCACTACGCACCATGTCCTTGTGATTCTCAGCTCTTGAGTGCACAGCGCAACGTGTCCTTGTGATCTGCAGCTCTTGAGTGCACTACGCACTGTGTCCTTGTGATCTGCAGCTCTTGAGTGCACAGCGCACCGTGTCCTTGTGATACGCTGCTCTTGAGTGCACTACTTACTTCTTCCTTATGATCCGTATCGCCTGAGTGCACTACACACCTTGTCATTGTGATTCGCAACTCTTGAGTGTACTACACACAGTGTCCTTGTGATCCGCAGCTCTTGAGTGCACTACGCACAGTGTCCTTGTGATCCGCATCTCTTGAGTGCACTACGCACTGTGTCCTTGTGATCCGCAGCTCTTGAGTGCACTGTGCGCCGTATCCTTCTGATCCGCAGCTCTTGAGTGCACTGCGTGCTGTGTCCTTGTGATCTGCAGCTCTTGCGTGCACTACTCACCTCTTTCTTGTGATCCGTATCTCTTGAGTGCACTACCACTGTGTCCTTGTGATCTGCAGCTCTTGAGTGCACTATGCACTGTGTCCTTGTGATCAGCAGCTCCTGAGTGCACTATTCACCGTGTCTTTGTGATCTCCCCTTCTTGAGTGCACTACACACTGTGTCCTTGTGATACACATCTCTTAAGTGCACTACGCACTGTGTCCATGTGATCCGCAGCTCTTGAGTGCACTACGCACCGTATCCTTGTGATCTGCAGCTCTTGAGTGCACAGCGCTCTGTGTCCTTGTGATCCGCAGCTCTTGAGTGCACAGCGTATTGTGTCCTTCTGATCCGCAGCTCTTGAGTGCACTACGCACTGTGTCCTTGTGATTTGCATCTCTTGAGTCCACCCCGCACTGTGTCCTTGTGATCCGCATCTCTTGAGTACTCTACGCACCATGTCCTTCTGATCCGCATCTCTTGAGAGCACTTCGCACTGCATCCTTGTGATCTGCAGCTATTGAGTTCACTACACACCGTGTCCTTGTGATCCACAGCTCTTGAGTGCACTATGCACTGTGTCCTTGTGATCCGCAGCTCTTGAGTGCACTATGCACCGTTTCCTTGTGATCCGCAGCTTTTGAGTGCACTACACACTGTGTCCTTGTGATCCGCAGCTCTTGAATGCACTGCGCATTGTGTCCTTGTGATCTGCAGCTCTTGAATGCACTACACACCGTGTCCTTGTGATCAGCAGCTCTTGAGTGCACCACGCTCCGTGTCCTTGTGATCTGCAGCTCTTGAGTGCACTACGCACTGTGTCCTTGTGATCCGCACCTCTTGAGTGCACTATGCACCGTGTCCTTGTGATCTGCAGCTCTTGAGTGCACTACACACCGTGTCCTTGTGATCCACAGTTCTTGAATGCACTACGCACCGTATCCTTGTGATCCGCAGCTCTTGAGTGAACAGAACTCTGTGTCCTTGTGATACGCTGCTCTTGAGTGCACTACTCACTTCTTCCTTATGATCTGTATCCCTTGAGTGCACTACGCACCGTGTCCTTGTGATATGCAGCACTTGCCTGCACTATGCAGTGTGTCCTTGTGATCCACACCTCTTCAGTGCACTACGCACCGTGTCCTTGTGATCTGCAACTCTTAAGTACACTATGTACCGTGTCCTTGTGAGCTGCAGCTCTTGAGTGCACACTGCGTCATTTTGATCGGCTGCTCTTGATTGCACTGCGCACCGTGTCATTGTGATCCGCAGGCCTTGAGTGCACAGCGCACTGTGTCCTTGTGATCCGCAGCTCTTGAGTGCACTTTGCACGGTGTCCTTGTTATCCGCAGCTCTTGAGTGCACTACGCATGGCCCTTGTGATCTGCAGCTCTTGAGTACACAGTGCACCGTGACCTTGTGATCTGCAGCTCTTGAGTGCACAGCGCACCGTGTCCTTGTGATCAGCAGCTCTTGAGTGCACTACGCACCGCGTCTTGTGATCCGCAGCTCTTGAGTGCACCACGCACCGTGTCCTAGTGATCCACAGCTCTTGAGTGCCCTATGCACCATGTCCTTGTGATCCGCAGCTCTTGAGTGCACCAGGTACCGTGTGCTTGTGATCAGCAGCTCTTGAGTGCACCACGCACTGTGTCCTTGTGATCCAC
The DNA here is from genome assembly GCF_031143425.1 of Pleurodeles waltl. NCBI lineage: Eukaryota > Metazoa > Chordata > Amphibia > Caudata > Salamandridae > Pleurodeles > Pleurodeles waltl. The sequence continues at coordinate 28,378,462 of NC_090451.1, forward strand.
AGCTTTTGAGTGTACTACAAACTGTGTCCTTTTTGATCTGCAGCTCTTGAATGCACTGCGCGTTGTGTCCTTGTGATCCGTAGCTCTTGAGTGCACTGTGTGCTGTGTCCTCGTGATCCGCAGCTCTTGAGTGCACTACGCGCCGAATCCTTGTGATCTGTAGCTCCTGAGTGCACTACGCACACTGTCCTTGTGATCTGCAGCTATTCAGTGTGCTACGCCCCGTGTCCTTGTGATCCGCAGCTCTTGAGTGCACTACGCACTGTGTCCTTGTGAGTCGCAGCTCTTGAGTGCACAGCACACCGTGTCCTTGTGATCTGCATCTCTTGAGAGCACTACGCTCTGTGTCTTTGTGATCCGCAGATCTTGAGTGCACAGTGCACTGTGTCCTTGTGATCTGCAGCTCTTGAGTGCACTATGCACAATGTCCTTGTGATCCGCAGCTCTTAAGTGCACTGCGCACCGTGTACTTTTGATCCGCAGCTCTTGAGTGCACTGCGCACTGTGTCCTTGTGATCTGCAGCTCATGAGTGCACTGCGCACCGTTTACTTGTGATACGCAGCTCTTGAGTGCACTACTCACTTCTTCCTTGTGATCCATATCTCTTGAGTGCACTACCACTGTGTCCTTGTGATCTGCAGCTCTTGAGTGCACTAAGCACTGTGTCCTTGTGATCCGCAGCTCTTGAGTGCACTATTCATCGTGTCTTTGTGATCTGCAGCTCTTGAGTGCACTATGTACCGTGTCCTTGTGATCCGCAGCTCTTGAGTGCACAGAACAGCATGACCTTGTGATCCGCAGCTCTTGAGTGCACTACGCACCATGTCCTTGTGATTCTCAGCTCTTGAGTGCATAGCGCAACGTGTCCTTGTGATCGGCAGCTCTTGAGTGCACTACGCACTGTGTCCTTGTGATCTGCAGCTCTTGAGTGCACAGCGCACCGTGTCCTTGTGATACGCTGCTCTTGAGTGCACTACTCACTTCTTCCTTATGATCCGTATCTCTTGAGTGCACTACACACCTTGTCATTGTGATCCGCAACTCTTGAGTGTACTACACACAGGGGGTCATTACAACATTGGCGGTAAAAGCCGCTTACCGCCGTGCAGAAGACCGCCAACACACCGCCGCGGCCACGGAATCCCGCCACAGCTATTATGACCCACATATCAGAATCCGCTGAAATTCAGACACCCACACAACTCCGCCACACCAAAGGTCAGTGATAAACTGGCGAAAACAAAACCTCCACTGTCACGCCAACAGAAACACGCCCATGCTATTACGACCCACGAATCCACGAGGCGGTCTTTCAACCGCGGTATTCCATTGGTGGTACACACCGCCGCACTCAAAATACACACACATCTCCAAAACACCGCCACATTGGACAATTCAAAATACACACACCTGATACACATACACACACCACTCCCACACACCCAATACAATATAAAACACACACCCACATCACCCACAAACCCCTACAACCAAAAAATCTGAAAGAAGGCCAGAGAGAGAGCACAGAATAGACAACCCCACCACACAGAGGCACACAACACCATCACCCATACAACATCCACGCTCAAAACACCCCACACCACCACACATCACTACACTCATCAACACATACACCACGCCACACATCACCTACACCACCTCATGTCACGCCAAAGACACCCAGGGTTTTCCGAGGAGGAGCTCAGGGTCATGGTGGAGGAAATCCTACGGGTAGAGCCACAGCTATTTGGAGCACAGGTGCAGCACACCTCCATAGCCAGGAAGATGGAGCTATGGCGAAGAATCGTCGACAGGGTCAACGTTGTGGGACAGCATCCAAGAAATCGGGAGGACATCCGGAAGAGGTGGAACGACCTACGGGGGAAGGTGAGTTCCGTGATATCCAGGCACGACATCGCGTTTCAGCGGACTGGCAGCGGACCCCCACCTCCTCCCCCACAACTAACAACATGGGAGGAGCAGGTCTTGACCATCATGCATCCTGAGGGCCTCGGAGGAGTCGGTGGAGGATGGGACACTGGTAAGTCAAATCTTAACTATCATATCCCCCACACTACCGGCATGCTATATCACAACCCCACCCTCACCCCCTCCCCTATGATGCCAAATCCTCACTAATGTACTCAATACACAAACCACACATCCCAACACCAAGCCCTGCATGCAACACCAAAGCATGGTCACCCCTCACTAAAGCATGCCCACAGCACATACCCTTAACACCCCTCCAACCATCATCACACAAGCCCCCACACTGGAATGCTAGCACTGGGGTACACGCTCACCCACCCATTGCACACAATGACACACACACATGCAATAATCATGCTTTTATTCCCCTGCAGGACCACTACCCAACGTCACCAGACAGGAGGGTCCAGACATCTCTATCCCACCCACAGAAGAGGCCCACAGTGATGACAGCAGCTCTGGCCAACTGGATCCAGATGACCAGCCCGTACCATCGTGGGCCTCGGGACAGTCGGTTCCCCTTGCACAGGCACAGCCCAACACTGACCTTTCACCCTCTGGTAACACCAGCACAGCACCCACCCAGCGGGCCCATACCTCCATCCCCAGGACACGTCAATCAGCTGTGTGTCCACCACTACAGGGAACCCAGGGTAACCCACCACCCCAACAACAACAGGGACCTGGGGGCAGTGGTAGTGGGCACACGGTCCAGGGGACGGAGGCACAGGAACACAGGGGAACTGGGAGGGCTGCTGTGCGACAGGGGGCGGACAGGCCAAGGGAACCCACTCTCCACGAGGCCCTCTCCTCCATCATGGGAACATACCACCACTCACAGGAAACGATGGCGACGGTCCTGGCCAAGTTTCAGGAGACCCAGCGGCTGCAGGAGGAACAGTATTTGGGGTTCAGGGAGGAGCTTAGAACCATAACCTCCGCCCTTGGCACCATCGTAGGGGTGCTGAAGGACATACAAAAGACCATGAGGGACATCGTGGCACTACAAGGGGCCCCTGACACTAGCATGGACGATGAACTGCCCACCACCTCCGCCGGCGCTAGTGGACAGGACGCCCCGCCACAGGACCACCACACCAGCACCCCACCCCCTGCAGACGGAGAACCACCCCGCAAGCGGTCCCTGAGATCCAGGAACAGGACAGAGCAAGATGGCAAGACACCCGCCAGGAAATGAGACCACCCTGATTGTCCTCCCACTGTCCCACTTTGTTACCCTGTCCAGATTTGAACTGCCCCAGCTCCACTTCCTATGCCCATATGGGCAGTGCACCTGTGTGACTAATAGACTGGACTCTGCCATGGACATTCCTCCACCATCACCCATCACCATTTTGCCACCCCCTCCAATAATTAGCACTTCAATAAACACCCTTGAACCACAAAACAATCTGGAGTCAGTCTGTGATTATGAAAATGTGTATTAACTATGACAATGGGAAAATCCGTTCGAAAATGTAATGTCAACATACCTATGTCACACATCACAAGTCCATGAAGGATGCAAGCAGATGAAACACATTGGTAACCACACCTGTGAAACCGTAATGGAAATGTACAACTCAGTTACCATATACTGCTACTAATTGACAGACAGGATAGAGGTAGAATTGTGAAAGTGAATGTGATAGTTAAACAAATGTTCTCACCTGTGTGTCACTGGAAATATTGCTGTATGACTGACTCCCTGTTGTCTATGTCTTCTTCCTCAGCTTCATCCTCATCACTGTCCACAGGCACCACAGCTGCCACAACACCGTCATCTGGACCATCCTCCTGCAGAAAAGGCACCTGGCGTCTCAAAGCAAGATTGTGAAGCATGGAGCAGGTGATGATGATCTGGCACACCTTCCTTGGTGAGAAGAATAGGGAACCACCTGTCATATGGAGGCACCTGAACCTGGCCTTCAGGAGGCCGAAGGTGCATTCGATCACCCTCCTAGTCCGCCCATGGGCCGCATTGTAGCGTTCCTCTCCCCTGGTCCTGGGATTCCTCACTGGGGTCAATAGCCAGGACAGGTTGGGGTAACCAGAGTCCCCTAATAGCCACACACGGTGCCTCTGGAGTTGACCCATCACATACGGGATGCTGCTATTCCGCAGGATGTAGGCGTCATGCACTGAGCCAGGGAACATAGCATTCACCTGGGAGATGTACTGGTCTTCCAAACATACCATCTGTACATTCATGGAATGATAACTCTTCCGGTTCCTGTACACCTGTTCACTCCTGTGGGGGGGACCAGAGCTACATGGGTGCCATCAATAGCACCTATGATGTTGGGGATATGTCCCAGGGCATAGAAGTCACCCTTCACTGTAGCCAAATCCTCCACCTGAGGGAAAACGATGTAGCTCCTTACGTGTTTCAGCAGGGCAGACAACACTCTGGACAGCACGTTTCAAAACATAGGCTGGGACATCCCTGATGCCATGGCCACTGTTGTTTGAAGTGATCCACTTGCAAGGAAATGGAGCACTGATAACACCTGCACGTCAGGGGGTATTCCTGTGGGATGGCAGATTGGTGAGATCAGGTCTGGCTCCAACTGGGCACACAGTTCCTGGATTGTGGCACGGTCAAACCTGTAGGTGATGATCAAATGTCGCTCCTCCATTGTTAACAGGTCCACCAGCGGTCGGTACACCGGAGGATTCCGCCATCTCCTCAAATGTCCCAGCTGACTGTGCCTAAGAAGGACAACAGCGACCACAGAGTCAACAAAATCCCAGGTATGTACCCACAGCTACACAGAACACGACACCAAATACAAAACTCATCCTGTATGTGTGTTGAGTGTAGGCCTAGGTATGTGTGACACAGTAGTAAATGAAGCCATGTGGGCCCCTGAAATGGCGGCTGCCTGACCTCTAAAGTGGGACAATGGGGTGTGAGGTATCTGCGCTGGCGTTGTACACCGTCGCGGTAGGCGGTCATAGACCGCAGCGCAATGCTGCATTGGTTAACATTGGACCCTATGGGTCCCAGGAGCCAATGACGAAGTGCGCCGGCGGTGATAATACGAACCGCCGCAGACGTCACCCCGCGGACGTGACCGCCATTTTCTATCTGTTCAATCACTCAATACCTGATCTTCGACAGGAGAGGACCTATACTGCAAGTGCTGCTGTGACCTTGGTCTGGAAGAGACAATGGCTGCTGCGTCTGGGGAAAGGGCCCCTGCCTTCACTGCTCAGGAGTTGGAGAAGCTAGTCGACGGGGTCCTCCCCCAGTACACGCTACTCTACGGTCCTCCAGACCAACGGGTAAGTACACAGGGAGCATGTTGTATGGGCTATGCTGGGTGGAGAGGGCTGGATGTCAGTAGCAAAGGGGCAGAGTTAAGCGACCATGAAGGACTGTGAATGCATGTGCCACATGGCAAGGGTAGGGATGGGGGCCACTCACTTCGACGGTGCACTTGTGAATGACTTCTCTTATTCCCCTGTACATGTCATGTAGGTCAGCACCCACCAGAAGAAGGACATTTGGCATGCCATCGCAAAGGACGTCCGGACCCTGGGGGTCCACCAGAGACGGGGCACCCACTGCCGTAAAAGATGGGAGGACTTTCGCCGCTGGAGCAAGAAGACGGCGGAGGCTCAGCTGGGGATGGCCTCCCAACGTGGGAGGGGTGCCTGTCGCACCATGACCCCCCTGATGTTCCGGATCCTGGCGGTGGCCTACCCTGAGTTGGATGGGCGCTTGAGGGCATCACAGCAGACACAAGGGGGTGAGTACAACATCATTCTGCGGACTTTGCGCACAGTGGAGGGGTCTGGGTGGGGGAGGAGGGCTGTGGGTTCCCCTAGGCCAGGGCGAGTTAGGTAGGCTAGGCCCCTCCGTAATGCATGCCATGTGGCACTCCACCCCACCTATGTAGAGTGCCAAGTACAAGTATACATGCCCCTGTGTCATCTATGTGTGCAGAAGTCCACTATAGCCATGTAGGCCAGATCCCAGGAATTGCATCTGTAGAGGCCAAGAGCACGGCGTAGTGCAGGGGGCTGCTGTGTCAGTATTGTCCGCTAACGGTAGCGGTAAGCCATGCACTCAACCTGTCTTTCTTCTGTCATCCCCACCCCCCTTTTTGTGCTCTCCCTTTTCTTTTGTGCATCAGCATCATCAGGTGGAGGTACAGTGGCACCAGGGCATGAGGGAGCTGCATCCCACATGGCCATGGAGGGCCACACCACAGACTCTGAATACACCAGTGGGACGGAGGGCGATGGGAGCTTCACGTCGGTCACCGGATCACCAAACAGCGACACGGACTCGTCCGCCGATGGGAGTTCCCTTGTGGTGGCGGCACCATCTGTGTCCCCCACTTTTACAGGTACAGCCGCCACCCTCCCTACCAGCACCGCCCTCACAGCAGCCCCTCAGCCTTCGCTCCGTGCCCGCTCACCCACAAGGGTGGGCATCACCTTCGCCCCAGGCACCTCAGGCCCTGCCCCAGTCACCCCTGCTGCCCTCAGTGAGGAGGCCATTGACCTCCTCAGGTCACTCACTGTTGGGCAGTCTACCATTGTGAATGCCATCCAGGGTGTAGAAAGGGAGTTGCAACACGGTAATGCATTCCTGGAGGGCATTCATTCTGGTCAGGCTGCCCTTCATCGAACCCTGCAATCTCTGGCCTCAGCACTGATGGCAGCCATTGTCCCTGTGTCTAGCCTCCCCCCTCCAACTTCCTCCACCCAGACCCAATCCCCTGTACCCCAGCCTATCCCAAGCACACTATCAGACAAGCATGCACACACCCCAACACACAAAAGTAGCTCAGGCAAACATAAGCACCACACATCCCACAGGCACTCACACAAGCATCACCCACATACAGACACAGCAACATCCACTGCCTCCACTGTGTCCCCCTCCTCGTCGTCTCCCTCCACCCTCCCAGTGTCATCTACACTCTAACCTGCATGCACTACATCTACAGGCACTAGAACTCGCACCAGAACACCCAGCACAACACCCCGCTCACCTGCACTCACCACCCCCACTACCATTTACACGTCCCCTGTGTCCACTCCCAGTGTGTCTGTGACGCCCCCTCCCAAAGTACACAAACGCGGGCTCCCACACACCCAACATCCATCCCCCTCACGACAGCCTCCAGTACCTGCACCTGCACCCAAATCACCTAAAGTGACACCTCCTACAACCACCTCCTCTTCCTCCACTCCCAGACCCCCTCCAGCTACCCATCCCAAGGTTCGTCAGAAACTCTTCCTCAGCGACGTTGACCTCTTTCCCCCCACCCCCACCCCTCCAATTCATAGGTCCCGTAGTAGCACCTCAGCCAAAAAAAGTCCGGTACCAGTGGTGCGTTTTAAAGGTGTGTGGAGTGCACCGGCCACCAGGGCATCCAGTGTGACACGGAGCCAAAGCACTGCCAGTCCACCCCCTGTAAAGCACCTTAAGTTGGAAAGTGGCCGACGGGACAGGGTGAAGACTCCTGGCGGAAAAACAGCTCACAAGGGTCCCGGGGGGAGTGCTGAGTCTGCTGTGACTCCTCCCAAGGTGTTGACGGGGCAGAAGAAGTCTCCAAAGTCTGGGAAGAGCAGCACGGCGGAGAAGGCTGCCATCCTCCATGCCGGCCGGGACGCCACCGCCAGCAGTATCGTCACAGGTCCGGAGACCACCGCCGGAGTCAGTGCCCTGGAGGGCACCAGTATCGTCACAGGTCAGGAGACCACCGCCGGAGTCTGCGCCCTGGAGGGCACCAGTATCGTCACAGGTCAGGAGACCACCGCCGGAATCAGTGACCTGGAGGGCCCCGGCAGCCACAGCCCCGCTGGGCACTGAGGGACCGTAATGCCACACACCGCTGCACAGGTCAGAGACAGCAAAGGCAAGCACCGCTGAACATGCCAAAGACCGCCATGGTGAAGACCGCTGAACAGGGCAAAGACCGCCATGGCAAAGCACCGCTGAACAGACCAAAGACCGCCATGGTGAAGACCGCTGAACAGGGCAAAGCACTGCCATGGCAAAGCACTGCTGAACAGGCCAAAGACCGACATGGTGAAGACTGCTGAACAGGGCAAAGACCGCCATGGTGAAGACCGCTGAACAGGGCAAAGCACCGCCATGGCAAAGCACTGCTGAACAGACCAAAGACCGACATGGCGAAGACCGCTGAACAGGGCAAAGCACCGCCATGGCAAAGCACTGCTGAACAGGCCAAAGACCGACATGTTGAAGACCGCTGAAAAGGCCAAAGACCGACATGATGAAGACCGCTGAACAGGGCATAGCACTGCCATGGCAAAGCACAGCTGAACAGGGCAAAGACCGCCATGGTGAAGACCGCTAAACAGGGCAAAGCACCGCCATGGCAAAGCACCGCTGAACAGGGCAAAGACCGCCATGGTGAAGACCGCTGAACAGGGCAAAGCACAGACAAATCAAGCATTGTTAGCCCATGTGCAGCTGGGACAGTGACGGAACAGGGCCCGTCACTTGGAGCGTGATGCACTCCGGGCACCAGTCTCCCTCCAGAACCAGTGGAGACCTGCATCCACTCTGTCTGTCCTTCACAGGATGAAGCACTCTGGGCACCAGTCCCCCTCCAGAACCAGTGGAGACTGTTATCCACTTGAGAGACTGTGGCTTTGCATTCCCCAGGATGGTACAGTGGGCAAACCACCCACTGTATAGACTTGAGAGACTGTGGCTTTGCACTCCCCAGGATGGTACAGTGGGCAACCCACCCACTGTTATCGAGTTGAGAGACTGTGGCTTTGCACTGCCCAGGATGGTACAGTGGGCAACCCACCCACTGTAGAGACTTGAGAGACTGTGGCTTTGCACTCCCCAGGATGGTACATTGGCAACCCACCCACTGTTATCGAGTTGAGAGACTGTGGCTTTGCACTCCCCAGAATGGTACAGTGGGCAACCCACCCACTGTTATCGAGTTGAGAGACTGTGGCTTAGCACTCCCCAGGATGGTACAGTGGGCAACCTACCCACTGTAGAGACTTGAGAGACTGTGGCTTTGTACTCCCCAGTATAGTACAGTGGGCAACCCACCCACTGTAGAGACTTGAGAGACTGTGGCTTTGCACTCCCCAGGATGGTACAGTGGGCAACCCACCCACTGTTATCGAGTTGAGAGACTGTGGCTTTGCACTCCCCAGGATGGTACAGTGGGCAACCCACCCACTGTAGAGACTTGAGAGACTGTGGCTTTGCACTCCCCAGGATACATCAATGGTCATGGAGCCCCGTCGTGGATCTGGCGTGGTGCTGTAATCCGGCTGAGGTGCCCCCCCTTCCCTTCCCCCTGAGGTGCCTGTTGTATTTTTATCTGATGCCCCTGCAGTGTTCTCTCCATTTGTGGACAGGTATCTAGTGTGGGCCTCGCCCATGCATTTTGGGCCCAGTGGTCCACGGACATTGAAATGTGCATACCTGCACTACTAATCGTGATGTATATATTTGGAAAGCGTATATCTATCTGTATATAATAGGTAACTGTATTTTGATACATTACAATGTTTGAACTGATTTTGTTTTGTCTTTGCATTCTTCCGGGGGGGGTTGTGGGTTGTTACTGTGCTGTTTGGAACTGCATTGGTGTGTGTGTTGTAGTGTGCGAGGGTCAGGTTGGGGTGGGGGTGCTGCGTGTGTGTCCCCCTGACTTTTGCCTCCCCCCTCCCCTATGTCGTAGGTGCAGTACTCACCGTTGTCTTCTGCGCCTACGTTGCTGGTGATCGTACAGGAGCAGGAAGACAAGCGCAGGGAGTATTTGTAGTTCGGGCTCCATGGTAGCCTCCTTCCGTCGTGGAATGTGTTCAGGTGAGCGTTTTCGCATTGCAAAAGCTGTTTCCGCCGTGTTTTTATCCACAGTGAATCCGCCCCGAAAAAGGAGGCGGATTGGTGGGTTGTGATACTGTGGGCGGTACTTTGTCTTCCGCCTGTCTGTTGGCGGTGACCGCCGCGCTGCTTGTCTGTACCGCCGTGGTGGTCGGAGTGTTAAAGTGGCTGTCTATCTTGGTGGTTTCCGCCACGGTCATAATTCCCTTTTTTTGTTCGCCGGCCTGTTTGCGGTATTACCGCAGCTTTAACACCGTTCGCCAGGGTTGTAATGACCACCACAGTGTCCTTGTGATCCGCAGCTCTTGAGTGCACTACGCACAGTGTCCTTGTGATCCGCAGCTCTTGAGTGCACTACACACTGTGTCCTTGTGATCTGCAGCTCTTGAGTGCACTGTGCGCTGTGTCCTTCTGATCTGCAGCTCTTGAGTGCACTGTGTGCTGTGTCCTTGTGATCTGTAGCTCTTGAGTGCACTACGCACCGTATCCTTGTGATTCGCAGCTCTTGAGTGCAGTACGCACTGTGTCCTTGTGATCCGCAGCTCTTGAGTGCACAGCGCATTGTGTCCGTGTGATCCGCAGCTCTTGAGTGCATAGCGTATTGTGTCGTTCTGATCCGCAGCTCTTGAGTGCACTACGCTCTGCCCTTGTGATCTGCAGCTCTTGAGTGCACAGTGCACCGTGTCCTTGTGATCTGCAGCTCTTGAGTGCACAGCGCACCGTGTCCTTGTGATCTGCAGCTCTTGAGTGCAAAACGCACTGTGTTCTTGTGATCCGCAGCTCTTGAGTGCACCACGCACCGTGTCCTCGTGATCCGCAGCTCTTGAGTGCACTACTCACCATTTCCTTGTGATCCGCAGCTCCTGAGTGCACTATGCACCGTGTGCTTGTGATCTGCAGCTCTTGAGTGCACCACGCAGTGTGTCCTTGTGATCCGCAGCTTTTGAGTGCACTACACACTGTGTCCTTGTGATCCGCAGCTCTTGAATGCACTGCACGTTGTGTTCTTGTGATCCGCAGCTCTTGAATGCACTGCGTGCCGTGTCCTTTTGATCCGCAGCTCTTGAGTGCACTACGTGCCGAATCCTTGTGATCCGCATCTCTTGAGTGCACTACGCACCGTGACCTTGTGATCCGCAGCTCTTGAGTGCACAGCGCACTGTGTCCTTTTGATCCGTATCTCTTGAGAGCACTGCGCACTGTGTCCTTTTGAAGAGCAGCTCTTGAGTGCACTGCGCACCATGTCCTTGTGGTCAGCAGCCCTTGAGTGCACAGGGCACTGTGTCCTTGTGATCCACAGCTCTTGAGTGCACTACTCACCGTGTCCTTGTTATCCGCAGCTCTTGAGTGCACTACACAGTGCCCTTGTGATCTGCAGCTCTTGAGTGCACAGTGCCTCGTGTCCTTGTGATCTGCAGCTCTTGAGTGCACAGCGCACTGTGTCCTTGTGATCCGCAGCTCTTGAGTGCAATACACACCGTGTCCTTGTGATCCGCAGCTCTTGAGTGCACCACGAACCATGTCCTTGTGATCCGCAGCTCTTGAGTGCAATATACACCGTGTTCTTGTGATCTGCAGCTCTTGAGTGCACCAAGCACGGTGTCCTTGTGATCCGCATCTCATAAGTGCACTACGCACTGTGTCCTTGTGATCGGCAGCTCTTGAATGCACTGCGCATGGTGTCCATGTGATCAGCAGCACTTGAATGCACTACGTGCCGTGACCTTGTTATCCGCAACTCTTGAGTGCACTACGCACGTGTCCTTGTGATCCACATCTCTTGAGTGCACAGCACACAGTGTCCTTGTGATCCGCATCTCTTGAGTGCACTATGCGCCGCGTCCTTGTGATCCGCATCTCTTGAGAGAAGTGTGCACCGTGTCATTTTGATCGGCTGCTCTTGAGTGCACTGTGCACTGTGTCATTGTAATCCGCAGCCCTTGAGTGCACAGCGCACTCTGTCCTTGTGATCCGCAGCTCTTGAGTGCACTTTGCACTGTGTCCTTGTTATCCCCAGCTCTTGAGTGCACTACGCATGGCCCTTGTGATCTGCAGCTGTTGAGTACACAGTGCACCGTGACCTTGTGATCTGCAGCTCTTGAGTGCACAGCGCACCATGTCCTTGTGATCAGCAGCTCTTGAGTGCACTACGCACTGTGTCCTTGTGATCCGCAGCTCTTGAGTGCACCACGCACCGTGTCCTTGTGATCCACAGCTCTTGAGTGCCCTATGCACCATGTCCTTGTGATCTGCAGCTCTTGAGTGCACCACACACCGTGTCCTTGTGATCCGCAGCTCTTGATTGAACAGCGCACTGTGACCTTGTGATCTGCATCTCTTGAGTGCACTACACACCGTGTCCTTGTGATCAGCAGCTCTTAAGTGCACTATGCACCGTGTCCTTGTGATCTGCAGCTCTCGAGTGCACTACACACCGTGTCCTTGTGATCCACAGTTCTTGTGTGCACTACGCACCGTATCCTTGTGATCCGCAGCTCTTGAGTGCACAGAGCTCCGTGTCCTTGTGATATGCTGCTCTTGAGTGCACTACTCACTTCTTCCTTATGATCTGTATCTTTTGAGTTCACTACACACTGTGTCCTTGTGATATGCAGCACTTGCCTGTACTATGCAGTGTGTCCTTGTGATCCACACCTCTTCAGTGCACTACGCACCGTGTCCTTGTGATCTGCAGCTCTTAAGTACACTATGTACCGTGTCCTTGTGAGCCGCAGCTCTTGAGTGCACAGCGCACCATGACCTTGTGATCCGCAGCTTTTGAGTGCACTACGCACCGTGTTGTTGTGATCCGCAGCTCTTGAATGCACAGCGCAACGTGTCCTTGTGATCCGCAGCTCTTGAGTGCACTACGCACTGTGTCCTTGTGATCCGCAGCTCTTGAGTGCACAGCGCACCGTGTCCTTGTGATACGCTGCTCTTGAGTGCACTACTCACTTCTTCCTTATGATCCGTATCTCTTGAGTGCACTATGCACCATGTCGTTGTGATCCGCAGCTCTTGAGTGTGCTACGCACCGTGTCTTTCTGATCCGCATCTCTTGAGTGCACTACGCACAGTGTCCTTGTGATCCGTAGCTCTTGAGGGCACTACACACTGTGTCCTTGTGATCCGCAGCTCTTGAGTGCACTGCGCGCCGTGTCCCTATGACCACATCTCTTGAGTGCACTACGCGCCGTATCCTTGTGATCTGCAGCTCTTCAGTGCACTACGCACCGTGTCATTGTGATCCGCAGCTCTTGAGTGCATAGCGCACCGTGTCCTTGTGATCCGCAGCTCTTGAGTGCACTACACACTGTGTCCTTGTGATCCGCATCTCTGGAGTGCACAGCGTACAGTGTCCTTGTTATCCGCATCTCTTAAGTGCACTTCGCGCTGTGTCCTTGTGATCCACATCTCTTGAGTGTACTGCTCTCCGTGTCCTTGTGATCCGCATCTCTTGAGAGCACTGCGCACAGTGTCCTTTTGATCAGCAGCTCTTGAGTGCATTGTGCAACGTGTCCTTGTGATCCGCAGCCCTTGAGTGCACAAGGCACTGTATCCTTGTGATCCACATCTCTTGAGTGCACTGCTCTCCGTGTCCTTCTGATCTGCATCTCTTGAGTGCACAGTGTCCTGGTGAGCCGCATCTCTTGAGTGCACTACGCGCTGTGTCCTTGTGATCCACATCTCTTGAGTGCACTGCTCTCCGTGTCCTTGTGATCCGCATCTCTTGAGAGCACTGCGCACCGTGTCCTTTTGATCCGTAGCTCTTGAGTGCACTGCGCACCGTGTCTTTGTTATCCGCAGCTCTTGAGTGCACTATGCACTGCCCTTGTGATCTGCAGCTCTTGAGTGCATAGTGCACCGTGTATTTGTGATCTGCAGCTCTTGAGTGCACAGTGCACCGTGTCCTTGTGATCTGCAGCTCTTGAGTGCACCACGCACTGCCTTGTTGTGATCCGCACCGTGTCCTTTTGATCCGCAGCTCTTGAGTGCACTACGCTCTGCCCTGGGACCTGCAGCTCTTGAGTGCACAGCGCACTGTGTCCTTGTGATCCTCAGCTTTTGAGTGCACCATGTACTGTGTCATTGTGATCTGCAGCTCTTGAGTGCACAGCGCACTGTGCCCTTGTGATCCGCAGCTCTTGAGTGCACCACGTATCGTGTCCTTTTGATCCGCAGCTCTTGAGTGCACAGCGCACTGTGCCTTTGTGATCTGCAGCTCTTGATTGCACAGCGCACCATGTCCTTGTGATCTGCAGCTCTTGAGTGCACTACGCACCGTCTCCTTTTGATCCGCACCTCTTGAGTGCACAGCGCACCGTGCCCTTGTGATCTGCAGCTCTTGAGTGCACTATGCACCGTGTCCTTTTGATCCGCAGCTCGAGTGCACTACGCACTGTGCCCTTCTGATTTGCAGCTCTTGAGTGCACTACGCACCGTGTGCTTTTGATCCGCAGCTCTTGAGTGCTCAGCGCACCGTGTCCTTTTGATCCGCAGCTCTTGAGTGCTCAGCGCACCATGTCCTTGTGATCCGCAGATCTTGAGTGCACAGCGTACTGTGTCCTTTTGATCCACAGCTCTTGAGTGCACAGCGCACCATGTCCTTGTGATCTGCAGCTCTTGAGTGCACTACGCACCGTGTCCTTGTGATCCGCAGCTCTTGAGTGTACTACGCACCATGCCATTGTGATCTGCAGCTCTTGAGTGCACTACGCACCGTATCCTTGTGATCCGCAGCTCTTGAGTGCACCACGCACCGTGTCCTCATGATCCGCAGCTCTTGAGTGCACTACTCACCGTTTCCTTGTGATCCGCAGCTCCTGACTGCACTATGCACTGAGTGCTTGTGATCTGCAGCTCTTGAGTGCACCACGCAGTGTGTCCTTGTGATCCGAAGCTCTTGAGTGCACTACACACTGTGTCCTTGTGATCCGCAGCTCTTGAATGCACTGCACGTTGTGTCCTTGTGATCCGCAGCTCTTGAATGCACTGCGTGCCGTGTCCTTGTGATCCGCAGCTCTTGAGTGCACTACGCGCCGAATCCTTGTGATCCGCAGCTCTTGAGTGCACTACGCACCGTGACCTTGTGATCTGCAGCTCTTGAGTGCACAGTGCCACGTGTCCTTGCGATCTGCAGCTCTTGAGTGCACAGCGCACCGTGTCCTTGTGATCCGCAGCTCTTGAGTGCAATACACACTGTGTCCTTGTGATCCGCAGCTCTTGAGTGCACCACGCACCATGTCCTTGTGATCCGCAGCTCTTGAGTGCAATATGCACCGTGTTCTTGTGATCTGCAGCTCTTGAGTGCACCACGCACCGTGTCCTTGTGAACCGCATCTCATAAGTGCACTACGCACTGTGTACTTGTGATCCGCAGCTCTTGAATGCACTGTGCATCGTGTCCTCGTGATCTGCAGCACTTGAATGCACTACGTGCCGTGACCTTGTGATCCGCAACTCTTGAGTGCACTACGCGCGTGTCCTTGTGATCCACATCTCTTGAGTGCGCAGCGCACAGTGTCCTTGTGATCCGCATCTCTTGAGTGCACAGCGCACCGTGTCCTTGTGATCCGCATCTCTTGAGTGCACTACGCGCTGTGTCCTTGTGATCCACATCTCTTGAGTGCACTGCTCTCCGTGTCCTTGTGATCCGCATCTCTTGAGAGCACTGCGCACCGTGTTCTTGTGATCCGCAGCCCTTGAGTGCACAGCACTGTGTCCTTGTGATCCGCAGCTCTTGAGTGCACTTTGCACCGTGTCCTTGTTATCCGCAGCTCTTGAGTGCACTACGCAAAGCCCTTGTGATCTGCAGCTCTTGAGTACACAATGCACCGTGACCTGTGATCTGCAGCTCTTGAGTGCACAGCGCACCGTTTCCTCGTGATCAGCAGCTCTTGAGTGCACTACGCACCGTGTCCTTGTGATCCGCAGCTCTTGAGTGCACCACACACTGTGTCCTTGTGATCCACAGCTCTTGTGTGCCCTATTCACCATGTCCTTGTGATCCGCAGCTCTTGAGTGCACCACACACCGTGTCCTTGTGATCTGCAGCTCTTGAGTGCACTACACACCATGTCCTTGTGATCAGCAGCTCTTAAGTGCACCATGCTCCGTGTCCTTGTGATCTGCAGCTCTTGAGTGCACTACGCACTGTGTCCTTGTGATCCGCACCTCTTGAGTGCACTATGCACTGTGTCCTTGTGATCTGCAGCTCTTGACTGCACTACACACCGTGTCTTTGTGATCCACAGTTCTTGAGTGCACTATGCACCGTATCCTTGTGATCCGCAGATCTTGAGTGCACAGAGCTCCGTGTCCTTGTGATACGCTGCTCTTGAGTGCACTACTCACTTCTTCCTTATGATCTGTATCTCTAGAGTGCACTATGCACTGTGTCCTTGTGATATACAGCACTTGCCTGCACTACGCAGTGTGTCCTTGTGATCCCCACCTCTTCAGTGCACTACGCACCGTGTCCTTGTGATCTGCAGCTCTTAAGTACACTATGTACCGTGTCCTTGTGAGCCGCAGCTCTTGAGTGCATAGCGCACCATGACCTTGTGATCCGCAGCTTTTGAGTGCACTACACACCGTGTCCTTGTGATCAGCAGCTCTTGAGTGCACCACGCTCTGTGTCCTTGTGATCCGCAGCTCTTGAGTGCACAGCGTACCGTGTCATTTTGATCCGCACTTCTTGAGTGCACAGCGCACCATGTCCTTGTGATCTGCAGCTCTTGAGTGTACTACGCTCCGTGCTCTTGTGATCTGCAGCTCTTGAGTGCACAGCGTACTGTGTCATTTTGATCCGCACTTCTTGAGTGCACAGCGCACCATGTCCTTGTGATCTGCAGCTCTTGAGTGCACTACGCTCCGTGCCCTTGTGAGCCGCAGCTCTTGAGTGCACAGTGCAACGTGTCCTTGTGATCCGCAGCTCCTGAGTGCACTACACACTGTGTCCTTGTGATCCGCAGCTCTAGAGTGCACAGCGCACCGTGTCCTTGTGATCCGCAGCTCTAGAGTGCACTACGCAACGTGTCCTTGTGATCCGCAGCTCCTGAGTGCACTACGCACCGTGTCCTTGTGATCCGCAGCTCCTGAGTGCACTACGCACCGTGTCCTTGTGATCCGCAGCTCTAGAGTGCACAGCACACACTTCTAAGGACACTGCTGTTAAGATCAAGTGTGCCTTGTGATCTGCTGCAGAATACTGATCTTGGATTCCTCTCTCAGCACCTTTCACCAGGTCATTACGAGCTGAAAACCTTGGATGGTTCAGATTTCACACCGATCTCGTTCATACCACGTCCCGGGGGACCCCAGTCTCGTGGGCGACACGTGGGTCCTGGTAAACTTACAAAGATGCTCACAGCGCAGACCCTGGCTTCCGACGCTCTCGCCGGTGTGGACCAGTGATCACCGCCACCTCCTAGAGCGATGCATTTGCTTCAGATTTTGATATCGATTCTGTGTGCTTTTATCGTCCTCTAAAAGGCGACGTGTAATCCCTTCAGCAGGTGTTTCCGCTTCCTCCCAGGAAGGCTCTTGTATGTTTCTGGGTAAACATCAGCCCAGATCTCCTGTACATCTGCTTCCCTGCTGCCGCTCCCAAAGGCCAGGGCTAGATTCTCTGGCCAGGCGTCTTCTCCAACTGGATACCTATCTCTTGGTGGCTCGGGAGCCACGGGTGTCCTGAGCGATGCTTGGTGAAGGGGAAAGGTCACGGGTTTGGAGACCAGTAGGGTCAAGGCCACAGGTTGCCCAGTCCGAGCTGCCCTGGTAGTGACGTGGTACTAGTCCGCCCCTATCACTGGTTGGGTCAAGGCCACAGGTTGCCCAGTCCGAGCTGCCCTGGTAGTGACGTGGTACTAGTCAGCCCCTATCACTGGTTGGGTCAAGGCCACAGGTTGTCCAGTCCGAGTTGCCCAGTTGTGACAAGGAACCACTTGGAGAATGTACATGTCTGTCCTCAAATCTAGACACAGCAGTAGACACTTTACACTTTAGTACGGAGGCTTTACAAGGCTCGCCCAGGAGGGGTGGTGGTCACAAGCTGAGGCACTGGTGGTGCCCACAACACACACTCACGTACCTGTGTGCACTAGGAACCTGTTCTCGGAGAAGCGCAGACTGTCCAGGACCAGAGCGAGCTGAACCGATCCAGTCAGATGACCAATCAATAATTGATTAGCCTTGAAATTGGGACTCTTCGACCCTTTCCTTCCGCAAGCGAGGAGTTCGCGGGGCGTGGGTTGCACTTCGGGGGGAGCAGGGGTCGGGATGACGTCAAAAGCAGTGAAGGAGAAAATGGAGGCCTGACTCACGCCCCCCGGGGGCTCATATTCCGACGTGACGCAATGTGATACCAGGAGAAGACACCGGGGCACTGTTCGAGCCCCCCAACCCCACCTGCTGCTTGTGTGCCCCATTGTGATGCACCCCCAAATCCACACACAATGTGGTAATGAATCTCTGCCCCCCCCCCGGCTCTAAGTGCGCTCCTTCTGCACCCGAGGTTTGCGCGCCATATCTGGGGGTCGGTGGGGGGAGTCATGGGGTGTCCCGTCTCGCGCTGTGCCAGGCTGAGTATCTGTTTACCCCTCGCCGACGGCTTGGCTGTGGGGATGAGGTGTTCCTGGTGCCTCGGTACAACGCTCGGTGGAGGCTTCCGCACACCTCCGCCCTCCTGCCCCGGCCGCAGACCCCCGTTACACAGGAGTGCCTCCAAGCATGGTCGGGAAGGAGAGACAGACCACTAGGGACAGGGCACCCAAGGGACCGCCGGGAACAAGGGGCTTACACCCCGAGGACACAGGTTCCGAGTAGAACAATGGGATGATTTGGGGGATTAGTTTATCAATCAGATACTAGAATGAATCATATATACCGATCTAGGAGGGAAGAAAAAGGTGGACCATGTTTTTAATATATACTAAGTAGTTTCTTACCGGAAGAAGTCTTCCGTGCTCATTGTAATGGTCGCCGGAGACATTTCGACCCTGTCAACTGAAAGGGTCTATGAAAGCAGGAATTCTGCACCCAGCAGGGGCGAGCTCAGCAATGCGCATGTCATCAACCCCCGAAGGACTGGAGATGTGCAATTCAATAATTAAGGATCCTGGGTTTAACAGCCAATCAATTCAATTAAATAACTCGATTTCCTTATCAATTTATTTCCAGGTTTTCAGCATTGTTCTTTCATCACTTAGCTGCTGTTAGCCCTGAGGAAGACCCTTCAGTGTTACAGGGTCGAAACGCTGTGGCAATGTGAACATAATACCTGATGGACTGCTTGCGCACCGGGAAGAGAGACTTTATCATTTAAAACTGTTTCATTGCCATATGTTTTGTACCCACTGTTCCACAGTACTTTGGGATTTTTCATGGTGTGAACACCTGAGCACAGAACTCTCATTCTTGTAAGACACTACCAGTACGCTTTCTGCCGTACCTTGAAAGTATGCGTCCAGCCCTTTCCTATTCTTTCTGTAATCCTACTTATAATCAACTCTAATACTCCACCGGGAAGCAGAGAAAGGCACATCCATTTGTAGCAAAGTTGGGCAGCAAGTCAGTGACTGGACCTCAGTCTTGAAAGAGGGTCACCTGGATTGACTGTGGCGATGCAGGAAGGCTCAGCCCCCGACCCACCGAATCCTTCACCGCTGTCTGGAGAGGTCCCCTGTCAGTGATTGCTGGGTGGGGTTAGAGGGAATCTCAGTCTCTTGACACATACGCTTCTTGGCCTCTCATTGGAGTGATCTGCCTTGAGAGCCCAGTCTCATTGCCCCTCACATCTTTGGTCTCTCAGTGGACCGATCCCTTTTAGGGAGGGAAGACAGAGCCCAAACACAGTGTCTGTCCATCAGTCACCTGGAGTGGCCCCTCTGAACAGTGATGACCGTCTGATTGCCCATTCGAAAAACGAAGGTGGATGAGTCAGGGACCTCTTCATACAGACTTCCCCTCCGGAGGTCACAGGGTATATCATGACCTCGCCATAGGAACTTCTCCAGTAGAGGTCACAGGGCATATCATGACCTCTTTGTAGAGACCTCCCCCTAGAGGCCACAGGCTATATCATGATCTATTCGTACAGACTTCCCTCTGTAGATCACAGGGTATATCATGACCTCTCCGTACTGGCTTCTCTCCTAGAAGTCAGAGGGTATATCATGACCTATCCATAGGAACTTCCCCACTAGAGGTCACAGCAGGTGTCTCTAACAAGGAGCTTGTGAGCTACTAGTAGCTCTTGAGCTACCCATAAGTAGCTCTACTGTGTGCAGCTCAGCCTACAAAAACTGAAAAGTGTATATTTAAAACAAATGTGTAAACTTGTCTGATGTGGTCAGTAATAAAACTCTAATAATATTCATAGGGCTGGATGATTTTTATTGATTATAAGTAGATTTTACTACAGAAAAGTTTGGAGACCCCTGGGTCACAGGGTAGATCATGACCTCTTCATACAGACTTCCCCCCTAGAGGTCAGAGGGCATATCATGGCCTCTTTGTGGAGAATTTGTACTAGAGGCTACAGGGTGTATCATGACCTCTTAGTAAATAATTCCCCTATGGAGGTCACAGGATATATTATGACCCTTTCGTAAAGACTTCCCCACTATCGGTCACAGGGTATATCATGACCCATTCATAAAGGCTTCCCCTCTGGAGGTCACAGGGTATATCATGACCTCTCAATAGGAACTTTCTCACAAGAAGTCACAGAGTATATCATAACCCCTTTGTAAAGACTTCCCCTCTAGATGTCACATGGTACATCATGACCTCTTCGTAAACCTTTTCTCTGGAGGTCGCAGTGTATATTATGACCTCTTCGTACAGACTTCCTCCCTAGAGGTCAGAGGGTGTATCATGACCCTTTCGTAGAGACTTCCCCATTAGCGGTCACAGGTTATATCATGACCCCTTCATAAAGACTTCCCCTGCAGAGGTCACAGGGTATATCACCTCTCCATAGGAACTTCTCCACTAGAAGTCACAGGGAATAGCATGACCTCTTAGTAAAGACTTTCCTTCTAGAGGTCACAAGGTATATCATGACCCCTTCAAAAAGACTTCCCTTCTAGAGGTCACAGGGTATATCAAGACGTCTCCATAGGAATTTCCCCACTAGAGGTCACAGGGTATATTATGATCCTTTCATAAAGACTTCCCATGCGGAGGTCACAGGGTATAGCATGACCTCTCCAAAAGAACTTCCTCACTAGAAGTCGCAGAGCATATCGTATCCCCTTTGTAAAGATTTTCCCTATAGAGGTCACACTGTATATCATGACCCTTTCGTAGAGTCTTCCCCCCTGGAGGTCACAGGGTATATCCTGACCCCTTTGTAAAGACTGCTCTGTAAAGGTCATAGGGTATGCTATGACCTCTTTATAGAGACTTCCCCACTAGAGGTCCCAGGGTATATTGTGACCCTTCCATAGGGACTTCCCCTTTATAAGTTCACACAGTATCTCATGACCCCAATGCACAGTTTCCCCTTCTAGCGTCACAGGGTAAATCTTAACTTACTCACAGAGACTTCCCCTCTAGAAGCCAGGGTATATCATGACCTCTTCATACAGACGTCCCCTCTGGAGGTCACAAGGTATATCATGACCTCTCCATAGGAAATTCCCCACTAGAGGTCCTAGGGTATATCATGACCTCTTCGTACAGACTTCCCCCTTAGAGGTCAGAGGGTATATCATGACCTCTTCTTATCAGCTTCCCCACTGCAGGCCACAGGGAATACCATGACCTCTTAGTAAAGACTTTCCTTCTAGAGGTCATAGGGTATATCATGGCCCCTTCATAAAGACTTCCCTTCTAGAGGTCACCAGGTATATCAAGACCTCTCCATAGGAACTTCTCCACTACAGGTCACAGGGTATATCATGAGCCGTTCGTAGAGGCTGCCCCCTAGAGGTCACAGGGTATATCATGACCTCTTCGTACAGACTTCCCCCTTAGAGGTCAGAGGGTATATCATGACATCTTCATATTGACTTCCCCTCTAGATACCACAGCGAATATTATGACCTATTAGTAAAGACTTTCCTTCTAGAGGTCACAGGGTATATCATGGCCTCTTCATAGAGACGTCCCCACTAGAAGTCACAGGTTATATCATGACCTCTTAGTAAAGACTTCTCTTCTAGAGGTCACAGGGTATGTCATGACCCCCTCTTAAAGACTTCCCCTCTGGAGGTCATAGGGTATATCATGACCTTTTCGTGGAGAATTCCCGCTAGCGGTCACAGGGTATGTCAGGACCCCTTCATAAAGATTTCCCCTCTAGAGGTCACAGGATATACCATGACCTCTTCGTAGGAACTTTCCCACTAGGGGTCACAGAATATATCATGACCCCTTTGTACGGACTTCCCCTCTAGAGTCCTCTTGGTATATTATCACCCCTATGCAGAGACTTCCCCTCTAGAGGCCACAGAGTATATCATGACCTCTACGCCGCGATGTCACCTCTAGAATTCACAGGATATATCATGACCCCTTTATATATACTTCACCTCTCGAGGTCACTGGAGATCAAAGGGTATAACGCGACCTCTTCGAAGAGACTTCCTATAAAAAGGTTACAGGGTTTATCATGACTACTTGGTATAAACTTGTCCTCTATGGGTAACATGTATACCATGACCCTTACGCAGAGACTTCTCATCTAGGGATCATAAGACACCTCATGACTCCTTAACACAGACTTCCCCTCTCGGGTCAAAGGGCACTGCGTGATCTTCCTGTACAGATCTTCCTTCAATGGGGCCATATTGAATTTCATTTCCCTTTTTGTGGCAACTTCTATTTTAAGAGCCATGGGGCATTTCATGTCGTCTCTGGAGAAACTTTGTCTATAGGCCAGAGAGCAATTCCTGGCCTCTTAAGTGCCACTTAGAAGGTGAGAGAGCACTTTATACCGTTGTGGTAGAGATCACTACCCAGTGCACTTTCTGGCCTCTTGATAGAGACTTCCACGTTGGGGTTGAGACATCACGTCATACCTTCTTAGCAGAGACCTCCGCCTGGTGTACTTCCTGTCCTCTTAAGAGAGACTTCCATCTTTGGGCTGAGAGGGCACGTCACAACTTCTCGGTAGAGGCGTCCACCCTAGGGCCAAGGGTCACTTCTTGGCCTATAGATAGAGACTTCCCATTTTGGGGTGGGGGATGAGAGAGAACTTCATAATTTATCGGTAGAGGCGCCCACCTGGTGGGCCACAGGGCACTTACTGACCTCTTGATAGACATTTCTACTTGGGGGGGGGGGCAAGGAAGTACTTCATAACTTCTCAGTAGAGTCACCCACCAGGGGGTCACACGGTACTCTTGGGGGGCGAGAGAGCACTACATCACTTGTAGGTACAGGCGTCCACTTGGGTACCACAGGGCACTTTCTGCCCTCTTGATACAGACTTCCACTTGGGGGGAGGCGGGCGAGAGAGCACTTCATAACTTCTAGGTTGAGGCGTCCACCTGGGGTTCACAGGCTGCTTCCTGGTACAGGCTGCTTTTCTTCCTCCTAGATGTTATATGTTGCTCATCCAATCACAGACATGCCACCTGTCTTGTGATGGACCAATGATCGGCAGCGCTTGCTAATGTGAGGCGGACATCTCCCGCTCTCTTATGGCAGGTGGTACCGGTGTGAGCTCAGAGCTTGATGGCGCGGGCTCCTTTAAAGGACATGGCTACGGCCTGGCTCGGTTAACTCATCTGAAGAGACCAATTATGGTGGTCCCGTCATCTTCACAGGGCTTCCCTGACAGGTAAGCTGGTCAGCACAGTGGTGGGGGAAGCCGGTCCCCCCTCCTGGCATCCTATCCTCGCCCTGCCCAACCAGGAAACTGCTGGCAGAGCGCAAAGACCCCTGGTCGCCATGGAAACCCATTAGGCTGTCAGGGACTGGTGCTTTCTCAGGCCGGCTTCATTAGGTGCCAACGCGCACTCACCGCTGCTCCAATTGACTTGCGTCTCGGAGAAATGCGCTGTAAATACCAGCAGCGGACGGCGCTGGCAGGCGCTAATCAGCCGGAACGGGCCCGGAGACACCTGCCAGCCAGAGAGGGAGGCCAGGCCCTTCCCCTGAGCCCTGAGACGCTTCTAGCCCTGGAGGAGGGAGAGGCCCTTCCTGTGGGGCTCTGAGCCACATGTCAGCCCTTCAGGGGGGAGACACCTCTCTTGTGGGGTCATGAGGCACCCGCCAGGCTGGGAGGAGGGCCAGTCCCTTTCCTCTGGAGAGCTGAGACACCTGCCAGCATGTGAAGAGAGCTAGACTGTTCCTCCAGGGCCCCGAAACACCTATCAACCCGTGAGAAGGGTGGCAATACCACTGAGGACCAGGACACTGTCATCCCGTTAGGAGGCGTGGTTTTCCACCGGGGCCCCGAATCACAGACCTGTCCTTGGGGAGGGAAGGCCATTCGCCTCGACACCCGAAGCACCAGACATTCCAGTAAGACTGCTGGGCCTTTCTCTAGGGCTGAGAGTCACTTGTCTACAGGCCAGGCCCTTCCTTCGGGCCCGAGACACACATCAGCCCCCCAGGAGGCTGGTCCCACTCTCAGGGGCCCCGAGTTTCCTGCCAGCCACTGAGGACGGTCAGATGCTTTCCGCAAGATGCTGGGCGGCTTCTGGGCTCAAAATCGATGGCTACTCATATGGAACGCCCTGGGTGTGGTAGGAGTCAACAAACACACGGAGTTATTCCCAAAGATAACTTTACACATAAGTAAATCTATACGTGTAAAGTTACTCTTAACGTTTCGACTAAATGGCTATTCACCATTTACAAGAGTAAAGCTACTCAAAAGTGTAGACTTATGTGCCCTGATCACCTGAATTAGGGGGTGCAGTCAGTAAAAACATCAACTTTGACCATGAAGTTTCTTCAAGTAGTGACCTTATAACCATATTTGACGTTCTGCTGACTTGGAGGAGACCTCAGCAGTCGAGCGGAGCTCTCCTTAAGGGAAAGTATAGGGAGTTTATTAAAGCTTCAAAAAATGTATGTTAAATCTCAATGTTAATGCGTTTTTTTAATGTACAAACCTTTCTAAAATGTTACTGCACTGTTAACTAAATTGTAAATTACAATTTTAATACATTTAAGTATGTTAAAATAAATTAAAATTCATGTTTACCTTTTTTTAAAAAAATAAGCCCAACTAAAGTAAAAGGTTTATATGTATTCATTATGCATTAAAAGTTAATTTAAGAATTTGGATTATTATTTGGAGTGGAAGACTTCCCATTAGAAGGAATAAGCACAAGCCTTGTCAGGGTTAACCCTCAGTCATTAAATTAACCTGAGCTCAACCCCCTGGTAGCTACGCACACCACAGACAGGCTTAACTTTTGGCAATGTGTAAAGCATTTACAGAGTACCAACACTGCTGACAAAATGAATTCCATGCCCGCCAGTTTCAACAAAAAGATCAATCACTCTGTAGAGTAGATGCTAAATTTCAAAGGGGTGCCTCATTTGCCTAATTCGTGCCGGTGGTTGCCTGATGTGGGCACCAGCATTCATTTTTGGATAATAGTACTCATTTTTCATCATCTGACACTGACGCAGCGCAAGAAAGCGAAAGTTTGAAAGAAGAGGAAGAGAAAGACAGGGAAAGATTAAGAGATAGAAAATGGTGGCGAATGAGGCATGAGGTAGAGTCAAGAGCAGGCAACCTCTTTGTTATTGACATTTAATGAGATAAAGAGACCGGAAGTGCAGGAAGGAGGCAGAAAGAGGCACGAGGCGGGGTCACGAGTAGGCAGCATTGGCAGTCACTAGAGGGTGCCAGAAACGAGACGCACGAGGTAGAATCAGGACCGGGCAGCCTCGGAATCCATGAGATAAAGAGACAGGAAGTGTAGAGTGGTGGAAGAAAGCCTTGAAAAATCAGATATTCACCAGTGTTTGGCAGGGCCTGCTCCAGGACTCCATTTTACACACTGTGTGCCTCAACATAGCAGGCGTGTTGTATGTCAGTGTTGGGGGCTTTGGGGTTCTTTCAGGTGAAGGCCTGCATACTGCACCAGACAAGTGGCAGTTTTCCACTTACAGTCAGAATGAACACACATGGAGGTCTCTTTCAGCTTAGCCGAAAAATACATCAGATAAACTGCAGTGTTGCCTCGCTCACTAACTTGGCACGTCGTCTGTTTGAGGGACGCGAGTAGCCATAGTGGCTTGAGTGACCTTAGACCACAGACCGCCTCACATTGCTAAGTGTCTGTAGGTTTGATCCCAGGCAGGAGGAGGCCAGCAGCGGTGCACGGGTAGTTGTCGATGGCTCCTGCTTTCCTCACCCCCTGTGCCTTGGTCCTGGGTGCCACCACAGATTCACTTCTCACAGTCTAGCTGTCTGCACATAAATAGATTGCACCTCACACCTGCTGCTGAGTCACAGCTGCTGCAGAGTCACACCTGCTGCTGAGTCACAGCTGCCAGCTGCTGGGTCTGCCTTAGCAAGGTCTAAGATAAGACGAACTCAGACTTATCTATGGAGAGTACACTGCCCTTAAATCAACGTTGGACGCATTCACATTTCCAAAGTAAAAAAAAAAATGTGATAAACATTTAGGAGGTGGTGGCAGCATCGACTGATGACATGCTGTGGATAGAGAGGCGACTTAGTGAAAAGTGTGAGCAAACAGCACTCCAGAGCAGGAAAAAGGTTAACCTTTAAGTTAAAGTTTATTTCTTATACCAAGGAGACCACAGCGTAGCGGCCTCGTCTTGTGCCTTCCGAGAGCAACCGTCTAATCGCGTTCCGAACACACAGGTCGTTGATTGCCACGAGCAAGCCCATATTCAAACATGTACATGTGAACATGGTATTACCAGAATCTTTTACCTAAAATAATTCCACAACTCGTGCATGCCTGCACGACATCAAACTTAAACAGACTGTAAATTTCATTGCATCTTCTTTCTCTTTTGCAAACAAAAGATTCTATTTTGTAACACATTTATAAAGAAAGAAATCCTTATACTTTGGAGGTACAGATCATTGCATGATGTCCTGCAAACTTCATCGTGAGAGTGAAGACTTTCATCAGCAACCTGTGACGTGCCTGCAACAGATGGATCGTCTCCTGATGCACTCAAGCATGAATCTAAAATGTCATTGCCATGCTCCGACAAATGAATAATTTCTGAATCATTGACTATATCAATATTTTGCTTATGAATAACAAACAAGTGAGACATATCTTGTAAACCATATTCTTGGATGTTTTTGCTATCCAAAATCTTTTTTTGCCTGTTCATTAGAAAGTTTAACTACACATCTTCTACTCCACCACCCCTTTTTGTCCAATAATAAAGAACCTTTAAATACTTTCAATATGCAAACTGGTGAAAAATAAATAGATGAACCTTTTTTTAACTCTGACCGGACTTTTGATTAAAACCCAATCACCTACAAAGAAATTCTGTTCTTTTACATGATGCTTAGCATCAAAATTAGTTTTATGTACGTTTTGTTTAATTGTTGAGTTAATTCTCATTTTATTTGAGTCTGAGCATGAATAACATTTTGGTTGTCCTACTAAGTCTTTAATCCAATCAGGACAAACTACAGTCCTAGGGTCTCTTTTTCGTAACAGATAAAACGGAGAAACCCCTGTCGTGAAGTGCGGGGTGATCAGATAAGACCAAACTTTTTTATTCAAAAATTAAATTTTCCACCAAAGTATTAACAGCCAGCACAGTTTGTGTCCCCTTCTTCAAAAATCTGTTCATTCTTTCTACCAGACCATTTCAAGCGGGGAATACAGTGCAACCTTGAGATGTTTTATGTGATGTGAATCTTAAATGTTTTTCATTTGAGTCGGGGTGAAATGTGAACCATTGTCAGTTACCAAGTCTTTTGGTGCTCCTTCAATATTAAAAATCCTGTGTAAAGACTTTATAACAGATGCTGTGTTACGCGTATTAGTGAACTCAAAGTAAACCCATTTTGAATAGTAGTCAACCATTACCATTAGAAATCTTTGTTCAGGGGCTAAAAAAATCTAAAGTACCTGCATTATCCAATGCAATCTTGTTCCAAGACTCAATAGGGACAGAAACACAATGTAACAGTGTCTGAGAAGTTTTCCAATGTTTATCGGATAACAAGCATGTTTCACATTTGTCAATCCATTGAGAAACATTCTTATCCATTGAAGGCCACCAAAAATATTCTTTTAAAATTCTAGAAGTACGTCCGATACCTAAATGTCCTTGATGTGCAGACTCAATTAATCTACTGCGTAAAGATACAGGTGGAATACAACAATCTGCATGCATCAAAACTCCTTCAACTAACAAAAGTTCTGCTGAAATTTGAGAAAAAGATTCCAAAGAATCAGGCAGAGAACGTTCTTTCGGCCACCCTTCTCTTACATAAACCATTGCTTTCGGCAAAACTAAATCTGTTTGATATGTATCCACCCAATCTTTATATTGAATACTTCCCACAGAGTCCAAAACATCCTCAATGGTTTCCACAACACATACTATTTCTTCATTTTCATCATCTAGACTGACAATTTGTAGTGGCATCCTGGACAGACAGTCTGCCCTGACATTTCAACCTTCAGAAATTAAAATTTACAAAATTGAAGTCATGTAGGCGAGAAAGCAACCTAACCAATCTTGAAGATGCTTTGCCTGTTACATTTCCATTCAACAAAGGTAATGACGGTTTGTGATCTGTAAAAATGTCAAATTGAGTACCCCATATAAATGTTTTGAACTTTTCAACAGCCCAAGAACACACAAGAGCTTCTTTCTTGATTGTACTATAATGAGACTCTGCCTGCTTTAGACTCCTGGAAGCAAATCCAATAGTACGTTCCTGCCCAGAAACCCACTGATAAAGGACAGCACCCAACTCTTGTTGGCTAGCATCAACCGTGATACTACATTTATGACCTGAAACATATGATGATAGAACTGGTGCCTTAATAATCAACTGTTTGACATCATTGAAAGCTTTAACACAAGAACTGTCCCAAACAAAAAATATGCCCTTTTTGAGCAAAGACCGTAAGGGTTGCACTACTTGAACATAACCTGGAACAAAATGAAAATAATACTCTGTCATGCCCAGAAATTATCTTTTGGTGGGGAAACATCCGTGATGGCTTGAGTCAGTGACAACTTAGGTTTAATGCCTTCAGAAGAAATAGAATGACCTAGATAATCCAATTCATTTGTTAGAAATTTACACTTTTTAAGACCTAAAGTGATGCCAACTTTTTTAAACACATTCAAAACCTTTCTTAAAATAACTAGATGTTCAGAAAAATACTTTACAAAATGAGCACATCATCTTGGGAAGTCTGCACACCATCAATTCCTTTCAAAATGTGGTCCATACTTTTTGAAAGACGCTGGCAGCAGAAGCCAGACCGAAACACAATCTCAAAAACGTATATGTTCCAAATGGAGTCACAAACGTAGTGACATCAGTTGACTCTGGTGCTAAAGGAATTTGGTTTTATGCAGATTTTAGATCCAATAAGCTAAAAATGTTTGCAGTAGCAATATTTGCAAGAAGATCTTGAATCTTTGGCAGAGGGTGACAATCAACTATGATATTCCTGTTAAGAGATCTCAGATCAGCACATAAACGAATCTCACCATCCTTTTTGCGCACTACAACAATGGGACTGACCCATTCAGAAGCATCAGGGGTTGTAAGTACACCTTTAAGGATCAAATTATCATTTTTTTTTAATTCTCTCTCATACGTAATGGAATAGCTCTGACTTTATGTGCTATAGAAATAGCATTCTGTTTCAATCTTATCACGTGCTCAAAAGTGTCTATTTTTCCAATTTTTGAAATACAAACATCTTGAAAGTCATCTAGCAGTGTTTTTAAGACACAATCTTCAATAGTGTCATATATGTAAGAAATCTGAGTGTCATTGACTTGTACAGGATTGTCAGAACCAGGAACAAGCTTCAAACCCATCTTTGCTAAGTCTTGCCAGCCCAAAATATTTTTGCCCTTGACAGCAACATAGATTTTGGAAGTAATTTGTGTGCCCAAACATGACAACGTTTCAATGAAAAAGCCTAACATATCAATATCATGGTCCCCATATGCTTTGGGAGAAATATCCGTTTTATACAAGTGAAACTTTTCAGACCATTGAGCGTAATAAAGTTAATCTGAGATGGAAGAAACAGGTGCACCAGAATCAGCCATCATATTCAATGTGTAGCAATTAGCAATGATCACTTGACAAAAATGACCTTTATATTTGAAACCTGCTTGAATAGAATCTGCAGACTCCACAGCTAAAACCTTTTTATCAAAATATTTCTGCAGAGGGGCAAAATCACCCTGCATTTGAGCACCACTAACCTGTAGTACACTTTTACCTCTGCACACGGATTGGAAATGACCTATTTTGTGACATTTAATGCATTTTTGCCTAAAGCAGGACATTTAGGGCTGCTGCCTGCATGCGAAGTGGAACCACATCTGAATCACGCTAAGGTGGACTTTTCATATACAGGTTTGGTAACCTTATTTTTTAACGCTAGCACATTAATTGAATCAGAACCTTGGATGGAATTAACCACACAGTTACTAGGTGACACCGATGAAATACATTTAGATGACACAATTGCTCTTTCAATTCCTTTTGCCATATCAATTACTTCAGAAAAAGGAGGATCCCTGCAGCTTAAGATCCTCTCTTGTATTTTCTCAGAGTGGCAACCGTACACAAACTGATCTCTGATGTAAGTATCCGGCACTGGACCAAAATTTTAATTTGCAGCCAAATTTCTAAGAGCCGAAATGTACTCCTCCACAGTCTCATCCACTTCTTGTTTTCTTTTCATGAAGTTAAAACGTTCCAGCATTACATTTGGCTCTTCCAAAAATGTTTTATTTAGCCTTTCCATTGCCTCTGTATACTCATTCCAATTATCTCCATCACCAGATATGGGTGCCACAATGGGTAGGTTATTAAAAATGTGTTGACCTTCAGTGCCAAATATCTAAATAGTACTGCAAGTTTTCTCTTGGGAGTGTAGTTTTCAGCCTCAATAGCGATTAAATAATGTTCAAACGAGCGGTACCAAATTCTCCACGGTATTTTAGGTTTCCCAGGTAATGGTAAAAATGATGGAAGTTGAACAACTTGTTAAGGAGTAGCCATGAATATAAATATTTAAAATTATTTATAATAACTGAATTACCACCTACCAGGAATGTAGTGCCTTTTAAGGAAAATTAGAAATGTTAAGCAACTGTTAGTCAAAAATTGCCTTAAATTCTGACCCAAAAATTTATTTTTACAATTGAACCCAAAGTAAGATGGCTGGCACACTAATCGTCAAAACATAAGACGATTACTACTTAAATACGAAGTAAACCAATGACAAATCACTGATGTGAATAATCCTCTTAAGTTGCTCCAAAAACGAATTCTCCCCAATCCAATATGGCCGCCACGCTTGAACTAAGGCATGGCTTAGAGCAAGACAGCAAATGTGTGGAAGCACAACGAAGCGCGAGGAAGCACTACTGCCAAAACAGCACAATAAATTCACCTCGCTCAGGCGGGAGCATTTGCAGTGACCACCGGCCTCCAGCGATGAGCAATGAACCAACTGTGGTGGGGAAATGCAGCAGATGCAGCCAAGATCCACTAAAGGAAAGCTGGTCGGCTCCTGGAGAAAATAAATATCTCCCTCAGCTCGTCGCCAGATCAAAAGTGTGCGTAAACAGCACTCCAGAGCAGGAAAAAGGTTAACCTTTAAGTTAAAGTTTATTTCTTATACCAAGCAGCCCACAGTGTAGCGACCTCGTCCTCTGCCTTCCGACCGCAACCGTCGAATCGCGTTCCGAACATACAGGTCGTTGATCGCCACGAGCAAGCCCATATTCAAACATATACTGTACATGTGAAAATGGTATTACCAGAATCTTTTACCTAAAACAATTCCACAACTTGTGCATGCCTGCACGACATCAAACTTAAACAGACTGTACATTTCATTACACTTAGCCAACGGAAAACCATGCTGGAAGTGTTGTGCAAACATGATTCCTTCACACAGCATGAACAGCAGCCGATGTGGCTGCCCTACAGAGCTCGTTCATGTGCACAAGCGTCTTGGAAGTCACACATGTAAGGCTTAGCTCTGATGAAATGGACCATTGCAGTGTCCTAGGAGTGTACCACTCAGAGGTCATTGCAGGGTCAGATACAGCGAATGACTAATGCAAAGGAATTGTTTCTGTCAGTCAATCTGTACGAATCTGTTTTGCTTTTGAAGAGTTGGTGATTCATATAAAAGACAGACGTAGGCGGTCATTCTGACCGCGGCGGGCGGCAGTCGCCGCCCGCCATGCGGTTACCGCCGAATGACCGCCCCACGGTCAAAAGACCGCGGCGGCCATTCCAACTTTCCCGCTGGGCCGGCGGGCGACCGCCAAAAGGCTGCCCGCCGGCCCAGCGGGAAAGCCCCTGCAACGAGGAAGCCGGCTCCGAATGGAGCCGACGGAATTGCAGGGGTGCGACGGGTGCAGTGGCACCCGTCTCGATTTCCACTGTCTGCTAAGCAGACAGTGAAAATCTGTATGGGGCCCTGTTAGGGGGCCCGGCACTGCCCATGCCAGTGGCATGGGCAGTGCAGGGGCCCCCAGGGGCCCCACGACACCCGTTCCCGCCATCCTGGTTCTGGCGGTGAAGACCGCCAGAAACAGGCTGGCGGGAAGGGGGTCGGAATCCCCGTGGCGGCGCTGCAAGCAGCGCCGCCACGGAGGATTCCCTGGGCCAGGGGAAAACCGTCGGGAAACCGCTGGTTCCCCTTTTCTGACCGCGGCTTTACCGCCACGGTCAGAATAGCCCAGGAAGCACCGCCAGCCTGTTGGCGGTGCTTCCGCTGCCCTCCACCCTGGCGGTCATGGACCGCCAGGGTCGGAATGCCCCCCTTAATTAGTACAAAACAGGGTGTTGCAATATGCAAAGGGCACTTTGTGATTCTGAGATGTCTTTTCACCAGCAATCAATTGGTGCCTGAAGCATGAATGGGTGTTCCTGTCCTCCTAACTGTTCACAATGGACAATGGTTTGCTACAATAATCACAGTTGTACAGCACTGATCTGATGCCGACTCCCTAGAGGAGGTGGCACCCTGTTTTTAATGTGGAAAGTATCCATATTGGATAGTGTGTTTGGCACTGGGAGAAAAGAGAATGGGCCAGGGGAGCACTGAAACCACTTTTCAATGTCCCTGACTGATGGCAACTTTTATTGTTTAAAACAGCCCCTGTCCCCTTAAGTGAAAGAAGCTTCTTTAAAAAAAAGTCCCCATTTATTAAATGCAAACGCAGAGATGGGGTCTGCTGCCCCTTGCAGGCCTCTGTTCCCTCAAGGGAAGCCATCGACTGGGAGTTGCAGAAAGGGTCATGCTACTGCAGATTATTGGTTTGCAACTCGCTGGTTTTGCAGAGTAGTACATCAGTCACAGGGCAAAGCACAGGTAGGGTCGAGATTGTTTTGAACACAACTTCATGACCCAAACTACGGCCATGATGTCACTAAAAGTCTCAGAAATTGTGCGAAAACGTGTGAGTGAACAAAACTTGCTTGGCTGCTTATACGCTAAAGGCTTTCAGTTGAATTGTAGATGAGCTGTATAACCCTTTCTCCAAGAGCTGATTTATGGCCCAAGCTGGGGCTCCTTGTATTTCCCAAACCAGCAGAGCTTTCTGCAGAGGCCTGTGCAAACAGAAAAACACTTTATAACATGAAACATTGTGCAGCCTTGAATTCACTGGAAACAAGCACACAGTTGCATTTCCTCACCTCCCTCTTCACCCAGCACGTGCAATGAAAAGGCTGTTTTTCACTGAAATAGAATACAGGCCACTCTCATAACTCTGAATGGCTGTGCCGAACCAATCAGTGTGAAGGTGTGTTTCACAAATCTGAACATTTGTTGACAGGACTGTGGGATGAGGAATGAGGAGCAGGGATGATGGATGAGTAGTAGGGATGATGGCTGAGGCATGAGAAGTAGGAATGATGGACGATGGATGAGAAGTAGGGATGAGAAGCAGGGATGAGGGATGAGAAGTAGGAATGATGGAAGAGAAGTAGGGATGATGGAAGAGAAATAGGGCTGAGAAGCAGGGATTAGGAATGAGGAGCATGGATGAGGGATGAGAAGTAGGGATGATGAAAGAGAAGTAAGGATGATAGATGAGAAGTAGGAATGATGTATGAAGGATGAGAAGTAGGAATGATGGATGAGAAATAAGGATGAGAAGAGCGGATAGTGGATGAGAAGTAAGGATGATGGATGAGAAGTTGGGATGTTGTATGATGAATAAGAAGTAGGGATGATGGATGAGAAGTAGGGAGATGTATGATGGATGAGAAGTAGGGATGATGGATGAGAAGTAAGGATGATGGATGAATAGCAGGGATAAGAAGCAGGGATGCGGGATGAGAAATAGGGATGATGGAAGAGAAGTAGCGATGATGGATGAGAAGTAGGGATTGTCACAATTTACTCGTCGCTTACGGCTCGGGCCAACTGGAACTGCAGGATGGTCTCGATCCTTGTAGGTTCTGCCTTGACCAAGGTAAGGGCAGCCCTTTCTGGTAGCCACGGTGCTGCTGACAATAGGATGTCAAAAGGCAGTCCGTGCCCTCCAGAAGGAGTCCCAGAGGGAAAAACCCCAAAGGGGAAAAAAACCCTCTATGGCTGGAACTCCCTGGAACAGAGAATAAGCACAAGAAAAAAGGTAAGTCTTCCGATAAAAAGAAAAACAAATACTGGAAGAAACTGGAACAGGCGAAGAAAAAGGTTGGAGGAAAAACAACCGGAGCGTGATCACCACCAAAGGAAGTGTTGCAGCACAAGGAGAGCAAGAAATCCCACTCCTTATATACCCTAAAACAAGAAGTGACAGACAGGAAGAAAAAAGACACCATGTTGGATTGGTAAAGGACCATAGGAGAACATAGATGAAGACGCCATTTTAGAAAAGGATCCTTATGCATGCAGTGAAAGAGGTAGAAGAAAGGCATGCTGGGTGAAAGAAGAACATGGCTCCTATTTGTAAAAATGAAGGAAAGAAGAAAAGGAGAAAGAAGAGAAAAGAAGACAAAGAAGAGAAAAGAAGACAAAGAAAAGAACAGGTAACACCAGGTAAGTAAGGGGGGGTCGCCCACTCCTAATATCGAGGGCACGCCATGCCCTGAACTCGCCGAGGCCTGATGCCCAATCACATCTGTCGAGATAAGAATGGAAAAAAGGGGCGCAGAACGCCCTGCGGCTGAGAAAATGAACCGCCGCTCCAGCCGCGTCCCTCACCGATCTTTCTGCTTGGACCGCGGTGGACCGGGGAGCGACAGTAGGCCCCCCTCCCCCGGAGCCCCAGCTTTGTTCGGATACAGACGGAAAAAACGACGGATCAAAAGAGGACCTTGAACAGAAGAGGCAACTTCCCAAGAACACTTGCTAAGAGGATAACCCTTCCAATGAATGAGATATTGGAGATGGTTTCGAATTGTATGAGAATTACATATTTCTTGGACCTCATACTCGGGTTCTTCATTAACTAACAAAGGAGGAGGATAGGTGAATTGTCTATGGAAAGGATCAGGCTTATAGGGCTTCAGTTGTGAGACGTGGAATACAGGATGTATTTTCCACGTTCGAGGCAAACGAAGACGGAAGGACACTGGATTGATCTTTTGAAGAATTGAAAAGGGTCCATAATAGCGGGGTTTGAACTTATTTTGTGACAAACAGAGGGGTAAGAATCTGGAAGAAAGACGGACTTTGTCTTGGATTTGATAATATGGAGCATCACATCGTCTCTTATCTGCCATCCTTTTCATATGTTGTTTGGTAGACAAAAGGTTAGAATGTATAAGGTGTTGAATTTTACGTCATCTCCAAGAAAATGAGGTGATTGCAGGAAGTGTAGAAGAGTCTTTTAGAATAGCAGGAAATGACTTGGGATGAAAGCCATATGAGCAGAAAAAAGGAGTGACTTTTGAGGTACTATGTACTGTATTATTATATGAAAACTCAGCAATGGGTAAGTAAGTGGACCAGTTACTCTGAATGGTATTGCAAAAACAGTGAAGATATTGTTTGAGTCCTTGATTCAGGTGTTACATTTACCCATTAGTCTGAGGATGATATCCAGAAGTTAAGGCTACCTCAATATGTAGGGTTTCACAGAAATGCTTCTAAAATCATGATATGTATTGAGGTTCACGGTCTGAAACAATGACTGGAGGGAGACCATGGAGACGAAAAATGTCTTGTATAAAGATTTGACATAATTCTTTGGATGTGGGTAGTTTCTTTAGTGCAGTAACATGAGCCATCTTAGTAAATGAATCCACAGTCACCATTATAACTAGATTCCCTGTGAAGGGAGGAAAGGAACACATGAAATCAGTTGATACGGTATGCCAAGGGGTTGGTGGAACAGGTAAAGGTTGAAGCAGGCTTGATATGGGGTATCTTTGCTTGAGCACAGATGGGACAAGATGCCACATAACTCTCAGTATCTTTCTTAAGTGTAGGCCACCAGAAGGAACAAATGAGTAATTCCTGTGTGGCTTTGATACCACAATGGCCAGCCACAGGGGAGTCATGACACATTTGTGGTGCTTTCCTTTGCACTATATTAGAAGGAAGGAACAACACATCTTTATGGTAGTAATACCCCTTAACCTTGCATAATTTTGGATGTAGATCTTTCATTTCCAGTTCTGAGAGGGTTGAGTACTCAGACCGTACTTTATCAAGGAAAGACTGTACTGGTTCAATAATTATTTCTGGTTCAATGAGGTGTCGTGAAGGGGGATTGATACCGTCAGGGTAGCTCATGACAGGGCGTCTGCCAGAATATTTTGAGAACCCGGTATATAGGTGATGAAAAAATCGAATTGACTAAAAAAGAAAGCCCCACGGGCTTGGTGACTGTTCTGACATTGAAAGTTTCGTAGACACTGTAAATTTGGATGGTCTGTTCTTACTTCAAATGGTTCCCTAGAATCCATAAGGAATTGTCTCTACTCCTGACAGGCTGTTTTTAGAGCTAGAAGTTCTTGTTCCAAAACAGAATAATTGCGCTCAGAATCAGATAGCACATGGGAAAGATAAAAAATCGGATGTTCTAATCGGTTGTCGTCCTGGCTTTGTAATAATGAGACCCCTATAGCTTTCTGAAGCATCAGTGACTACGATAAATTGTTTGCTGGTGTCAAGCTGCCGTAGTATAGGGGCTTGGGTGAAAGCACGTTTTAGGTTTTGGAATGCGCTTTCAGCCACATCTGTCCAGATAAAACCGTTTCGTAAACTCTCTTTTTTAAGAGTTTGTGTGATTTTGCTGGTTTGTTGAGAGAAATCCAAAATAAATTGGCGATAAAGATTGGCCAGTCCTAAAAAACACTGGGTTTCTTTGATAGAAGAGGGGGATGGCCAGTCTAGGATGGCCTGAACTTTCTCTGGATCCATGGAAATACCAACTTGACTAATATAATACCCTAAATATTTCACCTCTGTCTTGTTAAATTCACATTTCTCAGGTTTACAGAAGAGTTGATGTTGCCTAAGTCTGTCTAGAACTTGAATTACATGCATGGTGCGATGTTCAGGATGTCTGGAATATATTAGGATATCATCTAGGTAGATTACTACATGTGATTTAAAAGGTCAGAAAATACTGAATCCATAAGTCTCTGAAAAATAGAGGTGGCATTGGTTAAACCAAAGGGTATTACCCGATATTCGTAATGACCAAAGGGTGTACGAAACATGGTCTTCCATTCATCACCTTCCTTTATTCTTAAAAATGGTAAGCTCCCCTAAGGGCTAACTTTGTAAATATCTGCGCCCCTCTGACTGCTCCCAAAATATTTTTTATTAGAGGTAGTGGATATTGGTCTTTTATGGTAATTTTATTCAATCCACAAAAGTCTATACAGGGACGTAGATCCATCGTCTTTTTAGGCACGAAGAAGAGGGGAGCCCTAGAGGTGGAAGAAGATGGTGCAATCAGACCACTCTGTATATTTCTTGCAGGTGTTCCTTGAGTATTTTCTTTTCCGGTTCTGTAAGATTGTCCATTCTACCAAAGGGGACAACAGCACCAGGTTCCAGGGAAATGGTACAGTCGTATTCTCTATGTGGAGGTGGTACTGGTTTTGTGGGTTTTTGGAACACGTCTATATAATCCAGATAGTGACTAGGTATCCTTTGGATAGAGTTTATGGAACAACCTACTTCTGGTACTGTTGATAACATTTTCTTTGGTGACCAATATGTTCCTGGGGCATAACAATGGTCTTGACAAAAGTGGGAGGAAAGAGAAATAGTTCTGGTTTCCCAATTGCTATAAGAATTATGCCGTGTAAACCAGGGTATTCCTAGGATTATTGTATGATTAGGAGAGGAAATCATATCAAAAGAGACATGTTCCTGATGTTTTCTATTGTGTAGACATAAGGTAGGTGTAATGTTGATGACAGGACCGGAAGCTAATAGAGATCCATCAACTGTATGAACTTGCTCTTGAATGTCCTTAGATATTTGAGGAATTTTTTGTTCCATAGCCCATGTCTCATCCAGATAGATTCCAATGGCTCCACAGTCCAATAATACCAACGCCCTTTCTTCCAGACCATCGGATAACTGCAGTGTAATAGGTAAAAGAAACAGGGCAGTTGCATCTTCCTTGGAAGAACAAATAGAAGGTATTTCAGAGAATCCCGTCCCCTCTCTTCTCATAGAGTGCGGGAATTGGCATTTCCCGGAGACTTCACAGGATGGACTGGGCAGGTATGAAGCAAATGGCCAGAAGCTCCACAATAAAGACATAGGTGTTCATGCTGGCGGTCAAAACACTGACCGCCAGCGACCCCGGAACCCCGCCAGCCAAATTATAAACATTTCTGTGGGCCGGCGGGCAAAAACATTGTTTCCGCCCACCAGCTCACAGAAAGGCCCGGCCGGAACATTGACGGCGGCTCCATGTCAATGCCTCTGCGCAGCAGGTGCAGTTGCAGGTGCAGTTGCAGTTGCACCCGTTGCGCAGATCACTGCCCAAGTGCATGGGCAGTGCAGGGGCCCCCAAGGGTGCCCCGGGGCACACCCTCCGCCAGCCTTTCCCTTGCAGGTGAACCCGCCAGGAAAAGGCTGGTGGAAATGGGAACATTATCCGCAGGGTAGTACAGCTACCCTGGCGGATAGTGTTTTCACTCACCGCAAGGCTGCCTGATGGCAGAAGCCTGGCGGTGAGTGAGGGCCACCGATGGCAGCCCTCACCCTGTTCAGAATATGGCAGGTTGGCCCGCCATGCCGGCTGGTGGTTTCAGCCACCAATGCCGGCATGGCGGGCCAACTCGCCATGTTCGTAATGAGGGCCATAACCCTTTTTTTTGTCTATTTTCACGTTCACCAGCAGTTAGAGGGCCACGAGCGGTGTCTATTTGCATAGGTTCTCCTTCTGCCGCTTCTCTCAATTCAGGTCGAGACTCTTCGGAACGATGGATGATGGTACGTGGGTTCCCTGCATTAGATGGTCCAAGATTCTTTCTCTTTTCCAGTCTGCATTCCTGTAGACGATACTCTATGGAGAATGCTAAATCCATTAAACTTCGTAAATCTTCCACTCTAGCTGGATGTATCAGTTCATCTTTTATGTCTTCTCAAAGACCTCTACGAAAAAGGGTTACAAGAGTACGTTCTACCCTAGTAGTCTCTACTACCAGTTGTCTAAAACGGGTTATATTTTGTAGAACATCCTGGGTACCTTGCTGGATATCACATAAAGCTTCTTCAGCAGATGTCTCCAACCCCGGGTGTTCAAATGTTTGTTTGGGGCAGCGACAAAAGCTGAATAATTAGACAGCAGGATCATTGAAAGCTATCAAAGGAGTCACCCAGGCCAAAGCAGGACCAGACAGGGCACTAATTAAATAACCCACTTTAGTTTTATCTTGTGTAAATTGGGATGGTCGGAATGCAAAATAGACTGTCACAGCATCACGGAATATACGCAACT
Organism: Pleurodeles waltl; assembly: GCF_031143425.1. Classification (NCBI taxonomy): domain Eukaryota; kingdom Metazoa; phylum Chordata; class Amphibia; order Caudata; family Salamandridae; genus Pleurodeles; species Pleurodeles waltl. The sequence continues at coordinate 28,418,385 of NC_090451.1, forward strand.
TGTTGGGATCTCCTGAAAAACGTGGCGTATTAGCTGAAATAGCGGGAACATCTGTTGTTCGGGAAACCAAAGCTTATCGTAAAGCCACATTTTCATTTCGTAATTGTTGCAGTTCCTGGGCTTGTTGTTGGATGGTTATGAGTAGCGACTGGTTGGTTTCTGAAGCAGCCGTCGAAGTATTCTCTATACTGCTTGACGAAAACTGGTTCTCTTGGCGCTGCACTCTGTCACGATTTACTCGTCGCTTACGGCTCGGGCCAACTGGAACTGCAGGATGGTCTTGATCCTTGTAGGTTCTGCCTTGACCAAGGTAAGGTCAGCCCTTTCTGGTAGCCACGGTGCTGCTGACAATGGGACGTCAAAAGGCAGTCCGTGTCCTCCAGAAGGAGTCCCAGAGGAAAAAACCCCAAAGGGGAAAAAAACTCTATGGCTGGAACTCCCTGGAACAGAGAATAAGCACAAGAAAAAAGGCAAGTCTTCCAATAAAAAGAAAACAAATACTGGAAGAAACTGGAACAGGCGAAGAAAAAGGCTGGAGGAAAAACAACCGGAGTATGATCACCACCAAAGGAAGTGTTGCAGCGCAAGGAGAGCAAGAAATCCCACTCCTTATATACCCTAAAACGGGAAGTGACAGACAGGAAGAAAAAAGACACCATGTTGGATTGGTAAAGGGCCATAGGAGAACATAGATGAAGACGCCATTTTAGAAAAGGATCCTTATGCATGCAGGGAAAGAGGTAGAATAAAGGCATGCTGGGTGAAAGAAGAACATGACTCCTATTTGTAAAAATTAAGGAAAGAAGAAAAGGAGAAAGAAGAGAAAAGAAGACAAAGAAAAGAACAGGTAACACCAGGTAAGTGAGGGAGTGTTGGGGGGTGCCCACTCCTAACTTCAAGGGTGCACCGCGCCCTGAACTCGTCGAGGCCCGATGCCCATTCTAGGGCCTCGTGCGAGATAAGAGCAGAAAAAAGGGAAGCGGCACGCCCTGTGGACGAGAAAATGAACCGCCACTCCAGCCACGTCCCTAGCCGATCTTTCTGCTCGATCTGCCGTGGACTGCGGCACTACAGGGATGATGGAAGATGGATGAAAAGTAGGGATGAGAAGCAGGGATGAGGGATGAGAAGTGGGAATGATGGAAGAGAAGTAGGGATGATGGAAGAGGAAAAGGGCTGAGAACAAGGATAATGAATGAGAAGCAGGGATGAGAAGTAGGGATGAGAAGTAAGGATGATGGAAGAGAAGTAAAGATGATGGATGAGAAGTAGGGATGATGTATGATGGGTGAGAAGTAGGGGTGATGGATGAGAAGTAGAGATTATGTATGATGGATGAGAAGCAGGGATGATGGATGAGAAGTAGGGATGATGTATGATGGATGAGAGGTAGGTATGATGGATGAGAAGCAGGCATGAGGAGTGAGGAATGAGGAGTGAGGAATGAGGAATGAGGATGTCCTAAAATGGATGCTGTACTTTAGCGAGAGCTTCTCCCTCAGATCACTCTAGCTTAAGCCCCTGGAAGAAGGATACTATATTCTATTACACGTCGTCCTCTGGAAAGAACAAGCGTGTGCAAATTCTGTGATTCCAAGGTATGCCAAAGTGCAGCAGTTCTTTAATGGACAGGAACTGCTGTGCACGTCTTAAAATTGAAATGAGAGCAGCAGCACTTCTCAGCAGCAATACATGCGAAGGGGAAATACCAGCACTTTTCAGCAGAGATACAATAAATGTACTGTGACCATATCAGCACATCTTGGTAGAAGTGCAATACATTTTATGAGATAGTACGTGCACTTCTCAGCAGAAATGCAATGCATGCAATGCGGAAGTACCAGCACTTCTCAGCAGGAATGCAATACATTTAACAGGAGAGTACCAGCACTTCCCAGCAGAAATGTACTACTTTTAATGGGAGAGTATCATCACTTTTCAGTAGCGTTGCAATGCATTTAGTGGGAGACTACCAGCACTTCTCAGCAGGAATGAAATCCTTTTGATGATAGAATAGCAGCACTTTCAACAGGGGTGCAATACTTTTAATGGGAGAGTATCAGCAGTTTTCGGCAGTGGTGCAATATTTTTAATGAGCGACTACCAGCTCCTCTCAGTAAGGGTGCAGTACTTTTAATGGGAGAGTACCAGCTCTTCTCAGTAAGAGTGCAGTACTTTTAATGGGAGAGTACCAGCTCCTCTCAGTAAGGGTGCAGTACTTTTAATGGGAGAGTACAGCTCTTCTCAGTAAGGGTGTAGAACTTTTAATGGGAGAGTACCAGCTCTTCTCAGTAAGGGTGCAGTACTTTTAATGGGAGAGTGCCAGCTCTTCTCAGTAAGAGGGCAGTACTTTTAATGGGAGAGTATCTGCTCTCCTCAGCAGGAATGCAGTACTTTTAATGGGAGAATACCAACTCTTCCGAGTAAGGATGTAGTACTTTTAATTGGAGAGTACCAGCAATTCTCAGCAGGGGTGCAATACTTTTAATGGGAGAGTACCATCTCCTCCGAGTAAGGGTGCAGAACTTCTAATAGGAGAGTACCTACTCTTCTGAGTAGCAACAGGCATGTGGGCACAAGCGAGGTGCACTTTCGTGACTACAGGAGGCGTCGGGCCTTTCTTCAGGGCGTCAGGTACCCTTGCAGTACTCAAGGTGCGGCTGCACATGGTCCCTGCTGACCAGGACACCGGGTGCTAGGTCTGAGATGGAAAGCTAGGTCTACAATGTATCACTGAATATCTAGAGTAACTGTGGTCTATCAGACTAGGCCAGGGTTCTGCAAAGTTGGTCCTGGAGAGCCGGGTCCATGCCAGATTTTTAGCATATCCACATTTAGAAACAAGATGTTTCAGAAATCTACATTTTTCTAAATGTGGATATGCTAAAAATCTGGCATGGACCCGGCTCTCCAGGACCGACTTTGCAGAACCCTGGACTAGGCCAATCCCAGGGGAGATGGAGTGACTTGTGAGCTGGACACGAAACAACACATTTAATTTATGCACAATAGGTTTGGTGGAGCGTCTGTCATTGGAAACAGCAGGCATGATTGCCTTACGAGGATTCAACACTGACCACTCCGGAGCTGTGCGAGTGCTGAAAGTGAAGTGTATGGAGGTGCCCCGGTGGTACTCTGAGGAGACGACATGTGTGTCATCATCAAAAGGCACTCCTGGGGAGCTCACTACGGAGCCTCTTCGGGAAGTTTCAACTTTTTCTTTGTATAGTTTGTGAAATAACTCAACCTTTTAATCCATGCGTTCTGAAGACTGAATTTGTTGGCATAGATGTGCCGTTAAAAAAAAAAAAATACAATGACGGTTAATCATAGTTTAATAAAAGCCCATGCATCCCGGGTTCCACTGCACTCAGTGAGAAATTTAGAGTTCCCTTGAGGTAGCAGCGACTCAGGGGTACGCAGACTTCCTGTTGCGTACTCCAATGCGCCGAAGATTTGACCTCTTGCGCTGCTTTTTGGTACTAAACAACACAACAGCAGCAAGTGGGGAAATGTGTGAGGGAAGAGGTAGGGGTGGCAGGCAAGGAGTGGGACTACGGTGTACCCCCAAAAAGAAAACACACAGTGGGGGCACGGTTGAGGCAAAAAAAAAAGCATTGGCAAATCCTATAGGTATCATCTTTGCAGGAGCTATTGGCTCTGTCAATGACTTTTAGCCACGTTGTACAGCATCCTGGCTGCTGTGCAGCAGGACTGAAAATTAGAAAAAAGTGCTATGACGCATCAGCCCTGTTCATGTCATTGTGTTTTTTTCTGGGGGAGAGAGGCTGGGCAAGCAACACAATGTGGGATGGGGTGACACAAGCAACACAATGGGGAGAGGTGTGAGGCAAGCAACAAAATGTGGGAGGGATGGGCAAGGGAAAAAGCGGGAGGGGCTGGGCAAGCAACACAATGCAGGATGGAGCAGGGTGGAAGGGGCAAGCAACACAGAGCCTGAAAGGGTGTGAACAAGGCAGACAGTGGGAGGAGGGCGGATGGGGACAATGAGCTTGATGAACAGCTGAAGGAGTGTAGGAGGGAACAAGCAATACAACAGATAGCAGGAGGATGGGAGGAGGAAAGCAACATGATGGGCAGTGGTAGGACAGGTGTGGGAGCAAGCAACATGCACTCTTATGGAGTGCCTTTACAATAAGAAAAAAGTAGCCCTGAATGAGTGAGCAGTGGAAAAGTACTGAGAAGGGAAGCAGTATTTGGGCCATGCTCCAGGGGAGGGTCAAACACAAGAAGAGGAAGTCAGTCTAGCATATGCTGACCAAAGAGGAGCAAGCAATTCAGAGTGACGATGAAGCCAACCAATGATAAGCAATGGGCAGACTCTAAGGCCCCTGTATGTAAGCTTAATGTCTTGTAAGTGACAGCTTATGTGCTTTCTCAGGTGGGTGATGAAGGTAAAGGTGGGTTCATATCCAGGTCGCAAACACATGAGACCGGTTCTGCAAACCACAGAGTCGGTCCCAGGGACAACTTGAGATTCAGGATAAGCCCACTAACAGTGGTTAGTGATCCAGAAAAGTTTGGAACCAGGGGTCACTGATGAAAAGTCACGGTATGGACATGCAGCAGTGGGACACGACAGTTCAGCAGTCTGGGTTGCCTCACCCTGGGAGTAATGCAAGAGACATGCATCCTCAGCACCATGAGTCAGACCCAGGGAGAACCCATGTCCCTTGTGGGACTGCGTCAGCAGGCTTCGACCCCAGGTAAAGGCCACACATTAGAGCGCACCGTCTCCCAGTACGAGCGCCGGGCCTAGCTGGTCATAAGACCACTGCACAACGGTGTACTTCTGGCTCCCATGCTGAGCAGTGGTGAAGGGCTTGTTCTCAAGCCCACTGGGCAGTGCTTAATTTGAGCTTGTTGTTTCCGGTGCAGAGCACCGGCACTTATTTTTGAGGGCCGGTACTTATTTTTCTGCCTCTAGCATTTACTGCGAGCAAAAGACACATATGGGAAAGACGGAGGAAAAGAAAAAAGAAAAAGCGTCACAATGGGAGAAAGCAGAAAGCTGCAGGAGTGAGCTGAAGGGGTAGGGAGTGGCTGTGAATGGATTGAAGAGGCCAGAGATGGCTTCAGGATTACACTGCAGGCCCGGTTCAAGGAATTTGTATCTGGATGGTCCAAATGTTTGTTTGGGTGGGCCAATGTGTGCCCAATTTTTGGCAATTCTGGAAGTAGCCTACAATTGTTAGATTTACATTTATTTTCTTCCAAACAGTGATATAGAGCACGTGGAGAGTTATTTGAGAGTAAAAGCTATGTCTATACCCTTCAGGCTCAACCCTCATAATCTCCAGCAGGCCAGGCTTCAATAAAAGCACCTGGATACCAAGCAGATTGTTATAGTAGTTCAAGTTTAAGGAGATCCTTTGCAACCCTTTGCATCTTTGCACTAGGAAGACTGGCTGTTTACTCCTTGCAATTTGCCCATCACTTCTTTGCAAACTGTGATCTTTGTAACTGTTTATTTTCATGCCATTCTTTTGCTTTCATTGATAAAAAAAAAGTTTTAAAAACAGATACACGTTTGCTACAAAGAAAGCAATATTCCTGATATCTCATTGCAGTTTTCATAACTGGTAATTGGTCAAAGCTGTAAACTTCTGGGCATATCACACAGAGAGCAGTGGGGGCGCATTGGCCCGCTTTGTGCACCCTGGGGTACTAGTGTATTACAGGGGGAGGGTGCTTGTTCTGCCCCTTGTGTAATACTGATACCGCTGGCGCTCATGTAGAGCCAGCACTATCTTCAGAGGGCATTCCCTCATTTTCATTTGCATAACACAGTCCACACCAGTTCAGGGACCCCCAGTCCCTGCTCTGGCGCAAAACTGGACAAAGGAAAAGGGAGTGACCACTCCCCTGTCCATCACCACCCCAGGGATGGTGCTCAGAGCTACTCCAGTGTGTCCCAGACATCAGCCATCTTGTTTTCCAAGGTCCATACCTGATAAGGTAGCCAATCCCCCTCTCAGGGCAATTTAGGGTCTCTCCTGTGGGTTCCTCTTCAAATTCTACTTGCAAGTTTCCAGCAGGAATCCTCTGCAACTACTACTTCATCCTCTGACCTCGGATCGATCGCAGACTGCTCCATAACCGCAACAAAGTATCCAGAAGGGCTACTTTTCCTCTGCAACTTCAGCTCCAGCCAGCAACCGCAACAGTTTCCACAGTGTGCACACTCTGGGGACTCCCTGTCTTCACCCTGCACCAGAAGGACCGAAGAAATCTCCAGTGGAGTGATGGAGTCACCTCCCTGCTCTTGCAGGCAACTTCTAAGTCGACAACCAGTTCTCTTGGACTCCTCTCCTGGTGACGAGCATGCTCCTTGAAACACAGGTGGTGGACCCCTTCGACACAGATTGTCCTAAGGTCCTGCTATCCCAATTTGGAGGAGGTAAGAGCTTGCCTTCCCCAAGTATGACTGTACCCCTGTGCACTGCGTCTTCTTTACCTCCTGAGGCCTCTGTGCACTATTTGCAAAATTCCTTCATGCACAGCCTGGCCCAGCCCCCCAGCACTCCATCCTGTGATGCTCAACTCGTTGAGTTGGCCTCCGGCAGCGAGGGACCTTCCTGTCTAGTGCTGCACCAACCACATTTTGCACCTCCTTTGTCCCCGTGCCCTGGGACTCCCGTGGGTGCTGTCTGGTCGACTGAGGGCTCTCAGAAGTGCTGAGAGACCCCTCTTCCTGCTCACACAGTGTTGAGGCCCCCAGGTCCCTCTTGGGTCCAGACAGCGCCACTTTGAAACAAAACACGACTTTGCCAGAACCAAGGCTTGTTGGAGGAATCCAGCGCCAAAACTCACCTGCATCCAACATCTCTTCATGAGACATCCAGTGCATCATGCAGGAACCTGCTGACATCTTCCTTGGGTGCATTTCTGCAGTCTTCGTCCAACCGGGGACTCTTCTTTTGCACCCTCTTCTGGGTTGGCAGGGGCTCCTGTCCTTCCTGAACTTCTTCCGACTTCTGGACTTGGTCTCCTTCCTTTGCAGGTCTTCAGGTCCAGGAATCCACCATTTGTTGTTTGCAGTCTTGCTTGGTTCTTGCAATAACTCTAATCACGCCTTGTAGTGTGTCCTAAGGAAACTTACAGTACTTTACTCCTACTTTCCTGGGTTCTGGGGTGGGGTATTTTACTTACTTTTGCTGTATTCTTACTCTCCCAGCAATTCTCTACACACTTCACTTGTCTAGGGGGTAATTCGTGACTCGCATTCCACTTTCTTAGTATATGGTTTGTGTTGCCCCTAGACTAATTTTCACCCATTGCATTCTATAGCATTTCCTATTTTCTGCACTGTCCTATGTCTAATTACTTACCTTGTTTTGGTGTCTAGTGTATATATTGTGTATAATACTTACCTCCAAAAGGAGTATTGCCTCTAAGATATTTTTGGCCTTGTGTCACCCAAATAAAGTACCTTTATTATTGGTAACACTGAGTATTGTCTTTACTTGTCTATAAGTACTGTGTAACTATAAGTGGTATTGCAGGAGCTTTGCATGTGTCCCAGTTCAGCCTAAGCTGCTCTGCTATAGCTACCTCTGTCAGCCTAAGCTGCTCTGCTATAGCTACCTCTGTCAGCCTAAGCTGCTCTGCTATAGCTACCTCTGTCAGCCTAAGCTGCCCTGCTATAGCTACCTCTGTCAGCCTAAGCTGCTCTGCTAACACTACTACATTTCACTAATAAGGGATAACTGGACCTGGTATAAGGTGTAAGTACCTTACGTACCCACTACAAATCAGGCTAGCCTCCTACACATACGTTGTGGCAAAACTTTAACAATATAAATTTTAAAATGTTCCTGTGGAACTAATTATTAAGTTCTGAGGTATGTTTGGATAACTAGCCTAAATCCCACCTTGGCAGCATTTCCAGCACCCCGCAAACTTGTTCTCTGCTGAAGAAGGGATTAACCCAGAAACACATGTGTCCAGAGATGCACAGCAAAGGCTGCACCTATTTAGAGGTGAAATATTTAAAAGTAACTGAGTTCGTTTTTTGAGGAAACTACATTTATCATGATGCAATGGGGCAGATTATTTGCTGGGATGTTAGGCAGGTGTGCTCCTAACTGTTTGTGACTTTAAAAAGGCTCCCTTGAGCCACTGGGCTGACGAGCTCTGGAGCATGCCAGTGAAGAGGTATTGAAACCGGATGATTAATGGCAGCATTTCCAGCACCCCGCAAACTTGTTCTCTGCTGAAGAAGGGATTAACCCAGAAACACATGTGTCCAGAGATGCACAGCAAAGGCTGCACCTATTTAGAGGTGAAATATTTAAAAGTAACTGAGTTCGTTTTTTGAGGAAACTACATTTATCATGATGCAATGGGGCAGATTATTTGCTGGGATGTTAGGCAGGTGTGCTCCTAACTGTTTGTGACTTTAAAAAGGCTCCCTTGAGCCACTGGGCTGACGAGCTCTGGAGCATGCCAGTGAAGAGGTATTGAAACCGGATGATTAATGGCAGCATTTCCAGCACCCCGCAAACTTGTTCTCTGCTGAAGAAGGGATTAACCCAGAAACACATGTGTCCAGAGATGCACAGCAAAGGCTGCACCTATTTAGAGGTGAAATATTTAAAAGTAACTGAGTTCGTTTTTTGAGGAAACTACATTTATCATGATGCAATGGGGCAGATTATTTGCTGGGATGTTAGGCAGGTGTGCTCCTAACTGTTTGTCACCTTGTGTACATCATGCCACGTTGTATAACTCTTGGTAGCTTTTTTTAACTGGCTTTTGATCAGTGCGGTTACTAGTACATGTGAAGAGTAAGATCATACAAATAGGACCCCTGAAATTATGCCCTGGGGAGGAGTGAATTATGCAGCAGAGTTGACATAATTATGCAGCAAGGAAAGACAAATAATATGGCTTAATGAGGCACATTTTGTGATAGTGTTACTTTGTCATTTTGTTTTTTAAACATCACTTCCTGGGCATAGGCTGCACCTCCGTGGTGCAAGTTTACCACCCAAGTATAGCAATAAGCAACAGAAAGCCTTTCAGCCTTTGCAAAAGTCCCTCAACTGCGCAGCAACAGGCGTTGCAGTATTTTTTGCAACTTTTCTTCCATAAGAGCTAGAAACTTTTTTAAACTGCAGATTATGTATCAGGTAGTGGATTATGTGGCAAATGAGGCAAATCCATTATTATACGGAAAACGCCATAGCCGCAAAATTGCATAATTCCAGTATCTCCGACTAGAACCTGGGAATGTGCAATGTAGTGTATCAGAATATGGAATGTGCATGTTTGTAACCCTGCCACACTGGTGAGAATAAACTGACCCCAGCCCAATTCCTTACTTGAGATAAACAGTTATTTACTTTACCACAACCCCTAGCAGCGCACAGACACACACACATACTCCAGTAGGCATTGTAATTCCACATTACGACTGCTCATCCAATGAGGCATGAACTGGCACCGTCTGAATAGCGTCATGTATGCCCCATTCTACAGTTTGTTACTGTGCGCATCCTACGCAGACTAAATTACATAAAACTCTCAGTACCCCCACACAAAAAACAGCCATCATTGAGGTGCAGAAGGCCATTCATAGTCCTGGGCCCTGGTGCCACTGCACCTGCTGCATCATGTGCCGGAAAACCCTGCCCCACCACATACTACTCCCATGCAGCTTGCCTCAGACACAAGCTAGGGTTGCCACCGGGCTGTGTTTTTTTCTGACGTGACCACTATTTTAACGCCTCAGCCAGCCCAAATATAGTGAAAATCATGTAAAGGCGGCGTTTTCTCCGTATCAGTGCAAAAGTGAAACAGCTATTATCAAAAAAAATTATTTTAAAATGTATTCTAGAGGTTCCTTGAGGACTCCTGACTGATAATTAAAGTAAATAAAGTGAACACAAATCACGTTTGGCTGTGGAGGACGGAGGAAGCACTTAAGAGGTGTTTTAGACTCTTCTGCCCTGATTGCAAGGGCCAAAGGTCATGTTTGGGTGGGCCTGGCCCACCCGGCCCACCCGCTCGAACCGGGCCTGTTACTGCCTCAATATTCCGTGCTTGCACATTTAATTACAGCAGTAGAGTATTTCAGAGAGATTTGGGCGCCGGCACGTTTTTATTTACAAATTAAGCACTGCCACCGGGCAGAAGGGGAACCCGGGATGGTGTGATCCATAAGCACAATCGCGCTGTGGCTTGGGTGTGACACCAGACTGCATCCGCCCTCCCGGGATGGCTGCAGCTGCTCTCCGCCATCTCTGGGGACGGGTCGAGGCACTCAGAAGCCGCTCATCAGATCTCATTGAGCTATCCGGGGATCTCCCCTTGAAAGGCGCCTCGAGTCAGCAGGTGTCAGGCAGCAGGCGTCAGGCTTGTCCCCAGCCACGAGCACCGGGAGGCAGGGAGCAGCGCACACCCACGAAGTGCCTCGCCCCCCGCAGCTCTTCACTTTCCTGGGGTCCTGAGAGGCCCCTAAATTTGTGGCATCTGGTCAGCAGTCAGTCCACTGCCAATCACTCAGCCAATCAGCTGGCAATCCGTAACAGCCAAGCAGCCAGCCAATCGGACCGACACCATCTTTGTGGGTTTTTCTCCCCTTCAGAGGCCAGATATGTACCCCAAAGATACGGCTCGGGTGCCCCGATTTGAGGTTTCTGCTACTGAGCAGAAGAGGGCGTGTTCTGCCAGCCAGGCGCTTAGCTATCCATGGTGCAGTGTGCGCAGTCGCACCGGGACCCAGACTCCTGGGAGGCCCACTGAACCCTGGGTATTGCTGTAGTTTACCCCCTTGCTAGCATGCCCACTGGCTCGCTGGCACGCTGGCTCGCTGGCACCACGGCTGCGCCCCCGCTGCCAGCTCGCTGCTCGGGCTGCCACAGGCCCCTGCTGCAGCGCATGTTGTTCAGTTTCTGTCTCTGCAGAGCTGCCCCCAGGAGGGCACTTGGGTATCATCCCAAGACTGTCAGGCGGAAGAAGGGGTGGCCGTCGCCCCCTTATCGTGCTGGCGGTCACGCATCACCCCCGCTGTTGGCTCACAGCTGCAGGACCCTCACCTGTCCTGCAGGTGAAGGGAAAGGAGGCTGAACCATAGGGGCCCGAGGGAGTTTATCTAGAGGGGGTCAGTGTACCTCACTCATGGGCAGCCGCAGAGCTGCGCCCCCCAAGATAAGGAATTCCTTTCCCTTGCCGGAAATCTGGCAATGAGTCCACCGAGGGTCCCGGAGCCCATGTTTTCTCGGAGACACACCCTAGGGCCCTGCAGGGCCGCACCGGATGTTCAGTCTCGCTGTCCCCTTGGCATAGGGACCAACTGGACTGGCCATGAGAGTCCCTTGAGTAAAAAGTGAACCACCAGCAGACTGGGCCAGCAGGGTTTCGTCTCTACAAGAGGCATAACAGGATCACGCCAGGATGGATGTATCCCTGGCCAGAGACGCGTCACATGGGCGCGAAGGCCTCGCCCTCGGCAGCAGTGAGTGCCACGGCAATGCCGTCATCTCGAGCCACGCTCCTCGAAGTCAGTCGCGCGACAAGCGCTCGCGCTGCCTCCTGGGTGCTGCAGGCGAAGATGCTCACTTACCTATTACCCAGCACAAGATGTGTCATTAGGCTAATCACTCTGTTGAGATTGATTAACATTTTGCCAAACAAGTCAGCTTGCAAATTTCACAGCCTCCCACACCCCGCACATGATTCACCACTTCGCGATGCGATCCAAGCGCTAGTTACTTTCCCGTCCAGCCACGAGGTTATTTTTAGCACCTTACCTGCAGCTGGATTTTGATGTTGAAACATCCTGCTCCTTGTACAGAGCTGCTGGCCTGCCACTGACAAAGCCGGAGCCCTCTTCCCGAAGCAGTCACCACATGCCAGCACTGGTAACCTTGTCTGCTCGTCTGTACCCTCCGGGTGCCGAAGGGCCACCCGGCAAAAGTATTACCCACCGCCCCTTCCTTGACTCACAAGCCCAGGCGTCCTCAGCCTGGCAGAGCATCGGAGTCCAAATGGCTGTAACCGCAGAAGACTTTGGGGTCTGTCCCTTTGAGTGCTGAGAGCATCTGCAGGCTGCTTGCAGCCCACACTCAGGCTACCCTCAGAGCCCCCAGACTCTCCCACAGATGCGCCCATGGGACAGACCCCACAAAACCTCAGGAGACAAATCAGACACTATGGCCTTGAATCCACAGACCGCAAACACATGACCTCAGCAGGCAGCCATATCTCCCCCTATAGTTTTGAATCCACAAGATCTGTATAGTGAAGTCAAACACCACATCATTGAATCCACACTCCCCAAAGACAAGAACTCCGCAGCTAAATCACACACGACTTCTTTGACTCCACACTCCCCAGAAAACATGAGGTCTGCTGCCAAATCACATGCTACGCCCTTGAATCCACACTTCCTGCAGACAAGAGCTCTGCAGTTAAATCACACACCACATCCTTGAATCCACACCCCAAGAAAACAAGAGCTCCACAGCTAAATCACACACCACATCCTTAAATCCACACTTCCCAAAGACAAGAGCTCTGCAGGCAAATCACACACCACATTCTTGAATCCACAACCCACGAAGACAAGAGCTCCACAGCTAAATCACACACCACATCCTTGAATCCACTCTCCCTGAAGACAAGAACTCCACAGTCAAACCAAATTCCATGGTCTTGAATCCCTACTAACCCAAAGGGCTAGACCTCCACAGTCAAATCCACACTCCCAGAAGACAAGTGCTCCACAGCCAAATTACACACCACATCCTTGAATCCACACTCCTGATAGACAAGCGATGTACTGCCAAATCACACACCAAGTCTTGAATCTAGACTGCCCGAAGACAGGACCTCACAGCCAAATCATGCAATATGTCCTTGAAGCCACACTTTCCGAAGACAAGACCTCAGAAGAGAGTCACACTCTATGTCCTTGAAGCCACACTCCAAAGGACAAGGCCTCCACAGCCAAATCACACACTGCATCCTTGAATCCACACTCCATGAAGACAAGAACTTTGCAGCTAAATCACACACCACAGCCTTGAATCCACACTCCTCGAAGATAACAGCTCCATAGCCAAATCACACACCACGTCCTTAAGTCCACACTCCCCGAGACAAGATATCTGCAGCCAAATCACACACATCCTTGAATCTAATCTCCCTGAAGGCAGGACCTCACAGCCAAATCACACAATATGGACTTCAATCCATGCTCCCCAAAGACTAGACACCAGACGGCAGTCCACACACTATGTCCTTGAATCCACACTCCCCAAACACTAGAGATCCACAGCCAAATCACACACCACATCCTTGAATGCACACTCCCCAAAGACAGGACTGCATTAAAATCATACAGTGCGAGTTTTTATCCACTTTTTCTGAAGATAAGACCTCAGAAGAAGAACTATAACTATGTCCTTGAATGCACACTCCCCTGTCGTGTTCACCCCCATATTAGTAGATACACACCTGGGAGTCCCCCTTAGGCCAAAAATAAATATACCTTGTTCAGAGAATAGGAGAGCTGGCAGGAGTCCCACACCTCTCCTACAGGGAGTCCTGCTATGCCAGGCGAGAGGTCCTAGGAGTCAGACAGTCCTAGCAGAGAATTTCCTATCTGTAGCTGATGATGCACCCGAGCCCTGCCCTGGTACCTCCTAGTCAATAGGGAAAACCCACGATCGGTATTTTACTATGATATGGGTATTAATACTGTGTAAAAAGTCATAACAATTATTATAAATGACTGAGTAAATGATATCCAATTTGGGTTAATGCACACCTAATGCATCCGGAATGGTTTCAGCCATGCAACCTAAATGGCTGCATTCATGCAAGAGTTCATTTTGCTGAGCCGTGTAGGGTCCCCTGCACCTTATGCTGTCATCAGGTACACAGACAGACCTCAGCCCTTCAGTATCTGCCATTAGCTGCCGGTTCATGTGTGTAACCCCGGGTCCGTACCTCACTCATGACCCCAAGTCAGCTCCTGCTTTGCTGCAGAAACGTGCAAACAATGTAGAGGCATACAAGGGGTACGGAAGCGAATGCCGGTTCTTTTCTCCCAAGACAGATCTTTGCAACGCCAACTCCCTTGTAGTCGCCGTTTAAAGGTTGCACCAGGGAGCTGGAACGTTTTTCTTCTCTGCTTTCTTAATGTTAATGAACCATGTTAGGAAAACAAGGAGCTCCTAAAATGAAAACATGGCGATCAAGCACACATTTGTTAACATTACCTTTCAAACAGTTAGTCAACTTTTTCTAGGCGCTATGCATGCACACACATACTCTCATGTTTAATACGGTCAAACATACGTGCAATCAAGCATGTCTTGGACATATCATGAACTTTTACCATACAAAAGCCCTGCTGCACATAACAGCCCGAAGAAAAACTGTCTTGCAAAAACTTTTTTGAGGCAATTACAGCCCATGTCAAAGTTTTGCACGTGCCAATTATTTTGTACTTTATTTAAGTTGTGAAATTTGTTATTTTTCCCAAAAATTGCTGGTGTAATTGTATTTGTGCAGAGTCCTAGATATTTATTATTCCAGTTCCCCTGAGTAGGTAGCACACTTCATGGAGTCAACCAGAAAAGAAAATGGTAACAAACCCCATAGAGACCTCAACAGCGGCCAAAGATGACAAACGCCTTTGTGACACTGAAAGAAACTAAAGGCGACATACTCCACAGGGACACAGACAGACCCAAAGGGACAGATCCCATAGAGACGTCGACAGAGTCCAAAGTTAATATACACCATAGAAACATAGAGATCAAAGGCAACAACTCCACAGAGACTCTCCACACAGACACCAGCAGACACCAGTGAAATTTACACCACCGAGACATGAACAGAGACCAAAGGAAACAAACTCCAAAGAGACATTAAAAGGGACCAGTGGTAATGCAGACAATAGAAACAACAGCAGAACCAAAGGTAACAAACTCCATAGAGACATCGACAAGGACGAAAGGTAATATACACCTTAGAGACATCAACAGAGACCAAATGTAACAAACTCCTCAGAGACCTCAACAGAACCAAAGGTAACAAACTCCATAGAGACATCGACAAGGACGAAAGGTAATATACACCTCAGAGACATCAACAGAGACCAAATGTAACAAACTCCTCAGAGACCTCAACAGAACCAAAGGTAACAAACTCCATAGAGACATCGGCAGGGATCTAAGCTAATAAACTCCACAGACACATCGACAGAGACCAAATGTAATAGACACCATAGAGACATCATCAGGCCCAAAGGTAACAAACTGCATAGGGACATCAACAGAGGCCAAAGTTAACAAACTCCATTTAGACACCCACAGAAATTAAATTTAACAAACTTCACAGACAAATCGACAGAGACTAAAGGAAACAAACTCCATAGAGACATCAACAGCGATAAGTGGTAATATACCCAATAGAGACATCAAAAGAACCAAAGGTAACAAATTCCACAGAGACATCAACAGAAACTAGTGGTAGTGCCCTGATTACTTACCAGTAATCGCCATTACTCTTAGCCCTACTCCTCCTCAACCGAGTCCTGACGTCATGAGGTTAACCCCTATCCAGACAAGAAACAAAACAGGAAACACTGTCCCGCCCACACACCCTCCAGGTCAGGCATGTAACCAGCCACCAATAGGAGGACTTCCTGACATAGCAAGCCCATAAAGGCCTGCACCGGGAGGTAGAGTACACAATAGAGACCTCAACAGAACCAAAGGTAACTAACTCCACAGAGACATCGGCAGGGACCAAAGGTGATATATACCTTGGAGACATCAACAGAGTCCAAATGTAACAAACTCCTCAGAGACCTCAACAGAGGCCAGTGGTAAAGTACACCATAGAGATATCAACAGAACCAAAGATAACAAATTCCATAGAGATATCGGCAGGGACCAAAGGTAATATACACCTCAGAGACATCAACAGAGACCAGTGGTAAAGTACACCATGGAGATATCAACAGAACCAAAGGTAACAAACTCCACAGAGACATTGACAGAGTCCAGTGGTAATGTACACCATAGAGACTTCATCAGACCCAAAGGTAATGAGCTCCATAGAGACAACAACAGATACCAATGTTAACAAATTCCACAAAGACAGCAACAGGGACCAAAGGTAACAAACTCAATATAAACAACCAGAGATTAAATTTAACAAACACCAGCAACACATCAACAGAGACTGAAGGAAACAAAATCCATAGAGACACTGACAAATATCAATAGTAACAAACTCCATAAAGGCATTGACAGAGGTCGGTGGTAAAATTCACCCTAGAGATATTGACAGAGGCTAAAGATAACAAACCTCAAAGAGACATCAACAGAGCCCAGTGGTAATGTACACCATGGAGATATCTAAATAACCACAGGTAACAAACGCCATAAAGACATTGACAGAGGCCAAAAGTAACATTGACAGAGGCCAAAAGTAACATACGCCAAAGAGACAGCGACAGGGTCCAAAGGTAAAAGATTCCATACAGACGTCGACATAGACCAGTGGTAAGGTACGCAATAGAGACATCAACAGAACCAAAGGTAACAAACTCCATAAAGACTTTGACAGGAATCTAAAGTAATAAACTCCATGGACACATCAACATAGACCAAAGGTAATATACACCATAGAGACATCAACAGAGACCAAATGTAACAAAATCCATAGAGACATCAACAGAGTCCAGTGGTAATGTACACAATAGAGACATCGACAGAGCCAAAGGGAACAAACTTCCTAGAGACATCGACAGAGACCAAAGGTAAAAAACTCCCCAGAGTCATTAATAGAGAGCAAGGATAATGTACTCCATAGAGACATCATCAGAACCAAAGGTAACACATTCCATTGACACATCGACAGAGACCAAAGGTAATATACACAATGGAGACATCAACACAGACCAAAGGCAACAAACTTCATAGAGACATCAAGAGAGAGCAGTGGTAATGTACACCATAAAGACACCATGTACCAAAGAGACATTGAGAGAGACCAGATGTAACATACACCAAAGAGCCATCGAGAGAGACCAGAGGAAACATACACCAAAGAGACATCGAGAGAGACCAGAGGAAACATACACCAAAGAGACATCGAGAGAGACCAGAGGAAACATACACCAAAGAGACATCGAGAGAGACCAGAGGAAACATACACCAAAGAGACATCGAGAGAGACCAGATGTAACATACACCAAAGAGCCATCGAGAGAGACCAGAGGAAACATACACCAAAGAGACATCGAGAGAGACCAGAGGAAACATACACCAAAGAGACATCGAGAGAGACCAGATGTAACATACACCAAAGAGCCATCGAGAGAGACCAGAGGAAACATACACCAAAGAGACATCGAGAGAGACCAGAGGAAACATACACCAAAGAGACATCGAGAGAGACCAGATGTAACATACACCAAAGAGCCATCGAGAGAGACCAGAGGAAACATACACCAAAGAGCCATCGAGAGAGACCAGAGGAAACATACACCAAAGAGACATTGGCAGGGACCAAAGGTAAACAAATCTATAGAGACGTTGAAAGAGATCAAGGGTAACCTGCATCTTAGAGACACTGACAGAGAACAAAGATAAACAAATCCACAGAGACATCAACAGAGCCCAGTGGTAATGTACACAATAGAGACATCGACAGAGCCAAAGGGAACAAACTTCCTAGAGACATCGACAGAGACCAAAGGTAAAAAACTCCCCAGAGTCATTAATAGAGAGCAAGGATAATGTACTCCATAGAGACATCATCAGAACCAAAGGTAACACATTCCATTGACACATCGACAGAGACCAAAGGTAATATACACAATGGAGACATCAACACAGACCAAAGGCAACAAACTTCATAGAGACATCAAGAGAGAGCAGTGGTAATGTACACCATAAAGACACCATGTACCAAAGAGCCATCGAGAGAGACCAGAGGAAACATACACCAAAGAGACATCGAGAGAGACCAGAGGAAACATACACCAAAGAGACATCGAGAGAGACCAGAGGAAACATACACCAAAGAGACATCGAGAGAGACCAGAGGAAACATACACCAAAGAGACATCGAGAGAGACCAGATGTAACATACACCAAAGAGCCATCGAGAGAGACCAGAGGAAACATACACCAAAGAGACATTGGCAGGGACCAAAGGTAAACAAATCTATAGAGACGTTGAAAGAGATCAAGGGTAACCTGCATCTTAGAGACACTGACAGAGAACAAAGATAAAAAAATCCACAGAGACATCAACAGAGCCCAGTGGTAATGTACACAATAGAGACATCAACAGAACCAAAGGAAACAAACTCCCCAAAACATATTGACAAAGACCAAATGTAACAAACTCCATGAGACATCGACAGAGGACAAAGGTAACATACAGCACAGAGACATCGAGCTATGCGAAAGGTAACATACACCATACAGACATCGACAGAGACCAAAGGTAAAAAACTCCATAGAGACACCAATAGAGACCAAAGAATTCAAACACCATAGCGACGTCGACAGAGACCAAACGTAACAAACTCCATAGAGACATCGACAGAGACCAAATATTAGAAACTCCATAGAGGCATCAACAGAGACCAAAGAAAACAAACTCCATAGAGACATCAACAGAGCCCAAACAAAAAAACTCCATAAAGACATCAAGAGAGACCAAATAAAACAAACTCCATAGGGACATCGACAGAGACCAGAGGTAAAAACCCCATAGAGAGACAAACGAAAACAAACTCCATAGGGACATCCACAGGGACTAAAGGTAACAAACCCCATAAAGACATAGACAGAGACCAATGTTAACAAACCCCATAGAGACATTGGCAGAGACCAACGTTAACAAATCCCATAGAGACATTGGCAGAGGCAGGTGGTAGCATACACCAAAGAGACATTGAGAGAGACACAAGATAACAAACTTCACAGAGACATCAACAGAGACCAGTGGCAACATATACCATAGGGCAGTGGTTCACAGCCTGTTGTCCAGGGACTCCAGGGGGGCTGCGAAGCCTCCTCAGGGGGTCCGTGAATTAGTATTAATAGATTAGTAAAGTGCATTTAAAATGGATAAATGTACAATTGAAGATTTTAAAACGTAGTGTAAATGTCAAGGAATTGGAAATTGGAGGCTACAAATTAATTATTATCCTCAGATTGATTTGTGGGAGCACTGCAGGTGCATCCAACAGAATACAGTATGGGCGAGGTGTGTCTTCAATTAAATTTAGAAAAGCTGCAACGTTCCTAATAAAATTAATATTTTTCTTGTTTTTGTAATTTTTTTTGCAAATTAAATAAAATGTGTTACCATTTGTGTATGTGTTTGATGGAATGCTTGTTTCTGTATTTTTTGTGTATTGGTTTGCGGTTCAAATCATCGACAATATTTAGGCCGGGGTACTGGGCTTTCACTAATGACTCAGCGGGGGTCCCTGGGTTCCAATAATGATTCAGTGGGGGTCCCTGGGTTCCAGTAATGATAAAGTGGGGATCCACAGAAGTCAAAAGGTTGGGAACCATTGCATAGAGACATCGACAGAGACCAACCACCCCTAGGAGAAACTGACTTCTGTTGGGTCCCTGTGCCCTGCCTCCTCCGAGCCTGCACCAACTTTAAGTATTATAAACTAGTTATGGAACAGCACATATCATTTAATCTTGTAATATTGATTTCTCTTTTCTTAAGTTGGTTCATTATAGGTTTATTTCCAGCTGTGCATACAGGTTTTAATAAATGCCATGGAACAGCGTGTGCTCTGCTGGGGAACGTAGAGTGGGTTGGGCGGCTTTACAGAGAGAGCGCAGAATTAACAAGCATTTACAATGCATCGGGTCTCGCGTTTGCTCGTGTTAGAGCCGATCACGTTGTAAACTCCTAACCCGACTTTTCACCTATCGGGCAAAAGTGCATTTATGCACGTAACCCGAAAAAGTGAAATCAAGTAGGTAAAGCGCTCGACTTCTGCCAAGCGAGATCGGGCTCGTAAATTAGTTTAAAAAAAAAAGTCCACGAGCCCGATGGAAAACAGCGAGCCTCGCATGTATTCTGTACTTGGTCGCTGCGCTCGAGGAGGGCTTGCCACCGGAAAAGGCATGCCATATGCGTGCCTCGACTAATGAAAGCAAGCAGATTTAATTAGGGAAGCCCACCAACCAATAAAAAGCACTGAAGTGAAGTTGACAGGGCTCGGAGCCCTTTTCTAAATACATAAGAGTCTCCCTGCTATACGCATGCGTGAGCGCATGCAAAGCAGGCTCGACCCTAAAAACTGGGCTAGACAGTAGAGGCGGGGGGCGAAGGCAATCATTGCGAGAGTGTACGTTGTGACCATTACTAGAGCATGTAGGAAGGAGAACGCCTTTAGCACTAAGGCCTCACTGTGACTGGACTCTTAATCCAGATGCAGTGGGTAACAACAGTCCCCGGCTCCACTGGAATTATGAGATTTGCTGCGTTTCACCAAGTCTGTTTATTTTTACACAGATTTCAGCTGAAAGCAGCCGAAACCTCATTGTTAAAATCTAAGGTGAAATGGGAACTTACTGGAAGAATCAGAGCCAGAATTACATATTCTGCGGTTTATTCCTCATTTCTCAGGGGACCCTCAGGGTTCCTTTGTGGTAGGGAACATTGAAGCCAAGATATCAGCGGGTGAGGATATGGAGACCAGAATAGGGAGGGATAAAATATCACAGAGATAGGTGCACAGAAGGAGCCATGGATTCACTATTCTGAACCCCACATCTACGTACCTTAAAGATAGATATGTTACCAAGGTATGTATATGTGGAGTTAGGTATGGAAAATCTATACAAATTTACCTTTTGATACTTTGATCCTTTATATTCTTGCCATGATATAGTGACCTTCTGATAATCTGGCTTTGATTTTCCCAGCCCGTACCTCAGTGTTCCATTTATAAGAGCCTGGAATTTCTACACCCCGAGAGTCACCAATACCCCCGGTATCAGTAACTCTGAGGTTGGGGGAAACCCGCACCATTTTTATAGGCCCTCATAGTCAAGGCCTTAACTATGGCCCTTATTACAGCATTGGCAGTAATGACTGCCTACTGCCACGGCAACAGTCGCCAACATACCGCCACTGTAGCTACCAGCCAGCAACACGTATTATGATCGCTGATGGTATTCTGCCAGAAATCTGGCGGAACACCGCCGCCGGACGTGGCGGCGGACGGAGGTAAGGCAGCGCTGCTGACAACAGCACCGCCATGCCAGCAAAACACTGCTGACCGTATCATGAGCAATGATACGGCCTGGCGGTGTTTTGCTGGCGGACGCTGCTGCTGACAGCAGCGCCGCGGACCGTCTCCAGCCAGAGGACCCCCGGCAAGCAGTTAAGTTGGGTTCTCCGACCGGAGAGGGGGGTGGGGGATGTTGCGTGTATGGGGGGTGGGTGTATGTTTTGGGATGCGTGAATGCGGGTGTGAGTCGCGTTCGATGCATGCATGATTGAGTGATTGTGAGTGTTGTGTGTTGTGGATGCATGTGTGTGACAAGATATGTTAGTGTGTGTTGTGGTATGTGGGGATGTATGTGTGCATGCGTGGGTGGAGGTGGGTATGCATGTGTGCATGTGTGTATATGGGTGCGCGTGTGGGTGTGTATATGTGCGGGGGGGCAGGAGCGGGTGGGGGAGTACTCTGGGGAGGGGGTGGGGGGGCGGGGGAGGCCTCTATCAGTGCCAGGGAAGGGATTTCCTGGCACTGATAGTGCCTACCGCCATGGTTTTCGTGGCAGTACAGAAACCACGAAAACCATGGCGGTAGGCCGGGTCGTAATGCCAAGGGTGGGAATGTGACGGCCGCTGGGCTGGAGACCAAAGTCTCCAGCCCAGCAGCTGTTACCACCCTGGCGGTCGGTGTGTTAAAGTGGCGGTGTTGGATGGTGGTAACCGCCAGAGTCCAAATCCCATTTTGTTGACCGCCGGCCTGTTGGCGGTATTACCGCCGCTTTAACACCAACCGCTATGGTTGTAATGAGGGCCAATGTATGCTTTAAAACAAAAGAACACTCTTACTAGAACAAGCATTGACACAGTCAATAAATCCGGCCGTAGCAAGTATGCAGTTGTTCTTATTTAAGCATGTGCAATGGAAATAATTGTTTTAAAGTTAAAAAGGAATAGTAATTTTGAAAAAGGAACGAAAAGGAGAGATTGCCCAAAAGCCATACCATGGCAGTGCTCTACTTTTTCCTTGGATGTACACATTTTATAAGGATCAAATGCCATCACTCAAAATGCAAAAGAGTCAATGGCTGAAGCTCACTGACCCACTGCCCCTTGCTGTATAAAACAAGCATTGGCAAAGTCAATAGGTCTCGGCAATGCAAGATCTATTAGTTTTGTCAGTTTTAATGTGTTTCAGCATTGCTTGGCCATATTGTAAGTGTTACCCAGGCGGATGCAGCACCCAAGCACCTGCAGCTGATGCGCCGTTACTCCTTTGTGTAATCACGGCCATAAAAACCAGTGTTGGATAAACCAAATGAGGTACTTTACATGTGAGTGCTGGTGGAGTGCTACAGAGGAGAGATTCTTGGTGCAAACTACCACAGAGAAGAAATGACACAAGAAGAGAACTGCCATAGAGAAAAGCTGAATGAACAGCAGCGAGAATGCTATAAAGTGCAGCAGCTAGACGAGAACTGCCATAGAGATCAGAGTGCAAGGCAAGAGCAAGACTGCAATAGAGGGGTTGGTTGGAGGGCAGAGCCTTCTGAGCTAATCTCAACATGGCCTGGTGTGAGCATGCAGCAGGTGGGTAGGAGACTGGAGAAAAAATCAAAGCTTCCTAGTGACGATGAGAGGTATGCAATTTTTCAGTGCTCTCTAGTACCAGGGCATGCAATGGTGTGGGCGTGCCCTGTTCTGGCAGCAACTGTGATGGCACCATGCCTATTGCTCTTCATAGTGTTGAAACATGGCGGAAAAAGAAGCATCAGCGCCAGACTATGAAGAAGAGGCACCACTGGAAGCCCTGCTTTAAGCTCTCACAGAAGAAGCAACAGCTGGAAGAAGGTGAAAGTCAGTGGGCTGCTTGCCTCCACGCCAAGATGATTGCTAATTTTAGAACAAGCAGCGAAGTGAGAGGTGGGTTGGAGCACGGAACAGGTGCCCTGTGAAAACACCATCTGACATTTGATGATGATCTTTCAATGCTCAGCAATGTGACAAGATAACAAAATGAGGCACAGCTCTACTTACAACGGCACTCAGAGCAAGTGAAAATACAAGAGCTTCTGACAAGGGCTGTTAAACAGAGAAAAAAGTAGTTCTTAAAACAGATGCCTGAAATGGTGCCCAGTGGACTGATATAGTACTTGGTCCCTGCTCTTGGGGAGGGCTAAACACAGGAAGCGGCATGAAGCATGCATGCCATGGACAAATGGGGAGAAAGAATAGAAGAGTGACAATAGAGCCAGCAAATGGGAAGCCTATGTGCAGTTTGAAGCCCGCTAAGTAGATACAACATGACTCTTTTGAGACAGCACATGCGCTGTCTAGAGCCGAGACCTAAAGGGCACTCTTGTCTGATCTCTCTCAAGCAATGATTCAAGTCTTCAGGACACATGGGCCCTGACTACGAGTTTAGGAAATATTTAATGCACCTGATAAATAATGATACCCAGGCATTCATTATTTATCTGGTGTGATAAATAACACCTCTTAAGAGTTATTGGAGAATAGCATGTGGATTTCAATGTTTGATGCACCAAAATCTGCATGGTACAATAAATACTGAACATATTTCCCCTGTTGAATTTCAGCAGGTTTGATCTTCCAAAATTTAATGAAGCTTAAGGTATTTAATGCATCTGATAATTATAGGATGCAATCATTATCAGATCCGTTAAATACCTTTTGACTCGTAATTCTGCCCTGTGCGTAAACAGGGGTATATGCACAGGTCAGAATACAACGAGGCGCTCATAATTAGACCCTCTTTATATAGAAATAAGAAGCTCCTTTCTCCAGATTAAACAAAAACACCTAAACAGATCCTCAAAGACAAATACTTGAACTTTTGAAGCTCTATATGCTATTCTTGCTCATGCATATGTATTGTAATCCTACAAACTCCTTAACTCAACCTTTCTGTTCCCAAGCACAGGATGCTTCCTCAAAGGACCACATTGTCTGTCATAGGGTATCTGATTTATGAAGCCCTTCTCTCATCTGGCATTACCTAAATGTTTCCACTCACTCAGTTTCCATGTACACCTGTTATGTATATGTTTCCAACACTTCATGCCAGTTCTGTCTAATTTAACACTATGATTAGTGTTGCGTGTATGCTGTATAGCAGTGGTTCCCAACCTGTGGTCCAGGGACCCCTGGGGGGCCACAAAGCCTCCTCAGGGGGTCCGCTACTGCTTAGAAAATTAAATAATATTAACAGATTCCATCCTCAGCTTTCAGTAATGACTCAGTGGGGAGTCCCTGGAATACAATAATTACTCAGTAGGGGTCCCTGGGTTCCAGTAATGATAACGTGGGGGTCCACAGAAGTCAAAAGGTTGGGAACTACTGCTGTATAGCACTCTAGTGCCTCTACGGGCCGTGTCCACGCACTATAAACCTTGATAAGGCTAAATAAATAAATATGGTGCAACGCTTTTATATATAATTTCCCAGAGTCAATTCCATCCACTTATTTTTTCATCTAAAAAGTAGATAAACGTCCAGAGTCAATTTCATAAAGTCCATTTTATCTACTTATCTAAAAAACATGAAAATAGTATGGAACATTTCTAGTAATAATAACATTGTTATTATAGCAGCTTCTAAAATTTCACAATTTGTTCTAATATTACAATCCTACTACTAGTTGCACCTCACCGAGGACCACTATCAATTACAGGACTATTACTGGAGATTTTACAGCTACACCTACTCATATTGCTATGACTGGCATTACTCACCACTAAAATTACTTTACATACACCTACAGTAAAAAGGGTTCAAACTACTACTAGAAGAATGGCTACATTGCGTACTTTTGTTAGTACAACGGCTGGGTTATCTACTGATGTCATTAACAGGGATATGGGTGGGTGCAAGGAGGCCTCTTTTTGCATGGTTAGGCCTCACTTTTCAACTGATGTGGATGTGTCCTAGAAGTTGTAGTGCCCAGGGCCCCTTATAACCAGGTTCCCTGGGCCAGAGCTCCTTCCCTACATCTGTTGTAATACCTGACACAATTGGATAGTATCACTGTAAGTACCTAGTAAATGGGTACCCCAGTACCCAGGGCATGAGATATTAAGAGTAGATACCTGAGGGCAGCAGCTCTAATTGTGCCACCCTCTAAGGTCTTGCACCCAGGTGCACCTAGCACTGTCATTGCAGGCTGAGTATTCTGGTCCAAACCTAAAAAGACAAATTCGACATGGCACACTCCCTGTGTGCCCTGTCAACGCTACTCTGCATCTGTTATTGGAAAATCACCCCTCTATCAGGCCTTCCAGCCTTATGTCAGGGTGCACCATACTATGGACCTCATTACAGCTCTGGCGGTCGGTGTTAAAGCAGCGGTAATACTGCCAACAGGCTGGTGGTAAAAAAAATGGGATTTGGACCATGGCGGTTACCGTCATCCAAAACCGCCACTTTAACACACTGACCTCCAGGGTGGCAACGGCCGCTGGACTGGAGACTTCGGTCTCCAGCCCAGCAGCCGCAACAATCATACCCTCGGGATTATGACCCGGCCTACCGCCATGGTTTTCGTGCCAAATATCCCGCCACGAAAACCATGGCAGTAGGCACTATCAGTGCCAGGGAATCCCTTCCCTGACACTGATAGGGGTCTCCCCCGGCCCCCTCACCAGAATCCTCCCCCACCCTCCCCCTCCCGCTCCTGTCACCCTGCACATATACACACCCACACGCGCACCCATGTACACACATGCACACACGCATACCCACCACCACTCAAGCATGCACACATACATACCCACACACCGCAACACACACCAACATACCTTGTCACACACATGCATTCACACCACACAACACATACAATCACTCATTCACGCATGCATCCTACGTGACTCACACCAGCATGCACGCATACCAATACATGCACACACCCCCACATACACACAACACCCCTCACCCCCCTCTCCGGTCAGAGAACCTGACATACCTGCTTGCAGTGTGCCTAGCTTTGCAGAATCCTTAGAGGGCCAGCCTCCTACATTTGGTGGTAGCGGTGGGATAAAGACTTTGCGTTTGCTCATACCACTTTGTCAACTGTGTGAACACACAAATAACTCTCTAAATTGTCTTTAGAATTTTTGGGGGATTTGCAAATTTTAAAAATAATTGGTAGGGCTCGGGTTAGGTCCCTACAACTCTAGAGAAAATTTAAAAGTCCTTGCTTTAGTTGGTTATCCAAGAAGGGGAATTCTAAATTCTAAAAAGGTCACAGGTTTAGCAAGATACAAATGTGTGATACAGAGGTCAGAACATAGGAGCTCAACTTAAAACCTTGTGAGGCATATAGTTATGATGAATTAAGGAAACTCTGCAGAATGTACAAAATTCAGACTGGAAAGAGCTCTAAAACAGAGAAACTTAGGTTTCTGGTGTCCCAATATGAAAGAGATCATCCCCCAGTTGAAAATGACAATGATACATCTGAGGTGGATGAAGATCCTGTAGATAATGGGGATGAGGGTAGCTCCTCTTCCCTCAGAAGCTCTAGAGCACCCACAGACACCGACCTGCATCTGGCCAGGCTGACCAAAAGATTGGCTTTAGAATGTCAGCTTTTGGAGATAGAGAAGCAAAGAAAAGAGTTGGGCTTGGCACCCATCTCTGGTGGCAGCATTCAAGTATTGAAATAAAAAGATTTCAACATCAAACTCCCAAAAGGAGTTGTCCCTCCTTTTACTGAAGGAGATGACATGGTGAAATGTTTTTTTGCCTCTGAAAGAGCATGGATTGGTGTTGAATTGAGAAGAAACACTGGGGCACACTTATGTAGGAGTTGTTAACAGGAAAGTGCAGGGATAGGCTCCTGACACTGAATGAGACAGATCTAATTCCTGTGACCACATGAAGGGCACCCTGACTGAGGGCTTTGGATTTACAACGGAAGAGTACAGGATAAAGTTCAGGGAGGCTCAAAAATCCCAGAGCCAGACCTGGGTTGACTTTGTGGACTATTCAGTAAAAAATGCTGGGTGGTTGGTTAGCTGCAAACAAGGTACAAGATTATGGTCGGCTGTACAATTTATTCATGAAAGAGCATCTGTTGAGTAATTGTGACAATGATAGGCTACACATCAACATCTGATAGACCTGGGTCCGCTTTCCCTTCAAGAACTGGGGAGGAAGGCGGACCACTAAGTCAAGACAAGGGTGGCCAAAACTACCACTGGTGGGGGAGACCAAAAGAAAGAGGTCAAAAAGCCCCCCCCCCATCAAGGGAAAGATGGGAGCCAGGGTAAAAACCATAAAGAGTCTTCTCAAGGCCCCAAAAAATCTGCACAGGAGGGTGGGCCCAGAGACTTCTCACAGTCTGGGGGTGGGTAGAAAGGGAGACACTTTGACCCCAGCAAGGCTTGGTGCCAAGATTGCAAAAACAAAGGGCACCAACTAGAGACTGGCTGTAAAAGAATGCCTCTAGTCAACCAGCAGTAAATGCAGTTGCCAATATCCAGATGGGGTCAGAGGGTTGGCCTGACCATGTCAGTGTCCCCACAGAGGCAACATTAGTCACTGAGGGTTGGGTAGAATGATCCTTTGCTGCCTGGACAAGTAATATGCAAAACTACAGGCAGCACCATGTGATTAATGGGGAGAAAACGGAAGCCTTGAGGAATACAGGGGCTAGTATCACCATGGCATCTCAGCACCTGGTTCCCTCAACACAGTTCCTGGTAGGAAGGCCTTATCCTGTCACCAATGCTGACAATGAGACCAAATTCCACCCCATGGCTATGGGGACTTTGAATGGGGAGGAGTGGCAGGGCAGAAAGAAGTGGTTGTGTCCTCATCCATCCCTGTAGATTGCCTGCTTGTAAATGACCTGGAGCATTCCCCCTGGGCTGAGGTAGCGCTAAAGACCCATGCAGCAATGCTAGGGATAGCTGAGTGGGCATGTATAGAGACTAGGGCACAGAGCAAACTTCAGGGGGGGAAAGAAGAGCTGGATCCTGAAATAGTGGGCCAGCCTCCCAAGAGAAAAGGCAAGAAGACTGGGGAATCAGCTTGAAAACAGATCACAAGACAGGACCCCTCTTCTCAGGAAGAGTAGTTACCCACCTTAGAGAGAACTGAGGCTGAAGAGCCTGGGTCTTACCACCCAGAGCTCTTGGGCCCAAGGGGACCCTATAGGGAAGATCTTTGCCAGGGACAAAGAAAGTGTCCCACTCTTGAAGGCCTGAGACAGCAAGCTGCTCAGGAGGAGCTAGGAAGTGCCAGTGGTACCCACAGGGTCTACTGGGGGGAGAGGCTCCTGTACACTTAGGCTAGAGACCTCAAGCCTGGTGCAACCAGGAGGGTGGAAGTGCCACAGAAGTTCATGGACTTCCTTCTCACTTTAGCCCATGACATTCCCCTAGTAGGGCATCTGGGTCTAAATAAAACATGGAGTAGGTTGGTTAACCACTTATACTGCCAAGTATGTCTCAAAAAGTGAAGGGCTTTTGTCAGTCCTGTCCCTCCTGCCAAGCCAGTGGCAAGGCAGGTGGGCACTTAAAGGCCCCCTTAATGCTACTACCTGTGGTTGGGGTACCCTTTGAAAAGGTAGGGGTTGACAATGTTGGCCCCCTTGACCCTCAAACAGCATCACAACATAGATATATCTTAGTGGTAGTGGATCATGCCACTAGGTATCCTGAGGCTATTCCCCTTAGGACAATACCTGCTCCTGCAGTTACAAAAGCCCTCCTGAGTATCTTTACCAGGGTTGGGATCCCTAAGGAGGTAGTATCAGACAAGGGTTAAGCTTTATGTCTGCATACTTAAAACACATGTGACAGGAATGTGGAGTGACTTGTAAATTCACTACCCATACATCCACAAAGCAATAGGCTAGTAGAAAGATTCAACCAGGCCCTAAAAGGCATGATTTGAGGACTCACTGAAAAACTCAGAAGGAGATGGGATGTCCTACTCCCTTGCCTGCCGTTTGCCGACAGGGAAGTGCCACAAAAGGGAGTAGGTTTTTCTCCATTTAGACTTTTGTTTGTGCACCCTGTTAGGGGACCACTAAGTCTTGTAAGGGAAGGATGGGAGAGACCTCTCAAAGATCCCAAACAGGATATTGTGGACTATGTGCTTGGTCTTCGTTCTAGAATGGCTGAGTACACGGAGAATGCCAGCAAAACTCTCCAGGCCAGCAAAGAGCTTCAAAAGCTTTGGTACGACCAAAAAGCTGCTATGGTGGAGTTCCAACCAGGGCAGAATGTCTGGGTGTTGAAGTCTTTCTCCAAGGGCCCTCCAAGACAAATGGTCTGGGCCCTATCCCATTCTTGAAAATAAAGGGGAGGTCACTTATCTAGTGGACCTAGGCAGTTGCAAGAATCCCAAAAGAATCATACATGTCAACCGCCTGAAACCCTTTTATGATAGAGCTGATGTGACCATGCTCATGGTTAAAGATGAGGGACAGGAGGATGAGAGTGAACCTCTCCCTGATCTCCTCTCTAGCAACTCCCAAGATGGTTCTGTAGATGGAGTAGTCTTGTCAGACTCCCTCCCAGAACAACAGCAGACCGATTGCAGGCAAGTCCTCAACCAGTATGCTGGGTTGTTTTCTCTGACCCCTGGGAAGATAAACTGGTGTACCCATGATGTGGACACTGGTGACAGCCTGCCTGTCAAGACCAAAATTTACAGACAGACTGACCATGTCAGAGGAAGCATAGAAGCTGAAGTAAAGAAAATGTTGGATATGGGTGTCATTGAACACTCAGAGCGCCCCTGGGCTAGCCCAGTGATGTTAGTCCCCAAACCTCACTCCAAGGGTGACAAAAAAGAAATGAGGTTTGTGTGGATTACAGGGGCCTCAACTCAGTAACCAAAACTGATGCACACCCAATCCCAAGAGCTGATGAGCTCATTTACAGATTAGGAGCAGCCAAGTATCCGAGTACTTTTGATCTAACATCAGGGTACTGGCAGATTGGCCTGACCAAAGGAGCAAAAGAGAGGTCAGCATGTTCTACTCCTAGTGAGCATTACCAGTTTACTGTTATGCCCCTTTGGATTAACAAATGCACCTGCCACCTCCTAGAGGTTGGTGAATCAAGTCCTTGCTGGACTGAAAACCTTTACATAGCTGTCTGTAGTTCCACCTGGCAGAATCACCTGATCCACCTTGGAAAGGTCCGTGAGGCTCTGCAAAAGGCAGGCCTCACTATCAAGGCCAGTAAGTGCCAAATAGGGCAAGGAAAAGTTGTCTACTTGGGCCACCTGGTTGGTGGAGGCAAAGTGGAACCCCTCCATCCCAAGATTAAGACTATTCTGGCTTGGGAAACTCCCACCACCCAAGACACAAGTCAGGGCATTCCTTGGCTTAACTGGATATTACAGGAGGGTTTTGAAGGATTATGACACGATAGTTGCCCCCCACACAGAGCTTACCTTCAAGAAGATGCCCAGAAAAATCAACTGGGCAGTGAGTTGCCAAAAGACCTTTGACACTCTGAACAATGGGGATAGGAGTTGTCCTTTCCCAAAGGAATGATGACGGATGTTAGAAATGGGGTTTTTGGTTGGCAGTCAGGTTACCCCCTGTCCAAGCAAAAGCCCTCACTCTATTCAGGGTAAGTCACACACAATCCAAGATTATCCTGTGCCCACCCTCTGGTAGCTTGGCACGAGCAGTCAGGCTTAACTTAGAAGGCAATGTGTAAAGTATTTGTGCAATAAATCATACAATACCACCATATAGCACCACAAAAATACACCACACAGTGTTTAGAAAAATATATAATATTTATCAGGATAATTGTAGGTCAAAACGAATAAAGTTGCAATGTGAATTTGTAGAGATATCACTGAAAAGTGATATAAAGTATCTTAAGTCTTTAAAAAGCAAACAAAGGGGGTCATTCTGACCCTGGCGGCCGGTGACCGCCAGGGTCACCGACCACGGGAGCACCGCCAACAGGCTGGCGGTGCTCCCAAGGGCATTCTGACCGCGGCGGTTCAGCCGCGGTCAGAAAGGGTAAACCGGCGGTCTCCCGCCGGTTTACCGCTGCCCGATTGAATCCTCCATGGCGGCGGAGCGCGCTCCGCCGCCATGGGGATTCAGACACCCCCTACCGCCATCCTGTTCATGGCGGGAAATCCGCCATGAACAGGATGGCGGTAGGTGGTGCCGCTAGGGGCCCCTGGGGGCCCCTGCAGTGCCCATGCCAAGAGGGCCCCACAAAGTATTTCAGTGTCTGCTTTGCAGACACTGAAATACGCGACGGGTGCAACTGCACCCGTCGCACCCCTGCAACTACGCCGGCTCAATTCTGAGCCGGCGTCCACGTTGCAGGGGCATTTCCGCTGGGCCGGCGGGCGCTCTTTTGGAGAGCGCCAGCCGGCCCAGCGGAAATGTTTGAATGGCCGCCGCGGTCTTTTGACCGCGGTGCGGTCATTTGTCAGCGGGACCTTGGCGGACGGCCTCCGCCGTCCGCCAAGGTCTGAATCAGGCCCAAAGTCTCTTTCAAGCATAAAGTACCTGGTTTGGAGTGGAAAATCTCCTCAGAGGGCCACAGAAGAAGAGATACGTTGAAAAAGGTTGTGCGCGTCGATTTCTCCCCAGCACACACGGACTTGCGTCGTTATTTTTCACGCGGGGAAGTCGTATGTCGTTTTCCGGCGCGCGGACAGTCTCTTTCTGTGGATCGCGGGGATTACCAGATGTCCTGGGTCTGTGCGTGGATTTTCCTGCTTGTTTTCCGGCTGCGCGTCATTCTGCGGGGCTGCGCTTCGAAATTTCGATCTCACGGCAGGCGTCGCGTCGATTTCTCCTCTGGAGGTCGGGCGGCGTTGTCCTTGCGAAGCCGTACGTCGAAGTTCTGGTCGTCCCGAAGGCGTGGCGTCGATCAGCGTCGGTGTGCGGCGTTTTTCTCGCCGCGGAACAAGCTGTGCGTCGAACATTTTGGCGCACGGTGCGTCCAAGTGAAAAAGAGAAGTCTTTTTGGTCCTGAGACTTCAGGAAACAGGAGGCAAGCTCTATCCAAGCCCTTGGAGAGCACTTTCACAGCCAGACAAGAGTTCAGCAAGGCAGCAGGCCAACAGCAAGGCAGCAGTCCTTTGTAGAAAGCAGACAGGTGAGTCCTTTGAGCAGCCAGGCAGTTCTTCTTGGCAGGATGTAGTTTCTGGTTCAGGTTACTTCTCCAGCAAGTGTCTGATGAGGTAGGGCAGAGGCCCTGTTTTATACCCAAATGTGCCTTTGAAGTGGGCGAGACTTCAAAGAGTGGCTAAGAAGTGCACCAGGCCCCTTTCAGTTCAATCCTGTCTGCCAGGGTCCCAGTAGGGGGTGTGGCAGTCCTTTGTGTGAGAGCAGGCCCTCCACCCTCCCAGCCCAGGAAGACCCATTCAAATTGCAGATGTATGCAAGTGAGGCTGAGTACCCTGTATTTGGGGTGTGTCTGAGTGAATGCACAAGGAGCTGTCAACTAAGCCCAGCCAGACGTGGATTGTAAGGCACAGAAAGATTTAAGTGCAAAGAAATGCTCACTTTCTAAAAGTGGCATTTCTAGAATAGTAATATTAAATCCAACTTCACCAGTCAGCAGGATTTTATATTACCATTCTGGCCATACTAAATATGACCTTCCTACTCCTTTCAGATCAGCAGCTACCACTTCAATAATGTATGAGGGCAGCCCCAATGTTAGCCTATGAAGGGAGCAGGCCTCACAGTAGTGCAAAAACTAATTTAGGAGTTTTACACTACCAGGACATGTAAACTACACAGGTACATGTCCTGCCTTTCACCCACACAGCACCCTGCTCTAGGGGTTACCTAGGGCACACATTAGAGGTGACTTATATGTGGAGAAAGGGGAGGTTTAGGCTTGGCAAGTACTTTTAAATGCCAAGTCGAGGTGACAGTGAAACTGCACACATAGGCCTTGCAGTGGCATGCCTGAGACAAGGAAAAGGGGCTACTTAAGTGGTTGGCACAACCAGTGCTGCAGGCCCACTAGTAGCATTTAATCTACAGGCCCTAGGCACAGAGAGTGAACATTACTAGGGACTTATAAGTAAATTAAATAGTCCAATCAGGTATGATTCAAGGTTACCATGTTTTAAGGGAAAGAGCATATGCACTTTAGCACTGGTTAGCAGTGGCAAAGTGCGCAGAGTCTAAAAGCCAGCAAAAACAGTGTCCAAAAAGTGGAGGGAGGCAGGCAAAAAGTTAGGGGTGACCACCCTAAGGCTGTCAGGTCTAACAACGGACATGACCAGCCTGTTGCTTTTATTAGCAGATGTCATATTGTGCTGGGGAAACAGGGTGCGTTTGTTTCCTTGCCTCATCTCACTGCCTCTGCTTCTATCTGGTCCCCGCGCCCTCTCTAAAGGCAGACTCTGCTCTTCCTGCAAACATCTGCCTCCATGTTGTGTCATCTGAAAAGTTCCTCACCTGTCACCTCTCCTTCGGTGCATGCTGTTAGATCTGGACTCTCTTGGCCTTCAGCTGTACTTGTGACTTTCTGACCAGCTACTACGTCTGCCACAGGGGCAAGCCCAGTTACACCCTCTTTAAGCTTTAGAGTGGCTTCTTGACAGTCACTTTTTCTCACAAAGTCTGGGAAAGGAAACAGTGGATAAGCACCCTACTCTATGAAACACACTCAATGTACAGTGAGCTCAGACAGACTGAACTTGCTGCGTTGATCCAATGCCATGGAATGGGCTTGTCAAAAGTCCTCTATGGAAGCTACTGCCACAGCCTGAGGGCAGAGAGACGGCTGCAAGAGAAATCAAACTAGGCCCGTGGAAAAAAGTCAGAGAGAAGCAGTGAGGTGCTTTAAAGGCGGAAGGGAGCAGGAACTCATGGAGGGGCACTGAGTTACACATCAAAAGGTGTCAGAAAGGGAAGAGCACCAGCACAATGGGAAAGAATCAGCACCAAAAAGCCACCAGGTGTTAGTTCAAGTCAAGCAAATCATAACACGGTGGAGGACGTTTAGACCTCTGCGGGGGGTCTGCCGACCCAGCAGCCACTGCAGTAGAGACCCTGACCACCACCAGCCCGGTAGGGTGACCAGGAGTCCCGGATTTCCCCAGGCAGTCCCGGTATTCAGAAGACTGTTCCGGTGTCCCCCACCCTTTTGTTGTTTTTAAGTAATTGCCACGGTTTTTGTAACTCCACGCCCGCTTTGATAGTCGGGAAGGTTATAAAGCGGATCGAGGCAAATATAACTGCACTTTTAGTTTTTTGATACATTCACTCAACACTACTTAAACACATTACAGGGACCCGTCCTCATAGTGCACCGGTCCTCACAAGTATAGGATTTGTCTTGAACTGACAGTGTTTACCCATGCTATAAAGACCGAACCAGTCCTCACAGTGTGGGCTATACATGCTCACACACACATCTGGTAACCCTAAGCCTGGGGCAGGCCCGGCCGCCAGCCACAGCTCCAAAGACCCTGACATCAACCAGCCTGGGGGAGATGCGGCCGCCAGCCACAGCTCCGTAGACCCTGCCTGCCACTAGCCTGAGGGAGGACCGCCTGCCAGCCAATGGGGCAGAGACCCAGACCACCACTAGCCTGGGGGAGATGCAGCTGCCAGACACAGCTCCATAGACCTTGACCACCACTAGCCTGAGGGAGGCCCATCTGCCAGCCACTGAGGCAGAGACCCTGACCACCACTAGCCTGGGAGTGGCCGGGGCGAAGGCCACAGCTCCAGAGACCCTGACCACCACTAGCCTTGGCAGGCCTGGCCACAAGCCAGCGGTCCAAAGACCCTGATGACCAAAGCCTATGGTAGGCCCGCCTGCCCTGCAGCCACTGTGACAGAGACCCTGACCGCACTAGCCTGGAGTAGGCCAGGCTGCCAGCCACATCTCCAAAGATATTGGCCACCACCAGCCTGGGGAGACCTGGCCACCAGCAACTGCAGGAAAGACCCTGACTACCACCAGACTGGGGGAGGCCAGGCCACCAGACACAGCTCCAAAGACCCTGATGGCCACCAGCCTGGGGAGGCCTGGCCGCCAGCCACATCTCCAAAGACCCTGACCACTACCAACCTGGGGGAGGCCCGGCCGCCAACCAGCCTCATCGCCTATGGGAGGACTGGCCGCCATTCTTAAAAATCTATGGTGTGATGATTGTGTTCCTTTAGGCAAAAACTTCTCTGCCATCACAGCAAAAGCATTTTTTTCAAAATAGTAATGCCAACTGGCCACCATGTCAAAGCATGTGTTTTAATCATCCGGAAACAAACCGCCCAAAGCGTGGATCTGCAAAGCAAAATATCAATGGCTATGATGTGCAGTGAATCTAGTTCCTGCATGTGGGGGCCACTGATCCTTTTTCCTGCCATCCTTTTCCTTATGGTCATGGGGAGTACAGATGGGTATCGGAACACCTGCCATAAATAGGGTAGTGCTTCCAATGCATTCATGCAGTGCTGAAGGTTTCCAACAGCACAGACAGCTGAGGCTCCACAACTGGAGATCTAGCAATTTCCTCAGCTCTAAATGATGGGGGCGAGGGGGTGAAGGGGCACGAGCCACCTCCTAAGCCTAAATTACACCCAGAGGTTTTTAGATTTGCACAACCTACTTCAGCACAAAGCACTAAATAGCTATTGTTTTCAACTTTTGATCTATTTCAAACAACCCCTTTCTTTGGGGCCTAAATTGTATATGGCACAGATTCTGTGTCCCCACCATCATCTTTGTATTTACCGGAAACACAAGGATGCGTGTAATGTTTGTAGGCAACAAACAAAAGGAGAGGGAAGGAATGCTTGTCAATAGTTTAATCCACTAATTGCGCCGGGTAGCAGTCCAAAACATCATTTTTCACCCACTGTGCCACTCTAGACAGAGGGCCACTTTATGCAAATCAGTACTGACCCTGCTCCTCACGGAAACAGCCCAGAAGGGGACACCAAACACCCCAGGCTGGGTTTGGCCTTTTAAGGCCAGATCAATGAGGAATAGCTTGGGTCCTATGGTTCAGCGAGCACGGGACCCATGTCTGGACACACCCGTGGCCACCTATGGTATTAGATCAAACACACAAAAGGTGATGGTAGGAAGGCTTGCAAATAGCCTAACCACTGGCAATGACCCAAGGTAGCATTCTTAAACATTGTGTTTCACCAACTGTTTCAATCTTGACCAGGAGCCTTCAACCTGGGGGGTGGGCTCCCCTAGGGGGGCCTCAAATGGTCTCCCGGGGGGCACCAAGCTCTGGCCAAAAGAAGCATTTTACTCAGAACAGGGCTTTGTTTTAAGCTGATTTTTTTTTTTTTTTAAATGAGCAGCAGCAAACCGCTCTGTAATGGACCATCCATAACATGTTTTGTCATTTATGTCTAAGCTGGGAGTATGTATCTGAAGAGAAGGGACTCCAAATACTCTCCAAAACCCCCATCCCCACTTCTAATAATCACACTGTGAATACTTTTACGCGTTAGTAAGGCCTGCCTGACCAGAATAGTATGTTTGGCATCATGTATTTGATTGCATTTTAAATCCAATAACAAAACTTAACTGCAATATTAAAATAAATCTAGCCATATTTAAACATTGCCAATTTAACAGAATAATTGTAAAACAAATTGGAGGGGGGCCCTGATGATTTTTTTTTCCCTGGGGGGTGCATCATTAAAACATTTGAAGACCACTAGACATTGCTCATGTTATGCAAATCAGTATTGACTGTGGCCCTCATGGGAACCGTGCATCCCGAACTGCCAGGAGAAGAAGGCTTGGAAGGGTATGGGTTGGAATGCAATTACCAGAGGTCTAGACAATTTGCAAACATCACTCCATCACCTTCTGTGTGTTTGGTACACCATTGTAGGCACCAA